>NC_058518.1:125345604-126595604 GCF_904849725.1 Hordeum vulgare subsp. vulgare | reverse complement strand
GGGTCCTAATGGAAACTAAGGGATATTAAGGCCTCCTTTTAATAGAGAACCTGACCAAAGAATTCACACTTAGTGAATACATGAAATCCTCAAACTACAGTAATCACTTGAAAGAATCCCAGTTATTGTCACCCTGGGGGATGCGGATCATAACTCGTAGTAGGTGTCTACAACTTGCAAGTTGGATCAAGAACACATATATATTCATGAAAACATATTAGGTTCAGATGTCAAATCATGGCAATCGGGCCATAGTGACAAGCATTAAGCATAGCAAAGTCATAGCAACATCAATCTCAGAACATAGTGGATACTAGGGATCAAACCCTAATAGAACTAACTCGATTACATGGTAAATATCATCCAACCTGTCGGGGAAAACCAACACCTACGGGAAAGTCGAGGAGTCCCTTGACCGTTTGGCGGAGAGAGAGTGGTATGCGCCGAGAGCAGAACTAGCGATCAACACCGGCAAGGTTCTTTTTTACCGAGGTTCGTGCCGCTGGACGCGTAAAACCGTACTCCTGCTTAGTTTGTATTGTGGGCTTACTGTAGGTTCATGTTGCAACAGTAACTTAGATGGTGATAAAGTAGTCTCTGATCCCCAAAAGTTCCAACCACTAAGAATGAGATTTGGGCCTCCTTTTATAGGCAAAGGGCTCACGAACGGTGTGCTCACAGGATGTACAGTGAACAGTGTTCACCGCTCTAATTTTTCTGTGGTGTTAGGGGCAGTAAATGCCTTGTATGGCCCCTGACCTGCCACAAGATGGTTGCGACACGTACCCAAGTGAATCGACACGTGGGCCTTGCGCTGGCATACAAGGGGTGTGCTAGAGCGGTCGGATTGTGGTAGAAACTCGTGGGGACACCTCGCGGGCGAACATGGATTCATCGGCCTCGAGTCTTCTTCGGGTGACTTGGTCACCTTCCCGGCAAGGAAGGCTTGCCGGAGGCTTGTATACTTTCCTAGTAAGGAGGGATTGCCGGGGGCATCGAGTCTTCCCGGCAAGGGAAGCTTGCCGGGGTCTTGCTGATCTTCAGGTAGTCTTCCCGGCAAATCGTGCCTGTCAGGGCCTTGGGAGTCGTCTCGGTAAGGAGGGCTTGCCGGGGCCTTGTGTCTGGAGCCCATGTATCCCACGCCCCTGGAGAAAGGGTAAGGGTGTGTTCTTGGCGGGTCTTGGATTGCCTCCCTGCTGTCTTCCCGGTACACTGCTACCGGGGGCGTTGCCGATGCCCGTGCGCAAGTCTAGGGCACAAGGGATCCTAGTCTCTAGTGCACCAACAGGAGCCCCCGGGCCTAGGACACACACATGCGTGGGGCATTGCTGATCCAAGCCCAAAGTACTGCACGGGCTTCCCTCGAAGGGAACTCTGTAGTCTTGGAGCCATTGTAGGCGGCCCTTCCCCACGTCGCGCATTGATCGCTCGATGAGGAGAAGTGCGCGCATAGTAGCCTCCCCACCTCCTGATGCGTTACTGCCACGCGTGAAGCATGCGCAGTAATGGTTGGGCAAGTGGCGTTTGTGGCCATAATGACCGCAGTCGTGGCAGGACCCGCCCCCGCGTGCATTGGTGCAGCGGGGTGGTTCCCTGTTCGCCCGTGATCACGGGTGGCTGGGCAGAAGGGGTGGCGGTTTCTGGAGTGATGGGTGTTAGCTCTCCGCGCCTTGCCCTATAAATTAGGGAGTTTGTGGAGGGGGGTTTTCTCATCCATCAGCTCCTCGAACATCACCACTCCTAGCTTTGGATCTGTAGAATCTTTTCTAACTCTACATTGCACCCGCCCCTAACCATTGCTAGGGGATGAGGGAGGCCACCGTCGGCCGCCAGGGCGGGAAGTGGATCCCACTCGGATCATGCCAAAGCTTCAGCGGGTGCAGCTGCGGAGGGCGACACGAGCGTCCGTGGTGGCCAAGGGGCGAGGAGCCGCGGTCACCGCAGAACCCGTGATCGAGGGAGGCAGAGTGCTACTCCAGCATCTCCGCCTTCTCCTAGGCTTGGCGGGCACTCGGACGGGACCACGCTGGAGTTCATCGTGGATTTGCACGACGTCCCACGGGGCCCTTTGCATCTCCCTCGCCCTTCTGCTAGGGCGATGGAGGCCGCCATGCCACTTGTCTTGTGGTTGCGGGTGTACGGCTGCTCCCACGGCGCTATGCAAGTGCACGTTGAGTACCCGAAGCGCCGCTCCATGTTGCTCAGGCGGGGGTGGAAAGACTTCACATGCGCCCACAACCTCGAGGATGGGCATATCCTCTGCATCAAGCTAGCGGAGGATAATATGCTATTTGTCAAGTTTTACGGGCGCTCGGGTGCGCGCCTCGGCTGCTGCGAAGAGATCTCGAGCGGCACCGAGTGTCCCTCCTCGAGCGATGGTGACGATGAGGACAGCGGCGGTAGTGGCGCTCTTGGCAGGTCAGGATCTCGGGGGGTCAGCTCGGAGTACGACTCCCCGAGCTCCGACTTACTAACAGCCCTGCCGCTGGGGCCCGCTCACGCCTCTCCCCCGCCCGGCGGGGTTACCTTGTTGGAGCTGGCGTTGGTGCCTCGTGTTCGAGGAAGAGGAACCTCCGCAAGCTCTAACTTCTCCAGCTCCCTCGGGTCGCCCTGTCTTCTACCCCCGTTCTCCTCTGCGCAGCGCTCGTCCAGGAGGAACCAGCCTGGGTTGCACCGGGGGTTGTCCCGCTCTTTGTCTTCTTGAACTTATGTCCGGCGAACATGTCCCTTGCCAAAAGTCAGTGCAATAGGTTAGAGTAGCAAAAATCATTCATGTAATATGTCTGAGTTTGTTTCAAACAAATGAATGAAATGTTGTTCCCCTTGTGTCTGATTCTTCTCCTTGTATGATAGGCCTTTTGCTTTTTCCGGCAGCTTGCTGGCGTGACTGGTCCTGTCGCTAGTGCTTTGAGGAACGGATCCTTAGCAGTCGCTTGAGGTTTTGTTACCGGCAAGGCTCCTTGCCGCATTCAGTGCAACCATTAGATTGTCGAGTGCGGCTCGAGGCGAATATTGGTGCTATGCAGCCACTTAGACTATTGAACAAGTTCGAAATAGTGTGAAGGCGCTCTGTGGTTGTTCAGGTTGTTGAACTAGTTCGAAACAAAACTAAGGCGCACTGATCCTGACAAGGTTCCATCTACGCGCAGGGTTCTCAAACAAGGTTCGGGATATTTCAGGAAGGGGACAACCTATCTACTCTGAAATCCCAATCTGAAATATTTATCACTTATCTCCATGGCGCTTGGGTATTTTGTCGGGGCCTGAGATCCCCGCCAAGCAGGAGGCTATACTCTTCCGGCAACTTGCCCTCCGGCAATGGTATTTGCCAACAGTTTCTCGACTGTCGTATAGAAGGGGGTGCCGGAGTATAACTCATTTTCCTATTTTGCCTGGCCATGCTGACGGAGACCCCGAGTGCACCTTTGGCGAAGACGTGGTGCTCTGGGGGGGAGTGCTCGGCTAGAGTGCGTGCCTGGGTTCCGGAGTATGCGTCGGAGGCCTCGCCGGAGCCCCAGGCACACCCTCGATAGCAGCGCACTATCCCGAAGCGGCATGTCAGCCTGGCGCCTTCGAGCTCGAGGTCTCCGCCCCCTATCCTGCGTTCGCGCAGCAGGCCACTCGCGCAGGCATCAAGAGGCCGTTGGCAAAATAGAGCGACCACCGATGCGCCTTGCTTCGAGGGTCCGGAGTAGTGTGCTCCACCTCCCAAGATCTGACGTGGAACTTGCTTGAATCCGTGAAGAAGCTCTCAACCATCGAACCCTCCCTACGTGGCGCGCCAAAGATGTCAGGGAAAATCAACACTATGAGAAACTCGAGGAGTCCCTTGATCGTTTGGCGGGGAGATAGAGGTATGCGCCGAGAGTGGAACTAGCGATCAACATCGGCAAGGTTCTTTTTTACCCAGGTTCGGGCCGCTTGGCGCGTAAAACCCTACTCCTGCTTAGTTTGTATTGTGGGCTTACTGTAGGTTGATGTTGCTAAAGTAACTTAGATGGTGATTAGGGAGTCTCTGATCCCCAAAAGGTCCAACCCCTAAGAATGAGCTTTGGGCCTCCTTTTATGGGCAAAGGGGTCACGAACAGTGTGCTCACGAGATGTACAACGAACAGTGTTCACCGCTCTATTTCTTCGGTGGTGTCAGGGGCAGTAAATCCCTTGTCTGGCCCATGACCTGCCGCAAGATGGTTGCGACACGTACCTAGGTAAATCAACACATGGGCCTTGCGCTGGCACACGAGGGGTGTGGTGGAGCAGTCGGATTGTGGTAGAAACTGGTGGGGACACCTGGCGGGCGAACAGGGATTTGCCGGCCTAGAGTCTTCATCGCGTGACTTGGTCACCTTCTCGGCAAGGAAGGCTTGGATACTTTACCAGTAAGGAGGGCTTGCCGGGGGCCTCGAGTCTTCCCGGCAAGGGAAGCTTGCCGGGGTCTTGCTGATCTTCGGGTAGTTTTCCCGGCAAAGCATGCCTGCCGAGGCCTTGGGAGTCGTCCCAGCAAGGAGGGCTTGCCGAGGCCTTGCGTCTGGAGACCTTGTATCCCACGCCCCTTGAGAAAGGGGAAGGGCGTGTTCTCGGCGGGTCCTGGATTGCCTCCCTGCTGTCTTCTCGGTATATTGCTGCCAGGGGCGTTGTTGATGCATGTGCACAAGTCTGGGGCACAAGGGACCACAGTCTCTAGTGCACCGACACAACCTATCACTGTCCAGCAAGCCTATGATGGAATTACTCACGAACGGCAGAGAGCATCATGAAATTGGTGATGAAGGATGGTTGGTGATGATGGCATCGTCGATTTCCCCTCTCCGGAGCCCAAATCAGCCTGCAGATCTGCCCTCGCGAGGAAGAACATGAGGTGGTGGCGGCTCCATATCGTAAAACGCGATGAACTCTCCTTCTTGATTTTTTTTCCTTCTTGAATAGGAATATATAGAAGTGGAAACGAGGTCGGAGGAGCCACAAGGGCCCCACAAGACAGGGGGCACGCACTAGGGGGCGCCCTGCATGATTGTGGCCAGGTGGTGGCCCCTCTCTAGTTCATTCTTTCGCCAATATTTTTTATTAATTCGAAAAATAATATCCGTAAATTTTCAGGTCAATCCGAGAACTTTAATTTCTGCAAAAAATAACACCAAGGCAATTCTGTTGAAAACAACGTTAGTCCGGGTTAGTTCCATTCAAATCATGAAAATTATAGTCCAAAACTAGGACACACGTGTTTGGAAAAGTAGATACGTTGGAGACGTAGCAACTCCCCAAGCTTAAACCTTTGCTTGTCCTGAAGCAATTCAGTTGATAAACTGAAAGTGATAAAGAAAAACATTTACAAACTCTGTTTGATCTCGCTGTTATAAATATGTCTAACTGATGTTCAGATTTTCATCAAATATTATAGAATAACCACATTCACAATAATATTTAGGTCTCATATTTACTTATATCCATGGCATAATCAACTAGCGAGCGAAAATAATAAGCCTTGGATGACAACAATTTTATCAAAACAATCATAATACAATATGATATACTAGTATCTTGCTAGCCCTTTCTGAGACTGCAAAACATAAATGCAGAGCACCTCTGAAGAACAAGGACTGACTAGACATTATAATTCATGGTAAAAGACGTACAGTCATACTCATTCTCAATATCAGTTGATAACAAAGCATACAAATGACGGAGGTGCTCTCTAACTGGTGCCTTTTTATAAGAAGAGTATGACTTAACAGTAAAGTAAAATAGATAGGCCCTTTTGCAGAGGGAAACATTGATTTATAGAGGTGCCAGAGCTCGAGCTTTTAAAACAGGGATGAATCAAAATTTTCGGTGGTATGCTTTCATTGTCAACATAACAACTAAGAGAACTCAATATCTTCCATGCTAGATACATTATAGGCGGTTCCCAAACAGAATAGTAAAGTTTTTACTCCCCCTCCACCAATCAATCACACTCCACGGTTGGCCGAATCCACGGGTACCGTCCATACAAACAACAATCCTGGGGGAGTTCTGTTTTATTATACTATGATTTGACTTTTGAGCATGGAACTGGCATCCCGAATACCAGCCACTTTCTCATGAACGATAGTGAATCAACAAATATCGTGAGAATAACCCACCTAGCATGGAAGATACTGACAACCCCTAGTCATTACATCAGCGATTCGGGCATACAAAACAGAATATTTATTTGACGGTTTAGAGTATGCCACATGCAAGTTTACTTGGGACGGCTGGTAAATACCACATATAGGTAGGTATGGTGGAATCATATGAAACAACTTTGGGTTTATGGAAATGGTTGCACAAGTAGTATTCCCGCTTATACAAGTGGAGGCTAGTAAGATACTGGGAAGCGACCAACTAGAGAGCGACAACAATCATAAACATGCTTTGAGATTAACCAACATTGAATGCAAGCATGAGTAGGATATAAATCACAATGAACATAAACATCGTGGAGGCTATGTTGGTTTTGTTTCAACTACATGCGTGAACATGTGCCAAGTCAAGCCCCTCGAATCATTCGGAGGAGGATACCATTCTATCATACTACATCACAACCATTTTAATATGCATGTTGGCACTCAAGACAAACCATTATTCACTCCTAGCTAATTAAGCGTGGCATAAGTAACTATAATCTCTAATTGTCATTCCAAACTTGTTCAATCCATAACGAGATGAATCTAGAATGATAAGATAATCATATTTACAAAAGACAAAATAGGTCTAGTTCATACCAACTTTTCTCCATCTCCGTCACTTCATCATATATCGTCATTATTTCCTTTCACTTGCACGACCGAACGGTGTGAATAATAATAATAAGAGTGCACGTGCATTGGACTAAGATGAATCTGCAAGCAATAACTCAAAGGAGAATACAAGGTAATATGGGCTCTCTGATAGATAAACGATAATGCATATGAGGGCCACTCAGCATGTCATCGCCGCCTTCTCCTTACGACTCAAAGAAGAAAGAAAAACTATTTACACGGGAAAGCCTCCAACAAGCGAAAGAAGGACGAAAAATATTTTTGGGTTTTCTTTTAACACTACAACTAAACAAACTAGAAGGTAAAGCTAGAACTAATTTTTTTGGATTTTCTCAAGGTTAATGAAACACACAAGAAGAAAACAAAAATAAAAATAAACTACCATGGATGGTACAATGAAAAAGTATGAACACCGACAACTGGAATGAGTGGGTGAACATGAATGTAATGTCGGTGAGAAATACGTACTCCCCCAGGCTTAGGCTTTTGTCCTAAGTTGGTCTAGGGCCATGGCTGGAAATAACCTTCTCGTGGATATTCCGGAGGATACTAGTCACACTTATCATTGAGGAAGTCGGTGGTGCATGCATTTTCTGCTAGATAGTAGAAATCTTCATAAATTCTCGCTTGAAGAACCTCTCAACAATCTCCTCATCTTTTCTTTCTCTGAAAAATAAATCTGAAATTTTTGGTGAATCCACAAAAAATGAACAAAACTCAATCAAAACTTATATCAAATACTCCCACAAGTGCCTAGAAGCTATATCATGCATCAAAAACCACTTGGGACCCTACAAGTTTGGCATGCAAGCTCAAGAACAAGGTCACCACAACATCAAAAATTTGCAACATATAAAGCACTAGAACAAAAACTAATTGTACCATTGGAGGAGTCACATACCGATGAACAATCCCCTAAAACAGTTTGGCAAATGGAGCTTCGAGCAAGGAGATCAAAAATGGCAGCAAGATGAGCTAAAACACGGGTTTGAGCAATGGTGGGATTTTTTTCTCGAGGAAGACGAAGTGGATGGGTACTGGAATACGTGAAGGGGCCCCAAGTGGGACCCACAAGCCAGGGGCGCGTCCAGGGGTGTGGCCGCGCCCTGCGGGCTTCTGGCCCACTAGTGCAGCCCCCTGATGTGTTCTCAGGGCCCAAAATCCTTAAATATTCAGGGCGTTCTGAGAACTTTTATTTTCAGATCATTTTTCTATTGCATGGATAAAACGGAAAACAGAGAAATAATAGCATTTTTACTAAACTGAAACTAAGGAACAGAAAATAAAAGTTGGGTACACAAGGTTGTGCTTTCTAAATTCATCCTTCTCATGCCCGTCAAAAAGAATCCATCAATAAGGTTGATCAAGTCTTATTGACAAACTTTTTTGAATGACATGGAACCAGAGAACTTTCGAATAACACTAGGTTACCAGAATGGGGATACGCATGTCCCCAACAATAAGTATATCATATTATTTTTGACAGTAGGGAGACGGAATTCAAAGTATCCAATAGTAAACGTTGGAATTTTTTCACTGGAGTTGATACTATGAAATTGAGGTTGTTTCTTCAGAAAGTGTACCGTATGCTCATTACCATTAACATGAAAAGTGACATTAACTTTGTTGCAATCAATAACAGCCCCTGCAGTACTCAGAAACTGTCTACCAAGGATGATCGACAAACTATCGTCCTCAGGAATATCCAGAATAACAAAGTCTGTTAGGATAGTAACATTTGCAACCACAATAGGCACGTCCTCACAAATACTGATGGGTAAAGCAGTTGATTTATCAGCCATTTGCAGAGATATTTCAGTAGGTGCCTACTTATTAAAATCAAGTGTACGATATAAAGAGAACATCATAACACTTATACCAGCTCCGAGGTCACATAAAGCAGTTTTAACATAATTTCCTTTAATAGAGCATGGTATAGTAGGTACTCTGGGATCTCCTAGTTTCTTTGGTATTCCACCCCTAAAAGTATAATTAGCAAGCATGGTGGAAATCTCAGCTTCTGGTATCTTTCTTCTATTTGTAACAATATCTTTCATATACTTAGCATAAGGAGACATTTTCAGAATATCAGTTAAGCGCATATGTAAAAAGATAGGTCTCGGCATTTCAACAAAGCACTCCAAATCCTCATCATACTTCTTCTTGGATGATTTAGAAGGAAAGGGCATGGGTTTGTGAACCCATGGTTCTCTTTGTCTACCATGCTTCCTAGCAATAAAATCTCTTTTATCATATCTCTTATTCCTAGGTTATGGGTTATCAAGATCAACAGCAGGTTCAATCTCCACATCATTGTCATTACTAGGTTGAGCATCGACATGAACACCATCATTATATTAGCACTAGGCTCATGTTCATTACCAAATTGTGTCTCAACATCAGAAATAGAGATATCTTTTGGGTTTTCATGTGACTCTACAACAGGTTCACTAACAGCATGCAACGTCCTATCGTCGTTCTTTTTTCATTTTATTAGAAGGACCAGGTGCATCAATATTAACTCTCTCAAAATCTTGCTCAATTCTCTTAGGATGGCCCTCAGGATACAAAGGTTCGTGAGTCATTATACCACATCTAGTCACAACTCTAACAGAATGATCATTGTTCTTACTAATCATCTCATTGAGCAAATCATTTTGTACCTTAAGTACTTGTTCTACTTGAGTAATTACTATGGAAGCATGTTTATTAATAAGCCTAAGTTCATTAACAGCTCTACTCATATAATCACCCAAGGAATCAAGCATGTAAGCATTATGTTTCAATTGTCTACTAACATAAGCATTGAAATTTTCTTGTTTAACAACAAAGTTATCAAATTCATCCAAGCATTGTGTCGACGTTCTGGGAATGGGGGTACCCAGACCTCCCTGCCTGTGTCCCAGGGCTGGCCCACTTCATCAAGCAAGCACAACCAGGCACGTCACCACTCAGGGAAAGACCCTCGCGAGGGCCCGAGCCTCGCGAGGAGGAGCAGCACCAAGACCCGCACGGGGGCTCCTTAGGACCCTTCTAGAGCGGTGGAGATTCCGAGGCGATACACGGCCTCATGAGTCAAGGATGATGCAGGGAAAGGATAGGCGAGCAGCGGATTGCAGGATGGTGCACTTTCCCCTTTCGTGCAAAGGAGGGAAGGACGTACGCGGGTTTTCAAGGCATCTTCCAAAGGTTTCCATTCTCATGCAACAAGGCCATCGCCGCCCACCAGCAGGACGGACGTCATCCCTGGACCTGTCCCTACAGCGTTGGCAACCACTTTGCACGCGAAGACCACCTTTGGACAGGGGGAGCATGTTCCCCTGTTCCCTTACAAAATTGGCCATTGTGGGATCCCTTCCCGCCCGTGCGATAAGGGAAGAGGACCCGGGCCGCCGCTATATATAGAGGATAGGTTACTTCGTAGAGGGGACCCCAAATCCATTCATTCACACACCCACACCACACGAAGCCCACCCAGCTTCCGCAGGCCCTCAAACACAGTACTAGTTCATCCATAAACCTCCACGAGAGGCAATCCACCAAAGCAGGGGTAGGGTATTACGCTTCTCAGCGGCTCGAACCTGGGTAAACTGCCGTGTTCTGCGTCTTCCTTGCCAACGAGTGAATTGTCTACCATCCCAAGTGAGTAGCGAGCTAGGTGAGGCGAGCCCGAGAGATCTACGTACACGCCCCTGAGTTCGATTCTTTAGGGTTTTACTGAGCCTGAAATCCGACATTTGGTGCACCAAGTAGGGGGCGTGTCAAGGTTTCCTCCAAGCTCCGTCTTCACCAAGATTCACCGCTCTGATGGCTCGCGCTCTCCCAGCTCGCGCCGAGCGCCGCGCCACCCGCGTTGCTCAGACGACGCGCGCCGGTCAGCATCGCCCATGGAGAACGCCGCCACAGGCCCCGACGCTCAAGAACAGCAAAGTTCCTCCCAGCCGGCTACCGAGCAGGCCGATGGCCACACCGCCACTCCGTCACTCGTCCAGGCTTCTGGGTCGGCCTCACGGGCCCGGCCGGAGATGCCGCATGACTAGCGGGCGCTTGCCATGGCCACCGAGCTGCTTTGTTACCGACCCGCCCCTGACCGCCACAATGACTGGCTCCAGCGCATCGAGGAGCTCGTCACCGTTGCCGGCGATTTCGCGGCGTTCTCCTGCTCGTTTCGACCCCAACCATCCTTGCCGAACAGCGAGGAGAAAGACGCGCCACCCCCACCTCTGCTGTGTGGCGCGCACCCCGAGCCTATGCAGGAAGTGCATCCCCGCGGCCGACCTCACAAACCCAGGGCGGGGCCAGGAGATGAGGCAAGCTCTCAGGTGGTCCCTCGGCCACGCGCCGACGCGCGCGCGTTCCTGGCGCTGTAAAATCCCGTGCCGCGAGCATGCCCCGCTCGAAGCTGACCCAATGGAGCACCAGGACCAAGTCGCCCCCGCGCGTGCTGCCCCATCGGGCCGGTGGGGTGCCTCGCCATCGCCCCCGAGCTCTACCCAACTGCGTAGCCCTGCAAGTTCAAGCCCGACCTACCCCCGGGCTATGACGACACCCTCGACCCAGCCGAGTTCCTACAACTCTACACGCTGAGTATCAGGGCGGCAGGAGGGGGCCGACAAGGTCATGGTGTGTTGGTTCCCCATGGCGCTCAAGGGCGGCACACTCTCTTGGCTCCTCAATCTCCGAAGGGCGTCCATCACCTCCTGGGATGGTCTCCGCGAACGCTTCATCGCCAATTTCCAGGGCACCCGTGACCGCGCTCCCACCGTGAACGACCTATGGCGCATCAAGCAGCAGGAGGCACCACTGGAATCCAGTTCTTTGCCGTCAGCTAGTTCTTTGTCGTCTGTTGGCTGATGGCAAAGAACATCTTTGCCGTCAGTTGACGCAAGGCAAACGACAAAGGGCTGACTGATGGCAAAAATACTATTTTCCATGTGTCGGTCCTTTGCCGTCTGCCAGCAGACGGCAAAGAGACCCAGGGCAGACGGCAAAGAGGACGGGTGGGTCCCATGCCTGCCGTGTCCGACTTCCGGGGGCCTTTGCCGTCCGCCGAGGGGGCCTTTGCTGTCGGGGGGCGGACGACAAAGGGGTCGCCCCTATAACGGTCATCAACCCCCTCCTCGCTCACAATCTCCCCCCCGGCCAGTGTCTCTCTCCCCTCACCCCACTTGCCCCGCCGCCCTCCCTCCTTGCACCCCTCCCCTCCACCTTGCAGCCCTCCTCCACCACCCCCGCGGCGACCCCCTCCTTGCGGCGACCCACCCCTGCAGCGACCCATCCCCGAGGCGACCCACCCCCCGCGGCGACCCACCCCCGCGGCGACCCACCCTCGCGGCAACCCCCTCCCCGCGGCGAGCCCCTTCCCGTGGCGACCCCCTCCCCGCGGCCCTCCCGTCACTTCGGCCCTCCTCCCCCACCACCACACAGTGAGTTCATTTTCTTTCATTTTTTCCTTTTTTTCATTTCATTGCATCTGTTAGTTTAGGTTACTGTCGGTGTTAATTAGATTAATGTTAGTTTAGGTTAATTTGGTTAGGTTAATTAGGAGGACAAAAAAGAATAATAGCTTAGGTTAATTAGTTTAGGTTAATTAGGTTAATGTTAGTTTAGGTTAATTAGGTTAATGTTAGTTTAGGTTAATTAGGTTAGGTTAATTAGTTTAGGTTAATGTTAGTTTAGGTTAATTAGGAGGAGAAAAAAGAATAATAATAATAGTAATAAGATGATAAAGAAAATGAAGAAGAAGAAGAGGAGGAGGAGGAGAGAGGAGAAGAAGAAAGAAGAGAACCCCGACCCCCGACCCCCCCCCCCCCCGCCCACGACCCCCCAACGACCGACGCCACCGACCCCCGTCGCCCGACGCCCCCAACCCCGACCCTCGACCCCGACCCCCGACGCCACTGACACCCGACTCCCGACCCCCGACGCCCGCCACAACTGACCCCCGACCCCCGACACCCGACTCCCAACGCCCGACGCCACCAACGCCCAACGCCCGACGCCACCAACCCCCGACCCTCGACCCCCGACCCCCGACGCCACTAACACCCGACTCCCGACCCCCGAAGCCCGACACCACTGACCCCCGACCCCCGACTCCCGACGCCCGACACCACTGACCCCTGACCCCCGACGCCCGACACCACTGACCCCCGACCCCCGACCCCTTACACTATTGACCCTCGACCCCCGACCCCCGACCCCCGACGCCACTAACCCCCAACCCTGGGCCCCCGACACCTCTTTGGCCTCTTGTTGATCGAAAAGACCCAACCCCCGACGCTAGTGACCCTCGACCCCCGAAGACACTGACCCCCGACCATCGACGTATTTAACCTGACTACCGACCACCGACACCCGACACCACTGACCCTCGATGGCACTAAGCCCCGACCCCCGACACCTCTTCTACTTACTGTTGAACGAGAAGGTGCTTTTCGGCCTTCTAGAGGCCCACGGGATCATAGTTTCGTAAATTATGAGTTAGGTCACATATTTTCCGATTATGTTAATTATAAAAACATCATATTTGTGTTGATCGTGTGAATTTCAATGTGCAGTTGTTCGACGACCTCCACGTGCGTTGGACGAGCTCCGCCCTTGCGTTTGTTGGTGAGTACAAATGACTTCTCCTCCTACCCCCCTAATTTGCTCTGTCCCGGTCTTCGTGCCGATGAAACTTGCTAGCTATAGGTTTCTTCAATCATGAGTATGCGTGACCAGTATGCGTCTCCCGTTCAAAAGGGCGACATCTATAAATATGCATTTCTTTGCATATTTATAACCGCCATACTTTCGAATTGTCCAACATTATCCATGTATAGCCCGAGTATGTGTAGATTGGGTTCGTTTTCCCGTATGGTGTGCTCTGGATCTGATGCAGAATTTCGTCAGTGCCTCCCTGTTGTTCTCCGGGTACACATCCTCTCTGCTTATTGCCGAGACGTGTATGAGGAGAACAGCGGGGAGGTGTTGCCGAAATTATGCGTCGCATCCGGAGCAGAGCATGGGAAAACGAACCCAATCCACACATACTCGGGTGGGATTAGGACCTATCTTTACCTATTAGCGTGTAGGTTGCATGGACGTAATAAAACTGACAAACTTGATTAGCGTATGAATATAGATGATGAATTATACATTTATTTCTTGTGCGACCATAGGTAGCTAGGCAACATGAGTGATCGTGGTTGGATGTACACTGGTCACCCTAGTCAGAAATAAATGACCCATGAATGGTTAACAAAAACCAGGGGGTTTGTGAGACCCGCATTTGCAAATGGCCAGCAAAAAACATTGTGCCCCTGTCCCAACTGCGACAACTGGAAAAAGTAGACATAGCTTGAAATGGGTAAACACCTGCAGAAGTGGGGTTTTATGCCTAATTATACGGTGTGGACTTTTCATGGTGAGTCTGACCAACGTGCCAGAGCTGAGGTGATTCGTCGTTGCACCGACGAGCATGGTACCGGGATTGAAGACATGGCGCAAGACTTTGATGATGCTCGGGATTCGGACGATGAGATGGAGGAATCTGCAAAGGCCTTCTATGAAATGTTGGAGTGTTCAAAACGTCCTCCCCACGAGCAGACTGAGCTTTGTCAGCTGGATGCCATCGCGCAAGTAATGGCTCTGAAGGCTCAATTCAACCTAGGCAGAGAATGCTACAACGCGATGATGACGATATTTGGATGCTTTCTACCCAAAGGCCATGTACTGCCTGCAAACCTATACCAGTCAGAGAAAACCCTCCGTGTACTTAAGATACCCTATGAGAAGATATATGCGTGTGAGAATGGATGTGCCTTATTTAGGCTTGAGTATGCGGCCTTGAACTATTGCCCCATTTGCAATTCTTCCATGTATATTGTGGTAGACAACGGTATGGGTGAGAAGAATCAGACCAAAATCCCCATTTGTGTTCTTCGGTATCTGCCAATCGTACCAAGACTTCAACGTATTTTCATGGTCGAAGAGAAGGCCAAACAGATGACATCACTACAGGAAACACCTTCTTTGCCGTCTGCCATCACGGACGGCAAGGACAAATACCCGGACGGCAAAGACAGTACCACAGACGGCAAAGATTGTCACGGCCGGCAAATTTTTTGCGTCAGCCTACGACGGCATAGGACATTCTTTGCCGTCAGCCCCCTCAAAGCGGACAGCAAAGCTCTTTGCCGTCCGCTTCCCTGAGGAGCAGTCGGCAAAGAGCTTGAGACGGCAGCCGAGAGGCGTTGCGTCCGTTAGGGGTTAACGGAGGCTCTTTGCCGTCTGCCTGGTGGTCAATCTTTGCCGTCTGCCTGGTGGTCAATCTTTGCCGTCTGTCGTGTCCTCCCCTCCCCCTCTCTCCACTCCTGCCCCTCCTCTGTGCCCTCTTCTTTGCCGTCCGCCCCCCCAGCAGCAGACGGCAAAGAGCCTATATGGGTGCCGAGGAAGCACAGCTGGGTGCCATGTGGCACCTTTGCCGTCTGCTGGCTGATGGCAAAGGCCTTTGCCATCAGCCAGCAGACAGCAAATAGCCCATATTGTCACTGTTTTGTTTATTTTATGTTATTTCACAGCAATAATATATATAATTCATAGCACATATATGATATATAGTTCACAACACATATATGATATACAGATAAAGTTCACCAATGTCATTTGTTCATCAATGGACATCCATATATCGAAAGAAACCAACATATACAAAGTTTCATCCATATATATATACATATAGTTCCACATATATTGTTCATCAACGCATTGTTCATCAACACATACAAAGAACCAACACATTGTTCATCAACTCAAATAAAAAAGGAAACTAAAGCACTCCAACGCCAGCTTCCATGCATGTAGTACATCCAATCTGCAAAATGGGAATAAGAAAGTAAGTTCAAGAAGAACAACAACATATATGACAAATAAGCTAAATTGAAGAAGAAAGAGAAGAAGCAATAAGAGAACAAGGAGAAGAAAAACAAGAAGGAGGAGGAGGAGGAGGAGGGGAAGGGGAAGGAGAAGGAGAAGGAGGAGGAGAAGAAGAAAAAAGAAGAGAAGAAGAAGGAGAAGAAGGAGGAGAAGAAGGAGAGAAGAAGAAGGAGAAGAAGGAGGGCTCCTTCTCCTTCTCCTTCTTCTTCTCCTCCTTCCTTCTCCTTCTTCTCTTCTTCTCCTCCTCCTTCTTCTTCTTCTCCTCCTCCTCCTTCTTCTTCTCCTTCTCCTTCTATTCTTCTTCTCTTCTTCCTCTTCTTCTTCCTTCTCCTTCTTTTTGAGCTAAATATTCCAATTATGTCATTTTAGAGGAAAAGAAGCTAAGTATATAATATTCATGAGCTAACCAAGGTTCTTATGCCATTTTGAGCTTATTACGGTATTTTGGAGCTAAATGGGCTAACTATGTCATTGTTGGGTTAATTAAAGCAAGGATAATATGAAAGAGGAGAAGAAAGAGGAGGAGGAGGAGAAGAAGAAGAAATCAAGAAGGAGGAGGAGGAGGAGAAGGAGGAGGAGGAGAAGGATAGAAGGTCCTTGGCCTTCTCCTCCTCCTCCTCCTCCTCCTCCCCCTCCCTTCTCCTCCTCCTCCTCCTCCTCCTTCTCCTTATTCTCTTCTTCTTCTTTCTTTTCATTTTGAGCTTATTATGGTAGAAGAAGAAGAAGAAAGAGGAGGAGAATAATAAGAAAGAGGAGGAAGAGGAGAAGAAGAAGAAATCAAGAAGGAGGAGGAGGAGGAGGAGGAGTAGAAGAAGAAGAAGAAATCAAGAAGAAGAAGAAAGAGGAGGAAGAGGAGAAGAAGAAGAAAGAGGAGGAAGAGGAGAAGAAGAAAGAGGAGGAGGAGAAAGAGGAGGAGAAGAAGAAGAAGAAAGAGGAGGAGGAGGAGAAGAAGAAGAAAGAGGAGGAGGAGGAGAAAGAGGAGGAAGAGAAGAAGAAGAAAGAGGAGGAGAAGAAAGAGGAGGAAGAGAAGAAAAAGAAAGAGGAGGAGGAGGAGAAAGAGGAGGAGGAGAAGAAGAACAAAGAGGAGGAAGAGGAGAAGAAGAAGAAATCAAGAAGAAGAAGGAGGAGGAGGAGGAGGAGGATAAGGATAGGCCTTCTCCCCCTCCTCCTTCTCCTCCTCCTCCTCCCTTCTCCTCCTCCTCCTCCTCCTCCTCCTTCTCTTCTTCTTCATCTCTTCTTCTTCTTTCTTTTCATTTTGCCTATTTCTTCTCCTCTTCTCCTCTTGTTGGAGCTAAATTACCTAATTATGTCTTTTTTGAGCTAAATATTCCAATTATGTCCTTTTAGAGGAAAGGAAGCTAAGTATATAATATTCATGAGCTAACCAAGGTTCTTATGCCATTTTGAGCTTATTACGGTATTTTGGAGCTAAATGGGCTAACTATGTCATTGTTGGGTTAATTAAAGCAAGGATAATATGAAAGAGGAGAAGAAAGAGGAGGAGGAGAAGGATAGAAGGTCCTTGGCCTTCTCCTCCTCCTCCTCCTCCTCCTCCTTCTTCTCTTCTTCTTCATCTCTTCTTCTTCTTTATTTTAATCTTGTGCTGGCATAGAGTGGGACTAATGCCCTTAAGATCATCAAGAGTATATCCAATAGAAGCACGGTGCTTCCTCAGAGTTTTCAATACCTTATTTTCTTCATGCTCTGAGAGGCTAGCACTAATAATAACATGATATATCTCCTTTTCATCAAGATAAGCATACTTAAGAGTATCAGGAAGCTGTTTAAGCTCGAACGCAGGATCACCCTTTGGTGGGGGTGGATCCCCAAGCAGTTCAACAGGTAGATTATTCTTAAGGATAGGATATTGTTCTAAGACAACTCTATCTATCTCATCCCTTTCATCCATATGCATATAATTTTCATGCTCAAGCAAGTATTGCTCTAAGGGATCAGTAGGAGGCACCACAATAGAAGTTAAGGAAATAGTTTCATCCTTACTAGGCAACTCCTTTGCATGAGGTTGTCTACCAAACTTGGAGAAATTGAACTCATTTGACACACCTTCAAAGCCAAGAGTGACAATTTGCTTCTCACATTCAATATGAGTATTGACGGTATTGAGGAAGGGTCTGCCAAATATGATGGGACAAAAGCTATCTTGTGCGGTAGCAAGAACGAGGAAATCAGCAGGATACTTTGTTTTACCACACAAGACTTCAACATCCCTAACAATTCCCACAAGGCAGATAGTATCTCTATTGGCAAGCTGAATAGTGACATCAATAGGTTCTATCTCAACAGGTGCAATCTCATCTTTGATTTCATCATATAAGTATTGCGTTATTGCACTAACACTAGCACCCACGTCACATAAACTATGATAACAATGATCTCCTATCTTAACAGAAACCACAGGCATGCCAACAACATGCCTATGTTTGTCTCTAGCGTGAGGTTTAGCAATTCTAGCAGCATCTGCACACAAGTGAATATTATGTCCCTCAACTTCTTCAGACAGAATATCTTTGATAATAGCAATGCTAGGTTCAACTCTAATTTGCTTAGGGGGTGTAGGTGTTCTAATGTAGCCTCTACATATCATAGTTGAAGCTTTAGAATGATCCTTTATCCTAATAGGGAAAGGTGGTTTCTCAATGTACGCACTGGGAACAACAGGATCATTATAGGCAATGACTTTCTCTTCAACTAGAATGGGTTTAACTACATTGACTTCTAAAGGAGGATGATATTTAAACCACTTCTCTTTGGGGAGATCAATATGAGCAGCAAAGGATTCACACAATGAAGCTACTATCTCAGAGTCAAGTCCATACTTAGCACTAAAATCACTAAAGGTATTTGTATCAACAAAGGATTTAACGCAATCAAATGTGAAATTCATACCTGACTCCTTACCTTTTTCAAGCTACCAATCTTCAGAGTTGTGTTTAATTCTCTCCAATAAATTCCCTTTGAAGTCAATATCTCTCCTCATAAAAGAACCGGTACAAGAAGTGTCAAGCATGGTGCGATCACCATGAGAAAGCCGAGCATAGAAGTTGTGAATGATAATTTCTCTCGAGAGCTCATGATTGGGGCATGAATATAGCATTGACTTAAGCCTCCCCCAAGCTTGAGCAATGCTTTCTCTGTCATGAGGCCAAAAATTGTAAATATAATTCCGATCACGATGTACTAAATGCATAGGATAAAACTTTTGATGAAATTCCAATTTTAACCGATTGTAGTCCCATGATCCAGTATCATCACAAAGCCTATACCATGTCAATGCCTTATCCTTCAAAGATAAAGGAAAGACCTTCTTCTTGACCTCATCCTGGGCACACCTGCAAGCTTAAATAAACCACATACTTCATCTACATAGATCAGATGCAAGTCTGGATGTGATGTTCCATCTCCTGCGAAAGGATTAGCCAGTAGTTTCTCAAGCATACTGATAACCGACATGTATAGGGGATCAATTGCAGCCTTTCTCGATAAGTAAGAGTGTCGAACCCAACGAGGAGCTAAAGGCAGGACAAATATTCCCTCAAGTTCTATCGACCACCGATATAACTCTACGCACACTTTACGTTCGCTTTACCTAGAACAAGTATGAAACTAGAAGTACTTTGTAGGAGTGATAGGATAGGCTTGCAAGAAAGTAAAGAACACGTAAATAAAACTAGGGGCTGGTTAGAAAAAGAAACAAATACGAGTGTTTAACGAGTGTGGAAATGTGGTGGTAGGAGTTGCTGAATTGTCCCTAAGCAATTGACTACGTTACTAGATCGATATAAAGTATTATGTGGGAGAGGCCTCTGCCAGCATGTCATCCCTTACTTGGAATTCTATGCACTTACGATTGGAAGTATTAGCAAGCGTTCGCAACTACTAACGTTCATTAAGGTAAAACCCAACCATAGCAATAAGATATATTGGTCCCCCTTCAATCCCATATGCATCAATTTCAATGCTAGGTCTGAAGCTTCTGTCACTCTAGCCGGCCAATACATAGTCCTATCAACATACAACTAACCCTATGGTGTGATCCACGTGCGCGATCATATGATGGGCACCAAAAGGACAACAACATAACCACAAGCAAATTAAACCAACCATAGCAATTCATCAATCACCGATAGGACAACGATAATCTACTCAGACATCATAGGATAGCAACACATCATTGGATAATAATATGTAGCATAAAGCACCATGTTCAAGTAGAAGGTACAGCGGGTTGCGGGAGAGTGAACCGCTGAATATATATGGGGGAAGATGATGGAGATGTTGGTGAAGATGACGGAGGTGTTGGTGTAGATCGCCATCACACGATGATGTCGCGGGCGGCGTTCCGGCGCCGTCGGGAGAGAGGGGGAGAGAGCCCCCCCTCCTTATTCTTATTCCTTGTCCTCCTCCCTAGATGGGAGAAGGGTTTCCCCTCTGGTCCATGGTCTC
Organism: Hordeum vulgare subsp. vulgare; assembly: GCF_904849725.1. NCBI lineage: Eukaryota > Viridiplantae > Streptophyta > Magnoliopsida > Poales > Poaceae > Hordeum > Hordeum vulgare. The sequence goes on along the minus strand of NC_058518.1, from coordinate 126,575,439 downwards.
CATGGCGGCGGATTGGCGAGAGCCCCTCTGAGATTGGATCTCTCTCTCTCTGTGTCCTTCTGTTTCTGCGCTCCCAGATTCTGCGTTTCACCATTTCTTAAATTCCCGGAGATCCGTAACTCCGATTGGGCTGAAATGTTAACACGATTTTCTTCCGGATACTATCTTTCCTGCGGCGAAAGAAGGGCTCCAACAGCCTTAAGGAGTGGCCATAAGCCTGCCGCGGGGCCCACCCCCTGGCCGCGGCGACACGGCTTGTGGGCACTCCGTGTATCGCCTCGCGTTGATTCTTCTTCCCAAAAATCATAAATATTTCAAAAAAATCCCCGTAAGTTTTTATTACGTTTGTACTTCTTTTGGTATGGATATTCTGCGAAACAAAAAACATGCAACAAACAGGAACTGACACTGGGCACTGGATCAATATGTTAGTCCCAAAAATAGTATAAAAAGTTGCCAAAAGTATATGAAAGTTGTAGAATATTGGCGAGAAACAATCAAAAATTACAGATACAACCGAGACGTATCAGCATCCCTAAGCTTAATTCCTACTCGTCCTCGAGTTGGTAAATGATAAAAAAGATAATTATAATGTGGAATGCTACCTAGCATAATCTTGATCATATAATCTAATCATGGCATGAATACTAAAACATGAGTGATTCGAAGCAATATTCTATCATTTGACATAAAGACAATAATATTTCAAGTATACTAACAAAGCAATCATGTCTTCTCAAAATATCATGGCCAAAGAAAGGTATCCCTACAAAATCATATAGTCTGGTTATGCTCCATCTTCCCCACACAACATATTTAAATCATGCACAACCCCGGTTTCAGCCAAACAATTGTTTCATACTTTAGTGTTCTCAAACCTTTTCAACATTCACGCAATACATGAGCGTGAGCCATGGACATAGCACTATAGGTGGAATAGAATATGGTGGTCGTGGAGAAGACAAAAAAGGAGGAGATAGTCTCATATCAACTAGGCGTATCAACGGGCTATGGAGATGCCCATCAATAGATATCAATGTGAGTGAGTAGGGATTGCCATGCAACAGATGCACTAGAGCTTATAAGTGTATGAAAGCTCACAAAATAAACTAGTGGGTGTGCACCCAACTTGCTTGCTCACGAAGATCTAGGGCAATTTTGAGGAAGCCCATCATTGGAATATACAAGACAAGTTATATAATTAAAATTTCCAACTAGTATATGGAAGTGACAACATAGGAGACTCTTTGTCATGAAGATCATAGTGCTATTTGAAGCACAAGTGTGGAAAGAGGATAGTAGCAATTGTCCCTTCTCTCTTTTCTCTCATTTTTTTGTGGGCTCTTTGGCCTCTTTTTATTTATTTATTTTGGTGGGCATCTTTGGCCTCTTTTTTGTAAATGGGCTTCGCTGGCCTCTTTTATTTCCTCACATGGGATAATTCTCTATTAATAATGATCATCACACTTACAACTCAATACTTAGAGCAATGATGACTCTATATGAAATGCCTTCGGTAGTGTACCGTGACAATGATCTAGCATAGCAATGACATCAAAAAATGGACAAGCCATGGAAACATCATGCTAGCTATCTTACGATCATGCAATGGCAATATGGAAGTGGTGGCACATGTCATGAGATGGAACGGTGGTAGTTGCATGGCAATATACCTCGGAATGGATATGAAAATGCCATAATAGGTAGGTATGGTGGCTGTTTTGAGGAAGGCTATATGGTGGGTGTAATGCACCGGCGAAAGTTGCGCGGTACTAGAGAGGCTAGCAATGGTGGAAGGGTGAGAGTGCGTATAATCCATGGACTCAACATTAGTCATAAAGAACTCACATACTTATTGCAAAAGTCTATTAGTCATCAAAACAAGGTACTACACGCATGCTCCTAGGGGAAACGTTGGTAGGAGTTAACCATCGCGCGATCCCGACCTCCACAAAAGGATGACAATCAATAAATAAATCATGCTCCGACTTCATCACATAACGGTTCATCATATGTGCATGCTACGGGAATCACAAACCTTAACACAAGTATTTCTAAAAAAACACAATTACTCACTAGCATGACTCTAATATCACATATTCATGTCGCAAAACTGTTGCAAGGAATCAAACATATCATATTCAGTGATCTACAAGTTTTATGTAGGATTTTATGACTAACCATGTGAATGACCAACTCCTGTTAACTCTCTAAATAGGTATAAGTGAAGCATGAGAGTTTAATTCTTTCTACAAAAGATATGCCCCGCTCTAACAAATATAAGTGAAGCAAAAGAGCATTCTACAAATGGCGGTTTTCTATGTGTTGGGAAACAGGCAATCCAAACTTCAAATGATATAAGTGAAGCACATGAAGCATTCTATAAAGCCAACCAAGGACTATCTCATACCATCATGGTGCATAAAGAAAAAGGAAAAATAAACACAAAAGACGCTCCAAGCATTTGCACATATCATGTGATGAATTAAAATATAGCTTCGAGTAAAATAACCGATAGATTGTAGACGAAAGAGGGGATGCCTTCCGGGGCATCCCCAAGCTTAGACGCTTGAGTCTTCCTTGAATATTACCTTGGGGTGCCTCGGGAATCCCCAAGCTTAGGCTCTTGCCTCTCTTATTCCTTCACCCATCGTGCTCTCACCCAAAACTTGAAAACTTCAATCACACAAAGCTCAACAAAACTTCGTGAGATCCGTTAGTATAATAAAATAAATCACCACTTCAAGTACTCTTGTGAACTCATTCTAAATTCATATAAGAATTATATCTACTGTAATCCAACTTCACCATAGTTCATACCCCCCGATACTACCCATAGATTCATCAGAATAAGAGAACAATGCATAGAAAACAGAATCTGTCAAAACAGAACAGTCTGTAGCAATCTGTATATTCCGTATACCTATGATATCTCAAAAAATCTGAAAAATTACGAACGTCGGGAAAATTTGCATATCAATCAGCAGAAAAAATAATCAACTCCAAATCTCTTCTAGAATAAAAATGTAAATTAATTTCTTGAGCAGAAAGTTTCTGTCTTTTCTCAGCGTGATCAAACAACTATCACACAAACTAATCGTAAAGGATTTGCTTGGCACATTATTTTTAAAAAAACAAAGTAATTGTACAAGTGGATAATTATTTTTGTGAGAAACTTCCATGAAAAATTCTACATTGTTTCCATGAGCATGAATACAAGTGTTCATGGTCGACCCTCACTTCCACAGTGCATCACCTTTCAATCACTTCTCTTTTTGAAAAAGTTTTAAGTTCCCCTCTATATTTTTTTTTGTTTTTAAACTAAATAAAAGCACTCAACAGAAATAAATGACTCTCTAAAACTTCCGGGTTGTCTCCCACGCAGCGCTTTCTTTAAAGCCATTAAGCTAGGCATAAAGTGCTCAAGTAATGGATCCACCCGGATCCCAAGGTATATCAAAGCCAATTTTAATTAGCAAGGATTTGAAATTTAGTAGTGAGCACAAGGTAACATATATCATGCAATGACGAGGTCTAACTCTCTTACTATGCATTGGCATGTCATAAAAGAACAATTCATGCACATCAAGTAAAGGCCAATACATAGCATAAGCAGTTTCTTGCAATTTTATCGTATTGGAAACATAGAGAGGTGGAGATGTAGTTCCTCTCTCATAATAATTGCAAGTAGGAGAAGCAAGCACATGCATATTATATTCATCAAAATCATCATGTGTAACACAAGGAACTATAGCTAGCTCATCTTCAGAAGCATCATTCATATTGGCATCATGGCCACAAGCATAGCAAGCATCAAGTTCATCAAAAAGGGATATTTCAAATGAATCCAAGGGATCATAGCATTCATCCTTCGGTAAGAACGAAGGGAAATTAAATAATGTATGAGTAGAAGAGTTACTCTCATTAGAAGGTGGACACGGGTAGCTAGTCCGCTCTTCCTCCTTTTGTTCTTCGCTCTCCTCTTCATCTTTTTCATCTAATGAGCTCACAATTTCAGCATTTTCTTCGTCCATAGTTTCCTGCAAAATAATATTCTCTTCTTGGGCAGCCTAGAATTTCTCCTTAAATCGTTCAACATGGGCATTATATTCATAATTAGTATAACAATAACGAAGCATAGCCAAATTTTCAGATCGGTAAGGAGCATCATCATTATCATCACACCTTTTAAACAGAGCCTCAATTTCATAAGCACCCATAAAAGAAACAAACTCTTCTATTTGATCCACATCATAGTAATCAAATAACCATTAGAATAAGAAGCCAAGGTTCTATGATCATTAAACTCACAAGAAAAGGGAAGGTGTGGAGCCTTCATCCTAGAGAAACAAGTAACACCATATCTCTTGCATAGTTCCCAAGCATACCATTTCAACAAATGGATTTGATCCCATAAAAGTTTCCCTTTTTGAGTCAAGCGATAATCCCTAAAGTATTCACGTTGATCCAGTGTGTATCCCATTATATAATTGAATGGGGCTTTCTCAGGATTATTAAAGAAGTGCATAATATTTTCCATATAACGAGCCTCGAGGGTTTTAGGAGGTTCCCCATCTCCATGAGTAGCAAGTAAACCTAATGTATTTGGTATTTCGTGTTCCATATCCATAACTAAAGATAGAGAACAACTTAGAATAGCAAATAAATCTACTTAGTGATAAAGAAAACAAGCACACACGGGGATATTCACCCCACGCTATTGCTCCCCGACAATGGCGCCAGAAAAAGGTCTTGATAACCCACAAGTATAGGGGATGAATTGTAGCCTTTCTCGATAAGTACGAGTGTCGAACCCAACGAGGAGCTAAAGGCAGGAGAAATAATCCCTCAAGTTCTATCGACCACCGATACAACTCTACGCACACTTTACGTTCGCTTTACCTAGAACACGTATGAAACTAGAAGTACTTTGTAGGAGTGATAGGATAGGCTTGCAAGAAAGTAAAGAACACGTAAATAAAACTAGGGGCTAGTTAGAAAAAGAAACAAATACGAGTGTCTAACGAGTGTGGAAAAGTGGTGGTAGGAGTTGCGGAATTGTCCCTAAGCAATTGACTACGTTACTAGATCGATAGCAAGTATTATGTGGGAGAGGCCTCTGCTAGCATGTCATCCCTTACTTGGAATTCTATGCACTTATGATTGGAACTATTAGCAAGCGTCCGCAAATACTAACTTTCATTAAGGTAAAACCCAACCATAGCAATAAGATATATTGGTCCCCCTTCAATCCCATATGCATCAATTTCTATGCTAGGTCTGAAGCTTCTGTCACTCTAGCCTGCCAATACATAGTCCTATCAACATACAACTAACCCTATGGTGTGATCCACGCGCGCCATCATATGATGGGCACCAAAGGACAACAACATAACCACAAGCAAATTAAGCCAACCATAGCAATTCATCAATCACCGATAGGACAACGATAATCTACTCGACATCATAGGATAGCAACACATCATTGGATAATAATATGTAGCATAAAGCACCATGTTCAAGTAGAGGGTACAGCGGGTTGTGGCAGAGTGAACCGCTGAATATAGATGGATTAAGATGATGGAGATGTTGGTGAAGATGACGGAGGTGTTGGTGTAGATCGCCGTCACACGATGATGTCCCGGGCGGCGTTCCGGCGTCGCCAGGAGAGAGGGGAAGAGAGCCCCCCTCCTTATTCTTCGTCCTTGACCTCCTCCCTAGATTGGAGAAGGGTTTCCCCTCTGGTCCGTGGTCGCCATGGCGACGGAGGGGCAAGAGCCCCTCCGAGATTGTATCTCTCTCTCTATGTCCTTCTGTTTCTGCGCTCCCAGATTCTTCGTTTGACCGTTTCGTAAATTCCCGGAGATCTGTAACTCCGATTGGGCTGAAATTTTAACACGATTTTCTTCCGGATATTAGCTTTCCTGCGGCGAAAAAGGGATCCAACAGCCTTAAGGAGTGGCCACAAGCCTGCCTGCCGCAGGCCCACCCCCTGACCGCGGTGACAGGGCTTGTGGGCACTCCGTGCATCGCCTCGCATTGATTCTTCTTCCCAAAAATCATAAATATTTCAAAAAAATCCCCGTAAGTTTTTATTACGTTTGGACTTCATTTGGTATGGATATTCTGCGAAACAAAAAACATGCAACAAACAGGAACTATCACTGGGCACTGGATCAATATGTTAGTCCCAAAATAGTATAAAAAGTTGCCAAAAGTATATGAAAGTTGTAGAATATTGGCAAGAAACAATCAAAAATTATAGATACGACCGAGACGTATCACATACCCGAAGGAAATTCAAAGCAAATATTTTTAGTAGGTGCAGCAGGTTGAGGAGCAACTCTTTGTGCTTCCGTTCGAGGTGAAGATACCCCGAACAAGCCCATCAAAGGATTAGTATCCATAGTGACAAGTGACAATAAATTTCAGCACACTATATGAATGTTTCCTTACCAAGTTCCACTTACCAAAGGCGCTTCACTCCCCGGCAAAGGCGCCAGAAAAGAGTCTTGATGACCCACAAGTATAGGGGATCAATCGTAGTCCTTTCGATAAGTAAGAGTGTCGAACCCAATGAGGAGCACAAGGATCTGACAATTGGTTTTCAGCAAGGTAAAATCTCCAAGCACTGAAATTGTCGGTAACAAGTGATTGTGTGGTGAGATGATTCGTAGCGAGAAACAAGTAACAAAAGTAGCAACGGTGCACCAAAGTGGCCCAATCCCTTTTGTAGCAAGGGACAAGCCTGGACAAAGTCTTATAGGAGGAAAAACGCTCCCGAGGACACACGGGAATTTCTGTCATGCTAGTTTTCATCATGTTCATATGATTCGCGTTCGTTACTTTGATAGTTTGATATGTAAGAGGACCGGCGCTTGGGTACTACCCTTACTTGGACAAGCATCCCACTTATGATTAACCCCTCTCTTAAGCATCCGCAACTACGAAAGACCAATTACGACAAAGTCTAACCATAGCATTAAACTAGTGGATCCAAATCAGCCCCTTACGAAGCAACGCATAAACTAGGGTTTAAGCTTCTGTCACTCTAGCAACCCATCACCTACTTACTACTTCCCAATGCCTTCCTCTAGGCACAAATAATGGTGAAGTGTTATGTAGTCGATGTTCACATAACACCACTAGAGGAAAAACAACATACAACATATCAAATTACCGAACGAATACCAAATTCACATGACTATTATTAGCATGACTTATCTCATGTCCTCAGGAACAAAAGTAACTACTCACAAAGCATAATCATATTCGTGACCAAAGAGGTAATGAGTAGCATCAAGGATCTGAACATAAACTCTTCCAGCAAACAATCCAACTAGCATAAACTACAAAGAGTAATCAACACTACTAGCAATCTTACAAGTACCAATCGGAGTCGCGAGACGGAGATTGTTTACAAGTGATGAACTAGGGTTTGGAGATGAGATGGTGCTGATGAAGATGTTGATGGTGACTAGGCCCCTCCGATGAGAGGAGTGTTGGTGATGACGATGGCGATGATTTCCCCCTCCGGGAGGGAAGTTTCCCCGGCAGTATCGTCCTACGGGAGCTCTAGATTGGTTGTGCTCACGTTCCACCTCGTGGCGGCAGCGAATCCACGAAAAAGCTCCTCTCTGATTTTTTTCCTGGACGAAACCTTTCATATAGCTAAAGAGGGGGGCAAGTGGGCAAGCAGGCTGCCCACAAGCCCTCATGGCGCGACCTAGGGGGTGGCCACGCCGTGCAGGCTTGTGGGCACCCCGTGGCGCCCCTCTGGCACTTCTTCGGCCCAACATTTTTGATAAATCCGGAAAAAATCCTCGTTGATTTTTATGGTGTTTGGAGTTGCGCAGAATAGGTGTCTCAACTTTGCTCCACTTTCAGGCCAGAATTCCAGTTGCCGGCATTCTCCCTCTTCATGTGAACCTTGCAAAATAAGAGAGAAAAGGCATAAGAATAGTACCGTGAGGTGAAATAACAGCCCAAGAAGCGATAAATAACAACATGAAAACATGATGCAAAATGGACGTATCACCTCACCCAGTGACAGAAGGGGTAGCGAGGCACGCATCGTGTTGTTGCCATCAATGGTAAAAAGATGGGGTTTTCATCATTGGTTTGAGTTTATCCCTCTACATCATGTCATGTTGCTTAAGGCGTTACTCTGTTCGTCATGAACTGAATACACTAGATGCATGCTGGATAGCGGTCGATGTGTGGAGTACTAGTAGTAGATGCAGAAAGTATCGGTCTACTTGTCTCGGACGTGATGCCTATATGTATGATCATTGCCTTATATATCGTCATGACTTTGCGCGGTTCTATCAATTGCTCGACAGTAATTTGTTATCCCACCGTAATATTTGCTATTTTGAGGGAAGCCTCTAGTGAACACTATGGCCCCCGGGTCCACTCCACACCATATTTTCAACCTTACACTTTTTCTTCGTTGCACTTTCCGCCTTCAGATCTCACTTTGCAATGAATCTTTAAGGGATTGACAACTCCTTTATAACGTTGGGTGCAAGCTCTTTTGTGATTGCGCAGGTACTCTGGACTTGACGAGATTCTCCTACTGGATTGACGCCTTGGTTCTCAAACTGAGGGAAATGCTTACTGCTCCTGTGCTGCATGACCATTTCCTCTTCAAGGGAAAAACCGACGCACGCAAGAGAAGTAGCAAGAAGAATTCCTGACATTGCCGGGGAAGGACTTTTGTTGCCGTAGCAGAAGAATTTCTGGCGCCGTTGCCGGGGAGGATCAAGTCAAGAACTCATCCAAGTAAGTGCCGCAAACTCATCTCTTGCATTTAATTTGTTTGCAAGTTGCCTCTCGTGTTCCTCTCCCCCACTTCACAATTTGCCTTTTTTCGGTTGCCTTTTCCGTTTGCCTTTTCGTTCGCCCTTTTTCTCGCTTGCTCTTTGTTCGCTTGTGCTTGCTTGCTTGCCGAAGTCACCATGAATGAAAACACCAAACTTTGTGACTTCTCGAACACTAATAATAATGATTTGGAAAAAGTCCAATTTCAACCTTGAATTTGTATTGGTCAGACGTAATAAACCCTCAACTCAAAATCCCGGTCGATTGCATCCTGAATATGCAATCCCGGTCTAAATCAAACCCTCGCACCATGTTAACCGGGATTTATTTTTTGGGCCGACCCGTTTTAAAATCACGAACATATTTAATATTTTTAGAACATATTTCAAAACGGACAACACATTTCCAAACAAATATTTTTTTCCTGAAACACGAACATTTTTTATAATATGTGAACCATTCTATAAAATCTCACAAAAATAGAAACGTGATTTTTTTCAAAATCGGAACATTTTTCAAATTCAAAAATATTTTTTGGATGCGCGAACATTTTTTCTTGTAGTTGTGGAGTGAAGCATGCATTTGTTCTTGTAGTTGTGAGTATATTAAGAATGTAGCTTAAGCTCTACCTGTCAGCATTTTTTTAAATTTGTTAATCTTTTCCAAAAATGACGAACCTTTTTCAAATATTTCTTATAGCGTGTTGGGACAAATCCGGTCGACGATGAACGTCGAATAGCCTACAGGTAGGCATAATATACACCATGACAACTCACACATACACGTACATGCACATGTAATATATAATAAATATTTTAACGACACACAATGAACTCTATATAATATAAGAGAAAATAAACACTAACAAAAAAAGAAAAAAAGAAATCAAAAAGTATAAAAGTATAAAATAAAAATTGAAACAGAAAATAAAAATAAAAATAAAAACAAAAGGGAAAAAAGAACCAGAAAACAAAAATATAAAAAACAATTAACAAATGAAAACCTGAAGCAAAACAATGTGTAGCACGCATTGCCGTGAAAAGGGAGCTTCATTGTTTGAAACTAATGTGTCGGGAATGTACACGGTCATTAATTGATGACTGTAAAACAATGTTAGAGCCAACGACCTAGCGCTGAGGTTCAAAATATATTTCAAAATTATAAAAATATACATGAGTGTAATTTTAAAATTATTGCATTTGGAAAATGTTCATATATTTCAAAAAAGTGTTGGGGACGATTAAAAAAATGTATATGATGTATTATTATTTTTAACATGTATTTTAAAAAATGTTCATCATATGTTAAAAACCATTTTAAGGTGCTTCCTACGTACTATAAAATAACCTGTGGACTTCACAAAGTTTTTGAAAATACCTGAATTTTAATTTTGAAAATCCATTTACTTGTTTTCAAAATCGTTGAACTTCTTTTATATCCGTGGTTATTTCTTCAAAATTCGTGAACATTTTTTCTCACTTTTTTAATTCGGTAAATATTGTGATGTCCGATAGCGAGATGGGCCTGACTGGTCTGGCCCAGTCTTTTCCGCACGTGCACATCCCAATCCCGGTCAAGTCAGCAATCCCAGTTTGTCAAACGAATACAGGGTTCTTTTTAGACCAGGATTACATAGTTCAGGGTGCAATCGACAAGGATTTTGAGTTGGAGGTTCATTTCGTCGAACCTCTACAAATTCACGGTTCAAAATGGACTTTTTCCTAATGATTTTATTAGTAATCCGATTGCTCCCGCCACTAGTGCAGAGTCATACGAAATCAATGCCGCTTTGCTGAATCTTGTTACGAAAGAGCAATTCTCCGGCCTTCCTATTGAAGATGCCGCATCCCATCTCAATACCTTCATCGAGCTTTGCGATATGCAAAATAAGAAATATGTGGATAATGATGTGATTAAATTGAAGCTTTTTCCGTTCTTTTTGCGAGATCGCGCAAAAACTTGGTTTTCTTCTTTGCCCAAAAATAGTATCGATTCTTGCGATAAGTGCAAAGATGCTTATATATCCAAGTATTTTCCGCCGACTAAGATTATGTCTCTCCATAATGATATCATGAATTTCAAGCAACTTGATCATGAACATGTTGCACAATCTTGGGAGAGAATGAAATTTATGATTAGAAATTGTCCCGCTCATGGCTTGAGTCTTTGGATGATTATTCAAATCTTCTACGCTGGCTTGAATTTCGCTTCTAGAAATATTTTGGACTCCGCCTCAGGTGGAACGTTTATTGAAATCACGTTAGGAGAAGCCACAAAACTACTAGACAACATCATGACGAACTACTCTCAGTGGCACACTGAAAGGTCACCTACTAGTAAGAAGGTACACGCTATAGAAGAAATTAACTCGTTGACTGCTAAGATTGATGAGTTAATGAATTTGGTTGCTAGTATAAGTGCTCCTTTAGATCCTAATGATATGCCCTTGTCTTCCTTGATTGAGAGTAGCAACGCTATCTTGGACGTTAATTTAGTTCATAGGAATAATTTTGGCAACAACAATGCTTTCAGAGGAAACTATGTTCCGAGGCCTTTTCCTAGTAACTCCTCTAATAACTTTGGCAACTCCTACAACAATACTCATGGAAATTACAATAGATTACCCTCTGATCTAGAGAGTAATATCAAAGAGTTCATCAACTTACTAAATATTTTCAATGCGTCCATAGAGGAAAAACTACTCAAAATTGACGATTTGGCTAAGAGCGTTGATAGAATGTCTAGTGATATTGATGCTTTGAAAGTTAGATGTGCTCCTCCCAAGATAAATATGGATGAAACTTTGAAAGCTATGCGTGTTTCCATGATTGAGAGCAAAGAAAAAACCGCCCAAATTCGTGCTAGACATGAATGGCTTAAAAAGGCGTGTTCTCGTGATAAGAATCACGAAGATCTTAAAGTGCTTGGTGTGATTCCCATTGAATCTTTGTTTTCTTGTGACAAACCTAATGATTATGGGGTTGGATATGAATCCACTTTGGTTGAAAAGTTCCCCGATGATTCGGAGTAGAAGATATTAAAACTTTGAGTAGTAATGAAATTACTACCATGGATTTCAAGGAATTCAATTTTGATAGTTTCTCCTTGATTGAATGCATTTCCTTGATGCAATCCATGTTAAACTCCCCACACGCTTATAGCCAAAACAAGGCCTTTACCGATCATATCGTCGAAGCTATGATAAAATCTCTTGAAGAGAAACTTGAATTGGAAGTCTCTATCCCTAGAAAGCTTCATGATGAGTGGGAACCTACCATCAAAATCAAAATCAAAAACTATGAATGCAATGATTTGTGTGATTTGGGTGCTAGTGTTTCCGCGATTCCAAAGTCTTTATGTGATGTTCTGGGTTTTAATGAGATTGAAGAGTGTCCTCTTAATTTGCATCTTACGGATTCTACTGTCAAGAAACCCATGGGAAGGATCAATGATGTTATTATTATTGGAAATAGGAACTATGTACCTGTGGATTTCATTGTGCTTGACATTGATTGCAATCCTACATGCCCTATTATTCTTGGTAGACCTTTCCTAAGGACTATCGGTGCTATCATCGATATGAAGGAAGGGAATATTAGATTTCAATTTCCTTTAAAGAAGGGCATGGAACACTTTCCTAGAAAGAAAATAAGATTACCTTATGAATTCATAATGAGGGCCACTTATGGTTTGAGCACCAAAGACGACGATACGTGATTCTATCGCTTTTATGCCTAGCTAAGGGCGTTAAACAATAGCGCTTGTTGTGAGGCAACCCAATGAATTTATCTTTTTTCTTTCTGTTTTGTTGTGTCCACACCATCAAAATTCTGTTGTGATTGTGTTTTTTGTGTTTCTTTTTGTGCTTGAGCCAAGCAAAACCTTTATGACTAGTCTTGGTAATGGTTGTTTGATCCTGCTGGAAAAAGACAGAAACTTTTCACTCACGAGATGATTTTTCATTTTTATTCAAAAAGAGATTTTGAGTTGATTCTTTTTTCTTCTGGTTGATATGCTTTTTTCCAAGGCAGTCTTAATGTTTCAGATTTTTTGAGGTACCAGAAGTATACAAAGTATACAGATTGCTACAGACTGGTTTGTTTTTGACAGATTCTGTTTTTGTTGAGTTGGTTGCTTGTTTTGATGAAACTATGGTTAGTATCGGGGGGTACTAGCCATGGAAAAGTGAGAATACAGTAGACCAACACCAATATAGATGGAATTCAAGTTTGCTACAGTACCAAAAGAAGTGGTAGTCTGTTTTCTTGTGCTAAGCTTATTACGAGTTTCTCTTTAAGTTTTGTGTTGTAAAGTTTTCAAGTTTTGGGTGATGTTCTCATGGACAAAGAGATAAGGAGTGGAAAGAGCTCAAGCTTGGGGATGCCCAAGGTATCCCAAGCCAAATTCAAGAACACCAAACAGCCTAAGCTTGGGGATGCCCCGGGAAGCCATCCCCTCTTTCGTCTTCAATCCATCTGTAACATTACTTGGAGCTATATTTTTATTCACCACATGATATGTGTTTTTCTTGGAGCGTCTTGTATCGTAGGAGTCTTTTATTTTTGTTGTGTCACAATCATCCTTGCTGCACATCTTTTTGAGAGAGAGAGACATGCACTCATCATGATTTTGCTAGAATGCTCATAGTGCTTCACTTATATCTTTTGAGCTAGATACTTTTGCTCTATGGGCTTCACTTATATCTTTTAGAGCACGGCGGTTCGTGACTTGGTAGTTGGCTTATGCTATGAAAGTAGTCCCAAATGTGATAGGTACTCAAAAAGGATGCAAAAACCTCCATCTTCATGTGCATTGAGTAGAAAGAGAAGTTTTGATTCCTCTCAATTAGTTTTGAGACGTGGATTTGGTAATATTGAGAGGTATGATAGTAGGGTGTTGTGAATCTAGAAATACTTGTGTTGAAGTTAGTGATTCCCATAGCATGCACGTATGGTGAACCGCTATGTTAGGAAGTCGGAGCATAATTGATCTATTGATTGTCATCCTTTGTGTTGAGGTCGGGATCGCGCGATGGTTAACACCTACCAACCCTTCCCCTAGGAGTATGCGTTTAGCACTTTGTTTGATTACTAATAAAAACTTTCGCAACAAGTATGTGAGTTCTTCATGACTAATGTGAGTCCATGGTATCGATGCACTTTCACCTTCCACCATTTCTAGCCTCTCTAGTGTCGTGCAATTCTCGCCGGTACACAAACCCACCATATGCCTTCCTCAAAACAGCCACCATACCTACCTACTATGGCATTTTCATAGCCATTCCGAGATATATTGCCATGCATCTCCCACCGTTCTGTCTCATGACTTGTGCCGTCACTCTCATACTGCCATTGCATGATCGTAAGATAGCTAGCGAGATGTTTTCAACGTCATACGCCATGCTAGATCGCTGCACATCCCGGTACACTGTCGAAGGCATTTCCTATAGAGTCATCATCATTTTGAGCTTTGAAGTTGTGAGTAAATAAAAGTGTGATGATCATCATTATTAGAGCATTGTCCCATGTGAGGAAATAATAAAAAAAGGGGCCAAAGAGCCCAACAATAAAAAAAGGAGAAAAAAGAGAGGCCTAAGAGCCCAAATGAAAAAAAAGAAACGAGAGAAAAAGAGAGAAGGGACAATGCTACTATCTTTTTCCACACTTGTGCTTCATAATAGCACCATGTTCTTCATTATTGAGAGCTTCTTGCTTTGTCACTACCATATGCTAGTGGGAATCTTCATTATAAAACTTGGCTTCTATATTGCAATGATGGGCTTCCCCAAAATTGCCCTAGGTCTTCGTGAGCAAGCAAGTTGGATGCACACCCACTAGTTTTCCTTTTGAGCTTTCACATACTTATAGCTCTAGTGCATCTCTTCTATGGAAATCCCTACTCATTCACATTGATATCTATTAATGGCCATCTCCATAGCCCTTTGATAGACCGAGTCAATGTGACCATCTCCTCCTTTTTGTCTCACAACCACCACCACACTCTATTCCACTTATAGTGCTATATCCATGTTTCACGCTCATGTATTGGGTGATAGTTATAAAAAGTTTGAGAAAGTAAGAGTGCGAAAACAATTATTTGGCCAATACCGGGGTTGTGCATGATTTACATTAGTTGTGTGAGGATGATGGAGCATAGCCAGACTATATGATTTTGTAGGGATAACTTTCCTTGGCCTTGTTATTTTGAAAGTTCATGATTACCTTGCTAGTTTGCTTGACGTATTATTGTTTTCATGTCAATAGCAAACTATTGTTTCGAATCTTACGGATCCGAACATTCATGTCACGTGAAAGAAGTTGCAAAGGACAACTATATATGCTAGGTAGCATTCCACATCAAAAATTCATTCTTTATCACTTCCCTACTCGAGGACGAGTAGGAGTTAAGCTTGGGGATGCTTGATACGTCTCCAACGTATCTATAATTTTTTATGGTTTCATGCTATTATCTTGTCAAACTTTGCATGTTTTGCATGCCTTTTATATATTTTTTGGGACTAACTTATTAACTCAGTGCCAGGTGCCAGTTCCTGTTTTTTCCATTTTTTTGACCCCTTTCACAGGAGATTTTGAAATAGAGTCCAAACGGAAGAAAATCCCCGAAAAGATTTTTTCCTTAACCGAAGAAGATCGGGAAGCTTGAGAGCCAAGGCAGGGGGCCCAGGGGCCCCACAAGCCCCCACCGCGTGGCCAGGGGGAGGCCGCGGCCCACAGGCTTGTGGGCCCCGTGGACGCCCTCTTCCCTAGGGGTTGCGCCTATATATTCCCTAAAAATCCCAAACAAATAAGGAGATCATCGAAATTACTTTTCCGCTGCCGCAATCTTCTGTCTCCGCAAGATCCCATCTAGGGCACCTTCTGGTGCCCTACCGGAGGGGGATTCGGATACGGATGGCTTCTTCATCAACACCATGACATCTCCGATGATGCGTGATTAGTTCACTATAGACCTGCAGGTCCATAGCTAGTAACTAGATGGCTTCTTCTCTCTCTTGGATCTTCAATACAAAGTTCTCCGTGATCTTCATGGAGATCTATCCGATGTAATCTTCTTTTGCGGTTTGTTTTTCGAGTCCGATGAATTGTGGATTTATGATCATATTATCTACGAATCTTATTTGAGTTTCTTCTGATCTCTCTTATGCATGATTTCATATCCTTGTAATTCTCTTTGAGTTGTCGGTTTTGTTTGGCCAACTAGATCTATGATTCTTGCAATGGGAGAAGTGCTTGGTTTTGGGTTCATACCGTGCGGTGACCTCACCCAGTGACAGAAGGTGTAGCGAGGCACGCATCGTGTTGTTGCCATCAAGGGTAAAAAGATGGGGTTTTCATCATTGGTTTGAGATTATCCCTCTACATCATGTCATCTTGCTTAAGGCGTTACTCTGTTCGTCATGAACTCAATACACTAGATGCATCCTGGATAGCGGTCGATGTGTGGAGTAATAGTAGTAGATGCAGAAAGTATCGGTCTACTTGTCTCGGACGTGATGCCTATATGTATGATCATTGCCTTAAATATCGTCATGACTTTGCGCGGTTCTATCAATTGCTCGACAGTAATTTGTTTACCCACCGTGATATTTGCTATTTTGAGAGAAGCCTCTAGTGAACACTATGGCACCCGGGTCTACTCCACACCATATTTTGAGCCTTATACTTTTACTTCGTTGCACTTTCCGCCTTCAGATCTCACTTTGCAAACAATCTTGAAGGGATTGACAACCCCTTTGAAGCGTTGGGTGCAAGCTCGTTTGTGTTCGCGCACGTACTCTGGACTTGACGAGACCCTCCTTCTGGATCGATACCTTGGTTCTCCAACTGAGGGAAATACTTACTGCTCCTGTGCTGCATCACCCTTTCCTCTTCAAGGGAAAAACCTACGCAAACAAGAGAAGTAGCAAGAAGAATTCCTGGCGTTGCTTGGGAAGGACTTTTGTTGCCGTAGCATGTACCCCCTCCACTTATTCTAGCTCCCATCTGCTTCTCCTACCTCCAGAAAAAATCGTTTCGCAGCTCAAACCCGTGTTCTTGCTCTTCTTTGCTGGGATTTTCGATCTCCTTGTGCAAAGCACCATTCACCAAGCTGTTTTGGGGAAATTGCTCCTTGGTATGTGACTCCTCCATTGGTCCAATTAGTTTTTTCTCTAATGCCTTATACATCGCGTATTTTTGCTGCCTTGGTGACCCTGTTCTTGAGCTTTGCATGCTAATTTTAGCTGGTTCCAAGTAGTTTTGATGTGTGACATAGCCTCTAGGCAATTGAAGGAGTAGTTGCTACGAGTTTAATTGAGCCTTGTTCACTTTTCCTTTGAATCACTAAAAATTTCAGAATTTTTCAGAGATAGAAAAAGGAAAAGATGAGGAGGTTCTTAAGAGGCTCTTCAAGCCGTCACCCCAAGGATGATGGAAATGAGAAGAAGAAACCCAAGTATCCGGTCCCCCGAGTTGCAGAAGTTCGAGTATGCGAGTGGCCAAGTGATGTGTTCTTTCGCGCCGCCAGACTTTATGAGGACTTTCACTACTTGGTGGAAAGCGCGCCTTCGTTGAAGATAAGTATCGGCAATACCTCCTCCTCACTAATATTTTCGTGAAAAGCTTTAACTTCTATCCAAGGAAGAATCCTCCTATGGTTGAGTTCAAATTATATGATATTCCCCAGCGCATGTCGCTTCAAGATTTTTGCAATGTTTGCCAATTACCTTATGTTGGGGATATTCATGAACCACCTCCATGGGACATGGAGGCTTTCATAGATACTATTGTTGTAGGACAGGAGAGAGGACTGTCTTGCGCTAGAGCTACTAGCATACATTTTCCCGTGCTTCGGTACTTCTCATTATTTGTGGGAAAATGTTTGATTGGCCGTGGAAAAGCTGGGGCCCTTAGCTCTCCAGATCTTGCGGTTTTGCGCGAAGCCCTTTATAATGATAAAACTTATAGCTTGGGCGTTATAGTAGCTCAACAGTTGAACACGAACCATTCTCAAGGCGTTGTCTATGGAGGTATCTATGCTACTCGTCTTGCTAGACATTTTGAGATACCCATTAGACTGGACGAGGAAGAAGAGATTCTTCTTCCTGAGAGATATCTAGATTATGATAGCATGGTTCGCCATGACTTTCTTGATAGAGATATAAATAGAAGGATGATTTATAACCTGGTATTTAGTCAGGGTACTCGTGAGACTATTACTTTGCCTGCTCCTTCTTTGTTCAATATTCATACAGGCAGGGACATTATTATGCCCTCGGACATCTACGCATATTGGGGCGTAGCCCAACCACAGGGGCCCGTGCCCGTGCTACCACTTGAGTACCAGACGTCAGTTTATCAGTGGGAGCCAGAGGAGCTCAGGACAGCAGTGGCATCCTCAGTCCACTCCAGAGTACTCCGGAGCTGGTTATTTCCCTCCTTGGGAGTAGACCAACTTAGGCCAAAAGCCTAAGCTTGGGGGAGTACGTGTTTCTCACCGACTTTATATTCTTGCTTACGCTTTCACTTTGATAGTCAGTGTTCACACTTTGCCACTGTATCATCCATGCTAGTTTATTTCTTTTTCTTGTTTTCTTTTTGTGTGTTTGTCTAGTTTGAGAAAACCCAAAAAGATTTTCTGTTCTTCTTTTTCTTGTTGGGAGCTTTCCCGTGTAAATAGTTTCCTTTTTCTTTGGGTCAAGGTAGAAGACCATGGTTACAATGTTTAGTGGCTCTCGTATGCATATCTGTTTATCTGTCAAAGAGCCATATTACTTTGTCTTCTCTTTTGTGTTTGCCTGCAGATTCTAGCTTAGTCCAATGCACGAGCACTCTTATTATTGTTCACATCATTCGGTCGTGCAAGTGAAAGGCAATAATGATGATATATGATGAAGTGACTGAGCATGGAAAAGCTGGTATGAACTCGATCTATTTTGTTTTTATAAATATGACTAGCTCATAGTTCCTAGTTCAGCTTTGTCGTGAGAGAAACATGTTTGCAATGAAAACTTAGAGATCATAGTTTCTGATGCCATGCTTAATTAGCTAGGAGCTTATAATGGTTTGTCTTGGATGCCAACATGAATTTTGAGATGACTATGATGTAGTATGATAGGATGGTATCCTCCTTTGAATGATTCAAGTGGATTGACTTGGCGCATGTTTATGCATATAGTTGAAACAAAATCAACATAGCCTCTATGATATTCATGTTCATGGTGATGTATGTCCTACTCATGCTTGCACTCAATGTTGGTTAATCTCAATGTATTTTGATGACTGTTGGCGCTCTCTAGTTGGTCGCTTCCCAGTATTTTGCTAGCCTTCACTTGTATTAAGCGGGAATACTGCTTGTGCATCCAGTTCCATAAACCCAAAGTTGTTCCATATGAGTCCACCATACCTACCTATATGCGGTATCTACCTGCCGTTCCAAGTAAATTTGCATGTTCCACTCTCTAAATCTTCAAGAAATAATCTGTTTTCCATGCCCGAACTGCTCATGTGGTGACAAGGGGCGATCAGTATCTTCCATGCTAGGCATGTTATCCTCAATATGTGTTTATTCACTATCATTCACGAGAAAGGGGCCGGTAATTGGAATGCCCAGTTCCATGCTCAAATCGAAAAGATAATTGCAAACAAAACTCCCCCTGGATTGTTATTGGTATGGACGGTACCCGAGTATTCGGCTAGTCGTGGAGTGTGATTGATTGGTGGTGGGGGAGTCAAAACTTTACTTTTCTATTTGGGAACCGCCTATAGCATGTGTAGCGTGGAAGATGGTGAAAACTCTTGGTCATTGCATTGACAACGAAAGCATGCCACCCAAAATTATTGTTTCTGTTTCAAAGCTTGAGCTCTGGCACCTCTGCAAATCAATGCTTGCCTCTGCGAAGGGCCTGTCTATTTTTGTTTCTGTTGAGTCATCCTCTTCTTATAAAAGCACAAATTAGAGAGCTCCTTTGTCATTTTTATGCTTTGCTTTTAATTGTGATTGAGTATGACTGTGGCTGGATCTTCTTTGCCATGAATTACAATCTTTAGTCAGCCCTTGGTCTTTGAAGGTGCTCTGCATTTATGTTTTGCAGTCTCAGAAAGAGCTAGCGAGATACCATACTTTCGTACTGCTTCATGATTGTTTTGATTGAAGTGTTGACGTTTGAAACTCATTATTATTGCTCGCT
The DNA here is from genome assembly GCF_904849725.1 of Hordeum vulgare subsp. vulgare. Taxonomy (NCBI): domain Eukaryota; kingdom Viridiplantae; phylum Streptophyta; class Magnoliopsida; order Poales; family Poaceae; genus Hordeum; species Hordeum vulgare. The sequence goes on along the minus strand of NC_058518.1, from coordinate 126,555,428 downwards.
AGTTGATTATACCATCGATATGAGTTTACCATGAAACCTAGATGTCATTTGCTTATGTGGTTTGCTTGTGTTCTTGCTGAAATTATGGTTATGAGTCACACATAGTTGCAACAACAAGATCAAACAGAGTTCGTAAAAGTCTTACATTTGTGTCTTTCAGTTTGTCAACTGAATTGCTTGAGGACAAGCAAGGTTTTAAGCTTGGGGGAGTTGATACATCTCCATCGTATCTACTTTTCGAGACTCTTTTGCCCTTGTTTTGGACTCTAATTTGCATGATTTGAATGGAACTAACCGGGACTAACACTGTTTTCAGCAGAATTGCCATGGTGTTGTTTTTGCGTAGAAATAAAAGGTCTCAGAATGACCAGGAAATTTATGGGGATTTTTGTGGAATATATAAAAAATACTGGCGCAAGAATCAACCGGAGGGGTGGAGCCGAGAGCCCACAAGCCCACCAGGCGCGGCCCCCCTGGCCGCGCCTGGCAGGCTTGTGGGGCCAACGTTGCTCCACTGCCTCCAATCTCAGCTCTCTTTAGTCCCTTTCGTCCGGAAAAAAATCAAGGAGAAGATTTCATCGCGTTTTATGATACGGAGACGCTGCCACCTCCTGTTCTTCCTCTGGAGGGTAGATCTGGAGTCCGTTTTGGGCTCCGGAGATATCGTCGCCATCGTCATCACCAACCTTCCTTCATCGCCAATTCCATGATGGTCTTCACCGTTCGTGAGTAATATCATCATAGGCTTGCTGGACGGTGATGGGTTGGATGAGATCTATCATGTAATTGAGTTAGTTTTGACGGGGATTGATCCCTAGTATCCACTATGTTCTGAGATTGATGTTGCTACTACTTTGCCATGCTTAATGCTTGTCACTAGGGCCTGAGTGCCATGATTTCAGATCTGAACCTATTATGTTGTCGCCAATATATGTGTGTTCTTGATCCTATGTTGCAAGTTGTAGTCACCTACTATGTGTTATGACCCGGCAACCCCGGAGTGACAATAACCGGAACCACTCCCGGAGATGACCATAGTATGAGGAGTTCATGTATTCACTAAGTGTTAATGCATTGGTCCAGTTCTTTATCAAAAGGAGAACCTTAATATCCCGTAGTTTCCATTAGGACCCCGCTGCCACGGGAGGGATGGACAATAGATGTCATGCAAGTTCTTTTCCCTAAGCACATATGACTACATACGGAATACATGCCTACATTACATTGACGAACTGGAGCTAGTTACATATCTCTCCATGTTATAACGGTTGCATGATGAATACCATCCGGCATAATCATCCAGCACCGATCCAATGCCTACGAGTTTTTCCTACTGGTCCTTGCTACGTTACTTTGCTGCAGCTACCGTTACTCTGTCGCTACTACTGTCACTGCTGCTACTCTTACTTTGCTGCTGCTACTGGCTACTGCTGCTACTGTTGCTATCACACTACTTTGCTACTGATACTTTGCTGCAGATACTAAATCTTTCAGGTGTGGTTGAATTGACAACTCAACTTCTAATACTTGAGAATATTCTTTGGCTTCCCCTTGTGTCGAATCAATAAATTTGGGTTGAATACTCTACCCTCGAAAACTATTGCGATCCCCTATACTTGTGGGTTATCAGTGCTTGCACGTACACGAGCTCACCCGGGTCCATGGTCACCTCGCTAATGCCCGCAGTTTCCACCATTGCGATGATGCTCGACGACCAGTCCGTCAATGGCACAAGGATGGTTGATGACTGATACATCTCTAACGTATTGATAATTTATGAAGTATTTACAATGTTTTTATATGGTTTTGATGCACTTTATATGATTAAATTAGAACTAACCCGGATTGATGCTCTTTTTAGCAGAATTACCGATATGTTGTTCTTTGTTCAGAAAATAGAATTTCCCAAAATAGGCCGAAACTTTTAAATGATTTTTGGAGAAAATAAAAATATTAGAGCGAAGAAACAACAGAGGACGGCCACCAGTTGCTACCAAGCCAACAACGCCACCCCTCCCGGGCGCGCCCTAATGGCTTGGGACCAGCTCGTGGCTCCGTTTAACATGATTCTAACGCTGAAAAATCCTATATATACACAAACCCTCACAGATAAACCTAGAACAACCGCTCCACCGCCACAAGCCTCTGTACCAAAGAAAACTCATCGAGAGCCCTATTCCGGCACCCTGATGGAGTGGCCAACCGTCATCGGAGGGCATCTTCATCATCTCGACAGTGTCCACGACAAGGAGGGAGTAGTTCACCCTCGGGGCTGAGGGTATGTACCATTAGCTATGTGTTTGATCTCTCTCTCTCTCTCTCTCTCTCTCTCTCTTGTTCCTGAGATTTCATGATCTTGATGTATCATGGGCTTTGTTAATGTAGTTGGATCATATGGTGTTTGTCCCTTGCAATCTTGATGTGATGAATTGAATGTTTCCCTTTGATATTTTGTTATGTTGGATTGAATATTGGATTTGAGATCAATTGATGTATGTCTTGCATATGGATACTAATATGTCTCCGTCGTATCTACTTTCCCAATGCTTTTGCTCTTGTTTTGGACTCTAATTTGCATGATTTGAATGAAACTAACCTAGATTGACGCTGTTTTCAGTAGAACTGCCATGTTGTTGTTCTTGTGCACAAATAAAAGTTCTCAGAATTGGACAAAACTTTTTGGAGAATTGTTTTGGGATAAAAGAAAAATACTGTAACCAAGACCCACTGGAGGGGGCGGATGCCCACTAGGCACCAGGGTACGCCACCTCCCTGTGACGCGCCCGGGTGGGTAATGGGGTCCACAAGGCTCCGTTGACCCTAATCTAGATACTATGAATTCCTATTTTCCAAGAATAAAAATAGGAGAGGAAGCTTCATCATGTTTTATGATATGGAGCCACCGCCACCTCATGTTCTTCATCAGGAGGCCAGATTTGGTGTCTCTTCTGGCCTCCGGAGAGGGGGATTCGTCGTCATCGTCATCACCAACCATCCTCCATCACCAATTTATTGATGCTTACCCCCAGGAATGAGTAATCTTTTCATAGGCTTGCTGGATGGTGATGTGTTGGATGAGATTTATCATGTAATCAAGTTAGTTTTCTTAGGGCTTGATCCCTAGTATCCACTATGTTGTGAGACTGATGTTGCTATGACTTTACTATGCTTAATGCTTGTCACTATGGCCCGAGTGCGAGGATTTCAGATCTGAACCTTTTATGTTTTCACTGATATATTTGTGTTCTAGATCCTACCATGCAAGTTATATGCACCTATTACGTGTTATGATCCACATAACCCATGGCGACAATAATTGGGATTCTTTCTTGGGATGACCATAGTTTGAGGAGTTCATGTATTCACTATGTGTTAATGCTTTCTTACGGTTCTCTATTAAAAGGACAACTTAATATCCCTTAGTTTCCTTGTGGACCCTTCTGCCACAGGAATGTACGACAAAAGATGTCATGCAAGTTCTTTTGCATAAGCACGTATGACTATATACGGAATACATGCCTACATTATATTGATAAATTGGAGCTAGTTCTGTGTCGCCGTAGGTTATGATAGTTACATGATCAATATTATCCGAAGTTATCACCTATCCAATGCCTACGAGATTTTCACATATTGACCTTTGATAAGTTACTACTACTGCTTCTACGTTTTCAATTTCTACAAAATTGCTACTGTTACCGTTACCGTTACTATTGCTACCATTACTATTGCTATCAAACCATCATACTATTGTGCTACTGATCACTCTGATGCAAATATTTAGTCTCCAGGTGTGGTTGAATTGACAACTCAAATCCTCATACTTACAAATATTCATTGGCCCCCCTTGTGTCGAATCAATGAATTTGAGTTGAATACTCTACCCTCGAAAACTGTTCTGATCCCCTATACGTGTGGGTTATCAAGACCTTTTTCGGGCACCGTTGCCGGGGAACATAGCTATATTTGTTTAGTCACTTTGGATTTATATATGTTTATCACTATGAAGAATCTTAAGGATGATAGAACCAAGATCGTTCCCTCTAAGACGAGGGGAGGTAAGGAACTATTATCTAGCTCTGCACTTGATTCACCTTCTGTTTTAAGTAAACTTGCAACACCACCACATGCTATTATTTCTCATATGTCACAAGTAATTGATGATGCCACTTCTGCTATGCATGATGCTAGGAATGATGCTATTGATGGTGCTAGTACTTTGCTTTATAAGACATTGCCACCTAGTGAATTCCTTGATGGACAACTTGCTAAAGCTAGAGAAATCGAGAATGCTGAAAGTGATGAAATTACTGAAACTGGAAATTATGATTCACCTATTGGAACTAGTGCTCCTAGATATGAACTGCGTGAGATACCTGAGGGTTATGTTATGGATGGAGAAGAGCGGGAGACTTTCTTGCTTGCAAGGATATAGATGATATTAAGAAATTACTATGCAAGCTGAAAGAAAAAAAATCTTTGAATGCTAGAATGAAATACGATCCTAAGTTTGCTACTTCATATATCTTTATTATTGATAAGCATTACCAATTCTCTATCGACCCACAATTAATTACTTTGGTTGAATCTGATCCTTTCCATGGCTATGAAACTGAAACTATTGTGGCACATCTCACTAAATTAAATTAAATAGCCACCCTATTTGCTAATGAAGAAAAAATTCGCTATTACGACATTCTTAAGTTGTTACCCTTTTCATTAATGGGTGATGATAAGATATGGTAAAATATTCTTAGTCTTGTACGTGCGCGTACTCCCTAGGATATGATTTGTTACTTTTCTGGAAAATATTTTCCTGTTCATAAGAAACAAGCTGCCATACAATAAATATTTAACTTTGTGCAAATTGAAGAAGAGAGTCTCCCACAAAACTGGGAAAGGCTTCTCCAATTACTTACTGCTTTGCGTCATGACCCTCTTAAGAAAAATAAAATACTTGATATCTTCTATAATGGACTAACCAATGATTCTAGGGACTACCTACATAGTTGTGCTGGATGTGTTTTCAGGGAAAAAACTATTGAAAAACCTGAGGAATTATTGAACAATATATTGGATAATGATAATGATTGGACACTTCCTGAACCACCACCTAAACCCACTCCTAAGAAGAGGGGTATCTTATTTCTCAGTCTCGAAGATATGCAACAAGCAAATAATTGTATGAACAAAAAGGGTATTAAAGCTGGAGGTGTTAAGAATTTACCACCTATTGAAGAAATACATGATATTGACACACCACCACGGGTGCTAGAGGTAAATTATTTTACGAAGATTGATGAAGGTGATATTCCTTACAATAAACATCCTAGTCAATGCTTGTATGAGTTTGACAATTATATTACAAAGCAAGACCACTTCAATGCAAATTTTATGAAACAATTGAAACAAAATTCTAATATGATTGAATGACTAAGTTACTTATTGTTTAGAATTGTTAATGATGTTAGAGGTGTTAGTAAACATGTTTCTATATTTCAAACTCAGTTAGAGCAAGTTGCTAAATCTCAAAGTGAATTGCTTAATAGAATTGACAATAATATGAATGATCATGGTGTTAGAGTAATGACTAGAGGAGGTAAAATGTCTCAGGAGGCACTTTATCCTAAGGGACACCCTAAAAGAATTGAACAAGATTCTCAAAGAACTAATGTTGATGCACCTAGTCCATCCAAAAAGATAAATAAAAATGATAGGACTTTGCATACTTCTAGTGAACGTGGGGTAGAAAAACCTTCTAAGGATAATAATGGTGCTCTATTTCTGATGCTGAAACACAATTTGGTAATGAACATTCACCTAGTAATAATGAAAATGAAAATGATGATGTCCATGTAGATGCTTAGCTAGATAATGATAAAGAACGTGACAATGAAGTTGAAATAGAACCTATTGTTGATCTTGATAACCCACGTGCTAAGAATAAACTTTATGATAACAGAGAATTTGTTGCTAGGAGACACACTAAATAAAGAGAACAATGGGTTCACAAAACCATACCCTTTCCACCTAAACCATCTAAGAAAAAGGATAAGGAGGAATTTCAACGCTTTGCTCGAATGCTTAGCCAGACTTTTTGCATACTCATTCGACTCATATTTTGAAAATGGACGCTTATGCTAAATAGATGAAAGATATTGTTACTGATAAAAGAAAAATACCTGAGGCTCAAATATCCACCATGCTTTAAAATTATTATTTTAAGGATGGAGTACCTAAGAAATTAGGAGATCTAGGAATACCAACTATACCATGATCTATCAATAGAAATTATGTCAAAAGTGTGTTATGTGATTTAGGGGATGGTGTTAGTGTCATGCCGTTCTATTTGTATAAAAGAGTTGTTTTAAATAAACTCACACCCACTGAAATAGCTTTGCAAATGGCTAACAAATCAACTGCCATTCCTGTCGGTATTTGTGAGTATGTGCCCATTGTTTTTGCAAATGTTACTACCTTAAGAGACTTTTTTTACACTTGAGATGCCTGAGGACGACAACATGTTGATAATCCTTGGTAGAACCTTTTTGAATACTATAGGAGTTGTTATTGATTGCATCGAAAGCAATATTACTTTTCATATTAATGGTAATTAGCATACAGAGCACTTTCCGAAGAAACAATTTGAAGAAAATGGTTTTAACATTATTGAAAAGACTCCAACATTGATTATTGGTAGTTTCCGACTTCCCCTTCCTACTACCGAAAATAAATACGAAATACTTACTATTGGGGGTATGGATATCCCCGTTGACTTGACGTAACTTAGTGTTTTACGAAGATTCTTCGGGTTCATGCAAATCGAAGGTGGTTGTTAATAAGACTTGATCAACCTTATTAATTGATTACTTTCGAGAGGCATGTGGTCGATGAAGTTAGTAAGCACAACCTTTTGTTCCTACATTTAGTATATGTAATTTTAGTGAAAGCAATAAAATTCCATGTTTACCATGCTTTCTAAATTATTTGTGCAATAAAAATAGCCCAAAAAAAGTGCTCAGGATGTCACAAAAATTTTACATGATTGTTTTCTAAATATTTGAGAATTTCTAGTACTGAAAAAGTCAGAGGGTGGTGCCCCAAGTGCCCACTAGGCACCATGCCGCGCCACACCCACCTGGCATGCCCTAGTGGGTAGTGGGCCCCATGAGCATACACTCACTCACTCCTTTAGCTCACTTCGTCACTACCTCCAAAAAATCCCTATAGCCCTCTCCCTCTCTCGTGTTCTTGCTCCCAAAGTTGAGATTTACGATCTCTTTGCTCGGAGCTTTGTTTCCAAAACTGTTTTGGGGGACTGCTACTTGGTATGTGACTCCTCCATTGCTCAATTAGTTTTTTCTCTAGTGGGTTATATTTTGAGTAATTAGCTTCTCTTGGTGCTACTGAAAATGAGCTTGCATGTTGGATTCTTTGAGCTCCAAGTAGTTTGAATGCTTGATATAGCCCCTAGACATCCATATGAGTAGTTGCTAACAATTTTGTAGAGTTTTATTGATATTATTTTGTGTCTTCAGAATTTTCAAAACTTGGTCGCAAATTAAAATGCACCTATATAGGAGGAGTTCTTCGAGGTGGAGGTCCACTGAGGCATCGTTGAGTGAAAGCTCGATACGCCAAGACTATGTTGAACCAACGGCAAGCTCGACACAGGATACCGAAACCAGATCATGCTTACGTTCGTGTGATAAGTTTATGATAGGTGGTGGTATTAAATAAGAATTTGATCAGGTAAAGGAAGATATTACATTTTTGAGAGAGAGGTCCATGAGTAAAATATAACAGTGGAGGTTGCCCGTTTGGCTGAGGAGGCTGCACCTAGAGCGTCCATGAGTTATCACTTTTATTATTATCCAAGCCGGGGATGGTGATTACTAACTTAGGCCAAAATCCAAGAAGCTTGGGGTGTATGTATTTCTACCGACATTACATTCATGTTCACACATTTCATTCTAGTTGTCGGTGTTCATCCTCTTTCATTTGTGTTATCCATGTTATATTTATAATCTCACTTTCTTCTTATGTGTTTGAAAAACTTTGAGAAAATTCAAAAACATTTATTGCTTATTTTTGGTTTTTATTTCTATTTTAATTATTTGTGGTATTAAACAAAAAACCAAAAAGATTTCTTGTTCTTCTTTTGCTTGTTGGGTGCTTTCCTGTGTAAATAGTTTTCTCTTTTTTTGTTTTCCTTTGTTAATTTGTTTTCTTCAAGAAAAACAAAAAACTCAAAAAATATTTCAGTATGTTTCTGTGACAATCTCTTCTTGTGTTGATTCATACTAAGGAGAAAACTTATAACCCACAAGTAAAGGGGATCACGACAGTCTTCATAAGTAGTATTTCACCCTAATTTTATTGATTCGACACACGGGGAGCCGAGGAATATTTATAGGCCTTAAAAGTTGAGTTGTCAATTCAACCGCACCTGGGATATCTTTCTGCAGTAAATTTTAGTATCATCGCAAATGATAGTAGGAGCAATATCAGTGATATCAACAATTTTGGTAACAACTGTAACAGTGGCAATAGAGTAGCACGTGTAACAGTAATAACAAAAGTAGTAACTTAGCAAGATTTAGTGTATGTAAAGCGTAGGCACATGGATCAACGATGGAAAGATATGGATGACATCAATCATGTAACAGTTACACACTAGAGCGACCCAGAACTAGCTCCAATTCATGAATATAATGTAGGCATGTATTCCATATATACTCATACGTGCTTGCGATAAGAACTTGCATGCCATCTTTTGTCCTACCCTCCCGTGGCAGCGGGGTCCTATTGGAAACTTTGGGATATTAAGGCCTTATTTTAATAGAGAACCGGAACAAAGCATTAACACATAGTGAATACATGAACTCCTCATACTACGTCAATCACCGGAAATAATCCCAATTATTGTCACATTGGGGTATGCTTATCAAGACACGTAATAGGTGACTACAACTTGCAATATAGGATCCACATCACTCATATATTCATGAAAACACAATAGGTTCAAACTGAAATCATGGCACGCGTGCCCTAGTGACAAGCATTAAGCATAGCAAAGTCATCCCAACATCAATCTAAGAACATAGTGGATACTAGGGATCAGGCCTTATCAAACTTAACCCAATTACATGATCAATATCATCCAAACCTCATGACCATCTAGCGAGCCTACTAAGGAATTAGGCACTCCTAGTGGTAAGCATCATGGAATTGTTGATGGAGAATCGTTCTTGATGACGACAGCGACAAATCCCCCTCTCTGGAGCCCCAAACAGACTTCAGATCAGCCCTCATGAGGAAAAAGAGGAGGTGGCGGCGGCTCCGTCTCGTAAAACATGGTCAAATCTTATCTTTTATTTTTTTCACCGAAGATGTCAATTTAAATGGCTGGAATTAGGGTCGGAGGAGCCACGGTGGCCCCATAAGCCATCAGGGCACGCCTACTAGGTGGGTGCGCCCTGTTGTCTTGTGGCCCACTGGTAGCCCTCCTTCGGCGGATCTTTGCTCCATAATTCATTATATATTTTATAAATAATTCACAAAAAGTTTCATCCAATTCTCAGTACTTTTATTTCTGCACAAAATAACACCAAAGTAGTTGTGCTGAAAACATCGTCACTCCGGGTTAGTTCCATTCAAACCATGCAAATTAGAGTCCAAAACAATTTAAAATTCTATGGAAAATTAGATATGTTGGAGAAGTAGAAACTCCCCCAAGACTAACTCATTGCTTGTCCTCAAGCAATTCAGTTGATAATCTGAAAGAGATAAAGAAAACTTTAAGAAACTCTTTTGTTCTCGTTGTTATATATATGCTTAGCTAGTGTTCATGTTTTCAGCATAAATCATAAGTAATCATATCCATGATAATAATTAAGCATCATATTCAACCAGGGCAATACATAACCAACTAGCAAGCAATAATATGATATCTCACATACCAACAATTTTTCAAAACAATCATGATATAATATGGTGACATGGTATTTTGCTAGCCCTTTGTGAGACCGCAAAACATAAATGTAGAGAACCTCTCATGTTCAAGCAGCGATTACACATTGTTATTAAGGGTAGAAAAGATCCAGTTCATGCTCACACACAACATTAACTAGACTCAATGCATAAGAATGAGAATAGTGCTCTTCAGTTTCCTGCTTTTAGTAACAAGGTGATGACTCAACATAAAAGTAAATAGATATGCGCTTCACACAGGGAAGCATGGATTTGCAGAGGTGCCAAAGCTCAAGTTCTAAAACGGGATTGCAAATATAGTTTTTGGGTGGTTCTTTACTGTCAACGTTACGACAAAGGTTTTCAGTATCTTCCATGCTGAACTCATTATGGTGGTCCCAAACAATTGCAAATTTTACTCCTATCCACCATCCATACACAAACCATGGTAGCCGAATTCATGGGTTGTAACATCCCAAATTTTGGAATGTTAATAAAATTATTAGATTGATTGTTCGTTTGTTCGAGTGATTGAAACTAGAGTGAAATTTGAAAACTTTTCAAAACTTTTGAATGAGAGGGAATAAAATGACTTTCCCCTTCTCCGGTAAATTCAAATTGATCCAATTGAAAGCAATGAGAGAAGAAGACATGACTTCTTCAACTATAAAGAATTTGAACGGAGTTTTGCATTTGAATTCTTTCAAATATTTTCCCTTGCTTCTTTATTTTTCTTCCCCGAGAAATACCCCGAAAAATAATTTCTTGCAAGCAAGAAAGAGGGGAGGAATATGACCCTCCAAAATGACCAGGGGCACTTTTGATATATTTTGAGCCAAGGAAACACAAACTTTGTGGAGAAAATAATTTCACAAAAAAAGCCTTAGGGATTTTTCTTAAAAAACATTTTTTAAAAGTTTTTATTTTGGTGTTGGAAAAATCATAAGCGAGTAGGAAATATTTTTCTAAAAATTTTGGTATATAATACCACATATAAATCTTTTTATTTTGTTTCCTTTTATTATTTTTCCCTTGCTGTTTTAAAATACAAATTCGGGAGATTTTTTTTTTGGGCCAGATCCCCCATCACCAGGGCCCCCTGCGCCAACCGCCACCAGCCAGAGCGCACCCCCCTTTTTTCTTCCTTTTATTTTTCCTTTCTTTCTTTCCTTCCTTCTCCTTCCTCCTACCTTTTTCTCCCGTGAATCTTTCCTTCCCAGCGCCTCGGCCACCCTTCCATGGCGTGATCCCCTGGATCACGGGATCCCTTCCTTCCCTCGTCCCCCTTCCTTCTCGAGCCCCCCCTGCTCCTATATAAACCACGCCTCCAGCCCCCCTCGGCCCCCTCCTTCCCCACGCCAGAGAACACCCCTCCTTCCCCACGCCAGAACGCTGGAGCCAGGCTCCAGTAGAACCGCCACCACCACCCCATGCCACTACCGCACCTCCCCGCCATCAACCGACGCCGCCACGAGGTCCCCCACCGCCCCCGCAACCCATTTTCCCCATTAGCCCGAGCCCTCGCCGCCTCCTCACCACCCCACGCCTCGCCGGAGTTCGGCCGTTCGAGGAGCCCGAGAAGCTCGAGCACCACGCCCGCCCCCGACCTCTCGCCTCGCCGTCGCCGCCATCCGTCGGAGGAGCCCCTCCGCCATCCTCTGGTGCACTCGGCCTCGCCGGAGACTTGCCGGAGATGCAGCCCCGACCTCGCCACCTTCTCTGCCTCGCCGGAGGAGAAGCACCAGCAGCCCCACGGTGAGCTACACCCCATCTCTCCCTCCTCCGTCCGATCTGTTTTAGATGGCTAGGATTAGATACCTTGTACCCCTTCGTTTTTAGTTAAGATCGAGCCGGTTTTACTTCACTTACTATTTAGCCGAGAGGTTTTACTTACATAGCGGCCGTTTGCTAGAAAGCCCCGTAGCACAGACCACCTAGGCCAACCAGAAGCTGCCACGTGTAACCTGTCCGATTAGAAATCAGTTTTCCTTTTTCTTTTTTAATTCCAAAACAGAGAAAGTTGCAATCTTGTTTTGATCATAGCTTTTGATCCAGAATTCCAATGAGGTTTATTCGTATTCTAGTAGATCACAAGTTTTCTGTAGTTTTTAAAAACATATAATTTGTCTATGTTTGAAATTTGGAAATTTGAATTAGATCAGATATAGTTTAAACCTTGTTTTGCTTATTCCAGGAGTTTAAAAAATGATTTTTATTTGATTCTTTTTGGTACTGTTTCCTAGTGATTATATATTACTGTAGTATAAGTTTCAAATTTTGTTAAATATTTTTTCTTGGGATTTTAACAGAAACAATGTCTGCCTTAGTTAGGTGAAGTGAATTCTTTCACTTTATGCCATAGCTACTTTATGCTTGTGATGTTATTTTACTTGTTGATGATTGTAGTGCTTATGGTGTGTATTTCTTTCTATCGGTAGATCACCCGGAGTGCGAATCTTGTTACTTAGAAGCGCTCGATCAAGACAACTATCATCAAGGCAAGTCATTTGATCATGTATCACCTATGTTTTATGCATCGTAGTTCTACCATCCTATGCCCAATTGCATGCTGACTAGGTACTTGGAAATTATGGTTACATATTGTAGTATCATGTGGTAGGAACCCAACAACCCCGTTACTAGGCCCGGGACAACAAATTTCATATTGCTATGCTTGAGTAGACGGGATTCTGGTTGAGAGTTTATCACGAGTGATGCGAGGATACTTTTAATAACCAAGACCGGTTAAGTCAAGACTTTTCAAGACCCGGTGATGCAATGCAACTCTGGGTGAAGGACGGTTGACCGGCTCTCTGGAGAAACCAGTGGATGACCCGGGATGCTGGAGACGGCCATGACATCTTGCGGAAAGCTTCACCCAGGCTCAAAGAGACGGACGGATATTTTCAATACCCAAGGCTTACCTGCACAACCACAAGTCATTATGGGCTCTAGCTTGGTTGGACAACGCGGCGACTCTGGACAGGCGGTGCTAGCAGATGTAGAAGAACGATAGGATTGGATGGGTACCAGCAGGGATTCAGAGGGACCCGTTGAAAGACCATGTTTTGATCATCCGGTATTCAAATACCCTGAAGTGCAAGGACATACACGGAGGCGATCAAATCTTGTGGGGAACGTGTGCAAAACTCTGCAGAGTACTCAAACCTAATCGATTAGCCGTGTCTATGGTCATGGACAAACTTGAGCCAAAGGAACTGAAGTTATCTGAAATTCTCAACACAAATAATAATATTGATGTGGGTATTATTGACAACATGGGTACGAGAATTGGTTGGTGGAACCATCTCGTTAACAACCAACAATGTAGTAACATTTTGCTTTTAGCCCTCTCTTAATGTAGGAGAAAACTTGCTTTTCGCTAAAAACATATAGCCCCACCTGCCATATATGCATATAGTATAGATGATTACTTTTCACCCCTCTCTTATGTGACTTGCCGGCATATTCAATATGCTGACCTACACGGCTGCAATGTCTTATGTTGCAGATATTTTTCTTCGACGAGTAAGAGTACGATTCAGGGTTATGGTCTACACTCAACTTGCCGTTGGTGTTTATTGGGACTCCTCTCCCTTGACTGCTTCTGCTGAGATATTTAAGGTATATATCAGGTTTACGCTATTTCCATGTGATTGCACTTTGATATATACATTGATGTACTGTGTGTGCCAGCATACTGATCCAGGGATGGCACAGATACACAGAGGCTTGACTCGTTTTGAGTCGGGTCGCTACAGAAATGGTATCAGAGAACATGTTGACTGTAGGACGTGACCCTAGAAACTGGAAACTTCTTAGGATATGATCTCTCGAAAATATTATTTTCGAAAACACCTTTCACTTCTCATATCTTCTGATTTCATCGAATGTTCTCTCTCACCTCAAATAGTCATACAATCCCCTTACCCCTTCGACCTCATGAAGAATCAACAGAGTTCTACTTCAAAGTAAAGAGGATTTCACCATGCATTTGAAGAATTGAAGCTACACCCATTGATGACTCCCAAGACCCGAAGAATTCAAAAACCCCTGAAGCGTTTGAATATTTATATGACCATTAGAAGTCCAAACCCCTGTTATATACCCACGTTAGATACGATGATTTGTGAGACGTCATTGGTGTGTGTTTTCCGACGGCCACAACTAAAACCTATTCTCAAAAATATTGTTTGTCCTGTGTGTATCTTCCTCCCTCTCTTACCCGTCCCATCCCCAAAACCTCAACCCTACCAGATGGAGTATGAAGCTGGACTTGTAGTCTCTGGACCAATGACCCAGCTGGAAGCTGAGATATGGATTCGGAACATGGAGAACAACTTCGGGAGCAACTTGATCTCAAGGAAGTATAAACTGGAACACGCTCTTCAGTACTTTACCCAAAGTGCTGCTATCTAGTGGAAAATGCACCATGCCATACAAGGATTTAGTGGAGCAAAAACCTGGGACGAATTCAAGAAGACTTTGTTAAGATCCTGTCTTATTCAAAAGTGCTATGATAATCCGAAGGAGAAGACTTGTGCATGCAAGATCTGTGGAGAAACATGACACACCCAGGAAGAACACAAGGATAGATGCACTCATTGTGAAGGAAATCACCCAGCTGAGGAGTGCCCAAGTAGTCAGGTGACTTGTTTCCTTTGTGAAGGAACCACCCACTACCCAGCTCAATGTCACATTTACCCCAAGGTACAACAATTTGTCCAGCAGAAGAAAGAAGCAATGAAGGAAACTCTCAAGAATAAGATTCTAGAAGAGCCGGTGATGAACGAAAATATTGAAGACCCTGCTGGACAAGGTCTGACCAGATTTTTCTCCAATGCATGCTACTCATGTGGAGAAGAAGGACATTATTCACAGGATTGCACGAAGGGAAGCCAAGAGTATCTGGGAAACTTCCCGACGGAAAAAGCGGAGATTGATCCACTTGAAATAGAAGAACTGGCCAAAATAAAGGAGTCCGGAAAGAAGAAAAAGTACCCTCGGAAGAGCCAAATCTCTGCAGATATAGACCTGAGTCATGTGAGATGTTACAAGTGTATGGAATTTGGCCACCACAAATACATGTGCCCAGGAAGGAAGCCGGAAACCCAAGGAGCAAAAGCAAACACTAAGACGCCTCGAGACTTGTCAGAACTCATTTGCTTTCGTTGCAAGGAAGCAGGACATTTTGCTAGTGATTGTCCACAAAGGAAGAAAGCTAAAAAGGAGTAGTTAAGTTTTGACCGCGGCAATTAGTGTAATCTGAAGAACTCTTGTTTTTCATGAGATCATGGAGTGAATTTTTTGTAACAGAAATCCCTAAGATTGTAATAACATCATGAATAAATGGAATTTATTGTTTCATGATTGCCTATGTTGAAAACGTATGCGTTGTTTCTCTTCGAACAAAGATCTCTGAACAATTATGAGGATATGAGAAAATATGGTCTATGCATGCATGAGTATAATTCATTTAAGTGTGGTAGTAATCGGTAAACCCACAGGATCCACTGAGTAGGAGAGTACCATGATTACCAAGGGGACACATACATTCCTCTGAGTACCTATTTAGTGACACCTGCAGATGACAACTCTCTACGAGTCATTCCTCAAGGGCCCAGAAACGATCATGACCCTGACCAGTGATCATGATTACCAGAAAAATCCTACAGGACATGATGAAGCACATTCATCTTGAAGGAGATGCAGTCTACAAGGGCTACCCATTCATGGAAAGTGGAGTAGAACTTTGGTATGTGGAAGTACACCTCCACCATGTGAAAGGAGTTTGTCCAAAGACTATGGGGCAACACTTTTTCATTTCACGTGTACCACGAGCAACCTTCTTTGATGCTGTTCGTGAAGCTGCCATGGAAGCCATACGTCAGATTGGAGAAATACTTGAAGCAAGACTCCGTCATACCCAGGAATACCTGAGTGAGGTACGTGCGGAGATGATGGAGATGCAGCTCACGACCACCATGATGAAGCTAAAGATGGATGATTTCAAGGAGCACATTGGAATGTTCCAGTGGAACTAAAGTACCTCCAAGAGAGACGAATGAATAATGTTGGCAGAAATGCTCGACCATACCGAACAATCTGGATGGCAGCATTGTAATAGAGTACTTTTGAATTGAAGTTTTGAGAAGAAATTAAGGATGTAATAAAGGATTGATTATGAAATGAGTATGATTTATGGATGAACCAATACATTTTCATGGTAAACACACCAGCGGAAAGCATCCCACAGAGTGGAGTGTGTACCAAAAATAAGTCTGAGAATTATTATTATATGATGGTTACCCCAAGAATATGATGGATTGAAACACTATGGAATTTAAAGGCGGAGTAATTCCAAGTATGCCTGAAAACCCACAGACCCCGGGACTAACAAGGATCAAGTACTATCTTTTTGGAGAAGGAAACTTGTTTCAACAAACGTTTTCTTAGGAGCATACAAAAACCTGAGAGTTGTGAATTTACGATAGATGTTTTGTTCCGCATGCAGAACCAATGGATTATTTGAACTTCGTTCGTGGACAAGAGGAATTCTGCAATGCTTGTGAGGATGCCCAAGTGTTAGAATACGAGATTCACTAAGCCTTATAAAAGGTAATGATTTCAGTGCGACATGGCTTGGCCACCATGACGACTTACTATTATCATTCTCTTGCTATTCGGAATGGTAAATCTGAGAGACTTACCCATAGTGAGAGACGACGTTCTGTGAAGCTTTTGTTTAAGCCTTAGAATGGTATGATGAAAGCCCCATGTACATGGCATTTGTTGTCACGCGTTGGAAATTTTACGGTGAGGATGAAGACAAGACCCCTCTCTCTGCAGGATAACCACAAATGGTAGACCACCATGAGAACCATCGATAGGTTATTTAGAATTGACCACGAGACTGTCAGTTAAAGAAGACCCAGTAACGGAAGAAGCTTATATCCACAGAGCAACCCTCGATTTTGATGGAAACGTTATGAATATAACGGGAGAGCATCACCAAAGGATTTAATATGAAGACTGTGCAAAGTCAGTTGCCAAAACCCCAGAGGATCGTTAAAAGATTTTGAGGGAGAAGTAATCTTCATTTTATGTTTGGTAGCATCCCACTTTGCCGGAAGTTGGATTTGTTAGAAGATCCCCAAACCCTAACCTTTCTTTCTAGCCCCTCCGAATCTCGAGGATGAGATTCATTTTAAGTGTGGTAGGTTTGTAACATCCCAAATTTTGGAATGTTAATAAAATTATTAAATTGATTGTTTGTTCATTTGAGTGATTGAAACTTGAGTGAAATTTGAAAACTTTTCAAAACTTTTGAATGAGAGGGAATAAAATGACTTTCCCCTTCTCCGGTAAATTCAAATTCATCCAATTAAAAGCAATGAGAGAAGATGACATGACTTATTCAACTATAAAGAATTTGAATGGAGTTTTGCATTTGAATTGTTTCAAATATTTGCCTTTGCTTCTTTATTTTTCTTCCCCGAGAAATACCCCGAAAAATAATTTCTTGCAAGCAAGAAAGAGAGGAGGAATATGACCCTCCAAAATGACCAGGGGCACTTTTGATATATTGAGCCAAGGAAACACAAACTTTGTGGAGAAAATAATTGTAAAAAAAACCTTAGGGATTTTTCTGAAAAAAACATTTTTTAAAAGTGTTTATTTTGGTGTTGGAAAAATCATAAACGAGTAGGAAATATTTTTCTGAAAATTTTGGTATATAATACCCCATAGAAATCTTTTTATTTTGTTTCCTTTTATTATTTTCCCCTTGCTGTTTAAAAAAAATTCGGGAGATTTTTTTTTTGGGCCAGATCCACCATCACGAGGGATCCAGATCCCGTGCGCCAACCGCCACCAGCCCGAGCGCACCCCCCCTTTTTTCTTCCTTTTCTTTTTATCCTTTCTTTCTTTCCTTCCTTCTCCTTCCTCCTACCTTTTTCTCCCGTGACTTTCCTTCCCATCGCCTCGGCCACCTTTCCATGGCCTGATCCCCTGGATCACGGGATCCCTTCCTTCCCTCGTCCCCCTTCCTTCTCCAGCCCCCTGCCCCTATATAAACCATGCCTCCAGCCCCCCCCCCCTCGGCCCCCTACTTCCCCATGCCAGAGAACACCCCTCCTTCCCCACGCCAGAACGCTGGAGCCAGGCTCGAGTAGAACCGCCACCACCACCCCACGCCACTACCGCACCTCCCCGCCCCCAACCGACGCCGCCACGAGCTCCCCCACCGCCCCCGCAACCCATTTTCCCCATTAGCCCGAGCCCTCACCGCCTCCTCACCACCCCACGCCTCACCAGAGTTCGGCCGTTCGAGGAGCCCGAGAAGCTCGAGCACCACGCCCGCCCCCGACCTCTCGCCTCGCCGTCGCCGCCATCCGTCGGAGGAGCCCCTCCGCCATCCTCTGGTGCACTCGGCCTCGCTGGAGACGCAACCCCAACCTCGCCGCCTTCTTTGCCTCGCCGGAGGAGAAGCACCAGCAGTCCCACGGTGAGCTACACCCCATCTATCCCTCCTCCGTCCGATCTGTTTTAGATGGCTAGGATTAGATACCTTGTACCCCTTCGGTTTTTAGTTAAGAACCGAGCCGGTTTTACTTCACTTACTATTTAGCCGAGAGGTTTTACTTACATAGCTGCCGTTTGCTGAAAGCCCCGCAACACACACCACCTAGGCCAACCAGAAGCTGCCACGTGTAACCTGTCCGATTAGAAATCAGTTTTTCTTTTTCTGTTTTAATTCCAAAACAGAGAAAGTTCCAATCTTGTTTTGATCATAGATTTTGATCCAGAATTCCAATGAGGTTGATTCTTTTTCCAGTAGATCACAATTTTTCTGTAGTTTTTAAAAACATATAATTTGTCTATGTTTTAAATTTTAAAATTTGAATTAGACCTGATTTAGTTTAAACCTTGTTTTGCTTATTCCAGGAGTTTAAAAAATGATTTTTATTTGATTCTTTTAGATACTGTTTCCTAGTGATTATATCCTACTATAGTATAAGTTTAATTTTTTTTAAATATTTTTACTTGGGGTTTTAACAGAAACAATTTCTGCCTTAGTTAGGCGAAGTGAATTCTTTCACTTTATGCCATAGCTACTTTATGCTTGTGATGTTATTTTACTTGTTGATGATTGTAGTGCTTATGGTGTGTATTTGTTTGTATCGGTAGATCACCTGGAGTGCGAAGCTTGTTACTTAGAAGCGCTCGATCAAGACAACTATCATCAAGGCAAGTCATTTGATCATGTATCACCTATGTTTTATGCATCGTAGTTCTACCATCCTATGCCCAATTGCATGCTGACTAGGTACTTGGAAAGTATGGTTACATATTGTAGTATCATGGAATAGGCACCCAACAACCCCGTTACTAGGCCCGGGACGACAAATTTCATATTGCTATGCTTGAGTAGACGGGATTCTGGTTGAGAGTTTATCACGAGTGATGCGAGGATACTTTAATAACCAAGACCGGTTAAGTCAAGACTTTTCAAGACCTCGTGATGCAATGCAACTCTGGGTGAAGGACGGTTGATCGGCTCCCTGGAGAAACCAGTGGATGACCCGGGATGCTGGAGACGGCCATGACATCTTGCGGAAAGCTTCACCCAGGCTTAAATAGATGCACGGATATTTTCAAGACCCAAGGCTTACCTGCACAGCCACAAGTCATTATGGGCGCTGGCTTGGTTGGACAACGCGGCGACTCTGGACAGGCGGTGCTAGCAGATGTAGAAGAACGGTAGGATTGGATGGGCACCGATAGGGATTCAGAGGGCCCGTTGAAACACCTTGTTTTGATCATCCGGTCTTCAAACACCCTGAAGTGCGAGGACATACACGGAGGCAATCAAATCTTGTGGGGAACGTGTGCAAAACTCTACAGATTACTCAAACCTAATCGATTAGCCGTGTCCACGGTCATGGACAACTTGAGCCAAAGGAACTGAAGTTATCTGGAATTCTCAACACAAATAATAATATTGATGTGGGTATTATTGACAACATGGGTACGAGAATTGGTTGGTGGAACCATCTCATTAACAACCAACAATGTAGTAACATTTTGCTTTTATCCCTCTCTTGACGTAGGAGAAAACTTGCTTTTCGCTAAAAACTTATAGCCCCACCTGCCATATATGCATGTAGTATAGATGATTACTTTTCACCCCTCTCTTATGTGAGTTGCCGGCATATTCAATATGCTAACCTACACGGCTGCAACGTCTTATGTTGCAGATATTTTTCTTCGACGAGTAAGAGTACGATTCAGGGTTACGGTCTACACTCAACTTGCCGTTGGTGTTTATTGGGACTCCACTCCCTTGAGTGCTTCCGCTGAGATATTTAAGGTATATATCAGGTTTACGCTATTTCCATGTGATTGCACTTTGATATATACATTGATGTACAGTGTGTGCCAGCATACTGATCCAGGGATGGTACAGATACACAGAGGCTTGACTCGTTTTGAGTCGGGTCACTACATGGGTGACCTCTAACATATCAACTCTCCCAAGGAGTTTTGTTTAATTTTATTTTTATTATGCAAGACTGGGCATCCTTTTTACATACCTCTCTCGTGCAATGACGGAAAATAAATGACCGTCTTGAGAATAACTTACTTAGCATGGAAGATACCGACCACCCCATCGATACATGAGTGGTACGATTGCACAAAACAAATGTTTGTTTGAATATTTAGAGGTGGCACATGCAAATTTAATTGGAACAACAGGGTAATACCATACATAGGTAGCTATGGTGGACTCATGTGGAATAACTTGGTGTAAGGATTTTGGATGCACAAGCAACATTCCCGCTTAGTACATGTGAAGGCTAGCAATAGATCGGAAAGCGACCGGCTAGAGAGAAAAATGGTCGTAAACATGCATTGTGAATAATGAACATTGGACATCAACATGTGTAGGATATGAACACTCTGAATTTAAACATCATGAAGGCTGCATTGGTTTTGAATCAACTACATGCTTGCACATGGGCCAAGTCAAGCCGCTCGAATTACTTAGAGGGAAATACAATACTTCCATACCACATCATGACTGTTTTAATGCATGTTGACATATAAGATAAATCATTATACACTCCTTGCCATTTAAGCATGGCATGAGAAATTATAATCTCGAATTGTCATCATAAACATGTCCACTCATGATATAGTGAATCTAGATCGATCGAGCTAAACATATTAAAAACAGAAAACAAGAAGGGTTCATACGAGTTTCATTTACCACGATCACTTCATCTAATATCGTCATTATTGCCACTCACTTGCACGACCGAATGCTGTGATAATGATAATAGTGCATGTGTCATGCACTAAGCTGGAATCTGCAAGGTATTTGTGCAAAGGAGAAGACATGGTAATATTGTCTTTTGCTTAGATCAACAATGAAGCATATGACAGCCACTCAACATTTTCATCATGGTCTTCCACTTTCAACGACTCAAAGAAAAGAGAAGCAATCTAGAGAAACACACTGAAATATTTTTGGAGTTTTTGATTTTTTTCTCAAGAAATCAATCAAACAAAGGGATAAACAAAAGCGAGAACAACTATTTACATGGGAAATCTCTCATCAAGTAAACAAAATATTTTAAGGTATTCTTTTTAGTACAATAGGTAAATAAACAGAAAAGGAAAACCGAAAAGAAGAGAGAAATATTTTTTGGATTTGCTGAAGTTTTTCAAACACTCAATACGAAAGCGGAAAAATAAAACTAACATGGATTTACAATGAAAGAGGATGAACATTGACAATTTATTTGAAGTGCGTGGACATGAATGTAATGTCCGTGAGAACTACTTACTCCCCCAAGCTTAGGTGTTTGCCTAGCTTGCTGATAACCACTGATAGTAGTCGTCAGGTCTAGGAAAATATTGTTGCTCAGGCACGTGAGCAACCCATGCCAAGGCCTCAGCCTCCGCAGCAGGCAACTCGTTCTGATAAGCAAATATATCTACTGCCATGATGGTGTACCTGTGCCTGGCATGATAGTTAAACAAATAAGCTGCAGGCAAGACAATAATATCAAAAGTCTTCACACTAAATATTAAGCTATAACGAATGTTATGTGGTGGCCAAGGTTTCTCAATGAACTGGTGCTCTATCGTAGACTAGTGATCAAGATAAACCTTAGGCAATAAGTAGTCAGTGGGGCGTAGGGCAACATTAAAATGCTTTGCTACGCGTGGCAAAAATACCACCATGAATTTTGTCTCTAATTCGGTTAAGATGCAAGCGGCGTGCAAAAATAGCTCTTAAGTTGTAAGTGTTATCACCATAAAGTACGCGGTGCAAAATAGCAAGCTAGGGGCACTTAGACTGTCACCCTGCTCCATAGCAGCTATGCATTTTACTATAAACAAGGACAAATAGTGCACACATCGAAAATGCAAACTAGTGCCCTAGCGTTTGATATGCCCCTAGTTCATCCCATAGTTAAGGTGAGGAGGAAATCCTCGAATTCCTCAGGCTTAGAATCACGCATTCCTCCATCAAAGGGAAGCAAGCATATTTCACAAAATTCAGCGAGCGGTAACTCATAATGTTCACCATATAAATCAAAATGAACCACGTGAGCATTGGACGTATTAATTAAGTAGAAAATTTTCACAAAGGAATTAGTAAGGAGATAGTATTGGTCATACTCTTCCACGTGGAAGTTGGTTAACCCAGTGATACGTCCATTTTGCATCATGCTTTCATGTTGAAATTTATTGCTTTATGGGCTGTTATATTACTTTGTGGTACCATATTTATGCCTTTTCTCTCTTATTTTGCAAGGTTTATTTTTAGAGGGAGAATTCAGGCAGCTGGAATTCTGAACTGGAAAAAGGAGCAAATCTTAGTCCACTATTCTGCACATCTCCAAATGCCCTGAAAAGTTACGTGGATTATTTTTGGGATTATATAAAAAATACAGGGCGAAAGGAGTACCAGAGGGGGGCTGCCAGGGCGCCACAAGCCCTGCAACCTCCAGCACCCACCTGGTGGCGGAGTGGGGGCTTGTGGGCTCCCTGACGGCCCACTAGCCCCCCTCTTTTGCTATATGAAGGGTTTTGGTCCACAAAAAATCATTCGGGAGCTTTTTCGTGGTTTCGCCGCCGCTACGAGGCAGAACTTGAGCAGATCCAATCTAGAGCTCCGGCAGGACGATCCTGCCGAGGAAACTTCCCTCCCGGAGGGGGAAATCGTCACCATCGTCATCACCAACACTCCTCTCGTTGGAGGGGAGGCATCTTCATCAGCACCATCTCCTCTCCAAACCCTAGTTCATCTCTTGTAACCAATCTTTGTCTCGCAACTCCGATTGGTACTTGTAAGGTTGCTAGTAGTGTTGATTACTCTTTGTAGTTGATTCTAGTTCGATTACTTGGTGGAAGAGTTTATGTTCAGATCCTTGATGCTATTCATTACACCTCTGATCATGATTATGATTATGCTTTGCGAGTAGTTACTTTTTTTCCTGAGGACATGGGATAAGTCCTGTTAATAATAGTCATGTCAATTTGATATTCGTTCGGTATTTTGATATGATGTATGTTGTCTTTTCCTCTAGTGGTGTTATGTGAACGTCGACTACATAACACTTTACCATATTTGGGCCTAGAGGAAGGCATTAGGGAGTAGTAAGTAGATGATTGGTTTCTGGAGTGACAGAAGCTTAAACCCCAGTCTATGCGTTGCTTCGTGAGGGGCTGATTTCGATCCACTAGTTTAAGGCTATGGTTAGACTTTGTCTTAATTCTTCTTTTGTAGTTGCGGATGCTTGCGAGAGAGGTTAATCATAAGTGGGATTCTTGTCCAAGTAAGGGCAGTACCCAAGCACCAGTCCACCCACATATCAAACTATCAAAGTAACGAACGTGAATCATATGAACATGATGAAACTAGCATTAGAGAAATTCCCGTGTGTCCTCGAGAGCGTTTTTCCTCCTATAAGACTTTGTTCAGGCTTGTCCCTTGCTACAAAAGAGATTGGGCCACTTGCTGCACCGTTGCTACTACTTGTTACTTGTTCCTCTTTGCTTGCTACGTTTCACCTCGCTACACAGTCACTTGTTACCGCTACTTTCAGTGCTTGCAGTTATTACCTTGCTGAAATTCGTTTATCACAGCCTTTTGCTCCTCGTTGGGTTCGACACTCTTACTTACCGAAAGGACTACGATTGATCCCCTATACTTGTGGGTCATCAAGACTCTTTTCTGGCGCCATTGCCGGGGAGTGAAGCGCCTTTGGTAAGTGGAAATTGGTAAGGAAACATTTTTATACTATGCTGAAATTTATTGTCACTTGTCACTATGGAAACTGTTCCTTTGAGGAGTTTGTTCGGGGTATCTTCACCACAAACGAAAGCACGAGGAGTTGTTCCTCAACCTGAAGTACCTTTTGAAAATATCTTTTATGAAATTCCTTCGGGTATGCTTGAGAAACTGCTGGCCAATCCTTTTACGAGAGATGGATATTCACATCCAGACTTGCATATGATCTATGTAGATGAAGTTTGTGGTTTATTTAAGCTTGCAGGTTTGCCCGAGGATGAGGTAAAGAAGAAAGACTTTCCTTTATCTTTGAAGGATAAGGCGTTGACATGGTATAGGCTATGTGATGATACTGCATCATGGGGCTACAATCGGTTGAAATTGGAATTTCATCAAAAGTTCTATCCTATGCATTTAGTACATCGTGATCGGAACTTTATTTATAACTTTTGGCCTCATGACAGGGAAAGCATAGCTCAAGCTTGGGGGAGGATTAAATAATGCTATATTCATGCCCCAATCATGAGCTCTCAAGAGAAATCATCACTCAAAACTTTTATGCTCGGCTTTCTCATGAAGATCGTACCATGCTTGACACTTCTTGTACCGGTTCTTTTATGAAGAAGGATATTGATCACAAGTGGAATTTATTGGAGATAATCAAACGCAACTCTGAAGATTGGGAGCTGGAGGAAGGTAAGGAGTCAGGTATAAATTTCCAGTTTGATTGCGTTAAATCTTTTGTTGAGACAAACACTTCTAGAGATTTTAGCGCTAAGTTTGGATTTGACTCTGAGATAGTAGCTTCTCTATGTAAATATTTCGCTGCTCATGTTGATCTTCCCAAAGAGAAGTGGTTTAAATATCATCCTCCCGTAGAAAGCAACATAGCCAAAACCAATATAGTTGAGGAGAAAGTCATTGGTTTTAGCGATCCTGTTGTTCCTTGTGCTTACACTGAGAAACCACCATACCCTGCTAGGATAAAGGATTATTCTAAAGCTCCAACTGTGATACGTAGGGGTTAAATTAGACCACTTGCACCCCCTTAGGAGATTAGAGTTGAACCTAGTGTTGTTATTATCAAAGATCTCTTAGCCGAAGACATAGATGGACATGTTATCAAATTCTTTGAGGACTCCGCTAGAATTGCTAAACCTCACGCAAAAGACAAACATGGACCTGTAGTTGGCCTGCCCGTTGTTTCTGTCAAGATAGGAGATCACTGTTACCATGGTTTATGTGATATGGGAGCTAGTGTTAGTGCAATACCCCGTTCTCTATATGATGAAATCAAAGATCAGATTGCACCTGCTGAGTTAGAACCCATTAATGTCACTATTATGCTAGCTAATAGAGACACTATCTCCCCTCTAGGAATTGTGAGAGACGTCGAAGTCCTGTGTGGTAAGACGAAGTATCCTACTGATTTCCTCGTCCTTGGTACTGCACAAGATAGCTTTTGTCCCATCATATATGGTAGACCCTTTCTCAACACTGTCAATGCTCACATTGATTGCATTAAGCAGACTGTCACAGTTAGTTTCAAGGGGGTGTCTCATGAATTTAACTTCTCCAAGTTTGGAAGACAACCCCATGAAACAGAGTCGTCTAGTAGGGATGAAATCATTACTCTTGCCTCTATTGCCGTACCTCCTACGGATCCTTTAGAGCAATATCTTCTTGAGCATGAAAATGATATGCATATGGAGGAGAGAGATGAGATAGATAAAATTGTCTTAGAACAATATCCTATTCTCAAGAATAATCTGCCTGTTGAACTGCATGGGGATCCTCCCCCACCAAAGGGTGATCCTGTGTTTGAGCTTAAACAGTTGCCTGATATTCTTAAGTATGCCTATCTTGATGAGAAGGAGATATATCCTGTCATTAGTAGTGCCCTCCTCTCAGAGCACGAAGAGAAGAAGTTACTAAGAACTCTGAGGAAGCACCGTGCTAGTATTGGATATACTCTTGATGATCTTAAGGGTATTAGTCCTACTCTATGTCAACACAAGATTAAAACCGATCCTGACTTTAAACCAGTTGCTGATCATCAAAGGAGATTGAATCCTAAGATGAAAGAGGTCGTTAGAAAAGAAAGTTTAAAGCTTCTGGAAGCAGGAATCATTTATCCTGTTGCTCATAGTGATTGGGTAAGTCCAATACATTGCGTACCTAAGAAGGGAAGTATCACCGTCGTTCCTAATGATAAGGATGAACTAATCCCACAAAGGATTATTACCGGCTATCGGATGGCGATAGACTTCCGGAAACTGAACAAAGCAACCAGGAAAGATCATTATCCTTTGTCGTTTATCGACCAAATGCTAGAAAGGCTATCAAAACACACACTTCTGCTTTCTAGATGGTTATTCAGGTTTCTCGCAAATACCTGTTGCACAATCTGATCAGGAGAAAACCACTTTCATCTGCCCCTTCGGTACCTTTGCTTATAGACGTATACCTTTTGGCTTATGCAATGCACGTGCCACCTTTCAAAGATATATGATGGCTATATTCTCTGACTTTTGTGAAAAGATTGTCGAGGTTTTCATGGATGACTTCTCCGTTTACGGGTCTTCCTTTGATTATAGCCTCAGCAACCTTGATCGAGTCTTACAGAGATGCGAAGAAACCAACCTCGTCTTGAATTGGGAGAAGTGCCACTTTATGGTTAATGAAGGTATCGTCTTAGGACAAAAAATCTCTGAAAGAGGCATTGAAGTTGATAAGGCTAAGGTTGATGCAATTGAGAAAATACCTTGCCCCACAGATATCAGAGGTATACGAAGTTTCCTAGGTCATGCTGGTTTCTATAGAAGGTTCATTAAAGACTTCTCTAAGATTTCTAGGCCTCTTACCAACCTCTTGCAGAAGGATGTTCCTTTTGTTTTTGATGAGGATTGTGAGGAAGCTTTCGAAATACTTAAGAAGGCTTTGATAACCGCACCTATTGTTCAACCACCTGACTGGAACTTGCCCTTTGAAATCATGTGTGACGCTAGTGATTATGTTGTTGGTGATGTTCTAGGACAAAGAGTTGACAAGAATTTGAATATCATTCACTATGCTAGTAAAACTCTAGACAGTGCCCAAAGAAACTATGCCACTACGGAGAAGGAATTTTTAGCAGTCGTGTTTGCTTGTGAAAAGTTCAGATCTTACATAGTTGACACCAAAGTCACTATTCACTCTGATCATGCTGCTATTAAGTACCTTATGGAGAAGAAGGACGCTAAGCCTAGGCTAATCAGATGGGTTCTCCTGCTACAGGAATTTGATTTGCACGTCGTTGACCGAAAGTGTGCTGATAACCCTGTAGTAGATAACTTGTCTAGGCTAGAGAATGTCCTTGATGACCCACTACCTATTGATGACAGCTTTCCTGATGAGCAATTAAATGTCATCCGCACTTCACATAGTGCACCGTGGTATGCTGATTATGCAAATTATATCCTAGCCAAATACATACCACCCAGTTTCACCTATCAGCAAAAGAAGAAATTCTTCATTGATTTGAGACACTACTTTTGGGATGATCCTCACCTTTATAAGGAAGGAGTAGATGGTGTTATTGGATGTTGCGTGCCTGAACATGAACAGGGACACATCTTGCAGAAGGGTCATTCCCAAGCCTATGGAGGACACCACGCTGGAGATAGAACTGCCCATAAGTTATTGCAATCAGGTTTCTATTGGCCCACTCTCTTCAAGGATGCCCGTAAGTTTGTCTTGTCTTGTGACGAATGCCAAAGAATAGGGAATATCAGTAAGTGTCAGGAAATGCCTATGAACTATTCACTTGTCATTGAACCATTTGATGTCTGGGCTTTGATTGTATGGGACCCTTCCCAAGTTCCAATGGGTACACTCACATCTTAGTTGCTATGGATTACGTCACTAAGTGGGTAGAAGCTATCCCCACTAAAAATGCTGATCACCACACCTCTATTAAGATGCTTAAAGAAGTCATATTCCCAAGATTTGGAGTCCCTAGATATTTGATGACTGATGGCGGTTCACACTTCATTCATGGTGTTTTCCGCAAGATGCTTGCTAAGTATGATGTCAACCATAGAGTTGCATCTCCTTATCATCCTCAGTCTAGTGGTCAAGTGGAGTTGAGTAATAGGGAGATCAAGTTGATCCTACAAAAGACCGTCAATAGATCTCGAAAGAATTGGTCTAGCAAACTTGACAATGCACTATGGGCTTGTAGGACTGCTTATAAGAATCCCATGGGCATGTCACCGTATAAAATGGTTTACGGTAAGGCCTGTCATTTACCTCTTGAGCTAGAACACAAAGCTTATCGGGCAATCAAAGAGCTCAACTTTGATTTCAAACTTGCCGGTGAGAAGCGGTTGTTTGATATCAGCTCGTTAGATGAATGGAGGGCCGAGGCATACGAGAATGCCAAGTTGTTCAAGGAAAAGGTTAAGAGATGGCACGACAAACGAATACAGAAACAAGAGTTCAATGTAGGTGATTATGTCCTGCTATACAATTCTCTCTAAATGGGAAGGTCCTTATGTTATCGAGGAAGTTTATCGTTCCGGTGCCATCAAAATCAATAACACGGAAGGAAATTTTCCTAGAGTGGTAAATGGGAAAAGAATCAAGCATTACATCTCTCATACTCCCATAAATGTTGAGACCAATATCATCAATATGATAACTCGAGAGGAGTACATAAGGGATGTTTATCAGCCTGTTTCAGGCCCTGAAAACGAAGAGGTATCTGTTTCGGTAAGAAATTGGACTCCAATGTTTTTCCAATAGGAAATTTCCTCCGTGTTGAAATTTTTGGAAAATTAGAAAAATAAAAAGCAGTCCGGAGAGCGAACAAGGCAGCCACAAGCCCTGCCACCACCCCCTACCCCCCTGGTGGCGGAGGGCAAGCTTGTGGGCACCTCGTGTGCCTTCCGGACTCCGTTTTCTTGCGGAGCATTCCTTCTGGTCCAGAAAAAATCAATATATACTCGCCCGAAGGTTTTGATCTCTGTATCATGCATTTTTCGTTTCGAGCTTGTTTCTGTGACAGATCTAGATCATCATGACTTCCCCAAACGCTTCTAGGGACAAGATCTTCGAGAAGGTCATCAATCCCTACCTCACGGAATTGCTTAAACACCCTCAATCTATCAAGATGAGCGAGGGGATGTTGCACATACGTGATGTTGAGGGGCCTAAGAAGACCGGAAGCATCGAGACGAGGCTCAAAGCAATAGAGCAACAAGTCTTCAAGTGCCAAGGGATGGTGGAGTGTGGACTCAACGCCAACCACACGATGATCACGGAGTTCACCAGCAATCACAAGATGGATGCCATTGAAATTGGGAAACACCTCTCAAGGCTCTATGACAGGGTTGATCAACTTCAGGGCCAGATCTATGACCTGCAGAACCAAAACTGTGAGTATGAGTACATATTTAAATCAATAAGGTTGGCTGTAGATTTGAGGATTCCGGCTACTCATTCATCCTGCCATGATGGAGCAACTATGCCTTGGAAGACGGAGGATCAGACTACTCCAACAACACCACCATCACCACCAAAGGAAGACAACTAAGCATTGGTATGGGCAATCCCCTTGGCTTCTGCCAAGCTTGGGGGAGTTGCCCTGGTATCATATCACCTTTATATCTTTTGCTTTTACCATTTTTTAGTTCTTTCCTTTTTAGTTTTTATTTCTTCTCTTAGAGGAATAAGTCTTTAGTTTTTAGTTTGAGTCTTTTGCTTTTGCCTCTCCCCCGATGTATTCGAGATTCTAAGCTATATAATAAATAGTATCTTAGTCAAGGGCTTTGCTTTGTGCCATGACCAAAAGTATGAAAAGAACGATAGCATGAAAGATCATGAGACGATCTTATGAAAACTGATAACTTCACTTATGACACGTATGATGATTGAAACTTGTTGAGAACAAATCAACATAGACCTCAGTCATTGTTGCAATTAATAAGAAGTAATAAGGAAAGAGAGGTTCACATATAAATATATCATCTTAGACACTTTTTACAATTGTGAGCACTCACAAAACTATTACATGCTTAGGAGTAGATGTTGGACAAGGAAGACAACATAATGAATTGTGTTTGCTTGGTTGCAAACAATGTTATATGATTAGAGATCCCTTAGCATGTGACGATTTCTTCCACCTCATATTAGCCAAAACTCCCGCACCAAGTAGAGATACTACTTGTGCATCCATAAACCTCCAGCCAGTTTTGCCATGAGAGTCCACCATACCTACCTATGGATTGAATAAGATCCTTCAAGTAAGTTGTCATCGGTGCAAGCAATAAACATTGCTCTCTAATATGTATGATCTATTAGTGTGTGGAAAATAAGCTTTGTACGAACCTGTGATGAGGAAGACATAAAAGCGACAGACTGCATAATAAAGTTCTTTATCACAGGAGGCAATATAAAATGACGTTCCTCCGCACTAAGAGGACACACATTCAAACCTCAAAAGTGCATGACAACCTCTGCTTCCCTCTGCGAAGGGCCTATCTTGTACCTTTACTTTTTGCCCTTGTAAGAGTCATGGTGATCTTCACCAATTCCCTATTTTTTCCTTTGTCTTGGCTACCGTCACATGCTTGGGAAACATCTATATTCATATATCAACTTGGAGTTGAGTACTCATGCTTTATTATTGTTGAATTTACCCTTGAGGTAAACCGTTGGGAGGCAAAACCATAAGCCCCTATCTTCCTCTGTGTCCAGCTGAAACTTTGACACCATGCGTACCACATGAGTTGTAACAATTGTGGAAAATAAAAGAGATGATTGAGTATGTGGGTTTGCCTTACAAGCTCTTATTTGACTCTTTCTGATGTTGTGATAAATTGCAATTGCTTCAATGACTATGGACTATTGTTGGTTACTTCTCGGTAAGGTTTTTGCTTCATCCTTTGCTTTGTGAAGGAATTGTTACTTTCCCATAAGAGTCTTTATGATGTATTGCTGTCCTATGTTTGATCATGATGCCCTCATGTTTGTAATATTTTTTATCGACACCTTCGTCCCTAAACATGTGGACATGTTTCTGGAACTTGGTTTTCGCTTGAGGACAAGCGAGGTCTAAGCTTGGGGGAGTTGATACGTCCATTTTGCATCATGCTTTCATGTTGATATATATTGCTTTATGGGCTTTTATATTACTTTGTGGTACCATATTTATGCCTTTTCTCTCTTATTTTGCAAGGTTTATTTGAAGAGGGAGAATTCAGGCAGCTGGAATTCTGGACTGGAAAGGAGCAAATCTTAGTCCACTATTCTGCACATCTCCAAATGCCCTGAAAAGTTATGTGGATTTTTTTGGGATTATATAAAAAATACTGGGAAAAAGAAGTACCGGAGGGGGGCTGCCAGGGCGCCACAAGCCCTGCCACCGCCACCACCCCCCTAGTGGCGGAGTGGGGGCTTGTGGGCTCCCTGACGGCCCACTAGCCCCCTCTTTTGCTATATGAAGGGTTTTGGTCCACAAAAAAATCATTCGGGAGCTTTTTTGTGGTTTCGCCACCGCCACGAGGCGGAACTTGAGCAGATCCAATCTAGAGCTCTGGCAGGACTATCCTGCCGGGGAAACTTCCCTCCCGGAGGGGGAAATCATCGCCATCGTCATCATCAACACTCCTCTTGTTGGAGGGGAGGCATATTCATCAACATCTTATTCAGAACCATCTCCTCTCCAATCCCTAGTTCATCTCTTGTAACCAATCTTCGTCTCGCAACTCCGATTGGTACTTGTAAGGTTGCTAGTAGTGTTGATTACTCTTTGTAGTTGATGCTAGTTGGATTACTTAGTGGAAGAGTTTATGTTCAGATCCTTGATGCTATTCATTACACCTCTGATCATGATTATGATTATGCTTTGTGATTAGTTACTTTTGTTCCTGAGGACATGGGATACGTCATGTTAACAATAGTCATGTGAATTTGATATTCGTTCGGTATTTTGATATGCTGTATGTTGTCTTTTCCTCTAGTGGTGTTATGTGAACGTCGATTACATAACACTTCACCCTATTTGGGTCTATAGGAAGTAGATGATGGGTTGCTGGAGTGACAAAAGCTTAAACCCCAGTCTATGCGTTGCTTCGTGAGGGGCTGATTTGGATCCACTAGTTTAATGCTATGGTTAGACTTTGTCTTAATTCTTCTTTTGTAGTTCCATATGCTTGGGAGAGAGTTTAATCATAAGTGGGATGCTTGTCCAAGTAAGGGAAGTACCCAAGTGCCGGTCCACCCACATATCAAACTATCAAAGTAACGAACGCGAATCATATGAACATGATGAAACTAGCATGACAGAAATTCCCGTGTGTCCTCGGGAGCGTTTTTTCCTCGTATAAGACTTTGTTCAGGCCCGTCCCTTGCTACAAAAGGTATTGGGACACTTGCTGCACCGTTGCTACTACTTGGTACTTGTTACTCTTTGCTTGCTACGTTTCACCTCGCTACACAATCACTTGTTACTGCTACTTTCAGTGCTTGCAGTTATTACCTTGCTGAAATCCGTTTATCAGAGCCTTCTGCTCCTCGTTGGGTTCGACACTCTTACTTATCAAAAGGACTACGATTGATCCCCTATACTTGTGGGTCATCACCCAGCATTTGTAATCAATAGCATGAACTCTTGAGGAAAACATGCCTCACTCATGAAAGGTGTATGTGGCCATTCACACGGCCTAACATGTGTGTTGCAAGGGATGTTGACATCTTGGTCTGGGGTCCGTGCAACACCTTCTTCGGAGCTCCGGCTCCAAGAACCTCTCGTGAAGAATTTTATTTTCCTACGAACAAATTTCTGAAATTTTTGGACCTCAAAATTATGTCAGTAAAACTTTGCGAGATTGATAGCAACTACTCATATGGATGCCTAGAGGACATATCAAGAATTCTACTACTTGCAATTCAAAAAGTTAGATATTCAAGATAATTTTTAGTAGCAGAAATGCAGCAAAATATGAAAAATATAAACCACAAAAGAAAAAACTAACTGGAGGAATAGGAGAGTCACATACCAAGGAGCAATTCCTTAAAAGAGTTTCGGAAATGGAGTTCCGAGCAAAGTGATCGACAATTTCAGTTTCTAGAGGGAGAATTTGACAAAGAGAGGGCCAGGCAATTTTTTTTGGAGGTAAGTGATGAAGTGAGCTGAAGGGTTAAGCCATGAGGCCCTATGGAACCCACAACCATCAGGGCGTGCCTAGGGGGCTCGGCGTGCCCTGTTGGCTTGTGGCCCACATGTGCACCTCCCTACTATGATTTTTGCACCAAAAATTCTTAAATATTCCAGTCTAAAATTTTTGTGGCATTCTATGAATTTTTTTGGGTCATTTTTCTATTGCACGGAAAACTCGGAAAATAGGACAATCATGGCATTTTATTTTTCTTAACTAAGAACAACAGAGAATAAACTTGTGATACAAAGAGTTGTGAATACTTAATTCATCAATCACATGTCTTTGAAAAGGGACCCATTAATAAGGTTGATGAAGTCTTATTAACAACTGTTTTCGATTGACATGAAACCGAAGAATTTTCGTATAACACTAGGTTACCTCAATGGGGATTTCCATCTCCCGAACAACAAGAGTATAATATCGTTTCTTGGCAGTAGGTAGAGGGATTTTAAAATCTCCAATGATAACCGTGGCACAAGGCTCAATGACATTAATAATATTAACCAAAGTTTGCTTCTTCAGAAAATGCATGGTGTGTTGCATGTCGTTGACATGAAAAGTAACCTTGCTTTTGGTGCAATCGCTAACAGACCGTGCATTATTTAGAAAAGCTCTACCAAGGATGATCGACATATTGTCGTCCTAAAGCATATCAAGAATAACAAAGTCTGTTAAGATAGTAACATTTGCAACCACAACAGGAACATCCTTGCAAATTCCAATGGGTAATATAGTGGATTTATCAGCCATTTGCAAAGATATCTAAGTGGGTGTAAGCTTATTCAAATCTGGCCTTTTATATAGAGAACAAGCCATAACACTAACACCGGCTCCTAGATCACATAGAGTAGTTTTAACATAATTTCTTTTAATAGAGCAAGGTATTGTGGGTATACCAGGATGTCCCAACTTCTTAGGTACTCCACTATCAAAATAATAATTAGCAAACATAGTAGCAATTTCAGTTTCAGGTATTTTTATTTTGTTGGTAATAATATCCTTCATATACTTAGCATATCGAGGCATATTCAATATATCAGTCAAGGAAGTGTGCAAAAAGACAAGTCTAATTATTTCAGCAAAGCGTTCAATTCTTTGTCGTCCTTACTTTTAGAAAGCTTACGAGGGAAGGGCATGGGTTTCTGAACCCATGGCTCTTAGTGTGGGTTGTCAAGATTTTCAGTAGGTTCTATTTCCACATCATTATTAGGTTCTTTTATACTATCTGGTGGATCTTCTACATGAACATCATTACTATCATTGTCATTATCACTAAGTTCATTTTCGCTACCATATTGTGTCTCAACATCAGAAATAGAAATATCATTATTTTTTCAACAGGTTCACTAGAAGTATTCAAAGCCCTGTCATCTTTCCTTTCCTTTTTATTTTCACGTGAGTTAGGTGCATCTCAAATAATTCTCTAAGAGTATTGTTCAATTATTTTAGAGTG
Organism: Hordeum vulgare subsp. vulgare; assembly: GCF_904849725.1. Classification (NCBI taxonomy): domain Eukaryota; kingdom Viridiplantae; phylum Streptophyta; class Magnoliopsida; order Poales; family Poaceae; genus Hordeum; species Hordeum vulgare. The sequence goes on along the minus strand of NC_058518.1, from coordinate 126,520,492 downwards.
ACCCTGAGGATAAATAGGTTCCCGAGTCATCCTACCTCCTCTGGTCATTATTCTAATAGCATGATCATTCATATTATTATTTATTTCAGCAAGCAATTTTTTTTGACTTAGCAACTTGGTCTAGTTGGGTGCGATTCATAGAAGCACATTAACCTAGACCTTTCACATCATTAGCAACTCTAAACATCAAGTCACTTAAGCAATCTATTATCATGGCATTACATCTTAATTGATTCTTATCATAATTATTAAAGTGCTTTTGCTTAATAATGTAATTATCAAATTCATCCATGCATTGACCCGGAGTCTTAGTATAAGGTATATCAATTTCATTAAAGGAATGGATAGATTTTACCTCTACTACCTGTGTTGGGGTATAAAGTCAATGAATTTCTTCAATAGGTAGTAATTTCTTGACATCTTCAGTTTAATTGCTTTTCTCTTTCATATATCTTTTTTCTTCTTGCATATGTTCAGGGCAGAGGAATAGAATAACTTTCTTCTTTTGAATAGGTTCTAGTGGTGGTTGAGGGAGTGTCTAACCATCAGCGTTTTGCAATATGGTATTCAATAATTATTCAGCTTGTCGAGTAGTTCTATCCCTGAAATCACATCCAGCAGAACTATCTAGGAAGTCCCTAGAAGCATCGGTTAATCCATTATAAAATATATCAAGAATATATTTTTTCCTAAGACGATGATCACGCAAATCTCTAAGTAACTGGAGAAAGCCTCCCCCAAGCTTGAGGGAGATTCTTTTCTTCAATTTGCACAAAGTAAAATATTTTCTATAAGCCAACTTGTTTCTTATGAGCAGGAAAATATTTTGCAGGAAAGTAATAAAGCATACCCTGGGGACTACACATACAACGAGGAGCGAGAGAAAGGAACCATTCCATGGCCTCGCTTTTTAGCAAGAAAGGAAAAAATCTTAAGGATGTAATAGTAGTGTACCTTTTCATCATTAGTAAACAACACAGCGATATTTGTCAGCTTCATGAGGTGTTCGACAAAAGTTTCATTTTCATAGCCATGGAAAGGATCAAACTCCACTATAGGAATCAATTCAAGGTCTATAGAGAATTCATAATCCTTATTAGAGACAAATATAGGAGAAGCACAAACTTATGATCATGTTTCATTTTTTCCATCATAGATTTTTTTGTTAGTTTGCATAGTAGTTTCTTCAAATCATCTCTACCTTCACAAGCAAGAAAGTCACTATCTACTTCCCCATCCATAGCATAACCTTCAAGTACATAAGGCAGTTCATATCTATTAGGAGAGCAAGGTGTAACAGGTGATTCAAATCTTCATTAGTTTCAACATTTTCAAGTTCTCTATCTTTAGGAATATGAGCAACAAGTAATTCGTTCAGTTGCACAATTTTAGTTTCATAAAATATAGCAGTAGTAGCATGATTAATTTTGGAAGTTGCATCATCAAGCTCATGTGACATATCAGGACGAGCAACAGGTGGTGGTGTAACAAGCTGATTCAAAACAGTAGGTGAGTAAAAAGTAGAGCTAGATGGTAGTTCCTTACCTCCTATCATGCGAGAGGGGATGACTTAGTTCGAGTATATTTCAGATTCTTCATAGTAGCAATTGGATATCCTCAATTTAACACAACAGTTATATCTATGCTCTCCGGCAACTACGTGAGAAAAAGGTCCTGATAACACACAAGTATAGGGGATCTTGACCGTCTTCATGGGTAGTATTTCACCCCAATTTATTGATTCGACATAAGGGGAACCAAAGAATATTTATAGGCCTTGGCAGTTGAGTTTTCAATTTGACCGCACCTGGGTTATCTTTCAGCAGCAAAGGTTTAGTAACACGACAAATGATAGTAGTAGGAGTAAGAGTGATAACAGCAATTTTGGTGACAACAATAATAGTAGCAATTGAGTAGCATGTGTAGCAGTTACAACAACAGTAGTAACTTAGAAAGATTCTGTATATGTAAAGCATAGGCACATGGATCAGCAATGGAAAGATATGGATCACATCAATCATGTAACAACTGCACACTAGAGCGACATGGAACTAGCTCCAACTCATCAATAAAATGTGGGCACGTATTCTGTATATAGTCATACATGCTTGCAATAAGAACTTGCATGACATCTTTTGTCCTACCCTCCTCTGGCAGCGGGGTGCTATTGGAAACTTAGGGACATTAAGGCCTCCTTTTAATAGAGAACCGGAACAAAGTATTAACACATAGTGAATACATGAACTCCTCATACTACGGCAGTCACTAGAAAAGAATTACAATTATTGTCATGTTGGGGTATGCAGATCAAGACACGTAATAGGTGACTACAACTTGCAAGATAGGATCCAAATCACTCTTATATATATGAAAACATAATAGGTTCAGATGTGAAATCATGGTACTCGGGCCCTAGTGACAAGCATTAAACATAGCAAATTCATAACAACATCAATCTAAGAACATAGTGTATACTAGGGATGAAGCCTTATCAAACTTAACTCGACTACATGATCAATCTCATACAAACCTCATCAGCATCCAGAGAGCCTACTAAGGAATGACTCACTCCCCATTGTGAGCATCATGGAATTGTTGATGGAAGAATAGGTGGTGGTGGTGGCTCTGTCTTGTAAAATGTGATCAAAATCATCTCTGTGATTTTTTTTCTCCGAAGATGTGAATCTATTGGACTAAACTAGAGTCGAAGGACCTACGTGGGCTCCACAAGCCATTAGGGCGTGCCTAGGAGAGTGGGCGTGCCCTGTTGGCTTGTGACCAATAGACAACGCTCCTCTGATGGATGTTCACTCCATAATTCATTATATATTCCAGAAACGTTCACAAAAAGTTTTGACCAATTCCGAGAACTTTTATTTCTACACAAAAGTAACACCAAGGTAGTTGTGCTGAAAACATCGTTAGTTCGGATTAGTTCCATTCAAATCATGCAAATTAGAGTCCAAAACAGAGCAAAATTGTTTGGAAAAGTAATACATTGGAGACGTATCAAAGACCACAATGAAAATGTTGAGTGGCTCTCATATGCATTATTTTTGATTTAATAGAGAGGTCATACTACCTTGTCTTCTCCTTTGAATAAAATGTTTGCCGATTCCATCTTAGTCCATGACACTCTTGCACTATTATTATTTTTGTATCATATGGTCGTGCAAGTGAAAGTCAATAATGATGATATATGATGAAGTGGTTGGGGCAAAGAAAGGCGGGTATGAATTCAACTTTTTTTTCTTTTTGTAAATATGCTTTAATGAGTATCCATGATTTAGCATATTATGACTAAACATGTTTATGATGACAATTACAGATTATAGTTTCCTATGCCATGCTTAAGTAGCTAGGAGTGGATAATGATCTATATTAGGTGTCAACATGCATTAAAATGGTTGGGATGTAGTGTGATGATATGGTATTGGTAACCCACAAGTATAAGGGATCGCAACAGTTTTCGAGGGTAGAGTATTCAAGCCAAATTTATTGATTCGACTCAAGGGGAAGCGAAAGAATATTCTCAAGTATTAGCAGTTGAGTTGTCAATTCAACCAGACTTGAAAGATTTAGTGTCTGCAGCAAAGTATCAGTAGCAAGGTAGTATGATAGCAGCAGTAGCAACAGTAATCAGTAGCAGCAAAGTAACAGCAGGAGCAGCAGAGTAACAACAGTAGCAGCAGTGACAGCAGTAGCAGCAAAGTAACGTAGCAAGGACCAGTAGTAAAAGACTCGTAGGCATTGGATCGGTGATGGATGATTATGTCGGATGTGATTCATCATGTAGCAGCTATAACACGGAGAGATAAGTAACTAGCTCCCATTCGTCAATCTAATGTAGGCATGTATTCCATATGTAGTCATACGTGCTTAGGGAAAAGAACTTGCATGACATCTATTGTCCATCCCTCCCGTGGCAGCAGGGTCCTAATGGAAACTACAGGATATTAAGGTTCTCCTTTTAATAAAGAACAGGACCAACGCATTAACACTTGGGGAATACATGAACTCCTCATACTATGGTGATCTCCGGGAGTGGTTCCGGCTATTGTCACTCCGGGATTGCTGGGTCATAACACATAGTAGGTGACTACAACTTACAAGATAGGATCTAAAACACACATATATTGGCGACAACATAATAGGTTCAGATCTAAAATCATGGCACTCGGGCCCTAGTGACAAGCATTAAGCATGGCAAAGTAGTAGCAACATCAATCTCAGAACATAGTGGATACTAGGGATCAATCCCTGTCAAAACTAACTCGATTACATGATAGATCTAATCCAACTCATCACCGTCCAGCAAGCCTACAATGAGATTACTCATGAACGGTGAAGAGCATCATGGAATTGGCGATGGAGGAAGGTTGATGATGACGATGGCGACGATTTCCCCTCTCCGGAGCCCCAAACGGACTCCAGATCTGCCCTCCAGATGAAGAACAGGAGGTGGCGGCCCCTCCGTATCGTAAAATGCGATGAATCCTTCTCCCTGATTTTTTTCCGGGCGAAACAGAATATACAGAGCTGAGATTGGAGGCGGTGGAGCTCTGTGGGCCTTGCTTGTCCTCAAGCAAGTCAATTGACAAACAGAAAGAGACAAAAGTAAAACTTTGACGAAATCTGTTTGATCTTGTTGTTGCAACCATGTCTAACTCATAACCAGAATTTCAGCAAGATCACAAGCTAACCACATAAGCAAATGACATCTAGGTCTCACGGTAAACTCATATCAATGGCATAATCAGCTAGCGAGCAAATAATAATAAGCCTCAAATGTCAACACTTCAATCAAAACAACATGAAGCAGTACGAACAGATGGTATCTCGCTAGCTTTTTCTGAGACCGCAAAACATAAATGCAGAGCACCGTCAAAGACCAAGGACTGACTAAACATTGTAATTCATGGCAAGGAAGATCCAGTCACAGTCATACTCAACACAGCTAAAAGCAAAGCATAAAAATGAGAGAGGTGCTCCCTAATTGGTGCTTTTATAAGAGGAGGATGACTCGACAGGAATGTAAATAGACAGGACCTTCACAGAGGGAAGCATTGATTTGCACAGGTGCCAGAGCTCAAGCTTTTTAAAACAGAGATAATAATTTTGGGTGGCATGCTTTCATTGTCAACGCAATGACTAAGAGTTCCCACCATCTTCCACGTTACACATGCTATAGGCGGTTCCCAAACAAAAAAGTAAAGTTTTGACTCCCCCACAACCAATCAATCACACTCCACGGCTAGCCGAATCCTGGGGGAGTTTTGTTTGCAATTATCTTTTCGATTTGAGCATGGAACTGGGAGTTCCAATTACCAGCCCCTTTCTCATGAATGATAGTGAATAAACACATATCGAGGATAACACGCCTAGCATGGAAGATATTGATAGACCCCTGTCACCACATGAGCGGTTCGGGCATGCAAAATAGATTATTCTTGAAGATTTAGAGAGTGGCACATGCAAATTTACTTGGAACGATAGGTGGACTCATATGGAACAACTTTGGGTTTATGGAGGTGGATGCACAAGCAGTATTCCCGCTTAGTACAAGTGAAGGCTAGCAAAAGACTGGGAAGCGACTAACTAGAGAGCGACAACAGTCATCAAAATGCATTGAGATTAACTAACATTGAGTGCAAGCATTAGTAGGACATAAATCACCATGAACATGAACATCATAGAGGCTATGTTGATTTTGTTTCAACTACATGCGTGAACATGCGCCAAGTCAAGCCACTTGAATCATTCAAAGGAGGATACCATCCTATCATACTACAACACAATCATCTCAACATTCATGTGGGCATCCAAGACAAACCATTATAAGCTCCTAGCTAAGTAAGCATGGCATCAGAAACTATGATCTCTAAGTTGTCATTGCAAACATGGTTCTCTCACAACAAAGCTGAATCAGGCACGATGAGCTAGTCATATTTACAAAAACAAAATAGATTGAGTTCATACCAGCTTTTCCAGGCTCAGTCACTTCATCATATATCGTCATTATTGCCTTTCACTTGCACGACCGAATGTTGTGAACAATAATAAGAGTCCTCGTGCATTGTACTACGATGGAATCTGCAGGCAAACACAAAGGAGAAGACAAAGTAATATGGCTCTTTAACAGATAAACAGATATGCAAGCGAGAGCCACTAAAGATTGTAACCATTATCTTCTACCTTGACCCAAAGAAAAAGGAAACTATTTACACGGGAAAGCTCCCAACAAGCAAAAAGAAGAAAAAGAAAATCTTTTTGATTTTTCTCAAACTAGACAGACACACGAAAAGAAAATGAGAAAAAGAAATAAACTAGCATGGATGATACAATGGCAAAGTGTGAACACCGACGAACAAAGCGAAAGCATAAGCAAGAATGTAAAGTCCGTGAGAACACGTACTCCCCCAAGCTTAGGCTTTTTGTAGCGACCCGACTCAAGACGAGTCAAGCCTGTGTGTCTCTGTGCCATACCTGGATCAGTATGCTGGCACACACAGTACATCAATGTATATATCAAAGTGCAATCACATGTAAATAGCGTAAAACTGATATATACCTTAATTATCTCAGCGGAAGCGGTCAAGGGAGTGGAGTCCCATTAAACACCAACGGCAAGTTGAGTGTAGACCGTAACCCTGAATCGTACTCTTACTCGTCGAAGAAAATATCTGCAACATAAGACGTTGCAGCCGTGTAGGTCAGCATATTGAATATGCCGGCAAGTCACATAAGAGAGGGGTGAAAAGTAATCATCTATACTATATGCATATATGGGAGGTGGTGTTGTAATTTTTAGCATAAAGCAAATTTTCTCCTACAACAAGAGGGGCTAAAAGAAAAATGTTACTACATTGTTGGTTGTTAACGAGATGGTTCCGCCAACCAGTTCTCGTACCCGAGTTGTCAATAATTACCCTCATCAAATATATTTCATGGTGTTGAGAAATCCAGATAACTTCAGTTCGTTTGGCTCAAGTCGTCCATGACCGTGGACACGGCTAATCGATTAGGTTTGAGTACTCTGCAGAGTTTTGCACACATTCCCCACAAGATTTGATCGCCTCCGTGTATGTCCTCGCACTTCAGGGCGTTTGAAGACCGGATGATCAAAACATGGTCTTTCAACGGGTCCCTCTGAATCCCTGTCGGTGCCCATCCATTCCTACCGTTCGTCTACATCTGCTAGCACCGCCTGTCTAGAGTCGCCGCGTTGTCCAACCAAGCCAGAGCCCATAATGACTTGTGGCTGTGCAGGTAAGCCTTGGGTCTTGACAATATCCATCCGTCTCTTTGAGCCTGGGTGAAGCTTTCTACAGGATGACATGGCCTCTCCAGCATCCCGGGCATCCACTGGGTTTTCCAGGGAGCCGGTCAACCGTCCTTCACCCAGTGTTGCATTGCGTCCGAGGTCTTGAAAATCTTGTCTTAGTCCGGTCTTGATTATTATATCAACCTCGCATTCACTCGTGGTATACACTCAACCGATAACCCGTCTACTTAAGCATAGAAACTATAACATTGTCGTCCCGGGGCCAAGTGTCGGGGTTGTTGTGTTCCTACCACATGATACTACAACTATACTAAAGTTTCCAAGTACCTAAGCAGCATGCAAATTGGTCAAAGAAGGTGATCTACTATGCATCAAAAACATAGGTAAAATAACATGATCAAAGATGACTTGCCTGTGATGTTGACGAAGAAGAATTTCTCGAGAAAATAACTTGATAAACTACTCGTCACTCTCCGATGAAATCTATATAACAACATATCATCCACATAAGCACACATACTAGCAATCATTCTAGCAATCAAACAAAAGAGAGAGAGCGAAGGAGAAACCGAAAGAAACTTCAAATAGAACTAAAGAGTCTTCTACTACGTCAACCACTAAATAGTTTTGTCTAACAGAAAATAATACAAGGAACTAAGATATAAATCTAACTAAGATAAAATAGAGTATTTTTCACAAAACTATTTAAAAGTATTTCCAAACGGGATTTGAAACTATGGAGAAACCAATTGCAAGTTATCAGGGAACTAGAATTGATTTCATGATAACAAATAAAATAAAAATAAAAACTTGTTGAGAACCTACTGTTTAACTAACAGAAACTAAACATAAACTTTCTAAAATATAAAAGAAATTAATTTAAAAACAAATATAGAAAAAGAAATAGCTATAATCCTAAAAGAACTAAAACAGAATCTGTTTTGGTAAAAAAAACCCAATTAAAAATATTTTAAAACAATTGAAACATAAACTACTGAAAGATATGATCAATAGGAAGCAGCAGCAAAAAGAATCAAATTAAAAGCTATTTAACTCCCGGCATAAGCAAAACAAGCTTTAATTGAAATCTGATCTAACTCAATTTTTATAAATCCAAACATAGACAAATTATATATCTACGGAAACTGCATAAATTTTTTGATCCAACGCAAAAAGAATCACCTAATTCGGAGTTACAGACTAATAGATATGAATTTTCTAAGATTGCAATTTTCTGAAAAAACTGCAATACGGGATTTCGTGAATCTCACCGGAGTTAGTCGCCGGAGTTGGAGTAGACGACGGGAAGGTGGCTCCGGTGGCCGGCCGAGGCAACGGAGGGGTCCAGGCGGGGAAGGAGGGCTCCGGCCGAAGGTTGGTGGTGCCGGCGGGGCGTGGGGCGACGGGAGGAGGCAACAGGACCTACGGCGAGTTCCTGTTGAAGATGAACTCCGGCGAGGCGGAGGCTGCGGCTAGAGGCGAGGAGAGGTATGGTTCTTGGGGAAAATGGATAGAGGAGGGTGTGGGGGTTCATATAGGGGCGACGGGAGGTGCTGGGAGGGAAAGAGCTTCGCGAATCCCGGAGGTGGGGATTCTCCTCTCCATGGAAGGCTAGTTTTTCCTGTACGTGAATAGAGATGGAGGTAGGAGATGATGTCTGTTGGGCCAAAATAGGGAAAGGTTTTAATGGGCCACGAGGTATTCCTAATAAAAGTGATTTCCTTCCTATTTTCAAAACTAGGAAACTAAAACGTTAAAAGGAAATCAAATCAATTCGGAATAAAGAGATTTTATATACTAAAATTATCAGAAAAATAAAATATAGATGATGGGCATTTTTCCACGGCAAAAATAAAAACTTCAGAAAAAATTATTTTCACAAAGTTGCCAAAAAGGTTTATTTTCTTTTGCAAATAATTTTCGAATGACCCTCTAAGTTTTAGGGTGCAAATAACTTTCAAAATGCCCGTGGGTTTGAGGGTCATGTTCCTCCTCTCTAGAATGTATTTCCCGGCATTTCTTGCACGAAGAAAACGAATGGAAATGCAAAAGAATTCAAATGCAAATATCTCCGTTCAAATTATTTGTAGTTGAAGAAGTCATGTCATCTTCTCTCTTTGCTTTTAAAAGATTGAATTTGAATTCATCGGAGATGGGGAAAGTCATTTTATTCCCTCTCATTCAAAAGTTTCAAAAAGTTTCAAATTTCACACAAGTTTCAACCACTCAGGCAACAAACAAACACTCTAATAATTATATTAACATTCCAAAATTTATAATTTTGGGATGTTACACTTTTGGCCTAAGTTGGTCTACTCCCAAGGAGGGAAATAACCAGCTCCGGGGTACTCCAGAATGGACTGAGGATGCCACTGCTGTGTGAGCTCCTGTGGCTCCCACTGATAAACTGGCGTCTGGTACTCGACTGGTGGCTCGGGCACGGGCACCTGTGGTTGGGCTACGCCCCAATGTGCATAGATGTCTGAGGGCATAATAATGTACCTGCCTGCATGAAGATTGAACAAAGAAGGAGCAGGCAAAGTAATAGTCTCACGAGTACCCTGACTAAATACCAGGTTATAAATCATCCTTCTATTTATATCTCTATCAAGAAAGTCATGGCAAACCATGCTATTGTAATCTAGATATCTCTCGGGAAGAAGAATGTCTTCTTCCTCTTCCAGTCTAATAGGTATCTCAAAGTGTCTAGCAAGACGAGTGGCATATATACCTCCATAGACAATGCCTTTAGAACGGTTCGTGTTCAACCGTTGAGCTACTATAGCGCCCAAGCTATAAGTTTTTTCATTATCAAGGGCTTCGTGCAAGACTGCAAGATCTGGGGAACTAAGTAACCCAGCTTTCCCATGGCCAATCAAACATTTACCCACAAATAATGAGAAGTACCGAAGCACGGGAAAATGTATGCTATCAGCTCTAGCGCAAGACACTCCTCTCTCCTCTCCTACAACAATTGTATCTATGAAAGCCTCCAAGTCCCGTGGACGACGTTCATGAATATCCCCAACAAATGATAGTTTGCAAACATTGCAAAAATCCTGGAGTGACATGCGCTGGGGGATATCATATAATTTGAACTCCACCATAGGAGGATTCTTCCTTGGATAGAAATTAAAGCTTTGTACGAAGATATTAGTGAGGAGGAGGTATTGCGGACACTTATCTTCAACGAAGGCGGTAAGCCTGCGTTCTCCACCAAGTAATAAAAGTCCTCATAAAGTCCGGCAGCGCATAAGAACACATCGCTTGGCCACTCGCACGCTCGAACTTCCGCAACTCGAGGGACCGGATACTTGGGCTTCTTCTCACTTCCATCATCCTTGGGGTCACTGCTTGAAGAGCCTCTTAAGAACCTCCTCATATTTTCCCTTTTATATCTCAAGGAGTAATTTCCCCAAAACAGTTTGGAGAATGGTGCTTTGAGCAAGGAGATCAAAAATCCCATCAAGAAGAGGAAGAACACGAGTTTGAGCTGCAAAACGATTTTTTTAGGTAGGAGAACCAGATGAGAGCAAGAATGAGTGGTGTGGGTGCACGTGGGCCCCACAAGCCTGGGTGGCACGGCCAGGGGAGTGCCCGCGCCTCCAGGGCTTGTGGCCCACTGGTGCAGCCCCCAGACAAGGTCTTCGTCTCAGTATTTTTCAAAAAATCCAGGAAAAAATCATACTTGATTTTCAGGACGTTCAGAGAACTTTTATTTTCGGGGTACTTTTCTACCGGACGCTAAAACCGAAAACAGGGAAAACTAAACTAAATCTATCATTTTTCTTCTAAGCAACCGAAGGTGAAAGCTTGGAACACAGGTTCGTGACTCCTCGATTCATCCATCTCATGGTCATCAAAAGAAATCCGTCAGTGAGGTTGATCAAGTCTATTTGACAAACCTTTTCGAATTGCAAAAGAGAACGGAGAATTTTAGAATAGTCACTAGGTCACCTCAATGGGGATGTGGATCTCCCCAACAAGCAAATCATACTTCATCTTAACAGGAGGTATAGAGCATTCAAAGCTCCCAATAAGAATCGATGAAGTTTTTTCGATAGCATTGATGCAATGTACTCAATATTGTTTCTTCGGAAAGTGCACCGTATGCTCATTACCGTTGAAATGGAAAGTGACATTACCTTTATTGCAATCTATAACAGCCCCTGCAGTGTTTAAAAAGGGTCTTCCGAGGATGACCGCCATGGCATCGTCCTCGGGAATATCCAAGATAACAAAGTCTGTTAAGATAGTGACATTGGCAACCACAACAGGCACATCCTCGCAAATGCCGATAGGGAAAGCAGTTGATTTGTCGGCCATATGCAGAGAGATTTTAGTGGGTGTCAACTTATCCAGTTCAAGTCTACGATAAAGAGAGAGAGGCATAACACTAACACCGGCTCCAAGGTCGCATAAAGCAGTTCTCACGTAGTTACCTTTAATGGAGCAAGGTATAGTGGGCACACCGGGATCACCTAGTTTCTTAGGAGTTCCACCCTTGAAGATATAATTAGCCAACATGGTGGAAATCTCAACCTTAGGTATCCTGCTCTTATTAGTCACAATATCCTTCATGTCCTTATCATACGGAGACATTTTGAGCATATCTGTCAAACGCATTTGCAGAAAGACAGGTCTAATCATTTCAACAAATCGCTCAAAATCCTCATCATCCTTTTTCTTAGATGGTTTGGGAGGAAAGGGCATGGGTTTCTGAACCCATGGTTCCCTTTCTTTACCGTGCTTCCTAGCAGTGAAGTCATTCTTATCGTATCTCTTATTCTTAGGTTGTGGGTTATCGAGATCAACAGGTTCAATCTCCACATCCTTATCATTGCTAGGTTGAGCATCAACATGAACATTACTATTGATATTATCATTAGGCTCATGTTCATCACCAGATTGTGTTTCAGCATCAGAGACAGAGGCATCGTTTGGACTCTCAGGTGTAGCAGCAACAGGGTTGCTAGCGTGTGCATCGCGATCATCTTTCTTCTTCTTTCTAGGATGACTAGGTGCATCAGTGCTAACTCCTTGATAATCTTGTTCAATTCTCTTAGGATGACCCTCAGGATAGAAAGGTTCCTGAGTCATTCTACCGCCTCTAGTAACAACTCTAACAGAATTGTCATTCAACTCGTTGAGCAAGTCATTCTGAGCTTTAAGTACTTGTTCTACTTGAGTAGTAACCATAGAGGCATGTTTACTCAGGAGCTTAAGATCATTGACATTTCTGTCCACACAAGCACTTAAATGACTAAGCATACGAGCATTCTGTTCCAATTGTCTTCTAATATAATCATTGAAACTCTGTTGTTTGGCAACAAAGTTATCAAATTCATCCAGGCATAATCTAGCAGGTTTATCAAAAGGAATATCACTCTCATCAAAACTACGCAGAGAAATTACTTCTACTACCTGTATCGGGTTATCGAGACCATGGATCTCTTTGATAGGTGGTAGATTTTTTACATCTTCAGATTTAATGCCTTTCTCTCGCATAAATTTCTTGGCTTCTTGCGTATCTTCAGGACTGAGGAATAGAATACCTCTTTTCTTCGGAGTTGGCTTAGGAGGTGGTTCGGGAATAGTACAAGCATTCTCATTGCACAAGATATTATTCAATAGGATCTCAGCTTGTTCTATAGTTTGTTCCCTAAAAACACAACCAGCACAACTATCTAGGTGGTCTCTAGAAGCATCGGTAAGTCCATTATAGAAGATATCAAGTATTTCATTCTTCTCAAGAGGGTGATCGGGAAAAGCATTCAGTAGCTTGATGAGCCTCCCCCAAGCTTGTGGGAGACTCTCTTCTCCAGCTTGAGCAAAGTTGTATATTTCTCGCAAGGTAGCTTGCTTCTTATGGGAAGGAAAATATTTCTCAGAGAAGTAGTAGACCATATCCTCGGGGCTACGCACACAACCAGGAGCAAGAGAAGTGAACCAAGTCTTAGCATCATCCTTTAGCGAGAAAGGAAACAACTTGAGGATATAGTAGTGGCGGATCTTTTCCTTACCAGTTTGGTAAGATGGGCTACCGTTTCAGACTCATAACCGTGAAAATGATCAGATTCGACCAGAGTGATTAACTCAGGGTCGACAGAGAATTCATAATCATTATCGGTGTCAAAGATTGACGAAGTAGCAAACTTCGGATCGTATTTCATCCTAGCGTTCAGAGACTTTTCTTTCCACTTGAGCAGTAGTTTCTCAACATCATAGCTATCCTTACACGCAAGATAGTCGTCAGCTATCTCTCCTTCCATAACAAAACGTTCAGGCATAATAGTAGGTTCTACTTCAATAGTATCAGCAATTTCAAAAGTATCATCACATCTAGCAGCAACTCTAGCAATTTGTGCATCAAGGAATGCACCTAGTGGCAAAGCAGTGTCAAGCATAGTATCATCAGGCAAAGCAGTATCAAGCATAACATCATCATAAGCATCATGGGCAGCATAAGTAGCATCATCAAGAACATGCAACATATCAAGATTTCTAGCAGGAGGTGATGTCGCAAACTTACTCATAACTGAAGGTGAATCAAGTGCAGAGCTAGATGGCAATTCCTTACCTGTCCTCGTAGTTTAGGGCAAGACTTTAGTTCTTGGATCTTTCGGATTCCTCATAGTGACCAGCAGACGTTAATCCCAAGTGACTCAGAGAATATAGCTGTGCTTCCCCGGCAACGGCACCAGAAAAATGTCTTGATAACCGACAAGCATAGGGGATCTCAACAGTTTTCGAGGGTAGAGTATTCAACCCAAATTTATTGATTCGACTCAAGGGGAAGTGAAATAATATTCTCAAGTATTAGCAGTTGAGTTGTCAATTCAACCACACCTGAAAGATTTAGTGTTTGCAGCAAAGTATCAGTAGCAAGGTAGTATGATAGTAGCAGTAGCAACAGTAACCAGTAGCAGCAAAGTAACAGCCGGAGCAGCAAAGTAACAACAGGAGCAGCAGAGTAACAGTAGCAGCAGTGACAACAGTAGTAGCAAAGTAACGTAGCAAGGACCAGTAGTAAAAGTCTCGTAAGCATTGGATCGGTGATGGATGATTATGTGGGATGTGATTGATCATGTAACAGCTATAACACGGAGAGATAAGTAACTAGCTCCCGTTCGTCAATCTAACGTAGGCATGTATCCTGTATGTAGTCATACGTGCTTAGGGAAAAGAACTTGCATGACATCTATTGTCCATCCCTCCCGTGGCAGCGGGGTCCTAATGGAAACTACGGGATATTAAGGTTCTCCTTTTAATAAAGAACCGGACCAACGCATTAACACTTGGTGAATACATGAACTCCTCATACTATGGTCATCTCCGGGAGTGGTTCCAGCTATTGTCACTCCGGGGTTGCCGGGTCATAACACAAAATAGGTGACTACAACTTGCAAGGTAGGATCTAAAACACACATATATTGGCGACAACATAATAGGTTCAGATCTGAAATCATGGCACTCGGGCCCTAGTGACAAGCATTAAGCATGGCAAAGTAGTAGCAACATCAATCTCAGAACATAGTGGATACTAGGGATCAATCCCCGTCAAAACTAACTCGATTACATAATAGATCTCATCCAACTCATCACCATACAACAAGCCTACGATGAGATTACTTACGAATGGTGAAGAGCATCATGGACTTGGTGATGGAGGAAGGTTGATGATGACGATGGCGACGATTTCCCCTCTCCGGAGCCCAGAACGGACTCCAGATCTGCCCTCCAGATGAAGAACAGGAGGTGGCGGCGCCTCCGTATCGTAAAACGCGATGAATCCTTCTCCCTGATTTTTTCCGGGCGAAACGAAATATATAGAGCTGAGATTGGAGGCGGTGGAGCTCTGTGGGCCCCAGAAGCCTGCCAGGCGCGACCAGGGGGGTGGCCGCGCCTGGTGGGCTTGTGGCCCACTGGCTCACCTCCTTCGGTGGATCTTTGCGCAGATATTTTTCATTAATTCCAGAAAAATGCTCCGTAAATTTTCAGGTCATTCCGAGAACTTTTATTTCTGCACAAAAACAACACCATGGCAATTCTGCTGAAAACAGCATTAGTCTGGGTTAGTTCCATTCAAATCATGGAAATTAAAGTCCAAAACAAGGGCAAAAGAGTTCGGAAAAGTAGATACAACGGAGACGTATCAGGTATCCTCCTTTGAATGTTTTGAGTAGCTTGACTTGGCACACGTTCACGCATGTAGTTGATTCAAAACTGACATAGCCTCCACGATATTTATGTTCATGGTGTTTATATCCTACCCGTGCTAGTATTCAATGTTAATTATTCACAATGCATGTTTATGACCTTTTTCACTCTCTATATCGTCGCTCCTCAACCTATTTGCTAGCCTCCGCCTTTACTAAGCGAGAATACTGCTTGTGCATCCAAATCCTTAAACCAAAGTTATTCCACATGAGTCCACTATATGTACCTATATGCTATATAACTCTGTCGTTCCAAGTAAATTTGCATGTGCCACCTCGAAAAATTCAAATGAACATCTATTTTGTTTGCCCATACCGCTCATGAAGTGACAGGGGGTGGTCAGTATCTTTCATGCTAAGCGGGTTACTATCATGATGAGTGTTTATTCATTCGCCCTTTCACGAGAGGGCTTGGTAATAGGGATGCCTAGTCCCATGATCAAAATTGCAAATAATTAATCAAGACTCCCCAAATTGTTGTTGGTATGGAGGGCACCCAAAGATTCGGCTAGCCATGGCTTTTGTTTATTGCTGGAGGGGGAGTAAATTTTACTTTTACCACTTAGGAACCACCACTAATTTGTTTAGCATGGAAGATATTATAAGTCTTGGTTGTGACGTTGACAAGAAAGGTGCACCTCCAAAAATTATATTTATCTGTGATTTAAGGTACAAGCTCTCACACCTCTCCAAATCACTGCTACCCTTTTTGAAGGGCCGATCTATTTACTTTTATATTATTTTTGTTTTGTTATTGGGTCATCACCGTCTCACACAAGCACCATATGGGACTGGTAGAAGAGGTGTCTAGAGGGGGGTAAATAGACTACTTGCATAAATTAGAATCCTAGCCTTTTCCCAATTTTAGTGGCTGGTAGATTTTAGTATTTCTAACAAGTCTAGTGCACCCTACACATGCTAGTTAACAAATATGGCAGCGAAAAGTAAAGGCTTTGCACATGTAGTAAGGAGTAGAATTTAGGAATATCAAACACAGAGAAGTTGGCACGACGATTTTTGGCATGGTTCCGATAGGTAGCGCTCTCATACTTCCACGTTAGTGGAGACTTCAACCCATAGAGGGTAACGGTTGAGAGAGTCCACGAAAGGCTCCAACCACAAGGAGTCAACGAAGAAGTGGCCTTGTCTATTCCACCATGGTTTCCGTCCTCACAGGACTAGCCTCACTCACAGTAGATCTCACGAAGTAGGCGATCTCCTTGCCCACATAAACTTCTTGGTTCAACTCCACAACATGAAGTAGGCATCTCCAAGTGACACCTGACCGATCTATGAGGCACCACCCTTCAAAAGGTAATAGATGTGGTAGAACGATGAACTCCTTGCTCTTGTGCTTCTAAATATAGTCTCTTCAACACTGTATCACTCTGTCACAGATTTGGCATGGGTAGGAGAGATTGATTTTGTGGAAAGCAACATGGGGATGGTTGAAATCAAGGTTCAAATGGTTGGAATGGAATCTCTTAATCTCAACACATGAGTAGGTGGCTCTCTCTCAGAAAAATGGATATGGCAAGTGTAAGCGTGTTTTGAGTGCTTCCTCTATGAATGAGAGGTAGGTGAAGGGGTATATATAGGCATCCCCCAAACTCCAACCGTAAAAAAATTATTGCCCAACTCGGTGACACTGAAATGAATCTGTGTGGTACCGAGTTGCACTAAATGTGGCAACTTTTGAATTCTCGGTGAGACTGATATAGGAATCTTGGTGTTACCGATATGATGACCAAGACCAGTTTCCAAATCTCGGTGAGACTGATTTCAAACTTAGAAATTCCGATTACTGAAATCTTCTCAACATAAAGTTGGTCAATGAATCTCGGTAGCACCGATGTGAAATTTGGTTGTACCGAGATGGTAGGGTTTGGTATAGGATATGTCAAGTGTAAGATCGATCGGACTGAATGGAAATAGTTGGTGGCACCGATTTTGGAGGTTTATCTTTGGACAGAGATATTTTGTGGGAGAATGGCTGAGTATTTTTGGTGGCTGCCTCTAAGCACTTGAGCAATCAATTCATCATAATACCTCACCCCCTTTTAATAGTATTGGCTTTCCTATGGACTCAAAGTGATTTCTCACAAATGTAACATGAAGAGTCTACTTGCTTGAATCTTGAGCCAATCATATTCCTTTCCTTGCATCAAGGGGCTTATCCTCACAATCCTATAGCCAAGGCTCTTCGTGGACTATACATGAAATATACTAGGTAAAAGTGTTAGTCCAAGAGACAAAGTATGTTATCATGAATTTTTAAAACCACCAAGGGAGCATATGTGCTTTAAATCTCCCCCTTTATGGTAATTGATGACAACATACAATGGAAGCTTCAAATAAAGATAAGCATTAGAATATAATAGCTCTAAAAGATACATGACTAGTACAAGCTCCCCCTAAATGTGTGCAATCCCTTTTTAAAGGATAGTTGCTTTGGACTGCATGGGCATACACATGGTAGAAAGGACAAGACAAGCCATATAGATCTTGGCTATATGCATGAAACACATGTGAATAAAGAACTTCCATGTTCAAGACTCATTTTTGCAAACAATATGTGCAAGAGACAAGAGGTCATCCTGAACAAGGATATGATGCATATACTTACCTTGAGGTTCTCGAGCGTCTTAGCAGTAGGTGTACACTTGGGAAAACAAATGTTAGATAACACAAGAGTACTCTATTGTAAATATGCAAAGTGCTTCAAAAGTACCAAGATATCGAAGACATATTGAAAATAGAATTTGATGATAGATATGTCTCCAAGAGAATTTAGAATTTTCTCACCTAAGGATGAATATGTACAATTTCCTCCCCCCTCCCCTTAATCATAGCATGTAGATATTGGGAGTAGATAGTGTGAGACAAGTTCAATCCAAAAATAGCAAAAAATAATAATTATATCTGAAACAAATTTATCTCTGTCCCCCTTAATGGTATTTTCCCCCTTAATATGTAAGGTTTCATACATCTTCCCTTTGGCAGATCACCCTTAGGAACATATATCTCCCCTCTTGATATGTCTCCCCATTATGTAAGCTTTTTTGAATCTTTTATATTTCTCCCCCTTTGGCATTAATTTCCAAAAAGGTCACTAGGTAAGGTCTCATTGAGAACAAGGGATCCTCGATTCTTCTCTTTTGATGAGGGTTCCTCGAATTTGACCTTTCTCCCACTTAAGAACTGATAAGAGTTCCTTGAACTATCTCCCCCTATATTAGAGATCCTAGATGCTGCTCCCTCTTATATTGTATGGGATCACTGAGGTTTTCTCCCCCTAGAGAAGTTTTCTCCTCCTAGAAAATAACGAGAATCAAGATTATATCATCCTTCGGCAAAAATGGAAATATTCAATACCATCTTAGGAGGTAATAAAATTGGGATCATTGACAATCTTTTTTCCCCTAAGGAAAAAGTCAAGAAAATATTTGAAAATGATAGGCAGTGATAAATTTTGGAGTCACTGAGGCAATATGGTTCGGTATAACCGAGAATGATAGCATTCCTCTGGGAGAAATCGGTTGGACCGAGTTTTCCAGATCGGTGAAACCAAATTGCAATGAAAATCCTCTGCTTAACTTAAAATAGACAAAAAATATCCACAAACTTTGAAAAAGGAAATATCTGAATATTTAAAAATAAATAAATGATTTTTTTAAAATATATACATACATATAGATGAGAGTTGAATGGTTCTAAGAAAGCATGCAATGAAAATGTGAACCATACAAGAATCTCATCTAGATGTCGGGCGGTGACTAAGTCACCAATATTAGAGTATTTGACTTGAGGAGTCAAGCAAGAATGTGTCATCATAGGTCATACTCATCGTTAAGGGAAAAATGGGGTTACCATTATTCGATTAAGCTTTATAATGTCTTTATATAACTTGAGTTGCTTTACCTCATGACTTGGTGCAAAGCTTTATCAAGGATATGAGTACATACCTTCGGATGATGTTGATGACGTGGGATGTAGGTGAACTTGTCATGGATTCTCAAAGTTGATGATGATCATCTTGAGATGGGAGCTATCCATGTCGATTTGGTTCACTTTTCACCTACAATGGTTAGTCATGCAAGGAAGAACATAATATATCAAATTTACATGAGTGATTGTATTAATCAAATAGTTGTCAAGGATATGATTTTGTTGTCTTCTTCCTCCATCTCCGAAGAGAGCATTGTCGATACCAGGCTATGCCAAGATTGATTTAGATGTGATTTGATGGCAATCTTGTGGAGTGTAGTTATTCCAAGTACCTACAAAATGGTTAGATGCAATACAAGGGAGCATAGTTTTCCAAGATATAAGATAGAATCAAGTCAATGGCAACATGGAGTAGACAATCAAGCTCATGCCCTTGCATGCATCCGAGTGAGTCTACCTCAAGTTTGAAGCATCAATGATGTTCAACTCACTCCTCAAATAACAAAATACTTTCTCATCAAGTAGTTTGGTAAATATATCAGCTAATTGTTTGTTGGTACGAACATGCTTAAGATCTATACCTCCTTTACCAACACGGTCATGAATGAAATGATGTCGCAGTTGAATATGTTTTGTTCAAGAATGTTGCACACGATTATAGGCAATTTTAATAGCACTTTCATTGTCACACAATAATGGAAAATTTCTCACATGGATGCCATAATCCTTAAGAGTTTGTGTCATCCATAGTAATTGTGCACATCATGATCCAGCGGCAATGTATTCTACTTTGACAGTAGATAAAGATACAGAGTTTTGTTTCTTGGATGACCAAGACACAAGAGATCTCCCTAGAAACTGACATGTACCTGAGGTGGATTTTCTATCAACCTTGTCTTCGACATAGTCCGAGTCAGAATAGCCAACAAGATTAAAAGAATATCCCTTGGGATACAATATGCCAAAGTTTGGTGTATGTATCAGGTATCTCACGATTCTTTTCACAGCCAATAGACGACACTCTTTACGTGTCACTTGGCATCGGGCACACATGCAAACACTCAACATGATATCGAGTCAGGAGGGGCATATATATAGCAATGAACCGATCATTGATCGATAGACCCTTTGATCAACCGCTTTGTCCTCCTTAGTGAGGTCAATATGTCCACTAGTAGGCTTTGGGGTTCTCATACCTTTGCACTCTTACATGTTGAACTTCCTGATTAAGTCCTTAGTGTACTTGGTTTGAGAGATAAACATACCTTCTCTTGATAGTCTAATTTGCAATCCATGGAAGAAGTTTAGCTCGCACACCATAGACATCTCATACTTCTCTGACATCAACTTTCCAAATTTCTCACTAAAATGTGAGTTAGTAGAACCAAAGATAATATCATCCACATATATTTGGCACACAAATAGTTCTCCATTAACTCTTTTAGTGAATAAGGTTGTGTCAATTTTACCAATCTAAAATCCATTTTCAATGAGAAACTTTGTTAGGCATTTGTACCATGCTCTAGGGACTTGTCTAAGACAATATAAGTCTTACGAAGTTTGTAAACATGATTAGGTTTTTTGGGGTTCACAAAGCTGGGAGGTTGTTTGACATAAACTTCCTCCTCAATTTCACCATTTAGAAAAGCCTTTTGATATCCATTTGGTAAAGAGTAGTATCATGGTGATTGGCATAAGCGATAAGCATATCAATGGCTTCAAGTCTAGCAATGGGCATAGCTCTCACTATAGTCCACACCTTTGACTTGCGTGTATCCTTGGGCTACGAGACGGTCCTTGCTGCGTACAACTTGTCTATCTTCATCTTGCTTGTTCTGATACACCCATCTTGTACCGATGATGCTGTGCTTGTCTTCGGGCTTTTGAACAAGTGTCCACACTTGATTCCTCTCGATGTTGTGTAGCTCTTCGTGCATGGCATTCACCCAATCTGGGTCTTGAAGGGCTTCTTCTACCTTCAAAGGTTCAATGCTAGAGATAAATGAATAATGCTCGCAAAAGTTAGCTAAACGAGAATAAGAGTGAGTTATTCTCCTGGTTTGTATGTCACCAAAGATTTGATTCAGCGGATGATCTTTGTCCACTCTTGCTCGAACTTGTGATAGCTTATTCTTGTTGGATGGTGGAGCTCGCTTATCATCATCTTCTTGCACGTGCTCAATGACAGTATCATCTCCTTGCGGTGGTGATGAGGAAGGTTGAGGTCGATCATCACGATGTACTTCTTCCTCTTCATCATCATGTCGTGTACCGCTTGTTTATGCCTCCATGTCGTTTTGTGGTTCGCCTTGATGAGAAGTAGGAGCTTCCACTTGAGTTGATGAAGTATTTTCCTTCACCTCCATGGGACGAATCTTGCCGATAGGTACATCTTGGATGGATTCCGAAGGTTCCTTATCTCCTACATCATTTGGAAATTGTTTGACTTGTGAACCATTAGATTCATCAAACTTCACATCTACCATCTCTTCAACTTTTTGAGCGAAGCTATTGTAGGCACGGTAAGTGCGAGAGTTTGATTCGTAACCGAGTAGGAAACCATCATGAGATTTAGGAGCAAATTTAGTACTTTGAGCCAAATACTCGAAAGTATCCAACTTGGGGTTTGTTACTGGTGAGTAGCTCGTATGTCGTTTTACCAAGAAGCTTGTGCAAGTAGAGTCGGTTTAGGGCGTGACAAGTTGTTTCCACGGCTTGTGCCTAAAATTTTCTTGTTGTCTTGTATTCGTCAAGCATCATTCTAGCCATAATATGAGAGTCCGGTTCTTCCTCTCAACAAATCCATTTTGTAGGTGTGTACTTCGCCGAGAACTCATGTGAGATACCCTCTTCGTCAAGGAAAGTATCCACATTTGTGTTCTTGAATTCCATTCCGTTATCGCTCCAAAATTTCTTGAACTTCACTTTGAACTGATTTTGGGCTTTCCGAGCGAAGTTCTTTAAGATATTTTGTACCTACGACTTATCATCAAGAAATAGTACACACCTAAATCTGGAAAAATGATCAACAATGATTAAACCATAAGAATTTCCACTGAGGCTCTTGTAAGCATTGGGACCAAAGAGATCCATGTGTAGCAGCTCGAGTGGCCTTCTTGTAGTCATGATGTTCTTCATGGGATGACTTCTGCTACCTCTTGAGCTTGCGTTGGTTTTTTCCCTTGAAGAGGAAATGGTGATGCAGCACAGTAGCAGTAAGTATTTCCCTCAGTTTTGAGAACCAAGGTATCAATCCAGTAGGAGTATCAAGATGAAGCACCGATGTACCTGCGCAAAAACAGCAAACTTGCACCCAACACTACAAAGGGGTTATCAATCCCTTCACGATTGATTGCAAGTTGAGATCTGAAGGCGGAAAGGGCAACAAAGTAAAAGTGTAGGGCTGAAAATATGATGTGAAGTAGACCCGGGGGCCGTACTGTTCACTAGAGGCTTCTCTCAAAATAGCAAATATTAAGGTGGGTGAACAAATTACTGTCGAGCAATTGATAGAACTGTGCAATGTCATGACGATATCTAACGCAATGATCATACACATAGGCATCACGTCCGAGACAAGTAGACTGATACTTTCTGCATCTACTACTATTACTCCACACATCGACCGCTATCCAACATGCATCTAGTGTATTGAGTTCATGACAAACAGAGTAACGCTTTAAGAAAGATGACATGATGTAGAGGGATAATCTCAAACCAATGATGAAAACCCCATCTCTTTACCCTTGATGACAACAACTCGATACGTGCCTCGCTACCCCTTCTGTCACTGGGTGAGGTCATCGCACGGTATGAACCCAAAACCAAGCACTTCTCCCATTGCAAGAATCATAGATCAAGTTGGCCAAACAAAACCCACAACTCGAAGAGAATTACAAGGATATGAAATCATGCATATAAGAGATCAGAAGAAACTCAAATAAGATTCATGGATAATCTCATCATCAATCCACAATTCATCGGATCTCGACAAACACACCGCAAAAGAAGATTACATCAGATAGATCTCCATGAAGATCATGGAGAACTTTGTATTGATGATCCAAGAGAGAGAAGAAGCCATCTAGCTACAAGCTATGGACCCGAAGGTCTATGGTGAACTACTCATGCATCATCGGAGAGGCAACGGTGTTGATGAAGAAGCCCTCCATATCCGAATCCCCCCTCCGGTAGGGCACCAGAACGTGCCCATATGGGATCTTGCGGAAACAGAAGCTTGCGGCGGCGGAAAAGTATTTTTGTGGATCTCTCCCATGGTTTTGGATTTTTCAGGGATTTATAGGCGGAAGAAGTAGGGCAGAGGAGCCACAGGGGGCCCACAAGCCTGCTAGGCACGGGCCCCCTAACCGCTCCTAGGGGGCTTGTGGCCTCCCCTGGTGCCCACTGCCTTGGTTCTCAAGCTCCATGCGTATCTTCTAGTCCGGAAAAAAAAATCTTTTCGGAGGTTTTATTCCGTTTTGGACTCCGTTTAATATTCTCCTCTGAAAAGGGTCAAAAACACGGAAAAAATAGGAACTGGCACATGGCACTGAGTTAATAAGTTAGTCCCAAAAAAGATATAAAAGGCATACAAAACATCCAAAGTTTGACAAGATAATAGCATGGAACCATAAAAAATTATAGATATGTTGGAGACGTATCAAGCATCCCCAAGCTTAACTCCTGCTCATCCTCGAGTAGGGAAGTGATAAAGACTGAATTTTTGATGTGGAATGCAAGCTAGAATATTTGTCCTTTGTAACTTCTTTCATGTGACATGAATGTTCAGATCCGTAACATTCAAAACAATAGTTTTCTATTGACATGAAAACAATAATACTTCAAGCAAACTAGCAAGGTAATCATGAACTTTCGAAATAACAAGGCCAAAGAAAATTATCCCTACAAAGTCATCCCCACACAACTAATTTAAATCATGCACGACCCCGGTATTGGCCAAGTAATTGTTTTCACACTCTTACTTTCTCAAACCCTTTTCAACTCTCACGCAATAGATGAGCGTGAGCCATGGATATATTACCATAGGAGGAATAGAGTGTGGTGGAGGTTGTGAGACAAAAATGAGGAGATGGTCACATCGACTCGGCGTATCAAAGGGCTATGCAGATGCCCATCAATAGATATCAATGTGAAATAGTAGGTATTACCATGCAATGGATGCACTTAGAGCTATAAGTATGTGAAAGCTCAAAAAGGAGAACTAGTGGGTGTGCATCCAACTTGCTTGCTCATGAAGACCTAGGGCAATTTTGAGGAAGCCCATCATTGGAATATACAAGCCAAGTTATACAATAAAGATTCGCACTAGCATATGGTGGTGACAAAACAAGAGACTCTCAATCATGAAGAACATGGTGCTATTATGAAGCACAAGTGTGGAAAAAGATAGTAGCACATGTCATGAGACGAAACGGTGGGAGTTGCATGGGAATATATCTCGGAATGGCTATGAAAATGCCATAATAGGTAGGTATGGTGGCCGTTGTGAGGAAGGTATATGGTGGTTTTGTGTACCAGCGAGAGTTGCACGGCACTAAAGAGGCTAGCAATGGTGGAAGGTAAAAGTGCATCTATACCATGGACTCACATTAGTCATGAAGAACTCACATACTTATTGCGAAAGTTTTTATTAGTAGTCAAAACAAAGTCCTAAACACATACTCCTAGGGGAAGGGTTGGTAGGTGTTAACCATCGCGCGATCCTGACCGCAACACAAAGGATGACAATCAATGAATCAATTATGCTCCGACTTCCTAACATAGCGGTTCACCATACGTGCATGTTACGGGAATCACTAACTTCAACACAAGTATTTCTAGATTCACAACACCCTAGTAACATAACTCTTAATATTACCAAATCCATGTCTCAAAACTAATTGAGAGGAATCAAACTTATCTTTCTAATCAATGCACAAGAAGATGGAAGTTTTATTGTATCCTCTTTGGGTGCCTATAACCTTTGGGTCTACTTTCATAGCACAAGCCAACTACCAAGTTACACAGAGAGAGCACTCTCAAAAAGATATAAGTGAAGATCGAGAGTTCTTATGTAACACCCCAGTTTTTGGCTTTCCTGACTAACTAACTTATTTCAAAATTTAGGACCAATTAAAATTTTTGTGAATGCTTGTGATGCTTGGAGTGGCTATTGTCTGCTTGTTTGTTTAATTGCACGTGATTGATCCCCATTAATTCTTTCCATCCTCCTAATCACCTCCTCACTCCATGATCTCCTACCTAATGATCATACCATGTGTGTAGGACAAATATCTATTTTTACCAAATATTATTTCACCAAAAAGCTTTTCTTTGAATTAAACTTTCAAACCCCTGAGATGAGGTTCGTACTACAAGTCCTCAAATTAGGGAGTTTCTTTTGCACCAATTGTTTTATTTAAAACCATTATGAAAATGAATTACAAAAACCACCATATTATTCTTTTAAAAGTTATTTTATTATTTTATTTAAAAGCCTTTGTGTGAGGCCAGAAATGGTCTCATATGAAGGAAAGTTATTTTTATTGCTTTCAAAATATTTAAGAAAATTTAGGGAAACTCACTGGATATATTTATTCCATATTTATGAGTTTCAACACATGGTCATGTTCAAAATATTGGGCAAACCCCTCCAAAACAATTCCTTCCTATTTCAAGCTTTTGGAATATTTCTATAATAAACATTCTCAATAAATTCCAGTAAAATTCTAGCATGTCATTTATGATATTCTTGATGATCTTGCCAAGTTTCATTTCAATCCAAGTTGATTTGACTCCCCTAATCACTCTAAAACCCAATCTGTCAAGAATCAAATTTGAGCAACTCTACATTGTGAAGTGTCTCCAATTGTGCTCAAATTTGGTGGACATGTTCCAGTACTCCAATGAGGCATCCACACCAAGTGGTACACCAAGGAGAATAGAGGAACTTGTCTTAAGACCCTCAAAACCCTCTCTGTTGATTTCTGACTTTGGTAAACTTTACATTATAAAGTGTCTCCAATTGACCTCAGACTTTTTGTGCATGCCTTAATGCTCAAATAATGCCCCTACACCAAATATTGGATTTGTGCGAATTCATTTGAATAGGGTTCTAAGCATAAACCCATTTCTGCCCATTTCTAGGGTTTTTCAAGTCTACATTGGAAAACTCCTCTAGCAAATCCCAAATTTGGTGTGCAAGCCTATTTTCATCTATTGTTTGACCCTGTTAAGTTTGATAGCCATTGGTATCCATCTGGTAGCCTAACCACAGATCAAACACCTTGTGTGCACTCACTAATTTGGCTTCTTTTGCCCCTTCCACTTTATTCCTTGAGCTCAACTTTCTACCACAGCCTCACCTAGTCATATTTTACCTCCAGTAACTTTCCCATGGCCACTGGTCAATTATTGGGGAAGGACCCTTTGTAACTTTCTCTCATTTTCACCCTTGGTAGCACTGTTTTACCCTTCTTCCCATTCTTCTGCTTAAGCTATCACCCCCACTCTTTCCAGAGCATCTAATATATGCCAAGGCTTCATTTAGAACCAAGGTATGGCATGCTCATGTGGAGAAAATGAGCAGCACCTCCCCAAGTTCATTTCTGGCTGAAAAGTAGCTTCGTACAACAAGTGCTTTCGGAAGGTGTGTAGTCCTTTGGTACCACATGCTCTAGGGCATGGTTTCACCTCCCCTCTCTGCCTGTGAAAACCATTTGTATCAGCCACTAGTTTCTTGCTGAAATGTTCACAGCAGTCAAAACTAGTTCAAACGACTCTGCTAGTTGCCAAACTCCAGAGTTCCCTTGCTGCAGGTATGTCTTACGTGCTAGACATGTTGGACTGGCCATTGGGACCATGTAGACACGGGATGCCATGGTGACCACCACTCTGGCCTGTAGTATGGGCGCTCTGCACCTTGTCTCCTTCCTCCAAACCACACCAAGCCGAACCAGTGTGCCCCAGCGAGTCTGAGAGGCTCCCCTTGACCGTTCAAACCATCCCCCGCCATCAGCTAGCCTCCAAGACCCCTCAGGCATGCGTGGCGACCATGCACCGAGAGCTCCAGAGAGCTCCCGAGCTCTCTCGGCCCTCCCCTCTCCTATCTCCTCTCCCTGAGCCCTCACTTGCTCTCTTTCATTCTCCCTCTCTCCCTTGGACCCTGAGGCACCCCATTTTCTTTTCTCCCATGCTCTGTTCCCCCTCCCATGTCCAAATCTCGCCGGCGGCACCCGTCCCAATTTGACAGGACCGAGGCTTACCCTCGCCCCTAACCTACCCTGCGGGGCACTCCTGCCTGGTGCGAGCCATTCCCCCCTTCCTATGGACCTTCTCCAGGAGGCTTGGACCCCGGACTGAGGAGGACACGGCCGCCACCATTGTCGCTGGAGCCCGCGCTGCTCTGGGCCTCTCCGGCCAACAGGGGCCCCCAGCTGGGCGCAGCTCGTGGCCCTGGTGCCCTCCGGCGGCTGGGCCATAGCCAGAGGTGGCCGGAGGCGTGGGTCACCGGCGGCAAGGCTCCCCTCCTCCTTTGTTGCCCGTTACGGCGGGAGGTTGAAGAAGGGTCACGGGCCCCGCGCGTCAGTGGGTGGCCAGACCGCCAGGTGGACCGCGCCACTTATGTGGCCGCGCCTCGGTGGGAAACCGTCTCCCTGCGCGAGAAGCGCACTTCGGGCAAGGCGCCTCCTGCGTGGCTCCTCCCTGGCCGGATCGATCTGTTGGGCCGGCCGAAGGCCTAGCTAGCGCTCTGTGCGCTAGTTAGCCAAGGGATGAGCTCCCTTTCTCTTTTTCTGTTTTTGCTTAACTTGTAAATTCCCTTATAAAATCATTCTAACTCCAATTCCATTGATTCAAATTTCTGCAGGATCCTAAAAATCAGGCCTATCCTAATAAGTGCTTTGCACATTTTTCCCTACCCACTTTCTGTGGCATTTCATTTATAATCCAGATTTGTCCATATTTGACTCCACTTTGGAAAAATCCTAGAGGATTCAAATAAACTCCAAATGGAGTGATTCAAACTCCTAGAGCCTTCTAAAATCAGTCTCTATTTTTGGGACCCTGGTCAACATTTTTGTGTGACTTACTTCTGTTGCAATAAATATATAGCTCCTATTGCTATTTATTCCTCCTTGTAAAATCTCTAGAATATTCATACCATCTCCAAATCTAGTGAAACAACTTCCTAAATATTTCTAAAATCATTCTCTATTAAATGGGTGCCTCCACTCATTTTTAACAGAATGATTTCTGTTGGCTTTTTCAGTGGCCACCTATTGCTCCTTTCACCTATTCAAAAATCCTTGATGATTCAAATCTCCTGTGAGAAGCTTCAGGTATTTTTCATATGACCAGAGAGGTCCAAGAAAAATAAAACTTCTATTTATAGAACACTTTTATTCTGCTTGCTATATGGCTTACTATAGTTGTTTCCGACGAGAGTTGACGGTAGACGGAGTATTCGGAGTTGGAGCGGAAGACCTCGAAGACCCTGAGAACTTACGTGAGCAAGGCAAGCAGCCCTTTTACCATGACTTAAGCATATGAAATGATGCATGCTAGTATAGCAAGTACTTTTCATTGCATGAGATCACAGTGCCGGTTCATCATTGATGTGATGGTACCGAAAGCTTCACCGAAGCACTTGCATGATAGTGATGTTATTCGTATGGCTCCTCGGAGCACAAGCATGATGAGCTTGACCCTACCATCTATGAGGATCATGCTACTGTCATGTTGACTAGTAGAGTAAGATCATTGCATTGAGCTTGACCCTACCCCTTGAGGGTCATCCTAATACCATGTTCACAAGTAAAGATAGAGCATATTATCATGAGCATGATGATGAGTTAAATAAAGAGTTTATGACAACCCTGTCGGGTGCCACTAATGCCCGAGGGTGGTGATGAGTTGGTGATCACTTTTGGTGAAGTGATGCACCGGTGATTTTGTGTGAGTATGGTTTCGGAAATGGGATTAGATTTATGATGTGTCGACCGTCCCAACCTTACCAGTACGACCACGATACCCCTTTATGGGACGGGGCTTTGTTGATTACTCTGGTCGGTACTAGCAAAGATCCACATTACTAGTGGCGGGAGTGATCGGTGTCACTCTCGTGATGGGGTCGTGCCAGGTAGGACGACTATGGCATTATTATGAGTTCTAGGCACACCGTTGGTCCCCGCATGGTTGATACTGTCCAGAGTCGGTGCTCGTAAGACGTACAACATGTGGGCTGGGTACCAATCGAGTGGACCTCTTTGTCTAGTATCATCAGGGGTAAGATGATGATCGGGTACTTACCTCGGGTATATGTGATATACCGCGAGTCGTGGATGACACGGAAGTTTCCCGTTTCTCGTGGGTCCAGCGTACTACCTGTGCAGAGTGTTAAACTATTCGAATAGCCGTGTCCACGGTCAAGGACAGTTGGGTGGTGCTGCTTAAACTACGTCCAACGTTTCCGCATAAACCAAGAGTGAGTGTGTGGTGTTAAAAATGTGTTGTTATGATAATCACAATAATATGACCAAGTTCAGTGACTTGGCATATAGGGTAAACCCGGATGGTTTAGCCCTCAGTTGATACATTGAGGTTATGACAAGTCCGATGACTTGGCATATAGGGTGAACCCGGATGGTTCAACCCTTAGCGGATATGTTGATATCTGTGACTTGTTCTTCAAAAGTAACTCTTTAACTTGATGCATATTCATGATCATTCCACCCAGATGAGTTACACTAAAGATGCATGATACTGTTAACCTTCACTTTCATTGTTCGTATCATGGGCTGTTTGCGAGTACATTCAAATTACTCATTGGCTTGCCACTGGTTATTTCATTGACCAGGTGTGAAAGACAGGATATGGTGAAGATTAACTCGGTGATGTTCCTGCGATCTAGGACGCTTCCCAGTCAGAATGCATGTAGGTTAAGGCTGATGGCATGGGTTCACGCTTTCAACCAATAATTCCACTATTGGTCTAGTTTGGTGCTAAGGCCCTATGTATGTAAGACTCGACCGAAGTGGTCATTTATTGTATCAAACGGTATGTATGGATGTAAGACTCTATTATTCAGTATCTGTGTTCAGTGAGCATTGATCCTTGGGATCACTGGGCACGGCGATCTCGACTCATAAGTCGGGGTCCCCACATCTTATTTCTCCAAAATATGACACTGTCGTGCTCTACAAGATCTAAGTGAAGCACTTAGAGCAAAGTTATCTATCTCAAAAGATATAAGTGAAGCACATGTGAGCTAAATTGCCTAACTTAAAAGATATAAGCGAAGCTCAAAGAGTATTCTAGCAAATTTACGATGAGTGCATGTCTCTCTCAAAAGGTGTGCAGCAAGGATGATTGTGACACAACAAAAAGAAAAGACTCCTATAATACACGACGCTCCAAGAAATACACATATCATGTGGTGAATAAAAATATAGCTCCAAGTAATGTTACCGATGGATTGAAGACGAAAGAGGGGATGCCTTCCCGGGGCATCCCCAAGCTTAGGCTTTTTGGTGTCCTTGAATTTGGCTTGGGATGCCTTGGGCATCCCCAAGCTTGAGATCTTTCCACTCTTTATCCCTTTGTCCATGAGTACATCACCCATAACATGAAAACTTCACAACACAAAACTTAAACAGAAACTCGTGATATCATTAGCACAAGAAAACAAACTACCACCTCTTGAGGTAGTGTAGCAAACTTGATTTCTATTTATATTGGTGTTTGGTTCCAGTATTCTAACTTTTCCATGACTAGTACCCCCTGATACTATCCATAGCTTCATCAAAATAACTAATCAACACAACAAAAACAGAATCTGTCAAAAATAGACTAGTCTGTAGCAATCTTTATACTTCGTATACTTCTGGTATCTCAAAAATTCTGAAACATTACGACAGTTTGGGAAATTGGCATATCAACCAGAAGCAGAAAGAATCAACTCAAAATCTCTTTCTGGACGAAAATGAAAAATAATTTCGTGAGCGAAAAGTGTGTGTCTTTTTCCAACATGATCAAACAACCATTACCAACTAGTCATAAAATGTTTTACTTGGCTCAAACACAAAAATAAACACAAAAGACACAATCATAACAGAACTATGATGGTGTGGACGCAAGAAAACAGAAAGTAAAAAAGCAAAGATAAATTCATTGGGTTGCCTCCCAACAAGCGCTATTGTTTAACGCCCTTAGCTAGGCATAAGGTGATAGAATCACGTATCGTCGTCTTTGGTGCTCAAACCATAAGTAGCCCTCATCATGGATTCATAAGGCAATCTTATTTTCTTTCTAGGAAAATGTTTCATGCCGTTCTTTAAAGGAAATTGAAATCTAATATTGCCTTCCTTCATATCGATGACAACACCAATAGTCCTTAGGAAAGGTCTACCAAGAATGATAGGACATGTAGGATTGCAATCAATATCAAGCACAATGAAATCTACGGGTACATACTTCCTATTTTCAATAATAAGAACATCATTAATCCTTCCCATAGGTTTCATAACAGTAGAATCCGCAAGATGCAAATTAATAGAGCACTCATCAATCTCATTAAAGCCTAGAACATCACATAAAGAGTTTGGAATCGCGGAAACACTAGCACCCAAATCACACAAAGCATTGCATTCATAGTTTTTGATCTTGATTTTGATAGTAGGTTCCCACTCATCATGAAGTTTTATAGGAATAGAAACTTCCAATGCAAGTTTCTCTTCTAGAGATTTCATCATAGCATCGACAATATGATCGGTAAAGGCCTTGTTTTGGCCATAAGCGTGTGGAGAGTTTAGCATGGATTGCATCAAGGAAATACATTCAATCAAAGAGCAACTATCATAATTTAATTCCTTGAAATCCAAAGTAGTAGTTTCATTACTAATCAATGTTTTGATATCCTCTAATCCACTTTCAATGCTTTTAGCATCAGGATAGATAGACTCCGAATCATTGGAGCGTTTTTCAACCAAGGTGGATTCATATCCAGCCCCATCATCATTAGGTTTGTCACTAGAAAACAAGGATTCAATGGGAGTTACACCAAGCACTTTAAGATCTTTGTGATTCTCATCACGAGAACACGCCTTTTTAAGCCATTCATGTCTAGCACAAATTTGGGCGGTTCTTTCTTTACTCTCATTCATGGAAACACGCATAGCTTTCAAAGTTTCATCCATATTGATCTTGGGAGGAGCACATCTAACTTTCAAAGCATCAATATCAAGAGACATTCTATCAACGCTCCTAGCCAAATCATCAATTTTGAGTAGTTAATTTCTTCTATAGCGTGTACCTTTTTACTAGTAAGTGACTAATGTCAGTTGTGCTTCCCTTGCAACGGCGCCAAGAATAGTCGTGTTGACGGCACCAGGAATACTTCAGCCGCGGCTACGCCTTAAGGGACTTCCTAGGCAAGTATGCAAAGGATTTACCCCGTGGCCTTGGAGCCTGGCGTTGATGTTCCCTCGAAGCGGAAAGGGTGATGTAGCACAGCGGTGGTAAGTATTTCCCTCAGTTTGAGAACCAAGGTATCAATCCGGTGGAGGAGTATCACAAGATCCTGCACAAACACAAAAGCTTGCTCCCAACGCTATGAAGGGGTTGTCAATCCCTTATAGATTGTTTGCCAAGTGAGAACTGAAAGCAACAAAGTAACAGAGCAAACTAAAAGTGGAGGTGTAAACAATGGATGTGAATAGACCCGGGGGCCGTAGTGTTTACTAGTGGCTTCTCTGATGAAAGCAAGTAGATGGTGGGTGAACAAATTACTGTCGAGCAATTGATAGAACCGCACAAAGTCGTGACGATATCTATGCAATGATTATATCTGTAGGCATCACGTCCAAAACAAGTAGACCGATACTTTCTTCATCTACTACTATTACTCCACACGTCGACCGCTATCCAACATGCATATAGTGTATTAAGTCCATAAGAACAGAGTAACGCCTTAAGCAAGATGACATGATGTAGAGGGATAACCTCAAACCAATGATAAAAACCCCATCTTTTTACCCTTGATGGCAACTACTTGATGTGTGCCTTGCTGCCCCTACTGTCACTGGGAAAGGTCACCACATGGTAGAACCCAAAACCAAGCACTTCTCCCATTGCAAGAATCATAGATCTAGTTGGCCAAACAAAACCCAAGACTCGGAGAGACTTACAAGGATATGAAATCATGCATATAAGAATTCAGCAAAGACTCAAATATATATCATAGATAATCTGATCACAAATCCACAATTCATCGGATCTCGACAAACACACTGCCGAAGAAGATTACATCACATATATCTCCATGAAGATCATCGAGAACTTTGTATTGCGGATCCAAGAGAGAGAAGAAGCCATCTAGCTACTAACTACGAACCCGTAGGTCTGAAGTGAACTACTCACGGATCATTGGAGGGGCGATGATGATGATGAAGAAGCCCTCCAACTCCAAAGTCCCCTCCGGCAGGGTGCCGTGAAGGGTCTCCAGATGAGATCTCGCGGAAGCGGAAGCTTGCGGCGGCGGAAAAGTTTTTTCGAGGGTCCCCTGATTTTTTGCTGAATTTTTGGGAATATATAGGCCAAGGATCTAGTTCAGGGGGCGACGAGGGAGGCCACAAGCCCTGACACTGCCGCCTCCCCCTTGTGGCGGTGTGGGGGTTTATGGGCTCCCTGGAGCCCACCTGGCTTGGCCCAAAGTCCCCCTGATCTTCTTACGTTCAGGAAAAAATCATTTCGGGGTTTTTATTCCGTTTGGACTCCGTTCCAAAATCAGATCTGAAAAGAGTCAAAAAACATAGAAAAAACAAGAACTGGCACTTGGCACTGAATTAATAAGTTAGTCCCAAAAAAGATATAAAAGGTACATAGAACATGAAAAGAAGACAAGATAACAGCGTGAAACCATCAAAAATTATAGATACGTTTGAGATGTATCAAGCATCCCCAAGCTTAACTCCTACTCGTCCTCGAGTAGGGAAGTGAAAAAGAATGAATTTTTGATGCTTTCATGCTACCTAGCATAGGTGTCCTTTGTAATTCTTCTTATGTGACGTGAATGTTCAGATCCATTAGATTCGAAACAATAGTTTGCTATTGATGTGGAAACAATAACAATTCAAGCAAACTAGCAAGGTAATCATGAACTTTCAAAATAACAAGGCCAAAAGAAAGTTATCCCTACAAAAGCATATATTCTGGCTATGCTCTATCATCATTGCACAACGAATTTAAATCATGCACAACCTCGGTATTGGCCAAGTAATTGTCTCACACCTTTATTTTCTCAAACCTTTTCAACTCTCACGCAATACATGAGCGTGAGCCATGGTTATAGAACTATAAATGGTGTGGAGTGTGGTGGAGGTTGCAGGACAAAAAGGAGAAGATAGTCACATTAACTAGGCATATCAATGAGCTGTGGAGATGCTCATCAATAGATATCAATGTGAATGAGTAGGGATTGCCTTACAAATGATGCACTAGAGCTACGAGTATGTGAAAGCTCTTAAAGAAAACTAGTGGGTGTGCATCTAACTTGCTTGCTATACAAGCCAAGTTATATAATGAAAATTTCCCACTAGCTATATGGTGGTGACAAAACAAGAGACTCTCAATCATGAAGATCATGGTGCTTAATATGCACAAGTGTGGAAAAAGTGGTAGCATTGTCCCTTCTCTCTTTTTCGCTCATTTTTTTTATTTGGTGGGCTCTTTGGCCTCTCTTTTTTTGCTAGGTTTTTTTGGACTCTTTTATTTCCTGACATGTGACAATGCTCCATTAATGATGATCATCACACTTTCAACTCAAAACTTAGAGAAACTATGACTCTATATGGAATGCCTTCGGTAGTGTACCGTGGCAATGATCTAGCATGGCATAGACATCAATGGAAACATCATGCTAGCTATCTTACAATCATGCAATGGCAATATAGACGTGCTGGCATATGTCATGGTGGTAGTTGCATGGCAATATATCTCGGAATGACTTTGAAAAAGACATAGTAGGTAGGTATGGTGGCTGTTTAAAGGGAGGCTAATGGTGGGTTTTGTGCACTGGCGAAAGTTGCACGACACTAAGAAGATAGTGATGGTGGAAGGTGAAAGTGCATCTAAAGCATGGACTCAACATTAGTCATGAAGAACTCATATACTTTTTGCAAAAGTTTTATTAGTAATCGAAACAAAGCATTCAACGCATACTCCTAGGGGAAGGGTTGGTAGGTATAAACCATCGCGCGATCCCGACCGCCACGCAAAGGATGACAATCAATATACTAATCATGCTCAGATTTCATCACATAGCGGTTCACCATACGTGCATGCTACATGAATAACTAACTTCAACACAAGTATTTCTAGATCCACCACACCTTACTAGCATGACTTCAAAATTACCATAACCACAACTCAAAACTAATTGAGATGAATCAAACTTCTCTAACTATTCAATGCAGATGAAGGTGGAAGTTTTCGTATCCCTTTGGATAACTACCCCTTTTGAGACTAATTTCAAAGCATAGATCAACTACCAAGCCATGCACCGCTGTGCTCTAAAAGATATAAGTGAAGCACACAGAGCAAAAGTATCTAGCTCAAAAGATATAAGTGAAGCACATGTGAGCTGAATTGTCTACCAAAAGATATAAGTGAAGCTCGACAAAATCACGATGAGTGCTTGTATCTCTCTCTAGGTGTGCAGCAAGGATGATTGTGACACAAAAAAAAAGACTCCTACGATACAAGACGCTCCAATAAAAAACACCTAACATGTGGTGAATTAAAATATAGCCCCAAGTAACGTTACCGATGGATTGAAGACAAGAGAGGGGATGCCTTCCCGGGGCATCCCAAGCTTAGGCTTTTACGTCATCAATGAATCTCTTGGGGTGCCTTGGGCATCCCCAAGCTTGAGATCTTGCCACTCTTTATCTCTTTGTCCATAAGAACTTCACCCCAAACTTGAAAACTTCACAACACGAAACTTAAACAAAAACTCGTGATAACATTAGTACAAGAAAGCAAACCACCACTTCCTTAGGTACTGTAGCAACCTTAAATTCTACTTGTGCTGATGTTGGGTTACTGTACTTTCAATCTTCCATGGCTAATACCCCCCGATACTATCCATAGTTTCATCAAAATAAGCAACCAACACAACGAAAACAGAATCTGTTAACAGCAGACCAGTCTGTAGCAATTTGTATATTTCGTATACCTTTGTTACTTCAACAATTCTGAAAAATTTCGGAAGTCTGAAGAATTTGCGTAGCAATCAGCAGCAAAAGGAGTCAACTAAAAATCTCTTACAAAACAAAAATGAAAATTCTTTTCGTGAGCAGAAAGTTTCTGTCTTTTCCAGCATGACCAAATGATCATCCCCAAGACTAATCATAACGGTTTTGCTTGGCACAAACACAAAAAGAAAACACAAAAAACACAGTCATAAAAGAATTATGAAAGTGTGGAAAACACAAAACAGAAAGAAAAATGATAGATTCGTTGGGTTGCCTCCTCACAAGCGCTTTTGTTTAACGCCCTTAGCTAGGCAAAAAGTGATGGAATCACGTATAGTCATCTTAGTTGCTCAAACCATAGGTAGCCCTCATCATAGATTCATAAGGCAATCTTATTTTCTTTCTAGGAAAGTGCTCCATGCCCTTCTTTAAAGGAAATTGAAATCTAATATTCCCTTCTTCATATCGATGATAGCACCAATAGTCCTTAGGAAAGGTCTACCAAGAATAATGGGACATGAAGGATTGCAATCTATGTCAGGTACAATGAAATCCACGGGTACATAGTTCTTATTTGCAACAATAAGAACATCATCGATCCTCCCCGTGGGTTTCTTGACAGTAGAATCCGCAAGATGCAAATTAAGAAAACACTCTTCAATCTCATGAAAACCAAGAATATCACATAAAGACTTTGGAATCGCGGAAACCCTAGCACCCAAATCACACAAAGCATTGCACTCATAGTTTTCGATCTTGATTTTGATAGTAGGTTCCCACTCATCATGAAGTTTTCTAGGTATAGAGACTTCTAGTTCGAGCTTCTCTTCAAGAGATTTCATCATAGCATCTACGATACGTGCGGTAAAGGCTTTGCTTTGGCAATAAGCATGTGGAGAGTTTGCAATGGATTGCACCAAAGAAATGCATTCAAACAAGGAGCAATTATCATAATTGAATTCCTTGAAATCCAAAGTGGGAGTTTCATTGCTACCCAAAATTTTGACTTCTTCTACTCCACTCTCCACACCTTTATCATCAAGATAGGTGGACTCCGAACCATTGGGGCGTTTTTCAACCAAAGTGGATTCATATCCAGCCCCTCCATAAATAGGTTTGACATGCGAAAACAAAGGTTCAAGAGGAGACACACCAAGCACTTTAAGATCTTCGTGATTTGCATCACTAGAGCGCACCCTTTTAAACCATTCATGTCTAGCGCGAATTTGGGCGGTTCTTTCTTTGCTCTCATTCATGGAGATACACATAGCTTTCAAAGTTTCATCCAAGTTGTCCTTGGGAGGAGCGCATCTAACTTTCAAAGCATCAATATCACAAGACATCCTATCAACGCTCTGAGCCAAATCGTCTATTTTGAGTAGTTTTTCCTCTATGGACGCATTGAAAATCTTTTGAGAGTTGATGAACTCTTTGATATTACTCTCTAGATCAGAGGGTAATTTGTTGTGATTTCCATAAGTGTTGTTGTAGGAATTTCCATAATTGTTAGAGGACTTACTAGAAAAAGGCCTAGGAACATAGTTTCCTCTAAAAGCATTGTTGTTGCCAAAATTGTTCCTACCAACAAAATTTACGTCCAAAATAGCGTTGCTACTCTCGATGAACGAAGATAGTGGCATGTCATTAGGATCTACGGCAGCGTTTCTACTAGCAACCAAATTCATCAACTCGTCCATCTTAGCAATAAGCGAGTTAATCTCTTCTATAGCGTGCACCTTTTTGCTAGCAGGCGACCTTTCAGTGTGCCACTGAGAGTAGTTGGTCATGATATTGTCTAGGAGTTTTGTAGCGTCTCCTAACGTGATATCCATGAATGTTCCACCTGAGGCGGAGTCCAAGATATTGCGAGAAGCGAAATTCAAGCCAGCGTAAAAGATTTCTATAATCATCCACAAACTCAAGCCATGAGCGGGACAATTTCTAATCATAAGCTTCATCCTCTCCCAAGATTGTGCAACGTGTTCATGATCAAGTTGCTTGAAATTCATGATATCGTTACGTAAGGAGATGATCTTAGACGGCGGAAAATACTTGGATATGTAAGCATCTTTGCACTTATCCCAAGAATTGATACTATTTTTAGGCAAAGAAGAAAACCAAGTTTTTGCGCGATCTCGCAACGAGACAGGAAAAAGTTTCAACTTAATCACGTCATTATCCACATCTCTTTTCTTTTGCATATCACAAAGCTCAATGAAGGTATTGAGATGGGATGCGGTATCTTCACTAGGAAGGCCAGAGAATTTATCTTTCATAACAAGATTCAGCAAAGCTGCGTTGATTTCATACGATTCCGCACTAGTGGCGGGAGCAATCGGAGTACTAATAAAATCATTATTATTAGTGCTTGAGAAGTCGCAAAGTTTGGTGTTTTCAGCCATGATGACTTCAACAAACAAACAAGCACACAAAGAAGCGAGAAAACCGGCAAAGGGAAACGACAAAGGCAAAAGAAAACGACAAATGTGAAGTGGGGGAGAGGAAAATGAGAGGCAACTGGCAACAAAAGTAAATGCAAGAGAAGAGTTTGTGAGACCTACTTGGATAGATCTTGAATTATCCTCCCTGACAACGGCGCGAGAAATACTTCTGATGTCAGTTGTGCTTCCCTTGCAACAGCGCCAAGAATAGTCGTGTCGACGGCACCAGGAATCCTTCAGCTGTGGCTACGCCTTAAGGGACTTCCTAGGAAAGTATGCAAAGGATTTCCCCTGTGGCCTTGGAGCCTTGCGTTGGTGTTCCCTCGAAGCGGAAAGGGTGATGTAGCACAGCGGTGGTAAGTATTTCCCTCAGTTTGAGAACCAAGGTATCAATCCGGTGGAGGAGTATCACAAGATCCTGCACAAACACAAAAACTTGCTCCCAACGCTATGAAGGGGTTGTAAATCCCTTATAGATTGTTTGCCAAGTGAGAACTGAAAGCAACAAAGTAACAAAGCAAAGTAAAAGCGAAGGTGTAAACGATGGATGTGAATAGACCCGGGGGCCGTAGTGTTTACTAGTGGCTTCTCTCATGAAAGCAAGTAGACGGTGGGTGAACAAATTACTGTCGAGCAATTGATAGAACCGCGCAAAGTCGTTACGATATCTATGCAATGATTATATCTATAGGCATCACGTCCAAAACAAGTAGACCGATACTTTCTGCATCTACTACTATTACTCCACACGTCGACCGCTATCCAGCATGCATCTAGTGTATTAAGTCCATAAGAACAGAGTAACGCCTTAAGCAAGATGACATGATGTAGAGGGATAATCTCAAACCAATGATAAAAACCCCATCTTTTTACCCTTGATGGCAACTACTTGATGTGTGCCTTGCTTCCCCTACTGTCACTAGGAAAGGTCACCACATGGTAGAACCGAAAACCAAGCACTTCTCCCATTGCAAGAATCACAGATCTAGTTGGCCAAACAAAACCCAAGACTCGGGGAGACTTACAAGGATATCAAATCATGCATATAGGAAATCAGCAAAGACTCAAATATATATCATAGATAATCTGATCACAAATCCACAATTCATCGGATCTCGACAAACACACCGCCAAAGAAGATTACATCGAATCGATCTCCATGAAGATCATGGAGAACTTTGTATTGAAGATCCAAGAGAGAGAAGAAGCCATCTAGCTACTAACTACGGACCCGTAGGTCTGAAGTGAACTACTCACGAGTCATTAGAGGGGCGATGATGATGATGAAGAAGCCCTCCAACTCCAAAGTCCCCTCCGGCAGGGTGCCGGGAAGGGTCTCCAGATGAGATCTCGCGGAAACGGAAGCTTGCGGTGGAGGAAAAGTATTTTCGAGGCTCCCCTGATTTTTTGCTGAATATTTGGGAATATATAGGCCAAGGATCTAGGTCAGGGGGCGGCCAGGGAGGCCACAAGCCCCCACTCCGCCGCCTCGATGATGAAGAAGCCCTCCAACTCCAAAGCCCCCTCCGGCAGGGTGCCGGGAAGGGTCTCCAGATGAGATCTCGCGGAAACGGAAGCTTGCGACGGAGGAAAAGTATTTTCGAGGCTCCCCTGATTTTTTGCTGAATATTTGGGAATATATAGGCCAAGGATCTAGGTCAGAGGGCGGCCAGGGAGGCCACAAGCCCTGACACCGCCGCCTCCCCCTGGTGGCGGAGTGGGGGCTTGTGGGCTCCCTGGGGCCCACCTGGCTTGGCCCAAAGGCCCCCTCATGTTCTTCCGTTCGGGAAAAAATCATTTCAGGGTTTTTATTCCGTTTGGACTCCATTCCAAAATCAGATCTGAAAAGAGTCAAAAACACAGAAAAACAGGAACTGGCACTTGGCACTAAATTACTAAGTTAGTCCCAAAAAAGATATAAAAGGTACATAAAACGTCCAAAGAAGACAAGATAACAACGTGAAACCATCAAAAATTATAGATACGTTTGAGACGTATCAGTGACCTTTCAGTGTGCCACTGAGAATAGTTTGTCATGGTATTGTCTAGGAGTTTTGTGGCTTCTCCTAATGTGATTTCCATGAAAATTCCACCGGCGGTGAAGTCCAAGATATTTCTAGAAGCAAAATTCAAACCAGCGTAGAAGATTTGTATAATCATCCAAAGACTCAAGCCATGAGCGGGACAATTTCTAATCATCAATTTCATTCTCTCCCAAGATTATACAACATGTTCATGATCAAGTTGCTTAAAATTCATGATATCATTACGAAGAGAGATAATCTTAGCCAGCGGAAAATACTTGGATATATAAGCATATTTGCACTTGTTCCAAGAATCAATACTATTTTTGGGCAAAGATGAAAACCAAGTTTTTGCTCGATTTCGCAATGAGAACGGAAATAGCTTCAATTTAATCACATCATTATCCACATCTTTCTTATTTTGCATATCGCAAAGCTCAATGAAGGTATTAAGACGGGATGCGACATCTTCACTAGGAAGGCTGGAGAATTGCTCTTTCATAACAAGATTCAGCAAAGCAGCATTGATTTCATACGATTCCGCACTAGTGGCGGGAGCAATCGGAGTACAAATAAAATCATTATTATTAGTATTCGAGAAGTCACAAAGTTTGGCATTTTCAGTCATGGTGACTTCAACAAGCAGACAAGCACACAAGCGAACAGAAAGCAAGCGAAAGAAAAGAGCGAACGAAGAAGGCAAATATTTTTGTAATTTTTTGTTTTCCAGAAGTGGGGGAGAGGAAAACGAGAGGCAAAAAAAAGTAAATGAAGCAGATGAGTTTGCCACACTTACTTGGATAAGCTTCACTTGATGCTCCCCAGCAACGGCGCCAGAAATTCTTCTTGCTACCTCTTGAGCTTGAGTTGGTTTTTCCCTTGAAGAGGAAAGGGTGATGCAGCACAGTAGCAGTAAGTATTTCCCTCAGTTTTGAGAACCAAGGTATCAATCTAGTAGGAGTATCAAGATGAAGCACCGATGTACCTGTGCAAAAACAGCAAACTTGCACCCAACGCTACAAAGGGGTTGTCAATCCCTTCACGATTGATTGCAAGGTGAGATCTGAAGGCGGAAAGGGCAACAAAGTAAAAGTGTAGGGCTGAAAATATGATGTGAAGTAGACCCGGGGGCCATAGTGTTCACTAGAGGCTTCTCTCAAAATAGCAAATATTACGGTGGGTGAACAAATTACTGTCGAGCAATGGATGGAACCGTGCAAAGTCATGACGATATCTAAGGCAATGATCATACATATAGGCATCACGTCTGAGACAACTAGACCGATACTTTCTGCATCTACTAGTATTACTCCACACATCGACCGCTATCCAGCATGCATCTAGTGTATTGAGTTCATGACAAATAGAGTAACGCCTTAAGGAAGATGACATGATGTAGAGGGATAAACTCATGCAATAGATATAAACCCCATATTTTTACCCTTGATGGAAACCACACGATGCGTGCCTCGCTACCCCTTCTGTCACTAGGTGAGGTCACCACGCGATATGAACGCAAAACCAAGCACTTCTCCCATTGCAAGAATCATAGATCAAGTTGGCCAAACAAAACCCACAACTCAAAGAGAATTACAAGGATATGAAATCATGCATATAAGAGACCAGAAGAAACTCAAATAATATTCATTGATAATCTGATCATAAATCCACAATTCATCGGATCTCAACAAACACACCGCAAAAGAACATTACATCGGATAGATCTCCATGAAGATCATGGAGAACTTTGTATTGAAGATCCAAGAGAGAGAAGAATCCATCTAGCTACTAGCTATGGACCCAAAGGTCTATGGTGAACTACTCACGCATCATCGGAGAGGCAATGGTGTTGATGAAGTAGCCCTCCGTATCCGAATCCCCCCTCCGGCAGGGCACCAGAACATGCCCCAGATGGGATCTTGCGGAGACAGAAGCTTGCGGCGGCGGAAGA
This sequence comes from Hordeum vulgare subsp. vulgare, assembly GCF_904849725.1. Taxonomy (NCBI): domain Eukaryota; kingdom Viridiplantae; phylum Streptophyta; class Magnoliopsida; order Poales; family Poaceae; genus Hordeum; species Hordeum vulgare. The sequence goes on along the minus strand of NC_058518.1, from coordinate 126,477,375 downwards.
GTATTTTCGTGGATCTCTCCCGTGGTTTTGGATTTTTTGGGGATTTATAGGCGGAAGAAGTAGGGCAGAGGAGCCACAGGGGGCCCACAATCCTTCTAGGCACGCCCCGTGGCGGCGCCTAGGGGCTTGTGTCCTCCCCTGGTGCCCTCTGGCTTGGTTCTCAAGCTCCCTACGTATCTTCTATTCCGGAAAAAATATATCTTTTCGGAGGTTTTATTCCGTTTGGACTCCGTTTAATATTCTCCTCTGAAATGGGTCAAAAACACGGAAAAAGCAGGAACTGGCACTTGGCACTGAGTTAATAAGTTAGTCCCAAAAAATATATAAAAGGCATACAAAACATCCAAAGTTTGACAAGATAATAGCATGGAACCATCAAAATTATAGATACGTTGGAGACGTATCAAATTCCACCAACGTGATTTCCTCCTTGACAAGCACTACAAAGTATATCTTTATCAAAAATAACATCTCTAATACCAAGAGTATTATCACCTTTGATAAGCTTGTCAAGGTTACGCATACCTACATGTCCTAACCTTCTATGACATATCCAACCTTTAGAAGATTTTGCAATAAGACATGTATGGGGTTTGGATTTTTTTAGTGAAATCGAAAATGTATAGATCACCCTTGCGATAGCCAGTAAAGACCATGTTATAGTTATCACGGCTAAACACTTGGCACTCAACTTCCGTAAATAGCACATTGAAACCAAAATCAGCTAATCTAAAAATGGAAAGAAGATTGTAGCCAAGGGATTCAACAAGCATGACATTTTTAATGGAACTATCATGAGATATGGTCACCTTACCAAGACCAAGTACCTTACCCTAGGACTTGTCTCCAAAGGTCACATACCTTCGAGGTCCACGGTTTGGTGTAATCTCATGGAACATGTTTTTATCTCCGGTCATGTGATCGGTTCATCCACTATCAAGTATCCACTCTTTTCCTCCGGCCATGTAGTCTCTAAGGTTCGCCATAAGACTTCGGTTCCTCATGGCCTTCTCATACTCGATATCAAACTGCTCATCTTCATCGTAGTACCCATGCTCTACATTGTCATCGTCGGACGAAATATCCTCGTCATCCGAAATAAGAATTTCATAAGAATTTTGACTATGAAAATGTTCATGTTTATGCGTGCGAATGGCTTCAACAATGACATTGTTAATTGTAATGACATCTAGTTTTGCACGCATGAGGTCACAAAGCTCAAATAGGCATTTATAAAATTAGGATCAGCTAGCTTCATTTTGTGAAAGGCAATGCATTTATGGAGAATGATCTCAAGATTTTTTAGTGAATAGCCGGGATATATCTTCTCTATGTTTTTCCACATAGTGTGAACACACTCAAAATTCTGCAATTGATTAAGCACATTTATTGGCAGTCCTCTAATGATTAGATTTACAGTTTTAAGATTACCAAACATATCAAGTTCTTCATCATGAGAAAGATGTAAAGGATAAATGGGAGGCTCATAGGGATATTCAACAAACTTGCACAAATGTAATTCATAAAATATATCAAGTATTTCATCTTTCCAGTGTCTAAAATATTCCCCATCGATAATAGGGACTCTACAACTAATATTCCCCAAACTAGGCACATCCATCTACCTCCAATGGTGATTAAACCAAGGTTATGGAGACCTTGCTTTGATACCAATTGTCGGATCGATGGAAGAGGTGTCAAGATGGGGTGAGTAGACTACTTGCACAAATTAAAATCCTAGCCTTTTCCCATTTTAGTGGTTAGTAATTTTTTATTTTTCTAAGAAGTCTAGTGCACCCTACACCTGCTAGTCAACAAATATGGCAGCAGAAAGTAAAGACTTTGCACATGTAGTAATGAGTAGAGTTTAGGATGATCAAATGCAAAGAAGTTGACACAACGATTTTTGGTATTGTTTCGATAGGTGGCACTATCATACGTCCATGTTAGTGGAGACTTCAACCCATGGAAGTTAACGGCAGCGAGAGTCCATGGAGGGCTCCACCCATAAGGGGTCCATGAAGGAACGACCTTGTCTATTCCACCACGGCTTTCGTCCACACAGGACTAGCCTCACTCACGATAGATCTTCACGAAGTAGGCTATCTCCTTGTCCGTACAAAGTTCTTGGTTCAACTCCACAACACGAAGTAGGAGGATCCCAAGCAACACCAAACCAGCTAGGAGGCACCACCCTCGAAAAGGAAATAGATGCGGTAGAACGATGAACTCCTTGCTCTTGTGCTCCTAAAGATAGTCTCCTCAACACTCAATCACTCTCTCACAGATTTGGCATCGGTAAGAGAGATTGATTTTGTGGAAAGCAATTTGGGGAGGCTAGAAATCAAGGTTTAAATGGTTGGAATGGAATCTCTTGATCTCAACACATGAGTAGGTGGATCTCTCCCAGAAAAATGGATCTGGCAAGTGTAAGTTTGTTGTGAGTGCTTCCTCTACGAATGAGAGGTAGGTGGAGTTGTATATATAGGCATCCCCAAAACTCCAACCATTACAACATTATTACCAAAATCGGAAACACTGAAATGAATCTTGGTGGTACCGAGTTGCACTAAATGTTGCAACTTTTGTATTATCGGTGAGACCGATATAGCAATCTTGGTGGTATCGATACGATGACCTAGACCAGTTTCCAAATCTCGGTGAGAGCAATTTCAAACTTGGAAGTTATGATTCCTGAAATCTTCTCAACAGAAAGTTGGTCACTGAATTTTGGTGGCACCGATGTGAAATTTGGTGGTACTGAGATGGTAGGGTTTGGTATAGGATATGTCAAGTGTAAAATTGGTAGGGACGAATGGTAATAGTTGGTGACACTGATTTTGCAAGTTTATCTTTGGACATAGATATTTTCTCGGAGAATGGCTGAGTATTTCTAGTGGCTCCCTCTAAGCACTTGAGCAAACAATTCATCGCAATACCTCACCCCCTTTTAATAGTATTGTCTTTCCTATGGACTCGAAGTGATTTCTCATAAATGTAAAATGAAGAGTCTTCTTGCTTGAAGTTTGATCCAATCCTATTCCTTTCCTTGCATGAAGGGGCTTATCCTCACAATCATATATCCAAGGCTCTATGTGGACTATACCTGAAATATACTAGGTAAAAGTGTTAGTTCAAGAGACAAAGTATGTTCTCATGAATTATGAAAACCACCAAGGCAGCATATGAGCTTTCACACCACTTTGGAGAGCACTATTGTCATTCTCATGAATTATCTATAGTTAATGTTGTGTCCATCAAGATTGGATCTCTCCTACCATGAATTACAATGTTTAGTCGCTGCTTGAACTTTGGAGGTATTGTGTATTTATGTTTAAAGTCTCAGAAAGGGATAGGGAGATACCATTATCATCATATTATATCATGATCATTTTGACAAATATTGGCATTTGAAATATTTTATTACTGCTCGCTAGTTGATTATGCCATTGATATGAGTGAATACAATTTCTAATAGTTATCGTTTGCATGGTTAGGCACGATCTTTGCTGAAAACCTGGGTATGATTTAAGCATATATATGGACACAAGAACAAAAAAGATCATAACTTTTTTTCTTCACTTTATTTTTGTCAACTGCATTGCTTAAGGAAAAGCAATGGGTTAAGCTTGGGGGAGTTGATACGTCCATGTCGATGTATTTTCCGAGAAGTGACCAACTAACCCAGACTGAATGAAACTAACCCAGACTGACTCATTTTTCAACAGAACTACCATGTTCTTGTTTTAGTGCAGAAATATAAGTTCTCATAATTGGACAAAACTTTTTGGAGAATTATTCTGGAATAAAATAAAAATACTGGAACCAAGACCCATTGGAGGGGGGAAGATGCCCACTACGCACGAGGGCACGCCACCCCCTTTGGCGCGCCCTGCTGGGTAGTGGGGCTCACAACTCTCAGTTGACCCTAATCTAGATACTTTAAATTCCTATTTTCTGAGAAGAAAAATAGGAGAGGAAGTTTCATCATGTTTTATGATATGGAGCCGGTGCCCCCTCCTGTTCTTCATTAGGAGGCGAGATCTGGTGTATGTTCTGGGCTCCAGAGAGGGGGATTCGCCGTCATCGTCATCACCAACCATCCTCCATCACCAATTTCATTATGCTCACCGCCCGGAGTGAGTAATCTCTTCGTGGGCTTGTTGGATGGTGATGTGTTGGATGAGATTCATCATTTATTCGAGTTAGTTTTCTTCGGGCTTGATCCCTATTACCACTATGTTTTGAGATTGATGTTGCTATGACTTTGCTATGCTTAATGCTTGTCACTAGAGCCCGAGTGGCATGATTTAAGATCTGAACCTTTTATGTTTTCAGTAATATATTTGTTTTCTAGATCCTACTATGCAAGTTATATGCACCTATTATGTGTTATGATCCGCATACCCCAAGGTGACAATAATTGGGATTCTTTCCGATGATGACCGTAGTTTGAGGAGTTCATGTATTCACTATGTGTTAATGCTTTGTTTTAGTTCTCTATTAAAAGGAGGCCTTAATATCCCTTAGTTTCCTTGTGGAACCTACTGCCATGGGAATATACGACAAAAGATGTCATTCAAGTTCTTTTCCATCAACACATATGATTATATATGGAATACATGCCTACATTATATTGACGAATTGGAGCTAGTGCTGTGTCGCCGTAGGTTATGACTGTTACATGATGACTATTATCCAACGTCATCACCGATCCAATGCCTACGATATTTTCACATATTTACCTTTGCTAAGTAACTACTGCTGCTTCTACTGTTACAATTGCTGCAAAATTGTTATTGTTACCGTTACTATTACTATTGCTACCATTACTATTGCTATCAAACCATCATACTACTATGCTATTGATCACTGTGCTGCAGATATTTAGTCTCTAGGTGTGGTTTAATTGACAACTCAAATGCTAATAATTACAAATATTCTCTGACTCCCCTTGTGTTGAATCAATAAATTTGGGTTGAATACTCTACCCTTGAAAACTGTTGCGATCCCCTATACTTGTGGGTTATCAGATACCTGTGGTGAAGTTGGGGTGTTCTGTTGATTCACTTGATATATGTTTTGGTACTCAACTTGAGTATTCCCGTGGTGGAAATTGGGTAATCTATGCATATGGGTTTATACACGTTCTTGTCCTACATTCTTCGGTAGAAATCTTAGGGTACTCTTTGAAGTTCTTTGTGTTGGATTGAATATGATGAATCTGAAATTGTTTGATGCATGTCGAACAATTAACCCACGGATACTTGAAGCGACATTGGAGTATCTAGGTGACATTAGGGTTGATTGATAAGTATCATAGGTGTTATTCTAGTAAGAAATCTTGGGTTGTTTGTGACACTTATATGAATAGTTCAATGGATTGATCGGAAATGATAACTTTGAGGTGGTTTGCTGCCTTCAACAATTTCATCTTATGTGCTCCACTACTTATAAACTTCGGAGTGATTCTTTGTCGCACATTGAGGGATGATCATATGATTCTATTATGTTAGCATTGTTGAGAGATTGGACTAGTGAAAGTATGAACCCTAGGCCTTCTTTCCAACCATTTATATAATGTTTTGCTCATTGTTTACTCCTTGTTTCCTTGCTGTTTTTTTACTTATTCACATTACAAAAATCTATTCTAGCCATACTACACTTCATCCTTGTATTTGCTTGTATTGGGTGTGTTGGGGACACAAGAGATTTCTAGTATTTGCTTGCAGGGTTGTTTGAGAGAGACCATCTTCATCCTACACCTCCGAAGGACTGATAAACCTTAGATAATCCACTTGAGGGAAATTTGCTACTATCCTTCATGTTGGAAATATGCCCTAGAGGCAATAATAAAATAGTTATTATTATAATTCTTGTTTCAAGATAATCATTTATTATCCATGCTATAATTGTATTGAATGGAAACACAAATGCATGTGTGGATATATAGACAAAACAGTGTCCCTAGTGAGTCTCTAGTTGACTAGCCTGTTGGTCAAGGATGGTTAAGGTTTCCTGGACATACACAAGTGTTGTCACTTGATAACGAGATCGCATCATTTAGAGAATGATGTGATGGACAAGACCCAAACTATAAACGTAGCATGTGATCGTGTCATTTTGTTGCTATTATTTTCTGCATGTCAAGTATTCATTCCTATGACCATGAGATCATGTAACTCACTGACACTGGAGGAATGCCTTGTGTGTATCAAATGTCATAACGTTATTGGGTGACTATAAAGGTGCTCTACAGGCACCTCCAAAGGTGTCGGTTGAGTTAGCATGGATCACGACTGGGATTTGTCACTCTGTGTGACGGAGAGGTATCTCGGGGCCCACTCGATCATACAACATCACAAACAATCCTTGCAAGAAATGTGACTAAAGAGTTAGTCACGGGATCTTGTATTACGGAACAAGTAAAGAGACTTGTTGGTAACGAGATTGAAATAGGTATGGAGATACAGACGATCGAATCTCGGGCAAGCAACATACTGAAGGACAAAGGGAATGATATACGGGATTGTGTGAATCCTTGACATAGAGGTTCAACCAATATGATCATCGTAGAATATTTAGGATCCAAAATGGACGTCCAGGTCCCGTTATTGGATATTGTCCACAGAGTGTCTCGGTCATGTCTACATAGTTCACGAACCCGCAAGGTCTGCACACTTAAGGTTCGGTGACGTTTTCGGTATAGTTGAATTATTGATGTTGGTAATCAATTGTTGTTCGAGGTCCTGGATGAGATCCCGGAAGTCACGTGTGTATCCGGAATGGTTCGGAAACAAAGATTGATATATAGGGTTGTTGCATTTGGCTTCGGGAAAGATTTCGGGCATTACCAGTAAAGTACCGCGGGAGTGATGAACGGGTTTTGGGGTTTTACCGGGAGGGGCCACCCACCCGGGAGAGAACCTAATAAGCCCATGGGTGGCGCACCAGGCCTTAGTGGGCTGGTGAGGCCAGCCCAATTGGGCTATTTCGGCTAGAGAAACAATAAAGGAAAAAGAAAGGAAAAAAAGAGAGGAGGTGGGCAAGAAGGAAAGGACTCTTCCTCCAAACGAATTGGAGGAGGAAACCTCCCTCCTTGGCTCGGCCGACCCCTCCTACTTGGAGTAGGAGGCAAGGCAGCCACCCCTTGGTTCCTCCTATATATAGTGGAGGTTTGAGAGGGTTTTTGCACCTCAAACCTTTGTGCAAACCTTTGTCCCTCCACTACATCATGATATATCGTAGCTAGATCAGTACGGCACGGCGAATCCTTGTCGGAGTAGCTCCACCATCATCACCTCCACGCCGTCGTGCTACCGGAGAATTCAGCTACCTCTTCGTCTCTCTTGCTAGATCAAGAAGGCGGAGGTCGTCATCGAGCTGTACGTGTGCTGAACGCGGAGGTGCCGTCCATTCGGTGCTAGATCAGGACGGATCATGGGCCGGCGACAATTTGGATCGCGAATACGTTCCACTACATCAACCGTGTTTCTTAACGCTTCCCGCTTAGCAATATACAAGGGTATGTAGATCCGATCTCCCTCTCATAGATGATCATCACCATGATAGGTCTTCGTGTGCGTAGGAATTTTTTTGTTTCCCTTGCAACGTTCTCCAACACTTCAAAACTCTAATCTTGGAGGCCCAACAACGTCTACAAGAATAAAGTTGCATAGTAGACATGAAGCTCTTTTCTTGCGCCGTTGTCGGGGTAGTGAGTGCTTGAAGATATATCTTTAGATCTTGCAATTAATTCTTTTAGTTTCTTGTTTTTCACTAGTTTGGTTTTGTAAAAGAAAATGACATAAAATGGAATTTAGGTTGCTCAATTGATTTGCCTTTTTAATCTCTTTTGTTCAAATGATGGTTTAGAAAATTGTGCTAAATTGTTAGAGGAAGAAATGATAAAAAAATGCTCAATGTGAAAACCTTGAATTACTAGGGTGATTGCAATATTGTTAGTATGAATTGTGTGAACACCCATGATATTAATCACATGCAAAGCCACTAGCTTGGGGATGCTATGTTTGATAAAGATGATATTTTTAGGCCCCCATGTTTTGATGAGCAAATTTAGTATGATAATAGCATGCCTCCGATTTACTATGATTATAATGATGAAAGTGGGTTTTAAAGAGTGTCAAATCTAGGTACTAATAATCCCGCCATTTTGGTGGGTGTACAATCTTATTGGAATTATGAGGAAATTGGATTTTGAGAGGTCGTGACTTTATTTAGTGATGCTTCCACTATTTTGGAAGAGGTTCCAATTGATTATGACAACAAAGTTGCTATCTATGATAATTGTGGTGATGACATGTATGCTACGAAGAGTAATAATAACCATCAAACGTGTGGTCATGATTTTAATATTCAACTGGAGTATGCCAATCAAGTATCACATGATAATTATTTTGTTGAGTTTGCTCCCACCACTGTTACGAATGATAAGAAGTTTGCTTGTGTGGGTAGTAATGAAAATTCTATGTTGATGTATCATGAAAGGAATATTTTATGTCATAGTTATATTTCTGAATTACTTCATGATGCTACTGAAAATTAGTATCACGGAGGAACATATGCTTGTAGGTATTGCAATGATATCAAGTTTCCTCTCTATGTGTTGAAAATTTTGAAGTTATGCTTCTTTTGCCTTCCTATGCAATTTGATTATTGCTACACTAAATTGTTTGCTTGGAAAATCCGTATGCATAGGAAGTGGTTTGGACTTAAGTGTGATTTTCATGTGATTCATGATGCTATCTTGCATAGTTCAAATACTATTCTTATGTGAGCATCATTGAAATCATCATGCGTAGCTAGAAGGAATTAAAGAAAAATGGTTCTTAGGAGACATACCAACACTTTAATTTCCGTTTTTGTGTGTTCACATAATTATAGCAATCATTTTTATGTCTTTTATTTCAATAAGGTGCCAAGTAAAGCCTTTGGGATAGTGTGGATACTTGTTTATTTGATTATGTGCAAAAACTAAAACTCTTATGTCGAGTGCGGAATTTCTATGATTTTACTGGAGCGCCAAATAATTCCAATTTTTTTACATAGTTTGGCTATACAAATTCTCTGTGTTGTCCTAATGTTTCAGAATTTTTAGAGATAGTCAAGTGTGGTTTAAGTTTAGTTCTTTACAGACTGTTCTGTTTTTGACAGATTCTATTTTGCACGCATAATTTGCTTGTTTTAACATTTAGATAGCTTATATTTAGTGATATAAATTAAGGTAATGATAGAATACAGTATTTATTATGTGAGACCAATTATGAATCTTTTCTTGATAGTACCTAAGTAAATGATCTATCTTTATTACACTAATCCATCACACGAAGTTCCGTTACGTTTATGTGATTGAAGTTTTCAAGTTTTGGGTGAGATACCGGTATGAGGATAATAAGGACCAACAATAACCAAATATTGGGGATTGCCAAGGCACCCCAAGTTAATATCCTAGGAATACTCAAGCGTCTAAGCTTGGGGATGCCTTTGGGATGCCCTCGAAGGCATCCCCTCTTTCGTCTCTCACACTATCGATATATCTTACTTAGAGCTATATTTTTATTCGTCACATTATTTGTCCGTTCCTTGGTGTGTCATTTTATTTTTTTAGAATTTTTTTTACTTTTATTTATAATCATGTTTGCCAATAAAAAGTTCCAATAATGCCATGAGGATGCTTGAATTGCTTGTTTGATGTATGTTGTTCAAAAACAGAAACTTTTGTTGTAGTGTTTGAATTTATTTAATTTACTGGATGTGGAAAGTTTTTGAAAATTTGAAAATGTAATATAATATAAATTCTTTATCATCTCCTAAATTTGTATAATTTTTAGAGATAAAAAACTACAATTTTTAAATAGATTTCTAGAGACTATTATGTTTGGACACATTGCTGTCATAATTTTGTTATCTACTTATCCTAGAGTTTTCATGGCTTATATTGATGGATATAAATTGTGGAAATGATTGTATATAGTACCTAATGTTTTATATTTACTATGCAAATTGACTTGGAGTACATGAATTGTTGTTTTTTTCTTATGTGTACTAACCGATCTTACGAGTTCCTTTCAAGTTTTGTGTTGATGATGTTTTTGAGATTTAGATGAAACCGGGATATGAAAGAATTGAACAAGATACGAAAGCTCAATATATAGGATGCGCAAGGAACCCCAAGTGACAATAAATCTCAAACATCTAATATTGGAGATGCTACGCATCCCACCTCACTTTGTCAAGAAATATCGGTTAACCTATGTTGAGACAAAAATATTATTTGTCCACATGATATGTGCTATTATTGAAGTGTATTTTTGTTTATTTTGTTGTCTGAATAAAATTCTCAGATATAAAATTCTTTATTAAGAGAGAGAGTCCTCACATAGCTTCTTTTGTTCAACTACTCATTGCTCTTCACTTATATCTTTTTAGAGTAGTTTGATGTTTACTCTTGTGCTTCACTTATATCCTACCAGTAAATTATGAATGAATTGAATATCATGAATATGAAATCATCAATGTGGTATATTCTAGATAGTAGTATTCCATTTGGTTTAGAAAGTAAAATCTATTGAAGTTTGACAATCACGATATTTGTCATACGAGCAACTCATGAATGATTAGTATAAGAAAGAGAACTTTCACTTACAAATATATGACCACACGTTTTATGATTGTGAATACCCATTAATTATTTTCAACCTAGATCAAATTGTTGAATTTGGACCAGGAAGACAACATAATGGTTATGTTTGGGTATATTTGCATAGAATTTATATTGTATTGGACCCTCCAACATGTGATGCTTGTTTAGAACCTTTTGCTAGCCAAAAGTTCGTACTAAGTAGAGATACTACATGTGCATACAAACATTTGAGACAAGTTTCTTCCATGAGAGTCGACCATACCTACCTATATATGGTATTTCACTGCCATTCCAAGTAAATTTGCATGTGCCATGTAACGCCCAAGATGCGATCCTATTCTTATTTAGGCACGAGGGCCTCGACAGGGATAGAAGCGCATCTCGTCATTTCGCAAGAATGGATATCGTTACAAGTACATGTACTGAAGAGAAGCGTATATGGAATTGGCTTACACTCGCCATGAGCTACATCCAAGTCACATCTGTACAATAAATCAATATCAAGAAGAAGAGCAGGGTCCGACTACGGACGAAAACAAACGAGAAAAGAAAACGACGTCAATCCTTGCTATTCGAGGCTGCCGGCCTGGAACCAATCCTAGATCAATGATGAAGAAGAAGAGGAAACTCCAAATGAACAATCATCGCGCTCACATCTTAATCACCTTACCTGTACCTGCAACTGGTGTTGTAGTAATCTGTGAGCCACGGGGGACTCAGCAATCTCATTTACAAAGGTATCAAGACTAGCAAAGCTTAATGGCTGAGGTATGGTTAAGTGGTGAGGCTGCAGCAAGCGACTAAGCAATATCTGAGGTGGCTAACTTACGAGTATAGGAATAAAGAGTGGGATGATCTACGCATAGCGGACGTGAAGTACTAATGATCAAATGAATGATCCTGAACACCTACTTACGTCAAACATAACCCCACCGTGTCCTCGATCGAAGAAGGAGCTCACGAAAGAGACAATCACGGTTACGCACTCAGTTGGCAAGTTTTTAATTAAGCTTACTTCAAGTTATCTAGAACCAGGGTTAAACAAAGTTTCCATGTTTCCACATAACCACGACCATGGCTTTCCGAAAAGATTTAACCCTGCTGGGGTCCTCCAACTAGTCCATCACAAATTACCACAAGCCGCATAGAAATCCTCGATCACGAAACTCGCGATCTCATCGGACTCCTTAGTGGAAAACCTCAACTCTGAGATTACCCAAAGTTTCACGAGAATCCCGATGCACAAGATATTCGTCAAAGGTAAAACTAATCCAGCAAGGCCGCCCGACATGTCGACGATCCCGATAGGAGCCTCGTATCTCGTTCTCAGGACACGACGGATAAGCGAAGCGTACGGTGGCCTGATAGACATCTCCCGAGTTTCCCCGGGTTGGCCCCGCACGATGCTCTAGTTTGGACCAACGCTCATGAGGAGCACTGGCTCGTGGGTCCCTATGCATTTTTATTAGGTTATTAGGCAATGTAGAACCAAAGTTGGGCCTTGCCAGACCATTTTTTATCTAAGACGAATTATCTAGGGACCCCCATAACAACCCCGATCGCTTTAGGAGCGCTCAATTATGGAATATAACACCGGTAACCGAAACTAAGGGGGCAAAGGTGGAACAAAACACCAGGCTAGAAAGGCCGAGCCTTCCACCTTTTGCCAAGTATATAGGTGCATTAAATTAAATAACATTTAATAGGGTGATATAGAAAGGAACCCATGTCATCACATGGAAGCACATGGTTAAGCAAGCGGTAACAGAGCCAATCAGTGGTTTGCTAGGTTGTGAACAGGTTGAATGTTTTCATGGCAATGTTGAGAGGCTGATATTTAACAGGTGGTAGGCAGAGAGAAATAACAATAGAAACGGTAAACCTAGCATGGCAATGGTAGTAATGGTATCTAGGGAAATAGTCATCTTGCCATAGATCCTTCTTCAAAGAAGAACGACTCCGTGAAGCATGTGAAGCGATGTAGTCGAACGGGTCCTCACTTTCCGACACACTTGCGGAACTCTATCGAGATGAAGCAAACCAGAAACAAGCATCAACACAGATATTCACCATGCCACATGCACGACATGTTGCACAACCCAATATGATGCATGATCATCTTAAATATGCAAGGCATGGCATGGCAATACACATCACGCAAACGCTACACATTAAGTGAAGCTCGATATGCAACGAATTGCACATCGACGAAACTCCATGTTTAATTATTTAATTCGCTCCTGTTTAGGTACACATCAATATTAATTGTGGTTAAACATGGCAATAGGTGAAGAGTGAGTAAACTAACTATCTAGGCATTTTAAATATGGTCGGAAATGACATATAGCATCTCCGAGATGACCCCACACGTTAATTTATAATTCTGTCCAGGTCTGAACTAACACTTTTAAATGTTTGTTAAATAGGAAAAAAATAGGTTCACGTGATTCTACGCGTCGTTCCAATAAAGTTACACGTAGAGAACATCTCGAACGGGGCTACGGTTCAAAAGATATGAGCATCGCAAGATATGATGGCATGAATGCAATATTTATGCAACCACAATCACGAGCATTTCAGAACATACACCCAGCAAACAAATATGAAACTACACGATATTCTAAGCAAGTTTCATATATGACACGATCAAAACGGAGCAACGGTTCAACAACTACAAGCTAAACAAGAAATATTCATAATCTGCCAAAATCAGCCACATAGCATTTTCTACACCCTCGAACAACAAGCTACACAAATCCAAAATTCTCAAATAAGGCATGACACAGTAGAGGGCATGATGCACTAAAACATACTACTAATAACATCTAGCATGGAAGCATGAATCAGTAGAAAAAGAACTCACAAAATGGCATCTCACACACAGTTTCAGACTTAGTGAAAATATGAGTTTTGACAGTGCAGTTTTCGATCTGAAGGCATATTAACAGCAGTAAAACTATATTCTACAGGACACCAAATGGCATGAAAAATCACGGCATTCTAGAGAATCTTAAAGACTACAACTAAATCCATTGCATCAACCTCAAAAGAGCTATAGATCACCAGATAAACTCATGGCAAGACAACAACAAAATATAACAGATTTCAGACTTAGAAATATTTCAGCATATACAAATCAGCACTATTTTCTAGCATGCTGAGAGCAAGCAAACAACACCTCAAGATGGATTTCTATAGCAACCTAAATTACCAGAGGTTAGCATACATGTCCAAGGGCATATCTTATGTTGACAAGTCAATCATATCATGCACGGAATAAATCCCACAAAATAAACAAAAGGGCAACACAGCCAAATATCACGCGCACTAACTTGCTCAAAAGCTAAAACTAAATGCACGGTTAAATTCTATGCATTTTTCTACCCCTAAACGATATATAATATGAGGGGTTGCAACATAAAAATATCGCCACACGTATATGCGAGAATATGTCCTGAACACGATATAACAAACTAGCGATGGTAACTACATGCAAAAATGCAAACAAGTACTCTAAAATACATGGAAAAAGGTCCCTAATAACATGAGTATTTAAGCTATGGGATTTGAGTAATCCGGACACGCACGAAAAATAATACGGGATAATTCCCTATTAGTACAACACGCAAAACTAGGCATACGGCAGTTCAAACCACTCCAAACATGCATGCAAGTTGTAAAATATTAATCTACGCGGAAAACTAATCAAGTTTCATATTTAAATCATCTCGATTCGATACACGGTTTGAAATCTACAAGCGTTTTAATATCTAGCATTTTCCTCAAAATATAAATTTGCTGAAAATCCTAAATACTAAACGGGCCTCATCTGATAGCGCAAATAACTAATTGACGCTCGTGGCGTGGGATAGGGCGCTGGGGAGCTCACCTTGGTGGGCCGGCCCAGGTCGGTGGAGAGGCAGGCCAGAGCGAGGGGAGGATGTTTGGGCCTCGGCACTGCTGGGCCGGGGCGCGCGTGGGCCTGGGGTGACGAGGCCGGCTGGGCCACACCGGGCGCTGGGCAGCAGCCCGCCTGGCGAGCGAGCGAGCGTTGCGCCTTGTCATTCTCCTCCTTCGGCGAGCACGCGACCAGAGGAGGGAGGCGGCGGCGCAGGCAAGCCCTTCGAGGCGAGGATGCGGGGAGGTGGCGGTTCCGACCAGATCCGGCGACAGGAGGGCGCTGGGATCCGGAGGTCGAAATAGGGGCGGCGGCCATGGCGGCACACACGAGCTGCGACAGCGGGAACTGACGAAGAGCGGGGCCGTTCGGCCCTGGTTGGCAGCGGTTGCACCAGCTTGCTCCGGCGACCGGGGTCCGACGCGTGACGGCGGATCTGACGGGAAGGCCGAGGAGTGGCGGTTGCGCTCCAGTGGTCGGCCGATGAGGTCCCATAGGAGGCGAGGCTGCTGGATCGGGGCTCCTCCCGATCTGGCAGCAAGGGGGCGCTGCTGCTCGGGCCTAGATGGGTTTCGGCGGGCTACATGCGGGCTCGGGTTGTCCCTTGCGGCTGGCAGGGGAGGAGGAGAGAGAGGCAGGTGGGAGTGGCGGCTAGGGTTAGGTAGGCATGGATATCGAGGTGGAGAGGGGATGAGATAGAAATGGAAGGGGAGAGTTGTTTAAATAGGGAAGGGGGCTAGGTTAAGCAGTTTTTCGCCCCGGTTTCAACTGCGCAATCAGAATCGAACAGTCTCGCACGCGGGGACGGGTTAAGTGGCCGTATAGAGTAGGCTAGGCGGAGATGAGAGAGAAAACGGGCACCCGGCAAAGCGATTTAAAACACCGAAACACGTCCGACAAATAACCGAACACGGTGCCGCTACGGTCTATCGTTTGGGTTCGAGACGGACTCCGATTGCGACAAAATTTGGCAGGCGGTATACCTACAACTAAATAAGACCGCACGCCAAGTTTCAACCCAATTAGAGGAAGTTTTACACACAATTTTAAAAACAAGGTTTAAACAATGTCGCGGGCGCGTGCAAGTGTGGTTGGGCTTAGAAGGGGCAACGATGAGAACGGAGAGAGCCGACAACTAATACCGGATGCAAGTTTCAAAAACTAGCGCCAACGGGATGCCGACGCAATGCAGATGATGCGCATGATGCGATGATGCATGCAGCAAACAAATAATCACACGACAACCACGGAATAAAAGGGGAATCTTCTGGAGCGTCGGTCTCGGGCTGTCACAACTCTCCTACACTACAAGAGGATCTCGACCCGAGATCCAAGAATGGAAGGGTGAAGAGGATGAGAAAGCAAGAGGTAAAACTTAGTTGCTTCTTTGACAAACGATTGAAAGCAATGGATCTTTGAAGGTTGCAAAGAGATGAAGAATGACATGAGGAACTAGGAAGAATTCAATCAAAATTTCGGCAGCACTTCGGTAGGAAAAGGGGTACAAAAATTCGATAAGATAGGAGAACTGGACACGATTCACAACAAACAACTAAATTGAACAAGGGAACAATATGATCTTGAAAAGACAAAAGATAGATTGAAGAGAGCAACATCACAAGGCCTCCGTTAAAAAGAATAGAAACTAGTTCTTGGCAAGAAAAGAACGAAGAAGAAATGATAACTACTACCAAAAGAATCTTGAAGAACACCTTGAGAATGAAGAGATCTTGAGTCGCCTAACAGAAAACTGAACAAGGCACGAGAGTAAAAGAGAGACAAACGAAGAGACACAATCGTGAAGAATTGAGGATGAAAGCTGAAAGCTGAGAACAAAGAGTCTTCTGAAATGATGGCCTTCGGAGGATCAAGAATGAAAACAACTTCGAAGTGCACCAGATAGCAAGAAAGGGATTCTCATGATTGGTAACAATTAAGATGATGGCACAAAGCTGAAATGATGAATCTTCAAGAGAATGGATCTAAATTTGACAGAAACACTCCTTTAGTCTTCCAAGCTGAAAATGATGAGGAGAACACCACCAAGAATACTGAGACACTCCGGAATAAGAACAAGGAATAGTTGAGCCAATGACAAAAATAAATTTGAAGCGATTTTGAAACAGGAATATAACTGATTAAAATCATTCTTATGTCATATTTGAAAAGAATAAGAGAACTACGAAAAGATTAGAAGAGCCAGGAAAGATCCTGGGAAAAGCATGTGGGTTATGGGCCCACTCAAAGAAACCACCGTTGAAAGGTTGCTTAGAAAGAGAGATATTGCACCGATATAAAAGAAAACTTGATGAGGTTGAGCACCTCGAAATAATTAAGGAATTGAAAACAAGAGACTTCTCAGATAACTTCAACGCTCCGGATAGTACAGAGATGGAATAAACAAGAGAGGCTTGAATAAGAATTTCCAACATGGGAAAGAACTGAAAGATGAAAAAGATATGGTGACACGGATAACTGAATTGAATTCACTGGAAAAGAGAACACGAATGAAAAATGATGAACTCAGAACTCCTGCGAATCTTCACCAAGAATCACCGGATAGGACACGGAAGAAAAGAGAGCGTAAGCAACAATGAAAAGAAAACTCTTGGATGAAATCCAATAACTGAATAAAAGAGAGGGAGGGCGGGAAAAAACAAAGATAACTTGGGACAGATGAGACAACTCCGAAAAGAAAAGAGAGAATGATCTTGCAAAATTTGAGAGGATTGAATTCACTGAAGCGAAACACACCGGTTGGAAAGAATTGACAAGACAGCTTCGGTTGAAAGAATTGATAAGATAATCGATTGAGCAAAAGGCTTATGTACTCCCATAAAACACGAGAACACCTCTTGGAAGGATATGAATTCACCACATGACATCGAAGCAACTCGAATTACCATATTCCAACAAAAACAAAGGTTGCGGCTTACGAAACAAGCCAGAATAAATTCATGAGAGAGATTCTGTCCGATATTTTCGTGGATAGGATCGCAAGGGCTCGATCCTTACAGTAGCCATCCTGTGCAAGGTAGTGCCCAAGACGTAGCAAGCTACAAGGACTCTTGAAGACACAACAAGAACCACTGTAAGTCGACCGTGAACAAACGAATCCACTACATGTCGAACCCCAACCTAACATCATGCATCTGTTGGAAGATTGTCCTATAAGTAACTACTTGAATTCCCACCTAAGAACTCCCGAAATTTCTGGTCATGCAATCTGGTCCACGGATACAAGGAGTAATATATCACTCAACTCCTATGGTAACCCATCCAGTGTATCACATCTGTTACGTCTCCAACGTATCTATAATTTTTCATGGTTCCATGCTATTATCTTGTCAACTTTGGATGTTTTAAATGCATGAATATGCTATTTTATATCTTTTTTGGTACTAACCTATTAACTCAGTGCCAAGTGCCAGTTTCTGTTTTTCTATGTTTTTGGCCCATTTTCAGACGGAGTCCAAATGGAATGAAACTTTACGATGATTTTTTTTGGACCAAAAGAGACCCCCGAAGCTTTGGGAGAAGGCCAGATGGGCCACGAGGGAGTCACAAGCCCTCACGCCCCCCCCCCCCGGTGGTGGCGCACAGGCTTTTGACCTCCTCGTGGGCCCAACTGATGCAATTCCACCGCCATAAATTCCTATAAATTCAGAAACGCCCAAAAAGAAACCTAGATCGGGAGTTTCGCCGCCGCAAGCCTCTGTAGCCACCAAAAACCAATTTGGAGCCTGTTCTGGCACCCTGCCGGAGGGGGAATCCATCTCCGGTGGCCATCTTCATGATCCTGGCAATCTCCATGACCAGGAGGGAGTAGTCCTCCCTCGGGACTGAGGGTATGTACCAGTAGCTATGTGTTTGATCTCTCTCTCTCGTGTTCTTAAGATGTCTTGATCTCGATGTACCATGCCTTTGCTACTATAGTTGGATCTTATGATGTTCTTCCCCCTCTCCCTCTTGTAATGAATTGAGTTTCCCCTTTGGAGTTATCTTATTGGATTGAGTCTTTGAGAACACTTGATGTATGTCTTGCACGTGTCTATCTGCTGTGATCAACTTGCAGGTTTGTGACAATTGGGAACCTATGCATATGGGTTGGCACACGTGAATTCATGTGAGTACTTGATGTATGTTTTGGTGATCAACTTGCGGGTTCGTGACATTGGGAACCTATGCACATGGGTTGACACACGTTTTGACTCTCTGGTAGAAACTTTGGGGCACTCTTTGAAGTTCTATGTGTTGGTTGAATAGATGATTCTGAGATTATGTGATGCATATCGTATAATCATGCCCATCGATACTTGAGGTGACAATGGAGTATCTAGGTGACATTAGGATCTTGGTTGATATGTATCTTAAGGTGTTATTCTAGTACAAACTCTATGATTGATCGATCAGAAAGAATAACTTTGTGGTGGTTTCGTACCCGACAATAATCTCTTCGTTTGTTCCCCGCTATTAGTGACTTTGGAGTGACTCTTTGTTGCATGTTGAGTGCTAGTTAGATGATCCAATTATGTTCTCATTGTTGAGAGAACTTCGCTAGTGAAAGTATGAACCGTAGGCCTTGTTTCCACGCTTTGCAATACCGTTCGTGCTCACTTTTACCATTTCTTACCTTGCTGTTTTTGTAATTTCAGATTACAAAAACCTATATCTACCATCCATATTGCACTTGTATTACCTTCTCTTCGCCGAACTAGTGCACCTATACAACTTACGATTGTATTGGGTGTGTTTTGGACACAAGAGACTCTTTATTATTTGGTTGCAGGGTTGCTTGAGAGAGACCATCTTCATCCTACGCCTCCCGCGGATTGATAAACCTTAGGTCACCCACTTTATGGAAAATTTCTACTGTCCTACAAACCTCTACACTTGGAGGCCCAACAACGTATCCAAGGAGAAGCTTGCGCAGTAGACATCAAGCTCTTTTCTGGCGCCGTTGCCGGGGAGGCTAGGTAAGCGGCACTAACATCCCGTCAACGAAGCTCTTTTCTAGCGCCGCTGTCGGGGAGGTTAGCGCTTGAAGGTATATCTTTAGATCTTGCAATTGAATCTTTTTGTTTCTTGTTCTTCGCTAGAAAACTACAAAAAATGCAATTGAGGATGCCTCATATACTCCATCTTTTCAATGTCTTCCGTGAGCATGATGGGAAGGAAAATTGTGCTCAAGTGCTGAAAGAAGAATTACATAGAATGTTGGGCATAGAATATGTGAATGATGAGCATGATTGTAATGTTCTTAGTAAGAATTCTTTGAATACCCATGATGCTAATGATATGCAAATCCACAAGCTTGGGGATGCTATATTTGATAAAGATGATCTTTTTAGTTCTTCCACTTTGAATGATCAAAATCATTTTGATGAAAGCATGCCCCTATCTATGATGATTATTGTGAGGATACTTATGCTTTAAAGAAGAGGGATGATAAAACTTGTCATACTCTTGAGAACCCTTTTGCTAAACCTTGCTTTTTCATTGTGGACAAAATTTGTAGTGCTCAAGTCTTTTACGATACTCCTACTACTATTCTTGAGAATAGATTTCCTTATGTGGAGAGTAGTAAAATTTCTATGCTTATAAATCATGAAAAGAATGCTTTAGGTGCTGGTTATATTGTTGAATTCATTCATGATGCTACTGAAAATTACTATGAGAGAGGATCATATGCTTCTACTTATTGCAATAGTATTAAGCTTCCTCTCCATATGTTGAAATTCTTGAAGCTATGCTTGTTTTTCCTTCCTATGCAAGTTGATTCTTGCTCCAATAAATTGATTGATCACAAAATACCTATGCATAGGAAGTGGGTTAGACTTAAATGTGCTAGCCATTTGCTCCATGATGCTCTCGTTGTGTTTCAATATTTACCTTTTATGTGAGCATCATTGAAATCAATGCCTAGCTAAGTGCGTTAAACGATAGTGCTTGTTGGGAGGCAACCCAATGAATAAATTTTTCTTTGCTTTTTGCTTCCTGTTTTGTTTTCTCCACACCATCATAATTCTTTTATGATTTTGACTTTTGTGTTTCTTTTTGTGTTTGTGCCAAGCAAATACGTTATGATTAGTCTTCGTGATGATTGTTTGATCATGCTGGAAAAAGACAGAAACTTTATGCTCACGAAAAGAATTTTCATTTTTATTCTGTAAGCGTTTTTGAGTTGATTCTTTCCTGCTGATTTCTATGCAATTTCTTCAGACTGTCGTAATTTTTCGGATTTTTTGAACTACCAGAAGTATACAGATTGCTACACACTGGTCTGTTGTTAACAGATTCTGTTTTTGTTGAGTTGTTTGCTTATTTTGATGAAACTATGGATAGTATCGGAGGGTATTAGCCATGGAAGATTGAAAATACAGTAACCCAACATCAGCATAAGTAGAATTTAAGTTTGCTACAGTACCTAAGGAAGTGGTGATTTGCTTTCTTATACTAATGTTATCACGAGTTTCTGTTTAAGTTTCGTGGTGTGAAGTTTTCAAGTTTTGGGTGAAGTTCTTATGGACAAAGAGATAAAGAGTGGCAAGAGCTCAAGCTTGGGGATGCCCAAGGCACCCCAAGTTGATTCAAGGATGCTGAGAAAGCCTAAGCTTGGGGATGCCTCGGGAAGGCATCCCCTATCTCATCTTCAATCCATCGGTAACGTTACTTGGGGCTATACTTTTATTCACCACATGTTATGTGTTTTGCTTGGAGTGTCTTGTATCGTAGGAGTCTTTTATTTTTTTTGTTGTGTCACAATCATCCTTGCTGCACACCTAGAGAGAGATACATGCACTCACCGTGATTTTGTCGAGCTTCACTTATATCCTTTGGTAGACAATTCAGCGCACATGTGCTTCACTTATATATTTTGAGCTAGATACTTTTGCTCTATGTGCTTCACTTATATGTTTTAGAGCATAGCGCTGCGTGGCTTGGTAATTGATCTATGCTTTGAAAGTAGTCTCAAAAGGGGTAGTTATCCAAAGGGATATGAAAACTTCCACCTTCATGTGCATTGAATAGTTAGATAAGTTTGATTCATCTCAACTAGTTTTCAGTTGTGGTTGTGGTAATATTGAAGTTATGCTAGTAAGGTGTTGTGGATCTAGAAATACTTGTGTTGAAGTTAGTGATTCCCGTAGCATGCATGTATGGTGAACCGCTATGTGATGATGTCTAAGCATGATTAGTCTTTTGATTATCATCCTTTGCGTGGCGGTCGGGATCGCGTGATGGTTTATACCTACCAACCCTTCCCCTAGGAGTATGCGTTGAATGCTTTGTTTTGATTACTAATAAAACTTTTGCAACAAGTATATGAGTTCTTCATGACTAATGTTGAGTCCATGGTTTATATGCACTTTCACCTTCCACCATCACTATCTTCTTAGTGCCGTGCAACTTTCGCCGATGCACAAAACCCACCATTAGCCTCCCTCAAAACAGCCACCATACCTACCTACTATGTCTTTTTCAAAGTCATTCCGAGATATATTGCCATGCAACTACCACCATGACATGTGCCACCACGTCTACATTGCCATTGCATGATCTTAAGATAGCTAGCATGATGTTTCCATTAATGTCTATGCCATGCTAGATCATTGTCACGGTACACTACCGAAGGCATTTCAGATAGAGTCATCGTTGCTCTAAGTTTTGAGTTGAAAGTGTGATGATCATTATTTATGGAGCATTGTCCCATGTGAGGAAATAAAAGAGGCCAAAGATGCCCACGAAAAAAAAAGAGGCCAAAGAGCCCACCAAAAAAAATATGAGAGAAAAACAGAGAAGGGACAATGCTACCATCTTTCCACACTTGTGCATATTAAGCACCATGATCTTCATGATTGAGAGTCTCTAGTTTTGTCACCACCATATAGCTAGTGGGAAATTTTCATTATATAACTTGGCTTGTATATTCCAATGATAGGCTTCCTCAAAATTGCCTTAGGTCTTCGTGAGCAAGCAAGTTGGATGCACACCCACTAGTTTTCTTTAAGAGCTTTCACATACTCTTAGCTCTAGTGCATCATTTGTATGGCAATCCCTACTCATTCACATTGATATCTATTGATGAGCATCTCCATAGCTTGATATGCCTAGTTAATGTGACCATCTTCTCCTTTTTTTGTCTTGAAACCTCCACCACACTCCACACCACTTATAGTGCTAAAACCATGGCTCATGCTCATGTATTGCGTGAGAGTTGAAAAAGTTTGAGAAAGTAAAAGTGTGAAACAATTACTTGGACAATACCGGGGTTGTGCATAATTTAAATTCGTTGTGCAATGATGATAGAGCATAGCCAGACTATATGCTTTTGTAGGGATAACTTTCTTTTGGCCTTGTTATTTTGAAAATTCATGATTACCTTGCTAGTTTGCTTGAATTATTATTGTTTCCACGTCAATAGCAAACTATTGTTTTGAATCTAACAGATCTGAACATTCATGTCACGTGAGAGAAGTTACAAAGGACAACTTTGGTAGGTAGCATGCAACATCAAAAATTCATTCTTTATCACTTCCCTACTCGAGGACAAGGAGGAGTTAATCTTGGGGATGCTTGATACGTCTCCAACGTATCTATAATTTTTGATGGTTCCATGCTATTATCTTGTGAACTTTGGATGTTTTATATGCATGAATATGTTATTTTATATCTTTTTTGGGACTAACCTATTAACTCAGTGCCAAGTGTCAGTTTCTGTTTTTTCCGTGTTTTTGGCCCATTTTCAGACGGAGTCCAAATGGAATGAAATTTTACGATGATTTTTTTCGACCAAAAGAGACCCCCGAATCTTTGGGAGAAGGCCAGATGGGCCATGAGGGAGTCACAAGCACTCACGCCGCCACCACCTCCCCCCCGATGGTGGCGCGTAGGCTTGTGACCTCCTGGTGGGCCCAACTGACGCAATTCCACCGCCATAAATTCCTATAAATTCAGAAACCCCCAAAAAGAAACCTAGATCGGGAGTTCCGCCGCCGCAAGCCTCTGTAGCCACAAAAAACCAATTTGGAGCCTGTTCTAGCACCCTGCCGGAGGGGGAATCCATCTCTGGTGGCCATCTTCATCATCCCGGCGATCTCCATGACGAGGAGGGAGTAGTTCTCCCTCGGGGCTTAGGGTATGTACCAGTAGCTATGTGTTTGATCTCTCTCTCTCTCTCTCTCTCGTGTTCTTGAGATGTCTTGATCTCGATGTACCCTGGTTTTGCTACTATAGTTGGATCTTATGATGTTCTTCCCCCTCTCCTCTTGTAATGAATTGAGTTTCCCCTTTGGAGTTATCTTATCGGATTGAGTCTTTGAGAACACTTGATGTATGTCTTACACGTGTCTATCTGTTGTGATTAACTTGCACGTTTATGACAATTGGGAACCTATGCATATGGGTGGGCACACGTGGATTCATGTGAGTACTTGATGTATGTTTTGGTGATCAACTTGCGGGTTTGTGACATTGGGAACCTATGCACAGGGGTTGGCACACGTTTTGACTCTCTGGTAGAAACTTTGGGGCACTCTTTGAAGTTCTATGTGTTGGTTGAATAGATGATTCTGAGATTATCTGATGCATATCGTATAATCATGCCCACGGATACTTGAGGTGACAATGGAGTATCTAGGTGACATTAGGGTCTTGGTTGATATGTATCTTAAGGTGTTATTCTAGTACGAACTCTATGATAGATCGATCAGAAAGAATAACTTTGTGGAGGTTTCGTACCCGACAATAATCTCTTCGTTTGTTCCCCGCTATTAGTGAGTCTGGAGTGACTCTTTATTGCATGTTGAGGGCTAGTTATATGATCCAATTATGTTATCATTGTTGAGAGAACTTCGCTAGTGAAAGTATGAACCCTAGGCTTTGTTTCCACGCTTTGCAATACTGTTCGTGCTCACTTTTACCATTTGTTACCTTGCTGTTTTTGTAATTTCAGATTACAAAAACCTATATCTACCATCCATATTGCATTGTATCACCTTCTCTTCGCCGAACTAGTGCACCTATAAAACTTACCATTGTATTGGGTGTGTTGGGGACACAAGAGACTCTTTGTTATTTGGTTGCAGGGTTGCTTGAGAGAGACCATCTTCATCCTACGGCTCCCGCGGATTGATAAACCTTAGGTCACCCACTTGAGGGAAAATTGCTACTGTCCTACAAACCTCTGCACTTGGAGGCCCAACAACGTCTACAAGGAGAAGGTTGCGTAGTAGACATCAACAACCGTCAACACATAACCAGAATCTCGGAACTCATCTACCTCAGACACTCGTAATTACAATGATACAAAGTATGGCGATACATCCAGAACTCTCTGCACCAGTACTCGGGAAGCTGGACTCCTCTCGCCACTACTAGTATTGAAGAAATTTTGAAAATCCTTCGTCCTGAGATACTAAGAAATCTGAAGGATATCAATGTGCTCAAGAATTCCCTGTAGCTCAACACCCCGAAAGAAATCAAGTCAGACAGGTGGCACCAAGACAGAACTCCGTCACATCGGCATCATATAGATTCCAAAAATATCCGCATGATCCTAAAATTTTTTTGAGTGAGAAGAGGAGTAGAATTAAAATTCCTAAGTCGTGAACCTCACTAGAGCATAGACGAGGAGAAAAAGAATCCTACTCTCCAATATATAAGTAAACTCAAAGTAGTTTTACTAGACTCGACTCGGCCAAATTCGATCAATCAAGGGGGCTCCTAGGTCGGTACTGCTCTGATACCAACTTGTAACGCCCAAGATGCGATCCTATTATTATTTAGGCACGAGGGCCTCGACAAGGATAGAAGTGCATCTCGTCGTTTCGCAAGAATGGATAACGTTACAAGTACATGTACTGAAGAGAAGAGTATATGGAATTGGCTTACACTCGCCACGAGCTACATCAGAGTCACATCAGTAGCATACATAAATATCATGAAGAAGAGGAGGGTTCGACTACGGACAAAAACAAACGAGAAAAGAAAACGACGTCCATCCTTGCTATCCCAGGTTGCCGGCCTGGAACCCATCCTAGACCGATGAAGAAAAAGAAGAAGAAACTACAAATGAACAATCATCGCACTCACGTCTTAATCACCTTACCTGTACCTGCAACTGGTGTTGTAGTAATCTGTGAGCCACGGGGGACTCAGCAATCTCATTTACAAAGGTATCAAGACTAGCAAAGCTTAATGGCTGAGGTATGGTTAAGTGGTGAGGCTGCAGCAAGCGACTAAGCAATATCTGAGGTGGCTAACTTACGAGTACAGGAATAAAGAGTGGGATGATCTACGCATAGCGGACGTGAAGTACTAATGATCAAATGAATGATCCTGAACACCTACTTACGTCAAACATAACCCCACCGTGTCCTCGATCGAAGAAGGAGCTCACGAAAGAGACAATCACGGTTACGCACTCAGTTGACAAGTTTTTAATTAAGCTTACTTCAAGTTATCTAGAACCAGCGTTAAACAAAGTTTCCACGTTGAAACATAATCGCGGGCACGGCTTTCTGAAAATAATTAACCCTGCTGGGGTGCTCCAACTAGTCCATCACAAATTACCACAAGCCGCATAGAAATCCTCTATCACGAAATTCGCGATCTCATTGGACTCCTTAGTGGAAAACCTCAACTCTGATATTACCCAAAGTTTCACCGGAATCCCGATGCACAAGACATTCGTCAAGTTAAAACTAATCCAACAAGGCCGCCCGACATGTCGACGATCCCGATAGGAGTCGCGTATCTCATTCTCAGGACACGACGGATAAGAGAAGCGTACGTTGGCCTAATAGATATCTCCCGAGTTGCCCCGGGTTGGCCCCACACGATGGTCTAGTTTGGACCAACGCTCGTGAGGAGCACTGGCTCGGGGGTTTATTAATTACTCCGCGAGTGCCGGCGGGTCCCCATGCATTTTTATTAGGTTATTAGGCAATGTAGAACCAAAGTTGGGCCTTGCCAGACCAGTTTTAATCTAAGACGAATTACCAAGGGGGTCCCCATAACAACCCCGATCGTGTTAGGAGCACTCAATTATGGAATATAATACCAGTAACCGAAACTAAGGGGGCAAAGGTGGAACAAAACACCAGGCTACAAAGGTCGAGCCTTCCACCTTTTGCCAAGTATATAGGTGCATTAAATTAAATAAAATTTAATAGGGTGATATAGAAAGGAACCCATGTCATCACATGGAAGCACTGTACCTGCAACTAGCAACACTAACACATGGTTAAGCAAGTGGTAACATATCCAATCAGTGGTTTGCTAGGTTCTCAACAGGTTGAAGGTTTTCATGGCAATGTTGAGAGGTTGATATTTAAAGGTGGTAGGCAGCAAGACATAACGATAGAAACGGTAAAACTGGAATGGAAATGATAGTAATGGTATCTGGGGAAATGGTCATCTTGCCTGAGACCCCGCTTGAAATAAGAACGACTCCGTGAAGCAGACGAAGCGATGTAGTTGTACGTGTCCTCACTTCCCGACACGCTCGTGGAACTCTATCGAGACGAAGCAAACGGAAACAAGCATCAACACAGATATTCACCACGGCACATGCACGACATGTTGCACACCCCAATATGATGCATGATCAGTTTAAATATGCAAGGCATGACATGGCAATACACATCATGCAAACGCTACACATTAAGTGAAGCTCGATATGCAACGAGTTGCATATCGACGAAACTCCACGTTTAACTATTTAGTTCGCTCCCGTTTAGGTACACGGTAATATTAATTGTGGTTAAACATGGCAATAGGTGAAGTGTGATTAACCTAACTATCTAGGCATTTTAAATGAGGTCGGAAACGACATATAGCATCTCCGAGATGACCCCACACGTTACTTTATAATTCTGTCCAGATCTAAACTAACACCTTTAAATGTTTGTTAAATAGAAAAACAAATAGGTTCACGTGATTCTACGCATCATGCCAAGAAAGTTACACATGGAGAACATCTCCAATGGTATGAATGCAATATATGATGCCAAAAGATACGAGCATCGCAAGATATGATGGCATGAATGCAATATGTGTGCAACGAGAGTCACGAGCATTTCAAAACATACACCCAACAAGATAATATGAAACTAAACAAGATTCTAAGCAAGTTTAATATAGGACACGATCAAAACGGAGCAACGGTTCAACAACTACAAGCTAAACAAGAAATAGCCATAATCTGCCAAAATCAGCCACATAGCATTTTCTACACCCTCGAACAACAAGCTACACAAATCCAAAATGCTCAAACAGGGCATGAGACAGTAGAGGGAAAGATGCACTACAACATACTACAAATAACATCTAGCATGGAAGCATGGATCACTAGGAAAAGAACTCACAAAATGGCATATCGCACACAATTTCAGACTTAGTGAAAATATCAGTTTTGACAGTGCATTTTCGATCTGAAGGCATATTAACAGCGGCAAAACTATATTCTACAGCACACCAAATGCCTTGAAAATACATACCATACTAGGTAATCTTAAATTGTACAACTAACTCCATTTCATCAACCTCAAAAGAGCTAAAGATCACGAGATAAAATCATGGCAAGACAGCAACAAAATATAACAGATTTCAGTCTTAGAAATATTTCAGCATCTCCAAATCAGCACTATTTTCTAGCATGTTGAGATCAAGCAAACAACACCTAAACATGGATTTCTATTGCAAACAAAATTACCAGAGGTTAGCATACATATCCAAGGGCATATCTCATGTTGACAAGTCAATCATATCATGCACAGAATAAATCCCACAAAATAAACAAAAGGGCAACACGGCCAAATATCACGCGCACTAACTTGCTCAAAAGCTAAAACTGAATGCACAGTTAAATTCTATGGATTTTTATACCCCTAAAACTTATATAATATGAGGCGTTGCAAAATAAAAATATCGCCACACGTATATGCGAGAATATGTCCTGAACACGATACAACAAACTAGCGATGGTACCTACATGCAAAAATGCAAACTGAATAGGAGATTTGTAGAATTTCATCACTGAGGAAATTCCTTTTGAGGAAATTCCTCACTGATGACTAACTTACAGCGGAAACAGTAAAGGATCAGAAGTGCAAAGCTTCGGAACAACAGTTTTTCAGAGTGAGGAATGTGAAAACAGATTGCACTGTGAGCAGGCACGTAGAATACATATGAGGATTAACTGACGTGAAGAATTTGGGGTTGAGGAAATTCAGAGAAAGTCTTCAGCAAATTCTTCAAACAGTAGCAGTGAAAGTCATCAACACATAATTCGAGGAAAGTAAGGAGTTGAGGAATAAGAACCCGTTTCTCAGTGAAGACAGTCGTTGACGACCCAGTTCCAACTGCTGTGATAGTCGTACATCTGGTTCGTAGCGGCTTGGTATTGAAACCAAAGGACACACAGTCCCGGGACACACGGTCCCTACCGTGTTCTCCTTGGGATAAGAACACACAGTCCTCGCCCAACACTCGTGGTAAGTCTTCAGGGCAGACTTCCAAACCCTCACAAACTTGGTCACCCGGCGATCCACAATTGACTGCTGGAAAGCTCTAGACCATGACGCCTAACCGTCTAGAGGATGCACATTCCTCAAAGGTAAAAGGCTTCATTCCCACACAGGAACAACTTCTTCACTGATGCTCAATCACTAGGTTTGGTTTGTGGTTTCGGTGTATGGGGTATTTCCTCAGTGATGAATTACTCTCAAAGACTCAAAGAATTGGGTTGCTCTTATGACAAGTGCCAGTTTCTAACGGAGCAGCCAACGAGCTAATGGTTGTAGGGGGTGGCTATTTACAGCCTGGGAGCATCCCGACATGATTTGACACTAATGCCCTTAAATAATATGACCGTTGGAGTGGACAAGACCAATGACTTGGCGTGGCTATTGAAACGGTCAGAACCCTCAACTGTGAGAGTCCTCATGTCACTCGTATTCCTCACTTGAGGATTTTGGTCGGATTAGGCTTGGGTTGAGCATCATGAGGAAATTCATTCCAAAGTGTAACTTCGACCCCCTATAACAGTACGGTGTTCCTATTACTCAAATGCGAAGAAAATAAAACAGAAAGAGTAAATCTTCATGCTTCAAAGTCTTCAAAATGATTTTCTTCAGGACACACCGAATTCCTCGATTTCAGTATCTTCATGAGGAATATCAATTTCATCGCAGATTCCTCGCGATTCATTTCTTCAGCTTCAGACCAATTTCTTCAACCGAAGATATTTATTTTAGGGGTCGATATTCTTCAAATATCTCAAACTCCTCAATGACTTATAGATCTTGTGTACACTCATACACACATTAGATACTTAACCTATAAGTCTTCAAACCACCAAAATCACTAAGGGGCACAAGATGCACTTACAATCTCCCCCTTTTTGGTGGTTGATGACAATTAGGTGAAGTCTTCAACAGGGATCAAAAATATGAAGTGTAAATACTCATTTGAGGAATTTGAAATCAAGATTCAGAGAGACTCCCCCTGAAGATGTGCATATCATGAGGATTTTGCTTTTCACAGCAAATGCACATTGATGATTTATATCATGGAGATTTCCCCCTCAGTCTTGTAAATCATGCTTACATGTAACATATCATAT
The DNA here is from genome assembly GCF_904849725.1 of Hordeum vulgare subsp. vulgare. Classification (NCBI taxonomy): domain Eukaryota; kingdom Viridiplantae; phylum Streptophyta; class Magnoliopsida; order Poales; family Poaceae; genus Hordeum; species Hordeum vulgare. The sequence goes on along the minus strand of NC_058518.1, from coordinate 126,447,186 downwards.
GAAGAAAATGAAAATGCATGATGACAAATGGTATCTGACGAATTCCAGCATGCGTGCATTAAAACTTGAGGAATAAGCATGCGAAGAAAAACGTTCAAAAGCGTAAGAGTACCATCGGGCTTAAGTTACAACTCATTACATAAAAACTTCAGAAGCGCCAAGAGTTTGTAACTTAAATATAGTTCATAAGCCCCAAAAATATCTCGTTTGAAGACTAACTCTCAAGTTTCTCCCCCTTTGTCATCAAGTGACAAAAAAGGGACAAACTGAGGACTAACGCCCGTGAAGACTTCACTTCTTGGCGGTTGAGGAAGAGCCGTGACGCTTCTTGGGAGTAGTCTTCTTCCTTGGACCGGTAGCAGTGTCGAGCTGTTCTTCATCAGTTTCAGCAGTGCGAAATGAAGAAAAGGAGCTGTCTTCAAGATCTGGAACTGGAATTGGCCTGAACTTCTTCTTGGGAGGCCACGACCAGTCAAAGTCTCGCTCAAAGTCCATTTCTTCAAGCTTAGTCTGAGTCTTGAGATGTGCAAGCGTAGCCCAGGTGCGATCAAAAACCTCATGCAGATAGTGATGGTTGAGCTTCACAGAGTTCTGTGTTTCAGTGAGGGTTTTCACAATGGCGCCAAACTGGCATTTGACCCACTTGTGATTGCGATCCATCTTCTGGTGAAGACTGAGGAGGAGCTCTCTTGTATTCATCACTCAAGGAGGAATAGGGCTTGCCGGGCGAGTCTCAGTATCATCCCATAAAGAATAAGCTTCTGGCTCTCTGAATTGGCCATCAAGGGGCCTACTGCCTTCTTCAATCACTGATTTTCCTTTTCCTTCAATGTGCTCGAAAGTCTTCTTCTTGACCCGGATAGGAGGCATATAACCAACATGGTTTTGGCACTCAGCGAGAAAGTTGATGCATGTCCTTGTCCTGATGAATCTCATGATCCATGGGGCATATATCTTGTGATCAAAAGGACACATAGCATTGTCGGCCAATGTTCTCAAGAAGAAGTCATGGATGTTGATAGAAATACCGTGAATGATGTTGAATATGATATTCTTCATGAGGCCTACGACATCTTCTTCATCATCATGGCCTTTGATCAGCGCGAGCACACTACAGAGGATTCTGTAGACAGACCTGGGTGTATACTTGAGCTCGTGGATGAGGAATGTTTTTCTCGGTGATTTTCCTTCAGCCAAAGGCTTCATGAGGACTTCCATCATCCCATTGGGCAGCTCACGCTCACCATAAAGCTTCACAGCCTCCTCTGAGGGACTTGGTACAGGCAGTTCACGGAGGAGCTCAGTAGCAGGAGCCTTGTAGTGAGTGTTTTGTGTCATCCAGTCAAACACCACAGTGTTAATGTCTTCAGGGTTTCCACAGATGTGAAGAGTGGCATAGAACTGAAGAATGAGCTCGTTGTTCGAGTCAGAGATGTCGGAGCACATTGGCAATAAACCAACATCATGGAGTACATTGAGGACTGGCTCTAGGCACGGTATAGCTTCAAGTTCAACGTGAGGAATATGCCTGTGCTGGAATATCTTGTTTCTTCCACACGGCACAGAGGCATAGTAATTCATCTTTGTCTTTGTCCAAAACTTCAGATGCCTCATTTGAGGCTTGTCATAGGGGTTCTCTCCAATCAAGTACATGAATTTTTCAATGAAATTCTCCTTTTGAAACTTTGGATGCTTGGAGAATGGCTGACGCTGAACTGGCTGAAGATTTTGCTGAGGAACAGGAGGGGAGACAACAATTGTAGTCTTGTGGTTGAGCATGACGAATGCGTTGTCTTGGTCAGGTGCATTTTCCTCAGGGTGAGGAATTTCAGCAGCTGGGACTTGAGGCTGAGGAGATGGCTCTGGCTGGGCGTCAGGCTGAGGGGCTTGCTCTGGCTGTGCATCAGGCTGAGGAATAGTTTCATCTTGCTCAGGTGGAGGAGTTGGGTCAGCCTGTTCCTCATCTTGAAGATTTTTCTCAATGCTTTGAATTTCATCAGCTTGAGGATTTTCAGTTTGTTCTTCCTCAGCTGGCTTAGTGGCAGAGGCAGTTTCTTCAGCTAGTGCAGCTGATCCTTGAGCAGTGTCTTTCTGAGGAATGAAGGGCTGAGGACTGTCGTCAATACAAATTTCTTCATCGGTGTGTTCCTCAGCGGAAGCATCCTTCATTTCCTCATCTTCCCCTTTCGCTTGATCATCAAGGATGACCATTTCATAAGAAGGAGCGACATTTAGGGGCACAGGGTCTAGAGGGGCAGTTTCTTCAAGCGCTTTGAGGCGCTTGGCCTATGTTTCTTCTTCTGCTGAGGAGGCCTTTCTGTTTTTGGCTTCCTTCTCACCAGCCCTGGTCTTCTTCACGTCTGATGCAGACGGAGTCATCTTCTTCACCTTTGAAGCTTTTGGTGAAGGGGTTCTCTCGATAGATTCTTCAGCTGATTTTGAGGAACCAGCTGGAACAGAGTCATCAGCTCGCTTTGATGAAGCAGCTAGGTCAGGGGCAGTCTCATCAGCTGTAGCAGATTCATCAGCTGGAGCTTCCATGATGATTTCTTCAATAGCCCGTACATCTACACGGCTTTCTTGGTGTATTTCCTCAGCTTGAGGAGTTTCCTCAGCATGAGGAGATTCATCTTCTCGCTCCTCAATCAAGGGCTGGAAAGTTGGTGCTGGAGGTGCAGCCCTCTTGTTGTAGTCGTCAACAACTTTAGTGGCCAGATTGATGAAATTGCTCTTGAGACTCTTACGATCTGACAGCTTGGAGTACTTGTCAGTCAAATTCTTCAGCTCTGCCTGTGTTGACACCAGTGCATCAGGCGTCAAGCTGAGGAGGTTCTGCTTGAGGAATTTCTCCTTTTTAAGCTTTGCAACCTTGGCCTGCTTGGCCTGCTGTTCTTTCCACTTGGCTTCATTGATGAAAGTGGCCACCATGTGGCTGATGCCAGGGGGAAGTTTCAAATCATCAAGCGGAGTGTTTGGGTCCTCATACCAGATGTTGGTGTAGTCTAGGAGGACCTTGGGGTCCACAGCCAGAGGAATGGTGCTACCTGATGCCTGAGCTACTCTCTCCTGCTTGTTTCTGATTATGGCTTGCAGGGTTTGATCATCATACTCATCACTGCCCTCTGATGCAGATGGGACAGTGACGATTTTGCTGGGGCTCGGCAGAGTTTCTCTTTCAACAGACACCTGAGTCTTCACTGGAGGTGGTGAGGACTTTGTCTCTGAGCTGGTTGCAGCCAGGAGTGAGGAGCTGGAGGTGGCGGTCATTGGCTTCATGACTGGCTTCGGTACTGGTGTTTCTTGAGGCTTTGGTGGTTTTGCTGAGGGTTTTGGAGCTGAAGGTTTTGTAACTTATGCCTGAGCAGACTTCTCTTGAGGCTTTGGAGCCCTTGACTTTGATGGCACAGACTGCGGTTGAGGAATTGCTGAACCAGAGGTCTCAGCGGCAGAGGAAGTAGCTGCAGCTGAGGCAGCAGCTGAGGATTCATTGAATTTCCTCACTGCAGCATGTGCCTGCTTCTTGAGCTTAGCCAGATGTTTTTCCTTCTCATATGGATAGTCATCAAGGGTCTTGAGGCTTGAGGGATGTGCTGCTTGATGAGCCTCAAGTGGGGCCCGTTTTCCAGGGGGCTTCAGAGCGAATTTCTTCGCATACTTGGGAGTTACAAACTTGTATTCTTTCCATTCCTTCGCCCATTGGCGTTCTATCTTCTGCAGTCGGATCTTTCTCTTGGCCATTGTCTCATTCTCATCAGGTGTGCAATAGTCCAAGTAAATATCCTCAGGGATATCCGCAGCTGTGTTTTGCTCAAGTTTCTTTCGTCCCTTCTGTTTTCTGTCATCCTCCTTTTTCTTCAGCTGAGGATTTAGCTGATGAGATTGAACTCTTGAGGATTCTGATGAGACTTGAAGATTTTCTTCAAGAAATGTTGTGAATGAGTTAATGTGATGAGAACCGAGAGATTCATCAGCTGACATGTGTGTACCTGTGAACAGAGTATAGTTGCGAGGAATTTGGAGAGGTCATATGCGTTCTCAGATTTGAAGAAAAGGAAAAAGTTTGACAGTTGAGGAATTTAACCAGTGGTTGAGGAATTTTCCTAAGCATGCTGTTCTTGGGTTCCAGAGTTGTACAGATCCAAAAATTCGCACAATTGAGGAATCTCGTGAAAATCTTAGATGCTTAGTATCGTTCATCAATGATGTGGTGATAGACAGTGTTTGAGGAATCAAGTGATGATCGATTCTTGAGGAAAAACAGATTTCACATAGAAGATGGAAAATTGTAGATCTAACTTCCGGTAAAAATGGGATTTTATTTACCCTTGAAGGAGCACACGAAGAACACAGAAAAGTTGTGTAGAGAGGCTCTTCGGTCGCGTGTCCAATGCGCCCTAACCCGGCGACAAAGGACGTCTACTGCGGCGGCGGACGAAGATGGTCCGACTCCGGCATGATTCCGGCGACGGAGAAGTCGAGGGAGTGAAGCTCTTCCTCACCGGTGACGAAACTTCCAGCGGTGGCGCTAGGGTTCTTTGCTTTTTGCTGTAGCAAGAGAGCGATGGGGCGAAGAAGAGTTTCCCGAGGGGGATAGGGACATATTTATAGCCATACAGTTACTGTTGGCGCAAAGATTTCGGACCAAACAGCCCCTGCCTCTACGTCTCCGCAGGACACGTGTAGTTCCCGAGCAAGGCGGTGGAGATAGTGGAGATCGTGGTTATCCGAACGTGGGAAGTGGGTTTCAGTTACTGTGCATTAAAAAACAATTTTTGAATATTTGAGGATTCTCGTTACAAAATCATCAGCTGACAAGGACACAGTGAGGATTTTGAACAAAGTTTCAAGTAGAACGCATATGAAGAATTGAATAGACTGGGTGAGTATAGCATAGAGGGAAAGTAGGGTTTGATCACATTCACTTAGCAGAAATATCAACTTGAAGAAATAGTTGTAAGTGAATGCTGTTGAGGACTTGAAATCACAGTCTATCTAGTCAAATGAAAGTCATCAAGTGTTTTTGAACATTTTGTGATAAATCGTCACAATGAAGAACAACTGTTTTGAAGAAAAACACATTTTGAGGAAATGGAACATTTGAAGAAAATCAACTTGAAGAATTTCACATTGGGCGGTGGCATGACCCACCATATAAGAATGTTGATTACAGACACCACGTACAATTGTCGTAGGGCCCTGAGAATCAATTTCTTCGTTGATTTCTTCCCAATCAGAGTGACATTCTTCATCAGTTGAAAATCGATTCATCATGTGTTGCACATATAAGTCATCAATTTTGCATAAGTGTTAGGATGTGTGCATGTTTTTACAAAACATTTGAAGATTCTAAGATATTTAGCTCACACTGCAACTTGCAAAACCTTTTCTCATCCAAGGGCTTAGTGAAGATATCTGCCAGTTGATCATCAGTCTTCACATGGTCGATGAGGATATTGCCCTTGAGGACATGGTCCCGAAGAAAATGATGACGAATATGGATGTGCTTGGTCTTCGAGTGTTGTACTGGGTTGTATGCAATCTTGATTGCACTCTCATTGTCGGAGTAGAGAGGCACATTCTTCATGTTTATGCCGTAGTCCTTGAGGGTTTGCTTCATCCATAGTAATTGAGCACAGCATGAACCTGCAGTAATGTACTCAGCTTCGGCAGTGGAGAGTGATACGCAGTTCTGCTTCTTTGAGGACCAGCAAACTAGTGATCTTTCAAGGAAATGGCATGTGCCAGAAGTTGACTTGCGATCCACACGGTCACCAGCATATTCTGAATCAGAATACCCTACCAGATGAAGATTTGAGCCCTTGGGATACCATAATCCTAGTGTTGGTGTGTGAGCTAAATATCGAAGAATATGCCTCACAGCCTTATGGTGTGATTCCTTCGGTTTTGCTTGAAAACGTGCGCACATGCAAACACTAAGCATTATATCTAACCTAGATGCACATAGATACAATAAAGAGCCAATCATAGAACGATATACCTGCTGATCGAAATCTTCACCATTTTCATCAGTGCCGAGGTGGCCGTTGGTAGGCATTGGAGTCTTGGCACCTTTGCATTGATGCATGTCTAATTTCCTCAGAACATCCTTGAGGTATTTCTCCTGTGATATGAAGATTACATTGCTTTGTTGACGAATTTGAAGACCTAAAAAGAATTTCAGCTCCCCCATCATGGACATCTGATATTCTTCACTGATCATGTAAGCAAATTCATCACTGTATCGTTTGTCAGTACAACCACATATGATATCGTCGACATATATTTGACACACGAATAGCTCATTATCATAGGATTTAGTGAAAAGAGTTTGATCGAGTGAACCAGGTTTGAAGCCTTTCTTCATGAGTAATTCCTTCAATGCATCATACCATGCCCGAGGGGCTTGCTTGAGACCATAGAGAGCCTTTTTGAGTCTGAAGACTTTGTCTGGATTCTTTGGATCCTCAAAACCTGGGGGCTGAGCAACATATACTTCTTCCTCAAACTTACCATTGAGGAATGCACTTTTCACATCCATTTTATATAAGATGATGTTATGATGATTAGCATAAGCAAGTAGTATTCGAATAGCTTCAAGTCTAGCAACAGGTGCAAAAGTTTCATCGAAATCTATTCCTTCAAACTGGGTGTAGCCTTGGGCTACAAGTCGTGCCTTGTTCCTCACCACTTGACCGTCCTCATCTTGCTTGTTTCGGAAAATCCACTTGGTGCCGATGATGTTGTGCTTGCGAGGATCTGGTCGTTTGACGAGCTCCCATACGTCATTCAACTTGAATTGAAGAAGTTCGTCTTGCATAGCTTGGATCCACTCCGGTTCCAGAAAAGCCTCAGCAACTTTTGAGGGTTCTGTGATGGATACAAAGGAAAAATGCGCACAAAAGTTAACTAAGTGTGAAGCTTTTGAGTGAGTGAGAGGACCTGACGCGTTGATGTCGTTGAGAATTTTGTCAAGTTCTACTTCATTTGCAATCCTCGGCTGAGCTGGTTGAGGATTTCATGTGGGGACCCCGACTTATGAGTCGAGATCGCCGTGCTCAGTGATCCCAGAGATCAATGCTCACCGAACACAGATACCGAATAAAAGAGTCTTACATCCATACATATCGTTTGATACAATAAACGACCACTTCGGTCGAGTCTTACATATATAGGGCCTTAAAGGCCTACACTTGAAACTGAACCAATAGCGGAATTATTGGTTGAAAGCGTGAACCCATGCCATCAGCCTTAACCTACAGGCATTCTGACTGGGAAGCGGCCTAGCTCGCAAGAACGTCACCGAGTTAATCTTCACCATATCATGTTCTTTCATACCTGGTCAATGAAATAACCAGTGGCAAGCCAATGAGTACTTTGAATGTACTCGCACACAACCCACGATATGAACATTGAAAGTGAAGGGGTAACACTATCATGCATCATTAGTGTAACTCAGCTGGGTGGAAGGGTCATGAATATGCATCAGGTTAAAGAATTACTTTTGAAGAACATGTTACAGATATCAACATATGAGCTAAGGGTTGAACCATCCGGGTTCACCCTATATGCCAAGTCATCGGACTTGTCATAACCTCAATGTATCAGCTGAGGGCTAAACCATCCGGGTTTACCCTATATGCCAAGTCATCGGACTTGTCATAACCTCAACGTATCAGCTGAGGGTTAAACCATCCGGGTTCACCCTATATGCCAAGTCACCGAACTTGGTCATATTATTATGCTTATAACAACACCTTTTTAACACCACACACACACTCACACTTGGTTTATGCGGAAATATCAGGACGTAGTTTAAGCAGTATTACCCAACTGTCCTTGACGTGGACACGGCTATTCGAATAGTTTACACTCTACAGAGGTAGTACGCTGGACGCACGAGATCCGGGAAACTTCCATGTCATCCACGACTCGCGGTATATCGCGTATACCCGAGGTAAGTACCCGATCATCATCTTTCCCCTAACGATACTAGACAAAGAGGTCCAGTCGATTGGTACCCAGCCCACATGTTGTACGTCTTACGAGCACCGACTGTGGACAGTATCAACCATGCAGGGACCAACGGTGTGCCTGGAACTCATAATAATGGCATAGTCGTCCTACCTGGCACGACCCCATCACGAGAGTGACGACAATCACTCCCGCAACTAGTAATGTGGCTCTTTGCTAGCACCGACCAGAGTAATCAACAAAGCCCCGTCCCATAAAGGGGTATCGTGGTCGTACTGGTAAGGTCGGGATGGTCGACACATCATAAATCTAATCCCCTTTCTGAAACCATACTGACACAAATCACCGGTGCATCACTTCACCAAAAGTGACCACCAACTCATCATCACCCTCGGGCATTAGTGGCACCCGACGGGGTTTTCATAAACTCTTATTTAACTCATCATTATGCTCATGATAATATGCTCTATCATTACTTGTCAACATGGTATTAGCATGACCCCCAAGGGGTAGGGTCAAGCTCAATGCAATGGTCCTATAACTCTACTAGTCAGCATGACAATAGCATGATCCTCATAGATGGTAGGGTCAAGCTCATCATGCTTGTGCTCCGAGGAGCCATATGTATAATATCACCGTCGTGCAAGTTCTTCGAAGAAGCCTTCGACACCATCACATCAATGATGAACCGGCACTGTGATCTCATGCAACGGAAAAGTACTTGCTATTCTAGCATGCATCAATGTATGTGCTCAAGTCATGGTCAAAGGGCTACTTGCCTTGCTCACGTAAGTTCTCGGGGTCTTCGAGGTCTTCCGCTCCAACTCCGAATACTTCGTCTACCGTCAACTATCATCGGAAACAACTATAGTAAGCCATATAGAAAGCAGAATAAAAGTGTTCTATAAATAGAAGTTTTATTTTTCTTGGACCTTTCTAGTCATAAAAAAATACCTGAAGCTTCTCACAGGAGATTTGAATCATCAAGGATTTTTGAATAGGTGAAAGGAGCAATAGGTGGCCATTGAATAAGCCAACAGAAATCATTCTGTTAAAAATGAGTGGAGGCACCCATTTAACAGAGAATGATTTTAGAAATATTTAGGAAGTGGTTTCACTGGTTTTGGAGATGGTATGAATATTCTAGAGATTTTACAATGAGGAATAAATAGCAATAGGAGCTATTTATTTATTGCAACTGAAGTAAGTCACACAAAAATGTTTACCAGGGTTCTAAAAATAGAGAAGGATTTTAGAAGGCTCTCGGAGTTTGAATCACTCCATTTGGAGTTGATTTGAATCTGCTAGGAATTTTGAAAGGTGGGATATTTTATATCCAGATTGGGATTTTAAATAAAACACCACACAAAGTTGGGAGGGAAAATGTGCAAAGCACTTATTTGGATAGGCCTCATTTTTAGGATCTTGCCGAAATTTGAATCAATGAAATTGGAGTTAGTATGAATTTATGGTGGAATTTGTAAGTTTAGCCAAATCTGAAAAAGGGAAAAGGACTCAGTTGCGGGGTTATCTTACGCCCACGGCGTCAGATAGGCCCTCGGGCTGGCCCAGCAGCTCGGCCGCAAGCGACGGACACGCCGAAAGCGCATAGCCTTAAATACGCTTTCGGAAGGGGGAGGTGAACCATGCTGAGTGTGCCTCCACTTATTCCGCGCGGGCCTGGCCTTGGCTCGCTGACAGGGGGTCCCGCCTGCCAGGTCTTCTCCTTCCTCCTGCTCGCACGCAGGGGAGCAGGGGGGTAGACCGGCCGCGGGAGGAGCTCCCCCAGGTGGCTCTGGCCACCCCCCGGCCGTGCGCCGGCCACCGGCGTGCTCGAGGGAGTTAGCCGCCCCCGTTCCCCTACCTAGCGTCTGCAGGGGAGAGCCGCAAGGTTGCCGAAGATGCGGCTACAGGGAGATAGCCGGCCTGCACTGGTGCCGGTACCAGGGGCGAAGGGAGGGAGATGGAGGAGCTGGGGAGGAGGCCCGGCGACGAGTTGGTCCTCCGTAGGGGGGCCAGGGCGAGGGGAGACCCCTCGCTAGCCGTGCTCGAGCGGCGGCCTCCGGTGGCTTCGACCATGGCTGCCGATGTGGGGACCCCGACTAGCAAGTCGAGTTCGCTGTGCCCAGTGACCCCAAGGATCAATGTTCACTAAACACAGATACTGAATAATAGAGTCTTACATCCAAGTACCGAAATTATTACATCAAACGACCAGAAGGTCGGGTTCAAGAGCGAGGCCTAAAGCCAATTAAACAGATACATCGGGTAGCGGAAACTCGTAAGGGCTAAGCGGTGCCCATGCCATCAAGCCTACACCGACAGGCATTCTGACTTGGAAGCGTCCTAGATCGCAGGTTCGTCTCCGAAGGCGTACTCGTCGCCAAACTCCGGTCCTTCCATGTCTGGTCAATAATATAACCAGTGGCAAGCCAATGAGTACTTTGAATGTACTCGCAAACAGCCCATGATATGAACATTGATAGTGAAGAATAACAGTAACATGTATCTTTGGTGGAATGCAATTTGGTGGAATGATCAGGTATATGCAACAAGTTAAAGAACTACTCTTGAAGAACAGGTTACAGATATCGACATATCTGACAAGGGTTGAACACACCGGGTTCACCCTATATGACAAGTCACCGAACTTGGTCATATCAATTCCTCAAGTAACTCTGGTTATTAACACCATTCACCGAACTCACACACACACACTTGGTTTATGCGGAAACGCTGGACGTAGTTTAAGCAGCACCACCCAACTGTCCTTGACCGTGGACACGGCTATTCGAATAGTTTGACACTCTGCAGAGGTAGTACGCTGAACCCACGAGAAATGGGAAACTTCCGTGTCATCCACGACTCGCGGTATATCACGTATACCCAAGGTAAGTGCCTGATCATCATCTTTCCCCTGACGATACTAGAAAAAGAGGTCCACTCGGTTGGTACCCAGCCCACATGTTGTACGTCTTAGGAGCACCGACTCTGGACAGTATCAACCATGCGGGGACCAACGGTGTGCCTGGAACTCATAATAATGGCATAGTCGTCCTACCTGGCACGACCCCATCACGAGAGTGACATCGATCACTCCCGCCACTAGTAATGTGGCTCTTTGCTAGTACCGACCAAAGTAATCAACAAAGCCCCATCCCATAAAGAGGTAACATGGTCGTACAGGTAAGGTTGGGACGGTCGAGACATCATAAATCTAATCCCATTTCCAAAACCACACACGCAAAATACCCGGTGCACCACTTCTCCAAAAGTGGCCACCAACTCATCATCACCCTCGGGCATTAGTGGCACCCGACGGGGTTTTCATAAACTCTTTATTTTATGACATCAACATGCTCATGATAATATGCTCTATCTTTACTTGTCAACATGGTATTAACATGACCCTCAAGGGGTAGGGTCAAGCTCAATGCAATGATCTAACTTTAGTAACCCGCATGATAGTACCGTGACCCTCAGAGATGGTAAGATCAAGCTCATCGTGCTCATGCTCCGAGGAGCCATGTGAATAACATCATCAACATGCAAGGGCTTTGAAGAAGCCTCCGGTGCCATCACCACAATGATGAACCGGCATCGTGATCACATGCAACGGGAAAATACCAACTATACTAGCATGCAACAATGTTTATGATCAAGTCATGGTCAAAGGGCTGCTTGCCTTGGTCAGCTAGGTATCCGGGGTCTTCGAGGTCTTCCGCTCCGAATCCTCCGTCACTCGGTAACTCTACCGTCGAGAAAGGAATAAATAAATAATAGCTCACACCAAAACAGATAACAAGGTGCTTTTAAAAATGTTGCAAAGCTTGAATAAATTCAGTTTATTGTTTTGGAAAATGTTTCCTATGGTTTTTATTAGCTAAGCATATTTATTTAAAAGCAAACAGGAGCAAACAAATGCTTTTAATATCGTTTTATTATACCAAAACAGGTTCTGTTTTTGAAAAATGTCAAACTCTACCGAATCAATTACTACACATTTTTAGAAAATTGTTGGTGGAAGAATCATATTTTTCTACTGGCTAAATATTTTTATAAATATCATTTAAGCTTGCAGGTTAAAAATAAAAGAAAAGGCCAGCGGGGGACCCAGCCGTCCCAGCCAGCAGACCGGCCACCAGGCACGCGCGTGCCACGTTCAAACCTGACATGCGGGCCCCTGGGGTCAGCGTCAGCGGCTGTGCGCGCTGGCTGCCCCAGGACACCGACAGGTGGGCTCCACCTGTCGGGTCCTTCTCCTACCTCCAGCGAGAGAGGTGGAGACGGACGCCGGCGAGGCTACCGTTGCCGTCACGCCAATCTAGGAGTGGGAATGGGTCCCTCGTTCCTCTGCCTACCTGCTCGTGGTCGGGACGTCACCAGAGGTGGTCTGGGTCGCCGGCGACGAGGTGACTGTGGCGGAAAGGTTTCGGGATGGCATCGAGCTAGTGGCTAGGGGCACGGATTCGCTCGGGGAAGTTGGGGGAAATGATCCTGGCGTCAAGGGAATTGCAATGGGAGGTCGGGCGGCGGAGGAGCCGGCGTGTAGCCGGAGATCGACCGAAGCTCCGAGGCGGAGGGGCCTCGGTCGATCTCGAGCACCGGGGCTCTGCGAGCTCGATTGAGAGGGTAGGAGGAGTCTAGTGGTTGTGCTGAAGCTGCCTGGGGGTGCTGGGGTGCCGGGGAGACCTATTTATAGGCCAGCGACGGTGAGCTGACTCGGGCGTGCCGGTGACTCACCGTGTCGCGCGTGCATGCACAGTGAGGTGCTGGCCGCGAAACCACGGGTTCGGGACATGGTTTAGGACCTTCTGGTGCATCAGCCGCAGAAGGAGAGCGAGTGGGGTCGAGCCGCAGCGTCCGCGTCGAGGAGAGGGGGACCCTGATGGTAGCTTTGCACAGAGTGGTTGTCGGGGGAGCGTTTGGACACTACTAGGGAGGTTGGAACTGGCCGGGGCGACGTCCCCTTGCTGGAGGTTCTCTGTAGCGCGTCCAGAGCGCAGTTTTGGCATGCCACGGCATGCTGGCGCGCTCTGGGGCACTTTGGACGTGTCCTCCATCTCCTGAGTGTTGCTGGGAGTGTGCCTAGCCGTTGTGTACTAGTGGGAGCACGAGCTGGTCAAAGGAGGCAAGGAACACCAGTGTTGCCAGCCCTGGCCTGCGGCTCAAATTGAAGATCTTGTCACTAGTGCTTGGAGTTGGGGAGGGGCTGGTTGACTGAGTGCTCAGGGTGTTCTAGGGCTCTAACTCACTAAGTTTGTGGCTTTGCCATTGGGTAAAACAGTTGCTAGGAGGGTTTTTACCTTCCTGTCAGAAGGTGTTCGACAGTGATTTGGGGTGCTTCCACTCCACCACTGGAACTGACACTTAACAGGTTTGGTCTTGGGGTAAAAACATGGGGTTTCACCAAATTTGAGCTCCATTGAACAAGTTTAGCTTTGTAAACTTGGAAATGCTTCAAAATGACCAGTACTGTCCTTTACAAAGTGTGGCCAATTAGAGTCTCACAAATCCCATCTTTGGTGTGGAGTCCTCATTTGAGGTGTCAAACACCTCTGCAAAGTTTCAGCTCCATTGGAGAAACTTTGCAATGTAGAGTTGTTCCAACTCTTCTGTGGACAGAGAGGGTTTTGGGCTCATTAGGTGCACTTCCCCACCTTGGATCAAGGTGAGATTATATATGAGCACCTAATATGGCTTGGGAGGGCTCCTGTAATTTTATGGGAATTTATTGAGATTATTTCCTTTGGAAATATCTCAAAAAGCTAAAACAGACAGAAATGGTTTTCAGGGTTTTACTCAAATAATATTAATATAAAATAGGGTTGAAAATCTTATATATGGAAAATATATGTCCTTGTGAGCTTCCATGAATTTACTCAGAATTTTCTAAGGCAGGAAAGCAATTTTCCTTGTGGGAATATCATTCCTGGCCTTAGAAACAGACATAAATATATAATAGGAAAATAATATTTTAAATCACCAATTAATGTTTTTAATGAATGAAAATAATATTTGGATCACATCACCAACTTTGGTTGGAAGTGCCACTTGGCTTCATGAGCTAGTAGTATATCCCAACATGATGAAGGTGATCTTGATATAAAGGAAAAAGGGTTTTTGAAGAGAGCAAAATAATAAGTTTTTCATGGGTTTGAGTCATCAAGCAAGCAAGCATTCACTCATACAAGGGCTTACATTGCACTCACAACATTATTTGAAAAAGTTTTAACAAGCTCTGATTTTGCAACATAAAATACTTGTGGTGAAAAACAGGGTGTGACAGCCGAAGGGAAAGGGGAGGAAGAGAAGGCTCGGGAGGAAGAAGGGGGGCTCGAGACGGGTTCCTGGGAGAGAGTAGGAGGGTTTGAGGGAGCCAGAGATGCTCGGGAGGCCCTAAGTGGGGGAGGAGGAGCCGAGAGAACTTGGGAGCTCTCTGGAGCTCTCGGTGCATGGTCGCCACGCATGCCTGAGGGGTCTTGGAGGCTAGTTGATGGTGGGGAATGGCTCAAATGGTCAAGGGGAGCCTCTGAGACACACTGGGGCACGAAGAAACGGCTAGGCACGCCCTGGAGAAAGAAGAGAAGGTGCAGAGCACCATTTCTGCACGCCAGGGAGGTGGTCACCACCCCACCTGGTGTCCTGGGCCACCCCTTGGCCAGGTCAAGGTGTCAAGCATGCAGGGCATGCGTGCGACGAAGCACTGGTGGAGTTTGGAGCCAAGTGAAGAAGGTTTGAATGGGGTTTGACTGTTGTAAACATTTCAGCAGGAAACTAGGGGCTAATACAAATGGTTTTTATAGGCAGGGATGGGAGCTGAAACCATGTCGTGGAGCATCTAGTATGGAAGGACTACACATCTGCAAAAATTCAACTGAAGAAAAGAAGTGTAGCTAGCACTTGTTGTACAAAGCTACTTTTCGGCCAGAAATGAACTTGAGGAGGTGTTGTTCATTTTCTCCACATGAGCATGCCATATCTTGGTTCTAAATGAAGCCTTGGAATATAATGGATGCTCTGGAAAGAGTTGGGGGTGATAGCTTAAGCAGAATAATGGAAAGAAGGGTAAAACAGTGCTGCCAAGGGTGAAAATGAGAGAAACTTACAAAGGGTCCTTCCCCAATAATTGACCAGTGGCCATGGGAAAGTTACTGGAGGTAAAATATGACTATGTGAGGCTGTGGTAGAAAGTTGACCTCAAGGGTAAAAGTGGAAGGGGCAAAAGAAGCCAAATTAGTGAGTGCACACAAGGTGTTCGATATGTGGTTGGGCCACCAGATGAATTCCAATGGCTATGAAACTTAGCAGGGTCAAACATTAGATGAAAATAGGCTTGCACACCAAATTCGGGATTTGCTGGAGGAGTTTTCCAATATAGACTTGAAAAACCCTAGAAATGGGAGAAATGGGTTTCTTCTTAGAACCCTATTCAAATGAATTCCCACAAATCCAATATTTGGTGTAGGGGCATTATTTGAGCATTAAGGCATGCACAAAAAGTTTGAGGATAATTGGAGAAACTTTATAATGTAACATTTACCAAAGTCAGAAATCAACACACAGGGTTTTGAGGTTCTTAGGACAAGTTCCTCTATTCTCCTTGGTGTACCACTTGGTGTGGATGCCTCATTGGAGTACTGGAACATGTCCACGAAATTTGAGCATGGTTGCAGACACTTCACAATGTAGAGTTGCTCAAATTTGATTCTGAACAGATAGGGTCTTAGAGTGATTAGGGGAGTCAAATCAACTTGGATTGAAATGAAACTTGGCAAGATCATCAAGAATATCATGGATGACATGCTAGAATTTTACTGGAATTTATTGAGAATATTTCTTATAGAAATATTCCAAAAGCTTGAAATAGGCAGGAATGGTTTTGGAGGGGTTTGCCCAATATTTTGAACCTGACCATGTGTTGAAACTCATAAATATGGAATAAATATATCAACTGAGTTTCCCTAAATTTTCTGAAATATTTTGAAGGCAATAAAAATAACTTTCCTTCATAGGAGACCATTTCTAGCCTCGCAGAAGGGCTTTTAAATAAAATAATAAAATATCTTTTAAAATAATAATATGGTGGTTTTTGAAATTCATTTTGATAATGGTTTTAAATAAAACAATTGGTGCAAAACAAACTCCCTAATTTGAGGACTTGTAGTACAAACCTCATCTCAGGGGTTTGAAAGTTTAATTCAAAGAAAAGCTTTTTGGTGAAAATAATATTTGGTAAAAATAGATATTTGTCCTAAACACATGGTATGATCATTAGGCAGGAGATCATGGAGTGAGGAGGTGATTAGGAGGATGGCAAGAATTAATGGGGATCAATCACATGCAATTAAACAAACAGGCACACAATAGTCACTCCAAGCATCACAAGCATTCACAAAAAATTTAATTGGTCCTAAATGTTGAAATAAGTTAATTAGTCAAGGAAGCCAAAAACAGGGTGTGACAGACCTTACCCTCTTAAGAAAATCTCGTCCCTCAGATTTCTGGGCTAGGGGTTGGTGAGATACAGAATCTTGATTTGGAGGTAGTCTTCATGTCCCCATGTTGTTGTCGTGGTCTTGAGGTGCTTGATGGTACAAATTCGAATGTTCACAAGTCCTCGACTGATCGTGAGCGGAATCTGGCAATAAGTTATGCTTGACCGAGGTCAAGGGCTTGGTGAGCTAAGTCTATGCAAGGTTCTGACGTGCGAGTGTATTCCAAAGTCAGAATACGTGGCAAGCTGGTGTGTCTGGGATCTGGTCCTGGGGTTTCGCATGCCGGTTAGTGACATCAAGATGTCTCGCGTTAGAACGCACTATCAAGTCTTTGCATGGCTTCCTACTTACGGGGAAGTCTTTGATTTGCTTTCGGCAGTCAAGCTTTGGTCGCAATTAGTCTTCGAAGGCTTCTCTTGAAAGGGTTCGGGCTGGGTCTCACCTATGAGTC
Source organism: Hordeum vulgare subsp. vulgare (assembly GCF_904849725.1). NCBI lineage: Eukaryota > Viridiplantae > Streptophyta > Magnoliopsida > Poales > Poaceae > Hordeum > Hordeum vulgare. Next base: position 126,430,266 of record NC_058518.1, on the reverse strand, counting down.
TAAGCTCGGAGGCTCAGGTCCCGAACAGGTCCTGCCATCTTGGGAGTTTGCGAGGGTTTCTGGATAATTTAGCTACCCAAGATTATCGACCAGTCATCCATTCCCAAGGTCTGCGACTCGGCAAGCAGGAATCACCTTTAGCAGGTTTCCACCACGACTCACTAGTACTCTCGTCCTTGATTTGGACCAAGGGGAGGTCGTCTGATTCTTTCGCTTGTCCAAGGGCTTCGTCGTCTTGAATCGTCGAGGCTTCTTGACGTTGTTGATGTGGTCGGTGCGCGGTCGGTGGTTGACTTTTGTTGCTTCATTGTCGTTGTCGTGGCTTCCTTGTCATGGCGGTTCTTCGTCTTGACTTGCGTAGGATAGTCTTCCATTGTCTTGGGATTGCTTCAAGAAGTCCATCTTCTCGAGATATCACTGTACCTTCGAGAGGCATAACAATCAGCATTCCTGGGCTCGACCAAACACGACTAAGGTGTTCTTCCTCTTACTGGGTGAGTAATTATGTCATCAGTGAGGATGACAACCTACCTTCCCAAACACGACATAAGCACAGTGCTCAAAAGTCAGGTGAGGAGAACGGGACTTGCTATGGGCGGGTACTGGCCACATTTCAACGACTTAGAGTTGTCTTCTATGGTCGTAGTCCGTCCATGTTGTGGCTCAGCGAAGCTTTAGGGTCTTAAGAAACTTAGGATGTGGGCGAACAGTTATCATCTTATCTCTAAGCACATTCCTTAGATGCCAATAGTTCGACCGCTAACTTGAGACAACATCACCTCATCTCATCAAGGATATCATCCTACGTGGGTCAGCTCCACACTGCTCAAGCTAGTCAACTCCGGGTTGAGGGAAGAACTAAACCCAAACACTTACAAGTATGGCGTAGCCCCAATTGTACATGCATTACTATGCAAGGACCTTGGGGAGACATACAGCTACCACGATTGAATCTGAGGCACAACAAATCCAATTGTCCACCTAAGTCATCCAATGGATAGGGTACTACACTACTATATTAAGGAAACACGTAGTAGACCAATCTAATATTTTGTTTCCTTCCTATGAATCCGATCAAGTGATCCATCAATCTGATCAATCATTACTAGACCTATCACTCTAACAAATCCAACACGGATGGGGTTCTACATAATCTCTTAGTGTCCTCATAACTCACATATTACTGCAAGAATTACGTCGTAGTATGTCCACCAACTTCAATAATCATGCCCATCTAATCTCCAAGGCCAAACTACATAGGTTGTAAATCTATTTGACAACTCCAAGTATACGTACTCTATATCCACCAAGAAACATGGTATCATGATCGAGATTAACGAGCTAAATCCAAATTACTCCGAACCATGTGGTCTTTGTCATCCTCAATACTCTATTAAGATTACCTATTTAAATCCAAGAATCAAATCTAATAAGAAGTCTACTTGATACTCCAAGTCATTATGGTAATTATCTCCAAACCATGCCAACTACTGGCTAAAGTCATGTATACCACCAAGAATAATGTTCGCGATCATAATCATCCTACTAAATCCAATCTTACTCCAGATTATGAAGATTATGCTAATACCAACTTGTTCCACCAAGTTTACCTACCTTTATAAGGGTCTCATGATCCACCAAAATAATCTAGCTATATCCTCAAGACATCTATTATCATCACAACAATCTTAGTCTAATGCCCTCATATCGGAAATCGGTCCTCTTATGGCATCAAGGTTACAGTGCTAGTTTGAGATGGAAGGATACTTGTTCACGGTGATCACTTGTTCCATTGAGAACCCGGTGCTCAGCGGGTTTTATCAGGGACCTACACGAGTTCTGGCAAGTCCATGTACTAGACACATGACCAGAAAAATTGAGCCGGAAAGGCTTGTGGAGGTTAGTCTAGTCTAGTGTGGTTTTCCAATCTCGAGGGGAAAACACACTCCTATGGGTTGTGTGTGGTTAAGCGTAGCATAGTCAGTGTCTTCAACGTCAGCCGTCTTTCGAAGCGGATCCTTGGCACATCTGCCTTGCCGTCTTCAGTTGTCGAGAGGGGTGTGAGAGAGAGAGAGAGCACCAAGGGGAAGGTCTAAGGGTCTTAGTGCAATCAAACAAGCGTTGAAAAATGAACTCAAACAAGTGCAAAAATTATTTTGAACATCAAAATAAGGCAAGTGATATAACTGCATGCTTGTTGCCTAAGAAAAAGCGCGACTCATATCAAAGCACAAACAACAAAAACAAACAACACACAACATGGTCCATCCGACCCATTTCACGGACTCGACTTCGCATAGGGGATTCATGACTTATCCTATCCTAGGTTCAGGGACTCGATAGTCGTGCTTGCTTCTTGCTCCGGAGTGGAGTCCGCTAAGTATTCTGGACCTTCTCAGGGTGTTGTCACGCCTCTTGTTGTCGCTTGCTGAAGCAATTCGCTTGAGTTGTAAGGAACTCTGGTTGTCTTCTCGTCTGGGAAGTTGCTGACGAAGGTGGTTCTTCATAGCTGTCACTGACAGGGTCTTCCTTGTCTTCGTGATCTTGTCGTCGTCTTCTTGTCTTCAGAGGCTTCGAGGGTCTCAAGTGGACACCTACATGCACCGATATTTGCAAGACATGATAGAGTTCTAATCTGTCAATCATACTAATTGCGATATCGACACCTAGAGCGGGGGATGAAGAGAACCGTTTTCCTGCTCACTAAGGTGAGGCGGACCAAATGGCAAGGTTCTCATCCACCGGTGGTGGTCGACACAATTACTTATAACTGACAGGGTCGCTCTACTAGTGATGCAGATCAAGGATTACATATATTATGTCCATATTATCGTAGGCGAAAGTGGCATCACTCTGGAACAGTGCCCAGGGTTTCACCATCTTCTAAGCCTCGATGTCCTCGTTCCTCTTAGAGGTACTTCTGTTGTTGTCGTCTATTCGTAGAGTTGTCTTCTCTGTCCTTTAGCACAGGTGTTTGCGTGGAAAGGTTACTTCCTTCCGGGCTGCCCACGAGGATTTCAATTTACCCCGTGGTCAGAAGGGCATAAGGTTCTAGAGACCATTAGCAAGTTTTGAAAAAGTAGACGAGGAGTGTCAAGAAAATAAGAGTAGAAGGCTAGAGCATAACCTTCAATTTCTTTCAAGTTTTAGGATTTGAGAAAATATATAAGTTCTGTAAGTATTTTGAAGGATCCAGAAAGCAGTTTTATCCTAACTAACATCCATGCTAACTAAGGGCTTCCTACAGTCAAGATGGTTCGGATACCAGCTCTGTGGGGACCCCGACTTACGAGTCGAGATCGCCGTGCTCAGTGATCCCAGAGATCAATGCTCACCGAACACAGATACCGAATAAAAGAGTCTTACATCCATACATATCGTTTGATACAATAAATGACCACTTCGGTCGAGTCTTACATATATAGGGCCTTAAAGGCCTACACTTGAAACTGAACCAATAGCGGAATTATTGGTAGAAAGCGTGAACCCATGCCATCAGCCTTAACCTACAGGCATTCTGACTGGGAAGCGGCCTAGCTCGCAAGAACGTCACCGAGTTAATCTTCACCATATCATGTTCTTTCATACCTGGTCAATGAAATAACCAGTGGCAAGCCAATGAGTAATTTGAATATACTCGCAAACAGCACATGATATGAACATTGAAAGTGAAGGGTAACACTATCATGCATCATTAGTGTAACTCAACTGGGTGGAAGGGTCATGAATATGCATCAGGTTAAAGAATTACTTTTGAAGAACAGGTTACAGATATCAACATATCTGCTAAGGGCTGAACCATCCGGGTTCACCCTATATGCTAAGTCATCGGACTTGTCATAACCTCAATGTATCAGCTGAGGGCTAAACCATCCGGGTTTACCCTATATGCCAAGTCATTGGACTTGTCATAACCTCAATGTATCAGCTGAGGGTTAACCCATCCGGGTTCACCCTATATGCCCAGTCACCGAACTTGGTCATATTATTATGATTATAACAACACCTTTTTACCACCACACACACACTCACACTTGGTTTATGCAGAATTACCAAGACGTAGTTTAAGCAGGATTACCCAACTGTCCTTGATCGTGGACACGGCTATTCGAATAGTTTACACTCTGCAGAGGTAGTACGCTGGACCCACGAGATCCAGGAAACTTCCGTGTCATCCACGACTCGCGGTATATCACGTATAACCGAGGTAAGTACCCGATCATCATCTTTCCCCTGTCGATACTAGACAAAGAGGTCCACTTGATTGGTACCCAGCCCACATGTTTTACGTCTTACGAGCATCGACTCTGGACAGTATCAACCATGCAGGGACCAACGGTGTGCCTGGAACTCATAATAATGGCATAGTCGTCCTACCTGGCACGACCCCATCACGCGAGTGACGACAATCACTCCCGCCACTAGTAATGTGGCTCTTTGCTAGCACCGAACAGAGTAATCAACAAAGCCCCGTCCCATAAAGGGGTATCGTGGTCGTACTGGTAAGGTTGGGACGGTAGACACATCATAAATCTAATCCCCTTTCCGAAACCATACTCACACAAATCACCGGTGCATCACTTCACCAAAAGTGACCACCAACTCATCATCACCCTCGGGCATTAGTAGCACCCGATGGGGTTTTCCTAAACTCTTATTTAACTCATCATTATGCTCATGATAATATGCTCTATCATTACTTGTCCACATGGTATTAGCATGACCCTCAAGGGGTAGGGTCAAGCTCAATGCAATGGTCCTATAACTCTACTAGTCAGCATGACAGTAGCATGATCCTCATAGATGGTAGGGTCAAGCTCATCATGCTTGTGCTCCGAGGAGCCATATGTACAACATCACCGTCGTGCAAGTGCTTTGAAGAAGCCTTCGGTACCATCACATCAATGATGAACCGGCACTGTGATCTCATGCAACGGAAAAGTACTTGCTATTCTAGTATGCATCAATGTATGTGCTCAAGTCATGGTCAAAGGGATGCTTGCCTTGCTCACGTAAGTTCTCGGGGTCTTCGAGGTCTTCCGCTCCAACTCCGAATACTCCATCTACCATCAACTATCGTCGGAAACAATTATAGTAATCCATATAACAAGTAGAATAAAAGTGTTCTATAAATAGAAGTTCTATTTTTCTTGGACATCTCTGGTCATAAGAAAAATACCTGAAGCTTCTCACAGGAGATTTGAATCATCAAGGATTTTTGAATAGGTGAAAGGAGCAATAGGTGGCCATTGAATAAGCCAACATAAATCATTCTGTAAAAAATGAGTGGAGGCACCCATTTAACATAAAATGATTTTAGAAATATTTAGGAAGTGGTTTCACTGGTTTTGGAGATGGTATGAATATTCTAGAGATTTTATAATGAGGAATAAATAGCAATAGGAGCTATTTATTTATTGCAACAGAAGTAAGTCACACAAAAATGTTGACCAGGGTTCTAAAAATAGAGAAGGATTTTAGAAGTCTCTAGGAGTTTGAATCACTCCATTTGGAGTTGATTTGAATCTGCTAGGAATTTTGAAAGGTGGGATATTTTATATCCACATTGTGATTTTAAATAAAACACCACAGCAAGTTGGGAGGGAAAATTGTGCAAAGCACTTATTTGGATAGGCCTCATTTTTAGGATCCTGCAGAAATTTGAATCAATGAAATTGGAGTTAGTATGAATTTATGGCGGAATTTGTAAGTTTAGCCAAATCTAAAAAAGGGAAAAGGACTCAGCACCGGGGTTATCTTACGCCCACGATGTCAGATAGGCCCTCGGGCTGGCCCAGCAGCTCGACCGCAAGCGACGGACACGACGAAAGCGCATAGCCGTAAATACGCTTTCGGAAGGGGGAGGTGAACCGCGCTGAGTGCGCCTCCACTTATTCCGTGCGGGCCTGGCCTTGGCTCGCTGACAGGGGGCCCCGCCTGCCAGGTCTTCTCCTTCCTCCTGCTCGCACGCAGGGGAGGCAGGGGGTAGACCAGCCGCGGGAGGAGCTCCCCCAGGTTGCTCTGGCCACCCCCCGGCGGTGCTCGGGGGAGTTAGCCGCCCCCGTTCCCCTACCTGGCGTCTGCAGGGGAGAGCCGCAAGGTTGCCGGTGATGCGGCTGCAGGGAGATCGGCGACCTGCGCTGGTGCTGGTACCAGGGGCGAAGGGAGGGAGATGGAGGAGCTGGGGAGGAGGCCCGGCGACGAGGTGGTACTTCGGAGTGGGCCCAGGGGCGAGGGGAGACCCCTGGCTAGCTGTGCTCGTGCGGCGGCCTCCGGTGGCTTCGGCCATGGCTGCCGAAGGGAAAGGGAAGGAAGAAGGGGGGCTCGAGAGGGGTTCCAGGGAGAGAGTAGGAGGGTTTGAGGGAGCCAGAGATGCTCGAGAGGCTCTAACTGGGGGAGGAGGAGCCGAGAGAGCTCGGGAGCTCTCTGGAGCTCTTGGTGCATGGTCTCCACGCATGCCTGAGGGGTCTTGGAGGCTAGCTGATGGTGGGGAATGGCTCGAATGGTCAAGGGGAGCCTCTGAGACACACTGGGGCACGAAGAAACGGCTAGGCACGCCTTGGAGAAAGAAGACAAGGTACAGAGCACCGTTTTTGCACGACAGGGAGGTGGTCACCACCCCACCTGGTGTCCTGGGCCACCCCTTGGCCAGGCCAAGGTGTCAAGCATGCAAGGCATGTGTGCCACGAAGCACTGGTGGAGTTTGGAGCCAAGTGAAGAAGGTTTCAATGGGGTTTGACTGCTGTAAACATTTCAGGAGGAAACTAGGGGATGATACAAATGGTTTTTACAGGCAGGGATGGGAGCTGAAACCATGTCCTGGAGCATCTGGTATGGAAGGACTACACATGTGCAAAAATTCAGCTCAAGTAAAGAAGTGTAGCTAGAACTTGCTGTACAAAGCTACTTTTCAGCCAGAAATGAACTTGAGGAGGTGCTGCTCATTTTCTCCACATGAGCATGTCATATCTTGGTTCTAAATGAAGCCTTGGAACATAACGGATGCTCTGGAAAGAGTTGGGGTGATAGCTTAAGCAGAATAATGGAAAGAAGGGTAAAACAGTGCTGCCAAGGGTGAAAATGAGAGAAACTTACAAAGGGTCCTTCCCCAATAATTGACCAGTGGCCATGGGAAAGTTACTGGAGGTAAAATATGACTATGTGAGGCTGTGGTAGAAAGTTGAGCTCAAGGTTAAAAGTGGAAGGCGCAAAAGAAGCCAAATTAGTGAGTGCACACAAGGTGTTCGATATGTGGTTGGGCCACCAGATGAATTCCAATGGCTATGAAACTTAGCAGGGTCAAACAATAGATGAAAATAGGCTTGCACACCAAATTTGGGATTTGCTGGAAGAGTTTTCCAATGTAGACTTGAAAAACCCTAGAAATGGGCAGAAATGGGTTTCTGCTTAGAACCCTATTCAAATGAATTCCCACAAATCCAATATTTGTTGTAGGGGCATTATTTGAGCATTAAGGCATGCACAAAAGGTTTGAGGATAATTGGAGAAACTTTATAATGTAAAGTTTACCAAAGTCAGAAATCAACAGAGAGGGTTTCGAGGATCTTAGGACAAGTTCCTCTATTCTCCTTGTTGTACCACTTGGTGTGGATGCCATATTGGAGTAGTGGAACATGTCCACCAAATTTGAGCACAATTGCAGACACTTCACAATGTAGAGTTGCTCAAATTTGATTCTGGACAGATAGGGTTTTAGAGTGATTAGGGGAGTCAAATCAACTTGGATTGAAATTAAACTTGGCAAGATCATCAAGAATATCATAGATGACATGCTAGAATTTTACTGGAATTTATTGAGAATATTACTTATAGAAATATTCCAAAAGCTTGAAATATTGCTGGCCTCTCAGAAGGGCTTTTAAATAAAATAATAAAATAACTTTTAAAATAATAATATGGTGGTTTTTGAAAGTCATTTTGATAATGGGTTTAAATAAAACAATTGGTGCAAAACAAACTACCTAATTTGAGGACTTGTACTACAAACCTCATCTCAGGGGTTTGAAAGTTTAATTCAAAGAAAAGCTTTTTGGTGAAAATAATATTTGGTAAAAATAGATATTTGTCCTAAACACATGGTATGATCATTAGGCAGGAGATCATGGAGTGAGGAGGTGATTAGGAGGATTGCAAGAATTAATGGGGATCAATCACATGCAATTAAACAAACAGGCAGACAATAGTCACTCCAAGCATCATAAGCATTCACAAAAAATTTAATTGGTCCTAAATTTTTAAATAAGTTAATTAGTCAGTGAAGCCAAAACAGGGTGTGACATTTCGTCTAGGCTGAGGAAGTGGTTCTGGTGCAATTTCCTCAGGAGCATCTTCTTGATTTTCATCAGTGATGGGGATCGTTTCTTCACCAATTTCCTGAGTGGGGACAATGTCTTCAGTTGGTTTGAGCTTTATTGCTTCCTCACGAGACATCTTATCTGGATCAGAAGGCAATTGCTCTCTTTGCGAGCTATTAGTTTCATCGAACCGCACATCTAGAGTCTCAACAACTTTGTTGTGATAGTTGTTGAAGACTCTGTAAGTGTTTGAGTCCTTTCCATAACCGAGCATAAAACCTTCATGTGCCTTAGGTGCAAATTTTGAGCTATGGTGACGACCTCTAATCCAACATTTTGCACGAAGACTTTGAAATAATTTACATTGGGTTTCTTGTCAGTGAGGAGTTCATATGAGGTTTTCTTGAGGAATTTGTGAAGATATACCCTGTTGATGATATGGCATGCAGTGTTGATTGCTTCAGGCCAAAAGCGATGAGGAGTCTGATATTCTTCAAGCATAGTTCTTGCCATTTCAACCAGAGTCCTGTTCTTCCTTTCGACGACACCATTCTGCTGAGGAGTATAAGGAGAAGATAATTCGTGAGTAATACCAAGTTCATCAAGATAATCATCAAGACCAGTGTTTTTGAACTCGGTTCCATTATCACTCCTAATATGTTTGATCTTGATGCCAAAGTTCGTCGAGGCCCTTGAAGAAAACCGTTTGAAGATTTCCTGCACTTCAGTTTTATACACTATGATATGCACCCATGTATATCTGGAATAATCATCAACTATGACGAAGCCATATAAAGATGCTGCATTGGTTAGTGTGGCATAGTGAGTAGGTCCAAATAGATCCATATGAAGCAATTCGAATGGACGTTAGTGGTCATGATAGTCTTCGAGGGACGCTTGGATCTGGTCATTTTCCCAGATTCACAAGCACCGCAGAGATGATCCTTGAGGAATTTGACTGATTCGATGCCGATGACATGCTTCTTCTTCGCGAGCGTGTGCAAATTCCTCATGCCTGCATGACCTAGTCTTCGGTGCCACAACCATCCTTCTGAGGTTTTTGCTAGTAAGCAAGTGGCTGGTTGAGGACCTGTAGAGAAATCAACAATGTACAAATCCCCTCTTCTTACACCTTCGAAGACTTTGGATTTATCAGATTCCATGATGACTACACATCTATATCTACCAAAGATAACAATCATATCAAGATCACAAAGCATTGAGACTGACATGAGGTTAAAACCAAGGGATTCAACAAGTATCACTTTGTCCATATGCGTATCCTTGGAAATAGCCACTTTGCCAAGTCCCAGTACCTTGCTTTTACCTTTGTCAGCATATGTGATTTGCTTCAGAGGTGATGGAGTTAGTGGCATATTCATCAGTAAGCTTTTATCACTAGTCATGTGATGTGTGCAGCCACTATCAAGAACCCACTCAGTATTCTTGGGGTTGTCATCCTGCAGATGAATTAGTACAGCTTACCATCTCATATGCTTCAGATTTGAAGAATATGATATTAATTTCATCAGATAAGAATTTCATCATAACAGAAATATAAGGACGTGTGAAATATTTCTATTTCTTCAATCATTAGCTTGTGTCCTATCAAGCATTTCCTCAGGTCTCCAGCAAATTCTTCAGATGATGATTTTCATCTGGAGACCTGACCTGCAAAAGTGATTAGTTCGATTTCTTCACCACCCACATCTGAAGGGGTGGCAAAGCATTCATCATCCTACGAGCACCATATGAGAAAGGAGGCATTGAAGCTAATGCACTTCTCTTAACAGTAGGGGGGTTAAAGTACTCATATGAATATGCAGAGAACTGGTTTGAGGATTTATGAACATAATGATTTGAAGAGTAGCGCTCATATTCATATTCCTTGTAATTTCCCTGCATGTTAGACGCATTAGGACGGGTACGAGCATAATTTTGACCAGTTGAGGATTTTAATCCTCTTTAAGACTTTGGTCCTCCTGACGAATTTGATCTGGAGTTCAGATTCTTTAGTGGTGGTGTCATGAGGACATTCACCTGAAGATTTTGAAGACAGCTTTTGGGAACCCAGATTTTCCTCAAGGGAGGGCCATTCCTGCAGTTAGTTCCAACATATCGAGCAAATACTTCACCAGATTGATTTTTGAACAGTTTATAGTTGGAGTCAAATGACTCATCTGAGGAATAGGATAATTCACATGAAAAGCCAGTTAGATTAGACGGATCAAAAGGAGGCCCAGTAGCAGCAACCCATGAGGTTTTGGGATATTGCTCAGGTTTCCAATAAGATCCAACAGCATTTAATTTCCTCTCAAAGGAAATTCCTTCTTTCCTCGGGTTCCTGTTCAAGATCTGCTTTTTGAGCACAGCACAAAGGGTTTGATGTCCTTTGAGGCTTTTGTATATGCCTGTCACATACAATTCCTTCAACCCTGCATTTTCATCAGTAACATTTGTGTTTTCCTCAAGTGAGGAAATAGACACAACAGGTGCAGTTGAATAATTTGTAGCAATAGTAGCATTTTATGATTCTGGTGAGGAATTAGCAGTTTCGCGTTCAATGCATTTAAGACATGGAGGAATGAATTCAACTTGACCAGCGCTGATCTGTTGAGCTAGTAATGAATCATTTTCCATACGAAGATCATCATGAGACATCCTCAGCTTCTCAAGATCAAGCTTCCTTTGAAGAAATTCATAGGAAAGCTTCTCATGATCAGTGAGGAGTGTATCATAACGATCCTGAAGATTATCAAATCTAGACTGAAGACTTTTCACATCTTGAGTGAGGATTTGGGTAAGGTTCATTTCATCATTCAACAGATCATCACTTTTATCTAGTAGTTTCTGAAGCTTTTCCACGGAAGTTTGTTGTTTAGTGCAAATGATAGCAAGTTTACTGTAACTGGGTTTTTTATAATCATCAGGTTCATAGTCACTTGAATCAGAGGAGGAGGCATTATTTGGTACCTTTGAACCTTTTGCCATGAAGCAATAGGTTGGAGCGAAGCCATCAGCATAGTCATCAGTGTGGATGCTGCAATCATTTTCTTCAAGATTGAAGATTGACATGCTCACGAAAGTGGTTGCGAGTGCAAGACTAGCCTGTCCGGATTCTGAGTCTTCATCAGAACCCTCTTCTTCATCACCTTCCTCTGATTCTGCCTCTGAGTCCATTTCCTTGCCAATAAGTGCCCGAGCCTTTCTGAAACTAGTCTTCTTGTGCGATGAGGGCTTTGAAGATGAGGATTTTGAAGATTTCTTCTTCTTCTTCGAGTCATCAGAACTGTCATCCTTGTATTTCTTCTTCTTTGATTCCTTTCCCCAACGGGGACAATCAGCAATGTAATGACCCGATTTCTTGCACTTGTGGCAGGTTCGTTTCTTGTAGTCCTCAGATGAAGATTCTGATTTCCTCATGTCTCTTCTTGAAGATTTACCGAACTGGCCACGTCGTGTAAATCTCTGGAATTTCCCCACGAGCATTGCAAGCTCCTGTCCAAATTCTTCAGGGTCACCAATGCTGTTATCTGTGTCTTCTTCTTAAAGATGAGGAAATTGCTCTAGACTTCAGTGCACGTGGTCTAGAATAGCTTGGTCCATATAGATCTTTCTTTTCTTCTAGCTGGAATTCATGAGTATTTAGCCTTTCGAGTATATCAGGTGGATCAAGCATCTTGTAGTCTGGTCTTTCCTGAATCATCAGAACTAAAGTATGAAATGAAGAATCCAAAGATCTCAGCAGTTTCTTCACAACTTCGTGACTAGTGATGTCTCGAGCTCCCAGTGCTTGCAGTTCATTTGATATGTCAGTGAGGCGATCAAAGGTGTCTTGGCAGCTTTCATCGTCATGTCTCTTGAAGCGATTGAAGAGATTGCGAAGAATATCAACATGAGAGTCACGCTGGGTTGATACTCCCTCATTTACTTTGCACGATCTCTCCCAGATCAATGTTGCAGAGCCCAAAGCACTTACTCTTCCAAAATGGCCTGGGCTCAGATAGCCACAGATGATATTCTTCGCTTGAGAATCGAGTTGCTTGAATTTCTTCACATCAGCAGCACAGACACTAGCAGAGATGATGGGGACGCCTTGTTCCACAATATACCAGAGATCATTATCAATATCTTGTAGATGCATTTCAATTTTGTTCTTCCAGAAGGGAAAGTTCTTTCCTTTGAAGGTAGGACATGTTGCAGTCACCTTAAACATGCCTGCAGTCGACATAACTAAATCTCCAGGTGGTTAAACCAAAATCACATAGAACAAGGGAGTACCTTGCTCTGATACCAATTGAAAGTGCGTTACATCGACTAGAGGGGGGTGAATAGGAGATTTTTAGAATTTCATCACTGAAGAAATTCCTTTTGAGGAAATTCCTCACTGATGACTAACTTACAACGGAAACAGTAAAGGATCAGAAGTGCAAAGTTTCACAACAGCACTTTTTCAGAGTGAGGAATGTGAAAACAGATTGCACTGTGAGCAGGCACGCAGAATACACATGAGGATTAACTGACGTGAAGAATTTGGGGTTGAGGAAATTCAGAGAAAGTCTTCGGCAAATTCTTCAAACAGTAGTAGTGAAAGTCATCAACACATAATTCAAGGAAAGTAAGGAGTTGAGGAATAAGAACCCATTTCTCAGTGAAGACAGTCGTTGATGACCCAGTTCCAACTGTTGTGACACTCGTACATCTGGTTTGGAGCGGCTTGGTATTGAAACCAAAGGACACACAGTCCCGAGACACACAGTCCCTACCGTGTTCTCCTTGGGCTAAGAACAGACAGTCCTCGCCCAACACTCGTGGTAAGTCTTCAGGGCAGACTTCCAAACCCTCACAAACTTGGTCACCCGGCGATCCACAATTGACTGCTGGAAAGCTCTAGACCATGACGCCTAACCGTCTGGAGGATGCACAGTCCTCAAAGGTAAAAGGCTTCAGTCCCACGCAGCAACAACTTCTTCAGTGATGCTCAATCACTAGGTTTGGTTTGTGGTTTCGGTGTATGGGGTATTTCCTCACTGATGAATTACTCTCGAAGACTCTGAGGAATTGGGTTGCTCTTATGACAAGTGTTAGTTTCTAACGGAGCAGCCAACGAGCTAATGGTTCTGGGGGTGGCTATTTACAGCCTGGGAGCATCCTGACATGATTTGACACTAATGCCCTTAAATAATATGACCGTTGGAGTGGATAAGACCAATGACTTGGCGTGGCTATCGAAACGGTCGGAACCCTCAACTGTGAGAGTCCTCATGTCACTTGTATTCCTCACTTGAGGCTTTTGGTCGGATTAGGCTTGGGTTGAGCATCATGAGGAAATTAATTCCAAAGTGTAACTTCGACCCCCTTTAACAGTAAGGTGTTCCTATTACTCAAATGCGAAGAAAATAAAATAGAAAGAGTAAATCTTCATGCTTCAAAGTCTTCAAAATGATTTTCTTCAGGACACACCGAATTCCTCGATTTCAGTATCTTCATGAGGAATATCAATTTCATCGAAGATTCCTCGCGATTCATTTCTTCAGCTTCAGACCAATTTCTTCAACCGAAGATATATATTTTTAGGGGTCGATATTCTTCAAATATCTCAAACTCCTCAATGACTTATAGATCATGTGTACACTCATAAACACATTAGATACTTAACCTATAAGTCTTCAAACCACCAAAATCACTAAGGGGCACTAGATGCACTTACACAAACAACTACTCTAAAATACATGGCAAAAGGTCCCTAATAACATGAGCATTTAAGCTACGGGATTTGAGCAATCCGGACACGCACGAAAATAAATACGGGATAATTCCCTATTAGGACAGCACGCAAAACTAGGCATACGGCGGTTCAAACCACTCCAAACATGCATGCAAGTTGTAAAACATTAATCTACGCGGAGAACTAATCAAGTTTCATATTTAAATCGTCTTGATCCGATACACGGTTTGTAATCTACTAGCGTTTTAATATCTAGCATTTTCCTGAAAATATAAATTTGTAGAAAATGCTAAATACTAAACGGGCCTGATCTGATAGCGCAAATAACTAATTGACGCCCGTGGCATGGGATAGGGCGCTCGGGAGCTCACCTTGGTGGGCTGGCCCAGGTCGGTGGAGAGCCAGGCGAGAGCGAGGGGAGGCTGCCTGGGCCTCGGCGCTGCTGGGACGGGGGCGCGCCTGGGTCTGGGGCGACGAGGCCGGCTGGGACACACCGGAGCTGGGCGGCAGCCCATCTGGCGAGCCAGCGAGCGATGCGTCTTGTCGTTCTCCCCCTCGCACGACTAGAGGAGGGAGACAGCGGCGCAGGCAAGCCCCGACGAGCCGAGGACGCGGGGAGGTGGCGGTTCCGGCCAGATCCGGCCACGGGAGGGCACTCGCGAGCCGGAGGTCGAAGCAGGGGCGGCGGCCATGGCGGCACACAGGAGCTGCGGCAGCGGGAACTGATGAAGAGCAGGGCGGTACGACCGTGGTCGGCAGCGGCTGCAGCAGCTTGCTCCAGCGACCGGGGTCCGAGGCGCGATGGCGGATCTGACGGGAAGGGCGAGGGGCGGCGGCTGCGCTCTGGTGGCCGCCTGACGAGGTCCCACGGGAGGCGAGGCTACTGGATCGGGGCTCCTCCCGATCTGGCAGCAAGGGGGAGCGCGGGCTCGGGCAAACCCTCGCGGCTGGCAGGGGAGGAGGAGAGAGAGTCACGTGGGAGTGGCGGCTAGGTTAAGGTGGGCACGGATTTCAAGGTGGAGAGGGGATGAGATAGAAATGGAAGGGGATAGCTGTTTAAATAGGGAAGGGGGGCTAGGTTTAGCAGTTTTTCGCCCCGGTTTCAACCGCGCGATCAGAATCGAACGGTCTCGCACGCGGGGACTGGTTAAGTGGCCGTGTAGAGTAGGCTAGCCGGAGATTAGAGGGAAAACGGGCACCCGGCAATGCGATTTAAAAGTCCAAAACACGCCCGACGAATAACCGAAGACGGTGCCACTACGGTCGACCGTTCCGGTTCCAGATGGACTCCGAGTGTGAAGAAATTTGCCAGGTGGCCTACCTACAACTAAATAAGACCGCACGCCAAGTTTAAACCCAATCAGAGGAATTTTTACGCACACTTTTAAAAAACAAGGTTTAAACGATGTCGCGGGCACGTGCGAGTGTGGTTTGGCTTAGAACGGGCAACGACGAGAACGGAGAGAGCCAGCAACTAATAACGGATGCAAGTTTCAAAAACTGGCGGCAATGGGATGCCGATGCAATGCATATGATGCGCATCATGCGATGATGCATGCATCAAACAAATAATCACACGACAACCACAGACTAAAAGGGGAATCTTCTGGAGCGTCGGTCTCGGGCTGTCACATGCCACCTCTAGATCATTCAAATAAACATCAGTTTTGTGTGCCCGTACCGCACATGGAGCGATCGGGGCGGTCAATATCTTCCATGTTAAGTGGGTTATTCTCATGATGAGTGTTTGTTCACTTGTCATTTTACGAGAGGCGCTGGTAAAAAGGATTCCCAGTCATGCATAATACAAAAATAAATAAACAAGAACTCCCCCAAGAAAGTTGGTTGTTTGGAGGGCACGCGTGGATACGACAAGCCAAGGAATGTGTTTGAATGGTTGAGGGGGGAGGGTAAAATTTCAATTATGTTTGGTAACCGCCAATAATGTGACTAGCATGGAAGATATTGAAATCCCTTGTTGTAATGTTGACAGGAATGGCAAAGCACCCGAAATATATTCATCTATGTTTTAAGCATTGAGCTTTGGCACCTCTGCAACTCCCTGCTTCCCTCTATGAAGGGAAAATCTATTTAATTTCATCTTATTTACATTCATGTTATTTACTTTTCATGTTGAGTCAACTTCCTATTCAACCTTAACCTATTAGTTGGCAAGCATTATGTGATGGGGAAAGATCCAAACACATATATCTAGTCAAATATATTTGATCATGATTCATTATTGTTGAAAAATTTCTTCATGATAGGTATGTTAGGAGGCGAAACATTAATCCCCTAACTTCTATGTGTTCGATGGATGTTGTTTGTTCTAAAAATATGATTTTCGTATTAGCACTAATAAAAGACTATATGATAATTGAGTATGGAGCTATTACTTAGACTTTGCTGAAAATAAAATGCATTAAAATTGTTTGATGACTCAGAATATAGGTTGTTAAGTTTCAAGAGAATACATTGTTTGAACCATAACATTTGAATTGATTGCTACTTGATCATGAGAAGTTTTGTGAGAAAAAGTTGTTGGTTATGATGTGTCGCGCCCAAGATGCGACCCTATCCTCAATTTGGCACGAAGGGCTCGTCAGGGATAGAAGCGCATCTCGTCGTGCCGCAAGAATGGATATCGTTACAAGTACATGTACTGAAAATAAGAGGTATATAAAAGAATTGGCTTACACTCGCGACAAGCTACATCACAGTCACATCAGTACGGTACATTATCATCAAGAGTAAGAACAGGGTCCGACTACGGACGAAAACAAACAAAAAAATAAGAACGATGTCCATCCTTGCTATCCCAGGCTGCCGGCCTAGAACCCATCCTAGATCGATGAAGAAGAAGAAGAGGGAGCAACTCCAAATGAGCAATCAATGCACTTGCGTCAAGTAACCTTTACATGTACCTGCAACTGGTGTTGTAGTAATCTGTGAGCCACAGGGGACTCAGCAATCTCATTTGCAAAGGTATCAAGACTAGCAAAGCTTAATGGGTGTGGTATGGTTAAGTGGTGAGGTTGCAGCAGCGACTAAGCATATATTTGGTGGCTAACTTACGAGTACCAGAAATAAGAGGGGGAAGAATTACGCATAGCGGACGTGAACTACAGATGACCAAATGAATGATCCTGAACACCTACCTACGTGAGTAATAGCCCCACCGTGTCCTCGATCGGAGAAGGAACTCACGAAGGAGACAGTCACGGTTACGCACACAGTTGGCATATTTTAATGAAGTTAACTTCAAGTTATCTAGAACCAGTGTTAAACAAAGTATCCACGTTGCCACATAACCGCGGGCACGGCTTTCCGGAAGATTTAACCCTGTAGGGGTGCTCCAACTAGTCCATCACAAATTACCACAAGCCGGATAGAAATCCTCAATCATGAAGCTCGCGATCTTGTCGGATTCCCTAGTGGAAAACCTCAACTCTGAGATTACCCAAAGCATCGCCGGAATCCCAATGCACAATATATCTTGTCAAAGGTAAAACTAATCTAGCATGGCCGCCCGGCGTGTCGATGATCCCGATAGGAGCCGCGTATCTCGTTCTCAGGACACGACGGATAAGCGACGCGTACAAGTGCCAAACCTCGAGTTTCCTCGCGGTGGCCCCGCACAGTGCTCTGTTTTGGACCAACACTCATGAGGAGCACTGGCCCGGGGGTTGATTAAATTATCCTCGGGGTCCGGAAAGTCCCTATGCAAGTTTATTAGGTGATTAGGCAAATGTAGTACCAATGTTGGGCCTTGCCAAACCAGCTTTAATCTAAAACGAATTATCAAGGGGGTCCCCATAACAACCCCGATCGTGTTAGGAGCTCTCATTTATGGAACATAACACCGGGAGCCGAAACTAAGGGGGGCAAAGGTGGAACAAAACACCAGGCTAGAAAGGCCGAGCCTTCCACCTTTTACCAAGTATATAGGTGCATTAAATTAAATAGCATTTAATATGGTGATATAACAAGGAACCCATGCTTTCACATGGAAGCATCTGCACCTGCAACTAGCAACGCTATCAACAGGGTTAAGCAAGCAGTAACATAGCCAATCAGTGGTTTGCTAGGTTGAACAGGTTGAAGGTTATCATGGCATTGTTCAGAGGGTGAATTTAACAGGTGGTAGGCAACGAGACATAAACGATAGAAGCGATAAACTAGCATGGCAATGATAGTAATGGTATCTGGGGAAATGGTCATCTTGCCTGAGATCCCGCTTGGAAGAAGAATGCCTCCGTGAAGCAGACAAACCGACGTAGTCGAACGGGTCCTCACAATCCGGCACGCGTGCGGAGCTCTATCGAGACATAGCAAACCGGAAACACGAATCAGCACACGGAATTCACCACGCGATGCACAACACAAATGATGCATGAGCAGCTGAAAACATGCAAGTCACGGCATGACAAATCACACAATCAAACACTACACATTAAGTGAAGTTCAATATGCAACGAGTTGCATATTGACGAAACTCCACGTTTAATTGTTTAGTTCACTCCTGATTAGGTACACGACAATATTAAATGTTTTCAAACATGCAAAAGGTGAAGCCAAAATTAAACTACCTATCTAGGCATTTTAAATGAGGTCGGAAATGACATATAGCACCTCCGAGACGACCTCAGATGTTATTTTTCAATTCTGTCCAGATCTGAACTAATGCATTTAATTAGTTGTTAAACAGCAAAACAAATAGGTCCACGTGATTCTACGCGTCAAGGCAAGCAATCTACACATAAAGAACATCTCCAACGGAGCTACGGATCAAAAGTTACAAGCATCACAAGATATGATGGCATGAATGCAATATGTGTGCAACGACGGTCACGAGCACTTCAAAACATACAAACAGCAAGATAACATGAAACTACACAGGATTCTAAGCAATTTTCATGTAGGACACGATCAAAACGGAGCTACGGTTCGAAAACTACAAGCAAAACAATAAATCACTACAATCTGCCAAAATCAGCCACATCATTTTCTACGCCCCACAACTACGAGCTACACAACTCCGATAAACTCAAGCAAGGCATGGCACGAAAGAGGGCAAGAAGCACTACTACAGACAACTAACAACAGCTATCATGGCAGCAAGGAACACTAGGGAAAGAAGTCACAAAATGGCTTCCCACACACTATTTCAGACTTAGTGAAAATTGCACCTCATGAAAGTGCAGTTTTCGATCTGAAACAATATTGACAGCAGCAAAACCTATAGATACAGGACTCTAAATGGCATGAAAATTTACAACATGCTAGAGAAACACAAGGGGTACAACTAACTCCATTGGACGAACCTCAAAAGAGCTACAGATCAAAAGGCACAAGCAAGACAAGACAGCGACAAAATATTACAGATTCCAGACTTAGAAATATTTCAGCTCCTCCAAATCAGCACTATTTCTAGCAACTTTAGAGCAAGCAAACAGCATCTAAACATGCATTTCTATTGCAACCAAAAATACCAGGGGCTAAACAAAACATCCAAGATCAACTCTCTAGTTGACAAGTCCGTCAAACGACGCACGGAATAAATCCTACGAATTAAACAAAAGGGCAACATAGCAAAATATCTCGCGAACTAACTTCCTCAAAAATTAAAACTAATTGCACAGAAAAATCCATGGGATTTTTCTACCCCGGAAACATATAAAATATGTGGGGTTTGCAACACAAAATAATGCCGCACATAAATGCGAGAAAAATAACCTATACACGGAAAAATAAATTACCGACAATTCCCTACACGCAAAAATACAAATGACCGCTCTAAAATGCATGTGAAAATGGACCCTAAAACATTGGCATTTATCCTACGGCATACGAACAACCCGGACTTGCGCAAAAAATTATTACGGGCACTATTCTAATGGGACAGCACGCTAATCTATATATTTTACACGTTAAACTACGTCAAATAAACATGCAAGTTGCACCAACGTATTCTACGCGCAAATCTACGCGAAATCCATATTTAAAACGTTCCGATCCGATGCACGGTTTAGAAACTACACGCGTTGTAAAATGTGGCAATTTTTTGGAATTTATATTAATTCCGAAAATTCCTAAAAAGAAATTAAACTATTGGGCCTACTGGGCGCAAAATATTTAACTCGCACCTAGGCAAGGATTAGAGGCGGCAGGGAGTTCTCACCTCGGTGGGCCGGATCTGGAGGAGAGGGCGGCATGGCTTGGGCTCCTGGGCCAAGGCGAGACGCTGGGGAAGCCGGCCCACATCGCCAGCGTGGGGAGCGGCCCAGGCGGCGCTGGAGCGGGGCGATGGCTCGGTCAACGGGCTCCCGACCTGGATCCCCGATCCAGATCGCGAGGAGGAAGCAGGCGCAACCGAGGGCGGGTGGCCAGCGACGGACGCAGCGAGCGCCAGCAGGGGGCTGCGGCCGGTCCGGGCGGCGAAGGGGCGACGTCGGCTCGCGTCTCTGGCGAGGTCCTGCCGGGATCCGGCGAGGCGGCGAGCTCCGGCATGCACTCGGAGTTGGGCGGTGGGAGGAACGGGCTAACGGCGGGGAACCCAGGCACGTCGTCGCGCAGAGGTGCTCCAGCCTACGGCGGCGGGGTAGAGATCCGGCGGGATGAGCTCCGGCGGCCGGCGACCAGCGAGGGGCGACACCAGGAGGAGAGCTCGGGCGGTGCAGCGCACGGGAGGTGCTCGCTCGGGCAGGGAGCTGGATCGCGGCGGTTGCCGATCCGGGCCCCGGAGGGCCGGATCTGGGCCTCGGGCGGGCCGCGACGGCTGAGGGGAGAGAGGGCATTGGGTGGCTGCGGGAGAGAGGTGGGAGGCGGCTGGAGGTGGCACAGATCCCTAGGCGGCTAGGGTTTTCCCTAAAATGGCAGGGAGGGCGTCTATTTATAGGATGGGGCTAGGTTAGGGTGGGTATTTGGGGGTTTTTCGACCCTCCGATCGCGATCGTACGGTCCGATCGGAGAGGCGGGCTAGCGTTTGCTGTGAAGAGTAGTTATCCGGAGACGAGAGGAAAAACGGGCGACGCGGCAATGATTTTTAAAACACCGAGAGACGTGCAACGGTAGACTGAATACGGTGCCGCTACGATCGACCGTTCGGGTAACAGACGGACTCCGATAGCAACGAAATTCGACAGGCGGCCTAGCTATAACTAATGACTAACGCATGCCAAGTTTCACCCTAATCAGTGAAAGTTTTACGCACACTTCCAAAAACAGGGATTTGACGATGCTGCGGGCGCGTGCGTGTGCGGCCGGACTCAGAATGAACAACGACGATAACCGGCAAATAACAACAGATGCAACGTTTGAAAACTGGCAGCAACGGAGATGCCGATGCAATGCAGATGATGCGAATGATGCAATGATGATGCGACAAATAAAAATAGACACACGACTAAAACGGAAAGAAGGGGGAATCTTCTGGAACATCGGCAACGGGCTGTCACAACCCTCCTACACTACAAGAGGATCTCGCCCCGAGATCCAAGAATGAAAGGGGAAGAAGATGAGAAAGAACAAGAGGTAAAATCATAGTCGCTTCTTTGACAAACGAGTGAAACCAACGATCCTTGAAGGTTGCAAAGAGATGAGGAATGATATGAGAAAGAAGCAAGAATTCACGGAAAAATTCGATAAGAAGAGAGAATTGGACAATATTCATAACAAACAAGTAAATAGAACGAGGGAACACCTTGATCTTGATAGAACAACAAGATTGACCCAAATGAGCAACATCACAATGTCTCCGGAACAATAAAATATGAACTAGATCAAGCGGAAGAAGAGAATGACAACTACTAACTCCAATGAACTTGACAAGCATACTTGCAAGAAGAATTGGATGGAGTTGTTGGAAAAAACAACATCGAAAAGAACAAGATAGTAGTGGGCTTATGAAAATCATCTCAACATATATGAGGTGACAACCAACCACTAAAAGAAACAAGGATTGATTGGGAGAAACAAGATATGAACAAATTCTTACACCAAGAGGATACATTGAGAACTTGGATAAATGATAAATACCATGATAGCAACAATCCATAGGAAAAGCTTTAGGTGAAATCCAAACCAAGATAGCTCAATGAAGGAATCATGGGTTGAAAATAACTCAACACCATAGAATCGGTGGGTTTAATTATCTCATTCTTGAAAGGAAAACTCTTCGAGGCTCCTACACTAACAAGAATGCTATAATACCACCTCAAAGGATAAAGGAAGAACAATTGCACATATAAATGCAAGAGAAAGAATACTTGAGGTACTCCAACAAGAATCTTGAAGAACATTTGATAAAGGATTAAAACCTTGATGCACCACCAAGAAGGACCTCCGTATACAAATGAACGATGCAAGATAACAAGGTAGAAAAGAATAAGATTAAGACCTTGCCAAGATTTAGAAGAAGCTTCACAAAGAGATACTTGATAAACTTAGAACTCTGGAAAAGAAAGATAAGAACACTAGAGAAAATAATTGATATCATGAACCACTCCGGAAGAAGAATTCAGATTACTATGAACAAGAATAAGAATTATGTTATGCTCATCCTTCATCAAGTTAAATTGATGACAAGCAACAGATTTAGCATATCACTTATTCTACTAGAAATGAATCTTGAAGAGGCAGAGAGATAAGCACCACTTGAGGCAAAATTAAGGAAGCACCAGTAAGAATTCACAATTGAATGGAAACACCATGAATTATTGGAGATACATGAGAATGAAGAGATCATAAGCCACCTGAGAGAAAACCTAAACAAGGCATCAGATAATCGAGAGACAGACGAAGAGACAACAATGGAGAATAATTGAGGATGAAAGCTGAAAGCTGGGAACGAAGAATCTTCTAAAATGATGGCCTTCGGAGGATCGAGAATGAAAACAACTCAGAAGTGCACCGGATAGCAAGAAAGGGATTACTCATGATTGACAACAAATGAGAGGATAGCACGAATCTGAGATGACAATCTTCACAAGAATGGAAAAAGACTGAGATAAACACTCCTTCGAATTTGCAAGGTGAGAATGATGACAAGGAACAACACCAAGAATAGCTGAGACACTTCGGAATAATGAAGAATGAAAGGTTGAGCCAAATATGAGATTTAATTCAAATAGGCCTTGGAGAAGGGGTATGACTGATGAAATTCATACTTATGTCACAGTTGAAAAGAATTAGAGATCTTCGGGAGAAAATTAGAAGAGCTAGGAAAGATCCTGGGAAAAACCTGTGGGTTATGGGCCCACTCAAAGAAACCACCGTTGAAAAGATTTCTTAGAAAGAGAGATATTGCACCGGTACAAATGAAAACTAGACGAGGTTGAGAACCTCGAAATAATGAAATATCTGAAACAAGAAACTCTGAGATGTCTTCAACACACCGGATAGAATAGAGATAATTGAATAAACAAGATAGACTGATAAGAATCTTCAACATAGGAAAGAATTACAATGATGAAAAGGATATGATGAACACGGACAATTGAATTAAATTCACCGGTAAGGATGACAAGAATGAATAAAGATGAACACGAAGCTCCTGAGAATCTTCACAATGAATCACCGGATAAGAGAGAGAAAACAGACAACGGAAGCTATAAAGAAATGAAATGCACTTCGATGAAATCAAATTACTGAAGAAAAGGGAGGGGGCGGGGAAAAACAAAGACAACTTGGGACATATGAGATGAACTCCGGAATAAAATGAGAGAAAGATTTTGCAAAATTGGAAAGGATTGAATTCAGTTGGAGAGAAACACACCGGTTGAAAATGAATTGATATGGCGACTCCGGTTGACAAAAATTAACAAGAGAATTGATTTGAGCAAAAGAATTAGCATTCACATAAAAATATGAGAACACCACTAGAAAGATCTGAAATCACCACTTGACATCGAAGCAACTTGAATTACCATATTCAACAAAACAAAGGATGAGGCTTATGAAACAAGCCAGAACAAACTCATGAGAAAGATTTCGTCCGATATTTTCATGGACAGGATCGCACGGGCTCGATTTTACAGTAGCCATCAAGTGCAAGGCACTGCACCCGACATACGAAGCGTCCCCGATTCATAGCAAGCTACAAGGACTCTTTAAGACACAACGTGTACCGCTGTAAGTCGACCGTGAACAAACGAATCCACTAGATGTAGAACCCCAACCTAACATCATGCATTTGTTGGAAGATTGTCCTATAAGCAACTACTTGAATTCCCACCTATGAATTCCCGAAATATCTGGTCATGCAATCTGGTACAAGGATACAAGGAGTATTTCACACAACTCCTATACTAACCCGTCACCTGTATTACATCCATCAACACACAACCAGAATCTCGGACCTTCATCTACAACAGACCCTCGTGATCACAACGATACAAAGTATGGCAGTACTCCCGAACAATCTGCACCAGTACTAGGGACATCGGGGTTATCTCGATACTACTAGTATTGAAGCAATTACATACATCCTTCATTCTGAGATACTAAGAAATCTGAATCATAACGATGTGCTCGAGAATCCCCTGGAGCACAACTCCCCGGAAGAAAATCAAGTCAGACAGGAGGCACCAAGACAGAACCCCGTCACATTGGCATCATATAGATCCCAAGAATATCCGCGTGATCCTAAAAAAAAATTGAGTGGGAAGAGGAGTAGAATAAATTATTACGTCAAGATTCCTCACCAGAGCATAGAAGAGGAGAAAAAAGAATCCTACTCTCCGATATATAACTAGACTCAAAGCAGTTTTTCACTAGACTCGACTCGGCCAAGTTCGATCAATCAAGGGGGCTCGTAGGTCGGTACTGCTCTGATACCAACTTGTCACGCCCAAGATGCGACCCTATCCTCAATTTGGCACGAAGGCCTCGTCAGGGATAGAAGCGCATCTCGTCGTGTCGCAAGAATGGATATCGTTACAAGTACATGTACTGAAAAGAAGAGGTATATAAAACAATTGGCTTACACTCGCCACAAGCTACATCAGAGTCACATCAGTCCATTACATTATCATCAAGAGTAAGAGGAGGGTCCGACTACGGACGAAAACAAACGAGAAAAATAAGAACGACATCCATCCTTGCTATCCCAGGCTGCCGGCCTGGAACCCATCCTAGATCGATGAAGAAGAAGAAGAAGAGGGAGCAACTCCAAATGAACAATCAACGCGCTCACGTCAAGTAACCATTACCTGTACCTGCAACTGGTGTTGTAGTAATCTGTGAGCCACAGGGGACTCAGCAATCTCATTTCCAAAGGTATCAAGACTAGCAAAGCTTAATGGGTGAGGTATGGTTAAGTGGTGAGGTTGCAGCAGCAACTAAGCATATATTTGGTGGCTAACTTACGAGTACCAGAAATAAGAGGGGGAAGAACTACGCATAGCAGACGTGAACTACAGATGACCAAATGAATGATCCTGAACACCTACCTACGTCAGTCATAACCCCACCGTGTCCTCGATCAGAGAAGGAACTCACGAAAGAGACAGTCACAGTTACGCACACAGTTGGCATATTTTAATTAAGTTAACTTCAAGTTATCTAGAACCAGTGTTAAACAAAGTATCCACGTTGCCACATAACCGCGGGCACGGTTTTCCGAAAGATTTAACCCTGCAGGGGTGCTCCAACTAGTCCATCACAAATTACCACAAGCCGCATAGAAATCCTCAATCACGAAGCTCACGATCTCGTCGGATTCTCTAGTGGAAAACCTCAACTCTAAGATTACCCAAAGCATCATCGGAATCCCGATGCACAAGATATCTTGTCAAAGGTAAAACTAATCCACCAAGGCCGCCCGGCGTGTCGACGATCCCGATAGGAGCCGCGTATCTCGTTCTCAGGACACGACGGATAAGCGACGCGTACAAGTGCCAAACCTCGAGTTTCCTCGTGGTGGCCCCGCACAGTGCTCTGTTTTGGACCAACACTCATGAGGAGCACTGGCCCGGGGGTTGATTAAATTGTCCTCGGGGTCCGAAAAGTCCCTATGCAAGTTTATTAAGTGATTAGGCAAATGTAGTACCAATGTTGGGCCTTGCCAGACTAGCTTTAATCTAAAACGAATTATCAAGGGGGTCCCCATAACAACCCCGATCGTGTTAGGAGTGCTCATTTATGGAACATAACACCGGTAGCCGAAACTAAGGGGGGCAAAGGTGGAACAGAACACCAGGCTAGAAAGGCCGAGCCTTCCACATTTTACCAAGTATATAGGTGCATTAAATTAAATAGCATTTAATATGGTGATATAACAAGGAACCCATGCTTTCACATGGAATCATCTGCACCTGCAACTAGCAACGCTATCAATAGGTTAAGGAAGCAATAACATAGCCAATCAGTGGTTTGCTAGGTTGAACAGGTTGAAGGTTATCATGGCATTGTTCAGAGGGTGAATTTAACAGGTGGTAGGCAACGAGACATAAACGATAGAAGCGATAAACTAGCATGGAAATGATAGTAATGGTATCTGGGAAATGGTCATCTTGCCTGAGATCCCGCTTGGAAGAAGAATGCCTCTGTGAAGCAGACGAACCGACGTAGTCGAACGGGTCCTTACAATCCGGCACGTGTGCGGAGCTCTATCGAGACGAAGCAAACCGGAAACATGAATCATCACACGGAATTCACCACACGATGCACAAGAAAAATGATGCATGAGCAGCTGAAAACATGCAAGTCACGGCATGACAAATCACACAATCAAACACTACACATTAAGTGAGGTTCAATATGCAACGAGTTGAATATTGACGAAACTCCACGTTTAATTGTTTAGTTCACTCCCAATTAGGTACACGGCAATATTAAATGTTGTCAAACATGCAAGAGGTGAAGCGGAAATTAAACTACCTATCTAGGCATTTTAAATGAGGTCGGAAATGACATATAGCACCTCCGAGACGACCTCACATGTTATTTTACAATTCTATCCAGATCTGAACTAATGCATTTAGTTAGTTGTTAAACATTAAAACAAATAGGTTCACGTGATTCTACGTGTCAAGGCAAGCAATCTACACATAAAGAACATCTCCAACGGAGCTACGGATCAAAAGTTACAAGCATCACAAGATATGATGGCATGAATGCAATATGTGTGCAACGACGGTCACGAGCACTTCAAAACATACAAACAGCAAGATAACATGAAACTACACGGGATTCTAAGCAATTTTCATGTAGGACACGATCAAAACGGAGCTACGGTTCGAAAACTACGAGCAAAACAATAAATCACTACAATCTGCCAAAATCAGCCACATCATTTTCTACGCCCCACAACTACGAGATCAACAACTCCGATAAACTCAAGCAAGGCATGGCACGAAAGAGGGCAAGAAGCACTACTACAAACAACTAACAACAACTAGCATGGCAGCAAGGAACACTAGGGAAAGAAGTCACAAAATGGCTTCCCACACACTATTTCAGAATTAGTGAAAATTGCACCTCATGAAACTGCAGTTTTCGATCTGAAGCAATATTGACAGCAGAAAAACCTATAGCTACAGGACTCTAAATGGCATGACAATTTACAACATGCTAGAGAAACACAAGGGGTACAACTAACTCCATTGGACCAACCTCAAAAGAGCTACAGATCAAAAGGCACAAGCAAGACAAGACAGCAACAAAATATTACAGATTCCAGACTTAGAAATATTTCAGCTCCTCCAAATCAGCACTATTTCTAGCAACTTGAGAGCAAGCAAACAACATCTAAACATGCATTTCTATTGCAAACAAAAATACCAGGGGCTAAACAAAACATCCAAGATCAACTCTCTAGTTGACAAGTCTGTCAAACGACGTACGGAATAAATCCTACGAGTTAAACAAAAGGGCAACGTAGCAAAATATCTCGCAAACTAACTTCCTCAAAAACTAAAACTAATTGCACAGAAAAATCCATGGGATTTTTCTACCCCGGAAACATATAAAATATGTGGGGTTTGCAACACAAAATAATGCCGCACATAAATGCGAGAAAAATAACCTATACACGGAAAAATAAATTACCGACAATTCCCTACACGCAAAAATACAAATGACAGCTCTAAAATGCATGTGAAAATGGTCCCTAAAACATTGGCATTTATCCTACGGCATACGAACAACCCGGACTTGCGCGAAAAATTATTACGGGCACTATTCTAATGGGACAGCACGCTAATCTATATATTTGACACGTTAAACTGCGTCAAATAAACATGCAAGTTGCACCAACGTATTCTACACGCAAATCTACGCGAAATCCATATTTAAAACGTTTCGATCCGATGCACGGTTTAGAAACTACACGCGTTTTAAAATCTAGCAATTTTTTTGGAATTTATATTAATTCCGAAAATTCCTAAAAATAAATTAAACTACTGGGCCTACTAGGCGCAAAATATCTAACTCGCACCTAGGCAAGGATTAGAGGCGGCAGGGAGTTCTCACCTCGGTGGGCCGGATCTGGAGGAGAGGGCGGCATGGCTTGAGCTCCTGGGCCAAGGCGAGACGTTGGGGAAGCCGGCCCACATCGCCAGCGTGGGTAGCGGCCCAGGCGGCGCTGGAGCGGGGCGCTGGCTCGGTCAACGGGCTCCCGATCTGGATCCCCGATCCAGATCGCGAGGAGGAAGTAGGCGCAACCGAGGGCGGGTGGCCAGCGACGGACGCAGCGAGCGCCAGCAGGGGGCTGCGACCGGTCCAGGCGGTGAAGGGGCGACGTCGGCTCGCGTCTCCGGCGAGGTCCTGCCGGGATCCGGCGAGGCGGCGAGCTCCGGCATGCACTGGGAGCTCGGGCTAACGGCGGGGAACCCAGGCACGTCGTCGCGCAGAGGTACTCCGGCCTACGGCGGCGGGGTAGAGATCCGGCTTGCCGGCGGGATGAGCTCCGGCGGCCGGCGACCAGCGAGGGGCGACACCAGGAGGAGAGCTCGGGCGATGCAGCGCACGGGAGGTGCTCGCTCGGGCAGGGAGCTGGCTCGCGGCGGTTGCCGATCCGGGCCCGGGAGGGCCGGATCTGGGCCTCGGGCGGCCCGCGATGGCTGAGGGGAGAGAGGGCGCTGGGTGGCTGCGGGATAGAGGTGGGAGGCGGCTGGCGGTGGCACAGATCCCTAGGTGGCTAGGGTTTTGCCTAAAATGGCAGGGAGGGCGTCTATTTATAGGATGGGGCTAGGTTAGGAGGGTATTTGGGGGTTTTCGACCCTCCGATCGTGATCGTACGGTCCGATCGGAGAGGCGGGCTAGCGTTTGCTGTGAAGAGTAGTTATCCGGAGACGAGAGGAAAAACGGGCGATGCGGCAACGATTTTTCAAATACCGACAAACGTCCGACGGTAGACCGAATACGGTGCCGCTATGGTCGACCGTTCGGGTAACACACGGACTCCGATCGCAACGGAATTCGACAGGCGGCCTAGCTATAATAATTACTGCCGCATGCCAAGTTTCACCCTGACCAGAGAAAGTTTTACGCACACTTTTAAAAACAGGGATTTGACGATGCAGCGGGCGCGTGCGTGTGCGGCCGGACTCAGAACGAACAACGACGATAACCGGCAACTAACAACGGATGTAACGTTTGAAAACTGGCGGCAACGGAGATGTCGATGCAATGCAGATGATGCGAATGATGCAATGATGATACGACAAATAAAAATAGACACACGACAAAAACGGAAAGAAGGGGGAATCTTCTGGAACGTCGGCAACAGGCTGTCACATGATGCTAGAAAAGTGACTGGATATGTCATTGCTCAAAATTATTTGCTATGCTAGCATTCACACTTCATAAATTACTTCTTTTATCATTTACCTACTCGAGGACGAGTAGGAATTAAGCTTGGGGATGCTGATACGTCTCCAACGTATCAAGAATTTATGAAGTATTCATGACATATTTGCCTATCTTTACAATATTTTTATATGGTTTTGATGCATTTTATATGATTTAATTAGAATTAACCTCGACTCACCCTTTTTCAGCAGAATTACCTTGGTGTTGTTTTTTATGCAAAAAATAAAAGTTCTCGAAATCGCCCTAAAGTTATTTGACATTTTTTGGAGAAAATAAGAAATACTGGAGCGAAGAACCAACGGAGGGGGGCCAAGTGTTGGTTCCAAGCCAACAGGGCGCACCCACTCCCGTGGGTGCCCCCTGATGGCTTGGGACCACCTCGTGGCTCTGTTTGACGTGATTCCAATGATGACAAATCCTATATATACAGAAACCCTCAGAAACAAACCTAGAACTTCCGCTTTGCTGCCGCAAGCCTCTGTACCAAACAAAACTCATTTGGAGTCCTGTTCAGGCAACCTAGCGGAGGGGGCAATCATCACCGAAGGCCATCTTCATCTTCCCGACAGTGTCCATGACGAGGAGGGAGTAGTTCACCGTTGGGGTTGAGGGTATGTACCAGTTGCTACATGTTTGATATCTCTCTCTCCTATTCTTGAGATGTCATGATCTTGATGTATCACGGGCTTTGGTAATGTAGTTGGATCATATGGTGTTTGTCCCTTGCTATCTTGATGTGATGAATCGAATCTTCCCCTTTCAGATTTTGTTATGTCAGATTGAATATTGGATTTGAGATCACTTGATGTATAACTTGCATGTGGATACTCGTGGTGACATTGGAGCATTCTATTGATTCACTTGATATGTGTATTGGTACTTGATACTTGTGATCCGCGATGGGTTTTCCGTGACGAGGAACGGTAATTGTAGCATAATATTGGTAAGTATTTCCCTTAGTTAAGAAATCAAGGTTTATCGAACCAATAGGAATATCAATTCCCAACCGTCTTCAGCGGCTGCCCACAAAAGAGAAAACAACTTGCACCCAACGCGGGAAGGAGGGTTGTCAATCCCTTGATCTCACTATTTGCAAGCAAATGAGGTGTGTAGATAATTGTAAATTGCAAAATAAAATAAAAGACAAATAAGAACAATAAGGAAAAATATAAGTATTATGAATATATAAGTGAATAGACCCTAGGGCCATAGTCTTCTCTAGTGGCATCTCTCATTAAAGCAACATATGGTGGGTAAACAATTTATTGTTGGGCAATTGACAGAAAAGCAGATAGTTATGCGACTCTCACGGCAATGATCATGTGTATATAGGCATAATCTCCATAAGAAAATAGGGTGACTCTTGTCTGGACCTACTACTATTACTCCACTTCAAGAGCGCTTCTATGCTTGCATCTCTAAGTATTAAGTTCATGACTGTCGGTGTACTAAAGACTGGGGTCTCCAGTGCCTCGGACTAGTACGCGAACATTGCCAGCCCCTCTGCAGCGGCAAGGTGCATCGCTGGAGCTTAGGGTGGAAGCAAGACTCAGAAGCCCCCAAGTACAGATTGCAAGCCCCCGGGAAGCACTTGCTTGTTGGGAAAGAAGAAGAGACCCCAGCAGGAGCGCCCTGCCAGGGAGAAAGACAATGCCACGGCGAGACCCTCCCGCCAAGGAAGAAGGAATGGGCCCCGGCAAGCCATTCTTGCCGGGAAGATTGACAAGGCCTCGGCCGGCCATCGCCTCTCCGCCGAGAGGAAAAAGAAGAGCCCAGGCAAGGTAACCCTACCGGGAAGGAAGAGAAGGCCCGAGGAGAGGCGCGGGCCGAGGGCACCTTCGAGACCTGTGAACGCCTCCACCGATGAACACGCCACCGCTGATGCATGGACCATGCGTCCAACCTCACGCCAGCGCAACACACCGAAGTTGCCACGTGTGGATACGTGCCTAAACCCCCCTCACGAGGTCAGGGAAGTCTGTTGAAGCATTTAATGCACTGCAGTAACGCTGTAACTGTCGGTCGGCGCTGTTCCACTCGTGAACCCACCGTTCACCCACTCAGCCACTGTGGTGACCCCTTCGCCTATAAAAGGAGGCCCGAGGCTTAGTAGTAAGGGCTTTTTGCCTTTTTGAACAATCAAAAGGCTGTAAGAGGGACAGATCTACAATAACCTAAAACGAATAACTAAACACATGCAGGAGTAGCGTTTTATGCACCACGCGGCCTGAACCTGGGTAAGAAAGACCTTGTCGGGCCCTGTCTGTTGGTTCTGCTCTTGTCGCGACCTCTCTCCCTGCTAAACTAGCAAAAGGGGACTGTTGAGGTCCCCATAGGTGTCGATCCTTTCACCGACATCTTTGGCACGCCAGGTAGGGGGATCGCCGGAAGCAGGCCGGCGTCAGCGCCGCCCTGATCCGAGGAGTCACTCGTCGGCTCCACAGATCTCAGTTCGCCGCACCATCTTCCCTGAGTGAGAGGAGGCAGTGGCTGCTCTGCCCGCACGAGAGCTCGTAGCACCTCCATAGGTGCTATGCGAGCGCGGGTGGAAGGAGCGTAAGCCCCGAGCTCTACATCGCCTGGCCAACACACCTCCTTGGAATGCCGCTCTATTGCCGAGGGCGTGACAGGGGGCTTTGGCCAGGCCTCCGATGCTTACTCCGACCGTCGCACATCTCCGGAGTGCTGCATGGTCGTCGAGGGCGCGTCCAAGGCCCTGAACCGCCCCTTTACGCACCCTCCGGCTCGCATTTCTCCTTGGAGCGCTGCGACGCCAGACAGATGTGGTCGGGGGCTCCGCCAGCAAATCTCTTGCAAAAGAGATGAGAAAGTGATAAGCCCCAGCGTGCCTCTTTCCTTGAGAGTGTCAAAGGGGCACCGGCGAGAACCTCGTCGGCAAGGAGGACGCTGGAGGGAACATCAGCTTGCCGGGGGTACGGATATTCCTCCCCGGCAGCACCTTCAGACGCTGCGGCGAGGAATCTCGCGACGCGCGAGATAAGTACAGAGGCAAACTTCTTGCCTGACTCTTGGTCGATTAGTTGTGTCCTTTTGAAGCATCGACTTTTGTATGAGAATACTGCGCGCAGATGGACCTTCCTAGGATCAGTGCATTCCGACTTTGTTTCGAGCCTGTTCAACGACTTGAGCGGCCATAGAGCACCTTATTTCGCCTCGACCAGGCTCAAAGATTTATATGGTTGCACTGAGTGCGGCAAGGAGTCTTGCCGGTGACGAACTCCTTTGTTGAGTTTTCTGAGGATACGCTCCTCTAAGTACTCGCGGCAGGATAAGTCAAGCCGGCAAGCATCCGGAAAGTGCAAAGGAATAATCATACAAAATGAGAGTCGAATAAAGGATGCATCTATTCATTCATTTGTCTGGATACATTTGATACCACTTACAAATCATTGTTGTCCTAACCTAAATACTGTGTCTTTTGACGAGGAACGACCTATGCGGAGGAGTGAAGTCCAAAAAGACAAAAAGTGGGCAAGCCTCCCGACGCAACCCAGGATGGTCCCTCCTGGACCAACATAGCGAGTGGAGAACAGTGCCGGTGGACAGGGAAACCGGAGGAGACGAAGGGGTCGGAGCCAATGGTCGCGCCTCCTCAAAGATGAGGCGTCAATGCGGGCTCTGGCAAGATACCCCCACTAGGCGGGGGTAGGGCGCGAGCGGGCCTCGGCGGCTGGGCCAGCAGTCAGTCGAAACTCGGGTAGTCGTACTCCGACTTGACCCCCCGAGATCCCGACCTGCCAAGAGCGCCACTGCCGCCGTTGTCCCCCTCTTTGCTATCGCTCAAGGAGGGACACTCGGCACCGCTCGAACCCTCTTCGCAACAGCCGAGACGCACACCTGTGCGCCCGTAAAACTTGACGGATAGCATATTTTCCTCCGCTAGCTTAAAGCAGAGGATATGCCCATCCTCAAGGCTGTGGGCGCGGGCGAAGGCTTTCCATTCCCGCCCAAGCAGCATGGAATGGGGCTTCGGATACTTCGCGTGCACCTGTGTGGCGCCGTGAGATCATCCGTGCGCTTGCAGCTAGAAGACGGGAGGCCGCTCGACCCCCATCACCATGGCAAAGCCGCGAGGGAGATGCAAGTGACCCCGAAGGCAGCCACGAAGCTCCATGATGAACTCGAATGGCGTCGCCTCCGATTGGCCACCCGAAGAAGAAGGCACGAGGAGGGAGATCGAGGCAGCACTCCGGCACCCTCGGCCACGGTCGACAGGGCTGCCGCTGGCTGCGGCCCCTGAAGCTATGGCATGATTCGAGCGGGATCCGCTTGCCGCACTGGCGGCCGACAGAGGCCGACCCCGTCCCCTAACCATGGTTAGAGGCAGGTGCCACCGGCAAAGCTGAAAGAAACAAGACAAGACAAGGTGGTAGGCGCGGAAGGCTTCGAGAGTGAGATGGGTGGGCAAAACCTCCACACAAACACCCTAATTTATAGGGCAAAGCTCGGAGGCCACCCTCCTTGCCCCAGAAGCCACCGCCCTTCTAGCCCAATCGCCCTCAAGTCACGAGCGGAACACGGAACCGCCCTGATATGCCAATGCATGCACGGGCAGGGCCATCCATGCTCGCGGCTTTTGAGGCCATGATCGCCACTTTCCCGACCGCCGTTGCGCATGTCCTACACATGGCAGAGGCGTTTTCAGGGAATAAAGAGGCCATCATGCGCACGTCGCGCTCCCTCCCACTTCGCGCGTTCAATGCCCAACGTGGGGAAAGAAAGCGTGTAACAGCTCGATTCTGATAAGCCCGGCGCCTACGAGTCCGCACACCGCTTTGGGCCTCGCCCAACAACGCCACGCATGCGTGTGTGGCCTAGGCCCGGGGGCTCCTATCGGTACACTAAAGACTGGGGTCTCTAGAGCCCCGGACTAGTGCGCGGACACCGGCAACCCCTCTGCAGCGGCAAGGCGCGTCGCTGGAGCTTAGGGAGGAAGCAAGACTCAGAAGCCCCCAAGTACATATTGCAAGCCCGCGGCAAGCACTCGCTTGCTAGGAAAGAAGAAGAGACCCGGCACTAGCGCCCTGCCGGGGAGAAAGACAATGCCACGGCGAGACCCTGCCGCCAAGGAAGATGGACTAAGCCCTGGCAAGCCATCCTTGTCGGGAATATTGACAAGGCCTCGGCAGGCCATCGCCTCCCCGCCGAGAGGAACGAGAATAGCCCCGGCAAGGTAACCCTACCGGGAAGGAAGAGAAGGCCCCAGGAGAGGCGCGGGCCCAGGGCGCCTTCGCGACCTGTGAACGCCTCAACCTACGAACATGCCACCGCCGATGCATGGACCACGCGTCCACCCGCATGCCAGCGCAACAACCTAAAGTTGCCTCGTGTGGATACGTGTCCGAACCCCCCTGACGTGGTCAGGGAAGTTTGTCTAAGCATTTAATGCACTGTAGTAACACTGTAACTGTCGGTCGGCGCTGTTCCACTTGTGAACCCACCGTTCACCCACTGAGCCACTGTGGTGACTCCTTCGCCTATAAAAGGAGGCCCGAGGCTTAGTAGTAAGGGCTTTTTGGCTTTTCGAACAATCAACATGCTGCAAGAGGGATAGATCTGCAGTAACCTAAAACGAATAATTAAACACATGCAGGAGTAGGGTTTTACGCACCACGCAGCCCGAACCTGGGTAAAAAAGACCTTGCCGAGCCCTGAGTGTTGGTTCTACTCTTGCCGCGACCCCTCTCCCCGCCAAACTAGCAAAAGGGGACCGTTGAGGCCCCCGTAGGTGTCGATCCTTTCGCTGACAATGACAAATAGAGTAATGCTTGGAGAACGATGACATGATGTAGACAAAGTAAACTCAACCAATATGAATAAACCCCATCGTTTTGTCCTTAATGGCAACAACACTAAGACGTAACTTGTCTGCTTCTATCATTGGGATATAGAAACTCGTCAGGTTGAACCCACTACAACCCAACACTCTCACTGAAGAATTACCAAACTACTTGGCCAAAGCCATACAATACATCGAAGAGAATTACAAAGCTAAGATGATCATGAAAATAAGAATCATTATAATTTCGAAGAAGACACAAATACTTTTCATTAATAATCTGAACATAAACCCACAATTCACCGAATCCCAACAAACACACCATATAGAAGAGTTACATCGAATAGATCAAAGCGAAGATGTGATGATCATTGTATTGAAGACGGAGAGAGAGAGAGAGAGAGAGAGATAACCATCTAGGTACTAACTACGGACCCGTAGTTCTATAGTGAACTATTCACACATCATCACTAGGGCAGCAAGGTTGATGAATAGGCCCTCCATGGTCGATTCCCCCTATGGCAGGGTGCCGGAAGATGGGATCGCCATGGAACAGAGACTTGCGGCGGCGGAAAAAGTGGAACAGAGCTAAGTGGGGTGTGCATCCAATTTACTTGCTCATGAGATAACATGCATTTGAGGAAGCCCGTCAACATAATATGCAAGCAAAATTATAATAATGAAAAAAGTGATTACCACTAGCATATGAAAATGACATATCATGAGACTCTCTATATTAAGAACAAAGTGCCACTTTGAGGCACAAGTGTGGTAAAGGATAGTAACAAAGTCCCTTCTCTTTTTTTTACTCTTTCTTTTTTCTTTTTTTTATTATGGTGGGCTCATTTGGCTCCGCCATTTTTATTTCCTCACTGGGACAATGCTCCAATAAAGATGATCATCACACTTTTATTTACTTACAACTCATGAAAGCTCGATATGAAGAACTATGAAGAAATATGACCCAATATGAATGCCTCTGGCAGTGTACCAGGATGTGCAATGATCTAGAATGACATATATCAGCAATATAATGAATGATGGCTTTGCCACAAATTCTACGTCAGCTCTATATGATCATGCAAAGCAATATGATGATGAATGAACTAGTCATATGATGTAACGGTGAATTTTGCATGGCAATATATCCCGGAATGGCTATGGAAATGCCATGTTAGGTACGTATGGTGGCTGTTTTGAGGAAGATATAGGAAGGCTTATGTCTGATAGAGTGTATCATGCCACGGGGTTTGGATGCACCGGCGAAGTTTGCACCGATCCTCGAGGTGAGAATGGGTAATGCATAGTACCGAAGAAGCTAGCAAAATATGAGGATGTGATATTGAATTTGTCCATGGTTTCACATTAGTCATGAAAAACTCATATACTTATTGCAAACTTTTATTACTTTTATCACAAATCAAAGCACTACTCACATGCCCTGAGGGAGGGGATTGGAGGAGTTAACCATCGCGCTCCTCCAACCCGAAAGAACACTAGGATTTCAACGAGGAATAGAATTGCTCACACATCCCAACCATGCCTTTTTAATATTTAGACAAACAAGAAATTAAGACCTCCTATTATTGGTACTTCTATGAATCAACAATGATGCACTCACACCTTTTTCATATTACCACATCATAGCATTAACCCACAATTTCTCTTTATGTGCTACATGATGGTTTTGATTATCATTCATTGAATGCCTATTATTTTTGGACTAGATTTATGACCCACACAAATTACCATTATTGTTCATTAAATCTAAAACAAATATATGTGAAGAACAAGAGTGCAAATATTTCTATAAAATCTATACTCCACCATGCTCAGAAAGATATAAGTGAAGTACTAGAGCAACTGCTAAGCTCAAAAGATATAAGTGAAGCACATAGAGGATTCTAACAAACCATGATGAATGTGTGTCTCAATAAAGTTGGTGTGTCTAACAAATGATGAGTGTGGAAAAATAAAAATAAAAAGCAAACGATGCTCCAAGGAAAACTCATATCATGTGACAAATAAAAATGTAGCTCCAAGTGACATAATGATGGGGATGAAAGAGGGGATGCCTTCCGGGGCATCCCCGAGATTAGATGCTTGAGTATTCCTAGAATATTATCTTGGGGTTCCTTGGAAATCCCCAAGCTTAAGCTCGTGTCTCTCCTTATTCCTTTTCCATCACGGTAACACCCAAAACTTGAAAAGTTCAATCACACAAAACTCAACAAAACTTCGTGAGATCCGTTAGTATAACCAACATATCAAATACTTAGGTACTGTTGTAAATTGATTAATACTTAATTATTCCATAATAGGTACTGTATTCTAACTTCTTGATGGCTTATACCCACGATACAATCCATAGCATCATCAAAACAAGCAAATTATCCAAGCAAAAAACAGAATCTGTCTAAAACAGAAGAAGATGTATTGATCTGTACAGGACCTATACTTCTGTAACTCAAACAATCATAAAAAAATTAGTACGTCTTGAGGAATTTATACATAAATATTATGTAAAACTTCAGCTTAAAAATACGTTTCCGTAAAATCAGAGAAATTCTGCACTGGACGTTAAAGTTATTGTTTTTGCATCGTATCAATTATACTAATCATACAAGTCATCCCGAAGGCTTTGCTTGGTACAAACAATAATTTAAAAATCAAAACACAATTATTATAGAGGAAATAATCATTTCATCACACCAACCACAAAGTAAAGAAGCAAAAATAAGATAACTATTAGGTTGCCTCCCAACAAGCGTTATTATTTTATGCCCCTAGCTAGGCATAATGCATATGATCAAGTGTAGTCATCATTGACACTCATACCATAAGTAGACTTGATGGTGGATTCATAAGGTGGTTTGGTTTTATTTATAGGGAAGTTTTCCATCCCTTTATTTAATGGAAATTGTAACCTTGTGTTTCTTCCCTCTTTCATCTTAATAATAACACATATATATAGTTCGTAGGAAAGGTCTTCCATATCTTATTGGACAAGTAGGATTGCAATCAATATCTAGCACAATGAAATATATAGGCACATAATTTTTATTTTCAATAATGAGAACGTCATTAATTATACCTAAGGGTTTCTGGATGGTAGAATCCGTGAGATGCAAGTCTAGGGAACACTCTAGAATATTAGTGAGACCAAGCACTTCACAAAGGGATTTAGGTATTGTCGAAACACTAGCACCAAGGTCATACAAAGCATTGAATTCATATTTATCTATATTTATTTTCATAGTAGGTTCTCACTCATCTTGCAATTTTTTAGGAATAGAAACTTTAAGTTCAATTTTCTCATCATAAGCTTTTATCATTGTTCCACTATATGATTAGTGAAAGCCTTATTTTTTCATAAGCATAAGGTGATCTAATAATGGTTTGTAACAAGGAAAAACATTCTACTAAAGATAAAATTTCATAATTAAAATCCTTGTAATCCAAGATAGTGGGCACATCACTAGTTAATGTTTTGACCTCCCCAAACCCACTTTTTCAGTTTTAGCATTAGAATCATCACCCTCCAAGCAAATGGGATGGTCTCTAGCTAACGTTGACTCATATGGAATCTCTTTATCATTTGTATTCAGATAACTCAATAAGTATTCAATAGGATAAGTGCCAATCATTTTAAGATCTTCATCATGATTTTGGAAAAAAAAACGAGTGGGGAGCTTTTTCTAGGAATCGCCGCTTAGCTTTCAACTTAGCAGTCCTCTCCTTGCTTTCATTCATAGATATTTGGATAGATTTAATAGTCCCATTAAAGTAATTCTTGTGTGGCAAAGCTTTACTTTGAAGAGTTTCTACATCAAGATCAATTATATCCATGTTTTAGAAAAGGTATCGATCGTATGGAGATTTTCCTATACCATAGTATTGCATTTTTTTAGAATTAATAGATTCTTGAATGGTGTTTTAAATATTAGAGGAGAACTTATTATTATTGGTAGAAGGATTTCCGTAAGAACTTCCAGAAGAGTTTCCATAACCACTAAAAGGATTACTCGGATATGCCATAGCATTGAAACTACCCCTATAGGCATTGTTCTTAAAATTATTTCACGAGACAAAGTTCACATCAATTTCATTATAATTTTGGTCAATCAAAGTAGACAAGGGCATGTCATTAGGGTCAACATTAGCATTTTTATTTGCAACCAAATTCATAAGAGCATCCACTTTTTGAATCAAAGTAGCGATTTCCTCAACAGAATTTACCTTCTTACCAGTTGGAGCTCTTTCGGTATGCCATTGAGAATAGTTGGCCATGATGTTGTCCAGAAGTTTCGTGAACTCTCCTAAGGTCACCTCCATGAAGGTACCACCTGCAGAAGAATCAAGAAGATTTCTAGACACAAAGTTTAGTCCACCATAGAGGTTTTAGATAATCATCCACATATTTAAACCATGCGTAGGGCAATTTCTAATCATTAATTTCAGCCTCTCCCAAGCTTGTGCAACATTTTCGTGATCATTTTGTTTAATATTCATTATTTTATTTCTAAGGGAGATGATCTTAGCAGGAGGAAAATACTTGGCAATAAAAGCATCTTTACACTTATCCCATGTTACAATACTATTACGTGGTAAAGATAAAAACCAAACCTTAGCTTTATATCTTAGTGGAAAAAAATAATTTCACAATATCATTATCCATGTCATTTTTATTTTGCATATCCCAAAGTTCAACAAAGGTATTAAGATCAGCAGCGGGATGCTCATTAGGACTTCCCAAAAATTATGTTTTCATGACAAGATTCGATAATGCAAAAATAATATCAAAATCCTCCGCACTAGTGGAGGGTTGTATAGGAGTACTAATAAAATCAGTATTTTTCATATTTGAGAAGTCACACAACTTAGTAGTACCTTGTGACATGGTAACCGAGCAAGCAAAGTGACAAGTAGGACATCTAAACTAGAGTGCAAACAAGCAAACTAGTGACAAGCAAAGGTAATTTTTTTTATTTCTGATATTTTTGAAGCAAGCAAAATATAACATAAAATAAAACGAAGAACTAGTGAATGATAATTTGTGTGAAGTTACTTGATAGTTGGTGATGATACTCCCCGGCAATAGCGCCGAAAATCCTTTCTGATACTAGTGATTTGTGTTGGGTTTTCCGTAAAGAGGAACAGGTAATTGTAGCACAATACGGGTAAGTATTTCTTAGGAAATCAATGTTTATCGCACCAATAGAAATATCATTTCTCAACCGTCTTCACTGGCTGCACACAAAAGAGAAAACAACTTGCACCCA
Organism: Hordeum vulgare subsp. vulgare; assembly: GCF_904849725.1. Lineage (NCBI taxonomy): Eukaryota > Viridiplantae > Streptophyta > Magnoliopsida > Poales > Poaceae > Hordeum > Hordeum vulgare. The sequence continues at coordinate 126,389,328 of NC_058518.1, read as the reverse complement.
ACGTGGCCAAGAGGGTTGTCAATACCCTTGATCTCATTATTTACAAGGAAATGAGGCGTTTAGATAATTGTAGAGAATTGTAAATTGTAAAATAAAATAAAATAAAAATAATAACAGCAAGGAAAATATAAGTTTTGTGAATATATAAGTGAATAGACCCCGAGCCATAGTGTTCTCCTGTGGCATCTCTCATGAAAGCAACATATGGTGGGTAAAAAAATTACTGTTGGGCAATTGACACAAAAGCGGATAGTTATGCGATTTTCATGGCAATGACCATGTGTATATGGGCATCAAGTCCATAAGCAAATAGGCCATCTCCTGCATGTGCCTACTACTATTACTCCACTTCAAGAGCGCTTCTATGTTTGCCTCTCTACCTATTAAGTACTTAACAAACAAACTAATACTTGGAGAACAATGACATGATGTAGACAAAGTAAACTGAAGCAATATGAATAAACCCCATCGTTTATCCTTAGTGGAAACAACACAAAGATGCAACTTATCCCCTTCCATCCGTGGGATATAGAAACTCGTGAGGTTGAACCAACTACAACGCACCCCTCTCATTGAAGAAATACCAAACTACTTGGCCAAATCAATTCAATAGATCAGAGAGAATTACGAAGATATGATGATCATGCAAATAAGAATCATAATAATTTCAAAGAAGACTCAAATACTTTTCATGAATAATCTGAACATAAACCCACAATTCATCAGATGCCAACAAGCACGCCATACAAAGAATTACATCGGATATATCAAAGCGAAGATGGATGATGATTGTATTGAACATAAACAAGGAGAGATATTCATCTAGGTACTAACTACGGACCCGTAGGTCTATGGTGAACTACTCACACACCATCACGATGATGGTAAGTTTGATGAAGAGGCCCTCCATGATCGATCCCCCCTCCGACAGGGTGCGGGAATAGAGCTCTAGATAGGATCTCCATGGAACAGAGACTTATGGCGGCGGAAAAAGTGTTTGTCTCTCGTATCTAGGGTTTTTGAAATATATGTGAATTTATAGGCCACAAAACGAAAGTAGTGGGGCCACCAGGGAGGAACAACCCATCAGGGTGCGTCGACCCCCCTGGCCATGCCTTGTTGGCTTGTGCCTCCCTCGTATGGGTTCTGGCCTTCTCCCCAAGCTTCAAGGTCTTCTTTTGGTCCAGAAAAAATCATAAAAAAGTTTTGGGGCAATTGGACTTAGTTTGGTACAGTAAACCTGAAAAGTAAAAAAACACGCACTCGGCACTAGGTCAATATGTTAGTGCTAAAAATAATATAAATTGGTAAATTATGATCCAAAAACTATCCTAGAATGATAATATATCGGCATGGAACAATCAAAAATTATAGATACGTTGGAGATGTATGAGTAGTCTACTAGCGGATTCTTGTGGTGACAATGGGGTAATCTATGCATATGGGTTGATACACGTCCTTGTCCTACTTTCTCTGATAGAAATCTTGGGGTAATCTTTGAAGTTCTTTGTGTTGGATTGAAAATGATGAATCTCAAATTGTTTGATGAATGTCGAACGATTAACCCACGAATACTTGAGGTGAGATTGGAGTATCTAGGTAACATTAGGGTTGATTGATATGTATTGTCGGTGTTATTCTAGTACAAACTCTAGGGTTTTTTGTGACACTTGTAGGAATAGCTCAATGGATTCATCGAAAAGGATAACTTTTGTAACACCCCAAAAATCGGATATCAAGTTTTGTGCTGTTATTCCTTCCTAGCTTTTCTCTCCCGGATTTTTCCTCTGGAATTTGGAAAATGACCAGGTGAACCCAGTCTATCCCCAACCTATTAGTGCTTTTCCATGTCCTTGTGCCAGTTTGTCCCTGCTGAGAAAACTCCGAACCTATTGGAAACCCTAGCTCTGAAATATTGGAACCGGGAATCTTGTCTTCGTGTTTTCAAAGGAGCCATCATTTCCCTTGCTCTATTGATCCTCCAAATCTTCCCACAGATCATTATTCCCACATAGACCCCAGAAGTGCAAAAATATTGCAAAGTCATATGCAATATTTCCCCTCTAGAATTAATTCCTGCTTCTGCTTGTCTGAGGAAATTAAATCTTGGAAAATAGCTATCCATCTCCAATGCTCATGAAGTCTTGTAGAGATGTTCCTTGTGATCCTATTGAGCTCTCATGAAATATTGGCCATCATAGAATAAAGGAAAATTGCATTTTTCCTATTTTATGCCAATATAGCATTTTGGGGCCTTTCCAAAGTAACTACATTTTGGTAGCTAGGAAAAATCCCAACCAATTTGTGGAGCTTCTCATATCCATATGATCATCATTTCGAACAAAAGATCAAGCTCCCCTGTTCAAAAATTGAGCACAATGTCCCTTTGCAAATTCTGTCCAGATCTTCTGTTTGGAAAGGAAGATCTTGATTCCTTGTTCCCCTTGAGTTGAAATTTTGCAGAGTGGTTCATCATGTTAAATCATTTTTGTCCACCAAAATTTAGCCCATTTAATCATCATATTCTTCCGCAGCAAATTATTTTAGATTCTGACCAGATTGAAGCATTGTGAAGGAAGTACCATTTATAATTGTGCAAATGGTATGAATCTTTTCCAGTACCTTCATATGCCTAAATCATGAGTCTCCTCCAAATTTCAGCCATTTCCATTTAGCCATTTCACCCCAGCAATATCTTTTCATTTCTCGTAAGTATGCCAAGTTACAAAGGAAGTGCCCCATAGACTTATTGGATTGTGCGGCATTTTGGCCAGTATAGTGACCTTAGTGAGTTGTCAACCTCAGCCAAATATCATGCCAAGAGGTGCAGTGTGGTGGTGACACCACAGCACAAACACCTTGTTGTTGGAGACTATTTGACTTTGGTGTGGTCACCTCATTGCTCCCCAGTGGTGTGTGTTGTGTCATTTCACCTTAGAACAGTGTGTAGATAAGCTTAGACAAGGTTTGACAGCTTGAGGGGCAAGGCAAGGCCATGGCCAGGTTGTGACCATGGGCAGAGCATGCCAAAACAGAGCTCTCTACGTTCGAGTTGATGTAAGCTTGATCACAGTGGATTCTATCTTGTCTTGAGGTGTCGGCAAGATCCCCACTGCTCTCCCGCACACTCTAGAGCTCTTTCCCCCTCGATTCCTTGCCAAGGAAGACGCTGCCATGGTCCCGAAGTTTCGGCCGTCGTCGTAAAGCTTCGGCCACCTCCGTGAATCTTCCTTCCGAGTTTTATTTAAGCGTGCCCCGAGCCCCTCCTGTCGAGCAGCAAGCTCCCGAAGTCCCTTTCCCCCTCCTAATTGAGCTTCTGGAGCTCTCCATCTACTCAATGCCGGAAACCTCCCATCAAACCCCCATGACGATGTTAGCTCCACAGAGCTCCCCCCCCCCTCTCCCCTCTCTTCGGTCAGAGCTCCTCCTAGCAGTTGGGAAGCCGTTGTCACCCTCCATTGCTCCGGGGAAGCCCCAAGGCACCGGCACCACGGGCGCCCGTTGGCCACCGCGTCCCCTTCCACCGCGGTGGTGCTGTGGGTCGCCTCCGCCCCCCCCCCCCTAAAACAACCCTCGGGCGCGGCGAGGGGTGCCCGACCCCCTCGGCCCTTCGGCCGGCACTCCCACGGCCGATCTCCTCTGCCCCAGCGGCGAGAGGAAGAAGAAGAAGTCGGGAAGGAGGGGAGAGGAGAGAGAGAATGGGGCGGGCCCCATTCGTCAGAGAGAGAGAGAGGAGAGACCCACCGGCCAGAGAGAGAGAGTCAACCCCCATGGGCCCGCGCGTTTTAAGTGAAAGCGTAAATGGTGAAGTGCGCTTTTGGTTTAACGAAAGCGTATTTTCCAAAATACGCTTTCTGTTTCAGCCCAACCGGCCGAACCGCCTAGGTTGTGGACGTTCACTCGTTTAGACCGAAAATGCATAAATTCTTATTTCTTTTTTGCCTAAACAACGAACGGCCATAACTTTGCGCCCGTAGCTCCGATTGAGGTAAAACCAGCGCCCACGTCTTCGTCTCGTCGAGCCCATCCCGATTATATTATTTTCATGATCTATTTGCACAGTAGAAATGATGATTTCTCCCTTGCCTTTGTTTGAGCATCTCGAGAGGGAAACCTCTCCAGGAAATCTTTCCAGTGTGTTATCGCGCTTCTTCCCGGAGTATTCGTCGACCCCCAAGCAAGCCAACCTCTTACTATGAGCTCTGGACATGCGTGATAACTTTGCTTGCACTCTGTGTGTTTGTCTGTACCCCCTGTTAGCCTGCATTTGCATATAACTGTGACGACATTAGTAATAGCTACTAGCATTACTTTTCATCCAACATACACCCTCAGATGTTGCTCTTGCATATTTAATAATGCTTATATCCTAGTACATAGTGAGGTGTCGTGTGTGATGCTGACGAACCCTTGCTCGCATTTCCTTTAATAATGGCACCATGCCTGAGTCTGTGTTGTTTCCGGCCATCCGGGGTGGATGCCAATTTTATATTTCTTTTGTCAGCAGCTGTCCCGTGTTCTGAGCTGCATTTCGGCCATCGCGGGCAACTATTGAATTTCTTTCCATAGCGGTGACCCTATGCTTTGAGCTGTGCTTTGGCCGTCTTAGGGAGCTGCTACTTTCTTCCTATCAACACCTCTCATGCTCTGAGCTGCTTTCCAGCCGTCTTGAGCCGGAGTTGAGGTATTCCGGTAACGCCCCAGATCTGTGTTGTAAAGACCGTTCTGGTGGCTACCGATTTATTTGCTGATTTTATGCGAGGGTTCCGAAGGTCCTACCTACATTTATAATCGTTAAAGTAATAGTTTGCTATTTATGTTATACTGTTGAGATTACTGTCTATGATTATTTTGTGTTTTATCCGACAGTTTATGAATGTAGTTTAACAGTAGTGGGTTAATCCTATTAATTATCTGATTGTGGTGACATCGGAGTGTCAGCTATGACAGACATATTATTCGGAGATAAGACACCTAGTTGGTTGATCATAGTCACCTGTCCGGGCCCATCCGCACAACCACCTCTTGCCGATATGGGACGGCCGTGACTTGAACTGATCGCGTGATCTCTCACCGGTACCTCCAAAGAGGGAGGATTATGCACGCGCGCTAACCCTGATCAGGTAGGCGGTGATAATCCTGTGAACCCAGTTAAGTTGAGTTGGGTACCCATCCCCGATTGGGATAGTTTTCTTTGGCCACGATGGTGGCAGATGTCATGAGGACACACGTGTCATGAGGACACAGGGCCACCCAGGGCAGGACTCCAGAAGGGAGTGGTTGCCGGTGGTACATTGAGAGAGTCACGGGTCAGGAAAGTCTTGTTGGAGGAATGCTGGTCCACCCGAATGGGATCGCGAGGTCAGTGTTCCAGAGTGTGGGTAAAGTGTGCAACCTCTGCAGAGTGTCGAAACTATTCGAATAGCTGAGTCCATGGTATTGGACAGCCCGATCAGACCTCGGTAGATGGTCAACCATATCAGTGTTAGTAATGATGGAAGAACTCCTCCCGTGTGCACATCAGAGGAGGTTAATAACATGATGTGGTAGCCAAGAGAAGGCTACGTGATGAGCGGTCAGATGACCGTGTGATGTGATCCATTCAGGTTGGATTACGAGTATGTCAAGGGTTGTGGTACAACCCATAGGAGAGTAAGTTGATCTTCGGTGACAGTAAGCTGGTTAAGCACTTGTGTGATCTTTGCCATGCTAGTGAGGTAGATTACATGTTTAGTCCATGTCATGTTATGCTAGATTTATATTTTTCCTGTTAATGCCATGCCATACTTAGAATAGTTATTATATAATTGTTATGCTTGCTTTGTTATCTGCTTGTTTGGATGCCATGTATTTGGTTGTCTTGTGAGTACATTCAAAGTACTCGCATGGCCTTGCACGTGGCGAGTTGCAGGAGAAGACTCGTCGTGCTAGATCGTAACCAAGCCAGTCCTGCGAGTTAGCTAGCCTTGGAGTCATGTAGTATTGTTGTAAGCAACAGTATTGTATCACTCCATCATATTAATAAAGCCATATTTGCGTGGAATTTCTGTATTATGCTCTTGACATGCGTTTGGTCTTATCCTGGGGACGGACGTGTGTCGGCCCTCTATCGGGGTGCCACAAGACGTGCTATCACAGCTAGGCTGGCTATAGGTTACCCTAGCACCTAGACCACCTTAGGATCGACTAGTAGTGAGCCTGATAGATTTGACCTGTCTCTGGCATCCGACATGGCCACTATTGACAAATAGATGGCGCAGTCGGAATGGACATATCCCTACCCAGTTGTCCGCCCACCCAGCCACCCTAGATTGGACCGTGACCCTACCCAGTTGTCGGCCGTGCTAGTGTATCTTCTACCCGGCACGAGAAGGATCCACACCATCTTGGTGTGTTCCAGCCCGACTACCTATTTAAACCATTCGCACTTTTGAGCCGTAGCTCTCCCCACCCAGTAAGCCAGAGCCTTGCATGAGAACCCAGACCAGTACCCCCAAACCAGCAGCCATGGCCAGTTCCTCCAAGACACCCACTTTCCACAACCGAACCCTAGCCAAAGGTTATGCTGGCTTCCCGCCCATCCTTTCCAGTATGCTCTCCCGAGCCTTTGGCCTTAGTAAGCCCCCAGTGTATTTGGTGTTCCAGTCGGAACCCGTCCCCCATCTTTGCCGGTTCTATGCAAAGGTGCATATCAACCTAGGGCCAGCGGCAGATGGGAAACCCACAAATATCCGTGGCCATCCCATGCCCACTCTTGAGTTGGCTGTCCAGATAGCCGTCGCGGAAGCTATAACCCGTCTTCGGCTTCAGTTTCCGCAAGTGGCGGAGATGCAGGAGCTTCGCTATTGTCCCCCTGCATCGGACACAGGCTGCAATCCCTCCAGCACAGTCAAAGATGTAGACCCAGCAATAGCTTGGCTGATCCAGTTTGCTGGTGCCCAGGGATTATTGCTCTTCAGCATTCTCAAAGAGCTCAAGGCCGTGGATCTGGATGCCACGCGGGTTGTTGCGGAAGCATACCGTGCGGCTCGTCAAGTTGAGCCCGAGCCAACCCAGTCCCTATTTCCAGGCTCAGTGCCGCCTTCACAGCTGGTACTGCCCTCGCAACCCGTGGACCCATATCAGCCCGGAGACATCCATCGTAACTCCATTCTGGGAGCCATCAGGCAACTTCGTCGTCGGGATATGTTCCGTCAAGCTCCCTTTGCAGCTCCAGTAGTTGAGTCCGAGCCCATAGAAGTGCCCGAAGACCTAGACAAGAGTTGGCTCAGCCTTCGTCCCCCAGGAAAGCCCAACAGGAGTAAGCCCATTGGTGGCTTTGACAGTGAGCGAAGCCAGAAGATGTCGCGCGTAGGTGTGCTGCGAAGATTGTTTCTTCGCCCGCACCTAGGATTAGGACGATGTTGTTTGGAGTGCGTTGTTGGTAGCCGCCCAGTAGTGTCGTGTGTTGTTGTACTGCTTGCATTGCTTGTACTTGCGTGATGTTGTAATGATATGTGTGCATGTTTGCCGTGTGTGCTTGTAATCATTTGTCACCCTTTAAGCATAAATGTTTAACAGAGCTGGCATTGGATTTCCTAAAAAGATTTTGATCGATAGAGCACTTACACCTAATAAACTTGGACTCGCCCAGAGTCCCTAATAAAATGTGAGCTGGTGTAGGTGTATGTATGCCAGGAGTACATACACCCACTAGCATTAAAACACCTTAGTGTGATTGGCTTGTTATGATTCTTTCTTTGCCTGCATTTTGCCATCATGTGCATTCAGCGTCTGCTTGCATATAAGTCTAAATAGATTGCTTGTGCATCGTGTGAGCAGTGTTGCAATCTCGGAGAGATTCCGAGTAATTTTATTGCAGCATAGACCGTTACAACCCTTTCTAGACCAAGACCTAGATCGTAGTTCTACCACTAGTGCCCACTAGTGGTGGATGTCGTTTAGCCACGAGCAACCAGCAACGTGGTCTCCACCCTAATAGAGCTTCGTTGACTGCACCCCCCAGACCCAGCAGCGCCTCTGTCATCATCTGGTGCGATGTTGACAAGCTGCCATTGCCGCCCTGCCAGTGCTTATTTCGCCTGCTTGAGACGGCGTGGTTGACCCTTAGCTATCTCTTTAGCCATGGCATCGTGATGATCATCAAGGTTCATCGCGCACAGTAGCACCGAGCCGCCGACCAGCGCCGCCAGTAGACCAACCAGGAGGATTGTGAGCAGCTTCGACCCCACGCCCGCCATTTGCACCGTGACTCGCGCTCCTGCAATCGGGAAGAGTAGGAGAAGAGGAGGAAGTAGTGAGGCAGGATGCGAGGTAGAAGAGAGAGAGACCAAGGTCGCTTTTATAGCCCCGGTCCAGCGTACGGTGAGTGAGGTCTAAGAGGCTGCGCGCTGCTCGATCACCGGCTCCAGGAGGGAATCTGAGAGCAGTGCCAACCGGCGTTGGCCCGCGATGGGAGTGATCTCTGCGTTGGCGTTGTGCATGCCGCACACTACCGTCGTAGGGTGCTTTATGCCCTAGGAGCTAGGCGTGTGCAGTGCCTAGCTGCACTCCAAGCGGCGCAGGAGCGACAGCGAGTGAGAGCCGTTGGCTGGAGAAGAAGAAGAAGGCTGCCAGTGGACCCTGGCCCCACTCGCCAGCGAGAGCAGGCCACTGTTCATCAGGGTACCCCAAGAATTTTTAGAAAAAGGAAATTTTGCTTTTTCTATAAATGATAGGGCTACCCAGTGATCCCCGCGTATAGAGTAGACCTCGCGATAGTTGTGTGTTGATCAAGGTGTACCAGCTTTGGTGCTCTTAGCCCGATTGTTTTCAGCCACAAGGTTAAGACCGAGCCCAGAAGTTTTCTAGGAGACATAGTAGCAATAGTTGTAGTGGTAAGCTAACCCTGGGAATCTCGAGGACGAGATTCTTCTAAGGGGGGAAGGTTTCTAACACCCCAAAAATCGGGTTATCGATTTTTGTGTTGTTATTCCTTCCTAGATTTCTCTCCCGGATTTTTCCTCTGGAATTTGGCAAATGACCAGGTAAACCCAATCTATCCCCAACCTATCAGTGCTTTTCCATGTCCTTGTGCCAGTTTGTCCCTGCTGAGAAAACTCCGAACCTATTGGAAACCCTAGCTCCGAAATATTGGAACTGGGAATCCTGTCTTTGTGTTTTCAAACACTACAAGAAATATGCTCATACTTGACGTTTTTGAAAATGTCGTTGATGAATTCGTCATAAATGTACAACGATTTCATCCGAGATCATCGTAAACCGTTTGAGGGGATCAAATCTACATATAAATTACGACGATGTGAGTCAAAAACGTCGTAACCGCATAAGATGAGATCGTCATAACTTTTATGACCATTATAAAAACATCGTAACACGATGTAACATAATGTTTACGATGATTATAAAAGCATCGTAAAATGTATTGATTTTTTTTCATCTTACTTTTCTGTTGGCTATTTTTTTCATCTTACTTTTATATTGGGCTTGCATTAGCTTGTCCACATCGTGTGCACCACTGCGCCATTTTCAAACTCTGTTGGCAAAAATTCAACGCTGCTGGGACTCGAACCCGAGAGCTCTGTGCCAACCGCCACTACGCTAGCCACTGCGCTAGCCACTAACTTCTGTTAGTTGGATACAACTCAACCAATATATAGTAAGTTTGGAAAGATATCCTTCCCTAATTCAGATAGATACAAGAGCGCAGAGGGATGTTCTCAGATATGTTGCGGCGGCGGATCTGGTGACCGTAGCGGTGGCTGATGCGGAGGTGGCCGGCGGCGGGGGCTGATGCCAAGGTGACCGGCGGCGGTGGCTGGTGTGGTCGTGCCCAACAGAGGGGGCTGGTGCGGCCGTGCCCAACGGAGGGGGCTTGTGCGGGGGTGCTGAGCGGCGGAGGCAGCTGGTGCGGGGGCGCGTGCTGAGCGGCGGAGGGAGCTGGTGTGGGGCTCTCAGCGGCGGAGGTCTGGTCCGGCGGCGGCGGAGGTCTGGTCCGGCGGCGGCTTATTCCCTTGCTTCTTCGAGGTATGTTCCTGAACATGGATGAAAGGATGTTGTTTCTTCATATTTTATGGATGAATGTTTAATCAAATGAATGGATGCTGCTTCTTCATATTTTATGTTGTGTGTGTAATCTATGCATACTTAAGCAAATGAATGGATGCTGCTTCTTCCTAAACATGGATGAATGAATGTTACTTCTTCCCCTGCTTCTTCCTGAACATGGATGAATGTTGCTTCATCCTGAACATGGCCAAATTAATTTTCTTAAGTATTTTGTTTCATGGACGAATGTTGCAGTAGTGGGTTCTAGCATTGCTCTTAATTATCCATTGTTTAAATCAGCCTAAATCACTTTGCTTGCTCCTAGAGTATATGATATATCCCAAATAAATTTTTTCTGATTTAAAAATCCTTTTACTGCTAGCTTTGAATGCAAACAATATTGATAATATTGCTCACTCCTGGAGTATATGATATATCACTTTGCTTGCTCCTGGAGTATATGATATGTGCTTGTTGTCTCAGATGAACAAATTCTCTCGTGAATCCATTGTAGTAAATTTGTGCCTTTTATTGCTAGCTTTGAATGCAAACAATATTGATAATATTGCTCACTGATGATTTATCTAGGTTTGGTTTGCTTTTTGCTAGCTACTGTTGGTCTCTGAGCTTTGATTGATGCTAAGTTGCAACATTTCTTGGTCTTTGGCAGATGGACAGGAGCTGGATTAAAGGAGTTAGAAGGCTTTCCGCTGAACATACAAAAGGAGTCGAAGAACTTATGCAATTTCTTCGCAGAAGTGCTGCCGAGGATGCTCATGTTCTTTGCCCATGTCGGAGCTGTCTCAACCGTGCACAACAACCTCTAGGAACTGTAGAGGCTCATCTATTGATTTATGGGATGACAAGCACATATGATCGGTGGGTCTATCATGGAGAACCTTTACATGTTGAACCTGAACCTGAACCTGAACCTGATGCAGACCCACACCATGTTGATGAAGGCAATGATTTTGTACAAGATGATCGGCCAGCGGGTGCCGGTTTGAGGAGGGTGGAAATGAAGATGACAGAATTCCTAAGTTGTTAAAGGATTTCTACAATTCAGATCCGCAAGGTGATCGACAGAAGACAATCTTTGCCGAGCTGTTAGAGGAGGCGAAGTGCCCAGCTAGTGATGGTGGTAAATTGTCCAAAATTTCCTTCACCGTGAAGTTACTTCACGCCAAGTCTTTCTACCGGATGACCAATGTTCAATTCAACGGATTTCTCCGTATCATGACCTTGCATTATCTAGATAGTGAAATTCCCAAATCTTATGATGAAGCATTGAGTATAATTAGCACACTGGGACTTGGCTATGTTTCAATCCATGTCTACCCGAATAACTGTGTCTTGTTTCGGAAGCAGTTTGCCCACTACGACGAGTGTCCAAAATGTAATGCCTCCAGGTGGAAAAATGCTGATGGGAAGAAGCGGATACCGGTGAAGGTATTGAGGCACTTTCCTTTGATTTGAAGGCTGCAGAGGATGTTTATTTTGAAGAAACAATCGGAGGAGGTACAATGGCACCAGCTAAATCGGAAAGCCGTGGAGGGTGAACTCAGCCATGCAGCTGACGGGGAGGCATGGAAAGAGTTGGACAAATTAGATAAAGAATTTGCCGCTGATCCAAGGAACTTTAGACTCGGCATTGCCGGTGATGGTTTTAATCCATTTGGAAAGATGAGCACATCCTATAGTATGTGGCCAGTATTTGTGATTCCATACAACCTTCCGCCATGGGCATGTATGGATCAGTCCAACGTCATGATGGTGTTGCTGATTCCGAGTCCAAATTCTCCCGGCAAGGATTTTGATGTCTTTATGGAGCCCCTCGTAGATGAACTGCTCCTGCTATGGAAGGGTGTACTTACATATGATGCCGGAAGTCCCGAAAAGTTCAATCTACGTGCTGCGATCTTATGGTGCATCCATGATTACCCGGCGTTGCACACTTTATCAGGGAGGACCACAGGGGGGTATCAAGCATGCGTTCGTTGTGACAAGGACCCTTGCTCAAAGAGAATAAGGAGCAAGATATGCTTTACTGGGCACCGCTGTTTTCTTAGTCACAGCCATCCTTGGCGGAAAAGCAAGGATTTTAACGGCGAGACTGGAACTCGCGACAAGCCAGCACAATTCACTCAAGAAGAGCTTGAGCAGCAACTTGACAAGGTTAAAGATGTGAGACCAGGAAAGCATGGAAAGAAAAGAAAGCGTCAGCAGGGTCAATGTTGGGACCGGAGGTCTATTCTGTGGGATCTCCCATACTGGAAACACCTGAAGCTCAGGCATAATCTCGATGTTATGCACATCGAGAAAAACATATGTGAGAATCTGCTAGGGACATTTCTGAATATTGAAGGAAAGACAAAGGACACGGTTAACTCCAGGCTAGATTTGGAAGACATGGGCATAAGAGAAGATTTGCACCTACAGCCTTCTAAAGACGGAGAGTCATTCGAAATGCCAGAAGCATGGTATACGATGACTAAAGAAGAAAAGCTTGCATTCTGTGAATATATAATGAATGTGAGATTTCCAGATGGGTACGCCGCGAACCTAGCAAAATGTGTTTCTCCTGATGGATGCAAGCTTCAAGGCCTAAAAACACATGATTATCACATCCTTCTCCAAAGGATTTTACCGGCGGGACTCCGAGGTTTGATGGATAAGGAAATATATGAAGCGGTTGCTGAGCTAGGGAATTTCTTTAAAGAGTTGTGCTGCAAAACACTGAAGTTAGATGTTCTGAGAAGACTTGAAAAAGAAATCCCAATTATCCTTTGCAAGCTAGAGAAGATTTTCCCTCCATATTTCTTCACTGTTATGGTTCATTTGGCCATCCATTTACCTGAAGAGGCAATGCTTAGAGGTCCTGTACAATATGGCTGGATGTACCCGATCGAAAGAAGGCTGCTTACACTGAAGCGGTATGTGTGAAACACGGCCAGACCGGAGGGATCCATTGCCGAAGCATATATTGTCGATGAGTGCTTGACATTTTGCTCGAGGTACTTTGACGATGTGGAAACGAGATTTAATCGACCGGGTAGAAACAGAGAGCGGGATGATTCGCAAGGTGGTGATCTCTCGGTTTTCAAGCATGGTGTGAGCTTTCTTGGAGCTTCAGATTACGTGCCTGCTGGTGATGACTATGACAAGATGGTTTGGTATGTCCTCAGAAGTTGCCTTGAGGTTCAACCCTATGTCGAGTATGGCATCTCTTGTGCACTTAATTGTATCATTTTGTTGGCCTGATGCTTTAATTTATTATTTAGGCCTGATGCTTTAATTTATTATTTTGTTGGCATTACAGCTTGTGCAAGGAAGAGCTGAACCAGCAAGGTATCATCAATGTTGATAAATGGCTTGCGAAGGGATTTTCTCAATGGTTTAAGACTCATGTGAGATATTTAGCATTTGATCAATTGACACGTAATTTTCCATGTGTGTTATTCACCCTGGTTTTATTTGTGCAGATTGGAAAATTACATGAGAAGAACAATGTTAGTGATGATCTCTTTGCCTTGGCATGTGAACCAGATAAGCGAGTGAGATTGTATTCTGCGTGTATTGTTGATGGTGTCCGGTACCACACTGTTGACCGCGAGAAAGACCGAAAGTCACAGAATAGTGGAATTTCTACCGAGGGAGAACATGAAGGCGCTGACATTGAGTTCTATGGTCAGCTCAAAAGCATCATAAAGCTGCAGTACAACACTATGAGAGGTGTCCGTCGTTCGGTCGTCTTATTCTGTTGTGACTGGTTTGATCTTAGCTGCAAGAAAACCTACACAGGATTCAATGATGATGGACACTTCATAAGCATTAAGACTGGTAAGTGTTGGTACAAGAATGATCCTTTTATTCTAACAACACAAGCAACAATGGTATTCTATGTGCCAGACACTCGTTTGCATGGAAATTGGCGAGTTGTGCAAAAGTTCCAGCATAGGCATTTGTGGAGTGTGACTGAAAATGAAATAGGAGATGGTCCCGGTGGTATCGGGCTATCATACCAAGATGATGACACCCCAGAAGTTCCAGTGCAAGCTCAAGAAGCCTATGTGCAAACCAGATTGCGAAGGGACAGGGAAGGCGTGTTTATTGAGGCTGCAGTGGTAGAAAGAATGAAGAAAAGGAGGAAGGAGGTAGTGGATGGTCATGAAAGCGAGGATGATGAAGAGATTGGGACTGACGATACAATCCTCCAATATTGTAGCGACGGCGAGAATGATATGGACGATGACGAGTAGCAGTTCCGCTCATGCATCTTTTGCCACAATCAGTTCGGTTCCTTAGACATGTAGTGACTCTCTTGCCAGTATTATGCATATATTGAATTCTCTAGAGAGATTGTAGTCTGTCTGTTTCGCTTTTGTTTCGTCATGTAATGTGCCTATATGTTGAATCAGACAAATCTGACATATGGCATACTGTCTCCTCATGGAATGGATGGTCTGTAAATTCAGGAGCAATGAAGCAATGTTTCTCTGCGCATTAATCGTATCTTATATTGTTTGCTGCCTGCCTTCCCTGTCATGTTAAAATTATTTTCCAGGGGTTATCAAGAACAACATGTAAATCTTGATCCAGTAGGCACCTTCTCCTGGGTGTTGATGGTCTGTAAATTGTTTTCCAGTTGTTATCAAGGAAAACATGTAAATCTTGCTCTAGTTCCCAGGAACCTTCTCAGGTGGGCAGAAAGAATTTAATAGCAGCACAAATGACAAGATAGCAGCAACAAGTGCAACTACCAGAAACTGATTTAATAACAGGGTACAAAATAACAGTGTACTGATTTAATAACCAGAATATTTTCACAAAGTATTCATGCATTTAGAGAAATAAAAGGGTACTGATTTAATAACCAGAATAGCCAAGATATTCATGCATTTAGCAGCAAGTGCAACTGCCAGAAACTGATTTAATTACTAGAATAGCAGCAGCACAAAATAACCAGAAACTGAAACAGGAGCAACACAAAATAACCAGAAACTGAAACAGCAGCAGCACAAAATAACCAGAAACTGATTTAGGATCTAGAATAGCAGCAGCACAAAATAACAGGGTACTGATTTAATAACCAGAAACTGATTTAAGAACAGGGTACTTGTCAAACTTGATTCTGATCAAACTGGGTACCATAACATAACAAGTGCCATCAGTTTACATAGCCATAACACCTACATAACCAGGGTACCATTAGTTTACATAGCCATAACACCTAGATAGTCGTACACTAGTTTAACTATTAATTTGAGTCCACCAAAGTGATGGCGGAACCAAAACACGAAGATATCTCCCCTCTTCATCTTGGTCTTGTCTACGACATCCTTCCAGTTGGTTGTTATGCTAGCACCCTTCTTCTTTGCCTTGCTGAAGATCAGCCTAACTTGAGCAATGTACTTTGCCTTGTAATAGACCTCGAGGGAATGTTCTTCTTCCAAGGCAAGACGCTTTTTGATGTGTTGAGTGGTGTAGGGCTTGTTGAAGTACTACACATAAAAAAACATGGGCAACTTGTAAAAAACATGGGCAACATGGACAACTTTTTAAAAAGATGGGCAACTTCTTACCATTTTTGCCTTCTTGGGTATCACGTGAGCTTCTTGAATGCTGTGTAATAAGGTATGGTTGGCTTTCGATCACGAATTCGGCGCTTTAATTTTTCAACCTGTGAGGGCTTAAAGGCGACTTTGTTAGCATACACGCAATGCTTATCAAAATAAGCATTCCCTGTTTTGTTGGGACCTCGTGTTGTCATCTTGACAGCAGCCTCATCATCAGAGCTAAGTACAATGACCTCCGTCAGCCTACGAATGCAAACAAAGCATGTTATGTTATCTATTTGTTCAGTACACTAAATTGGACCGCACTAAAATTTGATATAAACCTTGTCACAAAACCACTAACTTGCACACTTATTAGATGATGATTCGGACAGGGCCTGGTTGTGAATATTAGAGCCAATATTAGATTGTGAATACATGTAAAAGTGCACACATCAGTTTCAAATAGGGCCTGCTTCATGCTCAATGGGAAGTGTGTTCCGCAATTTAGTGCATCATGCAGCAAGACAAATGAAACTAGCATCTGCAACAAAAGTATTTGTGCATCTGATAAGAAACCAGAAATAAAGTTTAACGAGAAGAGCATCTAGTCAGTCTAGCTGAACAAAATGTGGACAGTACCATCATCAGTATTTAAGCAGACATGTAGCAGGCAATCAAATGAATATATGGAGAAGATGAATAAAATGAGGCAATCAACAGCGTAGTAGGCAACCATTTTTTCACTAGAAAAACAACCTTACTAGCTAAACAAGCCAGAACAAATATTGGCATGTGGTATCTTACACTGGCAATAAACAAACAAGCCAATACATGATGATAAGACAAGCACATTCAACAGTGACGAACAGAGGACACTAGGACTCTCCATGCTTGAGCCTTTAAATCTCACAAACATCAAACTGATTATCAATCACATTTAAGTATATTACACCTACCTAGTCAAACTGATTATCAATACTACAGATATTCAACATGGAGATTTCTTAATTTTGTTCAAGAAAGCATACATAAATCTGAAACAGCATGTAACTTTTCAAACCGCCTCGATGAGAAAAACAAGAAACACAGTCGATGTTCAACTAAATATTTCATATTTTGGTAAACTTCAGAGAACAGGGGATGCCCATGATATTGGCTATCCCATGTGATGGTGATACATACAGATGTGAAACATTTGAGTACATGGTTACAAAACAAGCACATTCAACTGTATTGAACAGAGGCTACTAGGATTCTTCATGCTTGAGCCCTTTCTCAAACAAAAAAGTGATCATCCATCACATTTCGGTATTTTACCAGAAGATGGGCATTATTCAGTATCTACATGCTCCTTACAGTACTACTACAGAAAAACAAGAAACATTGTTAATGTTCAACTAAATATTTGTTGTTTTGGCAAACTTCTGAGAACAGGGCACTCCCATAATAGTGACTATCATGTGTAGTATAGATGAAAGGCCACATGCCAGTATTGTTTGCCAGAATAAGCTTGCTGGAGTGGAGTGGCATGAAGAAAGAACGCAGTAAACCACCCAGCCCAGCCTAACTAGTTTGGTTTCAAAACCATGACACTACGGGCAGCAAAAACTGAATATATATACTCATATAAGAACTCAGTTTTGGTTAAACAGAATCAATCTATTTGATCGTCTCGTAGCAGGAGCCGGTACCCTAACCCTAGCCGCCCCGGTTCCTCCTCTCTCGCGCGCGTAGGCGCAACCGCGGCGCCTCTACACCGTCAGCCGCGCCCATCGCCACGCCAACCACCCTTCTATCCATACAACTTGCGATATAGGCCTGGTAGGGATCCTATTCCAATTACTTTCACTTGGGTTTGACCGACATGTTTGGTCAGGCCAACCCGAAGATTTGAATTTTTATCCCTGTAAATGTTGTGGCAGTTTGAATAAAGCCGAGCAAGAATGTCTCGAAAACAAGATGGTATAATTTCGCCGTAATATATAGGATTTCTACATAACTAATCTAGTGTGCAGAATACCACGGTAAGCCTTGGTACTGCTACGACAGATATTAAATCTCTGCAAATTAGGTATTCAGGTTTTAATCCAACAACGGGCCAATCTGGCCTTCTTTTCCAAAACCTTAAGATCAGAGGAGAATGAATAGTGCCAAATATTTAACTAGAAAACACACAGACTTTCTTCATTTCATTTCATTAGACTATTATTACACAAGGTACAAAACACAAGTAACTGAATTTTAGGTCTCATGCTGCCAAACACAAGATAGTTTCAGAGATACAACTGACATGACGCAGGATGGCCCGCACACAATCACAAAAACAGAGTCCTAAAGCAGAAGTAAAGGCTCACCTCGCTTGGCGGGAGGGGAGGAGCCCAAGCACGGCGAGCCCGAGCGGCCGCGGCGGGGCGAGGAGCCCGAGGACGGCGAGCCCGAGCGGCCGCGGCGGGGGGAGGAGCCCGAGGACGGCGAGCCCGAGCGGCCGCGGCGAAGGGAGGAGCCCGAGGACGGCGAGCCCGAGCGGCCGCGGCGGGGGGAGGAGCCCGAGGACGGCGAGCCCGAGCGGCCGCGGCGTGGGGAGGAGCCCGAGGACGGCGAGCCCGAGCGGCCGCGGAGGGGGGAGGAGCCCGAGGACGGCGAGCTCGAAGAGGCGAGCCCGAGGACGCGGACGCGGAGCGGGAGGAGGAGCCGAAGGACGAGGACGCGGAGCGGCCGCGGCGAGGCTTCGCCATTGTGTGTGTCTCCCCGCGGCGGCGGCGGGCGTTCCAGATTGGCGGGCTAGGGTTTCTCTCCGGGCGAGGCTTCGCCATCGTGTGCGTGCGGGCTAGGGTTTCTCTCCGGGCGAGGGTAACTGGCCACCGAACAGTGAAGGAGCCCACCCGCAGGGACCCTATGCGATGCGCCCATGCCTCTGCTTCTCGGGGGCCCGCGTGTCAGCCGGACCAAGTGTGATCTTGCGTTGCGTTGCGTTACGTTGTTGCCTCAGTGTTCTGACAAATAGTTTTGCCTAACTTTCCAAATTTCTGGTGCCAATGCAAAAAATGACCAAGCAGGCCTATATTTCTGGTGTGAAATATGCTCTAACAAGAACGTGAAGAACTATTATGAACACTAATGATAAAAACTAGTCTTCCAGAGGAGATCATCTGCACTACCATGGCGGTGGCCTTCCACAGGAGATCATCATCTCGGAGATCCTCGTCCGTCTACCCCCGAAATCCCTCCTCCGCTGCCGCACCGTCTGCCGCGCCTGGCGACGCGTCACCACCTCCCGTGACTTCCTCCTTGCCCACCACGCCCACCAGCCCTCACTTCCAATTGTCAACAGCCATAAATACCCTAGGGGGGCATACGATCACATACACACCTTCGATCACCGGGCCGTCGCGGATGCCCAGATCTAACCCATTCCCCGGCTTGACGAGTCCTTCCGTCTCACGGCCTCTTGCGACGGCCTAGTCATCCAGGTAACAACCACAACGATAACGACAACGACAACGACAATGACAACGACAACGACAACGACAACGACAACAACAACGACAACCACAACAACCACAACCATAACAACAACAACAACAACAACAACAACAACAACAACAACAACAACAACAACAACAACAACAACAACAACAACCACAATAACAACAACAACCACGACCACAACCACGACCACGACCACGACCACCACCACAACCACAACCACAACCACGACCACGACAACGACAACGACAACGACAACGACAACAACAACGACAACGACAACGACAACGACAATGACAACGACAACGACAACGACAACGACGACAACAACAACAACAACAACAACAACGACAACAACCACCACCACCACCACCACAACAACAACAACCATAATAACAACAACAACCACGACCACAACCACGACCACGACCACGACCACCACCACAACCACAACCACAACCACGACCACGACAACGACAACGACAACGACAACAACAACGACAACGTTAACAACAACCACAACAACAACAACAACAACAACAACGACAACAACAACCCCAACAACCACAACCACCACCACCACCACAACAACAACAACAACAACAACCACACCACCACCACCACCACAACAACAACAACAACCATAATAACAACAACAACCACGACCACGACCATGACCACGACCACAACCACAACCACAACCACGACCACGACAATGACAACGACAACGACAACGACAACGACAACAACAACAACAACAACAACAACAACAATGACAACAACAACCACAACCACAACAACAACAACAACAACAACAACAACCACAACAACAACCACAACCACAACCACGACCACGACAATGACAACAACAAAAACCACAATAACCACAACCACAACAACAACAACAACAACAACAACAACAACAACCACAACCACAACCACAACCACAACCACAACCACGACCACGACCACGACCACAACCACAACCACACGACCACGACCACGACCACGACAACGACCACGACCACACCAATAACCACCACCACCACAACAACAACAACAACCACAACAACCACAACCACAACAACAACAATAACAACAACAACAACAACCACAACCACAACCACAACCACGACCACGACCACAACCACAACCACACGACCACGACCACGACCACGACAACAACCACGACCACAACCAGAACCAACACCACTACAACAACAACAACAACCACAACAACCACAACAACCACCACCACCACAACAACAACAACAACAACAACCACGACCACGACCACGACCACGACCACGACAACGACAACGACAACGACAACGACAACGACAGCCGCAACCAACAAAAACGACAACAACAACAACAACAACAACAACAACAACAACAACAACAACAACAACAACAACAACAACAACAACAACAACAACAACAATGACGACGACGACAACAACAACAACAACAACTTGTAGACACAAAAATCATTGCTTCTAGCCCCTATTTCAATATAATGTATGCACTCGAAGGCGATAATGGAATTATCAGAGATAAATCTTCAACTGTGGTGTCGAGTAGGCAACGAACCCCGCGAGCAACTTGCTCGTGAATCAGGACGTTTATTAGCACCTACGGGCAATGAGTCGTATGCTGAATGCCATGGTCTCTGGCGTCTAGCATGTGGCCGCGTGACCTGCTGACGTGGCAAAGGGCCAGACGCCAGGCACCATGATATTTGATCTTGGTAAGTGACCAAATGCTAGTGAGTTTGGTGTCTGGCCCCAGCAAATCACACAAACATTGCATAATGAGATAGGTCGGAAATCCTTCAGGGAGGAGGGGTGCTGGGCTTTGGGAATCAACACGATGGAGGTGTCATTAACCCCTTCCGGCATCAACCCCGTTGTAAAGAAGTTGCACCACCTTCACGGGGGACTTCATCGGTCCAATTTGAAAAAGGGCATCCGAGATATCTTTCTCTAAGTAGGGAGCGAGCAAGCTATCATTCATAGCATTCGTAACCTTGGGCATTCATAGCAAACTATGAATTTCTTAATACAATGGTTTCTTTGAATAAATACCACAATTTTAAAAATACCACGTCTAAAATTACTATGGATTTAAATTACTAAGGTTTTAAATTACTATGGATTTGAAAATACTACATTGCCAAACTAGCACTAAACCTTTTTTCACATTATTTAAGATTGTAATATTTTACATAAAAACTATCTAAAAAATAACACGGAAAAATTCCCTCCAATTCTTGTCAAAAAAGGGAAAATTTCCCTTCCCACCAATTCTTCCCTCCAATTCCACGCGCCAAACCCCATTCCACACGCCAAACCCCTCCCGGCCAAACCCCGCACCCGAAAAAAACACCAAATCAAAACCCCGCACCCCGGGTCGGCTGTCTGCTTCTCCCCCCTCCCACCCCCGTCTCCCCCAAATCGAAAGCCTAGGGTTTCCCCCGCCGCTGGCCGCCTCCTCGCCCTCCCTCCAAGCCCTCTCCCATCGCCCGCCGTATCAACCACTCGCCCTCTCCCCTCCCCCGCTGCGGCAACCGGCCGACCGACCCCATCACCGCGGCCAAACCCGCGGCCAAACCCCATTCCCCTCTCCACCGGTAGCCAAACCCTTTCCCCAAGCGGCTCGCAACGTCGCCCGACGACGGCGACCACGCGCGGAGGGGCTACTGACGACGGCGACGGCTTGCAACTTTGCGGGGAGACGACGCGGGGCGGCTACTGACGACGGCGACGACGCGCCGAGTGGCTCTCGTCGACGGCGACGACGCGCGGAGCGGCTCTTGTCTGGGACTGTCCTTCTCCTTCCTCGGTGGTGAGCATCCCGATCCGTTCCACCTTCCCTGCTTCGATTCGTTGTCCATGGTCTCGAATAGCTTCAGATCTGCGTGCTTGCTTGCGTGTAGTACCCATGCTCTGCTAGTAGATCGAGTTTTAGGCTCTTTTTGCGGTAAATCTGCGAATAGATCGAGTTTTAGGCTCTTTTGTGGGCCGTAGGTTCATATATGCGCGGATGCATGTCTTTTTTTCGTCTTTAATTTTGATTAGTAGAGGAGTTACCCTGATAGCAGTCCCTATTCAGTCAAGTGCTCGAGCAGTAGCACGGTGGCATGCTGTTGTGTGTAGTTTCCAGGTGGTCTTGGGATCGATTCCCCCCAAGCCTTTTATTTTTTTGCCTAATTCCTTTGATGTTTGTATTTTATTGCTATGTTAGTTGATGTAGGTGATGCTAGTGTTTGTGTGAGAAAGCCACTAGGTGCATGTGTGCTTGTGTGGTGCAAACACCCCCAAGCCTTTTATTTTTTTGCCTAATTCCTTTGTTGTTTGTATTTTATTGCTATGTTAGTTGATGTAGGTGATGCTAGTGTTTGTGTGAGCAAGCCATTAGGTGCATGTGTGCTTGTGTGGTGCAAACACCCCCAAGGCTTGAGTAGAGGCATATCACCATGTGTGAGTGTGTGTGAGAGTGTGTGCAATGTGTGTGAATCACTCACACATGCTTGTGCAATTGCACAAGCACATGAGAGCCATGAGAGTGCTCATGCTAGTAGGCATGTTGGTGTGTGTGAGTTTGTGTGTGTGTGTTTAGTTAGCTATTAGCTATAGCATATAAGGGGTACTACTACTGAACGTGAGAATAGTGTTACTAGGAGTAGTAAGTTGGCCTGGTTAGTGTCCTACCCAGTGCTACCTTCAGGCCCTTTAGTAGTTTGCTGGAAAGCTGTTGTAATTATGCTTATGTGACGTGACATCATACATATCGTGTTCTTGCAGAATTTCGATTGTTTTGTGTCGTCAATATGGATGTTCGTTTGTTGGAAAGCTGTTGTAATTATGGCACGCATTCAACTTTGCCAAAAGTACTGCACCATCCATTTTGCATGTTTATGCATAAAACACTTTGATCAATTAGATTAAAAGGTCAACAATATTAGGTCATGTGGAAACAGGGTGCAATTCGATGTATCTTAACACAGGAACGTGATCATTAAACATATTGCGCGATCTTCTTTCACATGCTTTTGTCAGGTAGCTCATTGTATATGCTAAGTAATAT
This sequence comes from Hordeum vulgare subsp. vulgare, assembly GCF_904849725.1. Classification (NCBI taxonomy): domain Eukaryota; kingdom Viridiplantae; phylum Streptophyta; class Magnoliopsida; order Poales; family Poaceae; genus Hordeum; species Hordeum vulgare. The sequence continues at coordinate 126,366,148 of NC_058518.1, read as the reverse complement.
TTCTTATTCCATTGCATGTGCCAAGTTTTGGAGTCAAGCTGCCGTGACCGTGTGATTTTGTGGTTATCTCGCTTCCCTAATTTCTGTTAGTTGTGATTCTGTAAAATTTATGGTGTGGAACACTTATGTAAAGTTGTGAACTTATAAGGTAGTCTATGCTGTATACGGTAGTGCTCATTGCCAATGCTCATCACCTTGTAAATAAAATCCTGGGAGTAATTTGTTTGTGAAGGTTTTGATTTGTGCATCTACTAATTCTTGTCGATCTGAACACAATTGTGGATCTGAAGCAAGTGGTCATGTGGCTGGTAGGCTGGTAGTTTTAGTTAATCTAAAGAAAGTGTATATGGTTGTTGGTTTGTTATTAACTATTAATGTAAATAGTCTATTGTTAGTAACTCATCTTTTACTTTAATCATTCTACTTTATCCCCATTGTATCTCATTTGTGTTCATTCTGTTTTGCAAGCTATTAGGGCAACTTGATACCATCAGCACAATCAGCACATATACAGCCCCTTGAGATCAGCCTACAGCCCCTCGAGATCAGCCATGACAAGGACGAAGCAGCCGTCGCCTGGTATACAACTTGCTACTTATTGTACCGCTTGTTTTATCAGCCATGTTAAGCTACCAGGATGCATGGGACATTAGGTGCAATACTGTTTGTTTGTAAGTTTCACACAAAATATATTATGTGGCGCCTGGGTGTGTCTATGTACTAACTATAGAAATGTGCCTAGCTCATGCTTGTAATCTGGTAATTGAAATATATTGTTTTAGTCCAAACAATTGGTTTATATTTTGCTTGTGCCATTAATGTACTAGGATTAAATAAAACTAAGATCTTATAGGATACCTTAGTTGTTTGAGTTGTCTTGCTTCCCTATGCATTTCAACCATTCATCTAATGGCTATGTTTTCTTATTCATGTAAAGAAGAACCCCTGACTGAGATCGAGAAGATTAGGGCTAGAACTATGATGAGGAACAACCGCATGTTCCAATCGCTAGGTCTTGGTGCGATAGTATCAATGATTAGGAAGTCAAATGCACGTGAAGACGGTAGTGCAGCTACTTGTAATGAATCGGCATCTGCCATAACACAAGATGGAAGCTCAGACTACAACCCTAAATATGATGAAGTTATTGATGGAGAGGAAGTTGATGACAAATTAGTGAAGAAGAAAGGAAAGGTGCAAACTCTATCTTGTTTGGGGTGGGATTTGTATGTTGTGTGCTTTCTTTTTTCGTACATTGTAGAATTTTCTTGTGATCTAATTCTACCATCCTTGCCTTTTATACGACACCCTGCAGGTTTCTAGGAAGAAGAAGTGTGCTAACAGAAATAGGAGGAAAGTTTGAGAAACATCTACTCTAATGGCTCCAGGAAGGGTGTTAGCTCTATCTCCAGAAGGATGAAAGAGGCTTCTAACACTTGATGATGAACCAGATGCGGCTAGACTCACAGAAGGATCAAAGAGGCTTCTGACACCTGATGATGAACCAGTTGTGGCTAGACTCACTAGGCAGAAAGTAAGGGAGGATGTTGACAAGATCCTGCTGCACAAGGGTCAAGGACCACTGCGAACTGATGATGAGTTGGCCTCCATGGAAGAAGGAAGCAGGATGTGCATGGACCTCAGCCCCGTTGCACCTTCTGTGGTCAGCAATCATGGCCATGAGTTGAACTTGACAGTCCTTTCTACAGAACCTGAGCAGCCAATGGGTGATGAAGTCATATTCATCTAGTTTTCTTTTCTTACTAGTTCATTTTCTAAATGTAAGCAATGCATGTATGGGTGACTACTAGTCTTGACTAATGTTTGAATGTATCCTTTTCAGGCGCTGTTGATGTGGTCAAGAGTTCTAGGAATGGCAAAGGGCTAGAATAGTTGACACGTTTAATGGGAGCAAAGGTGAGAATTAAAATAGCTGAAGGGATGAGGCGTCCGGAGAAGCCCGTGCAGGCTGCAAAGCTAGCATCTGAGGGTGGCCTCATTGCGAGAGCTCATATGTCGTTGCTTCCTCACTTCAAGGAGTATAAAAAGAACCCAAGTCTTGTGCAGAATTATATAGGAAAAGTATCTGTAAGCTAACTATCTTGTTGCTGAATGTGGTCTTTATTCCCTGTTATTATACATCTCATATGATGGTTAATCTTGGTACTCATCTTGTTTGCTGCCTTTGTAGGCAAATTTTGAGATGGACACGGAATCAAGTGTCATTGAGTATGCATGCACTGATATCTTGAAGAATTTGTTGAGGAACAGACACCATCATGTCAAGAAGCAGTACTTTGACAATGTCGAAGCAAGCAAAGTTAGCATCAAGTCCCCTGTTTCTGACATAACGAATACTGAATGGCAAAGGCTGGTCGAGCTGTGGTCGACTCCAAGACACAAGGTATGTAAATGCATGACTACTGCTTTACCTTGCCCATGCAAACTATGTGATTTGCTTTATTGTATGGAAGTGATGATCTGATGTGCACACATGTAGGAGACATGTGCCAATAACAAGGTTAATCGAACAAAAGTCAAGTTTGCGCAGAAAACTCGTTCAAGATGCTATGTTAATCATGTGCATGCAACTCTAAGATCCAACACTGTTGTTCCTTTAGTTTTTTTCCTTTAGACATAAGCATCAATTTGTTGCAAAAGCTAATGGTTGGGTTGTTGTTGAAAAACATTTCAGCAAGAGCAAAGAAAGGGTGAAGTGTTATCTGCATTGGACATTTTCAAGGCGACACACAACAGCACCAAACATGGATTCTCAAAGGATGTTCAAGTTGCTATAGTAAGTAATCTTCCTTGGATTCGTTTCTAGCCTCATGTGCTATACCGTTGTATGCTCTAGGAGTGAAAAACATGGATTTGTTTCTGGATGAGCCACTATAAGTAGTATATGCATCGGCTCCTTTTGTTTCCAGCATTTTATTGTAGCAACCAGTAAAATGCCTGTTTGACTTTGTATTATTATCCTGCTATGTGCTGATACATGCTTATACATGTAGTTTGCTGAGTCTAAAATAACAACCAGTAAAATAGTAGTTTCTGTATGTAGTTTATGTATAAGTAGTTTCTGTATTAATTTCTGTATAAGTAGTTTATGTATGTCGTTTCTGTATTCTTCATTATTCTTCATTAATTTCTGTATAAGTAGTTCCTGTATGTAGTTTATGTATGTAGTTTCATTATTTCATTAGTTTCTGGTTTTATGTAGTTTCTGGTTTCATTAGTTTCTGTATGCAATTTCTGGATAAGTAGTTTCCACTCCCTAGTTCTATTAACATGAAACCAGAAACTTATTCCTATCTTATTGGGAGATGGTATTGCCAAACTCTACTGGTTCTATTAACATGAAACAGAAATCTGGTTTCATTATGTGTGCTTTCCTCATTATTGGGCGCTTATTTTGCTTTCTTTCTCATGGATTTAAACTGTTTCTCAATGCATTCATTATCTTTTAGTCTGAGATGGAAGAGAAGATGACTGCTCCTGTTGTCGGGACCCCGATCCTAAGTCATAGGAATCCAGCCTCTAACACATCGCATCTCTTTGCGGTGTCACGCACGGTTAACTCCACGGCTGCAGCCTTACCTTAGCCGGGACCGTTTGCGTCTTTTGACTCACGTATGTAATAATGTCGCTAGCATTCCAATGTCAAAGAACCCGGATCGACAAGTCTAGTCACAAACCAAAGTGGCAGTACCGCACAAGGACACGCATACATGACCCAACAAAGCAGGTGTCGGTCACCAGCGAGTGTAGACGAGTCGTAGCAAGCTACAAGGACTCCATTACATCGCGTGACATTTCCCCAAAGGGGACAGACACAGCAGCTAAGAAGGACACATGCCGGTCAACAAATGTGTCCGGAGCAGTAGCGAACTACCAAGGCTCGTTGCATCACAAAGGGGCATTTCCTTGTAAGGAGTGCTACTAAAGTTCACGACTAGGTAATCGAACCCCATACATATCAAGTACGACACACGTACGCATGGCATACCGATATGTATAGATACACTGATGGCATCACAACATAACCATAAACATACAAGCTTTATTTAAGAGGCTCGGAAGAGCCACACACATAATATTACACATTAAGGGTCTCACGACCCATAATAGCAGTCATTCAGTTACAACCCAGTGGAAGAGTTTAAAGCTGTCTGAGTACAGACAGGTGCAACTAGAAGGCACATGGCCTGACTATACTATAGACCCAACGTAGGGCCAGACCGTAGCTGGGACACCAGCTACTCGTCGTCATCGATGTCTACGGAGAACCCTCCATTAGGGTCATTAGCAACCTCTACAACATTTATTAAGCAAACATGAGTACGAAGGTACTCAGCAAGACTTTAGAATAACTAACTACTCATGCAATGTATCAACAAGGTATGGTGGGGTTTCATGCGGAAAGCCAGCATTTGACTCGTGGCTAGACAACTTGCATTTTTAAATAATTTTGACAACTTGATTTCTCGCACACGAGTCCACTAACACCACAACAATACACCATCGTGGAATCATTCCGTCTCCATTCGGAATTTCCGTCCACGACACTCACGCTTATCTTGACAATTTTATGAGTAGCCATTGAAGTTATCTATGAACAACATATGTCTCCAAGTAGTCCATATCCGCGGACGCGGCTATTCGAATAGATCATAACCCTGCAGGGGTGTACTTTGTCACACACGCTCTCGCCACTTATCGCCATGTGCACGTCATGCACCTCGGCAACCTTCAAGCGGAAGCCTAGCGAGGGAGTCGGCCACGACTGTTAACCACACTAGTACCTAGTCCAGGTTTATCGCCTATCTGAGAGTAACCCGTACGGAAGTCCGGCCGAGGTTTCCGCCACGGCCTCAAACGATGTGCGCAGGGTTCCCAAGCCCACCATCCGGGTGCCACTTGGTACACCGTGCCACTGCTTACCGCATCATAGCCCACCTCTCAGGTCAGCACTATGCACAGCCTCCAGCATGACTATAAACACCAGAAACTACTTGCAACTCCTCGACCGAGTACTAAGCGATTAATAGGCCGAGCGGAGTCATATTTCAGGGCCCAGCATGTGGTAGTATCAATTCTTGGATTACATACACGGAACTCAGTTCCTAAGGACGGTTCCAATGAAACAACCCGCCATGTACTCCTACACAGCCTTCCACCGGTACCTTTACCAAATCAGGTTCAACACACAACCTTTGCTTACCGAACACATTCTCACAATTCTGTTCATCTCCCAGATGACAGACCATACACAACTCCAAGCATAGCATGCATAGTAGGATAAGGCACATCATGGCTCAAGCAACTACCAGGTATGCTAGGTTGCAAGGTTCGGCTATTTACTGTGACAAGGATAGGTCATGCAAAGGAAGTGGGTTCAACTAACGTGGCAAAAGCAGTTGAAACATTTGATCCTAATGCAATAAGTAAGTGCAGGAGCAAGAACATGGGATTTATCGGGATGATCAAAATGGTTGCTTGCCTTGTTGCTCAGAGGAGTGACAATATCCGTCAGACAGATATTCGGCGGATTCCGGGGGAGCGGAGCCTACCGAAAGGAATGACAACAATTAATAACAAACATATGCAATCAAGATGATGCATGAGCATGGCATGAGAATGAAAGGTGATAGACTATTATAACCAACATGTATTATGTTTGAAGTTGATTTGAATCACATTCAAATAACACTTCAAACGAGGTATTCTCGGATACTATTTTAATTGATTCGACTTGATGCTCAGATCAACTTGATGTTAACATGCATGGGATGACGTGTTAACTTGCTGGTTTGTAATTAGAACAATGTGTGATCATGTCATTCATAAAGAAATTTAAATATTTTCCATATTCCATTGATAAAGTATTTATAAGAATTGACATATTCATAAACTACATGTTTGGGTTCTGTAACTTTTTCAAACATGATTGAAAATAGCATATTCAGATTCCTTGAATTTTTCTGATACTTTTTCATATATAAATTATTTTCATTGGAGTTACAGATTAATTTTTATGAATTTTTGAAGTTTTAAACATTACTGGAATTATTTTTATACTGGAAAATACTTTTACTGCATCAGCATGACATCAGCAGGTCCAACTGGCCGTTGAAAGTCAAACCTGACCAGTGGGACCCACTGGTCAGTGTCTCTGGTCAGTTTTCGATTAAGACTAAACTTAATTAGCTGATTAATCTTACTGGACCCACATGTCAGTGACTTATTAATTTATCTGATTTATTTTTATTATTTCTAAACTGTCGAGAGGCTGGCCCCACACGTCAGTGGCTCAGGCCAGCTGAGATCCACCGGCGGCGAGGTCGTCCTCGCCGACGGGGAGCCTCCAGCGACCACCAGTACGGTGGAGGGCATCGGAAACTCACCTCCGACGGCCAAACTCACGGCAGAGACCACGGGGAGAACGACCACTCAACGGCGCGCACGATGGGACAAACCCCAGGGGCTGGGGTGGCCGGAATCAACGCCGGCGACGAGCTTGGCGGTGACCAAGTTCGGCCATTGTCGAAGCCATCGAATACGGGGTCAAAACGCGTGGGGCTGGGCACCTAAAGCATCTACGTGATGTCCTGAGGCTGCTGGTGGTCTCAGACGGACCAACCCTTCACCGAAGGGCTACCGGCGACGAGCTGCAACGGCGGTCCTCGTCGGGCTCCGATGGAACTAAGCCTAGAGGAGGGGATCGACGGGGAGAGCTTAGGGAAAAATGATCGCATGCTCACGGGGAGTGCAGAGCAGGGCTTAGACGGCTCGGGGAAGGGCTGAGGGCGACGAATCGAGCAGAGCTCGCCGGCGGCCGTAGGTTGAAGACGACGGTGCCGTGGCGTTGCAAGGCTCGGGGAGGCTTCAACTTCTGCAGGGAGGACCAGATCGACGAGGCGGAGCTATCAGCACACTCAGAAGGAAGGAGGGGAGGCTAGAACGACGGCGAGCTCGAGCTCTGCTCGGGCTCCAATGGCGGCAGAGGGGATCGGGAGAAACGAGAGGAGAGGGGGAGGAATGAGCACAGGAATGGATAGGGACGGGCTCGGGGAGCTTATCCCCGTGCTTGCCAGCACGAAGCGGCGGCCAGGCAGGCGCACAGGTGCGTGGAGGCACGCGGCGATGCGGCGGCCACCTCCTGCTCCTACTAGCGAGGAGGAAGACGACAGGGGGAGCTGGGCTGGGCCAGGTGAGTGACAGGTAAGGGTTTTCCCATTTTTTTCTGATTTGTTTCTCTTTTGGCTATTTCAATAACTTGCTATTTATTTCAGCTCCCAAATAGTTTGTAAAAATTATTTTAAACACACCAGAATAATTGTTGGAATATTTCCAACCATTCCCAAAGTTTTCAATATTTTTGAAAGTTTAAAGTTTCTGATTTCAAATTTAAAACTTGAAACCAGTAGCTTTTGCATTTATTTAAAATTCTTAAAAAGCTAAGAAAATGGTTTCTTCATTGCTCATTTACTTTCATGATTTATCAGAAAGATTGAACTTTTCTTGAGGCCATTTTGGGTTCATTGATTTTGACTAGTTTGAATTTTCCCTCCCTTTAAGAAGTGGCTAGGGTTTTATCATTTTCCTTCATCATTTGCTTTGTTCTTGTTGAGAATTTCCTAGATGCAATGCAAAGAAAACATGAGCACAAGCTATCTTGCTTAAGGGGTCAGGGATGTGACAACTCACCCCCACTCAAAAGAATCTCGTCCCGAGATTTAGAAGTCGCCGGGAATAACGCAGGATACTCAAGTCGGAGACGATCCTCTCTTTCCCAAGTTGCCTCCTTTTCAGAATGATTTGACCATTGAACTTTAAGAAACTTGAGGTTTCGACGTCGAGTGGTACGCTTAGCTTGATCAAGAATACGCACGGGGTATTCTCGGTATGAAAGTTTATCTTGGAGATCAAGCGTTTCGTGGTCCACTTCACGGATAGGATCCGAAAAGCAACGCCTGAGTTGCGAGACGTGGAAGACATCATGAACCTTGGAAAGATGCGGAGGAAGTTCCAACTGGTAGGCAACTTCTCCTCGTTTGGCAAGAATGCGAAACGTACCAATGTAACGAGGAGCCAACTTGCCCTTGATACCGAATCGATGGGTACCCTTCAAAGGTGTAACCCGAAGGTAAGACTTCTCGTCAACTTCAAAGGTCACAGCCTTATGATGACGATCATATTGGCTCTTTTGACGAGACTGGGCTGTTTTCAACTTTTCACTAATAATGCGAACCTGCTCTTTTGCATCCTGGATCATATCCGGGCCAAAGAGTTGCCTCTCTCCGGTTTCTGACCAATTAAGAGGTGTTCGACATCTTCGTCCATAGAGAACTTCAAAAGGGGCTTTGCCCAAGCTTGATTGATAACTATTGTTATAAGCGAATTCGGCGAATGGAAGGCACTTCTCCCAATTCATACCGAACGATATAACACAAGCTCGGAGCATATCTTCTAGGATTTGATTCACTCTTTCTACTTGACCACTTGATTGAGGATGGAAAGCAGTGCTAAAAGATAAGTGAGTCCCCATGGCATTCTGAAAACTTTCCCAGAACCGAGAAGTAAAGATACTTCCACGGTCCGAGTTAATCTCCAGGGGAACACCATGAAGAGACACTATTCGGGAGATATATAATTCTGCTAGCTAGCTAGCTGTTATACTCTCACGAACAGGAAGAAAATGAGCCACTTTGGAAAGACGGTCAATGACCACAAAGATACATTATTTCCTTTCTTGGTCTTGGGAAATCCGGTAATGAAATCCATGCTAACTTTATCCCATTTCCATTCAGGAATAGCTAGAGGTTGAAGGGTGCCAGCAGGCCTTTGATATTCTGCCTTAAATCGACGACAAACGTCGCAGTTAGCAACGAACTCAGCAATTTCTCTCTTCATCCTAGTCCACCAGAACCTCTGGCGTAGGTCCTGATACATCTTAGTACTACCGGGATGAATGGTGAGAGGAGAGTCATGGGCCTCCTTAAGGATTAACTGCCTTAGATGTGGGTTCTTAGGAACCACTAGACGATTCTGGAAGAACACAACACCTTGATCGTTCATGGAAAATTCTTTAGCGTTTCCGCTAAAGATATTCTCCTTGATCCGTGATATACCCTTGTCACACTTCTGGCCAGCTATTATTTGATCCTTAAGGAATCCTTGAGGAACAATATGAAGATTCAACTTCCGAAAGTCCTCATAGAGATGTGGTTGACCTTGTTGTAGCATCAAATTGTTACAATAAGATTTATCACTTAGTGCATCGGCCATAATATTGGCCTTCGCCAGGGTGTAAGTTATCCCTAAGTCGTAATCCGAGATCAACTCAACCCACCGTCTTTGCCTGAGATTCAAATCCGGCTGGGTGAAGATATATTTCAGACTTTGGTGATCAGTGAATATTTCGCAACGATTACCCAGAAGGTAATGTCGCCAGGTTTTTAGTGCATGGACCACAGCTGCAAGCTCAAGGTCATGTGTGGGATAACTATCCTCATGTGGACGCAACTGTCGAGATGCGTATGCGATCACATGACGATCTTGCATGAGAATGCAACCTAATCCTTGTCGCGAGGCGTCGCAATAGATAACAAAGTCCTTAGAAAAATCTGGTGGTAGCAACACAGGTGCGGAAGTCAGGCATCTTTTCAGTTCCTGGAAACTATGCTCACACTGTGGTGTCCACTCAAACTTTTTATCCTTCTTGAGGAGTTCAGTTAGAGGCTTTGGAACCTTGGAGAAATTCTCGACAAAGCGGCGACAATAGCGCGCTAGACCAAGAAAACTCCTAACTTGCTTAACCGATTCATGTTGAGTCCAATCAAGGACAGCTTGAACTCTCTCGGGATTGACAGCAATACCCTTACCAGAGATTACGTGACCTAGATAGGTCACTTCTGGTAACCAGAATTCACATTTTGAAAACTTGGCATAAAGGCGATGCTCTCGAAGTTTCATCAATACCAGCCTTAAATGCTCGGCATGTTCTTGTTCGTTCTTCGAGTAGATGAGAATATCATCGTGGTATACCACGACGAATTTATCCAAATACTCCATGAAGATTGAATTCATCAGACGAGAGAAGGTGGTTGGGGCATTGGTTAAACCAAAGGACATGTCGGTGTACTCGTATTGGCCATAACGTGTAACAAAAGCCGTTTTTGGAATGTCCCCGTTCTTGATCTTGATTTGATGGTATCCCAACCTCAAATCCATTTTGGAGAAGACTGAGGATCCAGCGAGCTGATCGTACAGGTCATTGATCCTGGGGAGCGGATACTTGTTCTTTATGGTGACCAGATTAACCAGTCGGTAATCTACAACCATCCGATCCGTTCCGTCTTTCTTCTTGACGAAGAGGACGGGGCAAGCCCAAGGAGAAGAGCTAGGACGAATGAAACCTTTGTTCAAGGCCTCATCTAATTGCTTCTTAAGTTCGGCTAGCTCCAGGGGTGCCATCTTATATGGTCTTCTGGCTATTGGGACAGTTCCCGGAACAAGATCTATCACGAACTCTACATCTCTGTCAGGTGGAATTCCTAGCAGTTCCTCTGGAAAGACATCCGGAAAGTCACAGTACCGGAATGTCTTCAAGTTCCGGAAGAGGGTTGGCATTTAAGGAATAGAGTTGGAATTTGGCAACTCGATTAGAGACATTTACTATCTCACCCGAGGGATGGGTAAGCTGGACATTTCTGGAATGAGTATCAATCTTGGCATAGTGAGCTGACATCCAGTCCATGCCCAAGATGATATTAATATCCGAAGATTTCAGGGCTATCAATGAGGCTAGAAAAACTAGCATGTCTACTAGAATTTCATTGTCATAGGTTATCCTAGAGGTTTGCCATTTACTACCAGGAGTTTGGACAACCAATGGAATTGGCATATCACAAAAAGACATGTTATGCAACTGTGCATAACTTTCTGAAATGAAGGAATGAGAAGACCCAGTGTCAAATAGAATGGACGCTGGGTGATGATTAACAAGTAGCGTACCCAGCATGACGTCGGGATCCTGTGCAACTTCTTCTGCTGACACATAGTTCACACGGCCACGTGCAGGAGTTGGCTTCACATAGTAAGCTTTGCCCGACTTGGCTTGCCCGGCGGACTTTCGGGGTTGCTTGGCACCCACATTTTGAGGACACTCACGGGAATAGTGCCCTGGTTCTCCACACTTGTAGCATATCACTTGGTTGGCACGTGGTGCAGTATTGTTAGCTGGACCACTATAAGCTTTTGCTGGAGGGTTGGCCTGATTCGTCTGAGGCGCCACGTAGGATGGTCTCGGAGTGTATCTTGGCGGCATAGAATTGTTCGGAACCCACAGCCTGCATTTTGGAAACGCGGAACCAGAAGATGAGCCAAAGTCACGGGAGTGCTTCCTTGTGGCTTCAAAGTCAGTATGACCAGTCTCGGCACTGATCACCTTGTTCACCAGGGCTTGAAAGCTTGCACACTCATGGAGGCGCAGATCACGACGGAGCTCAGGGCTCAGACCCTTACGGAACCTTGCTTGCTTCTTGGCGTCACTAGACACCTCCTCTGTTGCATAGCAGGCGAGGTTACCGAACTCGCGGCTATAAGCATCCACGGTCAACTTGCCCTGAGTGAAGGCACAAAACTCCTCTCTCTTTCTGTCCATTAGGCCCTCTGGAATATGGTGCAGACGAAAGGCTGCACTGAAGTCTGCCCATGTGGCTACTGGTTCAGCAGGACGCATAGCTTCAAAGTTCTCCCACCACAGATTGGCGGGTCCTTCCAGGAAATACGCCGCAAAGGTCACCTTGTCGGCCTCAGACACATTTGCATAGCGAATCTTGCGTGAGATGCTGCACAGCCAGTCATCAGCGTCGAGGGGATCGACGGAATGATGAAACTTTGGAGGATTCAGCTTCACAAAGTCGTTGAGGGACACTGCAGCATTCCTAGGCTGACGAGCCGTATTCTGCTCAATACGCTCTAACAGTCAGTTGGTCTCCCTTTTGTTTCTCTGTGCCTCAAGCATCACTTCCGCCAGAGAGGGCGGGTGAGGCAGGTCTTCCTGCGACGCTTGACTACCCTCGCCTTGCTCATGACCAGGGGCACGGTTCAACCTGGTGAACACCATCCTGACAAACAAACTCACAACTTAGACCAATATCATATCAATACTAGCTATGGATTAAGAATGTACTGAACACACGGAATGCGGAAATGAATATACGAACAACATGGTAACAAGCAACTGCTATATATACACCATGGTTCATACACACCCTTACATAGTTCAGTACAACCTTAACCGAAGAGCAAACTACTGAAATTATGAAACTACTCATCAGAGGCTTACAAGCTTCCTATACATTATTTATCTAGGCCTTCGGAATTCATTTCACATTACACGCATACTTCACAAGTCACGCAGGACTGTGAACGTACGGCTACTACCATACTATCCTTCCGCTCACACCTCAGGCATCCGCATAGAACATCTCATAGAGATTACCTCCATGACCTGGAAGCTCAACCTGTGGATCAGGAAACACTCTAGCCTGAGATCCCTGGGATCCATAAGGACACAGATGTGGCCTTGGTCCCCTGACTGGTGGTAAGAGGGGTCCCCGAAGAGGTGTGACTCCTCCTATAGCTGGCCAGTCAACGTGGGCCGGAAGATGGGTCCTAACAGGGTTCAGCATCTCCATATCTCCGTACCCTGTCTGGACTACCGGTGCCAGCTGCGTCAAGGCCGTCCACAGACGGGCACGGGTAGCATAAAGCTCCATGCGAAGAGCACGAGCATCCATGTCTCTGTTCTCTAGCATCTCAACAGTGGACTGCAGTAGTGGATCCTCCATGGAAGAATCAAAATAGACTCCACTGAGGTATCCCTCTTCACCAAGCTGAGAGGCCGGAACATAGCAGAACTCTGGATTCTGCAGCAGTGCATGCCTCGCTCTCATAATGGTCAACATTGAATAGGCAGCATCTTGTACTGCCATGTCAACAGTGACTCCCAACCCATAGGACAAATGGATTGGCTCCTCAGCTCCAGGGTAGTCTGGAAATACCCTAACAGTGCAGATATACTGGCTCTGGTTGAAGTCTCGGTACTGTTCCTCCACTCTGTACTCGGGGTACCAGCGGTAACCGCACACCGACATCACCCTGACCAGCATGGCCGTATGACCCAGTACATCAATGCACCTGGTCAGACGTACCACCTGACGAGAAAGACGGCCACGCATTTGTAAATAGAGAGTAATGCAAAAGCATTAGAGATCTGAATGCAAAATTGGGCAACATAACGGCTGTAAATGCTCAAAAACAAATTTTGAGACAACCCAAAATGGAATAGCGTAACCACTCAACTATCAAGTTCAACTCTTTGATCATCAAACTTACTTCCTTTTTCCTAGGAATGAAAGAAACCCAAATATCTCTTGACCCGTAGTCCTATAATCTACCGATCGGAAACACGAGACTAGAAGAAGATGAGTAACCTAGTCCTTAATTCCCGCAGAAAAGATGAGGATTACCAGAATAGAATAACTTGAGAAGAGAACAAGATTCTTACGTTCCCTTCCACAAACAATTCCCTTATATATAACTAAATCAATCCTAGACTCAACTTCGACCAGTTTGGCTTAGTAATCCTACAGTCAGTCAGGCTCTGATACCAACGCTGTCGGGACCCCGATCCTAAGTCATAGGAATCCAGCCTGTAACACATCGCATCTCTTTGCGGTCTCACGCACGGTTAACTCCACGGCTGCAACCTTACCTTAGCCGGGACCGTTTGCATCTTTTGACTCACGTATGCAATAATGTCGCTAGCATTCCAATGTCAAAGAACCCGGATCGACAAGTCTAGTCACAAACCAAAGTGGAAGTACCGGACAAGGACACGCATACATGACCCAACAAAGCAGGTGTCGGTCACCAGCGAGTGTAGACGAGTCGTAGCAAGCTACAAGGACTCCATTAGATCGCGTGACATTTCCCCAAAGGGGACAGACACAACAGCTAAGAAGGACACATGCCGGTCAACCAATGTGCCCGGAGCATTAGCGAACTACCAAGGCTCGTTGGATCACAAAGGGGTATTTCCTTGTAAGGAGTGCTACTAAAGTTCACGACTAGGTAATCGAACCCCACACATATCAAGTACGACACACGTACGCATGGCATACCGATATGTATAGATACATCGATGGCATCACAACATAACCATAAACATACAAGCTTTATTTAAGAGGCTCGGAAGAGCCACACACATAATATTACACATTAAGGGTCTCACGACCCATCATAGCAGTCATTCAGTTACAACCCAGCGGAAGAGTTTAAAGTTGTCTGAGTACAGACAGGTGCAACTAGAAGGCACATGGCCTGACTATACTACAGACCCAACGTAGGGCCAGATCGTAGCTGGGACACCAGCTACTCGTCGTCGTCGATGTCTACGCAGAACCCTCCATTAGGGTCATTAGCAACCTCTGCAACATTTATTAAGAAAACATGAGTACGAAGGTACTCAGCAAGACTTTAGAATAACTAACAACTCATGCAATGTATCAACAAGATATGGTGGGGTTTGATGTGGAAAGCCAGCATTTGACTCGTGGCTAGACTACTTGCATTTTTAAATAATTTTGACAACTTGATTTCTCGCACATGAGTCCACTAACACCACAACAATACACCATCGTGGAATCATTCCGTCTCCATTCGGAATTGCCGTCAACGACACTCACGCTTATCTTGACAATTTTGTGAGTAGCCATTGAAGTTATCTATGAACAACATATGTCTCCAAGTAGTCCATATCCGCGGACGCGGCTATTCGAATAGATCATAACCCTGCAGGGGTGTACTTCGTCACACACGCTCTCGCCACTTATCGCCATGTGCACGTCATGCACCTCGGCAACCTTCAAGCGGAAGCCTAGCGAGGGAGTCGGCCACGACCGTTAACCACAATAGTACCTAGTCCAGGTTTATCGCCTATCTGAGAGTAACCCGTACGAAAGTCCGGCCGAGGTTTCCGCCACGGCCTCAAACGATGTGCGCAGGGTTCCCAAGCCCACCATCCGGGTGCCACTTGGTACACCGTGCCACTGCCTACCGCATCATAGCCCACCTCTCAGGTCAGCACTATGCACGGCCTCCAGCATGACTATAAACACCAGAAACTAGTTGCAACTCCTGGACCGAGTACTAAGCGATTAATAGGCGGAGCGGGGTCATATTTCAGGGCCCAGCATGTGGTAGTATCTAGTCTTGGATTACATACACGGAACTCAGTTCCTAAGGACGGTTCCAATGAAACAACCCGCCATGTACACCTACACAGCCTTTCACCGGTACCTTTACCAAATTAGGTTCAACACACAACCTTTGCTTACCGAACACATTCTCACAATTCTGTTCATCTCCCAGATGACAGACCATACACAACTCTAAGCATAGCATGCATAGCAGGATAAGGCACATCATGGCTCAAGCAACTACCAGGTATGCTAGGTTGCAAGGTTCGGCTATTTACTGTGACAAGGATAGGTCATGCAAAGGAAGTGGGTTCAACTAACGTGGCAAAAGCAGTTGAAACATTTGATCCTAATGCAATAAGTAAGTGCAGGAGCAAGAACATGGGATTTATCGGGATGATCAAAATGGTTGCTTGCCTTGTTGCTCAGAGGAGTGACAATATCCGTCAGACGGATATTCGGTGGAATCCGGGGGAGCGGAGCCTACCGAAAGGAATGACAACAATCAATAACAAACATATGCAATCAAGATGATGCATCAGCATGGCATGAGAATGCAACGTGATATACTATTATAACCAACATGTATTAGGATTGAAGTTGATTTGAATCACATTCAAATAACACTTCAAACGAGGTATTCTCGGATACTGTTTTAATTGATTCGACCTGATGCTCAGATCAACTTGATGTTAACATGCATGGGATGACATGTTAACTTGCTGGTTTGTAATTAGAACAGTGTGTGATCATGTCATTCATAAAGAAATTTAAATATTTTCCATATTCAATTTATAAAGTATTTATAAGAATTGACATATTCATAAACTACATGTTTGTGTTCTGTAACTTTTTCAAACATGATTGAAAATAGCATATTCAGATTCCTTGAATTTTTCTGATACTTTTTCATATATAAATTATTTTCATTGGAGTTACAGATTAATTTCTCTGAATTTTTGAAGTTTTAAACATTACTGAAATTATTTTTATAGTGGAAAATACTTTTACTGCATCAGCATGACATCAGCAGGTCCAACTGGCCGTTGAAAGTCAAACCTGACCAGTGGGACCCATTGGTCAGTGTCTCTGGTCAGTTTTAGATTAAGATTAAACTTAATTAGTTGATTAATCTTACTGGACCCACATGTCAGTGACTTATTAGTTTATCTGATTTATTTTTATTATTTCTAAACTGTCCAGAGGCTGGCCCCACACGTCAGTGGCTCAGGCCAGCTGAGATCCACCGGCGGCGAGGTCGTCCTCGCCAGCGGGGAGCCTCCAGCGACCACCAGTACGGTGGAGGGCATCGGAAACTCACCTTCGACGGCCAAACTCACGGCAGAGACCACGGGGAGAACGGCCACTCGACGGCGCGCACGATGGGACAAACCCCAGGGGTTGGGGTGGCCGGAATCAACGCCAGCGACGAGCTTGGCGGCGACCAAGTTCGGCCATCATCGAAGCCATCGAATACGGGGTCAAAACACGCGGGGCTGGGCACCTAAAGCATCTACGTGATGTCCTGAGGCTGCTGGTGGTCTCAGACGGACCAACCCTTCACCGGAGGGCTACCGGCGACGAGCTGTAGCGGCGGTCCTCATCGGGGTCCGATGGAACTAAGCCTAGAGGAGGGGATCGACGGGGAGAGCTTAGGGAAAAATGACCGCATGCTCACGGGGAGTGCAGAGCAGGGCTTAGACGGCTCGGGGAAGGGCTGAGGGCGACGAATCGAGCAGAGCTCGCCGGCGGCCGAAGATTGAACACGACGGTGCCGTGGCGTTGCAGGGCTCGGGGAGGCTTCGGCTTCTGCAGGGACGACCAGATCGACGAGGCGAAGCTATCAGCACACTCAGAAGGAAGGAGGGGAGTCTAGAACGACGGTGAGCTCGAGCTCTGCTCGGGCTCCAATGGCGGCAGAGGGGATCGGGAGAACCGAGAGGAGAGGGGGAGGAATGAGCACGGGAATGGATGGGGACAGGCTCGGGGAGCTTATCCCCGTGCTTGCCAGTGCGAAGCGGCTGCCAGGCAGGCGCACAGGTGCGTGGAGGCGCGCGGCGACGCAGCGGCCACCTCCTGCTCCTACTGGCGAGGAGGAAGATGACAGGGGGAGCTGGGCTGGGCCAGGTGAGCGACAGGTAAGGGTTTTCCCATTTTTCTGATTTGTTTCTGTTTTACTATTTCAATAACTTGCTATTTATTTTAGCTCCCAAATAGTTTGTAAAAATTATTTTAAACACACCAGAATAATTGTTGGAATATTTCCAACCATTCCCAAAGTTTTCAATATTTTTGAAAGTTTAAAGTTTCTGATTTCAAATTTAAAACTTGTAACCAGTAGCTTTTGCATTTATTTAAAATGCTTCAAATGTTAAGAAAATGGTTTTCTTCATTGCTCATTTACTTTCGTGATTTATCAGAAAGATTGAACTTTTCTTGAGGCCATTTTGGGTTCATTGATTTTGACTAGTTTGAATTTTCCCTCCCTTTAAGAAGTGGCTAGGGTTTTAGCATTTTCCTTCATCATTTGCTTTGTTCTTGTTGAGAATTTCCTAGATGCAATGCAAAGAAAACATGAGCACAAGCTATCTTGCTTAAGGGGTCAGGGATGTGACACCTGTACAAGAAGGCGAAGAGCGAAAGTCTTCTGTTTCAGTTGTTGTGGAAGTTCTGACCAAGCATCGCCCATCAAGCAAATTCTTGAAGAATGTTGGTCTGCAGCCAAACTCTACTGGCAAGTCCAGCAAGTCAAATGCTGCTGTCAATGCTCGTGTGCTGGATCTACAAGAGCAGCTCGAGATGCCGCGTCAAAGAAGTGAAGTTATGCGTGAAGAGATGGATGCTATGAAGAGGAAGGCAGCTGAAGCTGAAGCTGCATAAGCTGAACGTGACAAGTCCTATGAGCTGCTGCTCAAGAAGGCGGAAGAAAATGATGCGAAGTATGCTCAGCTGATGGCGTTGCTTGGAGCCAAAACAGGAAACTAGTTGGTTTTAGAACTAGATTTTCATAGCAGTTCTTGTGCACTTGATAACTATGGTGTGGGCTGAAATTTATTTTGGTTGTGCTCAAATTTTGGTAGCAGTTCTTGTGCTACAGATTTAGGATCTGTATGGGCTCAGATTTAGGATCTGTATGTGCTATGCTATTTTTGGTGTGGGCTGAAATTTTTGGTTGTGCTACATACTTTGTGATGTGGGCTATATAATATCAGATTTTGGTTGTGCTTCATACTTTGTGATGTGGGCTGACTTTGTGATGTGGGCTGACTTTGTGATGTGGGCTGAGATGTTTTAGAATCTGTGTACGGGCTTCAAAGTTCCATGGGCTCAGATTTATGTGTATGATCTTCGAATCTGTGTGGGCTTAGATTTATTTGGACATAAAATAAAAAAAAAGTTGTTGAATTTAAAAATGAAAAAAGGCCAAAACTGAAAATGGATCAAATATATTTGGGCATGAAAAGGCCAAGGCCCAAAAGAAGCCCAAATTAGAATGATAAAAAAATTCGAACAAAAAACTAAAGTGGCTGAAAATAGGCCAAGGCCCAAAAGAAGCCCAATAAGAAAAGCCCAAAAAAAATAAAACGAGCCCATGTGATCAATTGAAATGGATTGGGCTGATTTCAGCCATGACGTTTTGATTTCGTCGTAATTTTGCCACGTAGGACTGCCACGTAGGACTGGGTTTGATTGTCAGCGATGATTTAGGATCGTCGTAAAGGTTACGACAATCCAGGAATCGTCGTAAAGTTACGACGATTTTGACCAAAACGTCGTTGATGTTTATTTCTGATGCTCCGTTTTCGACACTTGGTTTTTCGTCGTGCGATTGTCGTAAATGAAAAACCGTGACGATGTAGCGACGAAAAAATAGCGTCGTGTACTAGCATATCCCTTGTAGTGAAAGGAGCCATCATTTACCTTGCTCTGTTGATCCTCCAAATCTTCCTAGAGATCATTATTCCCTCATAGACCCCAGATGTGCAAAAATATTGCAAAGTCATATGCAATATTTCCCCTCTAGAATTAAATCCTGCTTGTGCTTGTTTGAGGAAATTAAATCTTGGAAAATAGCTATCCATCTCCAATGCTCATGAGATATTGTAGAGATGTTCTTTGTGATTCTATTGATCTCTCATGAAATATTGGCCATCATAGAATAAAGGAAAATTGCATTTTCCTATTTTATGCCAATATAGCATTTTGGGGCCTTTCCAAAGTAACTACATTTTGGTAGCTAGGAAAAATCCCAAATAATTTGTGGAGCTTCTCGTATCCACATGATCATCATTTCCATCAAAAGATCAAGTTCCCCAGTTCAAAAATTGAGCACAATGTCCCTTTGCAAATTCTGTCCAGATCTTCTATTTGCAAAGGAAGTGCTTGATTCCTTGTTCCCCTTGAGTTGAAATTTTGCAGAGTGGTTCATCATGTTAAATCATATTTGTCCACCAAAATTTAGCCCATTTCATCATCCCATTCTTCCCCAGCAAATTATTTTAGATTATGTCCAGATTGAAGCATTGTGAAGGAAGTACCATTTATATTTATGCAAATGGTACGAATCTTTGCCAGTACCTTCATATTCCTAAATCATGAGTCTCCTCCAAATTTATCCATTTCCATTTAGCCATTTGACCCCGACAACATCTTTTTCATTTTTGGTTAGTATGCCAAGTTACAAAGGAAGTGCCCCACAGACTTATTGGATTGTGCTGCATTTTGGCCAGTATAGTGACCTTAGTGAGTGGTCAACCTCAGCCAAATATCATGCCAAGAGGTGCACTGTGGTGGTGACACCACAGCACAAACACCTTGCTGTTGGATACTATTTGACTTTGGTGTGGTCACCTCATTGCTCCCCAGTGGTGTGTGTTGTGCCATTTCACCTTAGAACAGTGTGTAGATAAGCTTAGACAAGGTTTGACAGCTTGAGGGGCAAGGTAAGGCCATGGCCACGTGGTGACCATGGGCAGAGCATGCCAGAACAGAGCTCTGTGCGTTCGAGTTGATGTAAGCTTGATCATAGTGGATTATATCTTGTCTTGAGGTGTCGGCAAGATCCCCACTGCTCTCCCGCACACTCTAGAGCTCTCTCCCCCTCGATTCCTTTCCAAGGAAGACGCCGCCATGGTCCCGAAGTTTCGGCCGTCGTCGTAAAGCTTCGGCCACCTCCGTGAATCTTCCTTCCGAGGGTATTTAAGCGTGCCCCGAGCCCCTCCTGTCGAGCAGCAAGCTCCCGCAGTCCCTTTCCCCCTCCTAATTGAGCTTCTGGAGCTCTCCATCTCCTCAATGGAGAAAACCTCCCGTCGGACCCCCATGGCGATGTTAGCTCCAGAGTGCTCCCCTCTCCCCTCTCTTTGGTCAGAGCTCCTCCTAGAAGTGGGGAAGCCGTCGCCGTCCTCCATTGCTCCAGGGAAGCCCCGAGCCACCGGCGCCATGGGCATCCGTTGGCCACCGCGTCCCCTTCCGCCGCGGTGGTGTTGTGGGTCGCCTCTGGCCCCCCTGAGACCACCCTCGAGCGCGGGGAGGGGTGCCCGACCCCCTCGGCCCGCCCGCCGGCGCTCTCGCGGCCGATCTCCTCTACCCGAGCGGCGAGAGGAAGAAGAAGAAGTTGGGAGGAGGGGAGAGGAGAGAGGGAGAATGGGGTGGGCCCCATTTGTCAGAGAGAGAGAGAGAGGAGAGACCCACTGGCCAAAGAGAGAGAGTCAAGCCCCATGCGCCCGTGCGTTTCAAGTGAAAGCGTAAATGGTGAAGTGCGCTTTCGGTTTAACGAAAGCGTATTTTCCAAAATACGCTTTCTGTTAGCCGGCCGAACCGCCTAGGTTGTGGACGTTCATTGGTTTAGACCGAAAATGAATAAATTCTTATTTGTTTTCTGCCTAAACAACGAACGGCCATAACTTTGCGCCGGTAGCTCCGATTGAGGTAAAATCAGCGCCCATGTCTTTTTCTCATCGAGCCCGTCCCGATTATATTATTTTCATGACGTGTTTGCACAGTAGAAATGACCATTTTTCCCTTGCCTTTGTTTGAGCCTCCCGGGAGGGAAACCTCTCCGGAAATCTTTCCGGTGTGTTATCGCGCTTCTTCCCGGAGTATTCGTCGACCCCCAAGCAAGCCAGGCTCTTACTATGAGCTCCGGACCTGCGTAATAACTTTGCTTGCACTCTGTGTGTTTTACTGTACCCCCTGTTAGCCTGCATTTGCATATAACTGTGACGACATTAGTAATAGCTACTATCATTACTTTTCATCCAACCTACGCCCTGAGATGTTGCTCTTGCATATTTAATAATGCTTATATCCTAGTACATAGTGAGGTGTCGTGTGTGACGCTGACAAACCCTTGCTCGCATTTCCTTTAATAATGGCACCATGCCTGAGTCTGTGTTGTTTCCGGTCGTCTAGGGTGGATGCCAATTTTATATTTCTTTTGTCAGCAGTTGTCCCGTGTTCTGAGCTGCTTTTCGGACGTCGCGGGCAACTGTTGAATTTCTTTCCATAGCGGTGCTCCTATGCTCTCAGCTGTGCTTCGGCCGTCTTAGGGAGATGCTACTTTCTTCTTATCAACACCGTCTCATGCTCTGAGCTGCTTTACAACCGTCTTGAGCCGGAGTTGAGTTATTCCGGTAACGCCCCAGATCTATGTTGTAAAGACCGTTCTCGTGCCTACCGATTTATTTGCTGATTTTATGCCAGGGTTCCAAAGGTCCTACCTACATTTATAATCGTTAAAGTAATAGTTTGCTATTTATGTTATACTGTTGAGATTACTGTCTATGATTACTTTGTGTTTTATCCGACAGTTTATGAATGTAGTTTAACAGTATTGGCTTAATCCTGTTAATTATCAGATTGTGGTGACATAGGAGTGTTAGCTATGACAGACATATTATTCGGAGATAAGATACCTAGTTGGTTGATCAGAGTCACCTGTCCGGGCCCATCCGCACAACCACCTCTTGCCGATATGGGACGGCCGTCATTTGAGCTGATCGCGTGATCTCTCACTGGTACCTCCAAAGAGGGAGGATTATGCATGCGCGCTGACCCTGATCAGGTAGGCGGTGATAATCCTATGAGCCCTGTTAAGTTGAGTTGGGTACCCGTCCCCGATTGGGATAGTTTTGTTTGGCCACGATGGTGGCAGGTGTCATGAGGACACAGCTCCACCCAGGGTAGGACTCCGGAAGGGAGTGGTTGTCGGTGTTACATTGAGAGAGTCACGGGTCAGGAAAGTCTCGTTGGAGCAATGCTGGTCCACCCGAATGGGATCGCGAGGTCAGTGTTCCAGAGTGTGGGTAAAGTGTGCAACCTCTGCAGAGTGTCAAAACTATTCTAATAGCCGAGTCCATGGTATTGGACAGCCCGATGAGACCTCAGTAGATGCTCAACCATATGAGTGTTAGTAATGATGGAAGAACTCGTCCCGTGTGGACATCAGAGGAGGTTGATAACATGATGTGGTAGCCAAGAGAAGGCTACATGAGGAGCGGTCAGATGACCGTGTGATGTGATCCATTCAGTTCGGATTACGAGTATGTCAAGGGTTATGGTACAACCCAGAGGAGAGTAAGTTGATCTCGGTGACAGTAAGCCAGTTAAGCACTTGTGTGATCTTTGCCATGCTAGTGAGGTAGATTACATGTTTAGTCCATGTCATGCTATGCTTGATTTATATTTTTCCTGTTAATGCCATGCCATGCTTAGAATAGTTATTATATAATTGTTATGCTTGCTTTGTTATCTGCTTGTTTGGATGCCATGTATTTGGTTGTCTTGCGAGTACATTCAAAGTACTCACCTGGCCTTGCACGTGGCTAGTTGCAGGAGAAGACTCGTCGTGCTAGATCGTAACCAAGCCAGTCGTGCGAGTTATGGAGCCCAGCCAGGGACGTCGATGTCGCTGTATCAAGACCTCTGCTTCCATTTAGCTAGCCTTGGAGTCATGTAATATTGTTGTAAGCAACAGTATTGTATCACTCCATCATATTAATAAAGCCATATTTGCGTGGAATTTCTGTATCATGCTCTTGACGTGCGTTCGGTCTTATCCTGGGGACGAACGTGTGTCGGCCCTCTATCGGGGTGCCACAACTTTAAGGTGGTTCCCTGCCTACAACAACTTCATCTGATGTTTTCCGCTACTTATGAACTTTGGAGTGATTCTTTGTCGCACGTTGAGGGGTGATCATATGATTCTATTATGTTAGCATTGTTGACAGATTGCACTAGTGAAAGTATGAACCCTAGGCCTTATTTCCAAGCATTTATATAATGTTTGATCATTGTTTCCTCATTGTTTTTTATTTATTTAGATTATAAAAATCTATTTCTACTATCCGTACTATACTTGTATCACCATCTCTTTGTCGAACTATTGCACCTATACAATTTTCCATTGTATTGGGTGTGTTGGGGACGCAAGAGATTTCTTGTATCTGATTGGAGGATTGTTTGAGAGACACCATATTCATCCTACACCTCCCATAGATTGATAAACCTTAGGTCATCCACTTGCGGGAAATTTGTCGTTGTCCTAGAAAACTCTACACTTGGAGGCCCAAAAACGTCTACAAGAATAAATTTGATAGTAGACATCACTCGGGCATGCGCAGGGATGGCTGTTCGCGAGTGTGATAGGGCAGCGTCCGCTGCGACATGCGGCTCTTCCACGGCCATGTTCATGGCGTCACATTCATCTTCATGTTATATCTCCTTTGACTCGGTGTCGACTTCATCAAACCTAAAGACTAGTGGCATATGATCCTTGTGCACCATAGTGTAGGTGAGTGAAGGTGTGACTGATAGAGGGGAATGTGAGGCGAAGATAAAGGATTTTGATTGTGTGGGCAGTAAGGCCACCTATTAAATAGCGGCTTGGGTGCTATTGATGGACGGGTTGAAAGCGAGGCATGCGGATATGGAGGTCAAAGGGCTGACTTCCCGTTGAGCCTGCAACGTACTGCTTGCACGCCTCCTGGTGATGCTGTGAAGCAGAGGCTTTCTCGCACGCCTCCCGTCAACTCAAATAGCTTCTCGCACGTGACCTCCTAGCCAATAAATAGTGTGACATGTGGCAGCACGTAACGGGATTGGAACACCCATGGTTTATAAATAATGCAACCTTTTGCGTGGGAACTTGACAGTTTTTTGTTCCAAAAGTTTTTTTGTTGACTATTAATGTGTGCGCCTTTTCCCAAAGTGGACACAAAAAATACCACAACATATTTGTGCTATATCATGACGCCATGCCTAATTCTCGAATTTTCTGTAAGTTTTAGATTCACTAAAATTTAAAGGAATATTATCAAGGTTGTCTCTAGAATAAAAAAATATATTAAAACATTACTCATATAGGAAAACAAAATCCTATGATGCCTTTATGTGTCATGGCATGAAATTAAGCCAAGTTTCATGAATTTCTGACGAGTTTTGGATTTGCATGAATTTAAAACCCAAGTTTCTCAATGTTTTTGGCCGAGCCAAAAATATGAGACATTTGTAATTCATTCCATTTCTTGCATGGGACATAAAGATGCAACCATGCACGCTTATATGATTTTTGAACCCATTTTGATGCACGGGACCTTGTGATTGCAGTTTAAATTTGAACTATGCTCATTAAATTCCTAAGAAATTAAACTAATGTATAAGAAGGGCCAAACGAACCGTGGATAATTCCATATTTTAGCATGAGACTCCTACTGGTCTATGTTGCCTCTAGAAAAGTTGAAGGCGGGAAGAGGCAGTGAATGTCATTTTGCCCACATAAGCTGACGTGTTCCATTTTGGAACCACAAGGCTTCCCGTGAGAAGCTGCGGTTTGTAAGGGACTTGTGCCAATACTTGCCCCAAATTGGTAATTTTTTTACCATGGAAGATATGTGACATGTCATGACACCATGCCAAGTTTCATGAATTTTCTGACGAGTTTTTCATTTACATGAATTTAAAACCCGAGTTTCACAATGTTTGTGTGGCCGAGCCAAGACCTCGAGATGCATGAAATTCATTACCTTTTCTTGCATGTGACCTAAAAATGCAGCCATGTACACTTATATGATTTTCCAACCATTTTTATGCACCGGACCTTGTGATTGTAGCTCAAAAGTGAATTATGCACATAAATGTATAAAAAAGTCAATTAATGTATAAAAAAGCCAAACGAACCCTGTATAATTACATATTTTAGCACGACACTCATGTTGGTCTATGTTGCCTCTAGAGTAGTTCAAGACGAGAAGAGCTAATAGATTTCATTTCGCCCACGTGAGGAGACGCGATCCATATGGGAACTGCAAAGCTTCCCATCAGAAGCTCTAGTTTGTAAGGGGCTTGTGCCAAAACTTGTCCCAAATTGGACAATTTTTTACCACGGCACATATGAGCCATGTCATGACACCATGCCAAGTTTCATGAATTTCTAACGAGTTTTTGATTTACATGAATTTAAAACCCAACTTTCTCAATGTTTGTTGCCAAGGCAAAATCTTGAGATGTATGAAATTCATTCTAATTTCTTGCATGGGGCATAAACATGCATCCATGACACTTATATAATTTTTCAACCTGTATTGATGCATCGTACCTTGTGATTTTAGTTCAAATTTGAATTATACACATTAAATGCCTGGAAAATTTAATTAATTTATAAAAAATGCAAAATGGACCGTGAATAATTTCATATTATAGCAAAACACTCCCATTGGTCTATGTTATCTCTAGAAAATGTTCAAGGCGAGAATATGAGCGGATGTCGTTTCGCCCACATAAGGTGATGTGTTCCCTATCGGAACCACAAAGCTTGAAGTGAGAAGTTGTGGTTTGTAGGGGTTGTGCCAAAACTTATCCCAAATTGGCTAGTTTTTTTACCATGGCACATATGTGCAATCACTTGTGCAGCGATGTCCTAAGGAAATAGTTTTTAACCCCTTTGAGTGACGCAGTTTCAACCAGTCATCATGCTTGTGTGGGAGATAGGGGTCCATCGCACACGCTATCAAAACTGTTTGTGATTTGGGGTACATCCCATATAATTCAACACATAAACTATGTGTAATTTGGAATATCATCACACACGATTATTTCATAAAATATATGTAATACACGAGTCATTGCACATGATTAAAAATATAAAATTGTGTTGATGTAAATGTCCTCACACACAATTGGATCCAAAAAACTATGTGCAATGTGTGATTTTAACGATGCGTTAATTAGTCCTAAAATCAGCTAGACAATAACTAATTTACTATGATTATGTATTAACAAACAAACATAAGGCAAAAATGAACATTCAAAATACACTATATGATTTCTTTTCAAGCTTTATCATACAACATACAAAAGTACAATTGTACTATCTCACATGACACGACAACCAACAAATACAACTAGCAATCACCTCTAATTACATCATAAAGCTTCATCAGCCTCTTGTTAATCGATGATATCAATGGCCAAACCTTCCCAGATTTCTTATTGTATATCATTCTGAAAAACCAAGAGAAAAGAGTGATAGTGTCAAAAAAAGTACATCATTACACACAACAACAATTCGGTGCCCAAGCTCATCTGCACCTTTGATGCATAACAAATTCAAAACAAATACTAGAAAAAAATAGGAAATCAAAAAAATACATGGTAAAGAGTTTGGTGCGTGAGGTGTGCTCCTAATTTCAGATCATTTGGACATGTGAGTATCCCTCGACAAAAAAGACAATTTGGGGTTTGTAAAAATATTTAGTGTTCATTTATTGTTGTGACCCAATTTGTCTTTTTTGCTGACAGCTACTCATATGTCGAGATGAGGTGAAATTTGAGCGAACCTCACGCACTAAATTATCTACCATGTAAAAAATGGATATTTTTTAATTTTATTTCTATGCGTTAGTAAAAAAAATATTTTACATACTCAAGTATTCTACATGAAGTTAGTTCTTACACTAGTTATGCATATTTTTTTCTCAAAAAGGATTGCAAGAGAATGTTCATGTATTCATAAGAGACATTTTGTGATTAGTTTGATGCCTTGGGGAATCTTGATAGATGAGAAGAATCAAAAAACGATTAGATGGCTACAGACATCATACTTAGACACAGAAAAACAAGATTAGATTAGTACTATCCGGCAAGCTAACTAGCAGCCACCATTGTGGATGGATTCTTGTAAAGATATGCACGGGAAGCTAGTTTACGTGGAAATGAACTACGCCTCCATGACGCTACCTTTTGGGATTTAGAACCCATGGAAGCAGGTGTACCACCGGATAGAGTTCAAGTAGATGGACTTCCACTTCATGCTCTTGCTTGTGTCTACGCCCGATGACCAGCATCGTGGCATCCAGGGCACCTGCTTCATCCACGGACCCCAGATGCCGAGCGCTTCCCACCCCGTCGTGTTCTGCACCTAGTCGGAGCATGGAGCACGCGTAATCCACCCCGCCATCCATGGCTTGCAAGAAGTGTGTGTCATGTCTGTGGTTCTACAGAAGGTTAGATTGATACTAGCTATATATATGTGTGGATGTGGTAGATTACGTGGTGCATAGGTAAGGCTAGATATTATTCTTGGGTGTGGAGTATGGACGGATGGATTCATACCACGTCGTCGATCCAAGGCTTCAATCTCTTTACCAATAAGAATTCACTACACACACGTGTGCTTTCTTGCCATTTGATTTTTGTCCTTACACCATAAAAATTGTGAAAACCTTCTGAAATTTTTACAACAGTATACTAAGGTCATATCTTGAGACCATGCCAAGTTTCATATTTTTAGACATTATTTACATTTTTTATAATTAAAATACCGTTAAACTTCATGTTCACACTTCATTCTTGCCACATTGATATTTAAAATTTATATTTATTTCTTTTATAAAGAATACGCATATACTCACTTCCCTAAATATGATTTTTCGAATCCTTTTGTATACTATTTTCCATACTTAAATTCGAATTTACCCTTTAAACGACTAGAAATGCATGTAATGACTCAAATATAGCAAATGAGCTCCGAAAAGTCCCAAATTTTAATATGGAGGATTCTGCGGTGTATCTTAACTGTAGAAAACAAGTCAAATGGCTAAAGAAAATATAAGTTCGCCGCCAACTTGATGCATTCAGTCTCAAAACCATGATCATTCCTTGGAGGTTGTCTAATTTCTAAAGGATATACATCAAAAAATGTGAAACCTTTTCAAATTTTTATCACATCATAGTGAGGTAATATCATCACACTATGTCAAGTTTCGTATTTTTCAGACTTCATTTACAATTTTATTAATTTAAATACCAATAAAATCCATGTTCATTGTTAATTTAAGTACCAATAAAATCATTTTTGTGTACTCTTCCATGCACTTATAGTTCAAATTTGAATATTATCATTAAATGATTAGAAATGCAGTTAATGACTCAAATATAGCAAATTAGCGCTCAAAATGCCAAATTTTAACTTAGAGGATTCTATGGTGCATGTTAAGCGTAGAAAAAAATCAAAGTCAAAAGACGAAGGAAAATGTTTGTTCCCCATCAAACATATCATGAAAACCACTATTCTTTCGAAAAATAATAATTTCACGCATACACGTGGTTCCATTAATGAAACTGTGTATGAACACTAATCGCACACACAATGTATGAAAAAACGTGTGCAAGGCATCACACTCATTAGAGTTTATCACACCATGTGCAATGATATGCTACATCACAAATACTTTTTGCAAAAAGTGTATGCATGACATCACACACATTTGTATTATAATAACTGTGTGTAATGATATAGTATATCACACACACATCATTTGTAAAACCGTGTGCAAAGCCTCACGGATGTTTATGTTTTATCAAACTGTGTGCAATAATAGGCAACATCACACACATAATTTTTACAAAAACTATTTGTGTGACATCGCACACAATTATTTTTTCAAAATGTGTGCGATGTTGCGATATCACACGCGCTTTTATTTGTGATGTTACAACACACACGCTATGACGTACATTGCAAACAGTTTCATCGAAGGTTGTTTGATACATGTATTGTCATTAGACCACCCTACACTAGAGCATGTTATGACAACATGCAAAGTTTCATGAATTTCTGACGCATTTTGGATTTAAAGTAATTTAAAAACCAAGTTTCTTAATGTTTGTGGACGAGCCAAGATGCCAAGATGTTTGAAATTCATTCTCATTTCTTGCCTATAACCTAAAGATGAAGCCATGAACACTTTTAGAATTTCTGAACTCATCTTGATGCAACGGACCTTGGGACTGTAGTTCCAATTGGAATTATACATATTAAATATCTAGAAAACTGCTCAAATAAGTCAGAATACAAGAAAAGGTTAAACAGACTAATGGGAAAAAATGTGTTCACACACAAGTATTAGAGTATACGTTTCCCAAGGAAAACAAAGCATGGTATACATGATAGGTCATCAAGTACATAACATTTAGATCAGGGGCAAGGACAAACATGATGCTTATCCATACAATACTACTTGGATAATTGATTAAGAACATTTTTGCATGACGCTTCCAATGTTCCTGTTTACATTTGAAGTACCGCATCTGTGCTTCGAAGTAGCATCGACATGGTCATCATATAAAGATCGGGCCTTTGGTACACAAAGGATCCGTCAAGAACAACTTATAAAATATGTCATACAATTTCCTCTTGGAAAAATGGTGAATCTTGCTCAACAAGATACTATAACAATAGGTCCTCCGACCAGGTTTGCTAGACAAGACATCTCCATACCGGGTTACATAAGACCAAAGTTATATTTATTGGGAAATGTTCCAACCATCATATCAGATTCAGACCTGGTTGGTGTCAGGACACCTCGGGCTTGGGATGCCTAAGAAGAAAAGGGGGCAATCAATATTGACGAGATGATGATGAAAGATTCTCGGGATATGAATTACGGAAGCAAGTCTTAACTTATTAGTTGGATCGTAAGACACATGAACACAATGTCAAGACATTCGTGCCCACATGGGATTCTTAACACGAAATGCAATCGAGTTCCGATCTGGGAACCATCATCGAGGATATCAAGGTCCTTGTGTAAGCCTCGATTAGCTCTTATCAAGGAACTTATTGTCCTAGATCAATTCAGTCACTGGCTTGGCGTGCCAAGAAAATTATATGAAGTGAGGATAGCAAATATTCAAGACATATAACACTCCACACATGTGTGAATGATTTGGGTTGATCCCAAAGGAAGCGAAACAAAACTTTATCACATTCACGGCGGCAAGAATGCACGTGAACTTTGGGAAAACACTTCTTCTATCAAGCATGTTCTTCATGAGCTAGGCACAAGGATAATGCCTTCAAAAGCTTCATCATGAACCATGAATAAGTTGAGGGTGTGGCCCATGGGCTCAGCAACAAACCCTCAAGATTTTGATAGGGATGAATTTCCAAAATTATAAGATCAAGGAGATATCATTTGTCAAATCAAATGATATAATGACATATGCTTGAGGTAACAACAACAATTAAACATTGATCGAAGGGTGCACTCAGAAATACGGACTGAGTAGCGCGACCAGTGCTGAAACGGTGAGTCGACAACCAACACACTAAGAATGAAAGTACTGATCATTAGCTTCAAAGGAATAGGGTTGCGACAAGTATTGGAATCACACATCAGAGTTCACTTGTCGGTATTTTGGTTAGAAACAAAACAAGGACCAAGAAATGAATGGTGATGGCGAGTAGTATCACTATATCAAGAATTCTTAAGAGTTGCAACAATTCTCATAACCTTCTTGACATAAAAGATGGTAATACTCCAAAGTAGAAGATAACAAAAGCTGGATATCAAGGAACTCAAGGGAAAACACAAAACGCGACCAAGTTTGCATTGGTGGGAAGGCATTAAGGTTGTCGATGATAACATAAATCATCGAGGGGAAAAGTATGATATTTTTCATCATGAAAACGATCAATATTCCGGAAAAGTTTAGAATGCTGATGATGATCACGACACATTTGCCGAGAAGTTTCTTGAAGAAGTAATCATGCAGCGACGACATGAAGCAAAGGAATGATGAAGCGAAAGGTTGTCAAAACCATAGATAAGGTTGTTGGCTCATAATCGAAATTGCCTTTTAAGACAACCAACATGATGTTGAAAGCTTGATGTAAGCTTAACGCACAGTTGGAAATGTGTTCCAAGGATGATGGACACAGATAGCATGGTCAAGCTCTAGCACGACCATGATGATGTAGGCTAACAACATGGAATGCCATGATCGAGTACAGACTCCTAAGCAAAGAAGATTACCTATGACTTGTGGAATTGCAAAGCGTACGCCATTCAGTTATCGGTGTCCTTGAGTGTTAAATAACTCAAAACACGGGGAAAACTGAAAACGGTGAAATATCATAGCTCATGAGAAGCTCATAAGAAGTTATACAGCTCCGTGATATTTTTGAGATACCAAGGATAATACTCGGAGGTAGATCAGAATAGAGGTTAGACTAGTGTATTGATCTGTGAAACAAAAACACTTTAGCTCGTGTGAGAATGAAATCAAGGTAGGACAACATGGTCGGAACCACGTTGCAAAGTATGAATTCACACATACAAGATCAAATCAAACAATGAATGATTATGATGCGATACGCTTCTATGGTAGGATTAACGTCATTTCCATGGGCATGAACACAAATTTCAAGGTCGACTCCCACTTCATCAATACATCACCAACCATTTAATCCTCACCTTCGATGAAGTTGTCGATTTGAAGGAGTATCTCGCAAAACACCAGAAGAGTAAGAATCTTGAAAACTCTCGGGACCACACGGATTTAGGAAGGCATAGGTTCAACCCATCGGGGCATCTTAGGAACATATTCCACAACTTCAAAAGTAGTTTAACACATGCTCGAAGAGCGTGGCTCAGAAAAGCATAGGATAGAACTTATAAGGGGGAGAAGACACAAATTACCAAAGGCATTATGTATGAGGGGAAGAACTGAGAAGAATTTTGAATGTGAAGGATGCTATCAGATAATAACCCAACAATGGGTCTAGCGGTCCACAAAGGACCTGATGTGAGCATCGGTACCCAATCAAAGGAAGACAGAATTCAAGGCCTTAGATTATAGAACATCGAAATAATTTGATGCTTAAATAACCAAAAGAATTAAGATTTCCAAATTGGTGTATCGAATTCAGATGCTCCGATCAAGTACAGGTAAGCTGAATGGACCTGATGGACAAGCAATCAATGTTGATTTGTCGAGAAACAATTCATGCGTGGATAGACGTTCGAGCTAGAAAGATAATTTACGAGGATCAACTGATGATTGCGTGCATTCACACAGGGGTTGAATCAATAGGATTAAAGGACAGTCACAAAGGATTTTAATGAATGCTGGTAGACATATGGGATTAACCATAATAAAAGCAGGTGAAAAAGGTCAAGAGCAATTGGCTACTAAGGATTTCAAAAGATCTAATAGCAATTCGAAGGACTGGCGAAACCCATGAAAACCGAGGATGAACGAATTCTTGGTAAGATAATTTGTTGTACATTGTATAACAAGAGCAACTGGAAAGAAAATATGAATGACAACTGGAAGGGAAATCACAAAAGCGATGAGCACAAGGTCTCGATAGAACATTAGAGAGTATCTTCGGAGTCTTCTGATGAATCAAACCATCGTCTGGAATGCGGGGATCTCCGAGAGGAAGTATTTAGGAGAACCTAAAGTTAGAGTTAGCAAAATATTTAACCCAAAAGAGAAGAGAGATCAGAACCGAGAGTATAGAAGAGGAGTAAAAGATACTAATACCACCCGATTGAGATGTGGGCCCGTAACCGACACAACAATGTTAGTAAAGTTTTTCAAGTACTAGACTCAACTTCGGCCAAGGTGTTGGAAAGGGGGCTACCTACAGGCAGTTGGATCTGATACCAACTTGTGACGCCCTCAATTTGATTGTACGCTAATCATACACGCAATGCGTATGACCAAGCTCACGGACTCACGGGAAGATATCACGACACAACTCTAGACACAAATAAAAACATAAAAATTCATATTACAAGCCAGAGGCCTCGAGGGATAGAATACAGAATCTCGAGAAAACCCCCTGGTCGCGCGAGGAGGCTACCTGGGTGGGGCCCACCCCCTCTGGTGCCCTACCTTGGCTCCTATTTTTATCCCCGTGGAGAAAACCCTGATGCCGGAACCCTTTTCTCCAGAAGCAATTCCGATCTCCACCGCCATCGCCAACAAGTTTCGGGGGACCACAATTCCTGTGCTGGCACCCTGTCGGGACGGGGAAGTGCCCCCGGATTCATCTCCATCGATGTTGCTTCCTCCCTCCATGAAGCGGGAGTAGTTCCTCGTCGGGGCTGAGGTCTTCTAAAGTAGCTATGTGGTTAATTCTCTCTCCCATGATGTGATCTTGATTGTGATCATAGGCTATGTTAACCTGCGGTAATCCCATGATGGTTCCCCTTCTTCTATGTATTGGATTCATGTACTCACTTTATCTTATCTAGTATAATCCCCGGGACCATGGTGACAGCGGTCTATTGGACATGGATTAGAAGAATATTTTCATGAGTGATTTCCTCTTTTGTGAATTGATTGAAGATTGAGAGTCTCTTGGTGCTTGTATTTGACTATCCTTGTGATACATTGTGGTGATTGTGGTACTCTCTTTGGATGGCCGCGATGACATTGAGAAATCAATAGATGAGAACACGAACTCTGAGGTGTGCTTTTGTAGCCCTACATAATTCTCGTCCTCTCTTGATCACAAAGGAATGACCTCCGAGTATGTCACCATTGCATGTTTTAGTGGAAATATCATGTGATTAGACTATGTTAATGTTGTTGGGAGTTGCCACTACTGAAAGTATGAAGCCTAGGCCCTGTTTCTCACCATTGTTACACCGTTTATTCTCACTTTTCTCACTTGCTACCTTGCTGTAATTTTTATTACAGATTTATATTAGCTTGGTTTGCCACACCTATCACCCATATTTTGCCATCTCTTCCCTGAACTAGTGCACCTATACAATTTACCATTGTATTAGGTGTGTTGGGTACACAAGAGACTTCTTGTTTCTTAATTGCAGGGTTGCTTGAGAGACCATCTTCAACCTCTACTTTCTGAGTTCGATAAACCTTAGGTCATCCAATTGAGGGAAATTGTTGTTGTCCTACAAACCTCCGCGCTTGGAGGGCCAACATAGTCTTCTAGAATACAAGCGTGCATAGACATCAGCAAGCACATGAAAAGTTCAAGAGCAATAAGGTACTAAGGATTTCAAAAGATCTAATAGCAATTAAAAGGACTGGTAAAACCCATGACATATGAGGACGAACGAATCCTCGGTAAGATCATTTGTTGTACTTTGTATAACAAGAGCAACTGGAAAGAAAATAAGAACGACATTTGTATGTAGTCATCCATAGGGGTTGACGGAGGAAGGAAATTCGCAAAAGCGATGAGCACAAGTTCTCGAGAGAACATCAGAGAGTATCTTTGGAGTCTTCTGACGAATCAAGCCATCGTCTCGAATGCGGAGCTCTTCGGGAGGAAGTATTTACGAGAACCTAAAGTTAGAGTTAGCAAAATATTTAACCCGAAAGAGAAGAGAGATCATAACCCAGAGTGTAGAAGAGGAGTAAAAGATACTAATACCACCCAATTGAGATGTGGGCCCGTAACCCACACAACAATGTGTGACAGCCCGATGTCGGCGTTCCAGAAGATTCCCCCTTCTTTCCGTTTTTCGTCGTGTGTCTATTTTTATTTTGTCACATCATCATCGCATCATGCGCATCATCTGCATTGCATCGGCATCTCCGTTGCCGCCAGTTTTCGAAACTTGCATCCGTTGTTAGTTGCCGGTTCTCGTCGTTGTCCGTTCTGAGCCCGACCGCACACGCACGCGCCCGCGGCACCGTCGAAACCCTGTTTTAAAAGTGTGTGTAAAACTTTCTCTGATTGGGTTGAGATTTGACGTGTGGTGGTATTTTTATTTAGATAGGCCGCCTGTCGAATTTCGTCGCGATCGGAGTTCGTCCGGTACCCGAACGGTCGACCGTAGCGGCACCGTATTCGGTCTACCGTTGGACGGTTGTCGGTGTTTTTTTAAATATGTTGTCGGGTGCACGTTTTCCCTCTCATCTCCGCCTAGCCTCTCTGCACAGTGCATCGACCCTACGCGCAGCCCAGTCCAAAAACCTCCCGAAATCCTAACCCACTCTCTCTCTCCTCCCTCCTTCCTCTGTTCGGAGCCGTCAGATCGCTGTCCGATGGTCCGAAAGCCGATAGGATCACCAAACCTTATCTATTATTAGTCCAGTCCCCAACCTATTTTTGACAAACCCTAACTTCTAGGAGGTTTGTCCCGTCCATCCCATCTCCCCGCCGCCACTTCTCTTCCTTCCTCGGATCTGCAGTCAGCCCCGCTCCCACCTTCTCCTGCGCGAACGCGCCCCTGTCATAACGAGCCACAGCAGCCGGGACCTGGGAGCCTCGCGCCCGCCGCGAGGTGCCCGCACCTCGATCTCCTGAGTGTGTTGCCCGACGCGACCGCTGCCTCGACCTCCCAGCGCCGCAAGGCCCATGTCCTTCTTCTCTTCCCTGTCTCACTTGTTCTCTCTCACACACATTTCTTTCTCTTTGTTGGATGTGCGCAGGAGCTGCCCTGCCATGGCCGTGCCCAGCGCGAGATTTAGTCGTCGCCGAAGCTCCTGGGAGGCGTGTGATGACGGGAATCGGTCCCTGCAGACCGGACCCAGCCCGATCCGGTGATCCCTGGCCCGATCCGACGATCTTCGTCGGCGTGCCCCGTCTTCCTCCTGCTGTGCGTTGACCTGCAGGAGCTCACCATCCCGCGCGCGTGCTGGCCTTGGATGTGTCCAACACCCGCAGAGGAGCCGCACGAGCATATTCTACTCCTCACCCGTGCCCGATCCATGGAGAGGAGCTCCCATGCGTCTCCGCGTCGACCTTGCCGCCAAGCCTCGTGCGCCCCTGCATCCCTCCCCTCGTTGTGCTCTCCCTCTCTCCCTTGTCCCTCATCTCTCTTCCTCTTCTTCTTTTATTTTTCAGGTACAGCCATGGCACCATCGGCCAGGATCTCCGAGTACGTGCCGCCCCAAGCCACCTCGTCGCCGGGAATGGAACCCCCGGTACCGGAGCTATTGAACCCCGCCATTTTTCGTGTCGTCGGACCTCATCCCGAGGCCGATTCCGCCATGGCATCCCTTGTATCCCGACCTGCTACAAAGCTGTTCACGTTCAGTTTCGTCAGGTTCGCGACATGGTATGGTCTTGTAGCAAACCACCCCTATTTGTGCATAGTTCCTTCGCAGTCCAACTGGTTAGAGTGGTAATCTGCTTCCCACAGATCTTGGGTTCGAATCCTAGGTGTGGCTATTTATTTTTGTCCTATTTCTGTTGATAAGCCTGCAGAGGTGCTACTTCTTCTGGCGACAATCCTGTGAAATTTTAAAAAGGGGTGCTAGCCCAGTTGGTTTGCGCCGCCACTCGAGTTTCAAGAGGGGTCATGGGATCAAATCCCATCTGCCCATATTATTTTTACCTTGTGTTTTTTTTAGTTGTAGTATGTTTTAGAACGTCCGTAACTGTTAAACCGTGCATTGGATTAAAATGATTTCAACATGTAAGTTGCTTAGAATTTTCTGTAGTTTCACATTAACCAACTCAATTGCATAACTAGAACTGTTTAGTGTGCTGTTTGCATCGGTTTGTGTGTCGACGTGTTGAAAACGGTTTAGGTCGTAACTATTTGTCCGTAGCTTCGTTGGAATTGTGCCATATATGTAAATGGGCTAGAACGACATGGAGTTTCACGTGAACCACTTTGTTTCGACGTTTAACAAACTTAAGATGTGATTAGGACAAATCTGGACAGAATTAGAATTTAACGCGTGGGGTCATTTCGGAGATGCTAAATGACGTTTCCGGCCTCATTTAAAATGCCTAGCTAGGTAGATTAATTTGTGCTTCACCCCGTGTCATGTTAACAACATTTTAATATTGTCGTGTTAATAAACAGGAATGAACTAAATAATTAAACGTGGAGCTTCGTCGATATACAACTCGTTGCATATCGAGCTTCACTTAATGTGTAGTGTTTGATTGTTGTGATTGTCATGCCGTGCATTAGACCGTTCATGCATCATGTGTGTCTTGCATCATGTGGTGAATATTGTGTGTTGATTTGTGTTTCCGGTTTCCTCCGTCTCGATAGAGTTCCGCAAGCGTGTCGGTAAGTGAGGACCCGTTCGACTACATCGGTTCGTCTGCTTCACGGAGGCATTCTTCTTCCAAGCGGGATCTCATGCAAGATGATCATTTCCCCAGATACCATTACTATCATTGCCATGCTAGTTTTACCGTTTCTATCGATTATGTCTCGTTGCCTACCACCTGTTAAATATTAGCCTCTCAACAATGCCATGCTCACCTTCAACCTGTACGACCTAGCAAACCACTGATTGGCTATTTTACCGCTTGCTTAACCCTGTTGATAGCGTTGCTAGTTGCAGGTGCAGATGCTACCATGTGAAAACATGAGTTCCTTGTTATATCACCATATTAAATGCTATTTAATTTAATGCACCTATATACTTGGTAAAAGGTGGAAGGCTCGGCCTTTCTAGCCTGGTGTTTTGTTCCACCTTTGCCCCCTTAGTTTCGGCTACCGGTGTTATGTTCCATAAATGAGCGCTCCTAACACGATCGCGGTTGTTATGGGGACCCCCTTGATAATTCGTTTTAGATTAAAGCTGGCCTGGCAAGGCCCAACTTTGGTACTACATTTGCCTAATAACTAATGAACTGCATAGGGAGTAATTAACCCGAGGAAATTTAATCGACCCCCGGGCCAGTGCTCCTCATGAGTGTTGGTCCAAACCAGAGCAGCTTATTAACGCTACCCGGGGCAACTCGGCGTTTGGCGTGGTAACCATCGCTCATTCGTCGTGTCCTGGGAATGAGGTATGCGACCCCTATCGGGATCGTCGACACGTCGGGCGGCCTTGCTGGATTAGTTTTACCTTTGACGAGATATCTTGTGCATCGGGATTCCGGTGATGCTTTGGGTAATCTCAGAGTTGAGGTTTTCCACTAGGGAATCCGACGAGATCGCGAGCTTCGTGATTGACGATTTCTATGCGGTTTGTGGTAATTTGTGATGGACTAGTTGGAGCACCCCTGCAGGGTTAAATCTTTTCGGAAAGTCATGCCCGCGGTTATGTGGCAACGTGGAAACTTTGTTTAACACTGGTTCTAGATAACTTGAAGTTTACTTAAATAAAACTTGCCAACTGTGTGCGTAACCGTGACTGTCTCTTTCGTGAGTTCTTTCTCCGATCGAGGACACGGTGGGGTTATATCTGATGTAGGTAGGTGTTCAGGATCATTCATTTGATCAACAGTAGTTCACGTCCGATATATGAAGATCTTCCCCCTCTTACTTCCTGTACTCGTAAGATTAGCCACCAAATATATGCTTAGCCGCTGCTGCAACCTCACCACTTAACCATACCTCACCCATTAAGCTTTGCTAGTCTTGATACCTTTGGAAATGAGATTGGTGAGTCCCCTGTGGCTCACAGATTACTACAACACCAGTTGCAGGTACAGGTAAAGGGTACTTGACGCGAGCGCGTTGATTGTTCATTTGGAGCTGCTTCTTCTTCTTCTGCTTCATCGATCTAGGATGGGTTCCAGGTCGGCAGCCTGGGATAGCAAGGATGGACGTCGTTCTTATTTTTCTCGTTTGTTTTCGTCCGTACTCGGACCCTGCTCTTACCCTTGATGATTATGTCATGTACTGATGTGACTATGATGTAGCTTGTGGCGAGTGTAAGCCAATTCTATTTATATCTCTTCTTTTCAGTACATGTACTTGTAACGATATCCATTCTTGCGACACGACGAGATGCGCTTCTATCCCTGACGAGACCTTCGTGCCAAATTGAGGACAGGGTCGCATCTTGGGTGTGACACAATGTTAGTAAAGTTCTTGAAGTACTAGACTCAACTTCGTCCAAGGAGTTGGAAAGGGGGATACCTATAGGAAGTTGGCTCTCGTACCAACTTGTGACACCCTCGATTAGATCATACACTAACCATACACACAAATATGTACGACCAAGCTCAAGGACTTACGGAAAGATATCACAACACAACTCTAGACACAAATAAAAACATACAAGCCTCCTATTACAAGCCAGAGGCCTCAAGGGCTAGAATACAGAAGCTCGAGAAACACACGAGTCAGCGGAAGCAACAAATATGTGAGTCCAGATATAAAACAAGGTAATGCCTTAGAGAAGGTTAGCACAAAAGATACATTGATCGAACGAGGCGAGGCCTCCTGCGTGGGAACCTCCTAAACTACTCCTGGTCATCGGCAACCTCCACGTAGTAGTCGGCATCGTCGGGGAAGTAGACGTCATCAGCGGGATATGCTATCTCCTGGGCTCCATCATCTGGTCGCAGCAATCGTATCAAGGGGAAAAGGGCGAGCAAATCAAAGGTGAGTACTCATCCAAAGTACTCGTAGGACTGACATCAAAACTTTGCTATGTATACACCAGTATCAAAGGAAGGGGGTTGTCAGGGAAATCGACACCTATGGGAAGCTCGAAGAGTCCCTTGATCGTTCGGCGGGGAAGAGAGAGGTGGCGTCGAGGGCGGAGCTAGCGATCCACACCAGCAAGGTCCTTTACCTAGGTTCGGGTCACTTGCCGCGTAAAACCCTACTCCTGCTTAGTTTGTATTGGGTTCTTACTGCATGGCGATTTACCACAGTAACTTAGTAGGTGATTAGGGAGTCTCCAATCCCAAAAAGTCCAACCCCCCGAGATTGAGCCTTGGACCTCCTTTTGTAGGCAAAGGGGTCACCAACAGTGTGCTCACGGGTTGCATAGTGAACACTGTTCACCGCTCTTCTTCTATGGTGGTGTCAGGGGCAGTAAATGCCTTGTATGTCCCCTGACCTATAGCTAGGTGGTCGCGACACGTACCTAGGTGAATCGACACCTAGGTCTGGCGTTGGCGCATGAAGGATGTGCTGGAGTGATCGAATTGTGGTAGAAAACGGGGGAGGACACGTGGCGAGCCGAACGAGCTTGCTGCCTCGCGTCCCTGTCGGATGACTTGGTTATCTTCCTGGCAAGGAGGACTTGCCGGGGGCTTGAACACTTTCCCGGCAAGGAGGGATTTTCGGGGGCTTGAACACTTTCCCGGCAAGGATGGATTATCGGTGGCCTCGCCAGTCTTAGCGAGTCTTCCCAACAAGGGGGGTTTGCCGGGGTCTGGTGAGTCTTCGGAAGCCTTCCCTGCAAGGAGGGC
Source organism: Hordeum vulgare subsp. vulgare (assembly GCF_904849725.1). Taxonomy (NCBI): domain Eukaryota; kingdom Viridiplantae; phylum Streptophyta; class Magnoliopsida; order Poales; family Poaceae; genus Hordeum; species Hordeum vulgare. Next base: position 126,325,483 of record NC_058518.1, on the reverse strand, counting down.
TTGTCGGGGCCTTGCGAATCTTCCCGGCAAGGAGGGCTTGCCGGGGCCTTGCATCTGGAGCTCTCGTACTCCATGCCCTCGGAGAGAGGGGAGGGCCTGGCCTCGGTGGGTCTTGGTTTGCCTTCCTGCCATGCTTCCTTGTGCACTGCTGCTAGGTGTGTCGCTGGTGCCCGTGCACAAGTTTGGGGCACAAGAGACCCCAGTCGTTAGTGCACCGACAGGAGCCCCCGGGCCTGGGCCACGCACGCGCATGGGGTGTTGCTGGGCCAGGCCCAAAGTATTGCACAGGCTCCCATGGAAGGGGACTCTGTAGTTTTGGAGCTATTCCAAATGGCCTTTCCCCACGTCGTGCATTGAATGCGTGAAGTGGGGAGGCGTGCACACAGCGGCCAAGGTGGCCACACACGTGCTAAACTGTTGGTTGGGCACACAAGGGTCGGCCGGTGTGTCCACCCTTCTTCACATAAGAATGGAAAATGCAAGCGCACAAGCCCTTCGTCCCTTCCCAATTCTTTTCAATCTCGAAACCGCCGCCGCCTCCCTCTTCCAGCTGAAGTTCTCTCCCCGCCTCCACCTTTGCTCCCGAGGCCGCGCTCCGGACAGCCGCAACTTCCGCCGTCGTTATGGAGCCTAAGGGAGCAAAAGGCAAGAAGGGGAAACCTATTGTGGCGGAGAAGGAGTTGGCGAATATGCGGAAGGAGCTCGCCTCTTTTCCCTCGGGGCCCGACGCTATCTTCCTGAAGGAGCGCTATCAGCAGATGTGGGCGGCCAAGACGAAGGCGCATCCGGCCACCCAAGTGACCCCGGAAGAAGCTGGCAGTGCTCCAGACAAGTATCCCTTCTTCGTTGATTACTTTTATTGCGGGCTCTGCCCGCCCTTCTCCGAGTTCTTCATTGACATCATGCACACCTACGGCTTCCATCTTTTGGATTTCACGCCGAATGCGGTGACATGCATGTCTATATTCATGCATCTCTGCGAGAATTTTGTCGGGATCACCCCCAACACCGCCCTCTTCCACCACTATTTCATTCCACGCATCTAGGGAGGGGATGCTCTTTCAGTCTCCATCACTTAGATTCCAAGGACCAGATGCAAGGAGATGTATCTGGATGGGGCCCTTCGGGAGAAGTGGGAAGAATGGTGCGGGAAGTGGTGTTGGATCCGGGAGGAGAAGTATGTGCCCTTCTGCGAGCCCAGGACCGCCAAGATCGACTCCCGCGACAAGCATTGGAGCGACCTCGACCTGGATGATAAGAAATTAACTGTTGCCATCAACACAAACCTGCGTCTCAGGGCTGCAGGGTTGACGATAGAGATCGTGGGTGCTGATTTTATCCGCAGGCGCATCGCCCCCCTCCAGAATTAGGAGGAAGGACAGCCTCAGCCTTCATGAACGCCGCGGACATCATGCGACTGTGGACTGGCTTGAACAACAATCTGATGGTGATGGGGCACGCCTTCATTTGCCAAAAGATGTTCAAGTCAGACACGAGGCCTTAGCTGTCGCATGGCATCGTACCCTTGTGCAACAATTCTGCCTTAAGCGCACTCATGGCAATGATGCCAGAGTGTAATGCTCATGGCGTCGTTGCGACTTGGATTGAGCCCGAGGAGGAGGATGTCTTGTCCTTCTTTGACTGCTTATCGGAGATCCTATCATAGAAGAGACGGCCTCGTCCGCGATACCACTAACGAGGAGGTGGCATACATCACTGGCCAGGCCGAGGAGCGGGCCCTTGCTGAAGCAGCGAGGAGCGTCGGCTTCTATGACGAGGGAGTGCCAGATGAAGAGGCGTTGCAGGAGGAGGACCTCGCCGGAGAGCCCAGTAGCTCAGTGGCCGGGGGCCCTTTGGAGGGACGGGCGCCCGACACAAAGGAGGAGGAGGAGGAAGAGGAGGAGTCTCTAGCTTGCAGAAGGCCCAGGAGAGTGCTTCGACACGCTGGCTCCAACATCCCCGTCCGGCAAACTCCGCCCGCCGCGCCTGTCAAGCGTCCCAGAGTCGTGTCTCCCCCGACGGATGCCGAGGGGGGCGTTGATTTTGATTTCTCGGCCTTCAGCTCGGGGGAGGAGGAAGAGTAAGTGCTTGACTCTTTACCCTCTTTGAACCCCTTGCCTTGTGCTCTTACTCATCAGGTGTTGGTTCTTCTTCTCAGGGACACGAAGACATTGGCCCCAGAGGATGGCGAAGAGGGCCAAGGTGACACGAGGCGGCGGTCCTTCGACGAGTGCCTCAGAGGCTCCGCCGGCCGCTTCCACCGCCCCGGTGTCCAGCCCTTGGCAGAGCCCCCAGCGGGAGTCGCCGAGGCCTGCAACGCCCGAGGATGATCCCCCGGCAACCAATGTTGTCGAAGAGGGGACAAATACCCCTCACCAGCTTGACGAGGGTGAGTGTCCCGGCAAAGGACGTCTGAAAGTTTTTCTTCTTGTCTTCTCGTATGTCCACCTCGTTCTGATCGTCTTTTTCTTTATCTTGTACCTCAGGCTTCTCCTCGGCGGAGGAGATGAATCTCAACTCCGTCATAGAGGAGACTGCGCGGGACGCAGCTGCTGAGGCCGATGAGGTTTCCGCGAGTGAGTCTGCTGCGGAGGCGCGGGATCGGGCCACCCAGGAACCAACAGAGGAGTTCGCCGAGGGACCCAGGGTGCGCGCCGGTGATTCTCCTGCCATCGAGGGTGAGGGGCAGTGCTGGATGAGGATCCCCCGCTTGGCAGCGAGGATACTAGTGGCGACCAGCCTCCCTTGTCAGGGCCTCCGCCAGCCAGTGGGTACATTCACACCGGCGAAGGCTGGTACATCAACCCGCTAGGGTTGTGCCATAGCCGTGGAGGGGGAGAGCTTCAACGTCGAAGTCTTCACCAGTGTTGGGCTCGAGATCGTGAACGGATCGGAGGCCCGCAGCGAGAAGCTCGGCGAAGAGAAGCTCTTCCAGTCCATGAGGGACAACGTCAACCAGCTCGAGGCCCTTTATCAAGCCCGAAACGAGAAACTGGACTCCCGAGCGGCGTTTGTCTAGGCAGCAAAGGAGGCCTTTGAGAAACGCTTCGAGGAGACGCGGGCCCACTTCATCGAGGCTCTCCAGGAGTTGAAGGTGGATCTCGAAAAGCTAAGGGCCGAGCAGGATGAGCTCCTTTTGAAGTCGTCCGACATCTCCAAGGAGGAGGAAGAGTCTCGGCGCCGTATCTCCGACGAAGATGCCCGTCTTAATGTGCTTCGGATCAGCGTCGAATCCCATGAGGTGGAACTTGCCGGTCACGAGAAGGTGCTCAATGGCAGGCTCCGCGCCAAGGTAAAAAGAAGTTGATAGGCTTGTGGCGCGGCATACCCAAGAGCTCATGGATCAGCATAAGGATGCCCTTGCCGCCCAGGCTCTAGCGCATGCCGGCGAGTTTCAGGAGGTTGCCGACAAGGCTTCCAATGCTGAGGCTGCCAGGGAGGAGCTTGCCGACAAGTTGAAGAAGCTGGAAGAGGACCATGAAGGCCTCGGCAAGAAGATCTCCGCCCTCACAGTAGAGAGAGAGCAGGCTCTCTCCAACTTTACAGAGACCCAAGCTGCCATTTCCGACAAGAGTGCTCAGCTCTCCTCCGCCAATGCCTCCCTTGCCGCCATGCAGGATAAACTGGTTCCTCTGGAGTGGGCTCTTGAAGAAAGCAAGGCCCGCGAGGAGGTCTTGGATCAAAAACTCCTTGGCGTGAAGAAGCAGCTCGAGGCAGCCTCCGCCGCCCGCGAGGGCTATGCGTGTGGCGTAGAGTTGTGGACTGGGTGTCTTTTCAACGTCGCGGAAGGGATCGTTGCCCAGCTGTCTTCTATGGATCTCTAGGGCTTCAGTTATTCTCCAGGCCCGGAGGTGTCTTCAAGCGCCAAGATGACCCTGTTCTTTGAAAGCGTGATCATCACTTTGAACAAATCCGAGCCAGCGAGGCGGCGCGCCTGGCGAATGAGTCTTGAAGATTCTGCCAGGGCGCCCTGCTCAATGTCCTCACCAAGTTGGCGTACAAGAATCCCGGCCTTGACCTCACCCTGGGGCATCTGCCAAAAGAGGCGAACCTCAAGGAACTCGAGAATCTGGTCATGCCTATTGTGGACAAGGTGGACCAGATCAAGAGGGTGCAAGGCTTGCCCCAGGATTAATTCTTCTTGTTCTCCTAGTGCTGCGATACTCAACCGAGAGCTGTTGTATCTTGTTCAATTCTGTTAGTATTGTAATATACTAAATATTCTTTTATGAGTATTACTTTCCTCCCTTGCTCTTTTTGCATGGTTCGCCCTTGTGTTTCGCTGAGGGTTCGTCAGTTCAATTGGCTTTGCCGCAAGCGCTTCTGAGGGGTGGCTCTTCCGGAGTCGTCACTGCCGGCAAGGTACCTTCCCTCCCTCTGGGTTCTCCCATAGGTTGTCGAGCACACTCTTTAAGCGGAAGGGGCACGCGAGGTGGGCCGCTTAAGCTCCAACATAACGCTTAGGAGGCTTGCGGCGGAGTTCCCTCGCGCACAATTTTTCAGTACAAAATGTGTCGGTGACTCATAACCCACAAGTATAGGGGATCGCAACAGTTTACGAGGGTAGAGTATTCAACCCAAATTTATTGATTCGACACAAGGGGAGCCAAAGAATATTCTCGAGTATTAGCAGTTGAGTTGTCAATTCAACCACACCTGAAAGACTTAGTATCTGAAGGAAAGTTTTAGTAGCAAAGTAGTGTGATAGTAACGGTAACAGCGATAATAGTAGCAGTAGTGACCGCAGTAGCGGTAAAGTAACTTAGCAAGAACCAGTATAGGAAAAGCTCGTAGGCATTGGATCGGTGATGGATAATTAGTTCGGATGACATTCATCATGTAATAGTTATAACATAGGGTGATATGTAACTAGCTCCGGTTCGTCAATGTAATGTAGGCATGTATTCAGTATTTAGTCATACGTGCTTATGGAAAAGAACTTGCATGACATCTTTTGTCCATCCCTCCCGTGGCAGCGGGGTCCTAATGGAAACTAAGGGATATTAAGGTCTCCTTTTAATAGAGAACCGGAACAAAGCATTAGCACAAAGTGAATACATGAACTCCTCATACTATGGTCATCTCCGGGAGTGGTTCCGGCTATTGCCACTCCGGGGTTGCCGGGTCATAACACATAGTAGGTGACTACAACTTGCAAGATAGGATCAAGAACACACATAAATTGATGAAAACATAATAGGTTCAGAACTGAAATCATGGCACTCGGGCCCTAGTGACAAGCATTAAGCATAGCAAAGTAGTAGCAACATCAATCTTAGAACATAGTGGATCTAGGGATCAAACCCCATCAAAACTAACTCGATTACATGATAGATCTCATCCAACACATCACCGTCCAGCAAGCCTACGATGAGATTACTCATGAACGATGAAGAGAATCATGGAATTGGCGATGAAGGATGGTTAGTGATGAAGACGGCGTCGATTTCCCCTCTCCGGAGCCCAGAACGGACTCCAGATCTGCCCTCCCGAGGAAGAACAGGTGGTGGCGGCGGCTCCGTATCATCAAACGTGATGAATTCTTCTCTCCTAATTTTTCCTGGGCGAGAGAGACTTTATAGAGTTGGAGTTGGAGGTTGCGGAGCTACGTGGGCCCCACAAGCCTGCCAGGCGCGCCCTAGGGGTGCGCCTCCTGGGCTTGTGGGCTCCTGGCTCCGTGTCTTAGTTAATTTTGGCGCCAGTATTTTTTATATATTCCAAAAAAAATCCTCGTAAGTTTCCAAGTCATTCCGAGAACTTCTATTTCTGCGCAAAAACAACACCATGGCAATTCTGCTGAAAACAGCGTGAGTCTGGGTTAGTTCCATTCAAATCATGCAAATTAGAGTCCAAAACAAGGGCAAAAGATTTTGGAAAAGTAGATACGATGGATACGTATCAACTCCCCCAAGCTTAAAGCCTTGCTTGTCCACAAGTAATTCAGTTGACAAACTGAAAGAGACAAAAGAAAAACTTTTACGAACTTTGTTTGACCTTGTTGTTGTAATTATGTCTAACTCATATTCGGATTTTCGGCAAGATCATAAGCTAACCACATAAGCAATAACATTTTGGTCTCATGGTGTACTCATATCAATGGCATAATCAACTAGCGAGCAATAATAATAAGTTTCAAATGTCAACACTTCAATCAAAACAATCATAATACAATATTAACACAGGGTATCTCGCTAGCTCTTTCTGAGACCGCAAAACATAAATGCAGAGAACCTTCAAACACCAAGGGTTGACTGAACATTGTAATTCATGGCAAAGAAGATCCAGTCACAGTCATACTCAATATCAATTAATAGCAAAGCATAAAAATGACGAAGGTGCTCTCTAACTGGTGCTTTTTAATAAGAAGAGGATGACTCAACAGAAACGTAAATAGATAGGCCCTTGAGAGAGGGAAGCATTGATTTGGAGACGTGCCAGAGCTCAAGCTTTTTAAAACTGAGATAAATAATTTTGGGTGGCATGCTTTCATTGTCAACGCGATGACCTAGAGTTTTCACCATCTTCCATGCTACAGATATTATAGGTGGTTCCCAAACAGAAAAAAAATTGACTCCCCCACCACCGATCAATCACACTCCACGACTAGCCGAATCCTCGGGTGTCGTCCATACCAACAACAATCCAGGGGAGTTTTGTTTGCAATTATATTTTCGATTTGAGCATGGAACTGGGCATTTCGATTACCGACCCCTTTCTCGTGAGTGATAGTGAATAAACACGTATCGAGGATAACACGCCTAGCATGGAAGATACTGAACGCCCCTTGTCATCACATGAGCGGTTCGGGCATACAAAACGTATTATTATTTGAAGATTTAGAGAGTGGCACATGCAAATTTACTTGGAACGGCAGGTAGATACCGCATATAGGTAGATATGGTGGACTCATATGGAACAACTTTGGGTTTATGGAAGTGGATGCACGAGCAGTATTCCCGCTTAGTACAAATGAAGGCTAGCAAAAGACTGGGAAGCGACCAACTAGAGAGCGACAACAGTCATCAATATGCGTTGAAATTAACCAACGTTGAGTGCAAGCACGAGTAGGATATAAATCACCATAAACATGAATATCATAGAGGCTGTGTTGATTTTGTTTCAGTTACATGCGTGAATATGTGCCAAGTCAAGCCACTTGAATCATTCAAAAGGAGGATACCATCCTATCATACTACATCATAATCATCTTGAAATTCATGTTGGCATCCAAGACAAATCATTATAAGCTCCTAGCTAATTAAGCATGGCATCAGAAACTATGATCTCTAAGTTGTCATTGCAAACATGATTCTCTCATAACAATGTTGAATTAGGAACGATGAGCTAGTCATATTTACAAAAACAAAATAGGTCGAGTTCATACCAGCTTTTCCAAGCTCAGTCACGTCATCATATATCGTCATTATTGCCTTTCACTTGCACGACCGAATGATGTGAAAAATAATGAGAGTGTTCGTGCATTGGACTAAGCTGGAATCTGCAAGCAAACTTAGAGGAGAAGACAAAGTAATATGGCTCTTCGACGGATAAACAATAATGCATATGAGAGCCACTAAACATTTTAATCATGGTCTTCTACCTTGACCCAAAGAAAAAGAAAACTATTTACACGGGAAAGCTCCCAACAAGCAAAAGAAGAACGGGAAATCTTTTTGGGTTTTCTTTTTAGTTACCACTAAGCAAGCTGGAAAATAAACTTACAACTAATTTATTTTTGTTTTTCTCAAATTTAAACAAACACACAAGAAGAAAGCGAGATAAAGAAATAAACTAGCATGGATGATACAATGACAAAGTGTGAACACCGACTATCAAAGTGAATGTGTGAGCATGAATATAAAGTCGGTGAGAAACACGTACTCTCCCAAGCTTAGGATTTTCGCCTAAGTTGGTCTACTTCCAAGGAGGGAAGTACCCGTCTCCGGGGTACTCCGGAGTGTACTGAGGGTGCCACTGCTGGGTGAGCTCCTCTGGTTCCCACTGATAAACTGGCGTCTGGTACTCGACTGGTGGCTCGGGCAGGGGCGCCTGTGGTGGCCCTATGCCTTAATATGCGTAGATGTCCGAGGGCATAATAATGTACCTGCCTCGATGAAGGTTGAACAAAGAAGGAGCAGGCAAAGTAATAGTCTCACGAGTACCTTGGCTAAATACCAAGTTATAAATCATCCTCTTATTATTATCTTTATCAAGAAAATCATGGCGAACCATGCTATCATAATCTAAATATCTCTCAAGAAGAAGCATATCTTCTTCCTCGTACAGTCTAATTGGTATCTCGAAATGTTTAGCGAGGTGGGTAGCATAGATACATCCATAAACAGCGCCTTTAATACGGTTTGTGTTCAACCGTTGAGCCACTATAGCGCCCAGGCTATAAGTTTTATCATTATAAAGAGCTTCGCGCAAAACCGCAAGATCTGGGGAGCAAAGGGCCCCAGCTTTCCCACGGCCAATCAAACATTTTCCCACGAATAATGAGAGATACCGAAGCATGGGAAAATGTACAATAGCAACTCTAGCACAAGACACTCCTCTCTCCTCTCCTACATCAATAGTATTAATGAAAGCCTCCAAGTCCCGTGGACGAGGTTCATGAATATCCCCAACATAAGGCAAATTGCAAACATTGCAGAAATCCTGAAGTGACATGCGTTGGGGGATATCATATAACTTGAACTCAACCATAGGAGGACTCTTCCTTGGATAAAAATTAAAGCTTTGCATGAAAATATTAGTGGGGAGGAGGTATTGTGGAAACTTATCTTCGACAAATGTTGTATGGCATGCGTTCTCCACCAAGTAATAAAAATCCTCATAAAGACCGGCGGCGTGTATGAACACATTGCTTGGCCACTCGCATGCTCGAACTTATGCAACTCGTGGGACCGGATACTTGGGTTTCTTCTTCTCATTTTCATCTTCCTTGGGGTCACGTCTTGAAGAGCCTCTTAGGAACCTCCTCATCTTTTCCTTTTTCTTTCTCTGAAAATTTCTGAAATTTTTAGTGACTCAAGAGAAAAGTGAACAAGGCTCAACAAAGCTCATAGCAACTACTCCTACAAGTGCCTAGAGGCCATAACATGCATCAAAACTACTTGGGACCAACTAAAATTAACATGCAAAGCTCAAGAACAGGGTCACCAAGGCAGCAAAAATATGCAATGAATAAAGCACGAGAGTAAAAACTAATTGGACCAATGGAGGAGTCACATACCAAGGAACAATTCCCCAAAACAGTATCGTGAAAGCGGCTTTGCACAAGGAGATCGAAAAATGCAACAAGAAGAGCAAGAACACGGGTTTGAGCTATGGAATGATTTTTTCTCGAGGTAGACGAAGAAGATGGGAGCTAGAATAAGTGGAGGGGGCCACATGGGCCCACAAGCCTGCCAGGCGCGCCCTAGGGGGGTCGTCCCTCCTGGGCTTGTGGCCCACTGGTGCATCCCCCTGACTAGCTTTCTATCTCAGAAATCTTAAAATATTCCAGAAAAAATCGTACTTGAATTTCAGGGCATTTGAAGAAATTTTATTTTTGGGTCACTTTTCTATTGAACGAAAAACGCTGAAAACAGGAAAAATAAAGCTAAATTTATCATTTTTCTTCTAAACAACACATAATAAAAGTTGGGAGGAGAAGGTTGTGACTTCTAGATTCATCCATCTCATGGTCATCAAATAAAATCCGTCAATGAGGTTGATCAAGTCTCCTTGACAAACTTTTTTCAAATCACATAAAAACGGAGAACTTTCGAATAATCACTAGGTTACCTCAACGGGGATGTGCATATCCCCAACAAGTATATCATACTTCACCTTGACAGTAGGTATAGGGCATTCAAAGCTTCCAATAAGAATTGATGAACGTTTTTCAATAGCATTGATGCAATGAACTCGATATTGTTTCTTCGGAAAGTGCACCATGTGCTCATTACCATTAACATGGAAAGTGACATTGCCTTTGTTGCAATCAATAACAGCCCCTGCAGTGTTTAAAAGGGTCTTCCAAGGATGACCGCCATGGCATCATCCTCGAGAATATCCAGAATAACAAAGTCTGTTAAGATAGTAACGTTCGCAACCACAACAGGCACATCCTCGCAAATGCCGATAGGAAAAGCAGTTGATTTGTCGGCCATTTGCAAAGACATTTCAGTAGGTGTCAACTTATCCAATTCAAGACTATGATATAAAGAGAGAGGCATAACACTAACACCAGCTCCAAGATCGCATAAAGCAGTTCTAACATAATTTCCTTTAATGGAGCAAGGTTTAGTGGGCACTCCGGGATCACCTAGTTTCTAAGGAGTCCCACCCTTGAAGGTGTAATTAGCAAGCATGGTGGAAATCTCAACCTCAGGTATCTTCCTTTTATTAGTCACAATATCTTGCATGTACTTAGCATAAGGAGACATTTTAAGCATATTAGTCAAACGCATTTGCAAAAAGACAGGTCTAATCATTTCAACAAAGCGCTCAAAATCCTCATCATCCTTTTTCTTGGATGGTTTGGGAGGAAAGGGCATGGGTTTCTGAACCCATGGTTCTTTTTCTTTACCATGCTTCCTAGCAATAAAGTTGTTCTTATCATATCTCTTGTTCATAGGTTGTGGGTTATCAAGATCAACAGCAGGTTCAATCTCGGCATCCTTATCATTACTAGGTTGAGCATCAACATGAACACCATTATCAATATTATCACTAGGCTCATGTTCATCACCAGATTGTGTTTTGGCATCAGAAATAGAGACATCATTTGGATTCTCGGGTGTAACAGCAACAGGTTTGCTATCATGCAAGTTCCTATCATCTTTCTTTTTCTTCCTATTACCAGGATGACTAGGTGCATCAGTGTTAACTCCTTGAGAATCTTGTTCAATTCTCCTCGGATGGCCCTCAGGATACAAAGGTTCCTGAGTCATTCTACCACCTCTAGTGACGACTCTAACAGAATTGTCATTCAACTCATTGAGCAAGTCATTTTGAGCCTTAAGTACTTGTTCTACTTGAGTGGTGACCATAGAGGCATGTTTACTCAAAAGCTTAAGATCATTGACATTTCTATCCACACAAGAACTTAAATGACAAGCTATCGTTACAAGCAAGAAAATCTTCAGCTACCTCTCCCTCCATAACATAACTCTTAGGTATATCAGGCAATTCATATCTAGGAGAGCTAGGTCTAACAGGTGTAACAGCAGGTTCCACTTCAATAATTTCATCAGTTTCAGAAGTATCATCACATTCAGCAGTAACTCTAGCAATTTGTGCATCAATAAATTCACCAAGTGGAAAATCATTATCAAGCAAAGCATCATCATAAGAATCATGGATAGCAGAAGTAGCATCATCAAGCACAGGCGACATATCAGAATTACCAATAGGTGGTGGTGTCGCAAATTTACTCATAACTGAAGTTGAATCAAGTGCAGAGCTAGATGGCAGTTCCTTACCTGTCCTCGTAGTTGAGGGCAAGACTTCAGTTTTTGGATCTCTCGGATTCCTCATAGTGATCAATAAACGTAAATCCCAAGTGACTCAGAGAATAGAGCTATGCTCCCCGGCAACGGTGCCAGAAAAAGGTCTTGATAACCCACAAGTATAGGGGATCGCAACAGTTTTCGAGGGTAGAGTAGTCAACCCAAATTTATTTATTGGACACAAGGGCAGCCAAAGAATATTCTCGAGTATTAGCAGTTGAGTTGTCAATTCAACCACACCTGAAAGACTTAGTATCTGCAGCAAAGTTTTAGTAGCAAAGTAGTGTGATAGTAACGGTAACAGCGATAATAGTAGCAGTAGTGACAGTAGTAGCGGTAAAGTAACTTAGCAAGAACCAGTATAGGAAAAGCTCGTAGGCATTGGATCAGTGATGGATAATTATGCCGGATGACATTCATCATGTAACAGTTATAACATAGGGTGATATGTAACTAGCTCCAGTTCGTCAATGTAATGTAGGCATGTATTCCGTATTTAGTCATACATGTTTATGGAAAAGAAGTTGCATGACATATTTTGTCCATCCCTCCCATGGGAGCGGGGTTCTAATGGAAACTAAGGGATATTAAGGTCTCCTTTTAATAGAGAACCAGAACAAAGCACTAGCACAATGTGAATACATGAACTCCTCATACTATGGTCATCTCCGGGAGTGGTTCCGGCTATTGTCACTCCGGGGTTGTCGGGTCATAACACATAGTAGGTGAGTAAAACTTGCAAGATAGGATCAAGAACACACATATATTGATGAAAACATAATAGGTTCATATCTGAAATCATGGCACTCGGGCCCTATTGACAAGCATTAACCATAGCAAAGTAGTAGCAACATCAATCTTAGAACATAGTGGATACTAGGGATCAAACCCCATCAAAACTAACTCGATTACATGATAGATCTCATCCAACCCATCACCGTCCAGCAAGCCTACGATGAGATTACTCACGAACGATGAAGAGCATCATGGAATTGGCGATGAAGGATGGTTGGTGATGACGACGGCGTCGATTTCCCCTCTCCGGAGCCCAGAACAGACTCCAGATCTGCCCTCCCAAGGAAGAACAGGTGGTGGCGGCGGCTCCGTATCATGAAACGCAATGAATTCTCGTCTCCTAATTTTTCCTGGGCGAGAGAGACTTTATAGAATTGGAGTTGGAGGTTGCTGAGCTACGTGGGGCCCACAAGCCTGTTAGGCGTGCCCTAGGGGGCGAATCCTGGGCTTGTGGGCTCCTGGCTTCGTGTCTTTAGGTAATTCTTGCGCCAGTATTTTTTACATATTCCACAAAAAATCCTCGTAAGTTTCCAAGTCATTCCAAGAACTTTTATTTCTGCGCAAAAACAACACCATGGCAATTCTGCTGAAAGCAGCGTCAGTCCGGGTTAGTTCCATTCAAATCATGCAAATTAGAGTCCAAAACAAGGGCAAAAGAGTTTGGAAAAGTAGATACGATGGAGATGTATCAGTGACACGTAAAGCGGAGTGTTGTGTCTGCCCGAAGACTTACTTAAAGTTTTCGCAACTTATCTTTAGGCCGCGGTTCTTCTTTCTTCCTTGGGTAGACCGTCCTTGTCCTTTCTGCTACAGTTTGCATCCCCACTATCTTCCCCCCTTCGGAAAACTTGTGCGCGGGGTTGCATCTGTCTTTTGAGAAAAATAAAGAAGAGAGGATATGTGTCGGGACCTCGGCAGTCCATTAGCTCAGGCGTTTCACACAATCTTAGATTATGCATGCATATGATCTAACATGGAAATCTAAATGATGCTACGGAACGCTATGCTTTATTAAACTGCACACAGGGTCTTCACCTGGCCTTGTACAAAGGATTACATGCAACTTCGGCAAGACTTGTACAAAAGGTGGTCGCCGGGAGGCCCGACGACCTCTCCCTACGGGTAGAACTTCCGAAGATGTTCAATGTTCCAGGAGTTGCTCACCGGTGTGCCATCTTCGGTCTCCAGGCGGACAGCTCCGGGCTTGGTCACTCGTACTTCCCGATATGGGCCTTCCCACTTCAGCATCAACTTGTTTGAATTCTTGGCCGACTGAACGTGCCGAAGAACAAGGTCGCCTTCCTCAAAACTTCTGGCTCGGACCTTGCGGCTATGATAGCGACGCAAGTCTTGCTGATAGCGAGTGGCCCGCACAGTTGCCTGAATCCGAGTCTCCTCGAGGAGCATTGCATCGTCCTGACGTAATTGCTCTTGCTCAAACTCATCATAAGCGAGCACTCGGGGTGACCCACAAATGAGTTATGTGGGAATAACTGCCTCCGCCCCGTAGATCAGGGAGAAGGGTGTCTGGTCGGTGGCTCGATTTGGCGCCGTTCTGATCGACCAAAGAACCGCCGGCAGTTCATCAATCCAGTGCTTTCCATGCCTTCGCAGCTTGTCAAAAGTTCTTGTCTTGAGCCCCCGGAGTACCTCGGCATTTGCTCTTTCAGCTTGACAACTGCTCCTTGGATGGGCAACAGAAGCAAAGCAGAATTTGCTGCCGAGGTCTTGGGCGTAGTGCATGAGGGCGTGGCTCATGAACTGGGTGCCATTGTCCATGATGACCCTGTTCGGGACCCCGAAACGGCATACAATTCCTTTGAAGAACTTGACGGCTGACTGGGCGGTCACCCTTCTCACTGGCTCCACTTCTGGCCACTTTGTGAACTTGTCGATTGCGACGTACAAGTACTCAAAGCCCCCGGCAGCGCGGGGGAAAGGACCGAGAATATTGATCCGCCAGACCGAGAATGGCTAGGAGAGAGGGCTCGTCTGGAGAGATTGAGCTGACTGATGAAGCTTCCTTGAATGGAACTGGCACGCTTCACACTTCGTTACTAGTGCAGTCGCATCCTGGAGGGCTGTGGCCCAGAAGAAGCCTTGTCGGAATGCCTTGCCGACAAGGGCTCTTGACCCTATGTGGGAGCCACATATCCCCCCATGTATCTCGGCCAACAGCTCCAGTCCTTCCTCTTGGGGAATGCACTTCAGTTTCACGTCGTTTAGTCGCCTTCTGTATAGGGCATCATCCACAAATTGGTACATGTTGGACTGACGGGCTACTCTTTCCGCTTCTTCCTGTCCTTCGGGCAGGTCCCCAGTCTGGAGGTACCGGACTATGTGATGCGCCCATGCCGGAGCGTGAGGTTCGACGACAAGGACTAAAGGCATCACCTCTGCCGGGATGGTTTCTTTCTCGGCAGGCTCTGTATCTCCCCCAGCAGCTTCCTTTTCGGCAAGATCCTTGTCGGGGCTCCTTGGCAGGTCCGCCGGAAAGTACTTGTCGGAGCTTAACTTCCTCCTCTTTTCCAGCTTGGTGGATGGTGATACGGAAGGTTGAGTCAGTCATAGCATGAAAGTTCCCGGTTCCACAGGTAACTTAAGGTCTGCCCGCTTCGACAGGTCGTCGGTGATGGTGTTTTGGGCAAGGGGGCGTGCTCCGTTTGTAGACCATCGAAGCGCTCTTCCAACTTCCTCACTTCCTCCATGTAAGTTTCCATCAATGGGCTCTGGTAGTCCTTGTTGACCTGCCGGACTACCAGCTGTGAGTCTATTCTGACGATCAGCTTCCTGATCCCCAGATCAGCTGCAGTAGTGAGGCCGGCAAGCAGCCCTTCATACTCGATGGTGTTGTTGGTGGACTTCTCCCGGGCAAAGTACATATGGATTACGTACTTGAGGTGTTCTCTAGTAGGTGCAACTAGCAGCACGCCGTCTCCAGCACCTTGCAGTGAAAACGCTCCATCAAAGTACATGATCCATTCTTGGTTGGACTCTTTGTCGGGGAGGGTTGATTCTGGTATTTCCTCGTCTGGCGTCGGGGTCCATTCGGCAATGAACTCCGCCAAAGCCTTGTTTTGGATGGTTGACGTGCTTTCGAATTTGAGGCCGAAGTTGGACAGCTCCAACGCCCACTCCACGATCCTGCCAGTTGCATCGGGGTTCCGCAAAACCCTTTGCAGCGGAAAGCGGGTGACGACGGTGATCTCGTGTGCTTGGAAGTAGTGGCGTGGCTTCCTCGAGGCCATGAGAAGGCCGAAAAGCAGTTTTTTTGCACCCCGGAGTATCTCGATTTGGCCCCCTACAAGAGGGAACTCACGAAATAGACTGGGCACTGCACCATCTTCTTCTTCTGTACTAGCCCGCCTATTGGCGGGGGTTCCTCCTGACTGCCCCTGGATTCTGCTGGGGCTCCTTGGTTGCCGGTGTGCGCTTCCTCATCTGGTGGCCTTGCCTTTGCTGGTGTATCTTCGTCTTCTTCTGTAGGCGCCACCAGGGCGGCACTAACCACTTGGTTGGTTGCCGCTAGGTACAGGAGCAGCAGTCCTTGAGGTTTAGGTGCTACCAAGATTGGCGCAGAGGAAAGGTACCGCTTCAGGTCTTGTAGCATCGTTTCCGTCTCGGCGGTCCACTCCATCGGCCCTTCCTTCTTCAAGATTTTGATGAAAGGCAAGGCGCATTCGGCAGACTTGGAGATGAACCTGCTCAAGGCGGCTACACAGCCGGCAAGGTGTCGCACATCCTTGACGCGCTTCGGTGCCTCGATTTGTTCAATGTCCTTGATCTTGTAGGGGTTAGGTTCGATCCCGCGTTGAGACACGAAGAACCGAGAAGCTTGCTGGATGGAACACTGAAGACGCACTTTTCGGGGGAGAGCTTGAGGTTAATCTTGCGCGGGTTGGCAAATGTCTCTTCCAGATCTTGCACTAGCGTTGACCTTTCTTTGGTTTTGACCAATATCATCCATGTAGGCTTCCAGGTTCCTCTGGAGTTGGGGCTCAAAACCAATCTGGATCACTCTTGCAAAGGTGGAGCTGGCATTCTTCAGCCCGAAGGGCATGCGTACAAAGCAGTACGTGCCATAGGGGGTGATGAAGGCGGTTTCTATTCATCTTCCTCGGCCATGTAAATCTGGTGATACCCTGAATAGGCATCGAGGAAGGACAGCAAGTCACAACCAGCGGTGGAGTCGACCATCTGGTCGATGCGCGGCAAGGGAAAAGGGTCATTTGGGCAAGCTTTATTGATATCGGTAAAGTCGATACATAGCCACCATTTCCCGTTCGCCATGCGCACTACAACCAGATTGGCCAACCATGTGGGATGAATGACTCCTCTGACGAGTCCTGCTTCTTCTAACTTCTTGATTTCCTCTGCAATGAACTCTTGCCGCTCCAAGGCTTGCTTCCTCACCTTCTGCTTGACCGGTCACGCGTGGGGGAAGACAGCGAGGTGGTGCTCAATCACCTTCCTGGGAAAACCGGGGATATCTGATCGTTGCCATGCAAAAACATCGAGATTTGCCCGCAGGAAGGCGATGAGCGCGCTTTCCTATTTGATGTCAATGGCGGAACTTATGGTGATAGTTCCACCCGTGCCGTCCTCTCGGGCGGGTACCTTCTTGGTCTCTGGTGGGGCAGCCTTGGATTTCTTGTTCCGGGCAGTAGAGCATTCCGGTGCGTCCTCGGCGGCAGCAAGGTACTCCGGAGAAGCGTGCTTGCCGGGATCAGCGCGGGAAGCCCTCTTGCAGGGATTCTTCTCTCCGGGGGACGATGCCCTTGCGACAGGCGCTTCCACTGCCTCCCGGTAGAGGTGGTTGGTGCACACGAGTGTGTCCTTCTTGTCGGTGTTGATCACGATGACGCCGACCAGCCCGGGCATCTTCAGGGTGTTGTAGGCATAGTGGGAAGCCGCTATGAACTTAGCCAGTGCAGGGCGCCCGAGGATCCCATTGTATGCGAACGGATTGTTAGCTACGTCGAAGACGATCTTCTCCGTCTCGTAGTTCTGGTCGCTGTCGAAGGTCATCGGCAGCGTGATCTTACCCTTCGGTTGAATATTCCCTGGGTTATTCCCTTGGAACGCTCCTGTTTCCTCGAGATCTTCGTCGGGAATCCGTAACCTCTGGATCACGTCGGGGGAGATGAGGTTTAGACCCGACCCGCCATCTACCAACATCTTCGTCACCTTGAGGTTGCGGATCGTTGGGGAGACCAACAACAGCAAACATCTGACCGTCGTAACGCGGTCGAGTTGATCCTATGAATTGAAGATGATCGGTGTGTGAACACTTCAAGGGCTTATGAGTGCCAGTGGAGGGCTCTGTCGTGCTCACCTCATGCGCCCACTTCTTCAGTTGGCGGTGGGAAGAGTGAAGCGATGCCCCTCCACCGAGGCACATCATATATGTTGCCTTATGGAACTCGTGGTCACTTGAGTCATCGTCTGGGAAGTCTTCATACTCATCCTCATCCTTTCTTTCCCTCGCCATCGCGGGATTCACCTTCTTATTCTTGAACTTGCTGGGGGACCTCCTCGCCCGCCCTTCTTCCTGCTTGATCCTTCGCCACCGTCTCGGGCCTTTTCCTTGTCGCGTCTCTGGTACTCCACCCTCTGCTTCTCGGCAAGTTGTTCAACTTGTCGGCAGTGCTGGAGGTCGTGGCCCTTGGTGCGGTGGATCTTGCAGTATTGGGCATCGGAGCCCTCCATCTTGTCAGCTGCTACCAAGGCTTGGCAAGAGCCGCATCCGTCAGCATCTTTGCCGGAAGACTCGAGCTTCGTCTTCTTGGAGGCGTTTCCACTACCGGATGTCTCGGCGGCAAACAAGGCTTTGCCCTTCCGCTTCTTCGCCTTCGGAGTCGGCCTCTGCACAGGCGTCTTCGCCGAGAAGCCTCCTCCCGTCTTACGCTCGAGTACACTTGTCCGCCAGGGCGTAAAGAACGACGACATCGCGGACCTTGTTCATCACAAGCTCCTCATGCATCTTCTAGTTTTGCATGTTCTGATGGAACGCGCTGATGACTACGGCTGGGTGAATGTTTGGGATGTTGTGATGTATGCGGCTGAATCTCTGGATGTACTTGTGCAAAGTCTCACCCTCCTTCTGGGAGATGATATGCAAGTCGCTCTCCGTGCCAAGGACCTGGTGGCCGCCCGTGAAGGCGCCAACGAAGTCCTGGCACAACTCCTTCCAGAAGGAAATAGAGTTCTTAGGCAGGTGCATCAACCACGACGTGATGTTGGGCTTGAGCACCAACTGGAAATAGTTGGCCAGTATCTTGTCATCCCGACCCCAACAAGCATGCACCGGGATGGTGTAGATGCTTAGGAACTCGGACGGGTGGGTCTTGCCATCGTACTTCTCCGAGATTTCCGGCTTGATGGTACGAGAGCTGGGCCACTGGAACTGCCGCCACTCGCGGGTGAATGCCGGGCAACCCACCTCGTAAGTTAGGTCACCAAGATACCCCAATGCGGGAGTGTGTGCAGCGGCTCCCGCGCGTCTGTCTGATTGACGTTGCGTCTCTCATCGTCGCTTGATGAGAGTACGCCCGTCCTCCTTGCGTCGCTCGTGAAGGACATCACGTTGACCGCGGCGGGTCCGTGGGTCGGAAGACCCGGTCGAATCGTCAGAGACGATAACCCTTTGCCGCTGCTGTGAGGAAGAGTGCACCATGGTGGTGGTGCCTCCAGTATTCTCGGTGCGGTCATGGGCGCGTTTGCTGGAGGGCCGTTTCGATGTCCCCGCCTGCTAGGGCCCGTCCATATTGGCGAGGGCGATGAGACTCTCAATGGTAGCCCTCCATTCCTCAAGCCTGTCCGCTGTCGGTGGGAAGTACAAAAGTAGTTGACCTCACTTCAGGGCTTCCATCGGCGTGGGCGGCGGTGATATGTGCGAAGATCGCGAGGGGATCTTATTTCTAACTACGTTAAAAGGAGCGCCCCCTTGGTCCCACGGCGGCGCGCCGCCCTGGCCAGTCGCAGAGCGTGTGCGTCGGCCCTGCGATTTTTGGGAGCAAGGTCCCGGAGTCCTTCCTGGGGGCGGCGACTCGCCGCCGTTCTGGCGTGGTCCGCCACGTGCGCCCTGGGAAGGTCGGGGTGGGTTCGGCCATGTGGATGTCTTCGAGGATGTCCTCACATCCTTCACAGTAGAGGCACCGCCTGTGGGCTGCGCAGCTGCATCCTTCGATGTTCCAGCGTGCGGATTGACGCCGTTGTCGCGGACGTTACCACTTGCCCGGGTCTGCTCTCCAGAGTGTTGTGGAAGTTCGGGACCTCCGCCTCCTTATCCTGCGCCCGCACCCTCGCCTACCCATGCCGGGGCAGGAGCATTGGGTGCGGTTGTGTCTGTTACCGGAGCACCACTCCTCTTGGGCGCCATGGCGGTGAAGAGGAACTGGTGTGCTGATGGCTAGGTCGGATCAACGCGAGCTCTCGCCCCCTACCTGGCATGCCAAAGATGTCGGTCAAATCGATACCTATGGGAAGCTCGAAGAGTCCCTTGATCGTTCGGCGTCGAAGAGAGCGGTGGCGTCGAGGGCGGAGCTAGCGATCCACACCGGCAAGGTCCTTTACCCAGGTTTGGGCCGCTTGGCGCGTAAAACCCTACTCCTTCTTAGTTTGTATTGGGTGCTTACTGTATGGTGATTTGCCACAGTAACTTAGTTGTGATTAGGGAGTCTCCAATCCCAAAAAGTCCAACCCCCCGATAATAAGCATCGGGCCTCCTTTTATAGGCAAAAGGGATCACCAACACTGTGCTCACGGTTGCATAGCGAACAGTGTTCACCGCTCTTCTTCTACGGTGGTGATAGGGGCAGTAAATGCCTTGTCTAGCCTATGACTTGCAGCGAGGTGGTTGCAACACGTACCTAGGTGAATCGACACCTGGGTCTTGCGCTGGCACATGAAGGATGTGCTGGAGCGGTCGGATTGTGGTAGAAAACGGGGGAGGACACCTGGCGAGTGGAAGGAGCTTGCTGGCCTGGCGTCCCTGTCAAATGACTTGGTTATCTTCCCGGCATGGAGGACTTCCCGGGGGCTTGAACACTTTCCCGACAAGGAGGGCTTGCAGGGGGCCTCGCCGGTCTTAGCGAGTCTTCCCGGCAAGGGGGGCTTGCCGAGGTCTTGTGAGTCTTCGGAAGCCTTCCCGGCAAGGAGGGCTTGCCGGGGCCTTGCGAATCTTCCCGGCAAGGAGGGCTTGTCGGGGCATTGCATCGAGAGCTCTCGTACTCCATGCCCTCGAAGGGAGGGTAGGGAGTGGCCTCGGTCGGTCTTGGTTTGCCTTCCTACCATGCTTCCTTGTGCACTGCTGCTACGTGCGTCGCCGGTGCCCGTGCACAAGTCTGGGGCACAAGGGACCCCAGTCACTAGTGCACCGACAGGACTTATATGTGGACTAACTCCAGCTATGCGAGAATAGGGAGAAGGAACTAGTCCTATCGAAGACTAGCATCTTCACGGTCTTGCAGCAATAGACGAGAGTAGAGCAAGTAACACAAATATAGTCATATTGTTGCAGCAATTTGATTAAGGTCACGCCCAGAGGTTCTTCCGTGACTCCCTATGAGAAAGCAATCTTGGAGCAAACATTCCAGTTAAGTAACAGTAGAAGTTGTATAACATCACGACACAATTCCAAGCCATCATGTAAACGTGGACAACGCTATTCGAATAGTTAATTTTCATCCCTGCAAGGGTGCAACACAGTACCCAACACGCTGGATCACACTCTTGTCGGACACACTTTCCTGGGTCATGCCCGGCCTCGGATAATCGACACGTCCCAATCCTACCTAGGCTCAGGGGTCATGGACCCATCACCCTTTGCACTCCTGCATGATGCAAGGGCGGCCGGGGTCAGTCATGGCACCTTTTATACAAGAACGATGCTTATGCACACCACTTGAGTGTGCGCTGCTCCATTGCTCATGTCTGAAGAGCTTCAGCTCATACCATGACGTCGGGTACTCATAACTTCTCCCATGTGAAGGTTAGTGCAAAAAGATCGCCGGACCAACTCAGATCAAATACCTAAATCCGATTAGCATTTTAATTAACACTGCAATGACGATCAGCAATCCATGATATGTGGTCCCGTCGCCCCATCTCGAGGATGTGTGGGAAGGGCCAAGAATTCCCGATCACGCCTCTTCACATTCACGCGGGAATCCACCCGCAACCCACCTCATCATGTTCCCAGTAGCATGGTCAAGTAACTGTGTGGTTGTAACATCCGAGGGGTCTGAGGTATCACCCTCGATGGATTCCGAACGATGTAACCGTCAAGGTGGCCAGGGAGGAATCACCCTCGATGGACCACGCTTCATGGGTTGTACGATAGAATTGTTATCGGAGGTGGTGAAGGAGGAATCACCCTACGAGAGCCACCGTTGGTCAACTACACTACAATGCTAACATCGGAGTACGTAACGAGGTGTCACCCTTGGTACTCAATAGTAGTTGTACAGAGTCATATAACTGAGGGGGTATGAGTGATGGGACGGGTCTTGGCTCGTGGATCAAATCATCGAGACTTGGTGATAAAGAGGGGGCAACTGGGACTGAGGGGTCAATGGGGAATCACTGAGCCACCTATACTAAGCATTTAAACTTATATTAGAGTAAATAGCAGTGTATCAAAACCAGGTTATGCATCAGAATATGAGCTATCTACAACAGCAGCAAAATCTGACGCAAGCATGAGGGAGAAATAATAGGCGATATAGGAATGATCAAGGGGGTTTGGTTGCCTTGATGCTTTGCTGCAAAGTCCTAATGGTTAGTGGTGTAGTCGTACCCGACAGTAGCATCAGTCTCGGGATCTACCAGTAAGAAGAGGGGGAAGAAATAATAAATATAAAGCACAGCTGCAACACTATGCATGACATGGCAATATGCAGGGCTAGTCATGCACTAACACAGTATTACATGTCGAACACGGAGAGGAATAATATCTGACAATATTTTCCGGGTGCGTGGCTACTACCGGACAAGCAAAAACGATGGAAAATTTACATGTTCGTTATGCTAGGGACGCGTGACAGATGAACGAACGGTGCAACCGGATTTGTCTCGTTTTTGTGATCAACTTTTATGTACAATATATTTTCATCCGGATTATGGATTATTTTATATTAATTTTTAAAGTTTTATTAATATTCAGAAATTAAATATATTTACTTTAATTCAATAAATATTTATGACATCGGCATGATATCATGGTGACATCAACAGTCAACAGTCTTAGTTGACTCGTCAAACTCACGAGAGGGCCCGTGTTGTCATTGACACAGGTTAATTAAGTTTAATTAATTTTAAACCGATTTAGTTATGGGGTGGGACCCACATGTCATTGAAATGTTCTTTAAATTGATTAACAGATTTATTTTAAACAGATTTAGTTAGTATTAACTGATAGGGCCCACATGTCATTCTCTCCTTAACTTAAGAGAGTGTTAAATTTATCTAATTAATCTAATTAAGTTAAATAACCATTTATTTATTTATTTAATTGTCTTTTATTTTATATTATTTTTTATGCGTTTAGGGGGCATGGGCCCCGCCTGTCACTTGGGTTGGTGGGGGGTTCAATCCCCACTATCCAAAACTGCGCGAGGGGAGACCAAGGCCTCGGCGGCCGGTGGGGAGGCGGTGATGGCCGCCAGCGGGGGGGCTGAGGCCCCGTACATCCGGTGAGGTGCGGCAGCAGCCGTGGTGGAGGCGCGCAGCAAGGAACAAGGGGGTGTGTGGGGCGCGGCAGGCTTGCAAGGCGGGAGCGGCTGTGGCGGCAGGGCTAGCGCGCTGGGGTGGCTAGCAGCATCAGCATTTGCGGGGAGGGGGATCAGTGGTGCTAGGGCAGCTCGCTAGAGTGTGGGGGCACGGTGGACGGAGTGAGGGAGAAGAGGAGGGGGAGCCCAGGGGCTCACTTGCGATGGAGAGGTGGCACAGGCTCGGGGGGCGTGGGGGAGCCCACGAGGTACACGCGGCCGGCGGTGAGGTGGGGCCGGCGGCGACGCGGGGTCAGGGCGACGGAGTTAGGCGCGGGGCGAGCAGTGGGAGCCGCTAGAGGAGGGGCTCGAAGGAGACGGAGTGGGACAAGTGAGGTGGGCAGGTGGTTAGGGTTTCCTTGGGGGTTTTATACCCCATGAGGGGTGAGGTGGGTCGGGCTGGTCGGGGTCGGGCTGGCTAGGCATACCCAATCGGGGGGAGGGGACATGGCCTTTCCCTTTTCCACTTTCATTTATTTTTCTTTTGTAATACTTTTCTGTTTTATTTTTAAAACAGTTTCTGTTTTAGTTTTATTTTTAATACCTAATGGTTTTTATTGCTCATGAAAGTTAGCACCTAACGAGTAGGCAATATTTTGAGTTAGCACACAAAGTTTCAACTTATTTTGAAATACCAAACTATTTGTTTATTTTGAAAATACTTAATTTAATATTGTTGGACCTGTTTCAAAAAGGTTAACGGTACTTAAATATTTTCTAAAAAGTTGATTTCTACCCCACCATTACTAAGGGAATATTTGTAACATTGTGAACATTTTTATTTTATGTTTTAAGAAAAAAGAATAATTGACTTTATCTTAGATTTAAGTTGGCTTTGATTTTATTAAGTGAAAATCTAGCTTAGTTAATCTAAGGACCTCGCATCATTAGTGTGTGATTACTATAGCTTAACTAGCGGGGCGTCACAACGTGGATCCCCGTCGTGAGTGCAACTTCAACAACCCACTCCGGACCGACCGCGGCCGCATCAGCCATGAGCGTGTATCAACATGCTTGAACACGGCCTCTATCTCCGACAGGGCGGCTACAACATTCAAAGCCGCAGTTGCTGCAGATGAGAGCGCGACATCAACAACCGCGACGGGGATAGCAAATGGCGAGAAGGGAACACCAGCACTCAGTTTTTCGTCGGTCGCCGTAGCCCTGATGGCGGACACCCACTCCCATCTCGAGGCTGCCCATGCCCATATCGTGTCGTACAGTGCACAAATCATAGCGGCCTTCTCGGACACCGGTCGACAACCCACGTCGGATGAGTTGGTAATCGCTTAGTGTGCTTGAGCAGGTGTCCGTTCGTCGGTGGCCTCCCTAGCCATGATGCTGGCTATCCATGCTCACACCAAGGCTGCCTATGCCCAGTTCATGGCGGCCTTATCCAAAGATATTGTGGATGAGTACTATGATATGCTGGTGGAGTATGTAGCGATGGATACCATGGATCTCCTTACCCGAGAGGTCATCGAGCACGAGTTGGTCATCGAGGAGTCGACGAAGATCGAAGAGTGCCATGCGGAATATTACCCTCTTTTTAGAGTGTTGGCCTTTTGTTAATGTAATTTTTAGGTCAACTAACTATGTTTAATTGTTTGATTAAGTAAGTGCGGGCAATGTTATATGCTCTTTTGTGTAGTACTCAAATTTGTGAGTGTTGTAAAATTAAGCAATGACGTGGATGACCATTGTAACGAGGGAAATCTAGACCAAAATTTTCCATTGTATCCCCATTTTATCTTTCAAATGAAGATGAAATGCAAGTACCATGTGCAATGTAGTATACAATATCTTACGCCGGAAGCTTGGAGACCAAAATTTTGACGTTCAGTCTCATCACACACGGGATAACTATAAGATTTGTTAGTATTGCACATGGTTATGATAAAGGATTGTGTCCAATGTGACTGTGCTCGCTAGTTTTTCGTTGTACCGAACGAAATGTTGGGATGCCGCGCAAATATCTACCTCCCCCACCCCTCGTGCAAACAAAAAGCCACATCCCCGTGCTTCCCCCTTCCTTTCCTAAGTTCAAACCTTCACTGCTTGCTTGCAGCGTCTGAAAGCACATATGCTCCCTTGGTGATTTTTATAATTCATGACAACATACATTGCCTCTTGGACTAACACTTTTACCTAGATATTTCACGTTTAGTCCATGAAGAGCTATGGCTAAAGGTTTATGTGGAGACACCCCAGTATGCAAGAAAGGAATAACATTGGCTTAAGCTTCAAGCTTGAAGGTTCTTCACTTTATATTTGTGAGAAATCACTTTTGAGTATATAGGAAAGCCAATACTATTAAAAGGGGGTGAGGTAGTAAAATGAACTGATTGCTCAAATACTCAAAGTTAGACACCAAAACACTCACTTATTTTTCCCACATATCCACTATGTCAAGTTCCACATATACAAATTCGGTGTCACCAACATTGCCACATCGGACCCACCGAGTTTGAATATGAGACAAAACCCTAGCCATTCCCACCAAATCGGTGAAACGGAAACTGCATCGGTGCTACCGAGTTTGGGTGACCAACATTCTGTTGCCAAGATACACAAAATCAGAATTTCCGAGTTTGAGTATCGGTGCCATCGAGTTTGTCCATATGACCGTTAGTCACCTTTTCGGTGCCACCGAGCTCTATATATCGGTCTCACTGAGATTCAAAAGTTCACACCTTTGAGTTGGTCGGTACCACCGAGTTGTCCACTGCGGTGTCACCGAGTTTGCACTTTTGTGTGTAACGGTTGGATATACCCCTTCAGCCACCTCTCATTCGTGGGAGAAGCACTCAAAACACACACTTCATTTCCAGATCCATTTTTTGAGAGAGAACCACCTACTTATGTGTTGAGACAAAGATATTCCAATCCAATCATTTAAAACTTGACCTCTAGCCTCCCTAAACTGATTTCCACCAAATCAACCTCTCCTACCCATTCATATCTTGTGAGAGAGAGATTTGTGTTGAGGAGACTATCTTTAGAAGCACAGGAGCAAGGAGTTCATTGATCTACCCCATCTATTAACTTTTGGAGGGTGGTGCCTCCTAGATTGGTTAGGTGTCGCTTGGGAGCCTCCTACTTCGTGTTGTGGAGTTGAACCAAGATGTTTGTAAGGGCAAGGAGATTGCCTATTTTGTGAAAATCTAGTGTATGTAAGGCTAGTCCTCCGTGGACGTAAGCCGTGGTGGGATAGACAAGGTCACTTCTTTGTGGACACTCCGTGGGTGGAGCCCTCCATGGACTCTCGTAGCCGTTACCCTCCGTGGGTTGAAGTCTCCACTAACATGGACGTATGATAGCGCCACTTATTGGAACTATGCCAAAAATCACTATGTCAACCCCTTGTGTTTGATCTCCTAAACTCTACCCCTTTACATGTGCAAAGTCTTTACTTTTCTGCTGCCATATATGTTGACTAGCATGTGTAGGGTGCTCTAGACTTGTTAGAACTGCTAGATTTCTGCCCTCCTAGAAATTGGGTTAGGCTAGAAATTTTATATTGACAAGTGGTCTATTCACCCCCCCCCCCTCCCCTCTAGACACATCTTCTATCGGTCCCTCAATTGGTATCAGAGCAAGGTATCCAAAACCTTGGTTTAACAGCCATTGGAGGAAGATGAATGTGACTAGTTCCCAGATTTTTAGTTGTAGAGTGCCTATTCTTGCTGGGGAGTACTTTAGAAAATGGGAAGACGAAATGCTTGTTATATTCGATGAGTTCCACTTGCACAAATATATTGAATATCCCTATGTGACTCCCATTGACCCCATATATCCTTATCACGATGATGAAGTTAACTTGCTTGGTAACCTTAACACTGTCAATCTTATCATTAGAGGTTTACCAAGAAACATGCTTAATCAGTTGCAAAACTTTGAGTGTGCTCATACTTTGTGGAAAAACTTAGAGGAAAGATATCCAAATTATTCATTGAAAAATATTGATATCATTTTCCCAAATGCATTGCTTTTCACAAAATGAAGCCAACCGATCCTAACTTCGATAAATGCCTATTTGAGCTTCGTGACCTCATGCGTGCTAAAGGAGATGTCATTACTATTAACAATATCATTGTTGAATCCATTCGAATGCATAAACTTGAACATTGTCATAGTCAAATTTCTGAGGAAATTCCTGTTTCTTATGATGAGGGAACTTCATCCGATGATGACAATGTGGAGCATGGCTACTACAATGAAGATGAAGAATTTGACATCGAGTGTGAGAAGACCATGAAGAGTCTCACTCTTATGGCTAACCTTAAAGACTACATGGCTGGTGGTAGGGAGTGGGTTCTCGACAGTGGATGCAATGATCACATGACCGAAGATAAAGACATGTTCCATGAGATTACACCAAACCATGGACCTCGAAAGTATGTGACTTTTAGAGACAACTCCAAAGGTAAGGTACTTGGTCTTGGTAAGGTGGTCGTATCTCGTGACAGTTCCATCCAGAATGTCATACTTGTTGAATCCCTTGGCTAAAATCTTCTTTCCATATCTAGACTAGCATACTTTGGTTTCGATGTGATATTTACGAAAGTTGAATGCCGAGTGTTTCGTATCGACAATCATAACATCGTCTTTACTGGTTTCCGTAGAGGTGATCTATACATTGTTGATTTATCTAAGATTTCCAAACCCTGTACATGCCTTGTTGAAAAATCTTCTAAAGGTTGCTTATGGCATAGAAGGCTTCGACATGTTGGTATGCGCAATCTTGACAAACTTATCAAAGGTGATCATATTCTTGGTGTTAAAGATGTTATCTTTGACAAAGATAGACTTTATAGTGTCTGTCAACTAGGAAAACAGGTTGGAGGAAGTCATCCCGTGTAGAACATCATAACCACAAGAAGACCCCTCGAGCTGCTTCACATGGATTGCTTTGGTCCCAATGCTTCCAAGAGCCTCGGTTGGAATTCCTATGGTCTAGTTATTGCTGATGATTTTTCCAGATTTACGTGGGTGTTCTTTCTCAATGATAAGCTGCGGGTACAAATGATCCTCAAGAACTTTGCTCGGAAAGCTCAAAACCAGTTTGAAGTGAAGATACAGAAGGTTCAGAGCGACAACAGAACGGAGTTCAAGAACACTAATGTGGATACTTTTCTTGACTAAGAAGGTATCTCACATGAGTTCTCGGCAACGTACACACCTCAACAAAATGGAGTTGTTGAGAGGAAGAACCAGATGCTCATAGAGATGGCGAGAGCGATGCTTGAAGAATACAAGACTCCAAGACACTTTTGGGAAGAAGCCGTAAAAATAGCTTTCCATGCCATAAACCGACTCTACGTGCACAAGCTTCTCGGTAAAACGGCATACGAGCTACTCACCGGTAACAAACCCCAAGTTGGATACTTTTGAGTATTCGGCTCTAAGTACTATATTCTTGATAAGCATCGTCAATCGAAATTTGCACCTAAATCTTATGAAGGTTTCCTTCTTGGTTACGGATCAAACTCTCACGCCTACCGTGTCTACAACAACTTCACTCGAAAAGTTGAAGAGATGGTAGATGTGAAGTTTGATGAGACTACCGGTTCGCAAGTCGAACAATTGCGAGTTGATATAGGAGATAAGGAACCTTCGGAAGCTATCAAAGATTTATCCATTGGCAAGATTCGTCCCATGGAGGTGAAGGAAAGCACTTCATCAACTCAAGTGGAATTTCCTACTTCGCGTCAAGGCGAGCCGCAAAACGACATGGAAGCATGAACAAGCGAAACACGACATGATGAAGAAGAGGAAGAAGTACATCGTGATGATCCACCTCAACCTTACTCACCACCACCTCAAGGAGAAGATGGTGCCAACAACAATGCTCAAGATGATGATGAAGAAGAAGAAGCTCCTCCACCAAACAAGAAGAAGTTGTGAAGATTTAGAGAAAGAGTGGACAGAGATCATACGCTGAAACAAATCCACAGCGACATAAACAATGGAAGAATCACTCGCCCTAAATCTCGATTCGCTAAATTTTGTGGGCATTATTCTTTCATATCTAGCATTGAACCCTTGAAGGTAGAAGAATTTCTCCAAGATCCAGATTGGGTGAATGCCATGCATGAAGAGCTACACAACTTCGAGAGGAACCAAGTTTGGACACTTCTTGAAAAACTAGAAGGCGAGCAGAATATCATTGGTACAAGATGGATGTTTCGGAACAAGCAAGATGAAGACGGACAAGTTGTATGCAACAAAGCACATCTCGTATCCCAAGGATACATGCAAGTCGAAGGTATGGACTATGGTGAGACTTATGCTCCTGTTGCTAGACTTGAAGCCACTCGTATTCTTCTAGCTTATGCCAATCAACATGATATAACTCTCTACCAAATGGATATTAAAAGTGCCTTTCTCAATGGAGAAATTGAAGAGGAAGTTTATGTTAAACAACCTCCTGGTTTTGTGAATCCTAAGAAACCTGATCATGTTTACAAACTTCGCAAACTTTATATGGCCATAAACAAGCACCTAGAGCTTGGTACAAATGCCTAACAAACTTTCTCATTGATAAGGGTTTTGAGATCGGCAAAATTGATGCAACCTTATTCACTAGAAGAGTAAATGGTGAACTATTTGTTTGTCAAATATATGTGGATGATATTATCTTTGGTTCTACTAACCCACATTTTAGTGAAAAGTTTGGAAAGCTGATGTCAGAGAAGTACGAGATGTCCATGATGAGTGAACCGAAATTATTCCTTGGATTACAAATCAAACAGTCGAGAGAAGGTACATTCATCTCTCAAACCAAGTACACCAAGGACTTGATCAAGAAGTTAAACATGCAAGAATGCAAAGGTATGAGAACCCCCATGCCTACTAGTAGACATCTTGACCTCACTAAGGATGATGCACCTGTTGATCAAAATGTTTATTGATCAATGATAGGATCATTGCTATATCTATGTGCCTCTTGTACTAATATCATGCTAAGTGTTTGCATGTGTGCCCGCTATCAAGCAGCACCTAAAGAATGTCATCTATTGGTAGTAAAAAGGATAGTGAGATACCTTATACATACACCAAGGGTTGGCATATGGTATCCCAAGGGATCTTCTTTTGATCTTGTTGGTTATTCTGGCTCGGATTATGCTGGAGAAAAGGTTGATAGAAAATCCACCTCGGGTACATGTCAATTTCTTGGAGATCTCTTATCTCTTGGACATCCAAGAAACAAAACTCGGTATCCTTATCAACTGTTGAAGCTGAATACATTGCCACTGGATCATGTTGTGCTCAATTACTATGGATGTCTCAAACGCTTAAGGATTGTAGCATTCATGTTAGAAAATTCACATTGTTGTGTGACAATGAAAGTTCTATTAACATTGCATATAATCTTGTGCAACATTCTAGAACTAAGCACATCCAAGTGCGACATCATTTCATCCGTGATCATGTTGCCAAAGGAGATATTGATCTCAGGCATGTTCGTACTAACAAACAGTTGGCTAATATTTTCACCAAACCACTTGATGAGAAAGTATTTTGACATTTGAGGAGTGAGTTGAACATCATTGATGCTTCAAACTTGAGCTAGACTCACTCGGATGAATGCAAGAGCATGAGCTTGACTGACTATCCCTTGATGCCATTGATATGACCATCTTATGTCTTGGAAACTATGCTCCCTTGTGTTGTATCTAACATTTTGTAGCTACTTGGATGAAATACACTCCACAAGATTGCAACCAACTCCAAACAAAAGCAATCTTGACAAGGTCAAGTATCAACAACCTAATTCTTCGAAGATGAAGGAAGAAGACAACAAAATCATATCCTTCACAACAGTATGATTATGAATTTCACTCATGTCATTTGGATATACTATGTTCTTCCTTGCGTGACTAACCATTGTAGATGAAAAGAGAACCAAAATGACATGAATTGCTCCCGACACAAGATGATCTTCATCAACCTTGAGCATCCACAACAAGTTCACCTACATGCTACGTCAACAACATCACTCGAAGGTATGTACTCATATCCTTGATAAAGCTCTACACCAATTAATGGAGTAAAGTAACTCAAGTGATATGAAGACCTCAAAATGCTTAATCGAAAAATGGTAACCCCATTTCGTGATTAACGATGAGTATGACCTATGATCAAGCATCCTTGCTTGACTCCTCAAGTCAAATACTCTAATATAGGTGACCTAGTCACCACCCCACATCTAGATGGAGAATATCATATGGTTCACATTTGATCTTTCACATTCTTAGAACCATCCTCTGTCATCTATACGTGTGTATTTTCAAAAAAAAATCTTACTCTTCTTACTTTTGTTTATCTGTATCAGTTGTAATTATCATTCTTTTTACACTGGACTTTTGAAACAATACTTTCGATCAACCTAGTTTGTGTTAAATAGTTGACTATCATTGCAACTCGGCTTCACCAGATTGGGAAACTCGGTCCAACCGATTTATCCCAGAGGCCCAAATATTATTCTCAGTTCTAACGAATCATAATGCCTCGGTGACTCCGATTCTTCTTACTTTGTTCCTCTGATAAATTTCTTCCGGACTTTTTTCTTAGGGGGACACAACTTATCTCGGGGGAGAAAAATCTCAGTGATCCCATGCAATATAAGAGGGTGAATTATCAAGGATACCTACCATAGGGGGAGATCATTCAAGGACCTCTTATCCATACCTAAGGGGGAGAACATTCGATGAGCCCTACAAAATATCTAAGGGGAGAAAAGACAAATTCCAGGAACCCTTACAAAAGAGAGAAGTATCCAGGATCGCTATCTCTCAATGAGCCCTTACCCTCTGCCTTTCTTTTTGGTAATTATACCAAAGGGGGAGAAATATCATCAAAGCTTCCATTCAATGAACCTATTTATAGGGGAGAAATATTGTCATATACTATCCAGAAGCTTATACAAAAGAGGGAGAAACAACATTATCAAACCTTACACATTAAGGGGGAGAGAGATAAACATGGATTTATTGGTTTGAACTTATTTTCCTGCCTACTCCCAATATCTACATGCTATGATTCACGGAGAGAGGAAACTTTACATATTTATTTTTAGGGGACAAAAGTTCTCTTGATACTTTTGAAGTTCTTTGCATCTTCACAACAGGGTACTCTTGTGTTATCTAACACTTGTTTTCCCAAGTGTACTTCTATGTCAAGACGCTCAAGATTCTCAAGGTAATTATATGCATCATATTCTTGTTCATGATGACCTCTTATTTCTTGCACATATTGTTTTCAAGAGGGAGTCTTGAACATGGAAGTCCTTTATTCACATATGTTTGATGCATATAGCCAAGATCCATATGACTTGTCTTGTCCTTCTACCTTGTGTGTGCCCATGCATTCCAAAGCAACTATCCTTTAAAGGGGTTGCACACATTGAGAGGGATCCTGTACTAGTCATATGTATGTCAAAAATGTCATATCCTTATGACTATCTTTATTTGAAGCTTTGATTGTATGTTGTCATCAATTACCAAAAAGGGGGAGATCGGAAGCACATATTCTTCCTTGGTGATTTTGATAATTCATGACAACATACATTGCCTCTTAGACTAACACTTTTACCTAGATATTTCAGATTTAGTCCATGAAGAGCTATGGCTAAAGGTGTATGTGGATACACCCGAGGATGCAAGAAAGAATAATATTAGCTTAAGCTCCTAGCTAGAAGACTCTTCATTTTATATTTGTGAGAAATCACTTTTGAGTCTATAGGAAAGCCAATACTATTAAAAGGGGGTGAGGTAGTAAAATGAA
Organism: Hordeum vulgare subsp. vulgare; assembly: GCF_904849725.1. Classification (NCBI taxonomy): domain Eukaryota; kingdom Viridiplantae; phylum Streptophyta; class Magnoliopsida; order Poales; family Poaceae; genus Hordeum; species Hordeum vulgare. The sequence goes on along the minus strand of NC_058518.1, from coordinate 126,292,629 downwards.
CTGATTGCTCAAATGCTCAAAGTTAGCCACCAATACACTCAGTCATTTTTCCCACATATCCACTCTGTCAAGTTCCACATATACAAATTCGGTGTCACCAACATTGCCACATAGAACGCACCGAGTTTGAATCTGAGAGAGAACCCTAGTCATTCCCACCAAATCGGTGCAACTGAAACTGCAACGGTGCTATCGAGTTTGGGTGACCAACATTCTGCTGCCAAGATACACAAATCTGAATTTCCGAGTTTGAGTATCGGTGCCACCGAGTTTGGCAATCTGACCGTTAGTCACCTTTTCGGTGCCACCGAGTTCTATATATCGGTCTCACCAAGATTCAAAAGTTCACAGCTTTGAGCTAGTCGGTACCACCGAGTTGTCCACTTCGGTTTCACCAAGTTTGCACTTTTGTGTGTAACGGTTGGATTTTGGCTGCTGCCTATATATACCCCTTCACCCATCTCTCATTGATGGGAGAAGCACCCAGAACACACACTTCATTTCCAGATCCATTTTCTGAGAGAGAACCACCTACTCATGTCTTGAGACTAATATATTTCAATCCAATCATTTGAAACTTGATCTCTAGCCTCACCAAACTGCTTTCCACCAAATCAACCTCTCCTACCCATTCATATCTTGTGAGAGAGAGATTTATGTTAAGGAGACTATCTTTAGAAGCATAGGAGCAAGGAGTTCATTGATCTACCCCATCTACTACCTTTTGGAGGGTGGTGCCTCCTAGATTGGTTAGGTGTTGCTTGGGAGCCTCCTACTTCGTGTTGTGGAGTTTGTGGCACCCCGATTCAATGAATCAGATTACCAGTGTTTCCAACCCAGAGATCATGTCTTCTGGAAACACTCAACAACTTGCCATAGAACAAAACTGACTTTATTGATAGCATAATGTTACAAGAGGATATCTTAGAATGATAGCGAGGCCAAAGGTACCCTTGGTACAACACAATATCTACATTATTTATGAGACATAGTGGGGCCTCGAAACTACTAAGTACTTCTACGGCGTAGCGGAATATAGCGGCAACTCCATACACAGGGACACTGCTGTGGACACTTCCTAGTACGCATCATCAGGACCTCCGTCCTCGGCTTCTCCTGCATCTGGCATGATATGCCAGGTGAGTACTTTGAATGTAATCGCAAGCTCATAATAACCAAGCACTACAGCAAACAATAGCATGGCAACAAATTAAGAATAATACCACCTGACTTCATAGCAATCACTTACTCGCGTCCGGGGTTGTTTCCCAACCACCGGAATGCTGATCAAGCATCTCCACTCAACTGGAGAGTTCTTCCATCATTACTAACATCCACATGGGTGACCATCTGCTGAGGTCTGGTCGGGCCGTCCATTACCGTGGACACGGCTATACGAATAGTTTTTACACTCTGCACAGGTTGCACACTTTACCCACACCCTGGAGCACTGACCTCAAGATCCCATTCGGGTGGACCAGCATTGCTCCAATGCAACTTGCCTGAGCCGTGACTCTCTCATCATATCCACGGCAACCACTCCCTTCCGGAGTCCTGCCCTGGGTGGCCCATGTGTCCTCATGACACATGTGTCCTCATGACACCTGCCACCGTCATGGCCAAACAAACTGTCCCAAACGCGGACGGTCCCAACTCAACTTAACTGGGTTCACACGGTTATCACCGCCCATCGGGCCAAGGTGGCACGTGTGCATAACCCTCCCTCTTTGGGGCATATCGAGGAGAGATCACGCGGACAGCCCAAGTCACGGCCTTCCCATACCCGCAAGAGGTGGTTGTACGATTATGCCCGGTCAGGTGACTCATGAACATCCACCACATCATAGCAACCATAATCATAAGCATATATCTCTATATGATCATTTACTAAATCATTATTTTCTTAATAAGTTAAGCAAGTTTAATGCATGAGGATGTGAGCTATGCTATGCAAAACTTCATCACATGGATATGATGGCTTGCCTTGATCAGTGGGGTTGTTCAAACACTCCTGGTCTTCAATGTTTCCCTCCGAAAATGTATTTGAAATAGCAAAAGAAAAGGGAAAAGCATTAAATAGCTTTTTATTAACCAGAAATTCTATGAGTGTGGGAAAAATACCAAAATTTACCAGATTGTAAAGAATTCAATACAAACCCAATGCAAAAAGAATCGAGTGATTAGGACTTGTAGATAAATAGATTTAAATGATCAAAGTTTCTGTTAAAAATGAAATAAATTAAAGAAAAGAAAACCTGGGGGACCACGTCGAAGGCGTAAAGTGGAGGGGAGCCTCCACTTAACGCTTCGGCCGCAGGCCACAGCCCGTGGCAGGTGGGGCCTGCCCGTTTTAAAACAGAGAGGGGAGGGGAACAGAGGAGGGCGTCTCACCGGCGACGCTCACCGGCGATTGGGACGGCGGCGAGGCTAGGAGATGACGGGAATGGAACGGGCGCTGGACGGCGATCCTCCCTGTACCCGTAGCTCCTTCGGAGGTGGACGGACGACGTCGCCCCTCTTTCTTTGGCGGGTGGAGGCTACGGTGGTCGTTGACGGCGACGGTTCCGGCAAGGATTCAACTCTCCGATGGCTCGAGGAGCACAGAGGGACCCAAGGAACACACTGGTGGCCTTGGATTGGACTCGAGAGGGGTGGAGGAGGCTGGCGACAGAGAGGATTTGGCGATGGAGAGGATTTGGCGACAGAGAGAACGTTGTCTTGAGTATATCTTCCTTTCTGATTTTGAGTTGATGATACCCGGTTCAGAGGTCAATCTTGGAGAAGACTCGTGCTCCACTCAACTGGTCGAATAGATCATCGATGCGTGGTAGAGGGTACTTGTTCTTAATGGTGACCTCATTTAGCTGACGATAGTCTATGCACATATGCAAACTTCCATCCTTCTTTTTGACGAATAGCACTGGTGATACCCATGGTGAGGTGCTTGGGTGAATGTATCCTTTCTGCAGTAATTCATCCAACTGTATCTTCAGCTCTGCCAATTCTGGTCCTGGCATACGGTAGTATTTCTTGTAAATTGGGGCGGTACCGGGAACTAATTCGATTGTGAACTCCAACTCCCGGTCCGGTGTCATTCCTGGAAATTCCTCGGGAAACACATCTGGAAATTCACATACCACTGGAATCAAGTTCATATCCGTGACATCTTCTTGGTATGCCATTCCGTTCCTCGTCTTCATGTTGTTGGCGATAAACTGGACGGTTTCACTGGCCGGATTAACTACCGTCACAGTTCTGGTGGCACAATTGATGCACACTTGATGGGGTGTCAACCAATCCATCCCTAGTATTACATCTAATCCCGAGGATTCGATGGCAATTAGTACAGCTGGAAAGGTAACTCCTTGTATCCGTATTTCCAGATCTCGGTATACAAGATTTGTTCTGAGCATGGAGCCAGGGGATTGTACCACCATGATTTTATCCAACAATGAAGGGGAAAATTGGTGTATGGCAACAAAACTCCTTGAAATAAATGAGTGGGAAGCCCCGGAATCAAATAAAACTATTGCTGGTATGTTGTTAACAGAGAACATACCGATGACGACTTCTGGAGCTTCGCATGCTTCTTCGGCAGAGATATGGTAGACGCGTCCTTGAGTAACCTTAGAGTTAGGGTGGCGGCCAATAGTGTTGATCTATGGTTTGATGCCGGAGGATGGGTTTCCGCCATTGGTGGGGCACTGCTTTGCATAGTGTCCACTTTGGCCGCAAGTAAAACAGGTGTTGTTGCGGCGACAATCCTCTAGCACTGGCTGCTTCCGAAGTCCTTGTTCTAGCTCACTGTCTTGGTAGTGTTGTTACTGTTGTTCCAAGTGGGCTTGTAGACAGTGGTGTTTGGCTGCCAGGTACGCGGATTTTGTGCAATATGCTCCTTGTTGTCCTTCTTGGGTTCAAACTTCCTCTTGCGGTCATCGTACCCGGTCTTAAGCTCTCGCTCGGCTATGAACGCTTTGTTTACCAGCGTCTGGAAGTCTAGAAAGTCCAGCATACAAAGCTGACAACGGAGGGCATGGTTAAGACCGCCTAGGAAGCGATCAACCTTCCTTTCCTCAGTGGATACATCATGGCTCGAGTATAGTGCCAGATTGTTAAACTTGTTTAGATACTCGGCTACAGTCATGTTTCCTTGTGTAAGGGCAAGGAATTCTGTTTGCTTCACCTTCATAATACCCGTGGGAATATGATATTTGCGGAATGCTTCCTTGAACCTTTCACATGTAATCTCTTCTCCACAGGGCCACGTTATCTTAGTATTATCCCACCATATAGCTGCTGGCCCTTCCAGGTAGTGAGTGGCAAAGGGTACCTTGTCGGCTTCCTCACAACGGGCTATTTCTAGCTTCTTCTCCATAGTCCTTATCCAGTCGTCGGCTTCAATCGGATCCGCTGCTTGACCAAAATTGGGTGGCTTCGTACGCTGAAAATCCGACAACCTGGATCGTGCCCCGTTGTGGTTGTTCTGGCCTACCATAGCTTGCATGCTTCTCAGGAATTCCACGAGATCCTCATTCCTCTTTTCCTCAAACATTCTCATAATCTACTCAGTACTTGGTGCCTGGGGTGGTGGAGGATGTAGGTCTTCTTGTGGTTGACCTGCGTGCCTGGCAGACCGACGGATGGGGGTTCCATCGTTGCCTTGGCTACAGCTTCCTTTCATCCTAAATTATTTTTCCCATTGCAAAGTACCGAATCGATGAGCAACATCCATAAGGGATAAGCATGGTCATAAAACCCAAAGAAATCCTTATGAGAGGCAAATAAGCAAAGAACATAATTATACAATGCACATTAACATCACAATTTGCAAGCTAGTAGGGGAACATATCATGGCTAGACTGCTCACACAGTAGTTGACATATGCAAAGATGCATGCTCAACAACTCCAACCTCGGCTCTAGTGGCGCGGATGGCACGAACAGTGGAAGACCTCCGACTCCTCCTCGTCTGATCCTGAGTCAGAGTCTGAACTGATGATGTTGACCTCAATCTCCGGAGCAAAGCCTACGTGGCGACGCTAACGAGACGGTCCTGTTTCTAAGGGAGCACGACGCCTCAGCATCAGGGCAGCGGGAGTAGAAAGGAGTGAGGCCCACTCAGAATGAGTCTCACGGCGACTGCCGGACAAAGTGCCTGGTGGTGCTGAAGAACTTGCTAGGATCTCAAATCCGGGTGGTGGAACTGGTAGTGCATCTGGGGGTGGAACAGAAGACTGGGGTGGGGGTGGCACTGCAGTTGCAATGACAAGTGCCGCCCGAAGACGGGATAGCTCCTCTGCCAGGGACACGATCGCACGGTAGCTGGCGCTCACATAGCGAGACAGCACAACAGTCGCACGGTCACATGCCGGGTCTACGGAAGCAAAAATGACTCGCCCTGCCGAAGGCGACAAGGTGGGGTAATGGAAGAAACCTGGATGAGTCTGCATCTCCACCTCGTGGTAGCGCAAGTCACTGAGAGCCTCCACTTCAACAAACTGGATAGCCATCTCTAGAGTAGAAGCCGTTCCGCCCTTATTAGAGCGAGAATAGCTGCCAATATCCGAGCTGACAACCAGGTAAGCCTCAGCATGGAACTCGTACACGGACTCGGCAAGCTGCTCCCGAAACACCTGGTACACTGGTTCCTCACCATGCGGGTACAGTCGAAACCAGACGTTTCGCAGCAGTGCTGGGAAGGAGGATGGTGCAGGCTCATACTGTAAATGATATGGAACTGGTGCCATCTACACTCACAAAGCCAAAGGTTAGTAACACAATGAATCATGATGCATGCCATGCAACAATCAAATGCATCATCCAAATGCAACAAGCAAATGCATACTCACGACCCTGTACTACTCGTTGTGCTAACACGGGTACTAGGGTTTCCTACAGTCAGCGTGGTTCGGATACCAAGCGTTGTGGCACCCCGATTCAACGAATCGGATTACCAGTGTTTCCAACCCAGAGATCATGTCTTCTGGAAACACTCAACAACTTGGCACAGAACAGAACTGACTTTATTGATAGCATAATGTTACAAGAGCATATCTTACAATGATAGTGAGGCCAAAGTTCCCTTGGTACAGCACAATATCTACATTATTTATGAGACATAGTGGGGCCTCGAAACTACTAAGTACTTCTATGTCGTAGCGGAATATAGCGGCAACTCCATACACAGGGACACTGCTGTGGACACTTCCTAGTACGCATCATCAGGACCTCCGTCCTCGGCTTCTCCTGCATCTGGCATGATACGCCAGGTGAGTACTTTGAATGTACTCGCAAGCTCAAAATAAAGAAGCAATGCAGCAAACAATAGCATGGCAACAAATTAAGAATAATACCACTTGCTTCATAGCAATCACTTACTCATGTCCGGGGTTGTTTCCCAACCACCGGAATGCTCATCAAGCATCTCCACTCAACTGGAGAGTTCTTCCATCATTACTAAGATACACATGGGTGACCATCTACTGAGGTCTGGTCGGGCCGTCCATTACCGTGGACACGGCTATTCAAATAGTTTTTACACTCTACAGAGGTTGCACACTTTACCCACACACTGGAGCACTGACCTCGAGATCCCATTCAGGTGGACCAGCATTGCTCCAACGCAACTTGCCTGACCCGTGACTCTCTCATCATATCCCCGGCAACCACTCCCTTCCGGAGTCCTGCCCTGGGTGGCCCTGTGTCCTCATGGCATCTGTGTCCTCATGACACCTGCCAACGTCGTGGCCAAACAAACTGTCCCAAACGGGGACGGGCCCAACTCAACTTAACTAGGCTCACAGAGTTTTCACCGCCCACCAGGCCAAGGTGGCACGCATGCATAACCCTCCCTCTTTGGGGCATATCAGTGAGAGATCACGCGGACAACCCAAGTCATGGCCTTCCCATACCGGCAAGAGGTGGTTGTACGATTATGCCCGATCAAGTGACTCATGAACATCCACCACATCATACCAACCATAATCATAAGCATATATCTCTATATGATCATTTATTAAATCATTATTTTCTTAGTAAGTTAAGCAAGTTTAATGCATGAGTATGTGAGCTATGCTATGCAAAACTTCATCACATGGATATGATGGCTTGCCTTGATCAGTGGGGTTGTTCAAACACTCCTGGTCTTCAATGTTTCCCTCTGAAAATGTATTTGAAATAGAAAAAAGGGAAAAGCATTAAATACCTTTTTATTAACCATAAATTATATGAGTGTGGGAAAAATACCAAAATTTACCAAATTGTAAAGAATTTCAATACAAACCCAATGCAAAAAGAATCAAGTGATTTGGACTTGTAGATAAAAAGATTTAAATGATCAAAGTTTCTGTTAAAAACTGAAATACATAAAAGAAAAGAAAACCTGGGGGGGCACGTCGAAGGCGTAAAGTGGAGGGGCGCCTCCACTTAACGCTTCCGCTGCAGGCCACAGCCCCTGGCAGGTGGGGCCTGCCCGTTTTAAAACAGAGAGAGGGGAGGGGAACAGAGGAGGGCGGCTCACCAGCGACATTCACCGGCGATAGGGACGGCGGCGAGGCTGGGAGATGACGGTAATGGAACCGGCACTTGACGGCGATCCTCCCTATACCCGTAGCTCCTCCGGAGGTTGACGGACAGCGTCGCCCCTCTTTCTCCGGCGGGTGGAGGCTACGGTAGTCGTCGACGACGACGGTTCCGACAGGGGTTCAACTCTCCGACGGCTCGAGGAGCACTAGAGGGACCCAAGGAACACACTGGTGGCCTTGGATTGGACTGGGGAGGGGTGGAGGAGGCTGGCGACAGAGAGGATTTGGCGGCGGAGCAACTCGCCGGAGTTGAGGGAGATGAGCTCCCGGCTCTTGCTCGGGGGGGGGGCTCTAGGGCTAATCCATAGGTGGAGGAGAGGCGTGGGAGCTAGGAGGGGTTCGGGCAGCGCCTTAAATAGGCCAGCGACGAGCGTTGCCGAGCTCTCCCGAAGCCATTAATGGCGTGCGGACGACCACAGTGGCCGAAGCCCACTGTGTTGCCCGCGGCGGAGCTTGGAGAGGAGCGCTGGCGGACTTCCCCGGCGAACCAGAGGGTTCGGGAGGTGCCACGTGGCTACCAGGGACCTCGTCGGCGCTTCAGACAAGGGGGGAAGCGATTAACAGCTCGGGGCGGCTCGGCTATCACTGGAGCTGCGCAGAGCACGCTCTGTGGCATGCTAGCACCGTGATCACCATGGGTGCGTCCACCCTGATGCCACGCAAGCCTTGAGACCTTGTCCATAGCGTCGGCCATCCTTCCATCAGTCAACATCTACTGCTAGCCTGAGCATACAAGCTCTGCTACGACTAGGAAAATCATCAACAGGTTCTGCCAGCAGACTTTGGGAGGTTTTGGAGCGCAACAGGGTTGGGATTAGAGCAAGATGTCTAATGGAATCGGCATAGAAAAGATTCTAAACTGGCAAACTTTGGCAGGTTTGAAGATCAAATGGATATAGTTCCTTTGTAAACCACCTTTTTGGTCCAGAACACAAATTAGCTTCTAGCACTGAGTTGCAAGCTTTGCTACCAGTGTCTTTTGGTGGGGAAGTGTCATTTGGTGGTGCACACATGCCCAAAAATTTGCAGCTCCATTGTGCACTCCTAGCTCGCACTTCCTTCACAAAGGTCCTGTTTTAGCAGAAACTTAGCACAGTGTTTTTGCTCAAAATTTGTATTGGGCCATAGGATGTTTTTACATATTGGAACCATATATGATCCCTAGTAACTACAGGAATTTATTTGGTATTTTTTAAAATAGGAATCATAGGGTTGCTTCACAAAGGGATGATTCTGGTCAGATAATAAATAATTATTCTGGCCATAATTATCCATTGCATAAAGAAATATTTTTGCATATTTTGAAACCATATAGCATTGAGAAAATGTTTCAAAAGTTTTGGGTCTTAAAGCTCACCCAAGCTATAGGTTGCTTCACAACCCATAGTGATGGCATAATTCCCAAAATAGAAAAAGAGAATTATTTAATGAAAGAAATTATTGCAAATAAATCTCACAAGTGTTTTAGTATGAAACAAATGGTTTGGGTTGTTTGAGACAAGAATTCAAAGACTTAATAATCCAACTTGCTTTGAAAATCCACCAAAATGCAAGTGCCTTTCAAAATATTTTGAAAAGATAAGGTTTGAAAAAAATCAGGGTGTTACAAAGTTGAACCAAGATGTTTGTAAGGGCAAGGAGATCGCCTACGTCGTGAAGATCTACCGTGAGTAAGGCTACTACTCCGTGGACTTAAGCCGTGGTGGGATAGACAAGGCCGCTTCTTTGTGGACCCTCCGTGGGTGGAGCCCTCCGTGGACTCTCGCGATCGTTACCCTCTGTGGGTTGAAGTCTCCACCAACATGGACGTACGATAGTGCCACCTATCGGAATCATGCCAAAAATCACTATGTAAACCCCTTGTGTTTGATCTCCTAAACTCTACCCCTTTAGATGCGCAAAGTCTTTACTTTTCCGCTGCCATATATGTTGACTAGCATGTGTAGGGTGCTCTAGACTTGTTAGAACTGCTAGATTTCTGCCCTCCTAGAAATTGGGTTAGGCTAGAAATTTTATCTTGACAAGTAGTCTATTCACCCCCCCCCCTCTAGACCCATCTTCTATCGATCCCTCAGCATCGCCTTCTGGCGGACGACGGTCCTTCCTGCTGCTCAGCCTCCTCCATCTAATTACGTAATCCTCACCGTCCCCATACCCCTTCCCCCTCCACCCCCTCATCCTCCATCCCACATGTCCTGGCCATCAAAGCGATATCTTCCAGCAAAATACCCGGCCCATCCCCCAAATAACCACTGCCGAAAGTCATGGTGCACGCAGTATAGCCACGATCTCAGGGAGCATCTCGTAGCGGAGTAGAACATTGCAGTCGCACGCGCGGATGAGGCTTCAATGGCTGACATGAACGTCGACCCCCCAGATCTTAGCACCTCCCTGTCGAGGCCAACATCGATGCCTCATGCGCGAACGTTGCCATGCGGTTGGTTGCTTTAAGCAACAACTCGTGGTGTTTTCTCGAGGGCTCCGTTGGTGCCTTCGACGAAGACTACAAGTGGTTTTCTCAGTGTGCCCCGTGCTTTCCTTAACTCCAGATCCGGCAGGTTGGTGCCTGAACAGGCTCAGGCCACTTATCACTACAAGGAGGGCACCCATGATGTAGAGGCCTCGCCCTCTTCCAAGCTCATCATTATCGATATCTCCCACAATGAGGAATAACTTATCTTTAGCTTCATTACTAATAACATGTGTTCAGCTAGCTACGCCTCTGAAGCATGTTTGGTTTACCTATTGCATGTGCTACTCCTACCTTTCCTTAAGACATCCACATGAAATATGTTATGTAATGCTACTATGCAATCTGACCTTCTAGTATGTTCTATTGTGCAATGTGATGGTCAATTAACTATTTGGTACATTTGTTTTGCTGATCATCTTCATTGTGATGTTCGATTGTTGTTGGTACAAATTTGTATCGTTATGCATGTGAGAATAAATCGAATTTGGATAAACTAAATACATGTGAAACATACAATTTATTATATTTCATAGTTCTTAGCACACTTGGCTTTTCCAGGTGGCTCAAATTAATATGTTAGATTTGCAATGCGTTTATTTTTCGTTAACATATTTTATCGATAGCATGCCAAATCTCACTTATAACATGATCAATATCTATCTTAAATAAGTTACAGGGGGAAACAATGGGAGACACCAAAGTTTACCATTGAGGTTTGCACATTCATGATCCTTTGGCTAATAGCACATTATTATGCAATTACAAGAACCATTTTAATATTTAGGTTTCTAATAATTTGGTCTTGCACATGAAAGTCCTGTTGTAAGAGGTTCAGACCCACTATTCGATCCATTTTACACGTGGAAAAATGAGGTGTTCTTGAATATCAGTCACATCAAGAAACTCAGAAAGATTGTTAAGATAAAGAAACTAGCGATGAAAATTAACAAGATATTTGTCTACACAATGAATAAGACATGAGTCAATTATAGGATGGTATTATCTCTTTTACCTAGTCTTTTTCCCTTTGCGACATTTCAAATTTTCAAAATGAAATTTACGCATATCTTTGTTTCCAGTCCTTTCCAAAGTAGTTCATTGATGAGTACGTCTCAAACCACATGTATGGTCAAGAGGCGAGGAAGGTATTCATACAACACCCACGGTATAATCTTGAAGTCTTCCTCAAGAGTATGAACGATGGGCGGGCAACCATCGACAGACACTAGCCTAAAGTTGCAAGGACCTTCGACATTTCGTGAAGGCTCAATATTTGACTTCCGCTTCGAAAGTTTTGTAGGCAAGATTCATCTGTCTATTTACCGTCTATGATGCTACGTTCCAAAGGTTTTAGATGTTGCATGTGAAACTTGGTCTTGTCGTGTAATTAGGTAGTTAGGTAGTATATGCCTATATGATGTTGTACTCTGATGTATTTCAATTATGAATCCTGGTTGCCATAATATGAATATAAAATATATTGTGTGCTTGATATGTAGTGTAAATTTGATTACTAACTAGATTATAAATAATAGAGCAATTAGGCTGATTATTGGGGTTTTCTATTGCACACGGTTTCTCACACAACACTGTGAGCGATGACCTCAACAAACCCACATGGTTTCATGAAACTTGGCGTCTTGGATCAGTGAACAATCACACATGACTTCTGGCCGACAAATGTTTTCACATAAAAGGTATGTGTCATTGACAACCCTATGCCAAATAGTTTATTCTAGGCACCGTGTGTGATGGTCACCTCTAACACAGACGATGTTACGCAGAAAATTGTGTGTGATGTACAATATGAACAGACATGTAACTCTGGGATTCCCTATGTGGGATGCTAAGCACATCTCACATGACTTCGCCAATATGTCTGATTATGATGGCCCTCCAACCTACCCTATATTTTTGCCTATCATGTGTGACCGGACGCAAGCATCAATGATGATTTATCTGTGTCGTGTGGGATAGTAAACCCCCTATCGCCAACACACGAAAGGTGACGGTTTAAAATAGCATCACAAAAAGGGGGTAAAAACCATTTGTATAGGAGCAGACCGCACTAGTGGATGACGATCTTGACCTCATCGAGTTGTACTAACTTTCTTGATTGTGTTGGCTCGATGAAGACTAGTAGATTGCTTCCCCATACTCTAATATGGATGAGTCACTCTTCGACACATCTTCACAAGTACATTGTCATCATAATGGACGACAAATTTCAAGCATGATCTCTTCATGATGCTCTACTTGTACTTGCACATCGTAATCTTGATGACGATCACCACTTGATGTAATCCTTCATGGGTTGAATGAGATCTTCCACTTGACACAAGCCAATGAAACATACCTAACTTCACATAGAACTTTCATATAGATCATGGGTTAGTACACAAAGCATAATGAACAATGCTTACCATACCATGGGATCACTTAATCCCTTTTTGTACATCTTGTACGCTTTGTGTGTTGATCAACTAGATTCACTTTTTGACTAAATCTTAATCAACCTTGTATCATGTATTGTATTCATAAAGATGATGTCCTCAAGGTAAATATGAATGTCCATGCAATCTTGTTCCTTAAGATATGCTTGCAATAAGCTCAGCTCTCACATGATCAATCTTTGGATAAATCCTTGAATACCACATTGGTCATCACATAAACTCCTTGAAAGCAATAAATGGACTTCAAAATATGTCTATGGACAAATCCTTGAAGTAATAGTCAAAACAATCACTAGTCCATAGGGATTGTGGTCAATTATCAAAATCACACATGAATAAATATGCTCTAACAAGTGTCCCATGTGGGACAGTACGTCTCACGGATTCTATTCTTCCTCGTCGGAGACCGCACCTTCACTTCCTCGGCCTTATCGTCGGTGCTCATGAAGATGACAAATGAAAGACGACAGATACTTGGATGTCGGGCGCCGCTTCCATAGGACAGGTTAAGGGGCGGGTCTTTCTTCTTGAAAATGTTCAAAATGTAATGAAATCCGTCGTGTTTATATGAAATCTGTCATGTTTGCACGAAATTCGGTCGTGTTTGCTCGAATTTCGTTTGGTTGGTTCAACTTATTGTCAAAATGTATGCGGCTAGCGTTGAATGTTGTTCTCCCATATCCATATCCACGGACTAATCCCCCCTATCAGCGAAAAGATGCGGCAGGAAATTTACGAGTTGTTGTGAGAGATGTCCTAAATATTTTGTATTGTACCCATAACATTTTTGTAGACCCGAGTTGTTCCTTTTTTGTGTCTTCTCTTGATTACATTGAACGTCATTGGCTACTAGCGCGGACCCAACAACATGCGACGTGGTCGCTCGGCCAAATCAGGTCTTGGTTCGCTCAGTCACGGTTGATAGGTCGACGGCTAACTTTTCAAAAGAATAAAAAAAAATACAAATTTAAAAATTTCATGGATTTTGAAAAGTGTTCACAAAATTAGTTCACAAATTAAAAAATATTTTAAAACATATGAATTCAAAAAAAATCACGGTGATTTTTAAACAAAATACAACAAATCTGAACAAATTCATCATTTAAAAAAAATGAAAAGGTTCATGGATTATGAACAAAAGTTTGCGGCTTTGAAAAAAAATCAACAATTGTAATAAAAAAGTTTAGGCATTTGAAAATTTTTATGGATTTTTGAAAAATGTTCAGTAATTTTATAAAAAGTCCATCGATGTGGAGAAAAAATCATGGACTTGAAAATGTTCGCATAATTTGGAAAACAAAAATCACAAATTTGGGAAAAGTTCACCAATTTCGAAAGATATGACAACCACAATGAAAGTTTATGGGCATTTCAAAAAAGTTTGCGGATTCAGAAAACTATACAAAAATAAATATAGGCATTCGATGAAATTTTTGATATTGAAAAAACTTCAAACATTTAAAAAAGAAAAAAATGAGAAAGTAAACGAAAAATCACTTGAATACATCGAGATAACCAAAAAAGAAAAGAGAAACAAACCGGTCAAAAGCTTCTAGACTCTTCAAAAATTCGTTTGGGTTTGCAATCCGAAAAAAAGAAATGTGCACGACACACAAAGGAAAACCCCACGCGCCACAAAACATTATTGAAGCAGTTAAAAATGATATTAATGGGCCGAGTCCAAAGAGAAAGGGGTTTTGCCCCGGTTTTCGCCAACACTGCTAACCGGCGCAACGAGCACCAAATAGAATCGGATGGTAGCCACTAGAGAGACGGGTGTTTGATTCTTGCGTTAGGTACAACAAAGATTAAGTGATGCAATTTTGCCCCGTTTTTTTTAGCAACTTTTGCCCCGTTTGGTAGCCTGTAATCCTGTAATTCATCTGATTCTTGACATGCGCGATGTTTAAAGTGACCCTCAGTCAGGCCGTTAGGAATGCTTGATTCGCCCATTTTCAGCGATTAATGCTCGAGTGAGGCAAAAGAATACACATGGGTGGTTCGAGCAATGCAACATGGTACCACGTGGAGTTTGGTGTATCTCAGGTGCACTTGCAATTGATTTGTTGGATTAACTGTGTAATCTTCTTCATTTATTATTTTCTCTAATCTACACAACGATGTTTTAATTTTAAAATAAAGTCTATATGAAAAAGATGCGCATTGATGTTGTGGTTCCTTTGATGTCATCTGTCCATAGTTTAGTTCCTTGCAAATGTTTATTCATGTATTCATCTTTGAAGCTATTTTGGATAAATTTTATCAAATTCGTCACGTACGAACGATCGTTTGAAATTTCCTTCGACCAGTAGCTTCATCTTGTTGTTGGACACAACTTATTGTTGCATGTTTTCTATTTCGATGATTGTAGATGAATATACCTACATCTTCCTAGTTGGCTATACACATGCATATGTGTGGTCGTTTTAATGACACTCATTAACCCTATTTATCTATTCCCTCATAATTTACCCTATGGTGTTTCAATTTGGAATAAGTTCAAAAAAATGTACGTCAACATTGTGGTTTCATTCCAACGATCGCTTTATAGGTTCGATGACTGTAAATCTTCATGTTTGGAGTTATTTTGAAGTAATTATGTCAAACTCGCCGTGCACGGTTGATCGTTCGATTTTTTCTTCCATCACTAGTTTCATCTCGTTATTTCACGTGACTGTCGTGTTGTATGTTTTCTGTTTCAATGATCGTAGAAAATTATATGTGTATATCTCTATCATAATGTACTAAAGTTCGTGTGATAGTCTAGATGACATTGGGAATGGCATCTTTTTATTCTTTTCTATAATCGTCAAGCTTTCCGTGTGGCCGTCATGTCGTGCCCGACGGCACCGCATGCATCGTTCCTTTTGGCCTCCTCTCTCGCGGTCTACTACACTGATATCATCATCTGCACGGCCTGCACTTCTCCTAGTCATCTACCTCGTCGCACTCCTCCTTGCCCGTTTTTGCAGATTCCCTTACGACGACGGACTGGTACGGCACGCCGCCGATGGGGTCGCCGCCTGCGAGTCCTTGCTCGTTGCGTCAACTGTGGTGCTATGACCACCGTCCACCCCGATAGGCGGGGCACTCTACTGTGACTCGACATGTCATTTATAGTTGTTAACTCTTAATCATTTCCGGTATATGCAACCAAACACCATATAGTGCAACAGCCGAACAAAGCATCAAACGTCACGAGAAAATTGCTTCCCTAATGCAGCCATCCTATATGGACGCAAACCATCAAACGTCATGAAAAAATGCTTCACTAGTGTAGTCAGGCTATATGCACACAACCAAACTACGCGCACAATAAAATTTTCAGCTTGCATGTGCTCAGTCAGGCCCAACTAAGTCATATTTATGTAAAGAGGTAAAATAACGATGCAAGCAATCAAACATGTGTGTATTGGCACTAATGTTTTATATTGGTTTGGATCGTAGACCGCAGATGATTGCTATCTTTAGTCTGAAATTACCATTCACGAAATTTGATCAGTGCACTAATTCCTTAAAAAAATTGGACATGACCTTGAATCAGTCTTTGGCATGTGTGTTTTAGTGCTTCGAAGAGGGAGTTACCCCTATCTCTTTGGCATGTCGTACATATGTCGTTAGTTGGGTGTTAGAACATCTACAATCACATGCACCTAATTTGAGTTGCCAAATGTGTGTGAACATGGTCGGGCGCCTCCGCGAAAGGTGGCCGGTCATACCCCATATTTCACCTCAAACAAGCATAGTAGCCATTTCTTTCATACAAACGGTGCAATGGCACAATCTATGTACAACTAACCACACTACTTGTCCTTTTCGTGGGATATGTTGATGAAGTTTGTACCCAAGTTCTCGGCCTCATGGTCAATGGCGGCCGGGAGAACATCAGTCTCCTCGTCGGATTCCATGTCGACGAAGATCTCGTCGATCAACGCGCTTCGTCAGTGGAGGAAACGGCGGTTGACCTCCATATCAGTCTGGATGAGTCGAGGATGACATGATGCTCCATTGCCTCCTCCGTTTGGGCCACCTTGTACTTAACGAGCGCGTCGGTCAAGGCGAAGCCCGCATGTGTTGGATCTGCCATAACCGCCACCACCTCCTATATGGCCACATCCTCCTCCTCTTATTGCTCCTCCTCCTCCGACTGCGTCAAATTCACAAGCAGGCTAGTAGCGACCCGAGCTTTGCGAGCTCGCTCGAATCTCCATCAGCAACTCAAGTGTCGCTCCATAGTGAGCATGGCGTAGATCGTGATCCTAGGGCGGGGCATGGTTCGTGGTTAACGACGGTCGGCTTGAAGGTGGCGGAGCATAAGGGAGGAAGAGGGAAGAAATGCGGACAAGCTAGGATTGGGCTACTATCATCTGGTTTGAATAGTTATAATTGTTTTTCGGGCAACACACTAGAGCGGCGCCACGTGACACCATAAGCCCATGGATGCGTCCTCACCAAGGACTTGAGGAGGCGCCCGACGGACCAATGATTTATGTGTGTGTGTCCGTGGGCCTTTGCCGCAAGTCCTACGTGGTGGGCACGTTTGGGCCATTTTTTGAATCAGTGAACCTTTTTTTTGAAATCATGAACATTGTTTTGAAATTATAAACATTTTCGGATTATGCAAACATTTCTAAAATTCATGAACATCTAACAAAAAACGTGAACATGTTTTTAAAATCATGAACAATGTTTTGATGCAGATGTTTTTTGTGAATTTGCATTTTTTTTAATTTGAGAACAATTTCTGAATTTCACGAAGTTTTTTTTTGTGTGTGTTTTGGCGAATATTTTTTGAATGCATTAACATGTAGTTTAAATCAGCGAATAATTTGTGAACCACTGAATTGTTTTAAAGTTTGCAAACATTTTGTGAAGTTTATGAACCTTTTTAAAAATATATGATTTTTTAATTCATGAACATTTGTTCAAATTCGTGAACAGTTTTTGAATATGCTAACATATTTCAATATCATGAACATATTTTGGCGTCCTGAATATTTGTTTCATAATCGCAGATTTTGAAAATCACACATTTTTTGAATCAGCGAGCATTTATGATTTACCTACATTTTTCAAAATCATGAACATTTTTTGTACTCGTGAAACTTTTTTTTTCTCGTGGAAACATCGAAATCATTTTTTTAAATGGAACTTTGACCAAATTTATTTGACAAATCAAGAAGTATAAAAAATTAAAACAAAAATAGAAATGAAAAATCGTCAACCGTCCTGCCACTCAAACGGGTTGCCCTAAAAACGCGTGCCGGGGGAGCGGGACATGGGCGTTTGCTCCCTGTTCAGCACCTAGATCGCTTAATAGGGCACCTTTTATTCACCGCCTCGTGCGATGTCACTCCAGCAAACACACACCCCTTCTCCCGCAAGCGCTTTGCGCCGGCGCATGTGCAGGGCGTGCACCTGCTATTTTTTTTCGTTTTGTTTCCTTCTTTGAAACATATTCGGGATTATATCTAAAATAATAATTCCACATGAATTTGAATAATATTCACCATTTTGAAAAAAGTTCTTGAATTTAGAAATTGTTTATGAGTCTGAATATATTATGGAATTCAAAAAATATTCGTGACTTCAAAAAATGTTCATGAATTTCAATAAACAAATTGAAAATTTTAAAAAGACTTAGTAATTTTTGAAATGCTTTAATTTCTGGAAAAACTTCTGAAAATCCAAAAAGGTTCGCGAACTAAAGAAAAAGTTTATGTAATTAAAAGTACATATTTGTGAGTAAACAAAATCTTCAGTAGTTTCAAAAACTGTTTATCAGTATAAAAAATGTTCAGGAGTTAATAATTGTATACAAATTTGAAAAAGATGTCAGAAATTAAAAAAAAGTTAGATGTTCACAACTCCTAAAAAGCAAATTATCCATCATATTTTGAAAAGTTCAAAAATTATTCAGTATTTTGAAAGATTTTGCGATTTTTTTAAAAAGAAGTAAAAAGAAAATAAGAAATATAAAAGAAAAATAGAAAAAACAGTTCAAGATGGTTCTAGCACCTCCCCAAATCATTGGAGGGAAAACCTGAACTGGGATGACCCATACGAAAAGACGTTGCACGTTGTGGGAACGCGTTTACCACTATTATGTGAGCTATGAAGGGAATGGGATCATTCCCGTAAGAGATAAGGGGGGGGAGGGGGCGTCGAGGCACTTCATGGCCCTTTTGTTATGGATCGTGTCTATGCATGCCCATTACATGTTGTTGGACGAGGCTGTCCATTACCTAATTCGACCAAGAACAACATGGGACCTTTGATCGGATTAGCTCGGCATACTAGGCATCGGGTCGGGCTGTACCTATAGGTCAGGCCTTGTGCCAGGCCAAAATAACACAACCCAAGTCCCAACATCAAATCCCGATCTATATCTCTCTACCTACTAATAGAGAGTGAAATATTTATTTGTTCTTCATTTTCTCATCCTTATATATCAGTTAATTTTGTCTAAACCATAAAGATTGAAGTTTGAGATTTAAAAGAATGATAGTCGTTTTCTCGATCTCCATTTGTAATTCCATTCCTTTCCAATTAAGAGTAAATGTTTAGTCCTCATGGGATGCGCCTCTCTCACAACCTCTCGCACGAAAAGTCCGGTTGTGATGTGTTCAGTGATGGTCCAAGGATGACGTCGGCTTGCTTCGAGACGTTGCGGCGATGAAGTCGTCGTCTTCCTACTCTTTGGGTCGCGGCCCCGAGCCCATTGGCGTCTTTCTTTTTTCGAATGTGTCGTCCACATCGATGGCGTCGTAGATCTGTCTATATCAAGTTGTCGTCTTCTCGTCCTCCTATAGATGGAGACCATCACTCGAAGACCATCTCCGTGCTGCACAACTAGCCTATGATGTGTAATGCACTTGATTTGGATGCATGGCTTAGTGTTGTGCATTACCGTGTGTATGGTTTTCTAGGGAATATTATGAGTGTGTTAATCCGTCCTCTGTGTGTGCTGGGTGACTGGCTGTTGATGTGTGCATGGTGTGGATGCATTATGTGCGTTTTGATTTTTTGGGGGGCGCAACAATTATTTTAGAGATTAATTCATCACTTGTAAGGTCTTAAGTGTTTCCATAACATGAATGCCTATGTAAAGAAAGAAAATATTATAGCTAAACATTAGGTCGTTTCCCATGCATCGGTGCTAAGATGAGGTGCTAAACACATTAAAGAGTTTAACAACTAAATCCCACAATGCATAGGCGCTTAACTTCTTGTGGATAAGCATGTTTCATTAAATGATTGAGAAACTACGAACCAACCTCTGCTTGGATGATTAGAGGGACTACGGTATCTTTAACCCACCACAGTTCAAGCTGTGGTGCTCATGTTTATTCCTGGATTTATTTTAGGCGACGATACGCATTCAGTGTGAGGAGGCGTTTCCGTCGATGAGGAAGCGACTACGGTGACTTCGTAAATTTTAAGATGATATGCCGGCTGAGTATATCGGAGGTGCTTATAATGGTAAGGTGCACGTGTGTACATTTATAGGGTGAAGGTATGCATGTGTATGTAAGCGTTTGTGTGTACTGTGTTAAAAAATGATTGAGCAACTAAACTTCTCCATGCATTAGTGAATTTCTTTCATTTAAGTGTTTTGTCTAGGCCTACGCGATTGGTATTGTTTCTTCCTCGATCATCATACTCACTTCTCTCTTCTTAATTACATTGCCACGTCAATTTTTTGCATATGTGACATGTTTAGCACATGTACAATATGAAGCATTGGGAGGGTCTTATGATGCACGTGACCCAACATAGAAAAAAGTATGAGCATGTGTCTATTCTCGGGCCTCCGACTTCTGGCTTTATGTCCAGTTGGGCACAAGATTGATTCCCAAAAATATTCAAGCTTTAGGCGGGGCTCGAGCTAAATTTTGCAACACGGGCTTTTGTAAACGTGGCCCAAAATCCATCCTCAACCATTGAGTTATTTGTTAGGTCGACCATCGAGTCATAGTGTCCTGCTTTGCGATATGTTCAATGAAAACTCCACATTTTGGTTTGAGCAGTTACTCGTGGAATCTCCTCGTACATCTTGGAGTTTGTGTAGTTCCTTTGTTGATGGCGCAGATGCATGTCCCATCTGGGTGGGTGATGTGGCGCCCTAATAGAAAGGGGGCTTATTTGGGAAGGACTCGTAATGTTCTTATTATTTCAAATCTGAATTATCTTCCAAATGATCTTATTGTCTTGGATATTGGTTGTAATCATGCATGTCCTATTATACCTGGAACACCCTTTTTGGTAAGTATGGGTGCAGTAATTCATATGAAGAAAGAAAACATAGGATTTTAACTTCCATTGAAAGAAAGTATGAAAGACTTCCCTAGTGTTAGAGCATTTTTCTTCATATATGGTTTTGGTAATCGATGACAGTCCCTATGGATTAATGGTTGCCCTGAGTTATATTTGAATGATTTGTCCATAGCCACTTCTTAAAGTACATATGTTGGTTTCAAGGAGTTTATATGATGACCAAGGTGGTACTCAAGGTTTTATTTAAAGATTGGTCATAAATACACAAGGTTGATCAAGCCTAAGTCAAACAGTGAATCAAGTTGATCAACACACAAAGCATACAAGATCTACCGAGAGGGATCAAGTGATCCCATGGTACGGTAAGCATCGTCCATTATGCTTTGTGTACTAACCCATGGTCTCCGTGAGGGTTCTATGTGAGGTTAGGTCTGTTTCCATGGGCTTACGTCAAGAGGAAGATCTCATACAACCCATGCAGGGTGACATCAAGTGGTGATCGTCATCAACATTGCAGTGCACAAGTTCAAGTGGAGCATCACGAAGAGATCATGCTTCAAGTTTGCCGTCCATTGTGGTGGCAATGGACTTGTGAAGATATCCTGAAGAGTGTCTCACCCATAGTGTAGTGTGGGGGAGCAATCTACTAGTCTTCATCGAGCCAGCACAATCAAGAAAGATGGTCCATCTTGAGGAGGACAACATAATCTTCATTTAGCTCAAGTGGACTGTGCGCAAGGAAAAGGTTTGTCCTTGATAGGTTTTCTGTTTTACCGTTCTCAGTGTGTTAGTTGGGAGACCGGGTTATAGGATAGATTGTCGTACTATCAAGGGGGGCTCTCAAGTGAGTAACTTGATCGTATCGTTCGTTGAGAGCTCAAACCATTGCATTCTTGGCATCATCATCTTTCTTGGTTCTTGGTTGGCTTTTCTCTATGTTGGTTCTTGAGATTATGGTCATCTTGAGGACAAGCTCGATTTCATCGAAAACGAAGTTCATATGCATCTTCTATGATGTTTTCGATGTTGGAGTTTTTGCCGGTTCTTCATTCACAGATATTTCTCATCTCTATATCATTGGCATTATCATAGTATCATTGTTGGATAGCTCTTGTCGTCGTGAATCCAACAAGCTTGAGTTTGCTCAATTAGGAGCTCATTTGCAGAAGTTATGGCAGTTCTGGTCTTACCTGTTTTCATGTGTTGCCTTTATCCTAGCCTGAAAAGACCCAAGTGGTAGTACCGCCCGGATCAGTGGTAGTACCCCTCTCCTCGAGGGTTTGACACTTTTCGTGTCAGACTAGACAGTTTCTCGAGTGGTAGTTCTCGGGTGTAGTACCGCTCACACAACGGTAGTACTGCATATTACTACCGCGCCAGTTTCGCCCAGGTTTTCTTGGGCTGGACTCTCAACGGATCTTGAGCGATAGTAGGAGGCAGTACTACCCCTTATGGGTGGTAGTACCTGATGTCTACTACGCAACCTTCTCCTTGTAGACGTTGTTGCGCCTCCAAGTGCACAGGGTTGTAGGACAGTAGCAATTTTCCCTCAAGTGGATGACCTAAGGTTTATCAATCCACGGGAGGCGTAGGATGAAGATGGTCTCTCTCAAGCAACCCTGCAACCAAATAACAAAGAGTCTCTTGTGTCCCCAACACACCTAATACAATGGTAAGTTGTATAGGTGCACTAGTTCGGCGAAGAGATGGTGATACAAGTGCAATATGGATGGTAGATATAGGTTTTTGTAATCTGAAATTACAAAAACAACAAGGTAAGAAATGGTAAAAGTGAGCACGAACGGTATTGCAATGCGTGGAAACAAGGCCTAGGGTTCATACTTTCACTAGTGAAGTTCTCTCAACATTGATAACATAATTGGATCATATAACTAGCCCTCTGTAAGTGCATCTAGTGCCCCTTAGTGATTTTGGTGGTTTGAAGACTTATAGGTAAAGTATCTAATGTGTTTGTGAGTGTACACACGATCTATAAGTCATTGAGGAGTTTGAGATATTTGAAGAATATCGACCCCTAATAACATATGTCTTCAGTTGAAGAATTTGGTCTGAAGTTGAAGAAATGAATCGCGAGGAATCTGTGATGAAATTGATATTCCTCATGAAGATACTGGAATTGAGGAATCCGGTGTGTCCTGAAGAAAATCACTCCAAAGAATTTGAAGCATGAAGATTTACACTTTCTGTTTTATTTTCTTCGTATTTGAGTAATAGGAACACCGTACTGTTAAAGGGGGTCGAAGTTACACTTTGGAATGAATTTCCTCATGATGCTCAACCCAAGCCTAAACCTACCAAAAGCCTCAAGTGAGGAATACGAGTGACATGAGGACTCGCACAGTTGAGGGTTCCGACCGTTTCGATAGCCACGCTAAGTGATTGGTCTTATCCACTCCAACGGTCACATTATTTAAGGGCATTAGTGTCAAATCATGTCGGGATGCTACCAGGCTATAAATAGCCACCCCCCACAACCATTAGCTGGTTGGCTGCTCCGTTAGAAACTGACACTTCTCATAAGAGCAACCCAATTCCTCAGAGTCTTCAAGAGTAATTCATCAGTGAGGAAATACACCACATACCGAAACCACAAACCAAACCTAGTGATTGAGCATCACTGAAGAAGTTGTTCCTGTGTGGAACTGAAGCCTTTTACCTTTGAGGACTATGCATCCTCCAGACAGTTAGGCGTCATGGTCTAGAGCTTTCCAGCAGTCAATTATGGATCGTCGGGTGACCAAGTTTGTGAGGGTTTGGAAGTCTGCCCTGAAGACTTACCACGAGTGTTGGGCGAGGACTGTGTGTCCTTAGCTCAAGGAGAATACGGTAGGGACTGTGTGTCTTTTGGTTTTAATACCAAGCCGCTCCAAACCAGATGTACAACTATCACAGCAGTTGGAACTGGGTCATCAACGACTGTCTTCACTCAGAAACGGGTTCTAATTCCTCAACTCCTTACTTTTCTCGTATTATGTGTTGATGACTTTCACTGCTACTGTTTGAAGAATTTGCTGAAGACTTTCTCTGAATTTCCTCAACCCCCAAATTCTTCATGTCAGTTAATTTTCATCTGTATTCTGCGTGCCTGCTCACAGTGCAATCTGTTTTCACATTCCTCACTCCGAAAAACTGTTGTTGTGAAACTTTGCACTTCTGATCCTTTACTGTTTCCACGGTAAGTTAGTCATCAGTGAGGAATTTCCTCAAAAGGAATTTCCTCAGTGATGAAATTCTAAAAATCTCCTATTCACCCCCCCTCTAGTCGATATAACGCACTTTCAATTGGTATCAGAGCGAGGTACTCCCTTGTTCTGTGTGATTTTGGTTTAACCACCTGGAGTTTTAGTTATGTCAACTGCAGGCATGTTTAAGGTGACTGCAACATGTCCTACCTTCGAAGGAAAGAACTTTCCCTTCTAGAAGAACAAAATGCAAATGCATCTACAAGCTATTGACAATGATCTCTGGTATATTGTGGAACATGGCGTCCCCATCATCTCTGCTAGTGTCTCTGCTGCTGATGTGAAGAAATTCAAGCAACTCGATTCTCAAGCGAAGAATATCATTTGTGGCCATCTGAGCCTAGGCCAGTTTGGAAGAGTAAGTGCTTTGGGCTCTGCAACACTGATCTGGGAGAGACTGTGCAAGGTAAATGAAGGAGTATCAACCCAGCGTGACTCTCGTGTTGATATTCTTCACAATCTCTTCAATCGCTTCAAGAGACATGACAATGAAAGCTGCCAAGACACCTTTGATCGTCTCACTGACATATCAAATGAACTGCAAGCACTGGGAGCTGGAGACATCACTGATCACGAAGTTGTGAAGAAACTGCTGAGATCTTTGGATTCTTCATTTGATACTTTAATTCTGATGATTCAAGAAAGACCAGACTACAAGATGCTTGATCCAGCTGATATACTCGAAAGGCTAAATACTCATGAATTCCAGCTAGAAGAAAAGAAAGATCTATTTGGACCAAGCTATTCTAGACCACGTGCACTGAAGGCTAGAGCAATTTCCTCATTTGAAGAAGAAGACAAAGATGACAACATTGGTGACCTTGAAGAATTTGGACAGGAGCTTGCAATGCTCGTGAGGAAATTCCAGAGATTTACACGACGTGGCCAATTCGGTAAATCTTCAAGAAGGGACATGAGGAAATCAGAATCTTCATCTGAGGACTACAAGAAACGAACCTGCCACAAGTGCAAGAAATCGGGTCATTACATTGTTGATTGTCCCCGTTGGGGAAAGGAATCAAAGAAGAAGAAATACAAGGATGACAGTTCTGATGACTCGAAGAAGAAGAAGAAATCTTCAAAATCCTCATCTTCAAAGCCCTCATCGCACAAGAAGACTAGTTTCAGAAAGGCTCGGGCACTTATTGGCAAGGAAATGGACTCCGAGGCAGAATCATAGGAATGTGATGAAGAAGAGGGTTCTGATGAAGACTCAGAATCCGGACAGGCTAGTCTTGCACTAGCAACCACTTTCGTTAGCAAGTCAATCTTCAATCTTGAAGAAAATGATTGCACCATCCACACCGATGACTATGCTGATGACTTCGCTCCAACATATTGCTTCATGGCAAAAGGTTCAAAGGTACCAAATAATGCCTCCTCCTCTGATTCAAGTGACTGTGAACCTGATGATTATAAGAAACCCAGTTACAGTAAACTTGCTATCATTGCCAGTAAACAACAAACTGTCCTGGAAAAGCTTCAGAAACTGCTAGATAAAAGTGATGATCTGTTGAATGATGAAATGAACCTTACCCAAATCCTCACTGAAGATGTGAAAAGTCTTCAGTCTAGATTTGATAATCTTCAGGATCGTTATGATACACTCCTCACTGATCATGAGAAGCTTTCCTATGAATTTCTTCAAAGGAAGCTTGATCTTGAGAAGCTGAGGATGTCTCATGATGATCTTCGTATGGAAAATGATGCATTACTAGCTCAACAGATCAGCGCTGGTCAAGTTGAATTCATTCCTCCATGTCTTAAATGCATTGAATGCGAAACTGCTAATTCCTCACCAGAATCATCAAATGCTACCATTGCTACAAATTCTTCAACTGCACCTGTTGTGTCTATTTCCACACTTGAGGAAAAAACAAATGTTACTGATGAAAATGCGGGGTTGAAGGAATTGTACGTGACAGGCATATACAAAAGCCTCAAAGGACATCAAACCCTTTGTGATGTGCTCAAAAAGCGGATCTTGAATAGGAACCCGAGGAAAGAAGGAATTGCCTTTGAGAGGAAATGAAATGCTGATGGATCTAATTGGAAACCTGAGCAGTATCCCAAAACCTCATGGGTTGCTGCTACTTGGCCTCCTTTTGATCCATCTAATCTAACTGGCTTTTCATGTGAATTATCCTATTCCTCAGATGAGTCATTTGACTCCAACTATAAACTGTTCAAAAAACAATCTGGTGAAGTATTTGCTCGATATGTTGGAACTAACTGCAGGAATGGCCCTCCCTTGAGGAAAATCTGGGTTCCCAAAAGCTGTCTTGAAAATCTTCAGGTGAATGTCCTCATGACACCACCACTGAAGAATCTGAACCCCAGATCAAATTCCTCAGGAGGACCAAAGTCTTTAAGAGGATCAAAATCCTCAACTGGTCAAAACTATGCTCGTACCCGTGCTAATGCTTCTAACATGCAGGGAAACTACAAGGAATATGAATATGAGCGTTACTCCTCAAATTATTATGTTCATAAATCCTCAAACTAGTTATGTGCATATTCATATGAGTACTTTAATCCCCCTACTGTTAAGAGAAGTGCATTGGCTTCAATGCCACCTTTCTCATATGGTGCTCGGAGGATGATGAATGCTTTGCCACCCCTTCAGATGTGGGTGGTGAAGAAATCGAACTAATCACTTCTGCAGGTCAGGTCTCCAGATGAAAATCATCATCTGAAGAATTTGCTGGAGACCTGAGGAAATGCTTGATAGGACGCAAGCTAATGATTGATGAAATAGAAATATTTCACACGTCCTTATATTTCTGTTATGATGAAATTACTGATCTGATGAAATTAATATCATATTCTTCAAATCTGAAGCATATGAGATGGTAAGCTGTACTAATTCATCTGCAGGGTGACAAACCCAAGAATACCGAGTGGGTTCTTGATAGTGGCTGCACACATCACATGACTGGTGATAAAAGCCTACTGATGAATATGCCACTAACTCCATCACCGCTGAAGCAAATCACATATGCTAACAAAGGTAAAAGCAAGGTATTGGGACTTGGCAAAGTGGCTATTTCCAAGGACAGGCATACGGACAAAGTGATGCTTGTTGAATCCCTTGGTTTTAACCTCATGTCAGTCTCGATGCTTTGTGATCTTAATATGATTGTTGTCTTTGGTAGATATAGATGTGCAGTCATCATGGAATTTGACAGATCCAAAGTCTTCGAAGGTGTAAGAAGAGGGGATTTGTACATTGTTGATTTCTCTACAGGTCCTCAACCAGCCACTTGCTTACTAGCAAAAACCTCAGAAGGAAGGTTGTGGCACCGAAGACTAGGTCATGCAGGCATGAGGAATTTGCACACGCTCGCGAAGAAGAAGCATGTCATCGGCATCGAATCGTTCAAATTCCTCAAGGTTCATCTCTGCGGTACCTGTGAATCTGGGAAAATGACCAGATCCAAGCATCCCTTGAAGACTATCATGACCACTACACGTCCATTCGTATTGCTTCATATGGATTTATTTGGACCTACTCACTATGCCACACTAACCAATGCAGCATCTTTATATGCCTTCATCATAGTTGATGATTATTCCAGATACACTTGGGTGCATATCATAGTGTATAAAACTGAAGTGCAGGAAATCTTCAAACGATTTTCTTCAAGGGCCTCAACGAACTTTGGCATCAAGATCAAACATATCAGGAGTGATAATGGAACCGAGTTCAAAAACACTGGTCTTGATGATTATCTTGATGAACTTGGTATTACTCACGAATTATCTGCTCCTTATACTCCTCAGCAGAATGGTGTCGTCGAAAGGAAGAACAGGACTCTGGTTGAAATGGCAAGAACTATGCTTGAAGAATATCAGACTCCTCGTCGCTTTTGGCCTGAAGCAATCAACACTGCATGCCATATCATCAACAGGGTATATCTTCACAAATTCCTCAAGAAAACCTCATATGAACTCCTCACTGACAAGAAACCCAATTTAAGTTATTTCAAAGTCTTCGGTGCAAAATGCTGGATTAGAGATCCTCACCATAGCTCAAAATTTGCACCTAAGGCACATGAAGGTTTTATGCTCGGTTATGGAAAGGACTCGCACACTTACAGAGTCTATAACAACTATCACAACAAAGTTGTTGAGACTGTAGATGTGCGGTTCGATGAAACTAATGGCTCGCAAAGAGAGCAATTGCCTTCTGATCCAGATAAACTGTTTCCTCAGGAAGCAATAAATCTCAAGCCTACTGAAGACATTGTCCCCATTGAGGAAATTGGTGAAGAAACGATCCCCATCACTGATGAAAATCAAGAAGATGCTCCTGAGGAAATTGCACCAGCACCAGTTCCTCAGCCTAGACAAAATCCTCAACCAACTCATCCAAGGATTGCAAACGAAGTAGAACTTGACAAAATCCTCAACGACATCAACGCGCCAGGTCCTCTCACTTGCTCAAAAGCTTCACACTTAGTTAACTTTTGTGGGCATTTTTCCTTTGTATCCATCACAGAACCCTCAAAGGTTGCTGAGGCTTTTCTAGAACCGGAGTGGATCCAAGCTATGCAAGACGAACTTCTTCAATTCAAGCTAAATGACGTATGGGAGCTCGTCAAACGACCAGATCCTCGCAAGCACAATATCATCGGTACCAAGTGGATTTTCCGAAACAAGCAAGATGAGGACGGTCAAGTGGTGAGGAACAAGGCATGACTTGTAGCCCAAGGCTACACCCAGGTTGAAGGAATAGATTTCGATGAAACTTTTGCACCTGTTGCTAGACTTGAAGCTATTCGAATACTACTTGCTTATGCTAATCATCATAACATCATCTTATATCAAATGGATGTGAAAAGTGCATTCCTCAATGATAAGCTTGAGGAAGAAGTATATGTTGCTCAGCCCCCAGGTTTTGAGGATCCAAATAATCGACAAAGTCTTTAGACTCAAAAAGGCTCTTTATGGTCTCAAGCAAGCCCCTCGGGCATGGTATGATACATTGAAGGAATTCCTCATGAAGAAAGGCTTCAAACATGGTTCACTCGATCCAACTCTTTTCACAAAATCCTATGATAATGAGCTATTTGTATGTCAAATATATGTCGATGATATCATATTTGGCTGTACTGACAAACGATACAGTGATGAATTTGCCTACATGATGAGTGAAGAATATCAGATGTCCATGATGGGGGAGCTGAAATTCTTCTTGGGTCTTCAAATTCGTCAACAAAGCAATGGAATCTTTATATCATAGGAGAAATACCTCAAGGATGTTCTGAGGAAATTCGACATGCATGAATGCAAAGGTGCCAAGACTCCAATGCCTACCAACGGCCACCTCGACACTGATGAAAATGGTAAAGACTTCGATCAGCAGGTATATCGTTCTATGATTAGCTCTTTATTGTATCTATGTGCATCTAGGCCAGATATAATACTTATTGTTTGCATGTGTGCACGTTTTCATGCAAAACCGAAGGAATCACACCATAAGGTTGTGAAACATATTCTTCGATACTTAGCTCACACACCAACACTAGGATTATGGTATCCCAAGGGCTCAAATCTTCATCTAGTAGGATATTCTGATTCAAACTATGTTGTTGACCGTGTGGATCGCAAGTCAACTTCTGGCACATGCCATTTCCTCGGAAGATCACTAGTTTTCTGGTCCTCAAAGAACCAGAACTGTGTATCACTCTCCACTGCCGAAGCTGAGTACATTGCTGCTGGTTCTTGCTGTGCTCAATTGCTATGGATGAAGCAAACCCTCAAGGACTACGGCATCAACATGAAGAATGTGCCTCTCTACTGTGACAATGAGAGTGCTATCAAGATTGCATACAACCCAGTACAGCACTCGAAGACCAAGCACATCCAGATTCGTCATCATTTTCTTCGGGACCATGTCCTCAAGGGCAATATCCTCATCGACTATGTGAAGACTGATGATCAACTGGCAGATATCTTCACTAAGCCCTTGGATGAGAAAAGGTTTTGCAAGTTACGGTGTGAGCTAAATATCTTAGAATCTTCAAATGTTTTGTAAAAACATGCACACATCCTAACACTTATGCAAAGTTGATGACTTAGATGTGCAACACATGATGAATAGATTTTCTTCAACTAATGAAGAATCTCAATTTGAATGTGAAGAAATTAACGAAGAAATTGATTCTCAGGGCCCTACGACAATTGTACGCGGCGTCTGTAATCAACAATTCTTATATGGTGGGTCACGCCACCTTCCAATGTGAAATTCCTCAAGTTGATTTTCTTCAAATGTTCTATTCCCTAAAAATGTGTTTTTCTTCAAAATAGTTGTTCTTCATTGTGATGATTTATCACAAAATCTTCAAAAACACTTGATGACTTCCATTTGACTAGATAGACTGTGATTTCAAGTCCTCAACAGCATTCACTTATTGTTATTTCTTCAAGTTGATATTTCTTCTAAGTGAATGTGATCGGACCCTACTTTCCCTCTATGGTATACTCATCCAGTCTATTCAATTCTTCATATGCGTTCTACTTGATACTTTGTTCAAAATCCTCACTGCATCCTTGTCAGCTGATGATTTTGTAACGAAAATACTCAAATCTTCAAAAATTGTTTGAGATTGACTGACAAGTACTCCAAGCTGTCAGATCGTAAGAGTCTCAAGAGAAATTTCATCAAGTTGGCCAGTAAAGCTGTTGATGACTACAACAAGAAGGCCGCACCCCCAGCACCAACTCCTCAGCCCTTGATTGAGGAGCCAACAGATGAATCTCCTCATGATGAGGAAACTCCTCAAGCTGAGGAAGTACACCAAGAGCGCTGTGTTGATGAACCGGCTATTGAAGAAATCATAATCGAAACTCCAGCTGATGAATTTGCTGCCGCTAATGAGACTACCCCTGACCCAGCTGCTTCATCAAAGCAGGCTGATGACTCTGTTCCAGCTGGTTCCTCAATACCAGCTGAAGAATCTGTAGAGAGAACCCCTTCATCAAAAGCTTCAAAGGTGAAGAAGATGACTCCGTCTGCATCAGACGTGAAGAAAACCAGGGCTGTTGAAAAGGAAGCCAAAAAGAGAAAGGCCTCCTCACCAGAAGAAAGAAACAGATGCAAAGCGCCTCAAAGCACTTGAAGAAGCTGCTCCTCTGGACCCTGTGCCCCTGAATGTCGCTCCTTCCTATGAAATGATCATCATTGATGATCCAGCAAAAAAGGCAGATGAGGAAATGAAAGATGTCGCCTCTGAGGAACACACTGACGAGGAAATTCAGATAGACGACAGTCCTCAACTTTTCATTCCTCAGAAAGACAATGTTCAAGCATCAGCTGCACCAGCTGATGAAACTGCCTCTGCCACCAAGCCAGCTGAGGAAAAACAAACTGAAAATCCTCAAGCTGATGAAATTTATCACTCTGAGCAGAATCCTCAAGATGAGGAGCAGGCTGATCCAACTCCTCCAACTGAGCAAGAAGAAGAAATTCCTCAGCCTAAAGCACAGCCAGAGCAAGCTCCTCAGCCTGACGCCCAACAAGCACCATCTCCTCAGCCTGAAGTACCAACTGCTGAAATTCCTCACCCTGAGGAAAATGCTGAGGCGAATGCACCTGACCAAGACAATGCATTCGTCGTGCTCAACCCAGAGACTGCCATTGTTGTCTCCCCTCCTATTCCTCAGCAAAATCTTCAGGCACTTCAGCGTCAGCCATTCTCCAAGCATCCAAAGT
This sequence comes from Hordeum vulgare subsp. vulgare, assembly GCF_904849725.1. Taxonomy (NCBI): domain Eukaryota; kingdom Viridiplantae; phylum Streptophyta; class Magnoliopsida; order Poales; family Poaceae; genus Hordeum; species Hordeum vulgare. The sequence goes on along the minus strand of NC_058518.1, from coordinate 126,260,864 downwards.
TTCAAAAAGAAAATTTCTTTGAAGAACGCATGTACTTCATTGGAGAGAACCCCTATGACAAGCCTCAAATGAGGCATCTGAAGTTTTGGACTAGGACTCAGATGAATTACTATGCCTCCCAATGTGCTGCGACATATCTGACTGGAACAGTGAGTTAATTCTTCAGTTCTATGCCACTCTTCACATATCTGGCAACGCTGAAGACATTAACACTTGGGTGTTTGACTGGATGTCACAAAACACTCACTACAAGGCTCCTGCTACTGAACTCCTCAGAGAACTGCCCGTACCAATTCCCTCATATGAGGCTGTGAAGCTTTATGGCGAGCGTGAGCTGCCAAATGGAATGATGGAAGTCCTCATGAAACCTTTAGCTGAAGGAAAATCTCCGAGAACAACCTTCCTCGTCCACGAGCTCAAGTACACACCCAGGCCTGTCTACAGAATCCTCTGCAGTGTACTCGCGCCGATCAAAGGCCATGATGATGAAGAAGATGTTGTAGGCCTCATGAAGAATATCCTATTCAACATCATTCATGGTATTCCTATCAACATCCATGATTTCTTCTTGAGGACTTTGGCCGACAATGCTATGTGTCCTTTTGATCACAAGATATATGCCCCATGGATCATGAGATTCATCAAGACAAGGACAGGCATCAACTTCCACGCTGATTTCCAAAACCATGTTGGTTATATGCCTCCTATCCGGGTCAACAAGAAGACTTTCGAGTCCATTGAAGGAAAAGGCAAATCTGTGATCAACGAAGGCAGTAGGCCCCTTGATGGCTAGTTCAGAGAGCCAGAAGCTTATTCTTCATGGGATGATACTGAGACTCGTCCGGCAAGCCCCGTTCCTCCTCGCGTGATGAATACCAGAGAGCTCCTCCTCAGTCTTCACCAGAAGGTGGATCGCAACCACAAATGGGTCAAACACCAATTTGGTGCCATTGTGAAAACTCTCACTGAAACACAAAACTCTATGAAGCTCAACCATCACTATCTGCATGAGGTTTTCGATCGCACCTGGGCTACACTTGCACATCTGAAGACTCAGACTAAGCTTGAAGAAATGGACTTTGAGCGAGACTTTGAATGGTCGTGGCCTCCCAAGAAGAAGTTCAGGCCTATTCCAGTGCCAGACCTTGAAGACAGCTCCTTTTCTTCATTCCGCACTGCTGAAACTGATGAAGAACAGCTCGACACTGCTACCGGTCCAAGGAAGAAGACTACTCCCAAGAAGCATCATGGCTCTTCCTCAACCGCCAAGAAGTGAAGTCTTCACGGGCGTTAGTCCTCAGTTTGTCCCTTTTTGTCACTTGATGACAAAGGGGGAGAAACTTGAGAGTTAGTCTTCAAGCGGGATATTTTTGGGGCTTATGAACTATATTTAAGTTACAAACTCTTGGCTCTTCTGAAGTTTTTATGTAATGAGTTGTAACTTAAGCCCGATGGTACTCTTACACTTTTGAACGTTTTTCTTCACATGCTTATTCCTCAAGTTTTAATGCACGCATGCTGGAATTCGTCAGATACCATTTGTCATCATGCATCTTCATTTTCTTCATATGATATGTTACATGTATGCATGATTTACAAGACTCATGGGGAGATCTCCATGATATAAATCATCAATGTGCATTTGCTGTAAAAAGCAAAATCCTCAAGATATGCACATCTTCAGGGGGGGTCTCTGAATCTTGATTTCAAATTCCTCAAATGAGTATTTACACTTCATATTTTTGATCCCTGTTGAATACTTAACCTAATTGTCATCAACCACCAAAAAGGAGGAGATTGTAAGTGCATCTAGTGCCCCTTAGTGATTTTGGTGGTTTGAAGACTCATAGGTTAAGTATCTAATGTGTTTGTGAGTGTACACAGGATCTATAAGTCATTGAGGAGTTTGAGATATTTGAAAAATATCGACCCCTAAAAATATATGTCTTCAGTTGAAGAGATTGGTCTGAAGCTGAAGAAATGAATCGCGAGGAATCTGCGATGAAATTGATATTCCTCATGAAGATACTGATATTGAGAAGTCCGGCGGTTCCTGAAGAAAATCACTCTGAAGAATTGAAGCATGAAGATTTACACTTTCTGTTTTACTTTCTTCGCATTCGAGTAATAGGAACACCGTACTGTTAAAGGGGGTCGAAGTTACACTATGGAATGAATTTCCTCATGATGCTTGACCCAAGCCTAATCCTACCAAAAGCCTCAAATGAGGAATATGAGTGACATGAGGACTCTCACAGTTCAGAGTTCCGACCGTTTTGATAGCCACGCCAAGTCACTGGTCTTATCCACTCCAACGGTCATATTACTTAAGGGCATTAGTGTCAAATCATGTCGGGATGCTCCCAGGCTATAAATAGCCACCCCCCACAACCACTAGCTGGTTGGCTGCTCCGTTAGAAACTGACACTTGCCATAAGAGCAACCCAAATCCTCAGAGCCTTCGAGAGTAATTCATCAGTGAGGAAATACACCATACACCGAAACCACAAACCAAACCTAGTGATTGAGCATCACTGAAGAAGTTGTTCCTGTGTGGGACTGAAGCCTTTTACCTTTGAGGATTGTGCATCCTCCAGACGGTTATGCGTCATTGTCTAGAGCTTTCCAGCAGTCAATTGTGGATCGCCGGGTGACCAAGTTTGTGAGGGGTTGGAAGTCTGCCCTGAAGACTTACCACGAGTGTTGGGCGAGGACTGTGTGTTCTTAGCTCAAGGAGAATACGGTAGGGACTATGTGTCCCGGGACTGTGTGTCCTTTGGTTTCAATACCAAGCCACTCCAAACCAGATGTACGACTTTCACTACGACTGTTTGAACAATTTGTTGAAGACTTTCTCTGAATTTCCTCAACCCCAATTTCCTCACATTAGTTAATACTCATCTGTATTCTGCGTGCCTGCTCACAGTGCAATCTGTTTTCACATTCTTCACTCTGAAAAACTGCTGTTGTGAAACTTTGCACATCTGATCCTTTACTGTTTCCGCTGTAAGTTAGTCATCACTGAGGAATTTCCTCAAAAGGAATTTCCTCAGTGATGAAATTCTAAAAATCTCCTATTCACCCCCCTCTAGTCGATATAACGCACTTTCATCCATGTTAGTGCTGGCATGCCAGAGGGAGCTTCTGAAGAAGATCAGAGGAAGTTCCACGAAGCCAACACTATGTTTGTGGGATGCGTTTTGAGTGTTCTTGCTGACCGTCCGTGTGATATGTAGATGCACATACAAGATGGAAAGACACTGTGGGATGCAGTGAAGGCTAAATTCGATGCTACAGATGCAGGCAGTGAACTGTACATCATGGAGAATTTTCACGACTACAAGATGGTGAATAACCGTTCTGTGGTTGAACAAGCTCATGAGATACAGTGCATTGTGAAGGAACTGGAACTCCTTAAGTGTGATCTACCTGATAAATTTGTGGCTCGGTGCATGATTGCAAAGTTGCCTTCTTCACGGAGGAACTTCGCCACTTCTCTGAAACATAAGAGACAGGAGATATCAGTTGAAAATCTGATTGAATCTCTTGATGTTGAAGAGAAAGCTCGGGCTAAATACACTAATGAGAAAGGAGGTGAGGTTCAACCTACTGCCAACATGGTATAAATGTTCCCACAGAACAAGAACAAAGGAAAGAACAAGCATGTTTTCAACAAGCCTATAAAGACTATTACCTTCAAGAAGAAGAAGTTCAACAAGGCTGAGCTAGAGTGCTACGCCTGTGGGAAGCTCAGACACTTTTCCAAGGAATGCCCAGAATGCGCACACCGCAGAGGGAAAACCAGCTCCAAGACAGTCAACATGATGACCACTAGCAATACTGATGGATATGGTAATTTACCTATTGTGCTTTAGTATTCCAATCATCTTCATGGTGGATTGATTCAGGAGCTATCGTTCATGTGTGTGCTGATGTCTCTTTGTTTACTTCTTATCAGGTCGCAAGGGATTCTTCCGTCCTACTGGGGAATGGGTCGCATGCTTCTGTTCGTGGCACTGGCACGGTGGATCTGAAGTTTACTTCGGGAAAGATCGTGCAACTAAGGAACATGCAGCATGTCCCTACTATGAACAAGAATCTAGTTAGCGGCTCCCTTCTATGTCAAGATGGGCTTAAGGTAGTTTTAGAGTCAAATAAAGTAATCGTGTCGAGATTTGGACAATTTATAGGTAAACACTATGAGTGCGGAGGCATGTTCCGCTTTTCCCTTTCAGATTTTTGCAAGAAGTGAGTAAATCAAATTTGTGCTAGTATTAATGATGATACAAGTGTTTGGCATTCTCGTTTGTGTCATATTAATTTTGGTTTAATGTTTTGGCTATCCAGTATGAGTTTAATTCCGAATTTCACACTTGCCATAGAATCTAAGTGCCATAGTTGTGTGCAATCTAAGCAACCTCGAAAGCGTCACACGGGTGCCGAAGAGAGAAACTTGGCACCTCTAGAACTCATACATTCTGATCTATGTGAGATGAATGGTGTGTTGACAAAATGTGGAAAGAAATATTTCATTACTTTGATTGATTATGCGACTAGATTTTGCTATGTTTATTTGTTGCAAACTAAAGATGAAGCTCTCAATTACTTTAAGATCTATAAAGCTGAAGTTGAAAATCAACTAGAGAGAAAGATCAAGCGTCTTAGGTCGGATCGTGATGGAGAATATTTTACCAAAGTTTTTGATGAATTTTGTGAGGAACATGGTATTATTCATGAGAGGACGCCTCCCTATTCGCCCCAATCAAACGGGATTGCTGAGAGGAAAAACCGCACATTGACTTATTTGGTGAACACCATGATAGACACTGCTGGTTTATCTAAGGCATGGTGGGGGGGCTTTGTTGACTGTATGTCATGTCCTGAATAGAGTTCCTAACAAAAATAAAGAGAAAACCCCTTATGAAGAGTGGGTTGGGAGAAAACCATCACTTTCTTATTTGCGCACTTGGGGATGTTTGGCAAAGGTCAATATTCCTATCCCCAAGAAACGCAAACTTGGAACAAAGACAGTGGATTGTGTTTTTCTGGGTTATGCTCAGCAGAGCATGGCTTATAGATTTTTAGTAGTTAAATCTGAGGTTCCTGATATGCATGTAGATACTGTAATGGGATCTCGTGATGCAACATTGTTTTGAGAATATGTTTCCTATGAAACATATGCATAACATTGCTAGATTTTCTTCTGAGTTAAATTCTAAATCTAGTACATTTGATGATTATATTGAACAAACATCCGAGGAAGTTCATGAGAAGGATAACGATGAAGCTCCTGTAAGGAGCAAGAGACAAAGGGTTGCAAAATCCTTTGGTGATGATTTCATCGTATACCCTGTGAACGATATTCCCAAGTCTATTGAAGAGGCATATGCATCTCCAGATGTAGATGATTGGAAAGAAGTTGTTCATAATGAGATGGACTCAATTATTTCTAATGGAACTTGGGAGTTAACTGAACGACCTTATGGTTGTAAACCTGTGGGTTGTAAATGGGTGTTCAAAAAGAAGTTAAGGCCTAATGGTACTATTGATAAGTATAAGGCGCGACTTGTGGCCAAGGGCTACCCTCAGAAAGAAGGCGAAGATTACTTTGACACATATTCACCCGTTGCTAGAATAATCACCATTCGGGTGCTACTTTTCCTGGCTGCCTCTTATGGTCTGATCATTCAGCAAATGAATGTAAAGACAACTTTCCTAAATGGAGAGTTGGAAGAGGAAATTTATATGGATCAACCTGATAGGTTTGTGGTAAAAGGAGAAGAGAAAAAGGTGTGCAAGTTGCTAAAATCTTTGTATGGTTTGAAACAAGCACCTAAGCAATGGCATGGGAAGTTTGAAAGAACTTTGACTTCTGCGGGATTTTTCACTAATGAGGGTGATAGGTGTGTCTACTATCGCCATGGGGGAGGCACTAGTGTCATATTATGTTTGTATGTGAATGACATTTTGATCTTTGGAACAAACATTGTTGTGATCAATGAGGTCAAGACTTTCCTATCAAAGAATTTTGACATGAAAGATCTGGGAGAAGCCGATGTGATACTAAACATCAAATTATTAAGGATGAGAGTGGGATCACTCTAACCCAATCTCACTATGTTGTGAAGGTCTTGAGCCGTTTCGGCTTTATGGATAGCAAGCCTTCTCCAACACCTTATGGTCCCAGCATTACACTTAGAAAGAACAAGAAAGAAACGAGAGATCAATTAAGATACTCTCAAATTGTCGGTTCACTCATGTACCTAGCTAGCGCTACAAGACCAGATATTCTTTTGCTGTGAGCAAACTGAGTAGGTTCATGTCCAACCCGGGTAATGATCATTGACATGCACTAGAAAGGGTCTTGCACTATCTGAGAGGTACTATGAGTTATGGAATTCACTATTCAGGGCACCCCGCTGTGCTAGAAGGATATAGTGATTCAAATTGGATCTCTGATGTTGATGTACTCTACGCTACAAGTGGGTATGTGTTTACTCATGGAGGTGGTGCAGTGTCATGGAGGTCTTGCAAGCAAACCATATTGACAAGGTCAACTATGGAAGCAGAACTAACTGCGTTAGACACAGCCACTGTAGAGGCAGAATGGCTGCGTGAACTCTTGATGGACTTGCCTGTGGTTGAAAAACCTGTACCGGCTATTCTTATGAATTGTGACAACCAAACGGTTGTCGCTAAAGTAAATAATTCTAAGGATAACGCAAAGTCATCAAGACACGTGAAGAGACGTTTGAAATCTGTCAAGAAGTTGAGAAGCTCCGGAGTAATAACTGTTACGTATATTCAAACAGACAAAAACCTGGCAGATCCTTTTACAAAGGGACTATCACGCAATGTGATAGATATTGCATCTAGGGAGATGGGTATGAGACCCATAGACGTTACACCATAGTAGTAACCCAACCTTTGTGATCGGAGATCCCGTGAATTAGGACCTGGGAAGAACAAGCTATTGGTTAACAGAGCAGAGTAATAAGTGACCTTCTCTAAGTGAAGATGCAAAACTGTTAGAGCTGTAAGGCTTAAGTACTGTTAGGCAGGTTGGCAACATGCCTTGATGTGATTCTGTTGGCTATTATAGCAAAGATGTTGTCCTCTAGAACAATCTTTAAAGAACACACATATACGAGCTCCGATTGTAAAACGTCGCAATCTAGGAGATTTGGGTAATCTCTAGTAAGCTCACAAAGAGACCAGGGAGTACGACGTATATGCTCCAAACCGCGGGGTAGCCTACTGGCAGCCAGGTACCGGTTAAGACTTTGAGTGAAATCTGTTCACACAAAACTAGCAATTCAAGGCATAGTCCATTGTCAAGTTGTAAATGGATGTAGCTTAAAGTTCTAGGCAGAAGTTCAACTTAACAGTGTGCTGAAACACGGGTATATTAAACAAGTGGATAGACAAGGCAAATCTCTAAATGAGTATTTGAAATCTGGTGGGGGATTGTTAGAATTAATGGGCTTGGCCCATCTACAAAATTCTGAAATCTCAAATTGAGCCCATGAGTATAAATGGCAAGTGGTGGTGTGGTAGTGCTAAAGTTTAGTCCCATACCGTTAGTGGAGGAAGTGTTGGACCTCTTTATACAGTGAGTTCTCCCCACCATTCTAAGTGTGTGTTGAGAAGAGAAAGGACAGAACCACACGCGCGCGCTCGCTTGCCTCGCCGGGCTGGGCGTACGTGCGACATGCGCGTGAATGGTCCGCCAAATTCCGGTTCGATACCTTGCGGGGGCGCGGCTTCCTTTGCCGTTTTATTTTTTATGTCTTGGCAGACAAGTTAAGAATTTCTTGACCGGTAAGTATACGACTTGGAAACCAAGTCGGTTTGAGACGTGTTCGCGACACGGAACCGACCTTGGTCCTCCTATATATACTGCCTATCATGGTCGGCCAAAGACACAGCGAAAAACATCTAGGGTTTTGCCTCGTCTCACAACTTGCGCCGCCATCGTAGTCTACCTCATCCCGAGCGCCGGCGTCCAACGGCGAACGGGAGAGCAGGTATTCGGAACCACTCGCCTTTTCGATCCTGTACGGGAGAGGGCGAATTAGGTTTTCGGGAAGCGCTCTACGCGATTGCTCGCTGCTTCCACAACGGGTCGTCTACCTAGCAAGTCGGGCGGTGCTGTGTACCGCCGCCTCAAGCGTCGTCTACTTCATCCCGTCATCGCCAACGTCATCGTCAACAACGTAGCTGCACCGAACACATCTGCTTCATCTACAAACGTTCGGTACATGTGTTGTGTTCCCGTTGGCCTGATGAACATGTTAGATGCATACATGCTTTGCTAATATGGTGTTGCTGCGATTCATGATGTCTACTGCATCTAGTATGTTGGAGTATCACATGTTAGTAGCTACTATCGTCATGCTTTATATTCTGGAATTAATCATGCAAATTGTGCCTAATTACTGAACAAGAATCAGGTAAAGACCATGCATGAGGGGCCCGCACAGGCATGTCGTGCGCCCCCAAGGTCGCGTCATGCCCCTGTGTGGGGCTTTGGCAGCTCCTCTCGAGGTGTCTCGAAGTTGTGTGTGTTTCTTGTTGCTCAAAAAATCATATTATATCGGCAATTTATATTGACCTACGTAGATATTGATTTTCTTGAAAATGAAAAATAGACAAAAAGCAGAAACTGACACTCGACACTAAATTAATAGGTTAGTCCATAAATATAATATAAATTTGCTAGAAAAAGTGTATAAAACTAATAATACAATAGCATAAAATAAACAAAAAATATAGATATATTTGAGACATATCAACATGACAAGCTTAATTCTTGCTCATTCTCAGGTAGGTAAATGATAAACAAAGATATTTTTATGTTGAATGATACCCACCTTAGTCTTGATCAAATGATGTAATAAGGACTGAGCTTAAAACAAAATTGATTCAAAGCAATAATCTATAATTGATAACAAGCAAGTAATATCAAAATGTGCAATAAAATTACTATTGCTTTTCATGGATGGATGCTTTCATGTAATACCAATTAATACCCACATGTCATATTCATGTTCTAACTCACTTAAGGCTTTATCATATTCAGAAATCTTATATAACACAACCTAGTGCTTTAGTCAAGTAGCTGAATTCCTAACGAGCCCTTGTAAACTACTTAGCACTTTGCTTAGTCCTCAATTCACAAGTTATGGTCTTAGCACTTTAGATGGCAAACTGAATAATGATGGGAGATTTATAAGAAGACAAAAATTAATAAAGTAGCACATCAATGCAACTTGATCGTTAGGTAATGAAGAGGCTTTACTGTCGGAAATATGCCCTAGAGACAATAATAAATTGTTTATTATGATATTTCCTTGTTCCTCATAAACATTTGTTATCCATACTAGAATTGTATTAACCGAAAACTTAGATATATGTGTGGATACATAAACAACACCGTGTCCTAGTGAGCCTCTACTAGACGTTGATCAAAGACGCTTAAGATTTCCTAAGCATAGACATGAGTTGTAATTTGATAATGAGGTCACATCAATAGGAGAATTATCTGATGTACGAGAGCCAACCATAAGCTTAGCATATCATCATTTCACCTAGTTTTTGCTACAACTTTCTTCATGTCAAGTATTTGTTCCTTAGACCATGAAATAAAGCAAATCCCTGACACTGGAGGAATACTTAGTACATATCCGAATGTCACTTTGTAACTGCGTCATCACAAAGGTTCTCTACAGGTATCTTTGATCGTGTGTGTTGGATTGGCATGGATCGAGACTATGATTTGTCACTTCGTGTGACAAAGAGATATCTCTCGCCCCTCTCGGTAATACAACATCATAAGAAGCTTGCAAGCATGTGACTAATGAGTTTGGCCACGAGATCATGTATTACAGAACGAGTAAAGAGACTTTCCAGTAACGAGATTGAACTAGGTATGGAGATAACGATGATCAAATCTCGGGCAAGTAACATATTGCTTGACAAAGAGAAATACATATGGGATTAACCCAATCCTCGATATCGTGGTTCAACCGATAGAAGATCTCCGTGGAATATGAGGAATCAACATGGGCATCCAGGTCCCGCTATTGGTTGTTGACCAGAGAGGTGTCTCGGTCATGTCTGGATGATTCTCGAACTCGTAGGGTCCACACACTTAACGTTGGACGACGCTTGCGTAGTATTCAGATATGTACGTTGGTGACTAAATGCTGCTTGGAGTTCCGTATGAGATCAGGGACGTCACAAGGAGCTCCGGAATGGTTTGGAGATAAAGATTCATATATAGGAAGTCATATTTTGTCTATCGGAAATATTTCGGGCATTAAAGATAGTGTACAGAAAGGGTTTCAGAGGTCCACCTGCCCTCGGGGCCCACCTGGGCTGTAGGGGGACGCCTTGGCCTACTTAGGCCAGGCGCACCATTCCCTCAAAGGTCCAATGCGGCCAAAGGGGGGAAACCCTAAAGGAAGGGGCGCTCCCTAGGTGCCTTGCGGGGCTCATACTCTCCCTTCGTCGTCGCCCCTCTCTTGGAGGAGGGGTGAGGGTTGGCACCCCCTCCCTCTTGACTCCTATATATAGTGCAAGGGAGGAGAGGGCTGAACACACAAAATCCTCTCCTTCAAGGCAGCCCCTCCTTTCGCGTTTCTTCCTAGGTCATCGTCCCGACAGCGCTCGGTGAAGCCCTGCCTACAATGCACCATCGCCATTCCCGCCATGCTATTGTGGTGGTCGTGAGCCCATATAATTCTCCGCCCTCGCTTGCTGGATCAAGGAGGCGGAAATGTCACCGAGCCGCATGTGTGTCAAATGCAAAGTTCTCGTTCGTTCATCGCTGGATCGGATTGGATCGCGATTGGATCGTGAAGTGTACGACTACAACAATCACGTTATAAACGCTTCCACATAACGGTCTACATGGTACGTAGAGACACTATCCCCTCTCATTGTTATGCATCTCCTAGATTATATCTTGGATGTTCATAGGAATATTTTTGTTTTTTTCATGTTTCGTTCCTAACATTTACAATTGATATTAATGCAAAGAATAGAGATTGTCATGCGACGATGCACTGAATAAAATATCTCCTAATGCAACTAACTCAGTGTGCATCTAACTTGCTTGCTCACATCCTCGAGCATTTGAGGAAGATGATCATAGGAATATGTAAGTCAAGTTCTCATAATGTAAAAATCCCACTGGTATATGAAAACTTCTGCTGTCAAAGCTACCTTTCCCATTAAGACATTACCCCTCATTTGATCATCAGTTCTCCTATACTTTACTCAGCCTCATCCAAGGGCCATACTGTAGTGCTTCATCTCTTATAAATAACCCACATGTATATTAAAAATCTGCCATATGCTCATACTCAAACATGCACCATAACGGATTTTTCTTTCTATCCTTCCCTTGCCCGACACCACCTCCACTAGCGTTGGCGCTCTTTTCCTTCCCCCATCCCAACAAAAAACCTCTCACGAGAGGCTTTGGAATATCAAGCTTCACCTTTCCTCGAAGAACCTTCCCCACCACATTTGCATCGTATACCACATCTCATCCTGGGCGTTTGGGTACCCGAACCCGTTACCCAAACCTAAACCGAACCGAATTACCCGAATTGTCGGGTAATTCGGGTATCGGGTAAGGATTCGGTTCTCATTTCTTGACTGTTCGATTTTTGGGTTAGGGTTCGGGTTTTAGTCTGGAAAACCCGAAATACCCATACTACCCAAATTATTCATACTGTCCAAAAATTTCATGCTATTATTACACTAACTTGTTACCCATACTAACTAAAATACCCATATTACCAAAAATACCCATAATATCCGAGTTATTCATATCAAAAGTTGATGTATGCTCCGAATATTTTGGATATTTTGGGTACCCGAACCGAAATTTTGGGTAATTTGGGTTTAGGTATTCTTTTGACAGAAACAATTTTGGTTCTGATTTTCGAACACCCGAATTACCCATAAACCGAACTACCCTAACCGAAATATCCAAAATACCCGAACGTCCAGACTGAACCACATCATCGTCGATCAACTCATGAAAGTCTTTACCAATGAGTCCCCCCATACTCGTGTTCACAAACCGAGGGGTAGGCCAAAAACATGAATCCACATCGGGATCAATTTGTAGTCATACTACTCGACCGTTTTATCTGGACCATAACCCCCATGACCAATAACTCTTTCTCGAACCACCAGGGGCCCTCTTCAAGACATCCCCTCCATCCGAACGCTTGCTGGAAAGTGATCATGAATATATTCTCACCTGGTTACTTGCATCCCAGGACTTTTATTGGGCACCAAATCCTTCCAAGAGTTTGCCCTACAACTCCTTCGTGTGTCGGGCTCTACGAGAACAACTTTCCCATCCCATGTGGACCATTGGGCGCCCACTTGTACACCTTCTCCTTCTCCACCACATCGATCTTCAGATCTTCAGGCCCTTCGTCTCTGTTTTTGACAACTTCAAGCCCTTCAACAATCCTTTAACTTCCTTCAACTCTCCAGCACTACTCACCCACTCACCAACCCATGAAAAAACTAGGAAAAGAAGGGTGGTGTATGACCGTGTTCCCTAGACGCACGAAAGACCTTCTTGGTGGGGAAGGGAATTGGTAGTCAAGACCCTTGCCAAGATCTCTCGCGATGGGGAAGATCGAACAGTGGTGGCAACGGACGAACAGTAGACGAGATTGGATCGCGTGACCATTGCCTCTATGAGATTTTTGCAAACCCTCGCCCAAGGGACGACCGATCGACCCCAATTTTCTTTCCGTGTGTGTAACAAAATCAGATTGGAAGTACGCTCCGAGTCTCCTATAGAGAGGCGTCACTTCGAAGGGCCCCAAGCACCCGGACCGATCGGACCCACTCAAGGGCATGCTCGTGTCTAGGACTACAAGAAAAGCTCGAGGCTCATGGGCCACTCGAGACCAACTCGTTTTTTAGCTTGACTCGAAAATAAACAAGCTCAGTTTGAACACTTTGTGCAGCGCGACCAAAAACAACCCGATCTTCGGCCAAGGCTAACTCGCGCTATTTTAACCTGATAGCTTGATATAATATCGTTATGTTAAATGATAAAGCCATCTATTAAATGAAAATAAGATAATTTATTACCATGTATGTTGGCCACTATTTTTCTTCACTTTATTACCAACAAATATGGGTGCTTAATTAAGTGCAAAGAAGATTTATTCCTTGTTATGGTCTTTGGCCAATAATTTGTTTTCAGTAATTTCTTTTCCCAATTATGTCTCTCGTGAATCATTATCTTACTTTCATACCTAACTTTCTGTTGTGAGAAAATAAGTCAAACTACTTTGAAGAAATTTAAATTGTCATCTTAATTGGAATAATATGTTTTCATTGTTTTCTTATGTTGTGTTCAGCCTTATCTGATTGGAATAATCATCATAAGTTTATATTTTTACCATCTCATTTTGCTTAAAACTAGGTCCACATCGAATCGTTACAAACTAAGCATGAATCATGTTCTACTTCTACAGCTCAACCTTAAGCTTCACATAGTCTGAGCTAGCTTGACTTTTAACATGTGTTAAACTGAGCCAACTACAACCGGCTTGAACTCTACTCGTTTGCAGTCGTGTCCGAGCGGCACGGTACCGATCGCTGCGGCTGCACCAAAGGCAGCAACCCACAGGGCTTCACGATTCACGAATCACGATGGAGGAGGTGTTGGAGCTCCGCTGCGACGACGGTGGGTGCATCTACAGTAACCCCACGTCATCGGTTACTTGGAGGAGAACCAGAGGGATCCCACGTCCAGCTACGGAGCCATGCACATCCCGAGAGAAAAGGACATCACAGTCCAATAAATACCCATCACAGAGCTGTCAAAGCCCCATCGAATCAAACATTGCATGTCTCGCACACAGATCCATGCACCAGAGGAGGCGAGAGAGGCTTTGCCCAGAAAACACGACTCGCACGGTCACGCAGCTGTCATTCGCGTAGCCAGCTAGAGCTAGCACATTTACGGACAGACTACACCAGCTACAGTAGGCTACACACGAGCCACACGGCGTAGCCAGCTACACTAGGCTACACACGAGCCACACGGCGTAGCACACTAGGCTACACACGAGCCACACGGCGCAGCAGCAACTACGCCCTTGTGCCTAGGCAAGAAGGCAGTCCATCCCACATGACAAGGAACACTTGCACACTGGGCCGGGAAAACTCATCCAAAGCGAGAAAAGTAGACAATACACACGAAAAGGACTTGTCGCATTTACCTGACTTGCCAAAAACACGGTAGAATTTCCCCCTTCCTTGCCCCAAAAGACAGCTCCGGATCACATCGAGGTGTCACGGTTGGTCTTTTTCGCGTACCAAAATTTGCCTAGCAGCTAGGGAAGAGAAGCCAGCCAGTTACTTACACCTATACCGATCGCCGTATTGCCCTAACACTGTCTAGCTAGGACGAGTACGTAACATATCTGAGTTTTATACGTATTTAGGCTACGCACACGTACGTGCTACCTGGCGCCGTACGGTGTGTAGTGGGTGGTGCTACGGGGAGGTGGCCGCGGCGGGGTCGACGCAGGTGGCGACGGCGACGGAGAGCTGGTAGGGGAACGAGTTGGAGTACTCGAACGAGATGGTCTCGCCGGCGAGGAGTGGCTGGCCGTCGTTGAGGAGGCAGTCGTCGCGCGCGAGCCGTCGGAACTTGCGAGGGTCCACCAGGCTCACGGAGCTGAACCAGCCGCACCGCACGTGGATCCCAGCGATCGCACAGTCGCCGTCGCCGCCCGAGCACCGGTTCATCACGTCCACCGTGTACGCCGGCACCCCGCTGGGCAGCGTCGTGCCCCGGCCCTGGTAGATGGCGATGTCCTCCTTGCCGGCGCAACCCTCGTCGACGCGGTGCGGCCGGACTCCGCCGAGGCCCACGTCCGCGCCTGCGAAAAAGAAATGGGCCCATGTGTCATTCACTGCGGAGGTAGGGCATGGACAGAATGGAATGTGAGGGATTTCAAAACCAGATGGAATCAATGGCCAACTGGCTTCAACCCAAAGGGCTCGTATCCGAGGACAAAGCAAAAGAAGGGCGCTGGGCCCCCCGCGGCAGGCTCAAAGTACCACTCCTGCGCGCGCAGAACCAGGGTCCACGAGCGCAGGCGTTGGTCGGGGGGAGAAGGCTGGCCAAAGCATCATTGACCGGATGACCGGAGGATGCATTAACTACCTGCCGGACGGAGGACCTTGCGGGGAAGGACGGCGCGATATGGCGGGCGCGGAGGAGCCGCCGAGGAGCCGGGGGTAGGGGCGGGAGCGGCGGGCGTCGGCGAGAATCCTGCAGCAACACACGGAGCCGGGGGAAAATCGTTAGCCCAGGATCCGAGTGCAAACAATCGATAGATAGAGTAGGACTGCGCGTGTGCTACAGTGCATAGATGGACAATGGACAGACAGGATGGGCCCGGACTTGAACTTGGAAAGTAAAGCCACCCGAAGTAGAAGGATCATCTTTGCAACAAACAAATTTCCAAGTTAATTAAGCCCCAGGATCTTAAAAAACAACGGAACCACATGGAGCGCAGGAAAAATTTGTTGCAACTTATCCGAGATCGATCCTTGGTAAAAGTACAAATGGCACCATGATAAGTTTTTCTTTTTTAATTTAGCCGAACCCATACGAGGGTTCAAATCGAAACAAAGGCCGTGTGATTTATGAAGGAGAAAACCAAAAATCCAGAAGAGTAGTACTACAACATGGAAGACCGTGGCAAAACAGAAACATGGAGAAAGGGAGAGTTGGCAGACAAGGTTAGCGACCTGCGTCGACGGAGGCGGGCGCGAGGGAGACGGAGTCGACGGAGGCGGACGCGAAGGAGACGGAGCAGAGCGCGGCGAGCAGCACGACAACCCACGCTGATCTCGCACGAGCCGCCGGCGCACCTGACAACGAGGACGCCCTCATCTCGCTGAGGCCCTGGGATAAGACGAACAGCAGAGGAGAACATGGAGATCAACGACGATACAGATCTAACAAGTCGAGATAACAGATGGCAGCAGGTAGGCATGGAGGAGGCAACAAAGCAGCAAGCAGCAGCTTCGCCACAGTCGGGCCTCGCTCCCCCGGCCTGGCTCGCCGCCATCGGCGCGCACCAATCGCTGCGCGCCTCGGCGGAGAACGCTGCGGCGGGACGCGCGCGCCCACGCCTCGGGGTTCACGCGCCACGCCACCAAATGGGTCGGGACCGGGAGGCGAGGAAGGATGACGGCGGCTGTGTACCTGGAGACGGGCTCGACGACGGTGCGGTGGTCGCCGGCGAGGAGTGCACGCGGCGGCGGCGGCGGGGGCGGCGGCTTCGCTGGGCGGCGTGGCCGGTGGGTACTACGTGCGGGGGAGTAGTAGTATCTGGTAGGGCTGGGCTGCCTCCGAGACGAAATAAATCTCCCTCGCACGTGTGGGGCAAGCCGCAAGCGGACGAGGAAGGGAATGTGGGTGATGCGGCGGTGGAATTGATAGAGACCCCTGTAGCGTGCGCGCCGCCAACAAGGGGAGGAAGGGGCTGGGTTTGGTTTGGATTTGGGCGCGGTGGCTCAGGCTGGTGGTGGAGGGAGGGACGGAGGGGAGGCCCAGGCCCCAGGGGACCAAACGAAAGCGATCCGGTCTGGCTTGCTTCTGGCCAAGGCAAAAGTGTGTCCTGCCGGAAGGAAAAGCTCTGGCCGTTTTTGGCGTCTTTGCTGGCTGCGAGAGCGCTTTCTTTCTCTGCTGCTTCTTTTCTTCTGTTGCTCCCTTCCGCTGTTTCGGGCTCCCACCTGCGCTCTCTTTCGCTTTGCTCCCTTCCGTTGTTTCGACTCCAGTTTCATTTTGAATCGTTTGGACTGGACGACGTACGCGGTGAAACCGGTCCGTGGATTTGCTAGAGCGGGAATGGTTTCTTTCTCAGGAATACGCAAGAGTGAAACAAGTACAAGCGGCAACTCACAAATCTACGTGCACAGTGAGCTCTAGAGGCAACTGATCTTTGGAGGTGGTGGAATCGCAGCACAAAAGAGTAACAGCTCTGAGCTCACTCACACCCCCACCCCCACCCGGCGCCGCTGGCCACTCCGGCCGTGGCGGCCACCCTCCAAGCACTTATGACCGGCCGGGGCAGGCCAACCCCCGGCGGTCCGCCGGCTCTCCCGGCCCCTCCAGGCGCCGGTCCGCGCGATGCCGCACCGCCCCATGGTCCGTCGCCTGCATCCCCTGCGTCGCCCCGGGTTCTTCATGGTCTGCTGCCGGATCCGGCTCCCATGCCGAGGCTACTGCTCCGAGGAGAGTGCTCCTATGCTGCAACCGACGGTCCGCCCCGTGCCTCCTCCCCAGCACCGATGGTGGACATGGGACGGGATCCGCGGGATCTGGCTCCATCACCTGTCCCACAGGAGTCCGGGCGCATTCAAGCCCCGCGCGTCAAGTCCATCATCGTCGACTCCTCGAGGGCCGAGGTTGCCATTTCGGGGCCGGATCCGGGCTGGACTGAGGTGGCCCGGCGGGGAAGCCGCCTGACACCGGCGGAGCCCTCGGTCCCCCGGTCTCTCCGAGGTACGCACCGGACGGACCGCCGCGGCGTCTCCTCTGCTGGTGGCCCGCAAGCTGCGCCGCACCTTTTAAATCCGTTCGCCGGCCGCTGTTTTCGTTGTCTTAGCAAGCGTCATTGCCTAGTTGCCTGCCACGACCCAGTACACTGCCTCATCTGTAGGCGAGCAGGGCACATCGCCTCTCGTTGCCCCCAGAATTGTAAGGCGAATAGCTCGATTAGGGATAGGTTGGGTCCGGCACCTCGCGCGATTCACCTGTCTGACCGCCTCCGGTTCCCTCCTCCACCCCCCACGACCATGGCTCCGTCGGCTCCATCCATGCTCCGCCACCTCGACCCGTCTCGGCGCCCCAGGGAGAGCCGCTCCACCACAGTGCTCTCCCCTGCTCTGGATCAGGCTGTGTTCTTCCTCCGCAGTCATGCCGTCACGCTTTCCGCAGCTGATGGGGTCAACGTATCCTCGCCGATGGCTGTGGGGAAGGCACTGGAGGCCCAGCTCTCCGTGCTAGTGCACTCCTTGCGGGTCACGGCTCACCACCCCGAGCACTTCTTCGTCACCTTCACGCAGCCAGCTCACCAGGTGAACGCCGTGCGCCGGGGCTCCATCCGCGTCGACGGCGCCTGTTTCAACATCAGCCCGTGGCACGAGCACGACCTCGCCACGTTCGACTCCCTCCTGCTCCACGTCCGCGACGTCATTGAGAAGGTTCCGATGCACTTCTGGTCGGTGGAGGGGGCGGAAGAGATCCTCGGTAGGCGGGTGCGCGTCGACCGTCTCGACAGCCGGACCCTAGAGCGCGGTCACACCAAGACCTTTGCCTGTTGGGTCTGGGCCAGGGACATAGCCGACATTCCGACGTCGCACACTCTGGGGGTCCTTCCTCGCGGAGCCGGAAGGGTGGAGGAGATGGAGGGATTCTCCCCCCAGACAGGAGAGTTGCGCCGCCGCCGGCACCGGCGGAATACGCCATGCTCATCCACGTCGACAGGGTGGAGGACTGGACGCAGCCCTCTCCGCGCTCCTCCCACTCCGCCCAGAGCGGTCTGCCGTCGTCCGGCTCCGACGACGATGACCCTCCCTTCCCGTTGGTGGCCCCTGCGTCTTGGACGTTGGGGGTGGAAGACGGCCAGGGGGGCGACCGCTTGCGGCGCCAGGCTCGTGCCCCCGTTACCAGCCTGGGTTGCCGGGGCGGACCTAGAGACGGCCACTCGAGGGACAGCGATGACGAGGGAGGACCGGGTGCAGGCGGTCAAAGGTCCTGGAAGGACGTCCTCCTTCGCCGTGGCGCCTCGCGTGCTCCTCGCGCTTCGCCTTCGCAGCGCCGTCGAAGCCGATCCCCGCCGGCAAGGCGCGGATCGAGGGAGCCCTCGGACCGTCGCTCGGGGGCTAGGAGGATCACTACGCCAGTTCGACGCCAGTCGAGGCCCTCTCGTGAGAGAGCCAATCCGGCAGGGGCTGCCAAGACCACGGGCTCCGCCGCTGCGGCCACCCAGCCCACACCTATCACGAGGACCAGCGCCAGCGGCAAGGACCCGGTCGAGGAGTTCTTCAGGGCGGCCAAGAAGCCCACCTTAGCCTCCGTCATCATTGACGGCCTGGCGGCCGACGTCCACATCGCCGCAAAGGCGGCAGTGGCGGCCCCTCTTGAGTTCGTAGACGCCAACCTGCTCCAGGCCTCCGGCGAGTCAGTGCAGCTGGACACCTTTAGTCCAACGCTGTCGGCTGCGGCCTCCGAGCTGGGACAGTTCCACAGGGCCACCCCATCAGCAGCTAGCACGATGGAGGTCCAGCTCGGGGCGGTTACTGGACGCGTCAGGGAGCTGGAGATCGGAGGAACAGGTGCCGGGCCGGAGTCGCGGGGCCTCTTCCGGACGTCCAAGCAGCAGCCTCTGATTGCCACTTCACCCGTGCACCGTCCCGCGTCGCCGCCGAAGACTAGGGCCACCTCTACCCCGACTCGCTCTAGCGCGCGGCAAGCTGCCATCGGGTCGTCAGTGGCAGTGGCACAACGCGCTTCCCTGCGCATCGTAAAGGAGCTCGGCCTGCTCGGCCCTCGGGACAGGCTCACGGCAGAAGTCGCGAAGGCGCTCCTACAGCGTTTCGAAGAGCCCCTGTCCGACAGTGACATCTCGGTCATCGCCAGGCTGACCCACCTGGATAGCGAGGCGCTGCGGGTCATGGCTCGCATGAACGGCCCCGACGGAGCTGCCGATGAGGCCACCGTGTAATCATGTTAGCCGACCCTAGTTTCTATCTCCGATGGCGACCGATCCCCGATCGGTTCAAATTAGTTTGGTTCCCAGTTCATACGGGCAGTAGGATAGATCCTCATCGCCGGCGCATCTTGGGTTCTGCTGGTGGGCGCTGGCCCCAAATATGTATGATGGTTGTGTCACTCTTAGGCCTATGGCCATTTAGTTTTAGTCATCGGAGCTCCATTCGTGTTTTAGATGTATGACAAGATCCACCCCATCATGTGCTGGAATGTTCGTGGCTTGAACAACCCAGCCAAGAGGACAGCGGTCGGGGAGATGGCGGCCGCCCACCGCATTGCCATTCTCTGCATCCAGGAGACCAAAATCGCCGCCTGGTCACCGGAGTTAGTCCGCGAGATAGGGGGCGCCAGGCTCACATAATGTATCGCTCTACCGGCCATAGGCACTAGCGAAGGTGCGGCGATCCTTTGGGACAAGGAGCTAGCCACAGTTTCATCGCATGCGATAGGGATCTTTGCTATTACAGCTAGAGTGACCTTCCTCGAATAGTCCCAGAATTTTTGGTTATCGACGGTCTATGGTCCGGCGGACGACGCGAGAAAGGAAGATTTCCTTCGGGAACTTTCCCTCTCGGCGCCACCCCTCAACGATCCTTGGCTTATCAACTGGGATTTCAACCTCATATACGAGGCGCGAGACAAGAACAACACCAATCTCAACCGTAGGCTGATGGGTAGGTTCAGAACAGCCATCGACGCGAAGGGTTTAAAGGAAATTAGATGTAAGAACCGTAGATACACGTGGAGCAACGAACGTCAAGATCCTACCCTAGTGAGCATCGATAAGTTTTTCTGCAATACCTCCTGGGAATGCATCTTCCCATCGGTGTCACTCATCGCAGCGTCAACAGCAACATCAGACCACTGCCCGCTGATTCTGGCTGACATATCCGCCTCCCCCCGGGCAGCCCTTTTCAGATTTGAGAGTTTCTGGCCGAGTTTCCCCCGCTTCCATACCACGGTGGAACGGGCGTGGAACAGGCCGGCGCAGTCCCCTTGTCCTTTCCAACGTCTCGCCACGAAGATGGTGAGGACTGCCCGGGATCTGAAATGTTGGAGCAAGAGCTTCTTTAGCCAAGCTAAGATGCAATTCCACCTGGTGGCAGAAATAGTGCTCCGTCTGGACGTGGCGCATGAGAGATGTCGCCTCTCAGTCGCGGAGTTTACCCTCCGAAAGCTGCTAAAGCTCCGTCTGCTGGGACTCGCGGCATTAGAACGTGCTCGCCGACGACAGGCCTCACGGCTCACCTGGCTTCGGCTCGGAGATGCGGGCACAAAGTTCTTTCATGCCAAGGCAACAACGAGGAAGCGAAAAAATTTTATCCACTGCCTCCGAGTAGGCGAGGACGTACTTACGGCTCACGACCACAAGGAGGAGGCCATTCACAACCATTTCCAACTCTCCATGGGTAGGAGGGCAGCGCGACCACTACAAGTAGACTGGTCGATCTTCGACCTACCTTCCGTCCGCAATAGAGGTTTAGACAACCCTTTCTCCGAGGAAGAGGTATGGGAGGCGATCAAAGCATCACCGGCGGAGAAGGCCCCAGGGCCGGACGGATTCTCCGGGGTCTTCTACGGATCCTGTTGGTACATTATCAAGGAGGACATCATGGCAGTATTCAGTAATTTCTACAACCTGACTAGAGGGGATTTCGGCAAGTTAAACACAACTCTGGTGATACTGTTACCAAATAAAGATGGTGCAAATATGATCCAGGATTTCAGACCTATTAGTCTAATCCATTTGGTGGCCAAGCTCATCACCAAAGTCCTCTCCAGGCGCCTTTCCACGGTGATCAGTAGCATAATCTCCCCGGCGCAATCAGCATTCCTTCGCTCCAAATCAACGCAAGATAGTTTCCTCTACGTACAGAATATAGTTAGATCTCTGCATAGGAAGAAGCAACCAGCCCTACTGCTTAAGCTAGACATCGCAAAAGCTTTTGATAGCGTCTCATGGGAGTACCTTCTAGAGGTACTACAACAACTTGGATTCCCGGCGCACTGGCGGGACTGGGTTTCACTGCTCCTCTGCACGGCCTCTTCGGCCGTCATGTTAAACGGCACTGTCGGCAAATACTTCACGCATCAGCGAGGCCTATGGCAAGGAGACTCACTCTCTCCACTGCTTTTCATCATCGCCATCGACACCCTCCACCGACTCCTGGAGAAGGCAACGGAGTTGCACGAAATCGCACCGTTGCCAAGCAGAGGCATCCCCCTCAGAGTGAGCCTCTATGCAGACGACGCCGTCATCTTCGCCAATCCGGCGAGAGAAGAAATCGAAGTTCTGATGGCTATCCTACGTGACTTTGGACAAGCCTCGGGTCTGCACATCAATCCGTCAAAATCCACAGCTGCTCCCATTAGATGTGACAACACGGACCTGCAGCACACCCTAGCTAGCTTTGGAGGGAAAGTTTTCGCTTTCCCGCTGACTTACCTGGGGCTTCCGATCACTTTGTCGAGGCTTAGGCTAGTCCACATTCAGTTCATCTTAGACAGGATTAGAGCTAGACTAGCTGGATGGAAGGGCAAACTGCTTAATGTTGCCGGCAGGCGAGTCCTGGTCCGTAACGTCCTCTCAGCCCTACCCACCTTCGCACTCTCTATGCTAAGGGCGCCAAGGAAGTTTTTTTGACGAGGTAGACAAAGCTAGGTGCCGTTTTCTCTGGGCACAAGACGACGGCGAGTTCGGTGGAGGCAAGAGTAAAGTTAATTGGCCTACAGTCTACTCCCCTCTGGAGAATGGGGGTTTGGGCATCCTAGACCTAAACCGCTGCAGTAGAGCCCTTAGGCTACGATGGCTATGGCTGGCATGGACGAGCACCGACAGGGCCTGGCGGGGCATGACTCTGCCTTGTGATGAAGCGGACAGGGACCTGTTTAACGCATCAACAACAGTGGTCCTAGGCAACGGCGCAACGGCATCCTTCTGGCATTGCTCATGGACGGGAGCAGCCACCCTAAAGACGACGTTCCCGTCACTTTTTAAGCACTCTAGGAGGAAACACGGAACGGTACAGGAGGCACTAAGGAACAACACCTGGTTAGCAGACTTAGCGCATGGTAACAATGCACACCTTTGGGAGGAGGCAATTAGGCTACATAGATGGCTCCAAGATAGGGATCTTAACTTCAGGAAGAAACTGCTGACACTATCACATGGAACCTTGAGGCTTCACAAACGTATACGGCAAGATCGGCGTGCAAGGCACAATTCCAAGGAATGATGAAGTCCGATTTCAAGAAGATAATCTGGAAGTCTTGGGCACCCCCTAGGCTCAAGATCTTTGCCTGGCTACTCCTGCACGACAGGCTATGGTGCAATGACCGGCTGCAACGACGAGGATGGCCAAACGGCTATTTCTGTCAGCTATGCATGCGGAACCTAGAAACATCAACTCATTTGTTCTGGGAATGCCCCATGTCACTGCAAATCTGGGCACACGCCGCCTCGAGGGCCGGATGCGCCTCTTTGTACCCTCCCACATGGGCAACAAAGAGGGGGTCAGCCGAAAAAATAGCCACCATGATAGAAACGGCTCAACCAGTACACCGCAAGGCCACCAGGACGATGATCGTCCTGATCCTATCGGAGATTTGGAAGCACAGAAACGATTGCACCTTCACAAGCAAGCAGGCGCATATACAAGATATAAAGAGCGCAGTCACGAGAACCGTCGAGCTTTGGAGACAAGCGGGAGCATCGTTCTTAGAGCACCCTTTCTGGGAACCGCCGTGAAGGATCGGGATTGTTATTTCTCCCATTTTTCCTTTTTTTCTCTGCCTTTTTTTCCTTGATCCTTTGATCAAATCCCCCGTCACTTTTGTAACCGCATTTCTCCCTGCTATGTTTTAATATATGCCAGCATCTAGCTGGATCTTTCAAAAAAAAGCTCTAGAGGCAAAATTCACTGTTTTGAACTTTTTTCAACTTTTAGCTCGACCTGATCCCAAATGTGAAAAATTGGATTTGACCATTTTCATGTCATCATGTCGGATGACGATAGATATAACAGGCTACTCCCGCTGTCATGGTGGTAGGGACCGGGTCAACATAAACGAAACCGTCTGACCGCGCTGACGTGGCCAAGAGATACCATCACCGAAACTTTGTTATACCCTTCCACCGCAATCCATGATGGTAGGATACTGAGAGAGCTAAGTGAGTGAGTGGTGCTTGGATGGGCCCCACCAGCCACCCATTCGCCCTCAAATCCTTTCTTCCCCGAGCTCGGTCCTTCTCCCCTCTCTCTTCCTCAACCTAGCCTTCATCAAATCCTTCTTCATTGCTTGAGCTTTCTTCGATGAATCGAGCCCAATTTCATCATCTATGGTACCTCACTCACTCTCTTCTTTGGGTTGTGTAAGTGCATCGAGTGTCAGTTAGTGATTTTACTATATTGGAGACTTATAGGTTAAGGGGCTAATATGTTTGTGAGTATACACAAGCTCTATAAATCGTCGAGGAGTTTGATGTATCCAACAAATGTCGACCCCTAAAAATGAATGTCTTCAACTGAAGACTTTGATGTTTTTCGGAAGACTTTGAAAATAAGAAAGTTGGTGTGTCTTTGAAGATATTCATGCAAGGACTATGATGCGTGAAGACTTTTGTTTTCGTAGTTTCATTTCCTTTCTTTTGACTCATTGGAACACCGTACTATTAAAAGGGGGCCGAGGTAATACTAAGGAAAATTTTACAAGTGATGCTCATCTCAAAGCCTAAATATATCCAATCCTTCGAGTGAAGCCTTCGAAAATCTCTTACAGTTCAATCAAATTCTTCAATGATAGAGACAATGTTATTCTGGTCTTTGAGTAAATTGGATTGACTCATGAGTTAGGATTTCGCCAGTGTGAATTGCCTACAAATAAGGAACATGATAGCCCTGACGACTTTCATAGTTCGAAATTCCAACTGTTGTTGTGCTTAGCGCCAGCTCTCCAAATAGAACTCATCCACATAACAGTCATATCATTAGGGGCATTTATGTCATATCATGTCGGGTTGCACCCTTGGCTATAAATAGCCGGCCCCTACAGCAACTAGTTGGTTGGCTACTCAGAGAAAAAATTTGATAAGGGTCATTTGAGATCAACTCATCCTCTAAGAACTTTGAGAGAAATTCATCAATGAGGGAACACCCAAACACCCAAAAAACCAAAGTGATTGATAATCACTAAAGAGATTGTTCCTGTGTGGAACTGACGCTTGTTACATTTGAAGATTGTGTATCTAATAGATGGTTAGGCGTCATGGTATAGTGCATCCAAGATGAAATTATGGATTGTCGGGTGACCGAGTTTGTGAGGGTTTGGAAGTCTGCCATGAAGACTTACCACGAGTGTTTGGCGAGGTCTCTATGATCTTAGATCAAGAAGAATACAATAAGGATTGTGTGTCCTTTGGTTTAAATACCAAGCCGATCCAAACCAGACGTACAATTGTCACGACAGTTGGAACTCGATCATCAAACCATTGTCTTCACCGTGCTCCTTGTTCTATTTCCTCAACCCTTTCATTTCCTCAAGTACTTGTTGAAGAAATTGGTCGTTACTGTTTGAAGACTTTGACTGAAGACTTTCTCAATTTCCTCGTCTCAAAATCTCCAGTTACCTTGTTCTTCACATGTTTATCCTGTTTACACGTTACTTGTGCTCGATGTATGTTTTATTTCATCATGAATACTATGCTACTCCTATTATTGCATACACACGAGTACTTATTCTGCTGCAAATAGTTCGCCTCTTAGCAAATCCTCAAGTAGTAATTCCTTAGCGACGAATTTGTAAAAACGTCTATTCACCCTTTCCCCCATCTAGTCGATATAACACACTTTCAATTGGCATCAGAGCAAGGTACTCCCTTGCTCTTTGTGATTTTGATTTAACCACGTGTAGTTCTAGTTATGTCGACTGCATGTGCGATCAATGTCTCTACATGTTGTCTTACCTTTGAAGGGACAGACTACCCCTACTGGAAGAACAAGATGTGCATGCATCTTGAAGCAATTGACAACAATCTCTGGTATGCTGTGAAAAATGGTATTCCTTTGTCACCCCTTCTATCAACGCTGCTGATGTGAAGAGATTCAAGCAACTCGACTCTCAAGCGAAGAATATCGTATGTGGCCATCCGAGCAAAGGTTAGTATGGGAGAGTCAGTGCTTTGGGATATGTGAAGCTCATCTAGGACAAGCTCTCCAAAGTCAAAAAAGAAATCTCAACTCAACATGACTCTAGAGTCGATGTTCTTCGCAATATCTTCAACCGCTTCAAAAGACTCGACAACAAAAATGTGCAGCAAACCTTCGATCGCCTCACTAATATCTCCAATGAGCTCCAATATCTTGGTGCCACTGACATCACCGACCATGAGGTGGTGAAGAAACTGCTGAAATCTCTTGATGCCTCATTTGATACATTAGCTTTGATGATTCAGGAGCGTGGAGACTACAAGTCACTAGATCCTGCTGATATTCTTGAGAGGCTCAATACTCATGAATTCCAACAATATGAGAAAAGAGATCTCTATGGTCCAAGCTATCGAAGATCTCATGCATTGAAGGCAAAGGTAATTTCCTTATCTAAAGAAGAAGAATCAGACAACAGTCTCGGTGACCCTGAAGAACTTGGTCAGGAGCTAGCAATGCTCGTGAGGAAATTCCAAAAGTTTTCGAAAAGTGGTCAGTTTCGAAAATCTTCAAAAACAGATGTGAAGAAATTGGAATTTTCATGAGAGTGTACAAGAAAAAAACTTGCCACAAATGTAAGAAGTCCGACCACTACATTGTTGATTGCCTTTGCTGGGAAAATGAATCAAAGAAGAAGAAATACAAGGATGATAGTTGTGATGCCTCGAAGAAAAAGAAGAAATCTTTAAAGTCCTCATCACACAAGAAGAAAAGTTCGAGAAAGGCTCGTGCACTTATTGGCAAGGAAATGGATTCTGAGGAAGAATTTGAGGAATACTGTGACATCCTCAGCTTTTGCTACAATGATCTCTGTAATTAAGCTACAGTGATGACCATGAACAATGCCTAACCATTTTGCTAAATAGCGCCTGATCACACTTCGGATCATTTCTCAAAGTCAAATTCTAATTTAAAGTCAAGATTCAATTTTTGTCAAACACGAAAACAAAAATGTTCAAGGTGTGGCAAATATTGTGTGGATATTTGTCATGTTGAGACCACATTTTGTAAACTGTTTAAATGCACTAGGGTAGTTAAAACAGCAGCAAAATAAATTATTAAATGCCCTCTTTGGAATTATAAAGTTTTAAATAATTTTAAACGGCCTGCAAACCTTTTATGCTACTGTCTAATATTGCATTTGCAATGTTGGGCCATGAGGCATATTTTTGGTTTGTTATTTTCTAAACTAAAAGGTAATTAAATAAATAGATGAAAAATGAAAAAAAATATAAAATAAAACTAAAACAAACGGAAAATAAAAAATAAAAAAGATACTCCTCACCCAACTGGGCCGGCCCCAACCGGCCCATCTAATCACCCAGCCGGCCCAACTCCCCGTGGGGTATTTAACCCGAGGAACCCTAACCTCACCTCACTCCCTCACTTCCCACCCCGCCGCCGGCTCACGCTAGAGCCACGCACGAGGGGCTGGCTCCCTCGCGCGAGCCCCTCTCGCTCACCCATGCTCTCCCCCCCTAACGAGCGCTCGCCTCCCTCCCCCTCGCTCGTTTTCCCTAGAGCTCCCCTCGAACCAGAAAACCATAACGAAGCCCCCTCCCCTCGTTCTCCTTCCTAGCGCCCCACCACAATGTCGAAGCTCCTGTAGAACCCAACCTCCGACCGAGCCCTTTCCCCCATCGGCCGGCGCCACGCTCCGGACCGACCTCCGGCGGCCCCTACTCCTTCGGCCGGATCCGGCCCGCGCCCTCACCGGACCACCGCGCCTCCGCGGTGCCACATCGCCTCCCTTCCCCCGCCGTCGGAGACCCCCAGGCCAGCCCGGTGCCGGCCCTGCGCTGGAATCACAGCGCCGTTCGCGCCACCTCGCCTCCGCCTCCCATGGTCCTCCTCGCCCCCTCTCCGAATCGGAGCCACGCCGGAGCTCCTCACCGTCGTCAGCGCCTCCCTGACGCCGCACCGCCCTGCCCCGAGCCGCCCCGTGCAGCCCGCACCGGATCCGCCGCCCCTCCGCACCGGAGCTTCCCCACGCAGACGCCGGCCCCACCGGACCTCCCCGCGCCCGCTCCCTCCTCTACACGGAGGGTGAGCCCCCCCTTCCTTCCTCGCCCCTCCGGCTGCATTTGTATCCCCCTGCGTGCTAAGGGAATACCCATGAATTTGTTGGCAAAATAAAAACCGATTCATATGCATGTATGTATATATATGTATGTGTAAATGCATGTGAATATGTGTATATGAGTATGTTGTTAGATGTATGCAATGTATAAATGTATATAGACATGTATGCAAAAAAAGATGTGTATGAAAAAATCTGTGTGTGTATGGGTTGTGTGTACGTATAGCATAGAGTATGTAGGTCTCATTGTCCTAATGACGTATGGGCCCCACAACTCCCACCAAATGATAGGTGGGGCCCCTCGTAAAAACCTACAGAAATAAAAGTAAAAATAGTTTTATAAGTATTTAAAATTAATAAATTAATTAATTGGATTATTTAATTAGTTAAGCAGTAATTATTGTTTTGGATAATTAGGATTTACTAATAAAAATAATAATAGATAAATAATTATTTAGCTAATTCTAATGTGTAAGATTAGGTAGATTAATTACTTAAACTATTTGTTAAATCTGTGTACTAAGATAAATAAAATATTCTAGGCAGTGTATGAGAGGTGGGTCCCACCCCACTAATTAATTAGATTAAATAATTATTTAACCCTAATAATAATTGTGCCTATGACAACGGGGCCCACTGGTCATATTTGATCAGTAAACCCTGTTGAGTGCTGATGTCATGCTGACCTCATGCTGATGTCATATCTAATTATCTAATATAATTAAATTTGTTTTAATTTTGGAATATTGAATAAAACTTACAAAATATATATAACATAAACCATAAATCACATGAAAATGTTTTGAACATGAAAGTTCATAAGTTGAACGAGACGAATCCGGATACACTATCCGTTCGTGTGTCACGCGTCTCTAGCATAACAAATGTGGAACTTTTCCATCATTTTCCGTCTGGCCGGTAGTAGCCACAGACCCGGAAAATATCATCTGATATTTTCCCGATCCGTCTATAATGGATAGCACTGCGTTAGCTCATGCCTAACCCCTGCTTTGACATCTCATGCTTAATGTTTGCATCGGTGTTATATTTATTGTTTCTTCCCCCCTCTTCTTACCGGTAGACCCCGGGACTGACGCTGTTGTCTGGTACATTTACCCTCCTGGCGACCAGCCCTTTGCCGCAGAGCAACAAGGCAAGCAAACCCCCTTGATCATTCCTATATCACCCATTCATTTCTCCCTCCTGCTTGCATTGGAATTTTGCTATTGTTGTAGTTAGCTCCTATATCGGATGCATAGCGTGTTTTTGATGAACTACTACTTTCAGTACTGCACCTTTAAACTGCTTAGTATAGGTGGAGCAGTCTTCCCCTCTACCCCTTAGTCTAGTTGCCCCGCTTTATTGTCGAGTCTCAATCCCTGATCGACGAGCCAAGACCCGACACAACACTTACACCCCCTTAGTTGTACGACGCTACAAAGCTACTATCGAGTACCGAGGGTGACACCTCGTGAAGTACTTAGGATGATACCTCTGTAGTACAACTAGTCGGTCGTGGTTATCGAGGGTGATTCCTCATTCACCACTCCCGACGGTGACTCTGTTGTACAACCCCTCAAGTGTGAGACCTTCGAGGGTGATTCCTCTAAGTCCACCTTGATAGTTACATCGTTCGGAATCCAACGAGGGCGATACCTCGGACCCCCCTAATGTTACAACCACACAGTTACTTGACCTTGTTACTGGGATCTTTGATGAATATATGTTAGGCGGGTGGATTCCCGCGTGGATTTGTCGATGAGTTAATTAAAATGTTAATGAATTTGGGTATTTGATCTGGGTTGGTCGGAGACTGACACGTCTCAAACGTATCTATAATTCTTGATGGTTTCACGCTGTTATCTTGCCTTCTTTGTATGTTTTATGTACCCCTTTTATATATTTTTGGGACTAACTTATTAATTTAGTGCCAAGTACCAGTTCGTGTTTTTTCCGTGTTTTTGACTCTTTTCAGATCTGATTTTGGAACAAAGTCCAAATGGAAGAAAAACCCCGAAATGATTTTTTCCCGAACGAAAGAAGACCAGGAACGCTTTGGGCCAAGCCAAGTGGGCTCCAGGGAGCCCACAAGCTCCCACCACGCCACCAGGGGGAGGCGGCGATGGGCAAGCTTGTGGCGACCCTGGCCGCCCCCTGACCTAGATCTTGCGCCTATATATTCCCAAATATTCCGCAAAAAATCAGGGGAGCCTCGAAAATACTTTTCCGCTGCCTCAAGCTTCCGTTTCCGCGAGATCTCATCTGGAGACCCTTCTCGGCACCCTGCCGGAGGGGACTTTGGAGCTGGAGGGCTTCTTCTTCATCTTCATCGCCCCTCCAATGACTCGTGAGTAGTTCACTTCAGACCTATGGGTCCGTAGTTAGTAGCTAGATGGCTTCTTCTCTATCTTGGATCTTCAATACAAAGTTCTCCATGATCTTCTTGGAGATCTATCCGATGTAATCTTCTTTGGCGGTGTGTTTGTCGAGATGCGATGAATTGTGGACTTGTGATCAGATTATCTATGATATATATTTGAGTCTTTGCTGATTTCTTATATGCATGATTTGATATCCTTGTAAGTCTCTCCGAGTCTTGGGTTTTGTTTGGCCAACTATATCTATGACTCTTGCAATGGGAGAAGTGCTTGGTTTTGAGTTCTGCCATGTGGTGACCTTTCCAGTGACAGTAGGGGCAGCAAGGCACACATCAAGCAGTTGCCATCAAGGGTAAAAAGATGGGGTTTTTATCATTGGTTTGAGATTATCCCTCTACATCATGTCATCTTGCTTAAGGCGTTACTCTGTTCTTATGAACTCAATACACTAGATGCATACTGGATAGCGGTCGACGTGTGGAGTAATAGTAGTAGATGCAGAAAGTATCGGTCTACTTGTTTCGGACGTGATGCCTATAGAAATAATCATTGCATAGATATCGTCACGACTTTGCACAGTTCTATCAATTGCTCGACAGTAATTTGTTCACCCACCGTCTACTTGCTTTCATGAGAGAAGCCACTAGTTAACACTACGCCCCCCGGGTCTATTCACATTCATCGTTTACATCTCCGCTTTTACTTTGCTTTGTTACTTTGTTGCTTTCAGTTCTCACTTGGCAAACAATCTATAAGGGATTGACAACCCCTTCATAGCGTTGAGTGCAAGATTTTGTGTTTGTGCAGGATCTTGAGATACTCTTCCGCCGGATAGATACCTTGGTTCTCAAACTGAGGGAAATACTTATCGTCGCTGTGCTACATCACCCTTTCCGCTTCGAGGGAACACCAACGCAAGGCTCCAAGGCCACGGGGAAAATCCTTTGCATACTTGCCTAGGAAGTCCC
Source organism: Hordeum vulgare subsp. vulgare (assembly GCF_904849725.1). Classification (NCBI taxonomy): domain Eukaryota; kingdom Viridiplantae; phylum Streptophyta; class Magnoliopsida; order Poales; family Poaceae; genus Hordeum; species Hordeum vulgare. The sequence goes on along the minus strand of NC_058518.1, from coordinate 126,229,386 downwards.
TTAAGGCGTAGCCGTAGCTGAAGGATTCGCGGTGCCGTCGACACAACAATTTCCGACGCCGTTGCCGGAGATCTTTTTGAGGTAGCAGAAGTATATCTGGCGCCGTTGCAAGGGATACACAGCAGAACAATCAGAAGTATTTCTAGCGTCGTTGCTGGGGAAGAGAAATCAAGATCTATCCAAGTAGGTCTCACAAACTCTTCACTTGCATTTACTTTTGTTGCGAGTTGCCTCTCGTTTTCCTCTCCCCCACTTCACATTTGCCATTTTCATTCGCCTTTCTCCTTCGCCGTTTTCTCTTGCCCTTGCCGTTTTCCTTTGCCGGTTTCTTGCTTGCTTGTGTGCATGTTTGTTTGTTGAAGACATTATGTCTGAAAACACCAAACTTTGCGACTTCTCGAGCACTAATAATAATGATTTTATTAGTACTCCGATTGCTAACGCCACTAGTGCGGAATCGTATGAAATCAACGCAGCTTTACTGAATCTTGTTATGAAAGATCAATTCTCTAGCCTTCCTAGTGAAGATGCCGCATCCCATCTCAATACCTTCATTGAGCTTTGTGACATGCAAAAGAAAAGAGATGTGGATAATGACGTGATTAAGTTGAAACTTTTTCCTTTCTCGTAGCGAGGTCGCGCAAAAACTTGGTTTTCTTCTTTGCCTAAAAATAGTATCGATTCTTGGGATAGGTGCCAAGATGCTTACATATCCAAGTATTTTCCGCCGGCTAAGATCATCTCCTTACATAACGATATCATGAATTTCAAGCAGCTTGATCATGAACACGTTGCACAATCTTGGGAGAGGATGAAGCTTATGATTAGTAATTGTCCCGCTCATGGCTTGAGTTTGTGGATGATTATAAAAATCTTTTACGCTGGCTTGAATTTCGCTTCTCGCAATATCTTGGACTCCACCTTAGGTGGAACGTTCATGGAAATCATGTTAGGATACGCTACAAAACTCCTAGACAATATCATGACCAACTACTCTCAGTGGCACACTGAAAGGTCGCGTGCTAGAAAAAAGGTGCACTCTATAGAAGAAATTAACTCGCTTAGTGCTAAGATGGACGAGTTGATGAATTTGGTTGGTAGTAGAAATGCTACCGTAGATCCTAATGACATGCCACTATCTTCTTTGATTGAGAGTAGCAACGCTAGTTTGGACGTGAATTTTGTTGGTAGGAACAATTTTGGCAACAACAATGCTTTTAGAGGAAACTATGTTCCTAGGCCTTTTCCTAGTAACTCCTCTAACAACTATGGCAATTCTACGGCAACACTTATGGAAATCATAACAAATTACCCTATGATCTAGAGAGTAATATCAAAGAGTTCATCAACTCCCAAAAGATTTTCAATGCTTCCATAGAGGAAAAACTACTCAAAATAGACGATTTGGCTAAGAGCGTTGATAGGATGTCTTGTGATATTGATGCTTTGAAAGTTAGATGTGCTCCTCCCAAGATCAACTTGGATGAAACTTTGAAAGCTATGCTTATCTCCATGAATGAGAGCAAAGAAAGAACCACCCAAATTCGCGCTAGACATGAATGGTTTCAAAGGGTGCGTTCTAGTGATGCAAATCACGAAGATCTTAAAGTGCTTGGTGTGTCTCCTCTTGAATCTTTGTTTTCGCGTGTCAAACCTACTTATGGAGGGGCTGTATATGAATCCACTTTGGTTGAAAAACGCCCCAATGATTCGGAGTCCACCTATCTTGATGATAAAGGTGTGGAGAGTGGAGTAGAAGAAGTCAAAATTTTGGGTAGTAATGAAACTCCCACTTTGGATTTCAAGGAATTCAATTATGATAATTGCTCCTTGTTTGACTGCATTTCTTTGATGCAATCCATTGCAAACTCTCCACATGCTTATAGCCAAAGCAAAGCCTTTACCACGCATATCGTAGATGCTATGATGAAATCTCTTGAAGAGAAGCTCGAACTAAAAGTCTCGATACCTAGAAAACTTCATGATGAGTGGGAACCTACTATCAAAATCAAGATAAAAAACTATGAGTGCAGTGCTTTGTGTGATTTTGGTGCTAGCGTTTCCGCGATTCCAAAGTCTTTATGTGATATTCTTGGTTTTCATGAGATTGAAGAGTGTTCTCTTAATTTGCATCTTGCGGATTCTACCGTCAAGAAGCCCATGGGGAGGATCGATGATGTTCTTATTGTTGCAAATAAGAACTATGTACCCATGGATTTCATTGTACTTGACATAGATTGCAATCCTTCATGTCCCATTATTCTTGGTAGACCTTTCCTAAGGACTATTGGTGCTATCATCGATATGAAGGAAGAGAATATTAGATTTCAATTTCCCTTAAAGAAGGGCATGGAGCACTTTCCTATAAATAAAATAAGATTGCCTTATGAATCTATGATGAGGGTTACCTATGGTTTGGGCACCAAAGATGACTATACGTGATTCCATCACTTTCGCCTAGCTCTGGGCGTTAAACAAAAGCGCTTGTTGGGAGGAAACCCAACGAATCTATCCTTTTTCTTTCATTTTTGTGTTTTCCACACTTTCATAATTCTGTTATGATTGTGATTTTTGTGTTTCTTTTTGCGTTATGATTAGTCTTGGGGATGATCGTTTGGTCATGCTAGGAAAGATAGAAACTTTCTGCTCACAAAAAGAATTTTCATTTTTTTTCTGTAAGAGCTTTTGAGTTGATTATTTTTGCTGCTGATTTCTACGCAAATTCTTCAGACTGTCCTAATTGTTAAGAATTTCTGAAGTACCAGAGGTATACAAAACATACAGATTGCTACAGACTGGTCTCCTGTTAACATATTCTGTTTTTGTTGTGTTGGTTGCTTATTTTGATGAAACTATGGATAGTATCAGGGGGTATTAGCCATGGAAGATTGAAAGTAAAGTAACCCAACATCAGCACAAGTAGAATTTAAGTTTTCTACAGTACCTAAGGAAGTGGTGGTTTGCTTTCTTGTACTAATGTTATTACAAATTTCTGTTTAAGTTTCGTGTTGTGAAGTTTTCAAGTTTTGGGTGAAGTTCTTATGGACAAAAAGATAAAGAGTGGCAAGAGCTCAAGCTTGGGGATGCCCAAGGCACCCCAAGAGATTCAAGGATGCCTTAAAAGCCTAATCTTGGGGATGCCCAGGGAAGGCATCCCCTCTCTCGTCTTCAATCCATCGGTAACGTTACTTGGGGCTATATTTTTATTCACCACATGTTATGTGTTTTTGCTTGGAGCGTCTTGCATCGTAGGAGTCTTTTATTTTTGTTGTGTCACAATCATCCTTGCTGCACACCTAGAGAGAGATACATGCACACACCGTGATTTTGTCGAGCTTCACTTATATCTTTTGGTAGACAATTCAACTCACATGTGCTTCACTTATATCTTTTGAGCTAGATACTTTTTCTCTATGTGCTTCACTTATATCTTTTAGAGCGCAGCGGTGCGTGGCTTGGTAGTGGATCTATGCTTTGAAAGTAGTCTCAAAAGGGGTAGTTATCCAAAGGGATACGAAAACTTCCAGCTTCATGTGCATTGAATAGTTAGAGAAGTTTGATTCATCTCAATAAGTTTTGAGTTGTGGTTATGGTAATATTGAAGTCGTGCTAGTAAGGTGTTGTGGATCTAGAAATACTTGTGTTGAAGTTAGTGATTCCCGTAGCATGCACGTATGGTGAACCGCTATGTGATGAAATCTGAGCATGATTAGTATATTGATTGTCATCCTTTGCGTGGCGGTCGGGATCATGCGACGGTTTATACCTACCAACCCTTCCCCTAGGAGTATCCGTTGAATGCTTTGTTTCGATTACTAACAAAACTTCTGCAACAAGTATATGAGTTCTTCATGACTAATGTTAAGTCCATGGTTTAGATGCACTTTCACCTTCCACCGTCACTATCTTCTTAGTGCCGCGCAACTTTCGCCGATGCACAAAACCCACCATTAGCCTCCCTCAAAACAGCCACCATACCTACCTACTATGGATTTTTCAAAGTCATTCCAAGATATATTGCCATGCAACTACCACCATGATATGTGCCACCACGTCTACATTAACTTTGCATGATTGTAAGATAGCTAGCATGATGTTTCCATTGATGTGTATGCCATGCTAGATCATTGCCACGGTACACTACCGAAGGCATTCCATACAGAGTCATAGTTGCTCTAAGTTTTGAGTTGAAAGTGTGATGATCATCATTATTGGAGCATTGTCCCATGTGGGGAAATAAAATAGGCCAAAGAAGCCCATAAAAAAGAGGCCAAAGAGCCCACCAAAATAAAAAAAAATGAGAGAAAAAGAGAGAAGGGACAATGCTACCACTTTTTCCACACTTGTGCATATTGAGCACCATGATCTTCATGATTGAGAGTCTCTCGTTTTGTCACCACCATATAGCTAGTGGGAAATTCTCATTATATAACTTGGCTTGTATATTCCAATGATAGGCTTCCTCAAAATTGCCTTAGGTCTTCGTGAGCAAGCAAGTTGGATGCACACCCACTAGTTTTCTTTAAGAGCTTTCACATACTTGTAGTTCTAGTGCATCATTTTTATGGCAATCCCTACTCATTAACATTGATATCTATTGATGAGCATCTCCACAGCTCATTGATATGCCTAGTTAATGTGACTATCTTCTCCTTTTTTGTCTTGCAACCCCCACCACATTCCACACCATTTATAGTGCTATAACCATGGCTCACGCTCATGTATTGCGTGAGAGTTGAAAATGTTTGAGAAACTAAAGGTGTGAAACAATCACTTGGCCAATACCGGGGTTGTGCATGATTTAAATTCGTTGTGCAATGATGATAGAGCATAGCCAGACTATATGCTTTTGTAGGGATAACTTTCTTTTGGCCTTGTTATTTTGAAAGTTCATGATTACTTTGCTAGTTTGCTTGAATTATTATTGTTTCCACGTCAATAGCAAACTATTGTTTTGAATCTAATGGATCTGAACATTCACGTCACATAAGAGGAATTACAAAGGACACCTATGCTAGGTAGCATGAAAGCATCAAAAATTCATTCTTATCACTTCCCTACTCGAGGACGAGCAGTAGTTAAGCTTGGGGATGCTTGATACGTCTCAAACGTATCTATAATTTTTGATGGTTTCACACTGTTATCTTGCCTTCTTTGTATGTTTTATGTACCCTTTTTATATCTTTTTGGGACTAATTTATTAATTCAGTGCCAAGTGCCAGTTCCTGTTTTTTCCGTGTTTTTGACTCTTTTCAGATCTTATTTTGGAACGGAGTCCAAACGGAAGAAAAACCCCGAAATGATTTTTTCCCGAACGAAAGAAGACCAGGGAGCCTTTGGGCCAAGCCAGGTGGGCTCCAGGGAGCCCACAAGCTCCCACCACGCCACGAGGGGGAGCCAGCGATGGGCAAGCTTGTGGCCACCATGGCCGCCCCCTCACCTAGATCTTGCGCTTATATATTCCCAAATATTCCGCAAAAAATCAGGGGAGCCTCGAAAATACTTTTCCGCCGCCGCAAGCTTCCGTTTCCGCGATATCTCATCTGGAGGCCCTTCCCGGCACCCAGCCGGAGGGGACTTTGGAGCTGGAGGGCTTCATCATCATCATCATCGCCCCTCCAATGACTCGTGAGTAGTTCACTTCATACCTACGGGTCCGTAGTTAGTAGCTAGATGGCTTATTCTCTCTCTTGGATCTTCAATACAAAGTTCTCCATGATCTTCATGGAGATCTATCCGATGTAATCTTCTTTGGCGGTGTGTTTGTCGAGATCCGATGAATTGTGGACTTGTGATCAGATTATCTAAGATATATATTTGAGTCTTTGCTGATTTCTTATATGCATGATTTGATATCCTTGTAAGTCTCTCCGAGTCTTGGGTTTTGTTGGCCAACTAGATCTATAATTCTTGCAATGGGAAAAGTGCTTGGTTTTGGGTTCTGCCATGTGGTGACCTTTACCAGTGACGGTAGGGGCAGCAAGGCACACATCAAGCAGTTGCCATCAAGGGTAAAAAGATGGGGTTTTTATCATTGGTTTGAGATTATCCCTCTACATCATGTCATCTTGCTTAAGGCGTTACTCTGTTCTTATGGACTCAATACACTCGATGCATGCTGGATAGCGGTCGACGTGTGGAGTAATAGTAGTAGATGCAGAAAGTATCGGTCTACTTGTTTTAGACGTGATGCCTATAGAAATAATCATTGCATAGATATCGTCACGACTCTGCACAGTTCTATCAATTGCTCGACAGTAATTTGTTCACCCACCGTCTACTTGCTTTCATGAGAGAAGCCACTAGTAAACACTACGGCCCCCGGGTCTATTCACATCCATCGTTTACATCTCCGCTTTTACTTTGCTTTGTTACTTTATTGCTTTCAGTTCTCACCTGGCAAACAATCTATAAGGGATTGACAACCCCTTCATAGCGTTGGGTGCAAGCTTTTATGTTTGTGCAGGATCTTGAGATACTCTTCCGCCGGATTGATACCTTGGTTCTCAAACTGAGGGAAATACTTACCGTCGCTGTGCTACATCACCCTTTCTGCTTCGAGGGAACACCAATGCAAGGCTCCAAGGCTACGGGGGAAATCGTTTGCATACTTGCCTAGGAAGTCCCTTAAGGCGTAGCCGTAGCTGAAGGATTCCTGGTGCTGTCGACACAACAATTTCTGGCACCGTTCCCGGAGATCTTTTTGAGGTAGCAGAAGTATATCTAGCGCCGTTGCTTGGGTACTGCCCTTACTTGGACAAGCATCCCACTTATGATTAACCCCTCTCGCAAGCATCCGCAACTACGAAAGAAGAATTAATACAAAGTCTAACCATAGCATTAAACTAGTGGATCCAAATCAGCCCCTTACGAAGCAACGCATAAACTAGGGTTTAAGCTTGTGTCACTCTAGCAACCCATCATCTACTTACTACTTCCCAATGCCTTCCTCTAGGCCCAAATAATGGTGAAGTGTTATGTAGTCGACGTTCACATAACACAACTAGAGGAAAAACAACATACAACACATCAAAATACCGAACGAATACCAAATTCACATGACTACTATTAGCATGACTTATCCCATGTCCTCAGGAACAAAAGTAACTACTCACAAAGCATAATCATATTCATGATCAGAGAGGTAATGAGTAGCCTCAAGGATCTGAACATAAACTCTTCCAGCAAATAATCCAACTAGCATCAACTACAAGGAGTAATCGACACTACTAGCAACCTTACAAGTACCAATCGGAGTCGCGAGACGGAGATTGGTTACAAGTGATGAACTAGGGTTTGGAGATGAGATGGTGCTGATGAAGATGTTGATGGTGACGAGTCCCCTCCGATGAGAGGAGTGTTGGTGATGATGATGGCGACGATTTCCCCCTCCGGGAGGGAAGTTTCCCCAGCAGGATCATCCTGCCAGAGCTCTAGATTGGTTCTGCTCAAGTTCCGCCTCGTGGTGGCGGCGAAACCACGAAAAAGCTCCTCTCTGATTTTTTCCTCGACGAAACCCTCCATATAGCAAAATAGGGAGGCCAGTGGGCCAGTGGGCTGCCCACAAACCCCCATGGCACGACCTGGGGGTGGCCGCGCCGTGCAGGCTTGTGGGCACCCCCTGGTGCCCCTCTGGCACTTCTTTGGCCCAGTATTTTTGATAAATTGGGAAAAAAATGCCCGTTGATTTTCACGGTGTTTGGAGTTGCGCAGAATAGGTACCTCAACTTTGCTCCACTTCCAGGCCAGAATTCCAGTTACCGGTATTCTCCCTCTTCATGTAAACCTTGCAAAATAAGAGAGAAAAGGCATAAGAATAGTACCGTGAAGTGAAATAACAGCCAAAGAAGCGATAAATATCAACATGATGCAAAATGGACGTATGACGGTACACATAATAGCATACTATAGAGCCTATGGCTAATGCATAGGGGACGACCTTCGTCCTTTCTCTTTCTTCTGTCGTGGTCGGGCTTTGAGTCTTACTCAAATTCTCACATTACAAACAGCCAAGAACTCCTTCTTTGCCGATCTATTTTGAACTCCTTCAAAAACTTGTGAAGGCATGCATTTCATTGAAATTTTTATCTAGCGTATTGATCTATCTCTATATATCTTGATGCTCAATGTTCAAGTAGCTCAATCCAGGGTTTCCTCTATAAATACCTTTTCAAACAACCCTATATGCTTTCCAGAAATTCTACATCATTTCCGATCAAAAATACGTCAACCACATATACTCATCAGAAATTCTATAGTGCACCCAGTCACTTCCTTGGAAATACAAGTTCCTCACAAACTTTGTATAAACCCAAAAGCTTTGATCATCACATCAAAGCGCATATCCAACTCCGAGATGCTTACTCCCGTCCTTAGAAGGATCGCTAGAGCTCGCATACTTGTTAGCATCCTTAGGATCGACAAAACCTTCTGGTGGTATCACATACAACCTTTCCTCAAGGAAACCGTTGAGGAAACAATGTTTTGAGATCCATCTGCAAGATGCAACAACTACTAACATAATTCCAACAGACTTTTAGCATCGCTATGAGTGAGAAAGTCTCATCTCAGTCAAATCCTTGAACTTGTCGGAAACCTCTTTGCAACAAGTCGAGCTTTCTTAAATGGTGACTTCCACCATCATTGTCTGTCTTCTTTTAAAGATCCATCTATACTTAATAGTCTTACGACCATCAAGTAGTTCTTCCAAAGCCCACACTTTGTTTTCATACATGGATGCTCTCTCGGATTTCATGGCCTCCAGCCATTTGTCGGAATCCGGGCCCACCATCGCTTCTCCATAGCTCATAGGTTCATTGTTGTCCAGCAACATGACCTCCAAGATAGGATTACCACACCATTCTGTAGTAGCGCGTATCCTCGTCAACCTACGTGGTTTGGTAGTAACTTGATCCGAAGCTTCATGATCACCATCATTGGCTTCCACTTCAACTGGTGTAGGCGCCACACGAACAGCTTCATGCGCCCTTCTACTCTCTTGTTGAAGTGTTGGTTCAATAACCTCATCAAGTTCCTCCATCCTCCCACTCATTTCTTTCGAGATAAACTCTTTCTCGAGAAAGACCCGTTTTCTGAAACAAATACTTTGCTTTTGGATCTGAGATAGGAGGTATACCCAACTATTTTGGGTATCTTATGAAGATGCATTTATCCGCATTGGGTTCGATCTTATCAGGCCGAAGCCTTTGGACATAAGCATCGTAGCCCCAAACTTTTAAGAAACGACAGCTTAGGTTTCTGCAAACCATAGTTCGTACGGTGTCATCTCAACAGAACTATGTGGTGCCCTATTAAAGTGAATGTTGTTGTCTCCAATGCATAACCCCAAAACGATAGTGGTAATTCGATAAGAGACATTATAATATGCACCATATCTAATAGGGTGCGGCTACGACGTTCGGACACACCATCAACCTATGGTGTTCCAGGTGGCATTAGGTGTGAAACAATTTTCACATTGTCTTAAATGTATACCAAACTCGCAACTCAGATATTTACCTCCACGATCACATCGTAGACATATTATTCTCTTGTCACGACGATCTTCAACTTCACTCTGAAATTGCTTGAACCTTTTAATAATTCAGACTTGTGTTCCATCAAGTAAATATACAAGTATGTACTCAAATCATCTGTGAAGTAAGAATATAATGATATCCACTGTGTGCCTCATCACTCATTGGACTGCATACATCAAAATGCATTAGTTCCAAAAAGTTACTTTCTTGTTCCATCTCGATGGAAAATGAGGCCTTCAGTCATCTTGCCCATGTGGCATGATTTGCATGTCTCAAGTGATTCAAAATCAAGTGAGTCCAAACGATCCATCTGCATGGAGTTTCTTCATGCGTTTACACCAATAGGGATAGTTCATATGTCTCAAACGATTCAAAAACGAGCGAGTCCAAAGATCCATCAGCATGGAGCTTCTTAATGCGGTTTACACCAATATGACTCAAGTGTCAGTGCCACAAGTAAGTGGTACTATTATTACTACTTTGCATCTTTTGGCATCAATAATATGAACGTGTATCACTACAATCGAGATTCAATGAACCATTCATATTGGTGCATGACCATTGAAGGTATTATTCATGTAGAATAACTTTTATTCTCTAACTTAAATGAATAACCATATTGCAATAAACACAATCCAATCATGTTCATGCTCAACACAAACACCAAATAACATTTATTTAGGTTCAACACTAATCCCGGTGGTAGAGGGAGCGTGCGATGTTGATCACATGAACCTTGGAAACACTTTCAACACATCGTCACCTCGCCTTTAGCTAGTATGTGTTTATTCTGTATTTTTTATTTCGAGTTACTAACACTTAGCAACTTGAACCGGTATCTAATGCCCCAGTGCTACTAGGAGTACTAGTAAAGAACACATCAAAATCATGTATATCCAATATACTTTTGTCGACTTTGCTAGCCTTCTCATCTACCAAGTAACTAGGGTAGTTCCGCTTCAGTGACTGTTCCCCTCATAATAGAAGCACTTGGTCTCGGGTTTGGGTTCAACCATGGGTTTCTTTACTAGAGTGGCAACTGGTTTGCCATTTCATAAAGCATACTTTTAACGCTTACCCTTCTCGAAACTAGTGGTTCTACTAACCATCAACACTTGATGCTCCTACTTGATTTCTATCCCTGACATGTTATATAAGCGGATGCTTGCGAGAGGGGTTAATCATAAGTGGGATGCTTGTCCAAGTAAGGGCAGTACCCAAGCAACGGCGCTAGATATACTTCTGCTACCTCAAAAAGATCTCCGGGAACGGTGCCAGAAATTGTTGTGTCGACGGCACCAGGAATCCTTCAGCTACGGCTACGCCTTAAGGGACTTCCTAGGAAAGTATGCAAACGATTTCCCCCGTAGCCTTGGAGCCTTGCATTGGTGTTCCCTCGAAGCAGAAAGGGTGATGTAGCACAGCGACGGTAAGTATTTCCCTCAGTTTGAGAACCAAGGTATCAATCCGGTGGAAGAGTATCTCAAGATCCTGCACAAACACGAAAAGCTTGCAACCAACGCTATGAAGGGGTTGTCAATCCCTTATAGATTGTTTGCCAAGTGACAATCGAAAGCAACAAAGTAACAAAGCAAAGTAAAAGCGGAGTTGTAAACGATGGATGTGAATAGACCCGGGAGCGGTAGTGTTTACTAGTGGCTTCTCTCATGAAAGCAAGTAGATGGTGGGTGAACAAATTACTGTTAAGCAATTGATAGAACTCTGCAGAGTCGTGACGATATCTATGCAGTGATTATTTCTATAGGCATCACGTCCGAAACAAGTAGAATGATACTTTCTGCATCTACTACTATTACTCCACACGTTGACCGCTATCCAGCATGCATCTAGTGTATTAAGTCCATAAGAACAGAGTAACTCCTTAAGCAAGATGACATGATGTAGAGGGATAATCTCAAACCAATGATAAAACCCCCATCTTTTTACCCTTGACGGCAACCGCTTGATGTGTACCTTGCTGCCCCTACTGTCACTGGGAAAGGTCACCACATGAAAGAACCCAAAACCAAGAACTTCTCCCATTGCAAGAATCATAGATCTAGTTGGCCAAACAAAACCCAAGACTCGGAGAGACTTACAAGGATATCAAATCATGCATATAAGAAATCAGCAAAGACTCAAATATATATCATAGATAATCTGATCACAAGTCCACAATTCATCGGATCTCGACAAACACACCTCCAAATAAGATTACTTCGGATAGATCTCCATGAAGATCATGGAGAACTTTGTATTGAAGATCCAAGAGAGAGAAGAAGCCATCTAGCTACTAACTACGGACCCGTAGGTCTGAAGTGAACTACTCACAAGTCATTGGAGGGGCGATGATGGTGATGAAGAAGCCCTCCACCTCCAAAGTCCCCTTCGACAGGGTGCCGGGAAGGGTCTCCAGATGAGATCTCGTGGAAACGGAAGCTTGCGGCGGCGGAAAAGTATTTTCAAGGCTCCCTTGATCTTTTGTAGAATATTTGGGAATATATAGGCGCAAGATCTAGGTCAGGGGGCGGCCAGGGAGGCCACAAGTCTGCCCACCGCCGCCTCCCCCTGGTGGCGGAGTGGGGGCTTGTCGGCTCCCTGGAGCCCACCTGTCTTGGCCCAAAAGCCCCCTGGACTTCTCCCGTTCGGCAAAAAAATCATTTCGGGGTTTTTCTTCCGTTTGGACTCCGTTCCAAAATCAGATCTGAAAAGAGTCAAAAACACGGAAAAATAGGAACTCACACTTGGCACTGAATCAATAAGTTAGTCCCAAAAAGATATGAAAAGGTACATAAAACATACAAAGAAGGCAAGATAACAGCGTGAAACCATAAAAAATTATAGATACGTTTGAGACGTATCAAGCACCCTCATTGGATTCCGAACGATGTATTCGTCAAGGTGGGCTTAGAGGAATCACCCTCGGGGTCCCACACTTGAGGGGTTGCACGGCAGAGGCATCGTCGGGAATGGTGAAAGAGGAATCACGCTCGATAACCACGATCGACTAGCTATACTACAGAGATATCATGAGGAGTACTTAGCGAGGTGTCACCATTGATACTCGATAGTATCTTTGTAGCGTCGTACAACTAAGGGGGTGTATGTGCTATGTCGAGTCCGGCTCGTCGATCAGGGATTGAGATTTGAAAGCAAAGCGGGGAAACTGGACTACGGGGTCAGAAGGGATGACTGCTCCACCTATACTAAGCAGATTAAAGGTGCAGTACTGAAAGTAGCAGTTCATCAAAAACAGGCTATGCATCAGATATAGGAGCTAAATACGAGAGTAGCAAAATACTAATGCAAGCAGTAGGAAGAAAGACATAGCGATATAGGAATGATCAAGGGGGGGGGGGGGTTGCTTGCCTTGCTGCTCTGCGGCAAAGGACTGATCGGCAGGGTCGTAGATGTACCCAGCAGCAGCGTCAGTCTCGGGGTCTACCAGTAAGAAGAGGGGGAAGAAACAATAAATAATAGCAGCAGTTCAACACAATGCATGCCATGGCAAGATGCAGGCTAGACATGAGCTAACGCAGCAATATCCGTCATAGACGGGTCGGAAGAATATCTCACGATATTTTCTCGGTCTGTGGCTACTACCGGTCAGATGAAAAACGACGGAAAAGTTCCATGTTTATTATGCTAGGGACGCGTGAGAGACGAATGGACCGTGTATCCCGGTTCGTCTCGCTCTGCTGAACAACTTTCATGTTGAAAATATTTTGATCTGACTTACGGATTATTTTATATTAATTTTTAAATTTTTATTAATTATTGAGGAATTAAAAACTGATTCAAATAAATTGATTACAAGCAATTATGACATCAACACTTAGGTGGTCAACTAACTAGTGGATCCCATGCGTCATAGACACAAGTTTTTAATTACGATTAAATAGTAATTAATCAGATTAATTTAGTGGGGGACCTACGTGTCATATACTGCCTAATATGTTTTATTTAACTTAATTAATAGATTCAGCTAACAGCTTATTTAACTAGCTTACCTAATCTTTAAATAGTGCAAGTAACTAAATACTTAATTATCTATTATTATTATTATATTAAGTCCTATTTATTCCAAAACAGTATCTACTATTTAAATAACTGATTAGTCCAATTAGTTAAATTATTAATATCAATTAATTATAAAACTATTTCTATTTATTTTAATTCTTGTCTTTAGGGACATGGTCCCGCATGTCATTGGGACAACGAGCACCGCCTTCACTAAACGCACACATATCTTTACCCCCCATTTTTATACATACCAATATACACACATTCTGTTAACATACATACCTACATGTATAAATTCATACATACATACACATCTCATATATACACTTACATGACTATACACATACAAACATCTAAATACGTTTCATTTCGTTTTTGCCCTAAGACATCTCACGGGCTAATCCCCTCTGTCTAACAGAGAGGAGCCAGAGTGCACATGAGCACTCAGCCGGTGGCTCGACGGAGTGCAGGGAAAACGGAGAGGAGGGGAGGAGCCCAAGGGCTCACCACCGTTGCACAGAAGAGGGCGGCAAGGCTCGGGGTGGTCCGGTGAGGAGGAGGCGGGGAGGCCAGCGAGGTGGTGGAGGCGCCGACGGGGGTCCGGTGGCCGGCGACGGCCAGCGGGGCGCCGGAACCGGCCGGGAGCGGGTCGGTGCGAGGGTGACCAAGGGGCACCGACGATGGGAGTGGGGGAGGGCCGACGATGGTGGTGGCCGGTGGGGTCGTCGGGGAGGCGCTGGCATCGGGGCTCCGGTCGCCAGGGGAAGAGGCGCTCAGGAGTGGAGGCAGGGGCGCTACGGCGGTGGATCTGAAGGGTGGGGTGCTGGCGTTAGGGAGGGACAGGGCGACGGGAGAGGGACGTAGGGGGAGGCTCGCGGCGGCCGGGGTGAGGCTCCAGAGGTCGATGGGATCGAGGATAGTGGGAGACGAGCGGGGCAGCACGTGGTGCAGGGCTTGCGAGGGTAGTGGGGGGGTGGTTCCTGGTGCGGGGGGGGGGGGGGGTGGGATCGGTAGGTGGGGGAGGCGCTAGCGCCAGTGGGCACATGGGGTGGGCGTGGGGCTCTCGGTAGGTAGCGACGTGGTAGGTGGGGGGGGGGGGGTAGCTACGTGGTAGGTGGGGGGACTAGCGAGGGAAAACCTCCTCGCGAGGGGAAGGTTGACGAGTGGCGCAACCCCTCGTTTATGGCGGCGGGCAGAGGGCGCTGGGGCGCTGCTAGGGTTCCCACGCGGCGGTTGGAGGCCTAGCCGGCTGGGCCACTAGGCCCAGTTGGGCCCGACTTTTTTAAATACTATAATATATTTATTTATTCTTTTTTATTTCTACATAGCTTTCTGTTTTAATTATATGGGGACTGCAATAATTTTATAAATGCCCTGTTCACTTTATAAATCATTAGGGAATCTTTATGTCTCTCGTGACATTTTTCTATCTTAAGATCCGAAAACTTTAATTGTTTTGATTTTATTTCAAACTTGAATTTGAATCGTTTGAAGCTATGCGAGATTACCAATAGTAATCCCAGTGACGTGTCACCATTAGCATAGGTTTACTGTAGCTTAATTTACCGGGGCGTCACAACTCTCCCCTACTAACAAGAATTCTCGTCCCGAGAATTTAGAAGTAGAAGGAAAGAGCTCGGGGTATTCATCACGAAGATGATCCTCGCGTTCCCAAGTGGCTTCATTTTCAGAATGATTTGACCACTGCAGTTTTAGGAACTTGGTGACTTTGCGACGAGTCTTACGTTCAGCTTGGTCGAGAATACAGACCGGATGCTCTTTATAAGGGAGGTCTTGTTGCAGCTCAAGCATATCATGGTCCACTGCTCGGGTAGGATCCTTGAAGCAACGGCGGAGCTGAGACACATGGAAGACATCGTGAACCTGGGATAGGTTTGACAACAGTTCCAATTGATAAGCCACTTTTTCACGCCTGACGAGAACAGTGAAAGGACCAATATAGCGAGGAGCTAACTTGCCCTTGATCCCAAAACGATGTGCACCTCTCATTGGTGTGACGCGAAGATAAGCCTTTTCACCAGGTTGATAGACCATATCTTGATGATGACGGTCATACTGACTCTTCTGACGAGACTGAGCAGCCTTCAGATTCTCATGAACAATGCAGACTTGATCTTCGGCATGTTGAATAATATCCAGACCGAAGAGTGATTGGTCCATTGAACGGTGGCTCTGGAATTCCATATGAAGCTAAGTGTAAGGATACTTTAAAGTCAAAAATGTACAGGAGAGTCAGGTTTCAATCCTGTGGAACTTTTGGTTATGGGTCCACCATGTGGGCCGAGAGTAGGTAGAGGGGTGACATCTTGTACGGTATTGGTAACAAGACATGTCAGAGGATAACCTGTCAGTTTGTTGGCAACAACATCGGTACCAAGGGTGGGGGACGAATAGAACCATTTTCCTGCTCATTGAAACGAGGCGGACCCATAGGCAAGGTCCTCGTCCACCGGCGGCTACCGTAATGTTATCCACACTAGTAACAGGGTCTTACTGATAGAGTTGTATACCGATGTATTACCTAAGCAGGGAATTAACACTATTTGGATAAGTTATGCCACAAGAAAGGTCAAATAGACCAATAGGAAGGAAATTGTGTTCACACACACACGTAAGTATACCATTCTCGAGAAAAAAATAGAGTATGGTATACATGATAGGTCATCAAGTACATAACCTTTTAGATAAAGAGGCAAGAAGAATCATGATGTTTACCCATACCACGCGGTCTGGATAATTGATCAGGAACAATTTAGCATTGCGCTTCCAATGTTCCTGTTGAACCTTGAAGTACCACATCCGTGCTTCGGGGTAGCATCAACATGGTCATCAAATAAAGGTTGGACTTAGGGGTATACAAAGAGGAACCATGATGAACAACTTATAAAATTAAGTCATACAATTTCCTCATGGTAGAATGGCGAATCTTGCATATGGAATAATTTATAAAAATAGGTCCTTCGGCCCGGTGCATCGGAAAGACAACATCGTACTGATTTGCCTAAAGACCAAAGTTATAATTATTAGGAAATGTTCCGACCATCATATGTGCCTGAGATTCAGATCTAATTGGTGTCAGGACACCTCAGACTCAAGTTACCGGAGAAGAAAAGAAGATGATGCATGATTCTCACGGTATGAACTTCACAAGCAATCCTTGGATCACGAGTTGGATTGTAAGACACATGAACACCATGTCAAGACATTCGTGCCCACGTGGAATTCTTACAACACAATGCAACCGAGTTCTGATTTGAGAACCCTCATCAAGGATATCGAGGTCCATGTGTAAGCCTCTATTAGCTATTATGAAGCAACCTCTTTTCCTTGATCAAATCAGTCAGTGGCTTGGCGTGCTAAGAGAAATTATAAGAAGTGAAGATAACAAAGCTTCAAAACATATAACACTTCGCACATGCGTGAATGATTTGGTATTTCCCAAGAGGAAGCGAAACAAAACTTTCACATCTTCACGGCGGAAGGAGTGCACGTGAACTTTGGGAAATACACTTGTACTATCCACATATTCTTCATGAGCTAGGCACAAGGATAATGGTTTCAAGAGCTTCATCGTGGAACATGGAGAAGTTGAGGGTGTGGCTGATGGGCTCAACAACAATCCCTCAAGATTTTGACAGGGATGAATTTCCAAAATTAAAATGTCAAGGAGATAGCATTTGTCAATTCAAATGGTATAATGTTGTATACTCGAGGGAACATCAACAATTAAACATTGGTCGAAGGTGCACTCGAAAATACGGAATGAGTAGCACAACCAATGCTAGAATGGTGAGTCAAAAACCAACACACCAAGAATGAATGAATCAGTTGTTAACCTCAAGGCAATAGGGTTGCCAAAAGTATTGTGATCACACATCAGAGTTCACTTGATGGTATTTTGGTTTGAAACAACACGAGACCAAGAAATGAATGGTGATGTCGAGAAGTATTACTATATCAAGAATTCTTAAGACGTGTACAATCATCACGATATTCTTGACATAATAGATAGTATTACTCCAAGGTAGAAGATAACATAAGCTAAATAGCAAGGAACTTAAAGGACAACACAAAACATGAGCATGTTTGTGTTGGAGGGAAGGCAAACAAGGATGTCGATGATAATACAGATCACCAAGGGGGCAAGGATGGTAATTCTTATCAAGCATTCGGTCGATACCCTGTGAGAGCTCAGAATGCTAATGGTGATTGATGTTTGCTGTGTATCCCTTGCAACGACGCCAGAAATAATTATGTCGACGGCACCAGGAATCCTTCAGCTACGGCTACGCCTTAAGGGACTTCCTACGTAAGTATGCAAAGGATTTCCCCCGTGGCCTTGGAGCCTTGCGTTGGTGTTCCCTCGAAGTGAAAAGGGTGATGCAGCACAACGACGGTAAGTATTTCCCTCAGTTTGAGAACCAAGGTATCAATCCGGCGGAAGAGAATCTCAAGATCTTGCACAAACACAAAAAGCTTGCACCCAACGCTATGAAGGGGTTGTCAATCCCTTATAGATTGTTTGCCAAGTGAGAACTGAAATCAACAAAGTACCAAAGCAAAGTAAAAGAGGAGTTGTAAATGATGGATGTGAATAGACCCGGGGGCCGTAGTGTTTACTAGTGGCTTCTCTCATGAAAGCAAATAGACGGAGGGTGAACAAATTACTGTCGAGCAATTGATAGAACTGTGCAGAGTCGTGACGATATCTATGCAATGATTATTTCTATGGGCATCACATCCGAAACAAGTAGACCGATACTTTCTGTATCTACTGCTATTACTCCACACGTCGACTGCTATCCAACATGCATCTAGTGTATTAAGTCCATAAGAACAGAGTAACGCCTTAAGCAAGATGACATGATGTAGAGGGATAATCTCAAACCAATGATAAAAACCCCATCTTTTTACCCTTGATGGCAACTGCTTGATGTGTTCCTTTCTGCCCCTACTATCACTGGGAAAGGTCACCACATGACAGAACCCAAAACCAAGCACTTCTCCCATTGCAAGAATCATAGATCTAGTTGGCCAAACAAAACCCAAGACTCGGAGAGACTTACAAGGATATCAAATCATGCATCTAAGAAATCAGCAAAGACTCGAATATATTCATAGATGATCTGATCACAAGTCCACAATTCATCGCATCTCGACAAACACACCGCCAAAGAAGATTACATCGGATAGATCTCCATGAAGATCATGGAGAACTTTGTATTGAAGATCCAAGAGAGAGAAGAAGCCATCTAGCTACTAACTATGGACCCGTAGGTCTAAAGTGAACTACTCACGAGTCATTGGAGGGGCGATGATGATGATGAAGAAGCCCTCCAGCTCCAAAGTCCCCTCCGGCAGGGTGCCGGGAAGGGTCTCCAGATGAGATCTCGCGGAAACGGAAGCTTGCGGTAGCGGAAAAGTATTTTCGAGGCTCCCCTGATTTTTTGCGGAATATTTGGGAATTTATAGGCCAAAGAGCTAGGTCAGGGGCCGGCCAGGGAGGCCACAAGCCTGCCCACCACTGCCTCCCCCGTGGTGGCGGAGTGGGGGCTTGTGGGCTCCCTAGAGCCCACCTGGCTTGGCCTAAAAGCCTCCCGGACTTCTTCCGTTTCGGAAAAAGTCATTTCGGGGTTTTTCTTCCGTTTGGAATCCGTTCCAAAATCAGATCTGAAAAGAGTCAAAAACACGGAAAAACAGGAACTGGCACTTGGCACTGAATTAATAAGTTAGTCCCAAAAAGATATAAAAAGGTACATAAAACATAGAAAGAATGCAAGATAACAGCGTGAAAGCATCAAAAATTATAGATACGTTTGAGATGTATCAAGCATCCCCAAGCTTAACTCCTGCTCGTCCTCGAGTAGGGAAGTGATAAGAATGAATTTTTGATGCTTTCATGCTACCTAGCATAGGTGTCCTTTGTAATTCCTCTTATGTGACGTGAATGTTCAGATCCATTAGATTCAAAACAATAGTTTGCTATTGACGTGGAAACAATAATAATTCAAGCAAACTAGCAAATTAATCATGAACTTTGAAAATAACAAGGCGAAAAGAAAGTTATCCCTACAAAAGCATAAAGTCTGGCTATGCTCTATCATCATTGCACAACGAATTTAAATCATGCACAACCCCGGTATTGGCCAAGTAATTGTTTCACACCTTTACTTTCTCAAACATTTTCAACTCTCACGCAATAGATGAGCGTGAGCCATGGTTATAGCACCATAGATGGTGTATAATGTGGTGGAGGTTGCAAGACAAAAAGGAGAAGATAGTCACATTAACAAGGCATATCAATGAGCTGTGGAGATGCTCATCAATAGATATCAATGTGACTGAGTAGGGATTTCCAGACAAATGATGCACTAGAGCTACAAGTATGTGAAAGCTTATAAAGAAAACTAGTGGGTGTGCATCCAACTTGCTTGCTCACGAAGACCTAAGGCAATTTTGAGGAAGCCTATCATTGGAATATACAAGCCAAGTTATATAATGAGAATTTCCCACTAGCTATATGGTGGTGACAAAACGAGAGACTCTCAATCATGAAGATCATGGTGCTCAATATGCACAACTGTGGAAAAAGTGGTAGCATTGTCCCTTCTCTATTTTTCTCTCATTTTATTTTATTTTGGTGGGCTCTTTGGCCTATTTTTTATGGGATTCTTTGGCCTATTTTATTTCCCCACATGGGACAATGCTCCAATAATGATGATCATCACACTTTCAACTCAAAACTTAGAGCAACTATGACTCTGTATGGAATGCCTTCAGTAGTGTACCGTGGCAATGATCTAGCATGGCATACACATCAATGGAAACATCATGCTAGCTATCTTACAATCGTGCAAAGTTCATGTAGACGTGGTGGCACATATCATGGTGGTAGTTGCATGGCAATATATCTCGGAATGACTTTGAAAAATCCATAGTAGGTAGGTATGGTGGCTGTTTTGAGGGAGGCTAATGGTGGGTTTTGTGCACCGGCGAAAGTTGCGCGGCACTAAGAAGATAGTGACGGTGGAAGGTGAAAGTGCATCTAAACCATGGACTTAACATTAGTCATGAAGAACTCATATACTTGTTGCAGAAGTTTTGTTAGTAATCGAAACAAAGCATTCAACGGATACTCCTAGGGGAAGGGTTGGTAGGTATAAACCGTCGCATGATCCCGACCGCCACGCAAAGGATGACAATCAATATACTAATCATGCTCAGATTTCATCACATAGCGGTTCTCCATACGTGCATGCTACGGGAATCACTAACTTCAACACAAGTATTTCTAGATCCACAACACATTACTACCATGACTTCAATATTACCATAACCACAACTCAAAACTAATTGAGATGAATCAAACTTCTCTAACTATTCAATGCACATGAAGGTGGAAGTTTTCGTATCCCTTTGGACAACTACCCATTTTGAGACTACTTTCAAAGCACAGATCAACTTCCAAGCCACGCACCACTGCGTTCTAAAAGATATAAGTGAAGCACATAGAGCAAAAGTATCTAGCTCAAAAGATATAAGTGAAGCACATGTGAGCTGAATTGTCTACCAGAAGATATAAGTGAAGCTCGACAAAATTACGGTGTGTGCATGTCTCTCTCTCTAGGTGTGCAACAAGGATGATTGTGACACAACAACAAAAAAATACTCCTACGATACAAGACGCTCGAAGCAAAAACACATCACATGTGGTGAATAAAAATATAGCCCCAAGTAACGTCACCGATAGATTGAAGACGAGAGAGGGGATGCCTTCCCGGGGTATCCCCAAGCTTAGGCTTTTATGACATCCTTGAATCTCTTGGGGTGCCTTGGGCATCCCCAAGCTTGAGCTCTTGCCACTCTTTGTCTTTTTGTCCATAAGAACTTCACCCAAAGCTTGAAAACTTCACAACACGAAACTTAAACAGAAACTCGTGATAACATTAGTACAAGAAAGCAAACCACCAATTCCTTAGGTACTGTAGCAAACTTTAAATTCTACTTGTGCTAATGTTGGGTTACTGTACTTTCAATCTTCCATGGCTAATACCCCCGATACTATCCATAGTTTCATCAAAATAAGCAACCAACATAACAAAAACCGAATCTGTTAACAGCAGACCAGTCTGTAGAAATCTGTATGTTCGGTATATCTCTGCTACTTCAAACATTCTGAAAACTTACGACAGTCTGAAGAATTTGCGTAGAAATGAGAAGAAAAAAGAATCGACTCCAAAGCTCTTAGAGAAAAAAAATGAAAATTCTTTTCGTGAGCAGAAAGTTTCTGTCTTTTCCAGCATGACCAAACGATCATCCTCAAGACTAATCATGACGGTTTTGCTTGGCACAAACGCAAAAAGAAACAGAAAAAACACAATCATAACAGAATTATGAAAGTGTGGAAAACACAAAACAGAAAGAAAAAGGATAGATTTGTTGGGTTGCCTCCCAACAAGCGCTTTTGTTTAAAGCCCTTAGCTAGGCATTCAATGATGCTCACACAAAAGACAAGAATTGAAGCACAATGAGAGCATCCTAAAGCATGTGAAGATCACATCTAAGTCTAACATAATTCCTATGCATAGGCATTTTGTAGGAAAATAAATTGTCAAGACAACTAATAGTTGCCATATGCAAGGAAGAAGAAAGAGACAATAACAATCTCAATACAACGAGAGGTAATTTGGTAACATGAAAGTTTCTACCAAAATATTTTACTCTCTCATAGCAATTACATGTGGGATCATATTCAAATTCAACAATATAGCTATCCCATAGGAAATTCTTTTCATGATCCACATGCATGCAAAGTTGACGCTCTTAAAAAATAGTGGGATTATCATCAAATAAAGTCATGACTTCTCCAATCCCACTTCCAATATTATTGCAAATATTATATTCATCATGGGGTTTGAACAAATTTTCAAGATCACAAGAAAGATCATCACCCCAATCATGATTATCGCAACAAGTAGTGGTCAAAGAAACACTATCATCCCCAAGCTTAGGGTTTTGCATAATTTTAGCATGATTATCACTAATAGAATTTATAGTTAAACCATTGCAATCATGCTTTTCATCCAAGGAGCCCTCGTGAATCACTTCATGAATTTCTTCCTCACAATTTTCAGATTCACGCATCTTATGCAAAACTCCAAAGAAATAGTCAATTGCCCTCAACTCACTAGCAATTTGTTCCACACGAGTGGATCTCTTAAAGAGACTAGCAAGTGGATGAGGATCCATATCACTAGATTTTCAGCAAGCGAAGATGCAAGCATATTGAGGGCACATGGCACACAAGTGAAAAAAAGTAACGAGAGAAAAGGGCGACCGAAAAGGCGAAGGAGAAAGGCAAATGAAAACGGCAAATGTGAAGTGGGGGAGAGGAAAACGAGAGGCAACTGGCAACAAAAGTAAATGCAAGAGAAGAGTTTTTTAGATATATTTGGATAGATCTTGATTTCTCCTCCTCGGCAACGGTGCTAGAAATACTTCTGATGTTTGCTGTGTATCCCTTGCAACGGCGCCAGAAATAGTTGTGTCGACGGCACCAGGAATCCTTCAGCTACGGCTACGCCTTAAGGGACTTCCTAGGCAAGTATGTAAAGGATGTCCCCCGTGGCCTTGGAGCCTTGCCTTGGTGTTCCCTCGAAGCGGAAAGGGTGATGTAGCACAGCGACGGTAAGTATTTCCCTCAGTTTGAGAACCAAGGTATCAATCCGGCGGAAGAGTATCTCAAGATCCTGCACAAACACAAAAAGCTTGCACCCAAGGCTATGAAGGGGTTGTCAATCCCTGATAGATTGTTTGCCAAGTTAGAACTGACAGCAACAAAGTAACAAAGCAAAGTAAAAGCGGAGTTGTAAACGATGGATGTGAATAGACTCGGGGGCCGTAGTGTTTACTAGTGGCTTCTCTCATGAAAGCAAATAGACGGAGGGTGAAAAAATTACTGTCGAGCAATTGATAGAATTCTGCAGAGTCGTGACGATATCTATGCAATGATTATTTCTATAGGCATCACGTCCGAAACAAGTAGACCGATACTTTCTGCATCTACTATTATTACTCCACACGTCGACTGCTATCCAGCATGCATCTAGTGTATTAAGTCCATAAGAACAGAGTAACGCCTTAAGCAAGATGACATGATGTAGGGGGATAATCTCAAACCAATGATAAAAACCCCATCTTTTTACCCTTGATGGTAACTGCTTGATGTTTGCCTTGCTGCCCCTACTGTCACTGGGAAAGGTCATCACATGGCAGAACCCAAAACCAAGCACTTCTCCCATTGCAAGAATCATAGATCTAGTTGGCCAAACAAAACCCAAGACTCGGAGAGACTTACAAGGATATCAAATCATGCATATAAGAAATCAGCAAAGACTCAAATATATATCATAGATAATCTGATCACAAGTCCACAATTCATCGGATCTCGACAAACACACCGCCAAAGAAGATTACATCGGATAGATCTCCATGAATATCATGGAGAACTTTGTATTAAAGATCCAAGAGAGAGAAGAAGCCATCTAGCTACTAACTACGGACCCGTAGGTCTGAAGTGAACTACTCACGAGTCATTGGAGGGGCGATGATGATGATGAAGAAGCCCTCCAGCTCCAAAGTCCCCTCCGGCTGGGTGCCGGGAAGGGCCTCCAGATGAGATCTTGCAGAAACGGAAGCTTGCGGCGGCAGAAAAGTATTTGCGAGGCTCCCCTGATTTTTTGCGGAATATTTGGGAATTTATAGGTCAAAGACCTAGGTCACGAGGCGGCCAGGGAGGCCACAAGCCTGCCCACCGCCGCCTCCCCTGGTGGCCGAGTGGGGGCTTGTGGGCTACCTGGAGCCCACCTGGCTTGGCTCAAAAGCCCCCTGGACTTCTTCCGTTTTGGAAAAAATCATTTCGGGGTTTTTCTTCCGTTTGGACTCCGTTCCAAAATAAGATCTTAAAAGAGTCAAAAACACGGAAAAAACAGGAACTGGCACTTGGCACTGAATTAATAAGTTAGTCCCAAAAAGATATAAAAAGGTACATGAAACATACAAAGAAGGCAAGATAACAGCGTGAAACCATCAAAAATTATAGATACGTTTGAGACGTATCAGTGATCACGACACATTTGTCGTGAAGCTTCACGAAGATGAAATCGATCAGCGACGACATTAAGCAAGGGAATGATGAAGCAAGAGGTTGTCGGAAACACAGTTTAGACTGCTAGCTCAGAATTGAGATTGACTTTCAGGACAACCAACATGATTTGAAAAGCTCGATGCAAGCTTAACGCATAGTTGGAATTGTGTTCCAGGGATGAAGTGTATAGATAGCATGGTCGAGCTCCAACATGACGTCAAAGAAGTAACTTAACATGTTGGAATGACATGATCGAGTACAAACTCGTAAAGAAGGAAGATTACTAAAAATTGTTGAATCGCAATGCATAGTCGATGCAGTTATCGATGTACTCGCGTGTCCAAGAACTCAAACACGAGGAAACTGGAATAAATGAAAATAGCATAGTTGATGAGGAGATCACAAGAAGTTATATAGCTCCGTGATATCCTCAAGCTACAAGGAACAATACTTGGAGGTAGATCAACATTAAGGCTTGGACCGATGTATTGATCTGAAGAAGACAAGTACCTTAACTCGTCTGAGAATAAAATCAAGGTAGGAAAACATGGTTGGAACCACGATTGCAAAGGTCAAGATCACAGATACCAGATTTAAACCACAGAATGACTGATTATTGATACGAGAAGCTTCTATGATAGGATCAACGTCGTTTCCATGGGCATGAACACAAAGTTCAACGTCGACTCCCACTTCATCAATGCATCACCTTCCATTTACTCCTCGACTTTGATCAGGTTGTAGCTTTGAAAGGATATTCGGTAAAGCACCAGAAGAGTAAGACTCATGAAAACTTTTCGAGTCATATTGATTTAGGAAGGCATAGGTTCAACTCCTCGGGGCATCTTAGGAACATATACCATACACTCCAAGAGTAATTAACACATGCTTGAAGGGCATGGCTGACAAAAGCGTAGGGTACAACTCATCAGAGGGAGAAGACACAATTGACCAATGGCGGCATGTGTCAGGGGAAACAATCACAAGAAATTTTCGAAAGTAAAGGATGCCGTCGGATAATAACCCAGCAATGAGTCTGGCAGTCCACAAAAGATCTGATGTGAGTATCAGTACTCAATCACAGGGAGATAGGATGCAATGCATCGGGTTATAGAACATCTGAAAAATATCGATACTTAGCTACCAAAGGAATTAGGATTTCCAGGTTGGTGTATCATAATCAGATGCTCCGACCAATATACAAGTAAGTTGAATGGACTTAGATGGACAACCAATCAAAGTTGATTTGTCAAGAACCAGCTCTGTCTGGAGGGACGTCTGAGCCGGAAGATAATTTATGAGTCACAACAGATGATTGTGTGAATTCACACCAAGGTAGAATCAATAAGATCGTAGGAAAAATCACAAAGGATTTTAATGAATTGTTGCTAGACATATGGATTTAACCATAACACAAGCTGGTGAGAAAGGTCAAAGGCAAAAGGCTACTGGGGATTCCAAAAGATCGAATAGCAATTCAAAGAACCTTCGAACCCCATGACAACTTATGACGGACGAATCACTGACAAGACAATTCGTTGCATTTCGTAAAACAAGAGCAACTGGAAAATAAAATTATGACGACATTTGCATGTAGACATACATAAGGGTTGACTGAGGAAGGGAAACCGCAAGAGCGATGGGCACAAGTTCTTAAGAGAACATCAAAGAGTAACTGCAATTCTTCTGACGGATAAGGCCATCGTCCGTAATACGGGGCTCCCCGGGAGTGAATATTTACGAGAGCCTAATGTTAGAGTTAGCAAAACCTTTAACCCAAAAGAGAAGAGAGAGTAGAACCTAGAGTATAGGAAAGGAGTAATAGATACTAATACCACCCAATTGAGATCTGGGCCCGTAAGCCACAACATCGGTGTTAGTAAAGTTTGTCAAACACTAGACTCAACTTCGACCAAGTAGTTGGAAAGGGGGCTACCTACAAGCAGTCGGCTCTGATACCAACTTGTGACACCCTTGATTTAATCGTACGCTAATCATACACGCAAATGCGTACGACCAAACTCGAGGACTCACGGGAAGATATCACAACACAACTCAAGACACAAATAAAATAATACAAGCTTCATATTACAAGCCAGGGGCCTCGAGGGATAGAATACAAAAGCTCGTTAAACACACGAGTCAGCAGAAGCAACAATATCTGAGTACAGACATACACATGGGGGTGCCTTAGAGAAGGCTATCACAAAAGGAACACGATCGAACGAGGTGAGGCCTCCTGCCCGGGAACCTCCTAACTACTTCTATTCTTCAGCGGCCTCCAAGAAGAAGACACCATCGGGATGGCAGACATCGGCAAGAAACTCCACTCCTGGGCTCCATCATCTGGTCGCAGCAACGGATGAAGGGGGCAAAGGGGGAGCAAAGCAACGGTGAGTACTCATCCAAAGTACTCGCAAGTCTTACATTAGAACTATGCTAAGTATGCATCAGTATCAAAGAAGGGGGGGGTTATATGTGGACTGACTGAAGCAAAGCGAGAAATGAGAGAGAAAATCCTAGTCCTATCGAAGACTAGCATCTTCAGGGTCTTGCAGCAATAGAAGAGAGTAGAACAGGTGTAACACAATTAATAGTCATATTGTTGCAGCATTATTAAAGTGAGGTCACGCCTGGAGATCCTCCCTCGACTCCGTGCGAGGAAGCAATCCCGAGGCAACTAATTCCAGTTAAGTAACAGTTGTAGTTGTATAAGATGAGGGCACAACTCCAAGCCGACCTGTTACCGTGGACACGACCATTCGAATAGTTAATTTTCATCCCTGCAGGGGTGCACCACATTTCCCGTCACACTCGATAACACTCTAGCCGGACACACTTTTCTGGGTCATGCCCGACCTCGGAATATCGACACGTCGCAGCCCCACCTAAGACTCAACAGAGAGGCCAGCCCGCCGGTCTAACTCCTAAGCACAAAGGGTTCATGGGCCCAGTTCCCCTTCGCGCTCCTGCATGATGCATGGGCGGCCGACGTCAGTCCTAGCATCCCTTAATCACAAGCGCGATGCATCTCGGGACCACTCGGGCGTGCGTTGCTACATTGCTGACATCTGAAAAGCTTCAGCTCATACCGCGACGTCGAGTACCCATAATTCTTCCCACGTAGCCGTTTAGTGCGAAAAGGTCTCCAACCAACCCAGATCAAATACCCAAATCCATTATCATTTTAAATAGGCCATCAACACAATATCGCGGGAATCCACCCGTCTAACATCTAATCACCAATGATCCCAGTAACATGGTTGAGTAACTATGTGGTTGTAACATCGGGGGGAAATCCGAGGTATCACCCTCATTGGATTTCGAACGATGTATCCATCAAGATGGGCTTAGAGGAATCACCCTCGGGGGTCCCACACTTGAGGGTTGCACGAGAGAGGCATCGTCGGGAATGGTGAAAGAGGAATCACCCTCGATAACCACGACCGACTAGCTATACTAGACAGATATCATCAGGAGTACATAGAGAGGTGTCACCCTCGGTACTCCATAGTATCTGTGTAGCGTCGTAACTAAGGGGGTGTATGTGTTGTGTCGGGTCTGGCTCGTCGATCAGGGATCGAGATTTGAAAGCAAAGCGGGGCAACTGGACTACGGGTTTAGAAGGGATGACTGCTCCACCTATACTAAGCAGATTAAAGGTGCAGTACTGAAAGTAGCAGTTTATCAAAAACAGGCTATGCATCAGATATAGGAGCTAACTACAACAGTAGCAAAATACTAATGCAAGAAGTAGGAAGAAAGACATAGGCGATATAGGAATGATCAAGGGGGGGGGGGTTTGCTTGCCTTGCTGCTGTGCGTCAAATGACTGATCGGTAGGGTCGTAGATGTACCCGGCAGCAGCTTCAGTCTCGGGGTCTACTGATAAGAAGAGGGGGAAGAAACAATAAATAATAGCAAAAGTGCAATACAATGCATGACATGGCAAGATGCATGCTAGACATGAGCTAATGCAGCAACATCCGTCATAGTCGGGTCGGAAGAATATCTGACGATATTTTCCGGGTCTGTGGCTACTACCGATCAGATGGAAAACGATGGAAAAGTTCCATGTTTGCTATGCTAGGGCGCGTGACAAACGAATGGACCGTGTATCCGGGTTCGTCTCGCTCTGCTAAACAACTTTCATGTTGAAAATATTTTGATCTCACTTATGGATTATTTTATATTATCTTTTAAAATTTTATTAATTATTTAGAAATTAAAAACTGATTTAAATAAATTGATTAAAAGCAATTATGACATCAGCATTATGTCATGCTCACATCAGGAGTTGACTGGTCAACTGACCAGTGGGTCCCATGCGTCATAGACACAAGTTTTTAATTAAGATTAAATAGTAATTAATAAGATTAATTTAGGGGGTACCCACGTGTCATATACTGCCTAGTATGTTTTATTTAACTAAATTAATAGAGTCAACTAACAGCTTATTTAACTAGCTTACCTAATCTTTAAATAGTGCAACTAACTAAATACTTAATTATCTATTATTATTATTTTATTAAGTCCTAATTATTCCAAAACAGTATTTACTATTTAAATAACTGATTAGTCCAATTAGTTAAATTATTAATATATTTTTTGACCGGCTACTGTAGGGAAAACCCCCCACAGCCTCTTTTCATTTATTCCCATATATAAGAGCAATATGTACAAGAAGAAATTAGAATGTACAAATGGGATGAGGAGCTAAGGCTACAAACCTCAAGGAGGCCAAAAGGGAACCCATTTAAGGAGATCATCCCTAAACTAGCCTTAATCCTATGAGCTAACAGGGAAATGTCATGGATGAAACTAGATCTCCATTTTCTGAACTTTGGCTGCTCTTGGTTAAAGACCTTGGCATTTCTGACAGTCCAGATGTTCCAACATGCAGTGAAGACCACCTCAGCAAAAAAGGGGTTATGGAAGTCTCGCTTAGCAGCTGCAGTAGCACTCCACATGGATGGACCCTGCCATGTGATCTGCAGGTAATTCCAGACCCTCGTACTGAAAAGACAGTTGAAGAATAAGTGATCTCTGTCTTCCTTGACTCGAGAAGGGCATAGAACACAGAGATTGGAGTCGAAACATTCCAGTGACGCCGTTCAAGCATGTCTTGGGTGTTAAGCCTATCCTTGATGAGCATCCAGGCAAACATCTTAATCTTCATGGTACAACAACTTTTCCAGATCCAGTTGAGTAAAGGGTTTGGTGTAATACTGCTGTGAATGTGAGTATAGAATCTCTTGGCTGTGTAGGCCTTAACATCCTTTCCCCATACCCATATGCGAGAGGCCTGGTGATCAATACCCAGGTCTTGAAGCAAATATTGAACTGAAAGCAGCTCCCGGTAAGCTTGAGCAGACAGTGGCAAGTGGAACATAGAGAGCATTATGTCATCGTAAAAGGCTTTAAAGACCTCTTGAGTTGTGCAGAAAGGATCAGCCACAAAAGAAAAAAGTCTTTGGAATCTAGCAGCCAGGGGCCTAGTGGAGTTTCCAATCAACCAGGAGTCAAACCAAAACAGGAAGGAGTCACCCTTGTTAGGCTGAACATATGTAACTGATCTGAATTTGTCAAGCCGTTTACAGATATCCTTCCACCAAAAAGAACCACAAAGGGCAGTTCCATGAGGTACTGTGTCATGATAGTAAGTGTTCCAGATTAAGTTAACCCATGGGATATCAGCATGATTTAGAAATTTATCAACATGCTTGAGCAGCAGTGCTTCATTCTGGATTGCTAGATTCATAATTCCTAACCCCCTTTATTTTTTGGTCTGCACACCAGTTTCCAGGCAGCAAGAGAGGGTGCATGATCTTGCCCATTTTTCCTCCATAGACATTGCCTCTGAATTCTTGCAAGCTGCTTCAGTATGCCTGGTGGGATATCCAGACTGCATAGGAAGAAGATAGGCCCAGAAGACAGTGCTGAATTTAAATACTGTAACCTTCCCCCCTGAGCCAGAAAAGATGAACTAGCACTGAGCCTTCTTTCCATGTTATCAACGAGTGGCATGAGATCAATGATTCTTGGTTTAGTTGTCCCAACTGGAAGGCCAAGGTATGTGAAGGGCAAAGATCCCACTTTGCAGCCAATGGAGTCTGTCAGGTCCTGGAGTTGCTGTGGAGGAGTGTTGACAGGTAGAATGGCAGATTTGTGATAATTCACATGTAATCCAGTGGATTGGGAGAAAAGTAAGAGCATTTTCTTGAACTGTAACAATTGATGTTTATCAGCACGTAGGATGATAAGGGTATCATCAGCATATTGCACTATAGGGAAATCCTTATCATGACAAGGTATGGGCAGCTGAATCAGACCCTCCATCAGCAGTTGGTTAACCAGAGTCTGTAAAAAATCAGCAGCAATAGCAAAAAGAAGTGGGGACATGGGATCTCTCTGCCTGACTCCTTTCTTGCACATAAACTTCTTTCCAAGCATACCATTGATCAGGACCGAAGATGAGCCAGAAGTTAGGAGTTGCTTTACCCAAAGTATCCATCTATCATTGAAGCCTTTGTGTTTGAGAATCTGAAAAATGAACTCATGCTCCACAGAGTCGAATGCCTTTTCAAAATCCAGCTTGAGAATGACTATTGGTTTCTTGGATTGATGGCATTGCTGCAGGTACTCTAGAGTCCATCCAACACAATCTTGAATGGTTCTAGACTTGATAAAACCATACCGATTCTTGTGAAGACACTTCACAATCTGCAACTGTAACCTGTTAGCAATCATTTTGGACAGAAATTTGAGGCCCATCCCAGTAAGTGATATTGGTCTGTAATCTCCCACTTGTTCATGTGATCTCTTCTTGGGAATCAGAGTAATATAAGATGAGTTCATGTTCTCAAGTTGAGCATGACCAGCATGGAAAGCAGCAACAAGTTGATAAAACTCAGGGGAGATAATGGGCCAGCATTTTTTTGAAGAAAAGACCATTAAAACCATCAGGTCCAGGAGCTTTGTCAATGGGAATTTCCTGAACAGTCTTGTCCATTTCAGACTTAGAAAAAGGTTCTGTGAGAATATCCAAACCCTCCACCTTCTGAAGCATAGATTGTAAATCAAATGCCAAGTTAATGCCAAGAGAAGTTCCCATTCTATCCTTAAAGGATGCCCCAAAACATGCAGCAATTTGATCATGATCAGATATGATTGAACCATCATTTAACTTGAGAGATGCAATGGAATTCCTCCTATATATCTCAGTTGCCATAGCATGAAAGAATTTAGTGTTTTCCTCACCAACTTTAACAAATCTGATAGTGGCTCTCTTTTTCAGTATAAGCACTGGAGATGCAAAAGATGCTCCAAGTGTAATTTAACAATATTCCTGAAGTTAGCCTCTGGTCTGAAGAGTGTCCTCAATTCCTCAAGCTCATCCAAGCACAACACAACTTGATTGCATCTGGAGATGAAAATTTTCAACTGGGATAGGTTTGTCTGCCATTTTCTCAGAGCCTGCCTAAGATGTTTCATCTTATCCATAATGACAGCAGTAATATGGGTTTTCCTGGAAGGAATGAGCCAGGATTGCTGAACACACTCCATGAAGCCCTCCATTTCAACCCAGTAGTTTTCAAAACAAAATAAGTTACACTTAGGGTGGAAGTATTGACAGTGACCACACAAGGAACATGATCAGAAGCTGTGTTTGCAAGGGGGAGCACTTGTGTAAGAGGATATGAGGAGATCTAGTTGGCTGATGTGAAAAACCAGTCAAGCTGCTCCAGAAGAGGGGAATCTTGCATATTGGACCAAGTGAAAGATCTCCCTTTAATGGGTAGTTCCAGTAATCCCAGATGCCCAATAATTTCATTGAAGATGAACATATCATTTACATCAGCCCCAGGAAGGTTTTTGTTGTCAGGGGATCTAATGAAATTAAAATCTCCAAGAAGTAACCAATTAGCCCCAGTGGGTATATGAAGATTGTATAGCCAGCTAACAAATAGATCTCTAGCTTCACCTTGACACGGACCATAGACATTCACCAAAGTCCAAGATTCACCAGTATGATTTGAGGTAAAGGAGATGATCAAACCATAGGGTGTGCATTCAACTAACTGACCAGTAAGAATGGAAGAGTTCCAAAGGGTGATAAGCCCCCCTGATGCCCCCCTGGAGGGAGAGTAGGCAAACTGATCAAAACGTTTGGGAAAGAAACACTTGACTGTACGAAACTCAATTGACTGCATTTTGGTTTCCTGCAAGCACACCACGGCAGCTAGGCTCTCATGAATCTTGTTATGAACCGCACGTTGCCTATGGTCCGAATTTAGGCCACGCACATTCCAACACAACACACGCCAACTTCTCGTAGAACGACTTTCCATTGGACAATTTACAAAGAGCAAACGCAGGGCTATGTAATAGACCGTGCGACCAAGGTTCAGTTAACCAAAAGATAGAGCAAGCAGAAGTCTCATAGTACATGGAGCCAATACAATAACAAATTAACATAAGTGAACTAATCATCAGTAGATGATGGCGCGGAATCAACATGATCTTCCATAAGTCGATCCACAGTTAGCTTCTCAGGGGCAATGCCAAGTGTCTGCCCGACCGCTTGTATCACTGGAATAGGAGTGGCAGGAGGTACTTGCACATCATCAGACTCCTGCAGTGGAGAAGGCATTGGCTTGGCCTTGGGTTTCCTCTTCTTGGGGACGTGCGCTGGCAGCTCCTGCAAGATCGGTTTGAAGCCATCCCGCTTGATGGAGCCGCGGGTGCATCGACGAACAGAGGAGTCGACGACAGGAGTGGCCTTCTTGCGGGTCCCTTTCTTCGTTGGAGCAGGAGATTGAAAGGAGAAGTACTCTGTAAACGAAGATGGACTGACAGGGATTACCTCATCCACGGAGAGTGTGCTGCTTGCAGGCTCTGGTGGTGGTAGCTCTGGAGCAGCAGGGTCGAAGGCCGCCGCCCATGATCGCTTGGGGATCACAATGGGCACCACCATTGGCATCTGTAGCTGGCGAGGCACGTGCATAGAGGTAGCAGCTCCCATTAAAGCATCAAAAGTACGGGACCATGATAGAACCGGCGGCAGAGGAGGCCCATAAAAAACCCTGGCAGCCCCAACAAAGAGGTTGCCAGACTGAATCTGAGGGGGTTTGTATGGGATAATCGCCAGAGGATTGTCATCTTGCGCCTCCTCCACCCCTAGCACATCCTCCTCCGGCTCAGCACCAGGATCCTGGACAACCGGTGCCATGTCAATGTCAGGGGCGACAGGGTTAGCCACTACCACATCCAGGTTGGGAACCGGGGGGGGGGGGCTTGATTAGCAGGTTCCGCCTCAATGTCACCCTGCGGCTGAGGGTCGAGGTCGACAAGCCCATGAACCGAGTCAGAGGAAGAAGGACTCGGTTGATCAATCACCATGGACTCCTGATCCTGAACAGGATCAACAGCAGGTGCTTCTGGGGCTGCTTCAGGTTCCCATCCTCCTGCATCAGCAGCTGCCGGCGGCTGTCCCCAACCACCGTCATCAGCAGCAGCAGCAACAGGTACCACTGGATCTTCAGGTGCTAGCGGCACCGCATTCCATCCCAACGCAGGTTACAGGGGCAGAGCAAATTGCAGGTTGTCATTGACGAGATGTCCAGGAAGTGGGTGAGGGTTGCCATTGAGGGGCATGGGATCCTCATCATTGGGCAGTACTTCGGCAGGCGCCGCCCCCAGGATGTATACAGGTGCAGACGAGGACACCTTGCTCCCCAAGCATCATATTCAGAGAAGTTGATACTGCGAGGGACAAGTCGGTCGTCAGGGAACGATGCAAACACAATGGATTGAACCAAGTAAGGATCATCGCTGACCCAATGATGGAACTCTCCGAAGGTGTTGACAGCAGCCCGCAAGTCTTCAGTATTGCGGAAGTCCAGGGGGGCCCCCAGAAGCATGAGACACTCATGGCGAAAACCCTCTTGTCCACGGAAACCAACGCCCTGATCATGTCGCAAGAAGCACACTACAGAGTTATGGGAAACTTCCTGCAGAACCATGTGAACCGCAGCGTAGCTCTCCGCCGCATCTCTAAGTTCAAACGGCCCAACGCCCTCAATCCATGGCTGGGCCGATCGAACATGAACTCCTCGGTGAAGAAGAAGAGCGGCTACTTCTTGCCGTACCTGGACCAAGTGGTCAGCCGGGGGCGCAGGGTGGACGTCAGCAATTACAAAGCGCTCATGTCGCCTGGGGATGGGGACAGCAGGCGTGGTGTAGGTCCGAGGCAGCCGGTCAGGTCCTCCGTCAATGATGTTGTGGCCCGGCGGGAGAAAGAACTCAGGGTCGAGCTTGAAGTTCGCCATTGCGGGAGGCGGTGGCGGAGTGGTAGGCGGCGTCTCAGAGGGAGTTCGAGGATGCGACGGCGATGAGACAAGGCGGAACTGTCCTGCATGCATTGCGGTTTTGCCAAGAGTATCAGCAGTTCCCGAGATATCAGCGACAAGGGAGGTGGTGAGTCTCTTACAGTTCCAAGTAAGACAATTATTACGCATAAAAGAGGCTCCTCTAGATCGTGCGTGGCCCACAGCTCTGTCAGCGTATCCAGGCGAAGTCGTGCAGTTGGCAGCTAGATGTCCCCGAGCGTTACAAATCGAGCAAGAAAAGATCTCCTCAACCAGGCCAGTAATAAGTTCATCAAAGGCCAGACGAGCTTGCTGTGTGGAGGGAATATCCATCCTAGGATTAGGTTCGGGCCGAGAGAAGGAGGTAACCTCAGCAGGCTCATTAATGAGCATGGAAATCGGCCCACAGTCCAAACTTTCCACCGATAATTGATTCTCATAATTCAAAACACCATGAATCTCGGCGGGATCAGCTGCAGCACCTTGTTGCACGGGAGAAGTTCCGTTAATTTTGGCTATTTGAAAATCAGCTCCGGGAGATCCGGGGGGTGACTGTTGGCGAGAAACGGTGCCGAACGTGATATGCGGCGTGGTCGTCGTCCACCGGAGTTCTGCCGGTGGTGGCACAGAGATGATGACACGTTCAGGAGAAGGCACCGTATAACCAGCCTGTTCAAGCATGAGTAGCTCATCGTGGGAAATATGACATCTATAAGCCTTGCAAACCTCATATTGTTGGAGGGATGTGAATGTGAGCTTCTTACAAACAGATGATCCAGATTTAAGAGAAGATTTTAGAGGTCTGGAATGCATTGCCATCAGACCTAGTGAGAATCTCCTCTTAGATGGACTCACAATAATCCATTCAGCATCACATTGCTTCTTCCACAGAGGGAATTCCCGACGCCAATTTGGACCACCATGGCCCCATAGATGGAAAAGCACTTAAAACTTGAGCATTTGAGCGAGCGTAGATCCAAAATATGAAAACCAGCTTGCATGCAGGACACCTTGAAGGAGAAAACCGAGTCTATCACTTGAGAGACGCGAAACTCAATGGCAGATCCCCCAATCACAGATTCCAGAGCTGCGGCGACCGTGTCCTTAGAGAGATAGAACACATGGCGACCAAAAGAAACCACCATGGTGAAGGAGCGGCGGTGCATCATAGGGTGCACCATAACCCCAGAATGGCGATAAACCTCCTCGGCGAAAGCCAAACCATGAGAAAAATCCAGATCCAACGTGGAACCACCCATGCAAGCCATGCACGACCACGTGAGGGGGGTCGGGAGGGTTCACCTGAGCAGTAGAGCGACGATAAGGGTAGATCAATTATAAAACTATTTCTTTTATTTTAATTTTTGTCTTTAGGGACGTGGTCCCACATGTCATTGGGACAACGAGCACCGCCTTCACTAAACGCACACATATCTTTACCCCCCATTTTTGTACATACCAATATACACACATTATGTTAACATACATACCTACATGTATAAATTCATACATACATACACATCTCATATATATACTTACATGACTATACACATACAAACATCTAAATACGTTTCATTTCGTTTTTGTCCTAAGACATCTCACGGGCTAATCCCCTCTGTCTAACAGAGAGGAGCCGGAGTGCACATGAGCACTCAGCCGGCGGCTTGATGGAGTGTAGGGAAAACGGAGTGGAGGGGAGGAGCCCGAGGGCTCACCACCGTTGCAGAGAAGAGGGTAGCGAGGCTCGGGGTGGTCTGGTGAGGAGGCAGTGGGGAGGCCAGCGAGGTTGTGGAGGCGCCAATGAGGGTCCGGTGGCCGGCGACGGCCAGCGGGGCGCCGAAACCGGCCGGGAGAGGGTCGGCGCGAGGGTGACCAAGGGGAACCGGTGACGGGAGTGGAGGAGGGCCGGCGATGGTGGTGGTCGGCAGGGTTGTCGAGGAGGCGCCGACATCGGGGCTCCGGTTGCCAGGGGAAGAGGCGCTCACGAGTGGAGGCACGTGCACCGCGATGGTGGATCTGAAGGGTGGGGGGGCTAGCATCAAGGAGGGATAGGGCGACGGGGTGGGGCTCAGGGGGAGGCTCTCGGCGGCCGGGGTGGGGCTCAGGGGGAGGATCGCGGCGGCCGGGGTGGGGCTCCAGGGTGCCGACGGGATCGGGGGTAGTGGGGGGCGGTGCGTGGTGCAGGGCTCGCGAGGGGAGTGGGGGGGTTCCTAGTGCGTCAGTGCGGGGGTGGGGGGGGGGGGGTTCCTGGTGCGTCGGTGCGGGGGGGGGGGGGGTGGTGGTCGGATCGGTAGGTGGGGGAGGCTCTAGCGGCAGGGGGCGCGTGGGGTGGGCGTGGGGCTCTCGGTAGGTAGCGACGTGGTAGGTGGGGGGGGGCAGCGACGTGGTAGGTGGGGGAGGGGACTAGCGAGGGAAAACCTCCTCGCGAGGGGAAGGTTGACGAGGGGCTCAGCCCCTCGTTTCTGGCGACGGGCAGAGGGCGCTGGGGCGCTGCTAGGGTTCCCACACGGCGGTTGGAGGCCTGGCCGACTGGGCCACTAGGCCCAGTGGGGCCAAGTTTTTTTTAAAAATACTATAATATATTTATTTATTCTTTTTTCTAAATAGATTTCCGTTTTAATTATATAGGGACTGCAATAATTTTATAAATGCCATGTTCAGTTGTTAAATCATTAGGGAATCTTTATGTCTCTCCCGACATTTTTCTATCTTAAGATCCGAAAACTTTTATTGTTTTGATTTTATTTAAAACTTGAATTTGAATCGTTTGAAGCTATGCGAGATTACCAATAGTAATCCCAGTGATGTGTCACCATTAGCATAGGTTTAGTGTAGCTTAATTTACCGGGGCGTCACAATAGACGAGTTCTCCAGCACGACGACATGGTGGTGGTGGTGGTGGAGCTATTCCAGCACGGCTTCGCCTAAGCACCGCTGAAACTAGACTAGAGGAGAAACAGATCTAGAGAGAGAGGACAACACGTGGCTATTTTGTTGTGTCTCAAAAACCCTCAATACCTCTAGTACATATAGGAGGGAGGGAGGGGAGGAGGCAACGTCAAACCCTGAAGGTTTGGCCGAAATTGGAGGTGGAGGAGTCCTACTCCAATCCTACTAGGAGTAGGATTCCTCCTTTCCACTTGAAACCCTTTCCACCTTTTCCACCTCTGGGTTTTTTTCCTCTCAAACTTCACGAGCCTTAGTGGGAGCTTATGTCAGCCCACTAGGCGCTGGTTTGTATCCTCCCACAGCCCATAAGGCCCCTCTGGGCGTGACACCCCTCCCGATGGTCCCGGGTACCCTCCCGGCACTCCCGGTACACTACTGATGAGCCTGAAACTTTTCCGATGACCAAAATAGGACTTCCTATATATCAATCTTTACCTCCGGACCATTCCGGAGCTCCTCGTGACGTCCGGGATCTCATCTGTGACTCGGAACAACTTTAGGTTACCAACACCTATAACCCAACTATACCGAAACGTCATTGATACGTCTCCGTCGTATCTACTTTTCCGAACTCCTTTGCCCTTGTTTTGGACTCTAATTTGCATGATTTGAATGGAACTAACCCGGACTAACGCCGTTTTCAGCAGAATTGCCATGGTGTTGTTTTTGTGCACAAATCAATCGGAATGACCTGAAAATTTACGGAGAATTTTTCTGGAATTAATGAAAAATACCTATGCAAAGATCCACCGGAGG
The DNA here is from genome assembly GCF_904849725.1 of Hordeum vulgare subsp. vulgare. Lineage (NCBI taxonomy): Eukaryota > Viridiplantae > Streptophyta > Magnoliopsida > Poales > Poaceae > Hordeum > Hordeum vulgare. The sequence goes on along the minus strand of NC_058518.1, from coordinate 126,190,582 downwards.
AGGTGTGCTAGTGGGCCACATGCCCAGGGGCGCGACCACCCCCCAGGCCGCACCAACCAGGCTTGTGGGGCCCACTTGGCGCCGCCGCCTCCAAACTCAGCTCTATATATTCCGTTTCGCCCGAAAAAAACAGAGAGAAGGATTCATCACGTTTTACAATACGGAGGTGCCGCCACCTTGTGTTCTTCATCTGGAGGGCGATCGGGAGTCCATTCCGGGCTTCGGAGAGGGGAGGTCGTTGCCGTCGTCCTTCCTCCATCACCAATTCCAAGATGCTCTTCACTGTTCGTGAGTAATCTCATCGTAGGCTTGCTGGACGGTGATGAGTTGGATGAGATCTATCATGTAATCGAGTTAGTTTTGATGGGGATTGATTCCTAGTATCCACTATGTTCTGAGATTGATGTTGCTACTACTTTGCCATGCTTAATGCTTGTCACTAGGGCCCAACTGCCATGATTTTAGATCTGAACCTATTATGTTGTCGCCAATATATTTGTGTTTTAGATCCTATCTTGCAAGTTGTAGTCACCTACTATGTGTTATGACCCGGCAACCGCGAGTGACAATAGCCGGAACCACTCCCGGAGATGACCATTATGAGGAGTTCATGCATTCACCAAGTGTTAATGCGTTGGTCCATTTCTTTATTAAAAGGAGAACCTTAATATCCCGTAGTTTCCATTAGGACCCCGCTGCCACGGGAGGGATGGACAATAGATGTCATGCAAGTTCTTTTCCCTAAGCACGTATGACTACGTACGAAATACATGCCTACATTAGATTGACGAACGGGAGATAGTTACTTATCTCTCCGTGTTATAGTTGTTACATGATGAATCACATCCAGCATAATCATCCATCACCGACCCAATGCCTACGAGTCTTTTACTACTGGTCCTTGCTACACTACTTTGTCGCTACTACTGTTGTTACTACTGTTACTCTACTGCTACTGTCGCTACTGCTGTTACTTGCTACTGCTGTCACTACTGCTATTACTTGCTACTACTGTCACTACTGCTGTTACTTGTTACTTTGCTGTTACCTATTGCATGACTATTTTCTGGCGCCATTGATACAACAAGTCAGGAATAGCCTGCCGTCAACAGACCTTTTTCTGGCACAGTTGCTATCATACCATTTTGCTACTCATACTTTGCTTGCAGATACTAATCTTTCAGGTGTGGTTGAATTGACAACTCGGCTCCTAATACTTGAGAATATTCTTTCGCTTCCCCTTGAGTCGTATCAATAAATTTGGGTTGAATACTCTACCCTCGAAAACTGTTGCGATCCCCTACACTTGTGGGTTATCGAGACTATTTTCTGCGCCGTTGCTAGGGAAGCACGTCTATATTCTGTGAGTCACTTGGGATTTACGTCTGCTGGTCACTATGAGGAATCCGATAGATCCAAGAACTAAAGTCTTGCCCTCAACTACGAGGATAGGTAAGGAACTGCCATCTAGCTCTGCACTTGATTCACCTTCAGTTATGAGTAAGTTTGCGACATCACCTCCTGCTAGAAATCTTGATATGTCGCATGTGCTTGATGATGCTACTTCTGCTGACCATGATGCTTATGATGATGCTATGCTTGATACTATGCCTGATGATGCTATGCTTGATACTATGCCTGATGATGCTATGGTTGATACTGCTTTGCTACTAGGTGCATTCCTTGATGCACAAATTGCTAGAGTTGCTGCTAGATGTGATGATACTTCTGAAACTGTTGATGCCATTGAAGTAGAACCTGCTATTTTGCATGCTAGAACTAGCTCTCCTGATATGCCTGAATTGCCTGTTATGCTTGAGCGTTATGTTATGGAGGGAGAGATAGCTGAGGATTTTATTTTCGTGTAAGGATAGCTATGATGTTGAGAAATTACTACGCAAGTGGAAAGAAAAATCTCTGAACGCTAGGATGAAATACGACCTGAAGTTTGCCACTTCGCCTATCTTTGTGACCGATAAGGATTATGAATTCTCTGTCGATCCTGAGTTAATCACTCTGGTCGAATCTGATCCTTTTCACGGTTATGAGTCTGAAACGGTTGTAGCCCATCTTACCAAATTGCACGATATAGCCACCCTATTCACTAGTGAGGAAAAGATCCGCCACTACTATATCCTCAAGCTGTTTCCTTTCTTGCTAAAGGATGATGCTAAGACCTGGTTCACTTCTCTTGCTCCTGGTTGTGTGTGTAGCCCCCAGGATTTGGTCTAATACTTGTGTGAAAAATATTTCCCTGCCCATAAGAAGCAAGCTGCCTTGTAGGAAATATAGAACTTTGCTCAAGCAGAAGAAGAGAGTCTCCCACAAGCTTGGGGGAGGCTTATCCAGCTGCTGAATGCTTTGCCTGATCACCCTCTTGAGAAGAATGAAATACTTGATATCTTCTATAATGGACTTACTGATGCTTCCAATGACCACCTAGATAGTTGTGCCGGTTGTGTTTTTAGGGAACGAACTGTAGAACAAGCTGAGATCCTATTGAATAATATCTTGTGCAATGAGAATGCTTGGACTATTCCCGAACAACCTCCTAAGCCAACTCCGAAGAAAAGAGGTATTCTATTCCTTAGTCCTGCAGATATGCAAGAAGCCAAGAAATCTATGCGAGAGAAAGGCATTGAATCTGAAGATGTCAAAAATCTACCACCTATCGAAGAGATCCACGGTCTCGATAACCCGATACACGTAGTCGAAGTAAATTCTCTGCGTAGGTTTGATGAGAGTTATATTCCTTTTGATAAACCTGCTAGCCTATGCCTGGATGAATTTGATAACTTTGTTGCCAAACAACAGAGTTTCAATGATTATGTTAGCAGACAATTGGAACATAATGCTCGTATGCTTAGCCATTTAAGTGCTTGTGTGGACAGAAACATCAACGATCTTAAGCTTCTGAGTAAACATGCCTCTATGGTTACTACTCAGGTAGAACAAGTACTTAAAGCTCAAAATGACTTGCTCAATGAGTTGAATGACAATTTTGTCAGTGTCGTCACTAGAGGCGGTAGAATGACCCAGGAACCTTTCTATCCTGAGGGTCATCTGAAGAGAATTGAAGAAGATTCTCAAGGATTTAGCACTAATGCACCTAGTCATCCTAGAAAGAAGTACAAAGATGATAGGAACCTGCACGCTAGCAACCTTGTTGCTGCTTCACCTGAGAGTCCAAACGATGTCTCTGTCTCTGATGCTGAAACACAATCTGGTGATGAACATGAGCTTGATGATAATATCAATAGTAATGTTCATGAAGATGCTCAACCTAGCAATGATAAGGATGTGGAGATTGAACCTAGTGTTGATCTTGATAACCCACAGCCTAAGAGTAAGAGATACGATAAGAATGAATTCACTGCTAGGAAGCATGGTAAAGAAAGGGAACCATGGGTTCATAAACCTATGCCCTTTCCTCCCAAACCATCCAAGAAAAATGATGATGAGGATTTTGAGCGATTTGTTGAAATGATCAGAACTGTCTTTCTACAAATGCGTTTGACAGACATGCTCAAAATGTCTATGTATGCTAAGTACATGAAAGATATTGTGACTAATAAGAGGAGGATACCTGAGTTTGAGATTTCCACCATGCTCGCTAATTATACCTTCAAGGGTGGAACTCCCAAGAAACTAGGTGATCCCAGTGTGCCCACTATACCTTGCTCCATTAAAGGCAACTACGTTTGAACTGCTTTGTGCGACCTTGGAGCCGGTGTTAGTGTTATGCCTCTCTCTCTTTATCGTAGACTTGAACTGGATAAGTTGACACCCACTGAAATCTCTCTGCAAATGGACGACAAATCAACTGCTTTTCCTATCGGCATTTGCGAGGATGTGCCTGTTGTGGTTGCTAACGTCACTATCTTAACAGACTTCATTATCTTGGATATTCCCGAGGACGATGCCATGGCTGTCATCCTCGGAAGACCCTTTTTAAATATTGCAGGGGCTGCTATAGATTGCAACAAAGGCAATGTCACTTTCCATGTCAACGGTAATGAGCATACGGTGCACTTTCTGAAGAAACAATATCGAGTACATTGCATCAATGCTGTCGAAAAAACTTCATCGATTCTTATTGGGAGCTTTGAATGCCATATTCCTTGTGTCAAGATGAAGTATGATTTGCTTGTTGGGGAAATACACATCCCTATTGATGTGACCTAGTGATTGTTCGAAAATTCTCCATCTTCTTTTGCGATTCAGAAAGTTTGTCAAGGAGACTCGATCAACCTCATTGACGGATTTCTTTTGATGACCATGAGATGGATGAATCGAGGAGTCACAAACCTTTGTTCCAAGCTTTTACTTTAGGTTGCTTAGAAGAAAAATGATAGATTTAGTTTAGTTTTCCCTATTTTGTGTTTTAGCGTCCCGTAGAAAAGTACCCCAAAAATAAAATTTCTTCGAACGTCGTGAAAATCAAGTATGTTTTTTTCTGGATTTTTTGAAAAATACTGAGACGAAGAGCTTGTGTGGGGGCTGTGCTAGTGGGCCACAAGCCGAGGGGGCACGGGCACCGCCCTGGCCGCGCCACCCATGCTTGTGGGGCCCACAAGCACCCCCTCCACTCATTCTTGCTCCCATCTAGTTCTCCTACCTCCAGAAAAAATCATTTCGCAGCTCAAACCCGTGTTCTTGCTCCTCTTGCTGGGATTTCCGATCTCTTTGCTCCAAGCACCATTCTCCGAACTGATTTGGGGAAATTACTCCTTGGTAAGTGACTCCTCCATTGGTCCAATTAGTTTTTTCTCTAGTGCCTTATACTTCGCGTATTTTTGCTGCCATGGTGACCATGTTCTTGAGCTTTGCATGCTAATTTTAGCTGGTCCCAAGTAGTTTTGATGCGTAATATGGCCTCTAGGCACTAGTTGGAGTAGTTGCTACGAGTTTAGTTGAGCCTTATTCACTTTTCCTTAGAACCACTAAAAATTTCAGAAATTTTCAGAGATAGGAAAAGTGAAAAGACGAGGAGGTTCTTAAGAGGCTCGTCAAGTCGTGACCCCAAGGATGATGGGAGTGAGAAGAAGCCCAAGTATCTGGTCCCTCCAGTCATAGAAGTTCGAGCGTGCGAGTGGCCAAGCGTCGTGTTCTTACGCGCCGCTGGAATTTATGAAGACTTTTATCATTTGGTGGAGAACGCAGGCCTTACCGCCTTCGTTGAAGATAAGTGTCTGCAATACCTCCTCCTCACTAATATCTTCGTAGAAAGCATTAACTTCTATCCGAGGAAGAATCCTCCTATGGTTGAGTTCTAACTTTATGATATCCCCCAGCGCATGTCACTCCAGGATTTTTGCAATGTTTGCAAATTACCTTACGTTGGGGATATTCATGAACCTCGTCCACGGGACTTGGAAGCTTTCATCGATACAATTGTTGTAGGAGAGGAGGGAGGAGTGTCTTGCGCTAGAGCTGCTAGCATACATTTTCCCGTGCTTCGGTACTTCTCATTATTTGTGGGAAAATGTTTGATTGGCCGTGGGAAAGCTGGGTCACTTAGTTCCCCAGATCTTGCGGTCTTGCGCGAAGCCCTTTATAACGATAAAACTTATAGGTTGGGCGCTATAGTAGCTCAACGGTTGAACACGAACCATTCTAAGGGCATTGTCTATGGAGGTATCTATGCTACCCGTCTTGCCAGACACTTTGAGATACCTATTAGACTTGACGAGGAAGAAGAGATTCTTCTTACCGAGAGATATCTAGATTACGATAGCATGGTTCGCCATGACTTTCTTGATAGAGATATAAATAGAAGGATGATTTATAACCTCGTATTTAGTCTGGGTACTCGTGAGACTATTACTTTGCCTGCTCCTTCTTTGCTCAATCTTCATGTAGGTAGGTACATTATTATGCCCTCGGTCATCTACGCATATTGGGGCTTAGCCCAACCACAGCGGGAAAGCTCCCAACAAGCAAAAGAAGAAAAAAAATCTTTTTGGGTTTTCTCAAACTAGAAAGACACCCGAAAATAGAATGAGAAAAAGAAAATAAACTAGCATGGATGATACAGTGGTAAAGTGTGAACATCGGCTAACAAAGTGAAAGCATAAGCAAGAATGTAAAGTCGGTGAAAACACGTACTCCCCCAAGCTTAGGCTTTTGGCCTAAGTTGGTATACTCCCAAGGAGGGAAATAACCAGCTCCGGGGTACTCCGGAGTGGACTAAGGGTGCCACTGCTGTGTGAGCTCCTCTGGCTCCCACTGATAAACTGACGTCTGGTACTCGACTGGCGGCTCGGGCACGGGCACCTGTGGTTGGGCTAGGCCCTGATACGTCTCCAACGTATCTACTTTTCCAAACTCTTTTGCCCTTGTTTTGGACTATAATTTGCATGATTTGAATGGAACTAACCTGGACTGACGCTGTTTTTAGCAGAATTGCCTTGGTGTTATTTTTGTGCAAAAATCAAAGTTCTCCAAACGTCCTGAAAATTTACGGGGAGCAGTTTTGGAAAATATCAAAAATATCTGCGCCAGGTTCCACCTCAGGGGGTAGGCCAGTGGGCCACAAGCCCCTGCTCCGCCACCACCCCCCTGGTGGCGGTGGGTAGGCTTCTGGGGCCCACAGGCAGCTGCCGTCGCCAACTCCAGCTCTATAAGTTGTCTTTCGTCCCAGAAAAAATAAAAAGAGAAGTTTTCGTCGTGTTTTCTATACGGAGGCGCCGCCACCTCCTGTTCTTCATCTGGAGGGCAGATCTGGAGTCCGTTCTGGGCTCCGGAGAGGGGAAATCGTCGCCATCGTCATCATCAACCTTCCTCCATTGCCAATTCCATGATGCTCTTCACCGTTCGTGAGTAATCTCATCGTAGGCTTGCTGGACGGTGATGAGTTGGATGAGATCTATCATGTAATCGAGTTAGTTTTGACGGGGATTGATCTCTAGTATCCACTATGTTCTGAGATTGATGTTGCTACTACTTTGCCATGCTTAATGCTTGTCACTAGGGCCCGAGTGCCATGATTTCAGATCTGAACCTATTATGTTGTCGCAAATATATGTGTGTTTTAGATCCTATCTTGCAAGTTGTAGTCACCTACTATGTGTTATGACCCGGCAACCCCGGAGTGACAATAGCCGGAACCACTCCCGGAGATGACCATAGTATGAGGAGTTCATGTATTCACCATGTGCTAATGCGTTGGTCTGGTTCTTTATTAAAAGGAGAACCTTAATATCCCGTAGTTTCCATTAGGAACCCGCTGCCACGGGAGGGATGGACAATATGACTACATACGGAATGCATGCCTACATTAGATTGACGAATGAGAGCTAGTTACTTATCTCTCCGTGTTATAGCTGTTACATGATGAATCACATCCGGCATAATCATCCATCACCGATCCAATGCCTATGAGTCTTTTACTACTGGTCCTTGCTACGTTACTTTGTCGCTACTACTGTCGCTACTGCTGTTACTTGCTACTGCTATCACTACTGCTGTTACTTGCTACTACTGTCACTACTGTTGTTACTTGTTACTTTGCTGTTACCTGTTGCAAGACTGTTTTCTGGCGCCATTGATACAACAAGTTAGGAATAGCCTGCCGTCAACAGACCTTTTTCTGGCACCGTTGCTATCATACCACTTTGCTACTGATACTTTGCTTGCAGATACTAATCTTTCAGGTGTGGTTGAATTGACAACTCAGCTGCTAATACTTGAGAATATTCTTTCGCTTCCCCTTGAGTCAAATCAATAAATTTGGGTTGAATACTCTACCCTCGAAAACTGTTGCGATCCCCTACACTTGTGGGCTATCAGTCACCTAACCTTAAGTGTGCAGACCCTGCGGGTTCGAGAACTAGGCAGACATGACCGAGACACCTCTACGGTCAATAACCAATAGCGGGACCTGGATGCCCATATTTGCTCCTACATATTCTACGAAGATATTTATCGGTTGAATCTTTGTGTCAAGGATTTAGTTAATCCCGTATGTTGTTCCCTTTGTCCTTCGGTATGTTACTTGCCCGAGATTCGATCGTCGGTATCTCTATACCTAATTCGATCCCGTTATCGGCAAGTCTCTTTAATCGTTCTTTAATACAAGATCTCGTGGCTAACTCCTTAGTCACATTGCTTGCAAGGCTTATTGTGATGTTGTATTACCGTGTGGGCCCCGAGATACCTCTCCGTCATACGAAGTGACAAAATCCTAGTCTCGATTCATGCTAACCCAACAAACACCTTCGAAGATACCTTTAGAACACCTTTATAGTCACCTAGTTACGTTGCGACGTTTGATACACACAAGGTATTCCTTCGATGTCTGGGATTTGCATGATCTCATGGTCATAGGAACAGATACATTGACATGCAGAAAACAATAACAATAAACTTACACGATCATATGCTACGTTTATAGTTTGGGTCTTGTCCATCACATCATTCTCCTAATGACGTGATCCCGTTATCAAGTGACAACACTTGTCTATGTCCATGAAACCTTAACCATCTTTGATCAATGAGCTAGTCAACTAGAGGCTTACTAGGGACAGTGTTTTGTCTATGTATCCACACATGTATTTGAGTTTCCAATCAATACAATTATAGCATGGATAATAAACGATTATCATGAATAAGGAAATACAATAATAACCAATTTATTGTTGCCTCTAGGGCATATTTCCAACACTAATATGGCCACTAAGCAATGGAATGCTATTGAAAACCATCAGAATTTGCTAGACAAAGGTGATGTCGTGTTGAACGAGGAAATGCATCGGACTAAAACTCTGACTGATGATTTTCAGCGTCTTCAGTCTAAGTTTGATAGCCTTCAGAGTCATCATTAAACTCTCTTAGTTGATCATGAGAATCTTTCTTCTGAATTTCTTCAAAGAAAGCAAGATCTTGATAAACTATGGGTGTCCCATGATGATCTTCAAAGGGAAAAGGATTCTTTACTTGCTCAACAAGTCAGTTCTGCTCAGGAAGAATTCATTCCACTTTGTTTCAAATGCATCGAACATGAAACTGCTAATTCTTCACCTGAAAGTTCAAATGCTTCTATTTTACAAATTCTTCAACTATATCTGTGGTCACCAATTCCTCAGCCGAGGAAACCACAAGTGTCACTCACGAAAATGTAAGGTTGAAGGAACTATATGTGAATGACATGTACAAAAGTCTCAAAGGGCATCAAACCCTTTGCGATGTACTCAAAAATTTGATTCTCAATAGGAACCCCAGGAAAGAGGGTATTGCATTCAAAAGGAAGTTGAATGGTGATGGATCTTACTGAAAACCTCAGCACTATCCCAAAACCTCATGGGTTGCTGTAGAAGGACCTCTTGTAGATCCATCCACATTATCTCGCTTTACTTGTGAATCTTTATATTCTTCTCATGAGTAATTAGATTCTAACTATAAACTGTTCAAAAATAAGAATGGTGATGTATTTGCTAGGTATGTTGGAACTAAATGCACGAACGGGCCTCCTATGAGGAAATTTTGGTTTCCCAAGAGCTGCGTGAAAAGTCTTCAGGTGAATGTCCTCATGACACCACCCATGAAGAAAAGGAACCCCACACCAAATTACTCATATGGATCAAAGTCTTCACATTGACCAAATTCCTCATATGGTAAAAAATCTACTCATACTCGTGTTGATGCTTCTTTTTCGCTCGGAAAATATAAGGGTCATGAATATGTGCATTATTCTTCAAACTATTATGTTACCAAATCCTTGAAAAATTTCTCTATATATTCATTTGACTACTCTAACCCCCTAGTGTGAAACTAAGTGCATTAGCTTCAATGCCTAAATTCTCATATGGTGCTCATAGAATGATGAACTCTTTGCCACCCCTCTAGATGTGGGTGGTGAAGAAAATGAACTAATCTCTTTTGCAGGAAAGGTCTACACACAAACTATAATGTGTGAAGAATTTGATGGAGACCCGAGGAAATGCTTGAAAGGATGCAAGCTAATCATGATGAAATTAATCACTCATTTCTATCATCATCACATTATTGCATATGTACCGCTTCATAGATATTCCACAAAATTGATGAATTTGATATGTCATATTTTTCACACTGAAGTATATGAGTTCATAAGTTGTACTAATTCGTTTGTAGGAAAAATCACCCAAAGCTACTGAGCGGGTCGTTGACAGCGGATGCACTAATCACATGACTGGTGAGAAGAACCTATTGATGGCTTCTGAACTCGCTCCATCTTAGCTCAAGCTATCACATACACTAACAAAGGAAAAATCAAGGTATTGGGTCTATGTAGGGTTGCAATCTAAAAGGATAGACACATGGATAAACTAATGCTTGTCGAATCCCTAGGATTCAACCTTATGGCTGTCTCGATGCTTTGTGTTCTTGATATGGTTGTCATCTTTGGAAAATATCATTGCATTGTGCTTGTGGAATCTAACAAATCCAAAGTCTTCTTAGGATTTAGGAGAGGAGACATATATATTGTTGATTTCTCTACAGATCCTTGGCCTGCCACGTGTCTACTTGCAAAACTTCAGAAGGTTGGCTATGGCATCGACGACTTGGACATGCTCACATGAGGAATCTGCACACACTCGTAAAGAAGAAGCTTGTCATAGGCATTGTGGGTGTCAAATTCCTCAAGTATAATCTGTGCAGTGCTTGTGAGGCTGGAAAGATGACCAGATCTAAGCATCCCTCAAAGACTAACATGACCACCACTCGTCCAATTGAATTGCTTCACATGGATCTATTTGGTCCCACTCATTATGCCACACTAACCAATGTTGCATCTCTATATGGCTCTGTCATCGTTGATGATTACTCACGTTACACTTGGGTGCATATGATACTTGTGATCTGCATTGGGTTTTCCGTGAAGAGGAACGGGTAATCACATCACAATGCAGGTAAGTATTTCCCTAGATTAAGAAACCAAGGTTTATCGAACCAATAGGAATATCAATCCTCAATCGTCTTCAGCGGCTGCACACAAAAGAGTAAACAACTTGCACCCAACACGGGCAAGAGGGTTGTCAATCCCTTTGATCTCGTTATTTCTAAACAAATCAGGTGTGTAAATAATTGTAGATAGTCATAACTTGCAAAATAAAATAAAAAACAAACAATAACAGAAAGGAAATTACAAGTTTTCCAAATATATATAAGTGAATAGACCTGGGGGGCATAGTGTTCTCTAGTGGCATCTCTCGTGAAAGCAACATATGGTGGGTAAACAAATTACTGTTGGGCAACTGATACAACAACGGATAGTTATGCAATTTTCACGCCAATGATCATGCAAATATAGGCATCACGTACATAAGAAAATAGGTCGACTCCTGCCTACACCTACTACTATTACTTCACTCACCGACCACTATCCAACATGCATCTAGAGTATTAAGTAAAACAGGGTAATGCTTCAAGAACGATGACATGATGTAGACAAAGTAAACTCAAACAATATGAATAAACCCCATCGTTTTATCCTTAGTCGCAGGAACAAAAATATGCAACTTGTCCCCTTCCGTCACTGGGATATAGAAACTCGCCAGGTTGAACCCACTACAACGCACCCCTCTCACTGAAGAAATACCAAATTACTTGGCCAAAGCAATTCAATATACCAGAGAGAATTACGAAGCTATGATGATCATGCACATACGAATCATAATAATTTCAAAGAATATTCAAATACTTTTCTTGAATAATCTAAACATAAACCCACAATTCATCGGATCCCGACAAACACACCATACAAAAGAATTACATCGGATAGATCAAAGCGAAGATGCGATGATCGTTGTATTGAAGATTGAGAGAGAGAGAGAGCTATCTAGATACTAACTATGGATCCATAGGTCCATGGCAAACTACTCACACATCATCACGGGGGCATCAATGTTGATGAAGAGGCCCTCCTTGATCGACCCCCATGTGGTAGAGTACTGGAACGAAGATCCAGACCGGATCACCGTGTAACAGAGACTTGCAATGGCATAAAACATATTTGCGATGATATTTAGGGTTTCTGGAATATTTGTGAATTTATAGGCTAGAGAAACAAGCCATCAGGGAGCGGCCACATGGGAGGAACAAGCCATCAGGGAGCGGCCACCCCCCACATCGTGCCCTGTTGGCTTGTGGGACCCTCGTGTGGCTTCACATCTCCACCCGAAGCTTCCGGGTCTTCTTTTGGTCTAGAAAAAATCATAAAAAAGTTTCGTGGAAGTTGGACTTTGTTTGGTACTGTAAACCTGAAAAACAAAAAACCCGCAGAAAATAGGAGTTGGGCTAATGGGTTAGTGCTCAAAAATAATATAAATTGGTGAAATATGACCCAAAACGCATCCTAGAATGATATTATAATAGCATGGAAGAATAAAAAAATATAGATACGTTGGATACATATCAAGCATCCCCAAGCTTAATTCCTGCTCGTCCTCGAGTAAGTAAATGATAAAGACAGATTTTTTTGATGTGACATGCTACCCAATATGCAATCTTTTGCATGTATGCTCATTAAGAAATGATGAATTAACACAAATCAACATAGTAATAATTATAAGCACAAGAAAGAAAAATACCATTCCTTCAAAGTGTATGATCCTAAATATTATAAACCTCCATTAATATTTCATATTAGCAATGCATGGTTCCGTCTTCACCACATTAATAAAGATGTCAAGCACCGTAGTGTCCAAGTCAAGCAATTGGGTCATAATTTTGCAAAATGAACCAACTTTTTATTCTTCATGCAATACATGAGTGTGAGACATGGACACAACATAAGGTGGAATAGAATATGGTGGTAGATATCAAAGGGGTAAAAGTGGAGAAGATAGTCCTACATACACTAGGCATACCAACGGGCTATGGAGATGCCCATCATTATATGTCAATGCAAGGAGTAGGGATTGCCATGCAAATGATGCACTAGAGCTATAAGGGTATGAAAGATCAAATGAAGCTAAGTGAGGCGTGCATCAAACTTGGTTGCTCATAAAGACCCCGGGGATTTGAGGAAGCCTGTCATCGGAATATGCAAGCCAGGTTTATAATAATGGTAATATTATTCCCACTAGCATATGAAAACTACATATCATGAGAATCTCTATATGAGGAGCATGGTGCCACTTTGAGGCACAAGTGTGGTAAAGGATAGTAGCAACATCCCTTCTCTATTTTTCTCTCATTCATTTTTTCATCTCTTTTTTGGTGAGCTCATTTGGCCTCCCCCAATTTTTTTTGTCCGGAGTCTCTTCCCGACTTGTGGGGGAATCATAGTCCCCATCATCCTTTCCTTACTGGGACAATGCTTTAATAATGATGATCATCACACTTTTATTTGCTTACAACTCATGAAAGATCGATATGAAGAACTGTGACTCAATATGAATGCCTCTGGCAGCGTACCATGATGTGCAATGATCTAGCATGGCATGTATTAAGAATATAATGAATGGTAACTTCTCCACAAATGCTATGGCAGCTCTATATGATCATGCAAATCAATATGATGATGAATGAACTAGCCATATGATGTAACGATGGAATTTGGATGGAAATATATCTCGGAATGGCTATGGAAATGCCATGATAGGTAGGTATGGTGGCTGTTTTGAGGAAGATAAAGAAAGGTTTATGTGTGACAGAGCATATCATGCCATGGTGTTTGGATGCACCGACGAAGCTCGCACCGATCCTCGAGGTGAGATGGGAAATTCATTGTAACGAAGAGGCTAGGAAAATATGAGGAGGTGAGATTGCGTATGTCCATGGTTTCACATTATTCGGGAAGAACTCATATACTTATTGCAAAGTTTTATTAGTTTAATCACAAATCAAAGAACAACCCGCATGCCCCGAGGGAGAGGGTTGGGAGGAGTTAACCATCGCGTGACCCCGACATGAAACAACACTAGGATTTCAACAAGGAATAGATATGCTCACACATCGCCGCCATGCCTTTTTAATGTTCAGAGAAACAAGGAATTAACACCTATTAATACCAATACTTATACAAATCAACAATGATGCACTCACACCTTCTTCATATTACCACATCAATATCATTAACCCAAAATTTCTCTATATGGGCTACATGATGGTTTTGATTATCATTGATTGAATACTTATTATTTTTGGACTAGCATTATGACCCATGCAAATTACTGCTATTGTTTATTAATTATCAAACATATAAGTGAAGAACGAGAGTGCAAATATTTCTATAAAATCCACACGCCACTGTGCTAAAAAAGATGTAAGTCAAGTACTAGAGCAACTCATTAGCTCAAAAAGATATAAATGAAGTACTAGACCAACTGCTTAGCTCAATAGATATAAGTGAAGCACAAAGAGTATTCTAACGAATCATGATAAATGTGTGCCTATCTTAGGTTGGTGTTTCTAGAAAAATATGATTGTCTAAAACTAAAAATAAAAAGCAAACCAAAGAAAACGACGCTCCAAGCAAAACTCATATCATGCGATGAATGAAAATGTAGCTCCAAGTGACATACCGATGGATTGAGACAAAAGAGGGGATGCCTTTCAGGGCATCCCCAAGCTTAGGCACTTGAGTCTTCCTATAATATTACCTTGGGGTTCCTTGGGAATCCCCAATCCTAGGCTCTTTCCGCTCCTTATTCCATTGTCCATCGCGATAACACCACAAACTTGAAAACTTCAATCACACAAAACTCAACAAAACTTCACGAGATCCGTTAGTATAAGCAACATATCAAATACTTTGGTATTGGTGTAAATTGATTCATATTTCATTATTTCATAATAGTACTGTATTCTAACTTCTCCATGTCTTATACCCTCCCAATAAAATCCATATCATCATCAAAACAAGCAAACTATGCAAGCAAAAACAGAATCTGTCAAAAACACAACATTGTGTAGTAATTTCTAATGAACCTATACTTCTGTGACTCCAATTTTTTTGAAACATTAGGATGTACTAAGGAATTAATATAGAGATACTCTGTAAAAAAATTATCTTAAAAAGATGTTCGAGTAAAATCAGAGAAATTATGCAGTAGACATCATGGTTTGTGTTTTGGCACCGTATCAATTATTCTTATCATATAATTCACCCAAAGGCTTTAATTGGCACCAACACTAATTTAAAAATAAATACACAATCATTATAGAGGAAATAATCATGTCATCATACCAATACAGAAAGTAAAAAGCAAAAAATAAGATAACTATTGGGTTGCCTCGCAACAAACGCTATGGTTTTATGCCCCTAGCTAGGCATAATGCATATGATCAAGTGTTGTCATCCTTGACATAAAGCTCCTAAATAATAGGAGACTTAGAAATAGGATTCTTTATCAAATTTATGATTTTGGAATGCACACTAATAATTTTGAGGTCTTCGCTCCTTTTGGTAGGAGGGGAACTAACGCTCTTAGGAATATATATATATATATATATATATATATATATATATATATATATATATATATATATACAAATTTTATCTTCCACCGGTGGTAGTTACCACCACTTGCGTTTTGTATGTTGTATGTAGTATCTATCAAATCGGACAGTATGTACGTGTAGTATGTAGTATATAATAATGTTTAGGTAGTATATATACTGTTTTTTGGTAGTATGTATCATATTTTCTGTATGTTCTTTTTTACGTACAAAAATATATGTATTTCACAAATATAATAAAAACTATGGGCTAACTTGTAATTTTTCATTTAACTCACTTTGAAAAATCTTATATATAATATATAAACATAATAAAAACAATAAATAAATATATATACTACCGCATGATAGTATATGGAACATGTGGGGTAACTACCCCTGGGTGGTAGGATGTATTTTTCCTATATATATATATATATATATATATATATATATGAGTTTGGGGCTTTTGCTTAGAGAGGTACTAGCATTAGTTTTGGAGGGTGTGAAAGCAGAACCTACTTTATCAATTATCTCCTTCATTTATCAATCCTATTCATAATTTGTTCTACCCTCTCATGAATAATAGTATCCTTCTCCTTCAAAGTCTTCAAAGTCATTCCTACACGTGAAGCAAATTTAGTAATATGATTATGAAGCTTTTTGTCTAACTCCTCAATTGTTCATTAGTTGTAACTTTGTTTTCAATAGCGTCAAGCCTACCCATGACATACTCCAAAGTTATAATGGTACCACTAACAATGGTGGGAGGTGATACCACAAGATTTTCAATAGCATTATAGGCATCCAAAGTGTGACACATTAAGAAATTACCACCGGTGATGGTGTCAAGGACAAACCTATAGCAAGTTGTTACACACGCAAAAAAATTGCGAATAATGGTAGTAGTGGATTGCTTATGAGTTGATTTATTTTAAACATTGCAAATCATATACCAAGCATCTTTCAAATTTTCTCCTCCCCTCTGTTTAAAATTGAACACTTCATTTTGTGAAGTGAGCAAGAGAGATGCGTAACTAGCCATAGTAACAAGCAGAGATAAATAGTTCTGTATTTTTGATTTTTTTAAGCAAGCAAGATATAAAAACAAAGAAAAATAAAAATGAGTGAATGGTAATTTGTGTGAAGTTACTTGATAGTTGGTCATGATATTTCCCGGCAACGGCGCGAGAAATCCTTCTTAATACTTGTGATCTGTGTTGGGTTTTCCGTGAAGAGGAACGGGTAATCGTAGCAAAATGCATGCAAGTATTTCCCTGGATTAAGAAACCATGGTTTATCGAACCAATAGGAATGTCAATCCTCAACATGTTCAGTGGCTGCACACAAACGAGCAAACAACTTGCATCCAACACGGGCAAGAGGGTTGTTAATCCCCTTGATCTCGTTAATTGCACGCAAATGAGGTGTGTAGATAATTGTAGATAGTCCTAACTTGCAAAATAAAATAAAAGAAAAATAATAACAGTGAGGAAATTATAAGTTTCCAGAATATACAAAAGTGAATAGACCCGGGGCCCGTAGTGTTCTATAGTGGCATCTCTCATGAAAGCAACATATGGCGGGCAAACAAATTACTGTTGGGCAATTAATAAAACATCGGATAATTATGCGATTTTCACGGCAATGATCATATGTATCTAGACATCACGTCCATAGGCAAATAGTATGACTCCTGCCTACACCTACTACTATTACTCCACCCATCGACCGCTATCCATCATGCATCTAGAGTATAAAGTAAAATAGAGTAATGCTTGGAGAGTGATGACATGATGTAGAAACAGTAAACTCAACCAATATGAATAAACCCCATCATTTTATCCTTAGTGGAAGCAACACAAAGACACAACTTGTCCCCTTCTGTCACCGGGATATAGAAACCCGCCAGGTTGAACCCACTACAATGCACCCCTCTCACTCAAGAAATTCCAAACTACTTGGCCGAAGCAATTCAATAGATTAGAGAAAATTATTAAGCTATGATGATCATGTGTCATGATGTTTGCTGTGTATCCCTTGCAACGGCGCCAAAAATAGTTGTGTCGACGGCACCAGGAATCCTTCAGCTACAGCTACGCCTTAAGGGACTTCCTAGGCAAGTATGCAAAGGACTTCCCCCATGTCCTAGGAGCCTTGCATTGGTGTTCCCTCGAAGCGTAAAGGGTGATGTAGCACAGCGACGGTAAGTATTTCCCTCAGTTTGAGAACAAAGGTATCAATCCGGCGGAAGAGTATCTCAAGATCCTGCACAAACACAAAAGCTTGCACCCAACACTATGAAGGGGTTGTCAATCCCTTATAGACTGTTTGCCAAGTGAGAACTGAAAGCAACAAAGAAACAAAGCAAAGTAAAAGCGGAGATGTAAACGATGGATGTGAATAGACCCGGGGGCCGTAGTGTTTACTAGTGGCTTCTCTCGTGAAAGCAAGTAGACGGTGGGTGAACAAATTAGTGTCGAGCAATTGGTAGAACTGTGCAGAGTCATGACGATATCTATGCAATGATTATTTCTATAGGCATCACGTCGGAAACAAGTAGACCGATACTTTATGCATCTACTACTATTACTCCACACTTCGACCGCTATCCAGCATGCATCTAGTGTATTAAGTCCATAAGAACAGAGTAACGCCTTAAGCAAGATGACATGATGTAGAGGGATAATCTCAAACCAATGATAAAACCCCCATATTTTTACCCTTGATGGCAACTGCTTGATGTGTGCCTTGCTGCCCCTACTGTCACTGGGAAAGGTCACCACATGGCAGAACCCAAAACCAAGCACTTCTCCGATTGCAAGAATAATAGATCTAGTTGGCCACATAAAACCCAAGACTCAGAGAGACTTACAAGGATATCAAATCATGCATATAAGAAATCAGCAAAGACTCAAATATATATCACAGATAATCTGATCACAAGTCCACAATTCATCGGATCTCGACAAACACACCGCCAAAGAAGATTACATTGGATAGATCTCCATGAAGATCATGGAGAACTTTGTATTGAAGATCCAAGAGAGATAAGAAGCCATCTAGCTACTAAGTACATACCCGTAGGTCTGAAGTGAACTACTCACGAGTCATTGGAGGGGCGATGATGATGATGAAGAAGCCCTCCAACTCCAAAGTCCCCTCCGGCAGGGCGCCGGGAAGGGTCTCTAGATGAGATCTTGCGGAAACGGAAGCTTGCGACGGCGGAAAAGTATTTTCGAGGCTCCCCTGATTTTTTGCGGAATATTTGGGAATTTATAGGCCAAAGACCTAGGTCAGGGGCAGCCAGGGAGGCCACAAGCCTGCCCACCGCCGCCTCCCCCTGGTGGCGGAGTCGGGACCTGTGGGCTGCCTGGAGCCCACCTAGCTTGGCCCAAAAGC
Source organism: Hordeum vulgare subsp. vulgare (assembly GCF_904849725.1). Taxonomy (NCBI): domain Eukaryota; kingdom Viridiplantae; phylum Streptophyta; class Magnoliopsida; order Poales; family Poaceae; genus Hordeum; species Hordeum vulgare. The sequence continues at coordinate 126,171,754 of NC_058518.1, read as the reverse complement.
CCCGTGGACTTCTTCCGTTCGAGAAAAAATCATTTTGGGTTTTTTCTTCCGTTTGGACTCCGTTCCAAAATCAGATCTGAAAAGAGTCAAAAACACAGAAAAACAGGAACTGACACCTGGCACTGAATTAATAAGTTAGTCCCAAAAAAGATATGAAAAGGTACATAAAACATACAAAGAAGGCAAGATAACAGCGTGAAATTATCACAAATTATAGATACGTTTGAGACGTATCGAGTAGGGAAGTGATAAGAATGAATTTGTGATGCTTTCATGCTACCCAGCATACTTTTCCTTCGTAATTCCTCTTATGTGACGTGAATATTCAGATCCTTTAGGTTCAAAACAATAGTTTGCTATTGACATGGAAACAATAGTAATTCAAGCAAACTAGCAAAGTAATCATGAACTTTCAAAATAACAAGGCCAAAAGAGAGTTATCCATACAAAAGCATATTGTCTGGCTATGCTCTATCATCATTGCACAACGAATTTAAATCATGCACAACCCCTCTATTGGCCAAGTAATTGTTTCACACCTTTACTTTCTCAAACAATTTCAACTCTCACGCAATACATGAGCGTGAGCCATGGTTATAGCACTATAGATGGTGTGGAATGTGGTGGAGGTTGCAAGACAAAAAAGGAGAAGATAGTCACATTAACTAGGCATATCAATCAGCTGTGGTGATGCTCATCAATAGATATCAATGTTAATGAGTAGGGATTGCCAAACAAATGATGCACTAGAGCTACAAGTATGTGAAAGCTCTTAAAGAAAACTAGTGGGTGTGCATCCAACTTGCTTGCTCACGAAGACCTAAGGCAATTTTGAGGAAGCATATCAATGGAATATACAAGCCAAGTTATATAATGAGAATTTCCCACTAGCTATATGGTGGTGAAAAAACGAGAGAGTCTCAATCATGAAGATCATGGTGCTCAAAATGCACAAGTGTGGAAAAAGTGGTAGCATTGTCCCTTCTCTCTTTTTCTCTCATTTTTTTTATTTTGGTGGGCTCTTTGGCCTCTTTTTTTTATGGGCTTCTTTGTCCTCTTTTATTTCCTCACATGGGACAATGCTCCAATAATGATGATCATCACACTTTCAACTCAAAACCTAGAGCAATTATGACTCTATATGGATTGCCTTTGGTAGTGTACCGTGGCAATGATCTAGCATGGCATAGACATCAATGGAAACATCATGCTAGCTATCTTACGATCGTGCAAAGGAAATGTAGACGTGGTGGAACATATCATGGTGGTAGTTGCATGCCAATATATCTCGGAATGACTTTGAAAAAGCCATAGTAGGTAGGTATGGTGGCTGTTTTGAGGGAGGCTAATGGTGGGTTTTGTGCACCGGTGGAAGTTGAGCGGCACTAAGAAGATAGTGATGGTGGAAGGTGAAAGTGCATCTAAACCATGGACTCAACATTAGTCATGAAGAACTCATATACTTGTTGCAAAAGTTTTATTAGTAATCGAATCAAAGCATTCAACGCATACTCATAGGGGAAGGGTTGGTAGGTATAAACCATCGCGCGATCCCGACCGCCACGCAAAGGATGACAATCAATATACTAATCATGCTCAGATTTCATCACATAGCGGTTCACCATACGTGCATGCTACGGGAATCACTAACTTCAACACAAGTATTTCTAGATCCACAACACCTTACTAGCATGACTTCAATATTACCATAACCACAACTCAAAACTAATTGAGATGAATCAAACTTCTCTAACTATTCAATGCACATGAAGGTGGAAGTTTTCGTATCCCTTTGGATACCTACCCCTTTTGAGACTACTTTCAAAGCATAGATCAACTACCAAGCCACGCACTGCTGTGCTCTAGAAGATATAAGTGAAGAACATAAAGCAAAAGTATCTAGCTCAAAAGATATAAGTGAAGCACATGTGAGCTGAATTGTCTACCGAAAGATATAAGTGAAGCTCGACAAAATAACGGTGTGTGCATGTCTATCTCTCTAGGTGTGCAGCAAGGATGATTGTGTCACAACAAAATAAAATACTCCTACGATACAAGACGCTCCAAGAAAAAACACATAACATGTGGTGAATAAAAATATAGCCCCAAGTAACGTTATCGATGGATTGAAGACGAGAGAGGGGATGCCTTCCCGGGGCATCCCCAAGCTTAGGCTTTTACGGCATCCTTGAATCTCTTGGGGTGCCTTGGGCATCCCCAAGCTTGAGCTCTTGCCACTCTTTATCTTTTTTTCCATAGGAACTTCACCCAAAACTTGAAAATTTCCCAACATGAAACTTAAACAGAAACTCGTGATAACATTAGTACAAGAAAGCAAGCCACCACTTCCTTAGGTACTATAGCAAACTTTAATTCTACTTGTGCTGATGTTGGGTTACTGTACTTTCAATCTTCCATGGCTAATACCCCCTGATACTATCCATAGTTTCATCAAAATGTGCAACCAACAAAACAAAAAACAGAATCTGTTAACAGCAGACCAGTCTATAGCAATCTGTATGTTTCGTATACCTCTGTTACTTCAACAATTCTTAAAAATTACGACAGTCTTAAGAATTTGCGCAGCAATCAGCAGCAAAAAGAATCATATCAAAAGCTCTTACATCAAAAAAACTAAAATTCTTTTTGTGAGAAGAAAGTTTCTGTCTTTTCCAGCATGACCAAACATCATCCTCAAGACTAATCATAACGGTTTTGCTTGGCACAAACGCAAAAAGAAACACAAATAGAAAAGAATTATGAAAGTGTGGAAAACACAAAACAGAAATAAAAAAGGATAGATTCGTTGGGTTGCCTCCCAACAAACGCTTTTGTTTAACGCCCTTAGCTAGGCGAAAGTGATGGAATCACGTATAGTCATCTTTGGTGCTCAAACCATAGGTAGCCCTCATCATAGATTCATAAGTCAATCTTATTTTCTTTCTAGGAAATTGCTCCATGCCCTTCTTTAAGGGAACTTGAAATCTAATATTCCCTTCCTTCATATCGATGATAGCACCAATAGTCCTTAGGAAAGGTCTACCAAGAATAATGGGAGATGACGGATTGCAATCTATGTCAAGTACAATGAAATCCACGGGTACATAGTTCTTATTTGCAACAATAAGAACATCATCGATCCTCCCCATGGGCTTCTTGACAGTAGAATCCACAAGATGCAAATTAAGAGAACACTCTTCAATCTCATGAAAACCAAGAATATCATATAAAGACTTTAGAATCGCGGAAACACTACCACCCAAATCACACAAACCATTGCACTCATAGTTTTTGATCTTGATTTTGATAGTAGGTTCCCACTCATCATGAAGTTTGTTAGGTATAGAGACTTCTAATTCGAGCTTCTCTTCAAGAGATTTCATCATAGCATCTACGATATGCGCGGTAAAGGCTTTGCTTTGTCTATAAGCATGTGGAGAGTTTGCAATGGATTGCATCAAAGAAATGCATTCAAACAAGGAGCAATTATCATAATTTAATTTCTTTAAATCCAAAGTGGGAGTTTCATTACTACCCAAAATTTTGACTTCTTCTACTCCACTCTCCACACCTTTATCATCAAGATAGGTGGACTCCAAATCATTGGGGCGTTTTTCAACCAAAGTGGATTCATATCCAGCCCCTCCATAAGTAGGTTTGAAACGCGAAAACAAAGATTCAAGAGGAGACACACCAGACACTTTAAGATCTTCGTGATTTGCATCACTAGAATGCACCCTTTTAAACCATTCATGTCTAGCGCGAATTTGGGCGGTTCTTTATTTGCTCTCATTCATGGAGATACGCATAGCTTTCAAAGTTTCATCCAAGTTGATCTTGGGAGGAGCGCATCTAACTTTCAAAGCATCAATATCTCAAGACATCCTATCAACGATCTTAGCCAAATCGTCTATTTTGATTAGTTTTTCCTCTATGGACGCATTGAAAATCTTTTGGGAGTTGATGAAATCTTTGATATTACTCTCTAGATCAGAGGGTAATTTGTTATGATTTCCATAAGTGTTGCCGTAGGAATTGCCATAATTGTTTGAGGAGTTACTAGAACAAGGCCTAGGAACATAATTTCCTCTAAAAGCATTGTTGTTGCCAAAATTGTTCCTACCAACAAAATTCACGTCCAAACTAGTGTTGCTACTCTCAATCAAAGAAGATAGTGGCATGTCATTAGGATCTAAGGTAGTGTTTCTACTAGCAACCAAATTCATCAACTCATCCATCTTAGCACTAAGCAAGTTAATCTCTTCTATAGCGTGCACCTTTTTGCTAGCAGGCTACCGTTCAGTGTGCCACTGAGAGTAGTTGGACATGATATTGTCTAGGAGTTTTGTAGCGTTTCCTAACATGATTTCCATGAACGTTTCACCTGAGGCGGAGTCCAAGATATTGCAAGAAGTGAAATTCAAGCCAGCGTAAAAGATTTGTATAATCATCCACAAACTCAAGTCATGAGCAGGACAATTTCTAATCATAAGCTTCATCCTCTCCCAAGATTGTGCAACGTGTTCATGTTCAAGTTTCTTGAAATTCATGATATCGTTACGTAAGGAGATGATCTTAGCCGGCGGAAATACTTGGATATGTAAGCATCTTTGCACATATCCCAAGAATCGATACTATTTTTAGGCAAAGAAGAAAACCAAGTTTTTGCGCGATCTCGCAACGAGAAAGGAAAAAGTTTCAACTTAGTCACGTCATTATCCACATCTCTTTTCTTTTGCATATCACAAAGCTCAATGAAGGTATTGAGATGAGATGCGGCATCTTCACTAGGAAGGCCAGAGAATTGCTCTTTCATAACAAGATTCAGCAGAGCTGCGTTGATTTCATACGATTCCGCACTAGTGGCGGGAGCAATCGGAGTACTAATAAAATAATAATTATTAGTGCTCGAGAAGTTCCAAAGTTTGGTGTTTTCAGACATGATGTCTTCGACAAACAAACAAGCAAGAAACCGACAAAGGAAAACGGCAAGGGTAAGAGAAAACAGCGAAGGAGAAAGGCGAATGAAAATGGCGAATGTGAAGTGGGGGAGAGGAAAACGAGAGGCAACTAGCAACAAAAGTAAATGCAAGAGAAGAGTTTGTTAGACCTACTTGGATAGATCTTGATTTCTCATCCCCGGCAACGGTGCTAGAAATACTTCTGATGTTTGCTGTGTATCCCTTGCAACGGCGCCAGAAATAGTTGTGTCGACGGCACCAGGAATCCTTCAACTACGGCTACGCCTTAAGGGACTTCCTAGGCAAGTATGCAAAAGATTTCCCCCGTGGCCTTGGAGCCTTGCGTTGGTGTTCCCTCGAAGCTGAAAGGGTGATGTAGCACAATGACGGTAAGTATTTCCCTCAGTTTGAGAACCAAGGTATCAATCCAGTGGAAGAGTATCTCAAGATCCTGCACAAACACAAAAGCTTGCACCCAACGCTATGAAGGGGTTGTCAATCCCTTATAGCTTGTTTGCCAAGTGAGAACTAAAAGCAACAAAGAAACAAAGCAAAGTAAAAGCAGAGATGTAAACGATGGATGTGAATAGACAAGGGGGCCGTAGTGTTTACTAGTGGATTCTCTCATGATAGCAAGTAGACGGCGGGTGAACAAATTACTGTCGAGCAATTGATAGAACTATGCACAATCGTGATGATATCTATGCAATGATTATTTCTATAGGCATCACGCCCGAAACAAGTAGACCGATACTTTCTGCATCTACTACTATTACTCAACACGTCGTCCGCTATCTAGCATGCATCTAGTGTATTAAGTCCATAAGAACAGAGTAACGCCTTAAGCAAGATGACATGATGTAGAGGGATAATCTCAAACCAATGATAAAACCCCATCTTTTTACCCTTGATGGCAACTGCTTGATGTGTGCCTTGCTGCCCCTACTGTCACTGGGAAAGGTCACCACATGGCAGAACCCAAAACCAAGCACTTCTTCCATTGCAAGAATCATAGATCTAGTTGGCCAAACAAAACCCAAGACTCGGAGAGACTTACAAGGATATCAAATCATGCATATAAGAAATCAGCAAAGACTCAAATATATATCATAGATAATCTGATCACAAGTCCACAATTCATCGGATCTCGACAAACACACCGCCAAAGAAGATTACATCGGATAGATCTCCATGAAGATCATGGAGAACTTTGTATTGAACATCCAAGAGAGAGAAGAAGCCATCTAGCTACTAACTACGGACCCGTAGGTCTAAAGTGAACTACTCACGAGTCATTGGCGGGGGATGATGATGATGAAGAAGCCCTCAAACTCCAAAGTCCCCTCCCGCAAGGCGCCGGGGAGGGTCTCCAGATGAGATCTCGCGTAAACGGAAGCTTGCGGCGGTGGAAAAGTATTTTCGAGGCTCCCCTGATTTTTTGCGGAATATTTGGGAATTTATAGGCCAAAGACCTAGGCAGGGGGCTGCCAGGGAGGCCACAAGCCCGCCCACCGTCGCCTCCCCCTAGTGGCGGACTGGGGGCTTGCGGGCTCCCTGGAGCCCACCTGGTTTGGCCCAAAATCCCCCTGGACTTCCTCCGTTAGGGAAAAAAATAATTTTGGGGTTTTTATTCCGTTTGGACTCCGTTCCAAAATCAGATCTGAAAAGAGTCAAAAACACGGAAAAAACAGGAACTGGCACTTGGCACTGAATTAATAAGTTAGTCCCAAAAAGATACAAAAAGGTACAAAAAACATACAAAGAAGGCAAGATAACAGCGTGAAAACATCAAAAATTATAGATACGTTTGAGACGTATCAAGCATCCCCAAACTTAACTCCTGCTCGTCCTCGAGTAGGGAAGTGATAAGAATGAATTTTTGATGCTTTCATGCTACCTAGCATAGGTGTCCTTTGTAATTCCTCTTATGTGATGTGAATGTTCAGATCCATTAGATTCAAAACAATAGTTTACTATTGACGAGGAAACAATAATAATTCAAGCAAACTAGCAAAGTAATCATGAACTTTCGAAATAACAAGGCCAAAAGAAAGTTATCCCTACAAAAGCATATAGTCTGGCTATGCTCTATCATCATTGCACAACGAGTTTAAAATCATGCACAACCCCGGTATTGGCCAAGTAATTGTTTCCACCTTTACTTTCTCAAACATTTTCAACTCTCACGCAATACATGATCGTGAGGCATGGTTATAGCACTGTAGATGGTGTGGAATGTGGTGGAGGTTGCAAGAAAAAAAGGAGAAGATAGTGACATTAACTAGGCATATCAATTTGCCGTGGAGATGCTCATCAATAGATATCAATGTGAATGAGTAGGGATTGCCATACAACTGATGCACTAGAGCTACAAGTATGTGAAAGGTCTTAAAGAAAACTAGTGGGTGTGCATCCAACTTGCTTGCTCACGAAGACCTAAGGCAATTTTGAGGAAGCCTATCATTGGAATATACAAGCCAAGTTATATAATGAAAATTTCCCACTAGCTATATGGTGGTGACAAAACGGGAGACTCTCAATCATGGAGATCATGGTGCTCAAAATGCACAAGTGTGGAAAAAGTGGTAGCATTGTCCCTTCTCTCTTTTTCTCTTGGTGGGCTCTTTGGCCTCTTTTTTTTATGGGCTTCTTTGTCCTCTTTTATTTCCTCACATGGGACAATGCTCCAATAATGATGATCATCATACTTTCAACTGAAAACTTAGAGCAACTATGACTCTGTATGGAATGCCTTCGGTAGTGTATCGTGGCAATGATCTAGCATGGCATTGACATCAATGGAAACATCATGCTAGCTATCTTACGATCGTACAAAGGCAAGGTAGACGTGGTGGCACATATCATGGTAGTAGGTGCATCGCAATATATCTCGGAATGACTTTGAAAAAGCCATAGTAGGTAGGTATGGTGGATGTTTTGAGGGAGGCTAATGGTGGGTTTTGTGCACCGGCGAAAGTTGCACGGCACTAAGAAGATAGTGATGGTGGAAGGTGAAAGTGCATCTAAACCATGGACTCAACATTAGTCATGAAGAACTCATATACTTGTTGCAAAAGTTATATTAGTAATCGAAACAAAGCATTCAACGCATACTTCTAGGGGAAGGGTTGGTAGGTATAAACCATCGCGCGATCCCGACCGCCACGCAAAGGATGACAATCAATATACTAATCATGCTCACACTTCATCACATAGCGGTTCACCATACGTGCATGCTATGGGAATCACTAAATTCTACACAAGTATTTCTAGATCGACAACACCTTACTAGCATGACTTCAATATTACCATAACCACAACTCAAAACTGATTGAGATGCAACAAACTTCTCTAACTATTCAATGCACATGAAGGTGGAAGTTTTCGTATCCCTTTGGATAACTACCCCTTTTGGGACTACTTTCAAAGCATAGATCAACTACCAAGCCACGCACCGCTGTGCTCTAAAAGATATAAGTGAAGCACATAGAGCAAAAGTATCTAGCTCAAAAGATATAAGCGAAGCACATGTGAGCTGAATTGTCTACCAAAAGATATAAGTGAAGCTCGACGAAATCACGGTGAGTGCATGTCTCTCTCTCTAGGTGTGCAGTAAGGATGATTGTGACACAACAAAAATAAAAGACTCCTACGATACAAGACGATCCAAGCAAAAACACATAACATGTGGTGAATAAAAATATAGCCCCAAGTAACGTTACCGATAGATTGAAGACGAGAGAGGGGATGACTTCCCGGGGCGTCCCCAAGCTTAGGCTTTTACGGCATCCTTGAATATCTTGGGGTGCCTTGGGCATCCCCAAGCTTGAGATCTTGCCACTCTTTATCTTTTTGTGCATAAGAACTTCACCCAAAACTTGAAAACTTCACAACACGAAACTTAAACAGAAACTCGTGATAACATTAGTACAAGAAAGCAAACCACCACTTCCTTAAGTACTGTAGTAAACTCAAATTCTACTTGTGCTGATGTTGGGTTACTGTACTTTCAATCTTCCATGGCTAATACCCCCCGATACTATCCATAGTTTCATGAAAATAAGCAACCAACACAACAAAAACAGAATCTGTTAACAGTAGACCAGTCTGTAGCAATTTGTATGTTTCGTATACCTTTTGTACTTCAAAAATTTGGAACAATTACTAAAGTCTGAAGAATTTGCGTAGAAATTAGCAGCAAAAAGAATAAGCTCAAAAGCTCTTACTGAAAAAAAATGAAAATTCTTTTCGTGAGCTAAAAGTTTCTGTCTTTCCCATTATGACCAAACGATCATCCTCAAGACTAATCATAACGGTTTTGCTTGGCACAAAAGAAAAAAGAAACACAAAAAACACAATCACAACAGAATTATGAAAGTGTGGAAAACACAAAACAGAAATAAAAATGATAGATTCGTTGGGTTGCCTCCCAACAAGCGCTTTTGTTTAACGCCCTTAGCTAGGCGAAAGTGATGGAATCATGTATAGTCATTGTCGTGGGTATAAGCCTGACAGTAGATGTGTAGGGTACGAAAAGGATGGGCAGAGTCCCAGATAAGGCGAGGATGTATTAGTTCGGGCCCCTCTGCGGTGGAGGTAATAACCCTACGCCTCAGTGCTCAGGGAGCTTTGTTGTCGAGTGGAATAGGGAATACAATGAGTTGCTAACCCCTTTACCAGTGGGGGAGGGTGGCTTATATAGAGTGCGCTGCCCTCCACAACGGTTCCGGTACAGGGGTGGAGTAGTTGCGATTGAATGTGTACGTTACAGGTAACGTACGCCCTTAATGCTAATAAATGCACCCGGAAACGTACGACCGTTTCCCTCCAAGGGGGTTACGATGTACCGAGTGATATACAGTCGGTTGACTCGATATGCTCCGAATGCTAGTCGCCGACTGGAGGACCGAGGGTATGTTACCGACTGGACGACATGGATTCCTTAATTCAGTCAGAGTTGACCAAGGGTCTTGTCCTCTGCGAGGGGTAGTCCCTGGGTAGGACCTACAGGGCAGGCCTATGATCCTACCCTAGGACTATAACCCCATCATTAGTCCCCGAATGGATTGGGGTTGGAACGACGAAGCGATGTTTGAAGTTGGATCCGACTGGAACGGACTTGGCTTGGGCGTTGCTTGCCTCGGTCCATTTCGACTTTTCTGATCGACGATCCGAGTGGAAGTACTCGCGAATCAGACTATCGGGAGCCGAGTGCTTCGGCGGCATCTTCTGACGCGACCAGTCAACTGAGAGCGGCGGATTTTCCGGGATCCTCAAATTTCGGTTTCCGCGCGCTCAGCGGAGATGACGCCAGCGCGCTCGAGTAGCGCCTGACGCCTCGATTCTCGCGCCTTCAACCTCTCCACTAATATCGCCGCAGTGGGTCGGGGGGATAAGGTTTCGGGGCCACCTGCCAGCGACCCAGTCGGAACCCTATTTAAATCTCGGTGGCGAGGCTTCTGTGTTACGCTCGCCGAATCCCTTGCTCTCGCCTGCTCCGCCCTTCTCGCCACCTCCAGCGCTCCTATACTCCTCCCTTCTCCTTCCTCCCGAGGGCTCGCAGCTGCCACCATGACCAAGGGCCAGACCAGCAAGATGGAGGCAAGGAAGAAGAAGGGGAAGACGGTGGCGCCTGCTCAGCGGCGGCAGCGGCCACTGCCGGCGGGATGGATCGAGGGCGACTTCCTCCCCTCCACGGTGACGGAGGGGGATCTGTTGCAGCTGGTGGAGCACGGAATGATCGTGCACAAGTCCTGGAGGCTGCCGGCGGAGAACGAGGTCGAGCCAGCGCCTCGGGAGGGGGAGCGCGTCCTGCTGCTCAGCCACGTCCACTGAGGTTTTTGTTTTTGCCCCTGCATCCTTTCTTCAAGGGCATCATGAATCACTTCCGGGCCCAACTTCACCATTTTCCTCCGAATGCCATCGCCCATATTTATGCCTTTATAGTTTTGTGCGAGTGTTTCATCGGCTGCCCTCCCCATTGGGGTTTGTTCAAACACATCTTTTCCGCCAGATCCCAAACCATCAAACGACTTAGCCAGTCGGATGATAAGACGCATCTCCTCCAGCTCTGCGGGGGCTTAGGTTTCCAGAAAAAGAGTCGGAGTAGTTATCCTGCTCTTCAGTTAAGTGAGTCGGTCAGGAGCTCGGAGTCGACGTGGTTCTACTGCCAGGATATCGCCTGTCCGAATGCGTCGACTGGGCTGCCTCCTTTTAGTTCAGATCGGCCCGCCCCGCCTAAGCAGCTCGCGCTCTCGAAGGCGGAGAAGAACGACATCCAGCTCTTGGTTGAGGCACTCATGGACGTCGTCAGGAGGCGGGTCACCGGCATAGACTTGCTGGAGGTCTTCCTTGGTCGGCGGATCCAGCCTCTGCAGGCTCTCGACCATGCCATGTGGCATTACACGGGGCCCGAAGACTCCACTCGTACCAACGTGGTGGGCGTGACTGAGGAGAGGGTGACCTTGTGGGTGCTCCAAATCACGGGCCCCTGCGGGAATCCCAAAGGGTCTCGGCGAGTGAAGCCTTACAGCATGGATCATCCTCCACCGAATTAGGTGAGTGACACTTGTCGAGTGCACTGAATTGTCTTAATTCCTGTCGTTTGTCTATATCTCTGTGTGATGTCTGATGTTGCCGACTGAAATTTATGCAGGCGTGGACCAACTGGTTCTCCCCCGTCTCAAATGGGAATCCGGTGGAGGAAGAGGAGGAAGGCAGCCAGGAGGGCAGCATGGAGAGCGCCGAGTACGTCTCCGACAGCGGGGAATCGGAGGAGGAGACCAGCGAGGATTAGGAAGAAGACGAACAGCAGGACTCGCCACCTCCGCAACTAGAGCATCGGACCAAGCGCCGACACGAGCCCGCCGTCCCCTCGGCTCCTCCCGCGTCTTCGAGTGCTCCGCCTACTGCTCCGGTGGTCCCGAGTGTCCGAAGCACTAAGAGGACCAGGGATGCCGCCGCTGAGCCTGCGGGTCAGTCTTCTAAGGCGGCCAAGCCAAGTGGGCCTAAGCCTCGGAAGGCTCTGCCGCGAATGAGGGTTGTTGTCCCTGTCACCTCCACGTAAGTGTACCCAGCTTTCAATTCTTCCTGATATCCGAGTGAACTTCTGTTTACTGGCCGAATGGATTTCTCTCGACAGGGTCGCTACTTCTGCCACCTCTCCGACGCGCCAGGAAGACGATCCCATGGACACGGACAACGTCGTCTCGTCCCAGCCAGGTGCGTTGTAGGGACGTCGAGTGTTTTATACTATCGCGTCTCGAATTCTATCATAGGTCCTGCTTCTTTCTTTTTCTAAGACCTCGTGTCATTCGGCCTGTCAGGGGCGATTTGCCTGGACGAGGGCGACCAGGGGAGAGCCGACCTAGCTGTGGAGCCTGTTCTTGAGGCTGCTCCTCCTGCTGCCGCTCTCGCCGCCGACGTGCTGCCGACTGAGGCACTGCCACAGACTGAACCAGTGCTGGTGGATGAGGAGCCGACTGGGGCAGACCTTGGGATGCCTCAGGAACCTCGGACGATTCCAGGCTCGTCGAATGCTGAATTCAGCATCCAGCATCTTCCGGAGGAGCAGGTGGGAGCGGCCAAGGGGGCTATGGTGCAGGCGGAGCTGATGGCTGGAGAAGCCAAGAGGGCCTACGACTCCGTTGTGGCCTCGTACCAGTGGAGCTTGGAGCTGCGGGATGATATCCGAGTAAGTGGTCTAGTAAGTATTTACTTTTCTCCTGTAACCCACTGGGTGTTCTTGAATAGCAGCTGTCGTTTGCAATGGGTTCACTCTGAGTGAACCCAGTGGGTGTAGTCCCCGAGACTTCTGTCAAGTGCTTGCACCGACAGTTGTCTTTATACATATTGTCTTTACTTTGGTTGTATCTGTAAATAGTATGACCGAGTACGAGTAGTTGTTGCAGTCGGAGTGCACTTACTTTAAGAGTCCCCGAGAGTAAGTTGTACTCAGGTCGGGTAGTATTGGACTCGTAGGCGTAGGTGATAACATGCATCTCAATAGGGCAGGCCTGCTTGAGCTACATGCCTGTGGGGTCACTCTCAGTGAACCCACTGGGTGTAGTCCCCGAGACCGTTGTCGACTGCTTGCGTCGGCAGGGGTCTGAAGAACTTAGACTTGTAACTGTTGAACTTTCTGATTGTCCCTTGGTGCTTGGTGGCAGAAAACTTGTGAAATGGGGATGGCCTATGAGGCTCTCAGAGCGGAGAGGAACCAGTTCGCTGGTGAGCTTGATGCGGCTATGCTCGCAATGGCTGGCATGAAGGATGCTCTGGAGGGACGAGAGAAGTCCTTGGAGGAGGCTCGTGAAGCGAACAAGGTGTTGACTGAGGAAGTGGAAAAAATGAAGAAACAGAGGACTGCTCTCACGAATCAGATGGCCGTCCTGAATAGACGATGCATAGCTCAGGAGAAGTATGTCAGCGACTGGGCTGGGCAGATGATGACGCGTCTGGCTGGTAAGTCTTATGTTTTGCCGAGTGCGTGACACTCGGCGTTTATTGTATGCTTGCCCTTTTGTTGCAGATTTTTGTGTTGATGCTGAATCTGAAGCAGCGGACGTGGAGCGGTCCATTCGCGACAACGTGCCACTCGGCGAGGACGCCAATCGGGATCTGCTCCGGGCGCATATCCGCGTAGGCAAAGTGGGTCCTTTCATCGGTCGACCGAGAGAGGTCGTCGGCCGAATTGACAAGGAACTTTGGCCAGAAGATGAGTCGCGGCAGGAGATGGAGAGCCTGATGGCGCGACTGGAGGAAATTCCGAACCGAGTGCAATCGTGGAAGAAATCAGCAGCGCGTTGCGGTGCAGATGTTGCTCTATCGTTGGTCCGAGTCCATTGCAAGGAGGTGCGTGAGGAGAAGCTAAAGACACTGAAGGTCGCCAACATGAAGAAGCTTCGATTCGAAGACTTCATGGAGACGTTCCTTGACAGTGCTACCCGCATCGCCGACGGAATCGACTTGGACACCTTCGTGGAGCCCTCCAGTCCTGGCGCCGACCCAGCTGACGCATAAGAAAACTTTATCCTCGGTATGCCGAGTGTTTATCTGTAAGGTACTTTGGTCACTTCTGTTGGCCGTCACATTCTTAAATCAGTACGGGTAAGCTTGATCCGCACCGAGTTAGCTATCTTTGCGAGAATTTTGGAATCTGAATCAAAGCGTTTACTCTTGTGTTTGAATGTTGTTTCGAGTGCGACGTTTAGTGCACACTCGGAGAAAGTAATTACTTAGGTGACTCTGGATCACAGCAAAGTCCCCGAGTGCGACATTTAGTGCACACTCGGAGGGAGTTATTACTTAGGTGATTCTTGGTCACAGCTAAGTCCCCGAGTGAGACACTTAGTGTACACTCGGAGAAAGTTATTACTTAGGTGATTCTTGATCACAGCTAAGTCTCCAAGTGCGACGCTTAGTGCACACTCGGAGAAAGTTATTACTTAGGTGATTCTTGATCACAGCTAAGTCCCCGAGTGCGACGTTTAGTGCACACTCGGAGAAAGTTAGAACTTAGGTGATTCTTGATCACAGCTAATTCCCCGAGTGCGTCGTTTAGTGTACACTCGTAGGAAGTTATTACTTAGGTGATTCTTGATCACAGCTAAGTCCCCGAGTGCGACGCTTAGTGCACACTCGGAGAAAGTTATTACTTAGGTGATTCTTGATCACAACTAAGTCCCCGAGTGCGACGTTTAGTGCACACTCGGAGAAAGTTAGAACTTAGGTGATTCTTGATCACAGCTAAGTCCCCGAGTGCGACATTTTAGTGCATACTCGGAGAAAGTTAGTACTTAGGTGATTCTTGATCACATCTAAGTCCCCGAGTGCGACGCTTAGTGCACACTCGGAGAAAGTTAGAACTTAGGTGATTCTTGATCACAGCTAAGTCCCCGAGTGCGACGTTTAGTGTACACTCGTAGGAAGTTATTACTTAGGTGATTCTTGATCACAGCTAAGTCCCCGAGTGCGACGCTTAGTGCACACTCAGAGAAAGTTATTACTTAGGTGATTCTTGATCACAGCTAAGTCCCCGAGTGCGTCGTTTAGTGCATACTCGGAGAAAGTTAGTACTTAGGTGATTCTTGATCACAGCTAAGTCCCCGAGTGCGACGCTTAGTGCACACTCGGAGAAAATTATTACTTAGGTGATTCTTGATCACCGCTATGTCTCCGAGTGCGACGTTTAGTGCACACTCGGAGAAAGTTAGTACTTAGGTGATTCTTGATCACAGCTAAGTCCCCGAGTGCGACGCTTAGTGCACACTCGGAGAAAATTATTACTTAGGTGATACTTGATCACAGCTAAGTCCCCGAGTGCGACGCTTAGTGCACAATCGGAGAAAATTATTACTTAGGTGATTCTTGATCACAGCTAAGTCCCCGAGTGCGACGCTTAGTGCACACTCGGAGAAAATGATTACTTAGGTGATTCTTGATCACAGCTAAGTCCCCGAGTGCGACGCTTAGTGCACACTCGGAGAAAGTTATAACTTAGGTGATTCTTGATCACATCCAAGTTTTTTTAAGTGTGTGACCAGAGTCTGCAACTGCGGAAGAATTCTGAGACTGCAAAAACTGAATCCGCTTTATATTATTCCATCAATACTAGTTCTTTACACTGCTTCAAGTCGACGGTCATGTGTAAAAGCGCTTCAAGAGGTCTCCATTCCATGCGCGCGGCTCGTCTCTCTCCCTCTCGATGTTGTAGAGTCTGTATGCTCCGTTGTTCAGCACCTTGGAGATGATGAAGGGTCCTTCCCAGGCCGGGGCTAACTTGTGAGGTCTTTGCTGATCCACTCGGAGCACCAGGTCGCCTGCTTGGAACGTGCGACTCCTGACGTGGCGTGCATGAAACCGCCGTAGATCTTGTTGATAAATGGTTGAGCGAGTCAGTGCCATCTCGCGCTCCTCCTCTAGAAGGTCCACTCCATCTTGCCTTGCTTGTTCTGCTTCAGCTTCGGAGAAGAGTTCGACTCGTGGAGCATTATGAAGCAAGTCACTCGGAAGGACCGCTTCTGCTCCGTAAACGAGGAAGAACGGCGATCGCCCTGTAGATCTGTTCGGGGTTGTGCGAAGACCCCAAAGTACTGAAGGTAACTCGGTGCCCCAAGCGCCAGCGGCATGTCCCACCTCTCGCAGAAGTCGGGGCTTTAAACCCTGAAGAATAAGCCCATTCGCCCGCTCTGCTTGTCCATTGGATTGAGGATGTGCTACGGAAGCAAAATCCACTCGGATACCTTGGCTTGCACAAAAACCTTTGAATCTGTCCGAGTCAAAGTTTGTCCCCTTATCCGTGATTATGTTGTGAGGTACACCGAATCTGGAGATGATGTCCCTGACAAACTTGACGGCTGTCGAGGCGTCGAGTTTCTTGATGGGCTTGGCTTCTATCCATTTTGTGAACTTGTCGACTGCCACCAACAGATGAGTGTAGCCTCCTTGGCCTGTCTTGAATGGTCCGACTGTATCTAATCCCCAAACTGCAAACGGCCACACAAGCGGGATTGTCTTCAACACAGAAGTTGCTTGTGGGACTTGTTGGAGTAGAACTGACAGCCCTCGCATCGGTCGACCATATCTTTAGCCATCTCATTCGCCTGCAGCCAGAAAAAACCAGCCCTGAATGCCTTGGCGACGATTGCTCTTGAAGAGGCGTGATGACCGCAGGTTCCCGAGTGAATCTCTTCCAGGATCAACTGCCCTTCCTCTGGGGAAATGCAACATTGAAGAACGCCTGAAACACTCTCCTTTTACAATTGGCCATCAATGACAGTGAATGCCTTCGACCTGCGGACTATCTGCCTGGCCTGGGCTTCGTCTTCTGGTAATTCCTGTCTCAGGATATATGCAATGATCGGCACAGTCCACTCGGGGATGGCAGCGAGAATCTCCATAACCAGATCAACCACAGCAGGTACAATCGATGTCTGTTGAACTCTTTGGTTGTACTGGCTCTTCTTTAAAAGGATCTTCTTTGACTGAAGGGAGGTGAAGGTGCTCGAGGCAGACGTCACTCGGGACTGGTCTCCGAGTGGATCCGAGTTTTGCCAACTCATCAGCTGCTTGATTCTTTAGTCTCGGAACATGGTGAAGTTCTAGACCTTCAAACTTCTTCTCGAGCTTTCTTACTGCATTGTAGTATGTGGTCATGGTGGGGTTCCTGACGTCCCACTCTTTCATCACTTGATTGACCACCAAATCTGAATCGCCGTAGACCATCAGGCGACGGACGCCGAGTGAGATGGCCATACGCAACCCGTAGAGGAGAGCTTCATACTCTGCCTCGTTGTTGGAGGAATCGAAGTGTATCTGCAGCACATACATGAGTTTGTCGCCCTTTGGCGATATGATCACAACGCCAGCGCCGGAGCCATTCAACATCTTGGACCCATCAAAGAACATTGTCCAATGGGCCGAGTAGATGTGGGTCGGTTGCTGTTGTTCTACCCATTCCGCTATGAAGTCAGCCAGGGCTTGAGACTTAATAGCTTTCTTGGCCTCAAACTTGATATCGCAGTACAGCATCTCCATCGCCCACTTCGCCACTTGGCCTGACGCATCTCGATTGTGGAGAATTTCCGACAACGGAGCATCAGAAACGACAGATACCGAGTGGTCTTGGACATAATGAGCCACCTTCTTCGCAGTCATGTAAATCCCGTAGATAAGTTTTTGATAGTGGGGATACCTCTGCTTGGAAGGAGTCAGGACCTCGGAGATGTAGTACACTGGCCGCTGAACTTTGTACGCTTTGCCTTCTTCTTCTCGTTCGACTATAAGAACAGTACTGACGACTTGATTTGTAGCCGCAATGTATAGAAGAAGGGGCTCTTTACTGAGCAGAGCAATAAGAACTGGCTGGGTGGAAAGTAGGACTTTGAGGTCATCGAATGCGACTTGGGCTTCGTCTGTCCACTCAAAAGTATCTGCTTTCTTCATGAGTCGGTACAGAGGGAGTGCTCTCTCGCCGAGTCGACTGATGAACCTGCTCAAAGCCGCTAGGCAACCTGTGAGCCGTTGAACGTCATGTATTCTGACCGGCCTCTCCATTCGAACGATGGTCCCGATCTTTTCGGGGTTGACATCGATCCCTCGTTCGGAAACGAAGAAACCGAGTAATTTCCCGCTGGGAACACCGAATGAACATTTGGCGGGGTTGAGCTTGATATCGTACCTACGAAGGTTGGCGAATGTTTCTGCCAAGTCAGTCAGCAAGTTGGAACCTTTGCGTGACTTTACTACGATGTCATCCATATATGCCTCCACATTTCGACCGATCTGGTCGAGAAGGCATTTTTGGATCATGCACATAAAGGTAGCTCCTGCATTCTTCAAACCTAATGGCATAGTGATGTAGCAGAAGCACCCGAATGGGGTGATAAAGGCTGTCTTTAATTCATCGGGACCATACAGACGGATCTGATGATAGCCCGAGTAGGCATCTAGGAATGACAAACGCTCGCACCCCGCAGTCGAATCGACAATTTGATCTATGCGGGGGAGCGGAAAATGGTCCTTCGGGCAGACCTTGTTGAGGTGCTTGAAGTCGATGCACATCCTGAGTGACTTGTCCTTCTTGGGCACCATGACAACATTGGCAAGCCACTCGGAGTGGTGAACCTCGCGAATGAAGTTGGCTGCCAGCAGCTTGGCCACCTCTTCCCCGATTGCTTTCCTCTTGTGCGCGGCGGACCGGCGCAAGCGCTCTCGGACAGGCCGAGCGACGGGATCTACATATAGTCGGTGCTCAGCCAACTCCCTGGGTACACCTGGCATGTCAGAAGGTTTCCATGCGAAGATGTCCCAGTTCTCACGGAGGAATTGGGTGAGCTCGGCTTCCTATTTAGGATCGAGGGTGGTGGAGATGTTCGTCGGGGCAGCACTGTCGTCCGTCGGGTGGATGTTGACCTTCTTCATCTCTCCCGCCGACTGGAATGCGGATTCTGGAGCTGGCTTCTTTGAGCGCATCAGGTCGGCAGGGTCGACTGTTTTCTTGTACTCGTCGAGCTCGAGGACGGCCATCTGCTGGTCGGCGATTCTTGATCCTTGCTGTAAGCACTCTTCGGCTCGCTGCCGATTGCCCGTGATGGTGATCACGCCCTTTGGACCTGGTATCTTCAGCTTCAAGTATACGTAGCATGGACGGGCCATGAAGCTCACATACGCTGGGCGGCCCAGAGTTGCGTGGTAAGCGCTCTGGAAATCCACCACCTCAAATGTGAGCTTCTCCTTGTGACAGTTCTTGTCGGAGCCAAAAACGACGTCCAACGCGATCTGGCCGAGTGACTTGGCCTTCCGTCCAGGGACGACTCCATGGAACTGCATACTACTCTCGTTGAGTTTGGACATCGGAATGCCCATTCCCTTGAGAGTGTCGGCATACGTGATGTTCAAACCGATGCCGCCGTCCATGAGGACTTTGCGCAGTCGGACTCCTTCCACCACCGGGTCGACAACCAGAGCCTGTCTTCCTGGGGTGGGAACATGCGCTGGATGATCCGACTGGTCAAAGGTGATCGTAGTCTGAGACCATTTAAGGAACTTGGGGCTGGTTGGAACGGCCATGTTGACCTCCTTGTTCACCAGCTTCAGTCGACTCTTGCTTTCGACGTGAGCAAAAATCATGAGTGTCGCATGGACTTGGGGGAACGGATCCTCCTTATCCTCCTCATCCTTTTCACTCACCTTCTTACTCGGTTGCCCTTCTCCGAATCCCTGGATCAGGAGTCGGCACTGCCGAGTGGTATGCTTGGGATATATGGGGTTGCCCTCTTCGTCCATCTTCGTATGAACCGGGCATGGTTGGTCCAGGATGGGATTATTGAACGGCTTCTTCTTCGGGGTATACTGCGCCTTCCCTTTGCCTTTGAACTTGGCATTGGTCACGACTGCAGCTTCTGCCTGCGGAGTGGATGGAGCCTTTTGCTTTTGCTTCCGAGTGTTGCTTCCTTCTCCGTCGCCGACTGTCTTGTGCTTGCCGCTTCGGATGCGGTCCTCTTCTTCGCCATTTGCATAGCGAGCTGCTATCTCCATCATCTTCCTCATGGAGATGTCGCCTGTTCGGCCAAACTTCAGGTACAGTTCCCTGTACCTCACGCCTGCCTTGAAGGCGCAGACTGCTTGATGCTCGGTGACGTTCTCCACCGTGTGGTAGAGAGTCGTCCAACGCTGGATGAAGTCGCGCAGGGGCTCATTCGGCTTCTGGACACAGTGCTGGAGCTCTACGAGGCCCGCAGGGCGCTTGCACGTCCCTTCGAAGGTCCGGATGAACACTCGGGCCAGATCCGCCCAACTGTAGATGCTCGAGGGGGCTAATTGATTCAGCCACGCTCGCGCCGAGCCATCGAGCATCAGAGGGAGGTGCTTCATGGCGACGTGGTCATCCCCTCCTCCGATCTGGACTGCCACTCGGTAGTCGTCTAGCCATGTTTCTGGCTTGGACTCTCCTGTAAATTTACTGATTCCCGCTGCCAATCGGAAGTTGGGCGGGACGTCAGCCGAGCGGATGGCTCGACTAAAACATTCGGGACCGGACAGATGGTCCTGCTTCCACTTGGACGGTTCATATCGTGACCATCACGGTGGGCTCGACCCCTGTCGAATCTTCGCTGGGCGATACGTCCTCTTGCGTCGGGTCTTGGGTCGTAAGTGTCGCTGACTGAACGCCGATCATCATGATGTCGGGACCCATAGGGCCCACCCCATGGAGGGGTGCGTGAGCGGCGGCGATCCTCACGAATCATGGAACGGCCGCCTCCCCTCTGGCGCTGATGGGAACCAGGGCTGTGAACCGACCGATGCGTATTCGCGTGGATGGAACTATTATAGTTCCGGTTGTGTGACTGGGAGACCGCCGAATTCTGCTGCTGCGCCGTGTGCAACAGGGCTCGGATCTGCTCGATCCCCCTTCCTGCCTCTGAATCAGTCGGCTGGAGGGAATCGGCTATCTTGGCAGCCGTAGCCAAGTTGAGGAGGGGCGTGCGGAACAACTCCACGTTGCTCCGCCGAGTGTGCCGACTGGCAGAATGGCGAGGTGGACGGCGCGCACCGGATGCTTCACCGACCTCGCGCTCGCTTCGGCCAGCTTGACGGGGATCTTCATGGGAGTTGGCCATGTGTACTTCTGTTGCGGGCCCGCGACCCACATACTCGGAAGGAAACTCAGTCGGAACCGAGTCCGAGTGCTGGGACGGCAGGGCAACCACAACGGACTCAAGAACCGCCACTTGCGAAGACGCGTTCTGGCGCGCTTGGGCATGCTGCACCCAACGCTGGAGCCGCGGACGGCAGGACCGCTTGCTGCGGCGCGTGGCGGCGGTGCAGGTCGACACCGGAGTCGACTGTTGGAGAAGAAGGATGCCGCGAGCGCCGGCACGGAAGTGCGTAGCCCCGCGACGAGGAAGCGCCTCGATGTTGAGAGGAGCATCCCGAAGCCACGCCGAATCGTCGACGATGAAGGAGAGAGCGCCGACTGGACGACAGGGATTCCTTAATTCAGTCAGAGTTGACCAAGGGTCTTGTCCTGTGTGAGGGGTAGTCCCTGGGTAGGACCTACAGGGCAGGCCTATGACCCTACCCTAGGACTATAACTCCATCAGTCATATTTGGTACTCAAACCATAAGTAGCGTGATCATTTATCATCTTAAGATTTTCATCTTTATTAGATGACTCACCACTAGCTCTAGGAACAAAAACAGGCTTGACGGTCTTGTTGAGAGTAAGATTTGGAGTATTTTGCACAGCGGCAAAAGCGGAACCCAAGTTGGTTATGACATGTTCTAATTTGCCAATTCTAGAAGAATCATTAACTATAAGTTCCTTCTCCTTTAAATTTTTCAAAAAGTTTCCCACTTTGGATCCGTACTGAGTAATTTGATTGTGGATCTTTCTATCCAAACCCTCAATAAGTTCAACTGTGGCAATTTTGTTTTCAATAGCGTCAAGCCTTTGCATCACCTGTTCCAATGTCAAGATAGTTCCATTAACCATGAGCGGGGGTGAGCCTACCAAATTAATGATAACTCTATAGGAGTCAACAGTATGGCTCCCCAAAAAGTTCCCACCTACAATGGTATCAAGCATATACCTATTCCAAGGAGAAATTCCATCACAGAAACTGCTAAGGAGGACGGTAGTGGATTGCTTACGAGTAGATCTACTTTGAGCATTGCAAATCCTGTATGAAGCGTCCTTCAAATTTTCTTCCTCATTCTGCGTGAAATTGAGAACTTCATTTTCAGGGGTGTCATTTGGAGTGGTGGGTCTAGCCATTGATGGACTATATCACGCACGATCGAGCGGGAAGAGAGAATGAAACGGGCAAAAGGAAACGGCGAAGGAGAAAGGAGAATGAAAATGGCAAATGTGAAGTGGGGGAGAGGAAAACGAGAGGCAACTGGCAACAAAAGTAAATGCAAGACAAGAGTTTGTTAGACCTACTTGGATAGATCTTGATTTCTGCTCCCCGGCAACGACGCCAGAAATAGGCGCATTGACGGGAGATTACTCTTGTCTTAATCTCCTCGGCAAGCGATCCTCTTCCCCGGCAACAACGCCAGAAATACTTTTGATGTTTGATGTGTATCCCTTGAAACAGCGCCAGAAATAGTTGTGTCGACGACACCAGGAATCCTTCAGCTACGGCTACGCCTTAAGGGACTTCCTAGGCAAGTATGCAAAGGATTTCCCCCGTGGCCTTGGATCCTTGCGTTGGTGTTCCCTCGAAGCGGAAAGGGTGATGTAGCACAGCGACGATAAGTATTTCCCTCACTTTGAGAACCAAGGTATCAATCCGGCGGAAGAATATCTCAAGATCCTGCACAAACACAAAAGCTTGCACCCAACGCTATGAAGGGGTTGTCAATCCCTTATAGATTGTTTGCCAAGTGATAACTGAAAGCAACAAAGTAACAAAGCAAAGTAAAAGCAGAGATGTAAAAGATGGATGTGAATAGACCCCGGGGCCGTAGTGTTTAGTAGTGGATTCTCTCATGAAAGCAAGTAGACGGTGGGTGAAAAATTACTGTCGAGCAATTGATAGAACTATGCAGAGTCATGACGATATCTATGCAATGATTATTTCTATAGGCATCACGTCTGAAACAAGTAGACCGATACTTTATGCATCTACTACTATTACTCCACACGTCGACCGCTATCGAGCATGCATCTAGTGTATTAAGTCCATAAGAACAGAGTAACGCCTTAAGCAAGATGACATGATGTAGAGGGATAATCTCAAACGAATGATAAAAACCCCATCTTTTTACCCTTGATGGCAACTGCTTGATGTGTGCCTTGCTGCCCCTACTGTCACCGGGAAAGGTCACCACATGGCAGAAGCCAAAACCAAGCACTTCTCCCATTGCAAGAATCATAGATCTAGTTGGCCAAACAAAACCCAAGACTCGGAGAGACTTACAAGGATATCAAATCATGCATATAAGAAATCAGCAAAGACTCAAATATATATCATAGATAATCTGATCACAAGTCAACAATTCATCAGATCTCGACAAACACACCGCCAAAGAAGATTAGATCGGATAGATCTCCATGAAGATCATGGAGAACTTTGTATTGAAGATCCAAGAGAGAGAAGAAGCCATCTAGCTACTAACTACGAACCCGTAGCTCTGAAGTGAACTACTCACGAGTCATTGGAGGGGCGATGATGATGATGAAGAAGCCCTCCAACTCCTAGGTCCCCTCCGGCAGGGTGCCAGGAAGGGTCTCCAGATGAGATCTCGTGGAAACGGAAGCTTGCGGCGGCGGTAAAGTATTTTCGAGGCTCCCCCGATTTTTTGCGGAATATTTGGGAATTTATAGGCCAAAAACCTAGGTCAAGGGGCGGCCAGGGAGGCCACAAGCCTGCCCACCGCCGCCTCACCCTGGTGGCGGAGTGGAGCCTTGTGGGCTCCCTGGAGCCCACCTGGCTTGGCCCAAAAGCCCCGTGGACTTCTTCCGTTCGGGAAAAAATCATTTCGGGGTTTTTCTTCCGTTTGGACTCCGTTCCAAAATCAGATCTGAAAAGAGTCAAAAACACGAAAAAACAGGAACTGGCACTTGGCACTGAATTAATAAGTTAGTCCCAAAAAGATATAAAGAAGTACATAAAACATACAAAGAAGGCAAGATAACAACGTGAAAACATCAAAAATTATAGATACGTTTGAGATGTATCAATAGACTTGACCAAATCCCCTCAAACCTATCTGTGCTGATTTTTAGAATTGGGAAATTTTGCATTCTCAAGTTTCTCCAATTAGTCCCAAAATTTTTGAGCATGCTCTAATCCGCAAATGATGCCACCACACCAAGTGGTGGATGAGGGAGATTATATTTGCTTGACTAGACGTAAGAAAATTCATTTTTGTCCATTTTAGGGTTTATAAAGTTTGTATTGTCAACTTTCATCAAATAGTCTCAAAATTGGTCATTAGGACAAATTTGTCTTACAGTTTACCCCTTGCAAGTCTCAAGGCCATTGGATAACCTAGATGCCCTAGGACAACATGAAACACTTTCATCCACAAACTTGTGGACAAACAAAGTTGACTTTAAAATATTCTCCTTGCTCCCAAAGTTTTGCCACAACATTTGCCAACTCTCTTCTACCCCTAGTATCTCTATCCTCGCCAGGGAGCAATACCCCTCCAGTTTGCTCTTTGGACAGCAATGGCATGCCCCTATTTTCCCTCTCCTTCTATTATGTCCAAACTTATGCCCCAAACTCCACCAATGCTTTTCTTTCATGCTAGTGCATTAATCAAAATCCAAATATAGCAATTTCATGTGGAGAAAATGAGCAGTTGATCACAAACAAGTTTTTGGCACCAAATATAGTCTTGAACTACACGTTCTAGCTACTCTCATCACCCCGAGCTGAAACCTTGTGGTCAGGTAGTCCTTCCATACCTAACACCACTTGACAAGGTTTTCTACCAAATGACCTCGAGTAATTATTCTTTTGCTAGCCCCCAAGTTTGGTGCTGCAAACTTCACCTTAGTAAAAAAACACCTAGCGTGCTCCATATGAAACCAAAACTTACGAGTGTACCTAACCATGCATGCCTATCACGCCAGACAACTTTGGACAACAAAAAAGTCTCCTGGACATGCGTTGGCGTGGTGACCATGCTGCTGCCATGCAATAACGATGCTCTGCCATCTGACCTCGTCGAGTAGCTCGTGTCCAACCTCGGCAGAGTACCCCAGCATGCAAAGCATCCCGCTCGACCTCCTACGCCTTGGTGTGACGCCAGCAAGGGTCCAAATGGCTTTGGAACACGTTTTGGCCGCGCCCGAGGGAATCCGAGGAGCACCAGAGCTCCCTCTAGTCGCCCCCGCCTAATAGCTCATCCCCGTACTTCCACTTGACCCCCTCTCGCTCCATCTTGCTCCTCTGAACCTCCCATGCATCCCCATTCGACATCCCATGCCTTGCATTCACCCGATGACCAAATCCCCTCTGTCGATCGCAACTCGAATTCGAGCCCCTCGGTCGCTCCCCTCCCGTGTGGGCCATGCAAAGACCCCTCCAAAGTCCCCGCACTCCTCCCCAATGCCCCTTTTCTTTCCCCGATGGTCAGAGAACTTCTGCCAGGCCGAAGTCCCACTACCCCCGGTGAAGGTAGGACCCCAAGCAGGTGCGACTCTTTAGGCCCAGCACGCCAGCTATCAGAGCTCCGCTGGAGGCTGCCTGGGCCGCCAATACAACGGCGACACCTGCTCGTCCCCGCCTCCTCTGCTCTGCCATGTTCGGGCGGGAGGCAGCGTTCGAGGCTGACATGCATGGCCCGCCTCCCAGGGACCCAATGGGTTGGGCCCGCGCCGGTTAAGTGGAGACGGTTCGAGCCTACCCCGCCTCCCTACGGTGAAAACACATTTGGCATAATACGCCTTCGGCATTAACCCGGCCGCGTGGCCGAGCCACTAGACCGACCCATTTGTTATCTTGCGCCATGAGCACTATTCGGGCTCATATGGTAAATCCCTTACTTTGTTTCTTTTACCAAGAGGATTCTAAAATTCAAAATAAATTCAAATAAAATCCAAATTTGATGATCCAAATTCCAGATTGTTCCTAAAATCATTCTCTACCCAAAACTATAACCTACACTTTTTTCCTATAAACTTTTCTACAGTATCCAATTTTAATTTGAATTTTGATTTTTTAAAACGAGACCTTGCAAAAAATCTAGAGAGTCCAAATCAACTCTAAATGAAGTGATTCCAATTTCTAGAGGCTTTAATATCATGCCCTATTTCACTAGCCATGGTCAACTTTTTCCTATGCTATATCTTGGTTTGACCAAATCAATAGCTCCCTTTTTCATTTATTCCATCTTAGTAAATTCATCCCAACTCGAAATCCATGAAGACCACTTCCAAAATTCTTCTAAAATCATGCCTTATCTAATGAGTGCCTCCACTCATTTTTAGGAAAATATTTTCTGTTGACTTCTTGTAGGTCCATTAGTCCCTCCATTTTCACATTTCAGAAATCCTCATTGATTCGCACCATTAGAACCCCCTTGGTTATAGTTCTTATGGCCACAAATGCCCTAGAAAAATAAACTCCTATTTTAAAACAATTTTATTTTTTTGCTTGTTGTGTTGCTTCTTGTCACATCCCTAGATTTAACTACTTGGTGTTTAGCTAGATTGTGCATCATATTTTATTTTTCATTAAAAATGAAATGGGGATTGAATAAACCCTAGCACCATACCCTAACTAAACCAATTCAAATGATGTGTATTTTCAATGAACCCAAAATGGCCTTAAAAAAGTTCATCTTTTTTGTTAAATGTTGGCAACAGCATTACACAAATGAATATCATTTTTAAAACATTTTTGGAATTTTATTTAATCCACAGAAGCCACTAAAAATGACCAAAACAAATAGCTACAACTAATTTAGTTATTATAAAATGTTGAATCTTTTTGTGGGGCTTGGATATAATTCAAATAAATCCCCACAAATATATTAAATGTTTTAGGAATAGTTTAGAGCCAAAAATAAATAAAACAACTGTCAAAATTAGAAAACAGAAAAAAATAAAAAGAAACAGAGCGGAGAGGCTTACTTGTCGCCCAGGTCCAACACACCTCCTCTCCCTTGTCCTCTTCTTCCTTTGCGAGTCAGGAAAGGGGGAGGTGGCCGCCGCTCTCTCCAGCCGCAGCACGCAGCTGCGTGCGTGCCTGGCTCCTCCGTCGCGCTGGCATCGCGGATAAGCTCCCTCCGAAGCCGTCCCCGACGCTCTCACCTCTCCATTCGCTCTCTCCCTCTGCTCCCTCTGTGCCCGCCATGGCTGGTGCTCGATCACACCGTTGCCAGCCTGTTCCAGCCACCCAACCTCGCCTTTGAGACGCGCAAATGCTCCGCCTTGACGTCCCGCAACTCTACACGCGAAGAAACGCCGCTGAGAGCCCGTGGAACTCCGTCAAGCCATCGTTTTCAACGTCTGGCCAGTGAGCTCGTCGTCGTCAATTCGCCGTCTCCGAGCTCGTTCTCGGCGCCACTGCCCTCTCTATGTGCTGGGGGTTCCATTCCCTCCATTTGCCCCCTCTTTCCCTAACACTAGCCCGATTCCACAGGAGCCCGACGAGATCCCCCGCGGGAGCTCGTCGCCGGTGATGCTACGATGATCTGCTGGTCCTTCCAAGGCCACCAGCAGCTCCAACTCGTCGCGTAGATGCTATAGCAGCCAAGCTCCGCTTGTTTTGAGCCCTGTTTCGAAGACCTCGAAGAGGCCTGAGCTCCGGCAGCTGCTGAGCTCGTCGCCGGCGCCGATTCCGGTCACCCCAGCCCCTTGGGCTGGCACCAACAGACTCGCAAGAGAGTGCCTGTTCTTCCAGTGCCCTCCGCCGCTCAGATGGTAGCCAGAGATGCATTTTCGATGCCCTCCATCGTCCCTGTTGTCGTCGGAGGCTGACCACCGGTGAGCTCGACGTCATCGCCGGTGGGATTGACCCCCCGTGAGTCCATGATAGGTGTGGCAAGGCTCTGGATAAAATTTTATTAAACTAAATAAAATTAATAAATTAGTTAAACTCTAATTAGTCACTGACATGTGGGCCCAGCCGTGTTACTTAGTTAATTAACTTAAATTCTAAATTGATTTAAGCCAGAGACGACCCACTGGTCAGGTTTGACTTGCAACGGCTAGCCAGCCCAGCTGATGCAGTGTTGATGTCATGCTAGGGCAAGAAATAGAATTCTGTAATAAAAATAACTCCAGAAATAGTCTAAAACTTCTAAAATTCATAGAAATTAATCTATAACTCAGATTAAAATAACTTATATATGAAAATTGATCAAAATAATCTAAAGAATCTAATGGTGCTATTTTCATTAGTGTTAGAACAAGTTATATCTAAGCATCAGGTCAAATCAATTAAAAGAATATGTGGAAATAACTATTTGAAGTGGCATTTTAAACTATGTTTCAAACCAGCTTCAAACCAAACTATTTATAGTTGCATTAGCTCATCCGTCATATTATTGTCATGCCAAGATCATGCATCATACTGTTGCACTTGCTGTGAATTGATTGTGACTGTTTGTTCGGTAGGCCCCGCTCCACAGGATACTCACGAGTATCCGACTGAAGGAGTGTATCCTTCCGCTAATCCACAAGGCAAGCACCATTTTTGATCATCCCGATAAAATCCCATTTTCTCGCTCTAGCTCTCACTTATTGCATTAGGGCAAAATGTTTCAAATGCTTTTACTTCGGTAGGTGAACCCATTCCTTTGCATGACCTGTCATTTTCACAGTAAATTTCTAAACCATGCAACCTAGCATACCTAGTAGTTGCTTGAGCCATGATGTGCTTATCCTGCTATGCTTTCTATGCATAGAGTTCTGTCAGGTCTGTTTCATCTGGGTGATGAACATGAATGAATGAATGTGTTCTAGTGACAAAAGGTTATGTGTTGAACCTGATTTGGTAAAGGTACCGATGAGAGGCTATGTAGGAGTACATGGCGGGTTGTCTCATTGGGACCGTTCTTAGGAACTGAGTCTCGTGTATGTGATCCGAGACCAGATACTACCACACATTGGGTTCCAGTAACTCGACCCCTCTCGGCTTATTAATCGTCTAATACTCGGTCCAGGAGTTGCAAGTAGTTTCTGGTGTTTATAGCATATGATGGATGCCGTGCATAGTGCTGACCTTAGAGGTGGACTATGACGCGGTAGGCAGTGGCACGGTTTACCAAGTGGCACCCGGATGGTGGGATTGGGAACCCCGCGCACATCATTTGGGGTCGTAGCGGAAATTTCGGCCGGATTTCCATGCGGGTTCACTCTCAAATACGCGACAAACCTGGACTAGGTGCTAGTGTGGTTAATGGTCGTGGCCGAGATTCCATTTGAAGGTTGCCGAGGTGCATGTAGTGCACATGGCGATAAGTGGCGAGAGCGTGTGTGAAGAAGTACACCCCTGCAAGGTTATGATCTACTCGAATAGCCGCATCTGCGTATATGCACTACTTGGAAACATATGTTGTTCATAGATAAATTTAATGGCTACTCATAAAAGTATCAAGATAAGATTGAGTACCATGGATGGCATTTCCGTAGGGAGACGAGAAAGGATCCATGGTGGTGTATTGTTGTGGAGATAGTGGACTCGTGCATGACTTCTCAAAGCTTATGAAAAATACTTGTAGTCGTAGTACAGGTTAGCCAAGCGTCAAAGCTAGCCTGCTGCATGATACCCCACTACCCCTTTACTGATACATGTGCATGAGTAGATAGATCTGTCCTAAAGTCTTGGTGAGTACTTTCGTACTCATGTTTGCTTAATATCTATTGCAGAAGACACCCACGATCCAACTGGTGGGTTATATCTAGATGTCGACGATGACGAGTAGCTGATGTCCCAGCTACGATCTGGCCCTTCGATGGGATCTATAGATAGTCAGGCTTTATGCATTAGCTTTCAACAGTCTGTACTTAGACAGCTTTAATGCTTCCGCATGGCTTATATGTCTTTGTGTGTAAGACTTGAGTGTCGGGTCATGTGACCCCGACCTGTATGAACTTATTATGCAAGGCCCTTCTTAGCCTTCTAAATAAATGTTGTGTTGTTGTATGGTTATGATGTGATGCCATTGTTGTATCTACGCATATTGAGTATGTCATTCCTACGTGTGATGTGATGCGATATGTATGGGGTTCGACACCTAGTTGTGCGCCTTTAGTAGTACTCCTTACAGAGAAATGCCCCTTTGTGAGTCCACTCAGCCTTGGTAGCTAGCTACTGCTCCGGACTCACTGGTTGAGCGACAGGTATCCTTCTTAGCTGATGTGTCTATCCCTCCGGGGAAATTTCTCGCGGTGTAATGGAGTCCTTGTAGCTTGCTACGACTCGTCTACACACGCTGATAACCGACACCTGCTTTGCTGGGTTATGTATGCCTCTCTCTGTACGGATGTGCCACTTGGGTTTATAACTAGTTATGTCGACCCGGGTTCTTTGACATTGGAATGCTAGTGACACATTTGCATACGTGAGTCAAAAGACGCAAACGGTCCCGGCCAAGGTAAGGTGGCAGCCGTGGGTTTAACCGTGCATGAGACCGCAAAATGATGCAATGTGTCACATGCTGGATTCCTATGGCTCAGGATCGGGGCCCCGACAGCGTTGGTATCAGAGCCTGACTAACTGTACGATTACCAAGCCAAACTAGTCGAAGTTGAGTCTAGAATTGCTTTAGTTATATATAAGGGAATTGTTTGTGGAAGGGAACGTAAGGCTTTCTGTTTCTCTTCTCATGATATTCTATTCTGATCAACCTTACCTATTCCATGGGGGTTAAGAACTAGGCTTCTTATCTGTCTTTTAGGTTCACGTGTTTCTACTCCGTAGGCTTATAGGAAAAATTGTTGACCATGGAATTTGAACTTGAGAGTTGAGTGGTTATGCTATCCAATCTTTTGCAGGATGTATCAAAATTGTTTTTGAGCATTTACAACCGTTATGCTGCCCGATTTTGTTCCTAGAGCTCTAATGCCTTACATTATTATCTATTTCAGATGCCTCCTCATCCTTCTCGTCAGGTGGTCCGTTTGACCAGGTGCATTGATGTGCCGGGTCACAAGACCATGCTGGTCCGGGTGATGTCAGTAGCCGGTTACCGCTAGTACCCAGAGTATAAAGTGGAGGAGCAATTACCGAGATTTTAACCACAATCAGTATTTATGTATGGTGAGGGTGTATCCAAGCTACCCTCGAGTTGTGGAACCAATCCATTGATCTTATGGATTGGGAGTTACCATTGACATGGCAGTCGAGGATGCTGCCTACTCGATGTTGACCATCATGAGAGGAAATCATGCACTGTTACAGAATTATGAGTTTTTCTACATCCCAGCTTCTATGCCAGGAGAAGAAGGTTATCTCAGTGGAGCCTACTATGATTCTTCTTTTGAGGATCCGATGCTACAGGGTACCACCCAGATGTTGGAAAATAGGGATCGAGATGCTCGTGCTCTTCGCATGGAGCTATATGCCACTCGTGCTCGCCTATGGACAACTTTGATGCAGCTAGCACCTGTCGTGCAGACGGGCTATGCGGATTTGGAGATGGTGAATCCAGTACGAAGTCATGTACTAGCTCACGTTGATTGGCTTGCCATTGGAGGTGTCACCCCTCATAGTGGACCTGTGCTGCCGCCAGTTAGGGGACCTAGGCCACACCCATGTCCATATGGTTCCGAGGGATCTCAGGCTAGAGTCTTTCCTAATCCTCAGGTTCAGCTCCCAGGTCACGGGGGAAACTTGTATGAGTTGTTCTATGCGGATAACTGAGATCATGCGTTGTGTAGTAGTACTGTAGCAGTTATATTTACCACAGTCCTACGTGTCTTGTGGAATATGACTGAGGTGTGAGATGAGTTCCGGAGGCTTAGATAAATAATGTATAGAAAGCTTGGAATGCCTCTGATGAGTAGTATCATCTTTTCAGTAGTTTGCTCTTTAGCTTGAGTTTGTACTGAACTATGTTATGGTGTGTATGAACCATGGGGTATATATAGCAGTTTGCCTGTTACCATGATGTTCGGATGTTTATTTCCGCATTCCATATTGTTCAGTGCATGTCTTAACTCTTTTGCTAGAGTTTATGCCAATTTAGTCTAAGTTGTGAGTTTGTATGTCAGGATAGTGATCACGAGGATCAACCGTCCCCATGGCAATGATCGGGGAGAAAGTAGCCAAGCTACTCAGGAGAACCCACCTCAAGCGCCATCTTTGGCGGAGGTTATGTTAGAGGCAGAAAGGAATAAAATAGAGACCAATCGACTGTTAGAGCGTATTGAGCAGAATACGGCTCGCCAGCCACGAAATGACTGAGTGACTCTCAATGATTTCATGAAGCTCAATCCACCCAAGTTTCATCATTCCTTCAATCCCCTTGATGCTGATGATTGGTTGTGTAGCATTTCACGCAAGATTCATTCTTGCAACGATGCTGAGGCTGACAATGTGACCTTTGCTGCCTACTTTATGGAGGGTCCCGCCAACCTATGGTGGGAGAATTATGAGGCCGTGCGCCCTGCTGGTACAGCAGCCACTTGGGCTGATTCCAGTGCAACCTTCCGTGTGCATCACATTAAAGAAGGTCTGATGGACCATAAGAGAGAGGAGTTCTGTGCATTCACCCAAGGGAAACTGATTGTGGATACATATAGTCATGAATTTGGAAACCTCGCCCGCTATGCAAATGAAGAAGTGTCGATTGATGCTAAAAAGCAAGCTAGGTTCTGCAAAGGATTGAGCCCTGAACTGCGTCGTGAGCTACGCCTCCATGACTGCACAAGTTTTCAAGCCCTGGTCAATAAGGCTATCAGTGCCGAAACTGGACACAATGATTACGAAGCGTCAGAAAAACACTCTTGTGATTCTGGCTCCACATCTGGTTCAGCGTTCTAGAAGCACCGGGTGTGGGTCCCGAATAGCTCCCTGCCATCGAGATACACCACAAGGACATCCTATGTGGCGCCTGATGCAAATCAGACCAACCCTCCAGCAAAGACTTATGGTGGTCCAGCTGCCAATGTTGCACCACGTACCAATCCAGTGGTCTGTTACAAGTGTGGAGAACCAAGTCACTATTCGCACGAGTGTCCTCAGAATAGTGATGCAAATCAACCTGGGAAGTATGTTGGACTTGGCAAGCCAAGCAAGGCATACAATGTGAAGCCCACTCCTGTTCGTGGCCGTGTGAACTATGTCTCAGCAGAAGAAGTTGCAGAGGATCCCGATGTCATCTTGGGTACGCTTCTTGTCAATCTTCATCCGACCTCTGTTCTTTTTGACACAGGGTCATCTCATAGTTTCATATCCGAGAATTATGCACAATTGCATAACATGTCATTTTGTGATATGCCCATTCCTTTAGTGGTCCAAACTCCTGGTAGTAAATGGCAGACTTCTAGAGTAAGCCATGACAATGAGATTCTACTGGACAGACTAGTCTTCCTAGCATCCTTGATAGCCCTCAAATCCTCACATATCAACATCATTTTTGGTATGGACTGGATGTCAGCTCATGTTGCCAAGATTGATACCCATACTAGGAATGTTCAGCTTACACATCCATCGGGTGAGATAGTTAATGTCTCGACTCGAGTTGCCAAATGCCAACTCTATTCCCTCAACGCTAGTCCTCTTCCAGAACTTGAAGACATTCCGGTAGTCCGTGACTTTCCGGATGTTTTTCCAGAAGAATTGCCAGGTATTCCACCTGACAGGGATGTAGAGTTTGTGATAGCTCTTGTTCCAGGTACCGTCCCAATAGCACGAAGACCTTATAAGATGGCACCTTAGAGCTAGCCGAACTCAAGAAACAACTCGATGAAGATTTGAATAAAGGTTTCATCCATCCTAGCTCTTCTCCTTGGGCTTGTTCTGTCCTTTTAGTTAAGAAGAAGCATGGTACAGATCGGATGGTTGTAGATTATCGACTAGTTAATCTGGTCACCATAAAGAACAAGTATCTGCTCCCCAGGATCAACGATCAGTATGATCAACTCGTTGGATCCTCAATCTTTTCCAAAATGGATTTGAGGTTAGGCTACCATCAAATTGAAATCAAGAACGGGGACATTCCAAAAACGGCCTTTGTCACTCGTTATGGCCAATACGAGTACACTGTCATGTCCTTTGGTTTAACCAATGCCCCAGCTACCTTCTCTCGCTTGATGAACTCGGTCTTCATGCAGTATTTGGATAAGTTCATCGTAGTTTACCTCGATGATATTCTAATTTACTCGAAGAACAAAGAAGAACATGTTGAGCATCTAAGGCTGGTATTGATGAAACTTCAAGAGCATCGCCTTTATGCCAAGTTTTCGAAATGCGAATTTTTGTTGCGAGAAGTGACCTATCTAGGCCACGTGATCTCTGGTAAAGGTATTACTGTCAATCCCGAGAGAGTTGAAGCCGTCCTTGATTGGACTCAACCTAAATCAGTTAAGCAAGTTAGGAGTTTTCTTGGTCTAGTGAGCTATTGTCGCCGCTTTGTCGAGAACTTCTGCAAGGTTGCAAAACCTCTAACTGAACTCATCAAGAAAGATAAAAAGTTCAAGTGGACCCCACAATGTGAGCACAGTTTTCAGGAGCTGAAAAGATGCCTGACTCTGTACCTGTGTTGGTACCAACAGATTTTTCTAAGGACTTTGTTATCTATTGCGGCGCCTCGCGACAAGGATTAGATTGTATTCTCATGCAAGATCGTCATGTGGTTGCATACGCATCTCGATTGTTCCCTCCACATGAGGAAAATTATCCCACACATGATCTTGAGCTTGAAGCTGTAGTTCATGCACTAAAAACTGGCGACATTACCTTCTGGGTAATCGTTGCGAAATTTACACTGATCACCAAAGTCTGAAATATATTTTCACCCAACCGGATTTGAATCTCAGGCAAATACGGTGGGTCGAGTTGATCACGGATTACGTCATAGGGATAACTTACACCCAGGGGAAAGCCAATGTTATGGCTGATGCACTAAGTCGTAAGTCCTATTGTAACAATTTGATGTTACAACAAGGTCAACCACGTCTCTACGAGGAATTCCCGAAGTTGAATCTTCATATTGTTCCTCAAGGTTTTCTTTCCAACTTGGTGGCGAAACCTACCTTAGTGGATCAAATCATAGAGGCCTAGAAGCATGACACTGGTATTTCCCAGATTAAGAAGAATATTAAAGGGGGAAATGCCAAATGTTTCCCAGTAGATGATTGGCATGTTCTTTTGTTTGAGAATCATTTGGTAGTTCCCAAGAAGCAACATCTACGGCAATTGATCCTTAAGGAGGCTCATGAATCTCCTCTCACGATTCATCCTGGTAGTACTAAGATGTATCAGGACCTACGCGAGAGGTTCTGGTGAACTAGGATGAAGAGAGAAATTGCTCAGTTTGTTGCCAACTGCGACGTTTGTCGTCGAGTTAAAGCAGAACATCAAAGGCTTGCTGGCACCCTTCAACCTTTAGCTATTCCTGAATGGAAATGGGATAAGGTCTGTATGGATTTCATCACCGGATTTCCCAGGACCAAGAAGGGGAATAATTCTATCTTTGTGGTCATCGACCGTCTCTCCAAAGTAGCTCATTTCCTTCTAGTTCGTGAGAGTATAACAGCCAGCCAACTAGCAGAGTTATATATTTCTCGAATAGTGTCTCTTCATGGTGTTCCTTTGGAGATTAACTCTGACCGTGGTAGTATTTTTACATCTCGTTTCTAGGAAAGTTTTCAAAATGCCATGGGGACCCACCTCTCTTTTAGCACTGCTTTCCATCCCTAGTCAAGTGGTCAAGTGGAATGAGTCAATCAAATCTTGGAAGATATGCTTCGAGCTTGCGTTTTATCTTTTGGCATGAATTGGGAGTAATGTCTTTTGTTTGCCGAATTTGCTTATAACAATAGTTACCAATCAAGCTTGTGAAAAGATCCTTTTGAAGTTCTCTATGAATGAAGATGTCGAACACCTCTTAACTGATCAGAAACTGGGGAGAGGCAACTCTTTGGTCCGGATATTATCCAGGAGGTAGAAGATCAAGTTCGCATTATTCGTGAAAAGTTGAAAACAACCCAATCTCGTCAAAACAGCCAAAATGATCGTCATCATAAGGCTGTGACCTTCGAAGTTGATGAGAAGGCTTACCTTCGGGTTACACCTCTGAAGGGTACCCACCGATTCGAAATCAAGGGCAAATTGGCTCCTCGTTACGTTGGTCCTTTTCGCATTCTGTCCAAACGAGGAGAGGTTGCCCACCAATTGGAACTTCCACCACATCTTTCCAAGGTTCATGATGTTTTCCACGTCTCGCAACTCAGTCGTTGCTTCTCGGATTCTATCCGTGAAGTGGACCATGAAACGCTTGATCTCCAAGATAACCTTTCATACCGAGAATACCCGGTTCATATTCTTGATCAAGCTGAGTGTACCACTCGACGTCGAAACGTTAAGTTTCTCAAAGTTCAATGGTCAAATCAATCCGAAAAAGAAGCAACTTGGGAAAGGGAGGACCGTCTTCGACTTGAGTACCCCGCGCTCTTCCCGACGATTTCTAAATCTCGGGATGAGATTCTTTTGAGTGGGGGTGAGTTGTCACATCCCCGGATTTCAGTACTTGGTATTCAGCTAGATTGTGCATCATATTTTATTTTGCATTAAAAATGAAATGGGGATTGAATAAACCCTAGCAGCACACCCTAACTAAACCAATTCAAATGATGTGTATTTTCAATGAACCCAAAATGGGTTTAAAAAATGTTGATCTTTTCTGTAAAATGTTGGCAACAACATTAGATGGATGAATATTATTTTTAATATTTTTTTGCATTTTATTTAATCCACACAAGCCAGTGAAAATTACCAAAACAAATAGCTACAACTAATTTGGTTGTTATAAAATGTTGAATATTTTTGTGGGGCTTGGATATAATTCAAATAAATCCCGAGAAATATATTCAATGTTTTAGGGATAGTTTGGAGCCAAAAATAAATAAAACAAATGTCAGAATTACAAAATAGAAAAATAAATAAAAAGAAAGAGAGGGGAGAGTCTTACGTGTCGCCCATGTCCAGCCCACCTCCTCTCCCGTGTCGTCTACTTCCTTTGCGAGTCGGCAAATGGGGAGGTGGCCACCGCTCTCTCCGGCCGCAGCACACAACTGCGTGCCTGCCTGGTTCCTCCGTCGCGCTGGCATCGTGGATAAGCTCCCTCCAAAGCCGTCCCGGACGCTCTCACCTCGCCATTCGCTCTCTCCCTCCTCTCCCTCTCTGCCCATCATGGTCGGTGCTCGAGCTCGTCGTCGCCAGCCTGTTCCAGCCACCCAACCTCGCGTGTGATCCGTGCAAATGCTCCACCTTGACGTCTCGTAGCTCTAAACGTGAAGAAATGTTGCCGAGAGCCCCTGGATCGCCGTGAAGCCATTGTATTGAACCTTCGGCCATTGAGCTCGCCGTCGTCGATTTGTCGTCTCCACGCCGTCTCTAAGCACGTTCTCGGGGCCACTGCCCTATCTGTAAGCTGGGGATTCCATTCCCGCTGTTTTCCCCCTCTTTCCCTAACCCTAGTACGATTCCACCGGAGCCCGACGAGATCCCCCACGGGAGCTCGTCGCCAGTGATGCTACAATGATCGTCTGGTCCTTCCGAGGGAACCAGCAGCTCCAACTCGTCGCGTAGATGCTATAGCAGCCAAGCTCCACTTGTTTTGAGCCCTGTTTCCAAGACGTCAACGAGGCCTAAGCTCCGGCAGCTGCTGAGCTCGTCGCCGGCGCCGATTCCGGTCACCCCAGCTCCTGGGGCTGGCACCAACGGACTCTCAAGCGAGTGCCTGTTCTTCCAGTGCCCTCCGCCGCTCAGATGGTAGCGAGAGATGCATTTTCGATGCCCTCCACCATCCCTATTGTCGCCGGAGGCTGACCGCCGGTGAGCTCGACCTCATCGCCGGTGGGATTGACCCCCGTGAGTCCATGATAGGTGGGGCAAGCCTCTGGATAAAATTTTATTAAACTAAATAAAAATAATAAATTAGTTAAACTCTAATTAGTCACTGTCATGTGGGCCCAGTCGTGTTAATTAGTTAATTAACTTAAATTCTAAATTGATTTAAGCGAGAGACACTGACTAGTGGGACCCACTGCTCAGGTTTGACTTGCAACGGCTAGTCAGCCGAGCAAATGCAGTGCTGATGTCAAGCTCGCGCAATAAATAGAATTCTGTAATAAAAATAATTCCAAAAATAGTGTAAAACTTCTAAAATTTATAGAAATTAATGTGTAACTCACATTAAAATAATTTATATATGAAAATTGATCCGAAAAATCTAACGAATCCAATGGTGCTATTTTCATGCACGTTAGAACAAGTTATATCTAAGCATCAGGTCAAATCAATTAAAAGAATATATGGAAATAACTATTTGAAGTGGCATTTGAAACTATGTTTCAAACCAGCTTCAAATCAAACTATTTATAGTTGTATTAGCTCATCCATAATATTCTTGTCATGCCATGATCATGCATCATACTGTTTCACTTGTTGTGAATTGATTGTGATTGTTTGTGTTGGAAATATGCCCTAGAGGCAATAATAAAATGGTTATTATCATATTTCCTTATTCATGATAATCGTCTATTGTTCATGATATAATTGTATTAACAGGAAACAGTAATACATGTATGAATAAATAGATCACAATGTGTCCCTAGCAAGCCTCTAGTTGGCTAGCTCGTTGATCAATGGATGATCATGGTTTCGTGATCATGGACATTAGATGTCATTGATAATGGGATCACATCATTGGGAGAATGATGTGATGGACAAGACCCAATCCTAAGCACAGCACTAGATCGTTTTGTTCGTATGCTGAAGCTTTTCTAATGTCAAGTGTATTTTCCCTCGACCGTGATATTCTGCAACTCCCGGATAGCATAGGAGTGCTTTAGGTGTATCAAAAGTCACAACGTAACTGGGTGACTATAAAGGTGCACTACGGGTACCTCCGAAAGTGTCTGTTGGGTTGGTATGAATCGAGATCGGGATTTGTCACTCCGTGTGACGGAGAGGTATCTCTGGGCCCACTCGGTAGAACATCATCATGAGCTCAATGTGACTAAGGAGTTAGTCACACGATGACGTGCTACGGAACGAGTAAAGAGACTTACCGGTAACGAGATTGAACAAGGTATAGGTATACCGACGATCGAATCTCGCGCAAGTTCTATACCGACAGACAAAGGGAATTGTATATGGGATTGATTGAATCCTTGACATCGTGGTTCATCCGATGAGATCTTTGTAGAACGTGTGGGAGACACCATGGGTATCCAGATCCTGCTGATGGTTATTGGCCGGAGAACGTCTCGGTCATGTCTGCATGCTTCCCGAACCTGTAGGGTCTACACACTTAAGGTTCGATGACGCTAGGGTTATAGGGAAATGTTATACGAGGTTACAGAAAGTTGTTTGGAGTCTCGTATGAGATCTCGGACGTCACGAGGTGCCCTAGAATGGTCCGGAGGTAAAGATTGATATATAGGATGGATGGTTTTGGACACTGAAAATGTTTCGGGCGTCACCGGTAGCGTACAGGGACCACCACAACCACCGGAAATGGTCCCGGGGGTCCACCGGGAGGGGCCACCAGGCCTAAGAGGTAGCATGGGGAAAAAGGGGGAGGGCAACCAGCCCAAAGTGGGCTGGTGTGCCTCCCACAAGAGGCCCAAGGCGCACGAGGGAGAGAAGGGGGGGACCCAGGCGCTGGTGGGCCTAAGGCCCACCTAAGGGGTGCGCCACCCCTTCCCTCTGCCCTAGCTGCCACACCTCCCGTCTGGGGGGGCTGCCGCACCACCTAGGGGGGAAACCCTAGGGGTGGCACCCTCTCCCCTCCTCCTATAAATAGAGAGGGGTTTGGGGCTGTTTTGGACACGGATTCTTCTCCTCTCGGCGCAGCCCTGCTCCCCTCCTTCCTCCTCCTCCCACGGTGCTTGGCGAAACCCTGCCGGGAGACCTCGTCTCTCCATCGACACCACGCTGTCGTGCTGCCAGAAATCTTCCCCAACCTCTGCCTCCTCCTTGCTGGATCAAGGTGCAGGAGTAGTGGCTGCACTTGTGTTCAACGCGTAGGTGCCGTGGTTCGGCACTAGATCGGAATCTCACCGCGATCTGAATCGCCGCGAGTACGACTCCATCATCCGCGTTCTAGCAACACTTCCGCTTAGCGATCTTCAAAGGTATGAAGATGCCCTCACCCCTCTCTCGTTGCTGGTCTATCCATAGGAAGATCTGAATATTCGTAGGGAAATTTTTGAATTTATACCCAACAGTGGCATCCGAGCCAGGTTTTCTATGCGTAGATTCTATGCACGAGTAGAACACAAAGGGTTGTGGGCGATGATTTGTCAATTTCCTGCCACTACTAGTATTATTCTTTTTCGGCGGTATTGCAGGATGAAGCGGTCTGGACCGACCTTACAACTACGCTTACGTGAGACTAGTTCCACCGACACACATGCACACCGTGCATAAAGGTGGCTAGAGGGTGTCTGTCTCTCCTACTCTAGTCGGATTGGATTTGATGAAAAGGGTCCTTATGAAGGGTAAATAGCTTTGGCATATCATCGTTGTGGCTGTCACGTAGGTAAGAAGGCGTTCTTGCTAGAAACCCAAATCAGCCACGTAAAACTTGCAACAACAATTAGAGGACGTCTAACTTGTTTTTGCAGGGTTTGACATGTGATATGATATGGACAAAGTTGTGATGTTGCATGTATGATGAATGAGATGATCTTGTTATTGTAATAGGTTTCACGACTTTCATGTTGATGAGTATGACAA
Source organism: Hordeum vulgare subsp. vulgare (assembly GCF_904849725.1). Classification (NCBI taxonomy): domain Eukaryota; kingdom Viridiplantae; phylum Streptophyta; class Magnoliopsida; order Poales; family Poaceae; genus Hordeum; species Hordeum vulgare. The sequence continues at coordinate 126,130,911 of NC_058518.1, read as the reverse complement.
CCGGCAGGAGCCACATGAGTTGTCTTAATTTATTGTATGAGATGCAACGCCATGTGCTTACTACTTTTACTTCATTGCTAACGGTTAGCCATAGTAGTACTGATAGTAGTAGTTGGCGTGACAACTTCACGGAGACACGATGATGGAGATCATGACGATGGAGGTCATGGTGTCACGCCTGTGACAATGATGATCATGCGATGCCTGAAGATTGAGATCGAAAGAGCAAAGGTAATAATGTCCATATCATGTCACTATATGATTGCATTGTGATGTTTATCATGTTTTTCATCTTGTTCCTTAGAACAACGGTAGCATAATAAGATGATCCCTCTTAAAATTTCGAGAACGTATTCCCATAAGTGTGCACCGTTGCGAAGGATCATTGTCTCGAAGCACCACGTGATGATCGGGTGTGATAGATTCTAACGTTCGCATACACCGGGTGTAAGCTAGATTTACACACGCGAAACACCTAGGTTGACTCGACGAGCTTAGCATGTACAGACATGACCTCGAATACAAGAGACCGAACGGTCGAACAGGAGTCGTATGGTTGAATAAGATCAGCATGAAGTTGCTCACCATGATGACTAGTCTGTCTCACATGATGATCGGACACGGGTCAGTCAACATGGATCATGTATCACTTAGATGACTAGAGGGATGTCGATTTAAGTGGGAGTTCATACTTAATTTGATTAAATGAACTTAATTGTCATGAACTTAGTCTAAAAGTTGTCTTTATAAATATTGTAGATGGCCAACGTCAACCTCAATTTCAACGCATTCCTAGAGAAAAACAAGCTGAAAGATGATGGTAGCAACTATGCGGACTGGGTTCCCAACTTGAAGCTCATCATTGAAGCAGCTAAAAAGGCTTATGTCCTTGATGCGCTGCTAGGTGCCCTCCCGCTCCCGCAGCAGCCCAGGACATTTTGAACGTCTGGAAAACGCGGAGTGATGACTACTCTCTGGTTAGGTGTGGCACGTTATACAGTTTGGAAACGGGGCTCCAAAGGCGTTTTGAGCAACATGGTGCATATGAGATGTTCCAAGAGCTGAAACTGGTTTTTCAAGCTCATGCCCGTGTCGAGAGATATGAAGTCTGTGACAAGTTCTTTAGCTGTAAGATGGAGGAGAAGAGTTCTGTCAGTGAGCACATACTCAAAATGTCTGGGTTACACGGTCGTCTAACTTCACTTGGAGTCGAACTTCCGGATGATGCTATAATTGACAGAATCGTCCAGTCTCTCCGACCAAGTTACAAAGATTTTGTGCTGAACTACAACATGCAAGGGATCGATAAAACCATTCCCGAGTTGTACTCGATGCTCAAGTCTGCAGAAGTAGAAATCAAGAAAGAGCATCAAGTGTTGATGGTCAACAAGACCACAAGTTTCAAGAAGGGCAAGGGTAAGAAGAACTTCAAGAAAGACGACAAAGTCATTGCCGCGCCCGGTAAGCCAGATGCCGGGAAGAAGAAAAAGAATGGACCCAAGCCTCAAGCTGAGTGCTTCTATTGCAAGGGAAAAGGTCACTGGAAGCGGAACTGCCCCAAGTACTTAGCGGACAAGAAGGCCGGCAACGTTAAAGGTATATGTGATATACATGTTATTGATGTGTACCTTCCCAGCGCTCGTAGTAGCTCCTGGGTATTTGATACCGGTGCTGTTGCTCACATTTGCAACTCAAAGCAGGAACAGCGGAATAAGCGGAGATTGGCCAAGGACAAGGTGACGATGCGCGTCGGGAATGGCTCCAAGGTCAATGTGATCGCCGTCGGCACGCTACCTCTACATCTACCGTCGGAATTAGTTTTAAACCTTAATAATTGTTATTTAGTACCAGCTTTGAGCATGAATATTGTTCAGGGTCTTGCTTAATATGAGACGGCTACTCATTTAAGTCAGAGAATAATGGTTGTTCTATTTATATGAGTGATATGTTTTATGGTCATGCTCCGCTGGTGAATGGTTTATTCTTGATGAATATCGATCGTAATGTTACACATATTCATAATGTTAGTACCAAAATATGTAAAGTTGATAATGATAGTCCCACATACTTGTGGCACTGCCGCCTTGGTCATATCGGTATTAAGCGCATGAAGAAGCTCCATACAGATGGACTATTAGAGTCTCTTGACTTTGAATCATTTGACACATGCGAACCGTGCCTCATGGTCAAGATGACTAAGACTCCATTCTCAGGAATAATGGACAGAGCAACCGACTTATTGGAAATAATACATACTGACGTGTGTGGTCCAATGAACGTGGAAGCTCGCGGTGGCTACCATTATGTTCTCACTCTCACCGATGATTTGAGTAGGTATGGGTATATCTACTTGATGAAGCACAAATCTGAGACGTTTGAAAAGTTCAAGGAATTTCAGATTGAGGTTGAGAATCAACGTGACAGAAAAATTAAGTGTCTACGATCTGATCGTGGAGGAGAATATTTGAGTCATGAGTTTGGCACACACCTAAGGAAGTGTGGAATCGTTTCACAACTGGCACCGCCTGGCACACCGCAACGCAACAGAGTGTCTGAACGTCGTAATCGCACTTTATTAGATATGGTACGATCTATGATGTCTCTTACCGACTTACCGCTATCATTTTGGGGGTACGCATTAGAAACTGCAGCATTCACTTTAAATAGGGCACCGTGTAAATCCGTTGAGACGACACCGTATGAACTATGGTTTGGCAAGAAACCTAAGTTGTCGTTTCTTAAAGTTTGGGGCTGCGATGCTTATGTGACGAAACTTCAACCAGAGAAGCTCGAACCCAAAGCGGAGAAAAGCGTATTCATAGGATACCCTAAGGAAAATATTGGGTATACCTTCTATCTTAGATCCGAAGGTAAAACCTTTGTTGCCAAGAACGGATCCTTTCTAGAGAAAGAGTTTCTCTCGAAAGAAGTAAGTGGGAGGATAGTAGAACTTGATGAGGTAATTACACCCCCTCTCGAACAGGAAAGTAGCGCAGCACAGGAAATTGTTCATGTGGCGCCTACACCAACCAAAGAGGAAGTTAATGATAATGATCATGAAGCTTCGGATCAAGTTACTATAGAACCGCGAAGGTCCACAAGGGCACGCTCCGCACCAGAGTGGTACGACAACCCTGTGATGCAAATCATGTTGTTAGACAATGGTGAACCTTTGAACTATGAAGAAGCAATGGCGGGCCTGGATTCCAACAAATGGCTTGAGGCTATGAAATCCGAGATAGGATCCATGTATGAGAACAAAGTATGGACTTTGGTGGACTTGCCCGATGATCGGCGAGCCATAGAAAATAAATGAATCTTCAAGAAGAAGACTGATGCAAACGGTAATGTGACCGTTTACAAAGCTCGACTTGTCGCAAAGGGTTTTCGACAAATTCAAGGAGTTCACTACGAAGAAACTTTCTATCCCGTAGCGAAGCTGAAATCAGTCCGAATCATGTTACCAATTGCTGCCTTTTATGGTTATGAAATTTGGCAAATTGATGTCAGAACCGCGTTCCTTAACGGGAATCTTAAGGAAGAGTTGTATATGATGCAACCAGAAGGTTTTGTCGACCCTAAGGGTGCTAACAAAGTGTGCAAGCTCCAGCGCTCCATCTATGGGCTGGTGCAAGCATCTCGGAGTTGGAACATTCGCTTTAATGAGGTGATTAAAGCGTTTGGGTTCATACAGGTTTATGGAGAAGCCTGTCTGTACAAGAAAGTGAGTGGGAGCTCTGTAGATTTCATCGTACTGTATGTGGATGACATATTATTGATGGGGAATAACATAGAGATGTTGGAGAGCATAAAGGCCTATTTGAACAAGAGTTTTTCAATGAAGGACCTTGGAGAAGCTGCATACATATTAGGCATCAAGATCTATAGAGATAGATCGAGACGCCTCATAGGTCTTTCGCAAAGTACATACCTTGACAAGATATTGAAGAAGTTCAATATGGAAAACTCAAAGAAAGGGTTCTTGCCAGTTTTGCAAGGTACGAGATTGAGTAAGACTTAGTCACCGACCAGGGCAGAAGATAGAGAGAAGAGGAGTACTGTCCCCTACGCTTCAGCCGTAGGCTCTCTAATGTATGCCATGCTATGTACCATACCTGATATAAACCTTGCCATAAGTTTGGTAGGGAGGTACCAATGTGATCCCGGTATGGAACACTGGACAACAGTCAAGAATAGCCTTAAGTACTGAAGAGGACTAAGGAGATGTTTCTCGTTTACGGAGGTGACGAAGAGCTCGCCGTAAAGGGTTACGTGGATGCTAGCTTCGACACCGATCGGGATGACTCTAAATCACAGATCGGATACGTGTATGTTTTGAATGGTGGGGCAGTGAGCTAGTGCAGCAGCAAGCAAGAAGTCGTGGCAGCATCTACATGTGAAGCGGAGTACATAGCTGCTTCAGAAGCGGCTCATGAAGGAATTTGGATGAAGGAGCTAATCAGTGACCTTGGACTGGTTCCAAGCGCGTCGGGTCCAATGACGCTCTTCTGTGATAACACTGGGGCCATTGCCATAGCCAAGGAGCCCAGGTTTCACCGGAAGACCAAGCACATCAAACGCCGCTACAACTTCATCCAGGACCATGTCCAGAGTGGAGTAATAGAGATTTGTAAAGTACATACAGATCTGAATGTTGTAGACCCGATGACTAAACCTCTTCCTCGAGCAAAACATGATCAACACCATAATGCTATAGGTTTTCGATACATCACAATGTAACTAGATTATTGACTCTAGTGCAAGTGGGAGACTGTTGGAAATATGCCCTAGAGGCAATAATAAAATGGTTATTATCATATTTCCTTGTTCATGATAATCGTCTATTGTTCATGCTATAATTGTATTAACAGAAAACAATAATACATGTGTGAATAAATAGATCACAATGTGTCCCTAGCAAGCCTCTAGTTGGCTAGCTCGTTGATCAATGGATGATCATGGTTTCCTGATCATGGACATTTGATGTCATTGATAACGAGATCACATCATTGGGAGAATGATGTGATGGACAAGACCCAATCCTAAGCATAGCACTAGATCGTGTTGTTCGTATGCTAAAGCTTTTCTAATGTCAAGTGTATTTTCCTTCGACCGTGAGATTGTGCAACTCCCGGATACCGTAGGAGTGCTTTGGGTGTATCAAACATCACAACGTAACTGGGTGACTATAAAGGTGCACTACGGGTACCTTCGAAACTGTCTGTTGGGTTGGTATGAATCAAGATCGGGATTTGTCACTCCGTATGACGGAGAGTTATCTTTGGGCCCACTCGGTAGAACATCATCATGAGCTCAATGTGACTAAGGAGTTAGTCACATGACGACATGCTACAGAACGAGTAAAGATACTTACCAGTAACGACATTGAACAAGGTATAGGTATACCGACGATCGAATCTCGGGCAAGTTCTATACCGATAGACAAAGGGAATTATATACGGGATTGATTGAATCCTTGACATCGTGGTTCATCCGATGAAATCTTTGTGGAACGTGTGGGAGCCACCATGGGTATCCAGATCCCGCTGATGGTTATTGGCCGGAGAACGTCTCGGTCATGTGTGCATGCTTCCCGAACCCGTAGGGTCTACACACTTAAGGTTCGATGACGCTAGGGTTATAGGGAAACGTTATACGAGGTTATCGAAAGTTGTTAGCAGTCCCGGATGATATCCCGGACGACACGAGGAGCTTCGGAATGGTCCGGAGGTAAAGATTGATATATAGGATGGATGGTTTTGGACACCGAAAATGTTGCGGGCGACACCGGTAGCGTACCGGGACCAATGCGACCACCGGAAATGGTCCCGGGGTCCACCGGGAGGGGCCACCAGGCCCAAGAGGTAGCATGGGCCAAAAGGGGGAGGGCAACCAGCCCAAAGTGGGCTGGTGCGCCTCCCACAAGAGGCCCAAGGCGCATGAGGGAGAGAAGGGGGGGGACCCTGGCGCTGGTGGGCTTAAGGCCCACCTAAGGGGTGAGCCACCCCTTCACCCTGCCCTAGCCGCCACACCTCCCATTTGGGGGGGCTGCCGCACCACCTAGGGGTGGCTGATACGTCTCCAACGTATCTATAATTTTTTATGGTTTCACGCTGTTATCTTGTGTTCTTTGGATGTTTTTTGTACCTTTTATATCTTTTTTAGGACTAACTTATTAATTCAGTGCCAAGTGCCAGTTCGTGTTTTTTCCGTGTTTTTGTCTTTTTTTAGATCTGATTTTGGAACGGAGTCCAAACGGAAGAAAAACCCCGAAATGATTTTTTCCCGAACGGAAGAAGATCAGGGGGCCTTCGGGCCAAGCCAGGTGGCCTCTAGGGAGCTCACAAGCCCCCACTCTGCCACTAGGGGGGAGGCAGCGGTGGCAGGGCTTGTGGCCTCCCTGGCCACCCCCTGACCTAGATCCTTGGCCTATGTATTCCCAAATATTCAACAAAACATCAGGGAAGCCTCGAAAATACTTTTCCGCCGCCGTAAGCTTCCGTTTCCGCGATATCTCATATGGAGACCCTTCCCGGCGCCCTGCCGGAGGGGACTTTTGAGTTGGAGGGCTTCTTCATCATCATCATCGCCCCTCCAATGACTCGTGAGTAGTTCACTTCAGACCTACGGGTCCGTAGTTAGTAGCTAGATGGCTTCTTCTCTCTTTTGGATCTTCAATACAAAGTTCTCCATAATCTTCATGGAGATCTACCCTATGTAATCTTCTTTGGCGGTGTGTTTGTCGAGATCCGATGAATTGTGGATTTGTGATCAGATTATCTATGATACATATTTGAGACTTTGCTGATTTCTTATATGCATGATTTGATATCCTTGTAAGTCTCTCCGAGTCTTGGGTTTTGTTTGACCAACTAGATCTATGATTCTTGCAATGGGAGAAGTGCTTGGTTTTGGGTTCTACCATGTGGTGACCTTTCCCTGTGACAGTAGGGGCAGCAAGGCACACATCAAGTAGTTGCCATCAAGGGTAAAAAGATGGGGTTTTTATCATTCGTTTGAGATTATCCCTCTACATCATGTCATCTTGCTTAAGGCGTTACTCTGTTCTTATGGACTTAATACACTAGATGCATGCTGGATAGCGGTCGACGTGTGGAGTAATACTAGTAGATGCAGACAGTGTCGGTCTACTTGTTTTGGACGTGATGCCTATAGATATAACCATTGCATAGATATCGTCACGACTTTGCGCGGTTCTATCAATTGTCGACAGTAATTTGTTCACCCACCGTCTACTTGCTTTCATGAGAGAAGCCACTAGTAAACACTACGGCCCCCGGGTCTATTCTCATCGATCGTTTACACCTCCGCTTTTACTTTGCTTTGTTACTTTGTTGCTTTCAGTTCTCACTTGGCAAACAATCTATAAGGGATTGACAATCCCTTCATAGCATTGGGAGCAAGTTTTTGTGTTCGTGCACGATCTTGAGATACTCCTCCATCAGATTGATACCTTGGTTCTCAAACTGAGGGAAATACTTACCACCGCTACGCTACATCACCCTTTCCGCTTTGAGGGAACACCAACGCAAGGCTCCAAGGCCACAGGGGAAATCCTTTGCATACTTGCCTAGTAAGTCCCTTAAGGCGTAGCCGCGGCTGAAGGATTCCTCGCGCCGTTGCCGGGGAGGAGCACGTCAAGATAATTTCCCGACAACGTGCCTATTTCTGGCGCCATTGGAAGGTCTTTTGTTGCAGTAGCAGAAGTATTTCTGGGCCGTTGCCGGGGAGGAGAAATCAAGATCTATCCAAGTAGGTCTCACAAACTCTTCTCTTGCATTTACTTTTGTTGCCAGTTGCCTCTCATTTTCCTCTCCCCCACTTCACATTTGCCGTTTTCATTTGCCTTTCTCCTTCGCCGTTTTCTTTTGCCCTTGTCGTTTCCCTTTGCCGGTTTTCTCGCTTGCTTGTGTGCTTGTTTGTATGTTGAAGTCATCATGGCTGAAAACACCAAACTTTGCGACTTCTCGATCACTAATAATAATGATTTTATTTGTACTCCGATTGCTCCCGCCACTAGTGCGGAATCGTATGAAATCAACGCAACTTTGTTGAATCTTGTTATGAAAGAGCAATTATCTGGCTTTCCTAGTGAAGATGCCGCATCCCAGCTCAATACCTTCATTGAGCTTTGTGATATGCAAAAGAAAAGAGATGTGGATAATGACGTGATTAAGTTGAAACTTTTTTCCTTTCTCGTTGCGAGATCGCGCAAAAACTTGGTTTTCTTCTTTGCCTAAAAATAGTATCGATTCTTGGGATAAGTGCAAAGATGCTTACATATCGAAGTATTTTCCGCCGGCTAAGATCATCTCCTTACGTAACGATATCATGAATTTCAAGCAACTTGATCATGAACACGTTGCACAATCTTGGGAGAGGATGAAGCTTATGATTAGAAATTGTCCTGTTCATGGCTTGAGTTTGTGGATGATTATACAAATCTTTTACGCTGGCTTGAATTTCACTTCTCGCAATGTCTTGGACTCCGCCTCAGGTGGGACGTTCATGGAAATCACGTTAGGACACGCTACAAAACTCCTAGACAATATCATGACCAACTACTCTCAGTGGCACACTGAAAGGTCGCCTGCTAGCAAAAAGGTGCACACTATAGAAGAGATTAACTCGCTTAGTGCTAAGATGGACGAGTTGATGAATTTGGTTGCTAGTAGAAACGCTACCGTAGATCCTAATGATATGCCACTATCTTATTTGATTGAGAGTAGCAACACTAGTTTGGACATGAATTTTGTTGGTAGGAACAATTTTGGCAACAACAATGCTTTTAGAGGAAACTATGTTACTAGGCCTTTTCCTAGCAACTCCTCTAACAATTATGGCAGTTCCTACGGCAACACTTATGGAAATCACAACAAATTACCCTCTGATCTAGAGAGTAATATCAAAGAGTTCATCAATTCTCAAAAGATTTTCAATGCGTCCATAGAGGAAAAACTACTCAAAACAGACGATTTGGCTAAGAGCGTTGATAGGATGTCTTGTGATATTGATGCTTTGAAAGTTAGATGCACTCCTCCCAAGGTCAACTTTGATAAAATTTGAAAGCTATAAGTATCTCCTTGAATGAGAGCAAAGAAAGAACCGCCCAAATTCGCGCTAGACATGAATGGTTTAAAAGGGTGTGTTCTAGTGATGCAAATCACGAAGATCTTATAGTGCTTGGTGTGTCTTCTCTTGCATCTTTGTTTTCGCATGTCAAACCTATTTATGGAGGGGCTGGATATGAATCCACTTTGGTTGAAAAACGCCCCAATGATTCGGAGACCACCTATCTTGATGATAAAGGTGTGGAGAGTGGCTTAGAAGAAGTCAAAATTTTGGGTAGTAATGAAACTCCCACTTTGGATTTCAAGGAATTCAATTATGATAATTGCTCCTTGTTTGAATGCATTTATTTGATGCAATCCATTGCAAACTCTCCACACGCTTATAGCCAGAGCAAAGCCTTTACCGCGCATATCGTAGATGCTATGATGAAATCTCCTGAAGAGAAGCTCGAACTAGAAGTCTCTATACCTAGAAAACTTCATGATGAGTGGGAACCTACTATCAAAATCATGATCAAAAACTATGAGTGCAATGCTTTGTGTGATTTGGGTGCTAGTGTTTCCGCGATTCCAAAGTCTTTATGTGATATTCTTGGTTTTCATGAGATTGAAGAGTGTTCTCTTAATTTGCATCTTGCGGATTCTACTGTCAAGAAACCCATGGGAAGGATCGATGACGTTCTTATTGTTGCAAATAAGAACTATGTACCCGTGGATTTCATTGTACTTGACATAGATTGCAATCCTTCATGTCCCATTATTCTTGGTAGACCTTTCCTAAGGACTATTGGTGCTACCATCGATATGAAGGAAGGAAATATTAGATTTCAATTTCCTTTAAAGAAGGGCATGGAGCACTTTCCTAGAAACAAAATAAGATTTCCTTATGAATCTATGATGAGGGCTACTTATGGTTTGAGCACCAAAGATGACTATACGTGATTCCATCACTTTTGCCTAGCTAAGGGCGTTAAACAAAAGTGCTTGTTGGGATGCAACCCAACGAATTTATCCTTTTTCTTTCTGTTTTGTGTTTTCCACACTTTCATAATTCTATTATGATTGTGTTTTTTTGTGTTTCTTTTTGCGTTTGTGCCAAGCAAAACCGTTATGATTAGTCTTGGGGATGACCGTTTGGTCATGCTGGAAAAGACAGAAACTTTCTGCTCACAAAAAGAATTTTTATTTTTTCTGTAAATGCTTTTGAGTTTATTCTTTTTGATGCTGATTGTACGCAAGTTCTTCAGACTGTCGTAATTTTTCAGAATTTTTGAAGTAACAGAGGTATACGAAATATACAGATTGCTACAGACTGGTCTGTTGTTAACATATTCTGTTTTTGTTGTGTTGGTTGCTTATTTTGATGAAACTATGGATAGTATCGGGGGGTATTAGCCATGGAAGATTGAAAGTACAGTAACCCAACATCAGAACAACTAGAATTTAAGGTTGCTCCAGTACCTAAGGAAGTGGTGGTTTGCTTTCTTGTACTAATGTTATCACGAGTTTCTGTTTAAGTTTCGTGTTGTGAAGTTTTCAAGTTTTGGGTGAAGTTCTTATGGACAAAGAGATAAAGAGTGGCAAGAGCTCAAGCTTGGGGATTCCCAAGGCACACCAAGAGATTCAAGGATGTCGTAAAAGCCTAAGCTTGGGGATGCCCCGGGAAGGCATCCCCTCTCTCGTCTTCAATCCATCGGTAACGTTACTTAGGGCTATATTTTTATTCACCACATGTTATGTGTTTTTGCTTGGAGCGTCTTGTATCGTAGGAGTCTTTTATTTTTGCTGTGTCACAATCATCCTTGATGCACACCTAGAGAGAGACATGCACACACCGTGATTTTGTCGAGCTTCACTTATATCTTTTGGTAGACAATTCAGCTCACATGTGCTTCACTTATATCTTTTGAGCTAGATACTTTTGCTCTGTGTGCTTCACTTATATGTTTTAGAGCGCAGAGGTGCGTGGCTTGGTAGTTGATCTATGCTTTGAAAGTAGTCTCAAAAGGGGTGGTTATCCAAAGGGATACGAAAACTTCCACCTTCATGTGCATTGAATAGTTAGAGAAGTTTGGTTCATCTCAATTAGTTTTGAGTTGTGGTTATAGTAATATTGAAGTCATGCTAGTAAGGTGTTGTGGATCTAGAAATACTTGTGTTGAAGTTAGTGATCCCCGTAGCATGCACGTATTGTGAGCCGCTATGTGACGAAATCTGAGCATGATTAGTATATTGATTGTCATCCTTTGCGTGGCGGTCGGGATCACGCGATGGTTTATACCTACCAACCCTTCCCCTAGGAGTATGCGTTGAATGGTTTGTTTCGATTACTAATAAAACTTTTGCAACAAGTATATGAGTTCTTCATGACTAATGTTGAGTCCATGGTTTAGATGCACTTTCACCTTCCACCATCACTATTTTCTTAGTGCCATGCAACTTTCACCGGTGCACAAAACCCACCATTAGCCTCCCTCAAAACAGCCACCATACCTACCTACTATGGCTTTTGCAAAGTCATTCCGAGATATATTGCCATGCAACTACCACCATGACATGTGCCACCACGTCTACATTGCCTTTGCGCAATCGTAAGATAGCAAGCATGATGTTTCCATTGATGTCTATGCCATGCTAGATCATTGCCACAGTACACTACCGAAGGCATTCCATATAGAGTCATAGTTTCTCTAAGTTTTGAGTTGAAAGTGTGATGATCATCATTAATGGAGCATTGTCCCATGTGAGGAAATAAAAGAGGCCAAAGAAGCCCACCAAAAAAGAGAGGCCAAAGAGCCCACAAAAAAATGAGAGAAAAAGAGAGAAGGGACAATGCTACCACTTTTTCCACACTTGTGCATATTAAGCACCATGATCTTCATTATTGAGAGTCTCTCGTTTTTTCACCACCATATAGCTAGTGGGAAAATTTCATTATATAACTTGGCTTGTATATTCCAATGATAGCCTTCCTCAAAATTGCCTTAGGTCTTCGTGAGCAAGCAAGTTGGATGCACACCCACTAGTTTTCTTTATGAGCTTTCACATACTCGTAGCTCTAGTGCATCATTTGTATGGCAATCCCTACTCATTCACATTGATATCTATTGATGAGCATCTCCACAGGTCATTGATATGCCTAGTTAATGTGACTATCTTCTCCTTTTTTGTCTTGCAACCTCCACCACATTCCACACCATCTATAGTGCTATGACCATGGCTCACGCTCATGTATTGCGTGAGAGTTGAAAAGGTTTGTGAAAGTAAAGGTGTGAAACAATTACTTGGCCAATACCGGGGTTGTGCATTATTTAAATTCGTTGTGCAATGATGATAGAGCATAGCCAGACTATATGCTTTTGTAGGGATAACTTTCTTTTGGCCTTGTTATTTTGAAAGTTCTTGATTACCTTGCTAGCTTGCTTGAATTATTATTGTTTCCACATCAATAGCAAACTATTGTTTTGAATCTAATGGATCTAAACATTCACGTCACATAAGAGGAATTACAAAGGACACCTATGCTAGGTAGCATGAAAGCATCAAAAATTCATTCTTTATCACTTCCCTACTCGAGGACGAGCAGGAGTTAAGCTTGGGGATGCTTGATACGTCTCAAACGTATCTATAATTTTTGATTGTTTCACGCTATTATCTTGTCTTCTTTGTATGTTTTATGTACCTTTTATATCTTTTTTGGGACTAACTTATTAATTCAGTGCCAAGTGCCAGTTCCTGTTTTTTCCGTGTTTTTGACTCTTTTCAGATCTGATTTTGGAACGGAGTCCAAACGGAAGAAAAACCCCGAAATGATTTTTACAGAACGGAAGAAGATCACGGGGGCCTTTGGGCCAAGCCAGGTGGGCTCCAGGGAGCCCACAAGCCCTCACTCCGCCACCAGGGGGGAGGCGGCGGTGGCTGGGCTTGTGGCCTCCCTGGCCGCCCCCTGACCTAGATCCGTGGCCTATATATTCCCAAATATTCACCAAAAAATTAGGGGAGCCTCGAAAAGACTTTTCTGCCGACACAAGCTTCCGTTTCCGCGAGATCTCATCTGGAGATCCTTCCCGGCGCCCTGCCGAAGGGGACTTTGGAGTTGGAGGGCTTCTTCATCATCATCATCGCCCCTCCAATGACTCGTGAGTAGTTCACTTCAGACCAACGGGTCAGTAGTTAGTAGCTAGATGGCTTCTTCTCTCTCTTGGATCTTCGATACAAAGTTCTCCATAATCTTCATGGAGATATATCCGATGTAATCTTCTTTGGCGGTGTGTTTGTCGAGATCTGATGAATTGTGGATTTGTGATCAGATTATCTATGATATATATTTGAGTCTTTGCTGATTGCTTATATGCATGATTTGATATCCTTGTAAGTCTCTCCGAGTCTTGGGTTTTGTTTGGCCAACTAGATCTATGATTCTTGTAATGGGAGAAGTGCTTGGTTTTGGGTTCTACCATGTGGTGACCTTTCCCAGTGACAGTAGTTGCCATCAAGGGCAGCAAGGCAGACATCAAGTAGTTGCCATCAAGGGTAAAAAGATGGGGTTTTTATCATTGGTTTGAGATTATCCCTCTACATCATGTCATCTTGCTTAAGGCGTTACTCTGCTCTTATGGACTTAATACACTAGATGCATGCTAGATAGCGGTCGATATGTGGAGTAATACTAGTAGATGCACACAGTATCGGTCTACTTGTTTTGGACGTGATGCCTATAGATATAATCATTGCATAGATATCGTCACGACTTTGCGCGGTTCTATCAATTGCTCGACAGTAATTTGTTCACCCACCATCTACTTGCTTTAATGAGAGAAGCCACTAGTAAACACTACGGCCCCCGGGTCTATTCACATCCATCGTTTACACCTCCGCTTTTACTTTGCTTTGTTACTTTGTTGCTTTCAGTTCTCACTTGGCAAACAATCTATAAGGGATTGACAACCCCTTCATAGCGTTGGGAGCAAGTTTTTGTGTTTGTGTAGGATCTTGAGATACTCCTCCATCGGATTGTACCTTCGTTCTCAAACTAAGGGAAATACTTACCACCGCAACGCTACATCACCCTTTCCGCTTCGAGGGAACACCAACACAAGGCTCGAAGGCCACGTGGGAAATCCTTTGCATAATTGCCTAGGAAGTCCCTTAAGGCATAGCCGCAGCTGAAGGATTCCTGGCGCCGTTGCCGGGGAGGTGCACGTCAAGATAATGTCCCGACAACGTGCCTATTTATGGTGCCATTGGAAGGTCTTTTGTTGCAGTAGCAGTGGCACCCCCCGCCCCTCCTCCTATAAATAGAGAGGGGTTTGGGTCTATTTTGGACACGGTTTCTTCTCCTCTCGGCGCAACCCTGCTCCCCTCCTTCCTCCTCCTCCCATGGTGCTTGGCGAAGCCCTGCCGGGAGACCTCGTCTCTCCATCAACACCACAGCGTCGTGTTGCCGGAAATCTTCCCCAAGCTCTTCCTCCTCCTTTCTGGATCAAGGTGCGGGAGATGTCACCAGGCTGCACGTGTGTTGAACGCGGAGGTGCCGTGGTTCGGCACTAGATCGGAATCTCACAATGATCTGAATCGCCGCTGATCCACAAGGCAAGCACCATGTTTGATCATCCCGATAAAATCCCAAGTTCTTGCTCCTGCTCTCATTTATTGCATTAGGGCAAAATGTTTCAAATGCTTTTACTTCGATAGATGAACCCATTCCTTTGCATGACCTGTCAATGTCATAGTAAATAGCTAAACCTTGCAACCTAGCATACCTGGTAGTTTCTTGAGCCATGATGTGCTTATCCTGCTATGCTTAGAGTTGTGCCAGGTCTGTTTCATCTGGGTGATGAACAGGAATGAATGAATGTGTTCTAGTGACGAAAGGTTAAGTGTTGAACCTGATTTGGTAAAGGTACCGATGATAGGCTATGTAGGAGTACATGATGGGTTGTCTCATTGGGCCGTCCTTAGGAACTGAGTTCCGTGTATGTGCTCCAAGACCAGATACTACCACACATTGGTTTCCGGTAACTCGACCCCTCTCGGCTTTTTAATCGTCTAATACTCGGTTCAGGAGTTGCATGTAGTTTCTGGTGTTTATAGTATATGCTGGAGGTCGTGCATAGTGCTGACCTTAGAGGTGGACTGTGACGCGGTAGGCAGTGGCACGGTTTACCAAGTGGTACCCGGATGGTGGGCTTGGGAACCCTGCGCACATCATTTGGGGCCGTAGCGGAAACTTCGGTCGGACTTCCTTGCGGGTTCACTCTCAAATAGGTGATAAACTTGGACTAAGTGTTAGTGTGCTTAACGGTCGTGGCCGACTCGCTCGTTGGGCTTCCGTTTGAAGGTTCGCGAGGTGCATGAAGTGCACATGGCGGTAAGTGGCGAGAGCGTGTGTGAAGAAGTACACCCCTGCAGGGTTATGATCTATTCGAATAGCCGCGTCCACAGATATGGACTACTTGGAGACATATGTTGTTCATAGATAACTTTAATGGCTACTCATAAAAGTATCAAGATAAGGGTGAGTACCATGGATGGCATTTTCGTAGGGAGACGAGAAAGGATCCATGGTGGTGTATTGTTGTGGAGATAGTGGACTTGTGTATGACTTATCAAAGCTTATTAAAAATACTTGTAGTCGTATGATGACCCACAAGTGTAGGGGATGTATCGTAGTCCTTTAGATAAGTAAGAGTTTGAACCCAACGAGGAGCAGAAGGATCTGACAAGTGGTTTTCATCAAGGTAATCTCTAAAAGCACTGAAATTATCGGTAACAGATAGTTGTGTGATAAGACGGTTCGTAGCGAGTAGCAAGTAACAAAGGTGCAGCAAAGTTGCCCAATCCCTTTTGTAGCAAGGGACACGCCTGGACAAACTCTTATCGGAGGTAAAGCGCTCCTGAGGACACACGGGAATTTCTGTCAAGCTAGTTTTCATCATGTTCATATGATTCGCGTTCGCTACTTTGATAGTTTGATATGTGGGAGGGCCGGTGCTTGGGTGCTGCCCTTACTTGGACAAACCTCCAACTTATGATTAACCCCTCTCGCAAGCATCCGCAACTACAAAGAAGAATTAAGACAAAGTCTAACCATAGCATTAAACTAGTGGATCCAAATCAGCCCCTTACGAAGCAACGCATAAACTAGGGTTTAAGCTTCTGTCACTCTAGCAACCCATCACCTACTTACTACTTCCCAATGCCTTCCTCTAGGCCCAAATAACGGTGAATTGTTATGTAGTCGACATTCACATAACACCACTGGAGGAAAAACAACATACAACGCATCAAAATATCGAACGAATACCAAATTCACATGACTACTTATAGCATGACTTATCCCATGTCCTCAGGAACAAAAGTAACTACTCACAAAGCATAATTATGTTCATGACCAGAGAGGAATTGAATAGCATCAAGGATCTGAACATATAATATTCCACCGAGTAATCCAACTAGCATCAACTACAAAGAGTAATTAACACTACTAGCAACCATACAAGTACCAATCGGAGTCGCGAGACGGAGATTGGTTACAAGAGATGAACTAGGGTTTGGAGATGAGATGGTGCTGATGAATATGTTGATGGTGATGAGTCCCCTCCGATGAGAGGAGTGTTGGTGATGACGATGGCGACAATTTCCCCCTCCAGGAGGGAAGTTTCCCCGGCAGGACGACCCTACCGGAGCTCTAGATTCGTTCTGCTCAACTTCCGCCTCGTGGCGGCGGCAATTCCTCCCGAAAGCCTCTTCTTGTTTTTTCTGGAAAGAAACCCTCCTTATGGCAAAAGAGGGGAGCCAGAGGGCCAACAGGAAGCCCACAATCCCCCTAGGCGCGGCCAGGGGGGTAGGCCGTGCCTAGCAGGCTTGTGGTCTCCTGGTGGCTCCCCTGTGGTACTTCTTCTGCTCAGTATTTTTTATAATTTCCAAAATAATTCCTTGTTGATTTTCACGACTTTTGGAGTTGCACAGAATAGGTATCTCAAACTAGCTCCTTTTTAGGCCAGAATTCTAGCTGCCGGCATTCTCTCTCTTCAAGTAAACCTTGCAAAATAAGAGAGAAAAGGCATAAGTGTTGTACCGTGAACTGTAATAACAGCCCATAAAGCGATAAATAACAACATAA
This sequence comes from Hordeum vulgare subsp. vulgare, assembly GCF_904849725.1. NCBI lineage: Eukaryota > Viridiplantae > Streptophyta > Magnoliopsida > Poales > Poaceae > Hordeum > Hordeum vulgare. The sequence continues at coordinate 126,113,694 of NC_058518.1, read as the reverse complement.
AAGCATGGTGCAAAATGGACGTATCAACTCCTCAAAGCTTAGACTTCGCTTGTCCTCAAGCAGAAACCATGATCAATAAATATGCCCACATGTTTAGAGAGAGAGGTGTCGAAAAACAGAATACCGACATGCAGACATCATGATCATAGTTAGAACAACAATATCATCATATCATCTCTTATGCTAAAGTGACAATTCCTTCACAAAGTAAAGTATTTTTCAAGAACCTTATTGAGAATTAACAACCAATAGCCTTTAGTCATTGAAGCAATTGCAATTTATCATAACATCAGAAAGAGTCAAATAAGAGCTTGTAAAGCAAATCCACATACTCAATCATCCTTTTGTCTTCTACAATTGCTACAACTCACGTGGTACTCATGAGATCAAAGTTTCAGTCGGACACGGAGAAAGATAGGGGCATATAGTTTCGCCTCCCAACTATTTACCTCAAGGGTAATGTCAACAATAATAATTCATGAGTACTTACTTCCAAGTTGACATATGAATATAGATCTTTCCCTAGCATATGACGTTAGCCAAGATAAAGGCGAAATAAGGAATTGGTGTAGATCACCATGACTCTTTCAAGGGCAAAAAGGAAAGGTACAAGATATGCCCTTCGTAGAGGGAAGCATAGGTTGTCATGCGATTTTGAGGTTTGTATGTGTGTCCTCTTAGTGTGAAGGAATGTCACTTTATATGGCCTCCTGTGATAAAGAACTTTATTATGCAGTTTGTCACTTTTATGTCTTCCTCATCACAGGTTCGTACAAATATTATTTTCCACACACTAATAGATCATACATATTTAGGTAGCAATTTTTATTGCTTGCACCGATGACAACTTACTTGAGGGATCTTATTCAATATATAGGTAGGTATGGTGGACTCTCATGGCAAAACTGGGTTAAAGGTTTATGGATGCACAAGTAGTATCTCTACTTGGTGCGGAAGTTTTGGCTGATATGAGGTGTAAGGAAGCGTCACATGCTAAGGGATCTCTAGTCATATAACATTGTTCAGAACCAAGCAAACATAATTCATTATGTTGTCTTCCTTGTCCAACATCTACTTCTAAGCATGCAATAGTTTAATGAGTGTTCACAATCATAGATGGTGTCCAAGATGATATATTTATATGTGAACCTCTCTTTCTTTATTACTTCCTATTAATTGCAGCAATGACCAAAGTCTACGTTTTTCCACCCACAACAAGTTTCAATCAACATTCTTTTTATATGTGAAGCCATCACTTCCCATAAGATCATTACATGATCTTTCATGCTTTTGTTCTTTCATCATTCTTTTCTTTCAGATCATGGCATGAAGCAAGGCCCTTAACTAAAACACTCTTTATTATATGACTCATGAACTCGAATACACCGGGGGTGACACAAAGCAAAACTCAAGCCGAAAACACTAAGAACTTTATTCTACTAGAGAAATATAAAACCAAAAAGGAACGAACTAAGAAAAGGTAAAGGCTAAAGATGTGATGGTGATACGATACCGGGGCAACTCCCCCAAGGTTGGCACAAGCCAAGGGGATTGCCCATACCCATGCTTAGTTGTCTTACTTTGGAGGTGATGGTGGTGGAGTTGTTACAACCTGGGTTTGATCCTTCATCTTCCAAGGCATAGGTGCTCCATCATGGAAAGATGACCGAGTCCCCGAAATCCTCAAATCTCCAGCCAACCGTATTGATTTAAATCTATACTCATACTCACAGTTTTGGTTCTACAGGTCATAGATCTGGGCTTGGAGGTGATCAATTCTGTCATAGAGCCTGGAGAGGTGTTTCCCGATGTCATTGGCATCGATCTTGTGCTTGTTGGTGAACTCCGTGATCATCATGTGGTTGGCGTTGAGTCCGCGTTCCACCATCCCTTGGCACTTGAAGACTTGTTGCTCCATTGCTTCGAGGCTCGCCTCCACGCTTCCGGTCTTCTTGGGCCCCTCAACATCATGGATGTGCAGCACCCCCTCACACATCTCAATAGATTGAGGGTGTTGCAGCACTCCCGCGAGGTAGGGATTGATGACCTTCTCGAAGAACTTGTCCTTCGGAGCTTTTGGGGACGCCATAGCGATCTAGATCTGTCTGCACAACAGCTCAAAACGAAAACAGAGGAAATTTGTGTGATACGAGGGTCAGACCTTTCGGGAGAATATATAATGATTTTTCCCGACCAGAAGGAGTACTCCACAAGAAAACGGAGTCCGGGAGGCACACGAGGTGGTCACAAGCCCCCCAATCGCGGCCAGGGGGTGGCCCGCGCCTGGCACGCTTGTCGCCTCCTCGTGCGCTGTCGGGACTGCTTTAAATTTTTCTAATTTTCTAAAAATTCCAAAACAAAGAAAAATTCCTAATGGGAAAGTTTTGGAGTCGGTTCACTTACCGAATCACATACCTCTTCGTTTTCGGAGTCTGAAACAGTTTGATAAATATCCCTTATGTACTCCTCCGGAGTTATGGTATTGATAATATTGCTTTCAACATTTATGGGAGTACCTGAGATATAATGCTTGATTCTTTGCCCATTTACCACTCTCGGAAAATTACCTTCCGTGTTGTTGATCTTGATGGCACCGGAATGATATACTTCCTGAACAATGTAAGGACCTTCCCAATTAGAGAGAAGCTTGCGTGCAAAAAATCTTAAACGATAATTATATAGCAAGACATAATCACCTATATTGAACTCACGTTTTTGTATCCTTTTATCATGCCATCTCTTAACCTTTTCTTTGAACAACTTGGCATTTTCATATGCCTGAGCTCTCCATTCATTAAGTGAGCTCATATCAAATAACCTCTTCTCACCAGCCAGTTTGAAATCAAAGTTGAGCTCTTTGATTGCCCAATAAGCCTTATGCTCTAGCTCAAGGGGTAAATGACATGCTTTACCGTAAACCATTTTGTACGGAGACATGCCCATGGGATTCTTATAAGCAGTTCTATAAGCCCACAGTGCATCATCAAGCTTCTTAGACCAATTCTTTCTAAACCTATTGACAGTCTTTTGCAGAATTAGTTTAATCTCTCTATTACTTAGCTCTACTTGACCACTGGACTGAGGGTGATAGAGAGATGCAACTCTATGATTGACATCGTACTTAGCAAGCATTTTACGGAAAGCACCATGAATAAAATGTGAACCACCATCAGTCATTAGATATCTAGGGACTCCAAATCTAGGGAAAATAACTTCTTTAAGCATCCTGATAGAGGTGTTGTGATCATCACTACTAGTTGGGATAGCTTCTACCCACTTAGTAACGTAATCAACAGCAACTAGGATATGAGTATGCCTGTTGGATTTTGGAAAAGGTCCCATATAATCAAAGCCCCAAACATCAAATGGTTCACTGACAAGTGAATAATTCACGGGCATTTGCTGACGTTTACTGATATTACCAATTCTTTGACATTCGTCACAAGACAAGACAAACTTACGGACATCCTTGAAGAGAGACGGCCAATAGAAACCTGATTGCAATAGCTTGTGTGCAGATCTATCTCCCGCATTGTGTCCTACGTAAGCCTCAGAGTGACACTTCTGTAGGATCTGTCCCTGTTCATGTTCAGGTACACAACGTCTAATAACACCATCTACTCCTTCCTTATAAAGGTGAGGATCGTCCCAAAAGTAATGTCTCAAATCAAAGAAGAATTTCTTCTTTTGCTGGTATGTGAAACTAGGTGGTATATATTTGGCAACGATATAATTTGCATAATCAGCATACCACGGTGTACTATGTGAAGTATTGATGACATTCAATTGGTCATTAGGAAAGCTATCATCAATAGGTTGTGGGTCATCAAGAACATTCTCCAACTAAAAAAGTTATCTACTACGGGGTTCTCAGCACCCTTCCTATCAACAACATGCAAAACAAATTCTTGTAGCAAGAGAACCCATCTGATAAGTCTAGGTTTAGCGTCTTTCTTTTCCGTGAGGTACTTAATAGCAGCGTGATCAGTGTGAATAGTGACTTTGGAATCAACTATGTAAGATCTGAACTTTTGACATGCAAACACGACTGCTAAAAATTCCTTTTCAGTAGTAGCATAGTTTCTTTGGGCACTGTCTAGAGTTTTACTAGCATAGTGAATAACATTCAACTTCTTATCAACTCTTTGTCCTAGAACAGCGCCAACAGAATAATCACTAGCATCACACATAAGTTCAAAACGTAAGTTCCAATCAGGTTGTTGAACAATAGGTGCAGTTATCAAGGCCTTCTTAAGTATTTCGAAGGCTTCCTCACAATCATCGTCAAAAACAAAAGGAATATCCTTTTGCAAGACATTGGTAAGAGGCCTAGAAATCTTAGAGAAGTCTTTAATGAACCTTCAATAGAAACCAGCATGACCAAGGAAACTTCTTATACCTTTGATATCTGTAGGGCATGGCATTTTCTCGATTGCATCAACTTTAGCCTTATCGACTTCAATACTTCTTTCAGAAATTTTATGTCCTAAGACGACGCCTTCATTAACCATAAAGTGGCACTTCTCCCAATTCAAGACAAGATTGGTATATTTACATCTCTGCAAAACTCGATCAAGGTTGCTGAGGCAATCATCAAAATAAGACCCGTAAACGGAGAAGTCATCCATGAAAACCTCAACAATCTTTTCACAAAAGTTAGAGAATATAGCCATCATACATCTTTGAAAGGCATACGTTTGTAAGAGAAGGTACCGAAAGGACAGGTGAAAGTGGTTTTCTCCTGATTAGTTTGTGCAAGAGGTATTGGGGAGAACCCAGAATAACCATTTAGAAAGCAGAAGTGTGTATGTTTAGACAGTCTTTCTAGCATTTGGTCGATAAGAGGCAAAGGGTAATGATCTTTCCTAGTGGCTTTATTCAATTTCCTAGAATCGATCACCATCCTATAGCCAGTAATAATCCTTTGTGGGATCAATTCATCCTTATCATTAGGGACAACGGTAATACCTCCCTTCTTAGGGACGCAATGCACCAGACTCACCCAATCACTATGAGCAAGAGGATAGATAATACCTGCTTCCAGGAGATTTAGTATTTCTTTTCTTACTACCTCTTTCATCTTAGGATTTATTCTCCGTTGATGATCGACAACTGGTTTGGAATCAGGATCGATTTTAATCTTGTGCTGGCATAGAGTTGGACTAATTCCCTTAAGATCATCAAGAGTATATCCAATAGCAGCACAGTGCTTCCTCAGAGTTTTTAGTAACTTATTTTCTTCATGCTCCGAGAGGCTAGCACTAATAATAACAGGATATATCTCTTTTTCATCAAGATAAGCATACTTAAGAGTATCAAGAAACTGTTTAAGCTCGAACACAGGATCACCCTTTGGTGAGGGTGGATCTCCAAGCAGTTCAACAGGCAAATTATTCTTAAGGATAGGATGATGTTCAAAGATAACTCCATCTATCTCATTCCTTTCATCCATATGCATATCATTTTCATGCTCAAGCAAGTATTGCTCTAAAGGATCAGTAGGAGGCACAACAATAGAAGCTAGGGCAATAATTTCATCCTTACTAGGCAACTCTTTTTCATGGGGTTGTCTACCAAACTTGGATAAATTGAACTCATGTGACACACCTTCAAAGCCAACAGTGACACTTTGCTTCTCACAGTCAATATGAGCAAATATGATGGGACAAAGTAATCTTGTGTGGTAGCAAGAACGAGAAAATCAGCAGGATATTCCATTTTACCACACAAGACTTCAACATCTCTAACAATTCCCAAAGGGCAGATAGTATCTCTATTGGCAAGCTGAATAGTGACATCAATAGGTTCCATCTCAACAGGTGCAATCTCGTCTTTAATTTCATCATATAAGGATTGAGGTATTGCACTAACACTAGCACCCACGTCACATAAACCATGATAACAATCATCTCCCATCTTAACAGAAACAACAGGCGTGCCAACAACAGGCCTATGTTTGTCTCTAGCATGTGGTTTAGCAATTCTAGCAGCATCTTCATAGAAGTGAATATCATGTCCATCAACATTGTTGGACAGGAGACCTTTGATAATAGCAATGCTAGGTTCAACTCTAATTTGCTCAGGGGTTGTAGGTGTTCTAATGTAGCCCCTACGTATCACACTTGAAACTTTAGAATGATCCTTTATCCTAACAGGGAAAGGTGGTTTCTCAATGTAAGCACTGGGAAGAATAGGATCATTATAAGCGATGACTTTCTCTTCAACTAGATTGGGTTTAACTACATTGACTTCTAAGGAAGGATGATATTTAAACCACTTCTCTTTAGGGAGATCAATATGATCAGCATATGATTCACACAATGAAGCTACTATCTCAGATTCAAGTCCATATTTAGCGCTAAAATCACAAAAAGTATTTGTTTCAACAAAGGATTTAACGCAATCAAACTTGAAATTCATACCTGACTCCTTACCTTAATCAAACTCACAATCTTGAGAGTTGCATTTAATTCTTTCCCATAAATTCCATTTGAAGTCAATATCTCTCTTCATAAAAGAACCGGTACAAGAAGTGTCAAGCATGGTGCGATTATCATGAGAAAGCCAAGCATAGTAGTTCTGAATGATAATTTGTCTCGAGAGCTCATGGTTGGGGCATGAATATAACATTGATTTAAGACTCCCCCAAGCTTGAGCTATACTTTCTTTGTCACGAGGCCAAAAATTATAAATATAATTCCGATCACGATGTACTAAATGCATAGGATAAAACCTTTGATGAAATTCCAATTTCAATCGGTTCTAGTTCCATGATCCAGTATCATCACATAGCCTATACCATGTCAATGATTTATACCTCAAAGATAAGGGAAAGACCTTCTTCGTGACCTCATCCTCGGGAAAACCTGCAAGCTTAAATAAACCACAAACTTCATCTACATAGATTAGATGCAAGTTGGGATGTGATGTTCCATTTCGTGTAAAAGGATTAGCTAGCAGTTTCTCAAGCATACCCGAAGGAAATTCATAGCAAATATTTTTAGTAGGTGCAGCAGGTTGAGGAGAAACTCCTTGTGCTTCCGTTCAAGGTGAAGATACCCCGAACAAGCTCCTCAAAGGATTAGTTTCCATAGTAACAAGTGACAATAAATTTCAGCACACTATATAAATGTTTCCTTACCAAATTCCACTTACCAAAGGCGCTTCACTCCCCGGCAACGGCGCCATAAAAGAGTCTTGATGACCCACAAGTGTAGGGGATCTATGGTAGTCCTTTCGATAAGTAAGAGTGTCGAACCCAATGAGGAGCAGAAGGATCTGACAAGTGGTTTGCAGCAAGGCAATCTCTGGAAGCACTGAAATTATCGGTAACAGATAGTTGTGTGGTAAGACGATTCGTAGCGAGTACCAAGTAACAAAGGTGAAGCAAAGTTTCCCAATCCCTTTTGTAGCAAGGGACAAGCCTGGACAAACTCTTATAGGAGGTAAAGCGCTCCCAAGGACACACGGGAATTTCTGTCAAGCTAGTTTTCATCATGTTTATATGATTCGCGTTTGCTACTTTGATAGTTTGATATATGGGTGGACCGTTGCTTGGGTGCTGCCCTTACTTGGACAAACCTCCCACTTATGATTAACCCCTCTCGCAAGCATCCACAACTACGAAATAAGAATTAAGACAAAGTCTAACCATATCATTAAACTAGTGGATCCAAATCAGCCCCTTACGAAGCAACACATAAACTAGGGTTTAAGCTTCTGTCACTCTAGCAACCCATCATCTACTTATTAGTTCCCAATGCCTTCCTCTAGGCCCAAATAATGGTCAAGTGTTATGTAGTCGATGTTCACATAATACCACTGAAGGAAAAACAACATACAACGCATCAATATATCGAATGAATACCAAATTCACATGACTACTTATAGTATGACTTATCCCATGTCCTCAGGAACAAAAGTAACTACTCAGAAAGCATAATTATGTTCATGACTAGAGAGTTATTGAATAACAACAAGGATCTGAACGTATAATCTTCCACCGAGTAATCCAATTAGCATCAACTACAAAGAGTAATTAACACTACTAGCAACCTTAGAAGTACCAATCGGAGTCGCGAGACGGAGATTGGTTACAAGAGATGAACTAGGGTTTGGAGACGAGATGGTGCTGATGAAGATGTGGATGGTGATGAGTCCCCTCCGATGAGAGGAGTGTTGGTGATGACGATAGCGACGATTTCCCCCTCCGGGAGGGAAGTTTCCCTGGCAGGACGACCTTGCCGGAGCTCTAGATTGGTTCTGCTCAAGTTCCGCCTCGTGGCGGTGGCGATTCCTCCCGAAAGCCTCTTCTTGATTTTTTCTGGCGCAAAACCCTCCTTATAGAAAAAGAGGGGAGCCAGAGGGCCAACAGGGTGCCCACAATCCGCCTAGGCGCGACCAGGGGGGTAGGCCGCGCCTAGCAGGCTTGTGGCCTCCTGGTGGCTCCCTCTGGTACTTCTTCCACCCAGTATTTTTTATAAATTCCAAAATAATTCCTTGTTGATTTTCACGGCTTTTGGGGTTGCGCAGAATAGGTATCTCAAACTTTCTCCTTTTTAAGGCCAGAATTCCAGCTGTCGGCATTCTCCCTCTTCATGTAAACCTTGCAAAACAAGAGAGAAAAGGCATAAGTATTGTACCGTGAAGTGTAATAACAGCCCATAAAGCAATAAATAACAACATAAAGGCATGATGCAAAATGGACGTATCATCGTAGTACAGGTTAGCCAAGAGTCAAAGCTGGCATGCTTCATGATACCCCACTACCCCTTTACTGATACATGTGCATGAGTAGATAGACCTGTCCTAAAGTCTTGCTGACTACGTTCGTACTCATGTTTGCTTAATAAATGTTGCAGAAGACACCCACGATCCAGCTGGTGGGTTCTATCTAGATGTCGAGTAGCTGGTGTCCTAGCTACGATATGGCCCTTGGATGGGATCTGTAGACAGTCAGGCTTTATGCCTTATCTTTCAACTGTCTGTACTCAGATAGCTTTAATGCATCCGCATGGCTTGTATGACTTTGTGTGTAAGACTTGAGTGTCGGGTCATGTGACCCCTACCTGTATGAACTTATTATGCAAGGCTCTTCTGAGTCTTCTAAATAAATGTTGTGTTGTTGTATGGTTATGCTGTGATGCCATTGTTGTATCTATGCATATTGAGTATGTCATTCGTACGTGTGATGTGATGCGATATGTATGGGGTTCGACACCTAGTTGTGCGCCTTTAGTAGTACTCCTTACAGAGAAATGCCCCTTTGTGATTCCACTGAGCCTTGGTAGCTAGCTACTGCTCTGGACTCACTGGTTGACCGGCAGGTATCTTTCTTAGTTGTTGTGTCTGTCCCTTCGGGGAAATGTCTCGCGGTGTAATGTAGTCCTTGTAGCTTGCTACGACTCGTCTAGACACGCTGATAACCAACACCTGCTTTGCTGGGTTATGTATGCTTGTCTCTGTACGGATGTGCCACTTGAGTTTATAACTAGTTATGTTGACCCGGGTTCTTTGACATTGGAATGCTAGCGACACATTTGCATACGTGAGCCAAAAGACGAAAACGGTCCTGGCCAAGGTAAGGTGGCATCCATGGGGTTAACCGTGCGTGAGACCGCAAAGTGATGCAATGTGTTACAAGCTGGATTCCTATGGCTTAGGATCGGGGTCCCCACACTTATTATGGGATTTTCTGATGATAGTTGGCAAAGTAGATGAAGTGTTCGGAGTTGGACTAGAAGCTCGTGAAGACCTCGAAGACTTTGTAGAGCTAGGAAAGTAGCCCTTTGACCATGTCTAAGAAACTATTTTCTACATGGCATATAGGACTTCATTCCGTTGCATTGAATCATGATGAATTCGTGGCCGCTGTGGTGGGTTACCGTCGTTACTTTCCTTGTTGATACTTTCACTGAGCATGAACCTACCTCCTTATGAGGGTTGTGCGGGTGGGAAGTAGTTAGGATGCTAAGTTGTTGCTACGCAAATGGGATGGCAAAAATGCATTATGTCGGAAAGGAAATGACTTGAAATACTATTCAAAAAACCCGTCGGGTGCCACTACTGCCCGAGGGAGATGATATTTAGCTAGGTAACCACTTCAGAAAGAAGTGGTGTACCAAGGCATGTGAGTATGTTATTTTTGAAACGGATTGGTTTAAGTTGCGACTCTTAGTCCAACATTACATGTGCGACCATGATACCCCTTTATGGGATGGGGCTTTGTTGATTACCTTGGTATGTTAGTAGAGAGCCCGCATTACTAGTGGCGGGAGAGCCGAGTCACTCTCTTCATATGGGGTCGTGCTTGGTAGGGCGACCATGGGCTTTTTTCAAAGACACCAGGCACACTGTTGTGTCCCCTCAGGGATGGTACGATCTTGAGCGAGTCTCGTATGATGTGCATCATGAGGATGTGGGCCAATGGGTGGAATCTTTGTATAGTATCTCCAAGGGAAAGGCATTGTTTGGGTGATTACCTCGGGTATGTAATAAACCACGAGTCGTGGATGACACAGAAGTTCCCCGAGTCTTGTGGGTACAACATGCAATATCTACACAGTGTAAAACTATTCGAATATCCATGTCCACGGTCAAGGACAGTTGGATGACCGCTCTTGGGCTGCATCCATTGTTTCCAATCTTGATCTTTGTGTGTGGGTGTCGGGACCCCGATCCTAAGCCATAGGAATCCATCCTGTAACACATCACATCTTTTTGCGGTCTCACGCACGGTTATCCCCATGACTGCAGACTTACCTTAGCCGGGACCTTTTGCGCCTTTTGACTCGCGTATGCAATTGTCTCGCTAGCATTCCAATGTCAAAGAATCCAGATCGACATGTCTAGTCATAAACTCAAGCGGCAGTTCCATACAGGGACATGCATAGATGACCCAGCAAAGCAGGTGTCGGTCATCAGCGAGTGTAGATGAGTCGTAGCAAGCTACAAGGACTCCATTACACCGCGTGACATTTCCCCAAAGGGACAGACACAACAGCTAAGAAGGACACATGCCAGTCAACCAATGTGTCCGGAGCAGTAGAAAACTACCATGGCTCGGTGGAATCACAAAGGGGCATTTCCCCGTAAGGAGTGCTACTAAGGCATACGGCTAGGTTTTCGAACCCCATGCATATCAAGTACAAGACACGTACGCATGGCATACCAATATGCATAGATACATCGATGGCATCACAACATAACCATAATCATACAACTTTATTTAGAGGGCTCGGAAGAGCCTCACACATAATATTACACAGATAGGGGTCTCACGACCCATCATCACAAGTCATTCAAACAAGTCTTACAAGCCAGCGGAAGGTTAAAATTGTGTGAGTACAGACAGATGGAAAGGTAAAGGCACATGTCCTGACTATCTACAGACCCAACCTAGGGCCAGACCGTAGCTGGGACACCAGCTACTCGTCGTCGTCAACGTCTAGATAGAACCCACCATTAGGGTCATTAACAACCTCTGCAACAAATTATTAAGCAAACATGAGTACAAAGTTACTCAAGAAGACTTAGGATAATCTATCCACTCATGCAATGTATCAACAAGGAGTTCTGGGGTTTCATGCAGAAAGCCAGCTTTTGACTCTTGGCTAGACAAAGCCACATTTTTAAATAATTTCGACAACTTTGTTTTATCGCACACGAGTCCACTAACTCCACAACAATACTCCGTCATGGAATCATTCCGTCACCCTACGGAAATGCCATCCACGACACTCACACTTATCTTGACATTTTTATGAGTAGCCATTATAGTTATCTATGAACAGCATATGTTTCCAAGTAGTCCATATACGCGGACGCGGTTATTCGAATAGATCATAACCCTGCAGGGGTGTACTTCTTCACACACTCTCTCTCCACTTATCGCTATGTGCACGTCATGCACCTCGGCAACCTTCAAGCGGAAGCCCCGCGAGGGAGTCGGCCACGACCGTTAATCACTCTAATACCTAGTCCAGGTTTATCGCCTATCTGAGGGTAACCCGCACGGAAGTCCGGCCGAGGTTTCCGCCACGGCCCCAAACGATGTGCGCAGGGTTCCCAAGCCCACCATCCGGGTACCACTTGGTACACCATTCCACTGCCTACCGCATCATAGCCCACCTCTAAGGTCAGCACCATGCACGACCTCCAGCATGACTATAGACACCAGAAACTACTTGTAACTCCTCATCCGAGTACTAAGCGATTAATAAGTCGAGCAGGGTCATATTTCAGGGCCGAGCATGTGGTAGTATCTTGTCTTGGATTACATACACGGAACTCGGTTCCTAAGGACGGTTCTAATGAAAAAACCCGCCATGTACTCCTACATAGCCATTCACCGGTACCTTTACCAAATCAGGTTCAACACACAAGCTTTATTAACAAAACACATTCTCACGATCCTGTTCATCACCCAGATGATAGACCATACACAACTCTAAGCATAGCATGCATAGCAGGATATGGCACATCAAGGCTCAAGCATCTACCAGGTATGCTAGGTTGCAAGGTTCAGCTATTTACTGTGACAAGGACAGGTCATGCAAAGGAAGTGGGTTCAACTAACGTGGTAAAAGCATTGAAAGCATTTTGACCTAATGGAATAAGTAAGAGCAGGAGCGAGAACATGGGATTTATCGGGATGATCAAAAATTGTTGCTTGCCTTGTTGCTCAGTAGAGGGGTGATATCCGTCGGTCGGATAATCAGTCGTATCCGAAAGGGGCGGGGCCTACCGAATAACAACATACAATCAATATCAATCATATGCAACAATCATGATGCATGAACATGGCATGAAATGAAGGGTGATATGTTTCAATGTTGTTGGTGAAACCTTAGTTTGCATCTGGTTTGAAAACCAAATTCAAATATTATTTGAAATGGCATATTTATTATAATCATTTAATTGATTTGACCTGATGCTATTTCATAACTTTATTTTCCATGCATGTAAGTAGCACCATTGTGTTCATCGATTTTTTGTGATCAATTTGCATATATTATTTGTCTAATTTGGAGTTATATTCAATTTTCTATGAATTTCCAAAGTTTTGCAATTATTCTTGAATTATATTAAATGCAGAATTAGATTTATTGCATGAGCAGGTCAGCTCGCCGTTGAAAGTCAAACCTGACCAGTGGGACCCACTAGTCAGTGACTCTGGCCAGTGTTAGATTAAGTTTAAACTTAATTAGCTAATTAACAGAGCTGGACCCACATGTCAGTGACTGGTTAATGATTTAATTAATTAATTATTTTTATTAAGTTAAACTTAACTACTTAGGGACTGGCCCCACCTGCCATAGGGGTAGGGGTTGAACCCACTGGCGACGAGGTCGATCTCGCCGGCGGTGAGCCTCCGGCAGCACCAGAGATGGCGAAGGGCGTCGGAAATGCATCTCTGATGACCAAACGCACGACAGAGGCCACATGGAGAACGACACTCGACGACGCGCACGTTAGAGGAAACCCCAGGGGCTGGGGTGGCCGGAATCGACGCCGGCGACGAGCTTGGCGGCGGCCGATGGTTGAAGATGACGGCGATCCGGTGATTCAGGGACTCTCGGCGTCGTGTGTCTAGATGGGAAGCTTGAGGACGTCTTGGCTGAGCTTCTACGCGTCTCGGAGGCGAGGAAGGACGGTCGGAGCGACGGCCAGCTCGAGCTCGAGCTCGGCTCTAATGGAGGCCGAGAGAAAGGGCGTAGGAGAGCGAAAGGAGAGGGGGAGAGCACGGGAGGAGGTCGCGGGAGGCTTATCCCTTCCTCGCCAGCCCAAAGCGGTGGCCAGGCAGGCACGCAGGTGCATGGCCACGCCGGAGGAGGCGGCGGCCACCTCCTGCCGCCGACTAGCAGAAGGTACACGACACGGGAGGCCGGGCCTGGGCCAAGGTAAGCGTTAGATAGGTATTTTCTATTTTCTTTCCTTTCCAGTTTCTGTTAATTCCTTTCTAACTTTGTTTTATTTTATTTTTGGCTCCAAACTATTTCTAAAATAGTTTGAAACATGCTGAAATGTTATTTGGAATATTTCCAAACATATATAAAAGTTTCAGCATTTTTGAAAACTTTGAATTATTCGAAATCAATTATATAGTTGATTTCAGTAGCTTTTAACTTAAATTTAAAATGCCAAAAGCACTTTGAAAATATATTTCACCCCTGATATTTTGTTTTCAACATTTATCAGAAATGATGAACTTTTCTATTGGCCATTTTGGAATTTCTAATTTGCCACCAAAATTGAAAGCTTTTGAATATAGAGTTGCTAGGTTTTGCTTTGGTTTTCTTTGCTTTGCTTTTGGATTTCATTTCATTTTCTTGGATGCAAAGAAGAAGACATGAGCACAACTTCTAGACTCTTATAGGGATCAGGGATGTGACAACTCACCCCCACTCAAAAGGAATCTCGTCCCGAGATTTGGAAGTCGTCGGGAATAGCGCGGGATACTCAAGTCGAAGACGATCCTCTCTTTCCCATGTTGTCTCTTTTTCAGAATGATTTGACCATTGAACTTTAAGAAAGTTAAGGTTTCAACGTCGAGTGGTACACTCAGCTTGGTCAAGAATACAAACAGGGTATTCTCGGTTTGAGAGGTTATCTTGGAGATCAAGCGTTTCGTGGTCCACTTCACGGATAGGATCCGAAAAGCAACACCTGAGTTGCGAGACGTTGAATACATCATGAACCTTGGAAAGATGCGGAGGAAGTTCCAATTGGTAGGCAACTTCTCCTTGTTTGGCAAGAATGCGAAAAGGACCGATATAATGAGGAGCCAACTTGCCCTTGATACCAAAACGATGGGTACCCTTCAGAGGTGTAACCTGAAGGTAAGTCTTCTCATCAACTTCAAAGGTCACAACTTGATGATGACGATCATATTGGCTCTTTTGATGAGACTAGGCTGTTTTCAACTTTTATGCGAACTTGCTCTTCTGCATACTAGATCATATCCGGACCAAAGAGTTGCCTCTCTCTCTGGTTTCTGACCAATTAAGGGGTGTTCGACATCTTCGTCCATAGAGAACTTCAAAAGGAGCTTTGCCCAAGCTTGATTGATAACTATTTTTATAAGCGAATTCGGCGAATGGAAGGCACTTCTCCCAATTCATACCGAACGATATAACACAAGCTCGGAGCATATCTTCTAGGATTTGATTCACTCTTTCTACTTGACCACTTGATTGAGGATGGAAAGTAGTGCTAAAAGATAAATGAGTCCCCATGGCATTCTGAAAATTTTCCCAGAAGCGAGAAGTAAAGATACTTCCACTGTCTGAGTTAATCTCCAGAGGAACACCATGAAGAGACACTATTTGAGAGATATATAACTCTGCTAGCTGGCTATCTGTTATACTCTCACGAACTGGAAGAAAATGAGCTACTTTGGAAAGACGGTCAATGACCACAAAGATAACATTATTTCCTTTCTTGGTCTTAGGAAATCCAGTGATGAAATCCATACTTACTTTATCCCATTTGCATTCAGGAATAACTAAAGGTTGAAGGGTGCCAGGAGGCCTTTGATGTTCTGCCTTAACTAGACGACAAACGTCGCAATTAGCAACGAACTCAGCAATTTCTCTCTTCATCCTAGTCCACCAAAACCTCTGGCGTAGGTCTTGATACATCTTGGTACTACCAGGATGAATGGTGATAGGATAATCATGAGCCTCCGTAAGGATCAACTGCCTTAGATGTGGATTCTTAGGAACCACTAGACGATTCTGGAAGAACACAACATATCGATCATTCATGGAGAATTCCTAAGTGTTTCCGCTAATGATATTCTCCTTGATCCGTGATATACCCTTATCACGCCTCTTGCCAGCTATGATTTGATCCTTAAGAGTAGGCTTCGCCACCAGGTTAGAAAGGAATCCTTGAGGAACAATGTGAAGATTTAACTTTCAAAATTCCTCATAGAGATGTGGTTGACCTCGTTGTAGCATCAGGTTGTTACAATAAGATCTACGACTTAGTGCATCATCCATAACATTGGCCTTCCCCGGGGTGTAAGTTATCCCTAAGTCATAATCTGTGATCAACTCAACCCACCGTCTTTGCATGAGATTTAAATCTGGCTGGGTGAAGATATATTTCAGACTTTGGTAATCAGTGAATATTTCACAACGATTACCAAGAAGGTAATGTCGCCAGGTTTTAAGTGCATGGACTACAGCTGCAAGCTCAAGATCATGTGTGGGATAATTGTCCTCATGTGGACGCAACTATAGAGATGCGTACGCAATCACATGACGATCCTGCATGAGAATGCAACCTAATCCTTGTCGCGAGGCGTTACAATAGATAACAAAGTCCTTAGAGAAATCTGGTGGTAGCAACACACGTGCGGAAGTCAGGCGTCTTTTCAGTTCCTGAAAACTATGCTCACACTGTGGTGTCCACTCGAACTTTTTATCTTTATTGAGGAGTTCAGTTAGAGGCTTTGCAACCTTGGAGAAATTCTCGACAAAGCGGCGACGATAGCTCGCTAGACCAAGAAAACTCCTAACTTGCTTAACCGATTCAGGTTGACTCCAATCAAGGACGGCTTGAACTCTCTCGGGATTGACAGCAATACCCGTACGAGAGATTATGTGGCCTAGATAGGTCACTTCTGGTAACCAAAATTCACATTTTGAAAACTTGGCATAAAGGTGGTGCTCTCGAAGTTTCATCAATACCAGCCTTAGATGCTCAACATGTTTTTGTTCGTTCTTCGAGTAGATGAGAATATCATCGAGGTATACTACGACGAATTTATCCAAATACTCCATGAAGATTGAATTCATCAAGCGAGACAAGGTGGCTGGGGCATTGGTTAAACCAAAGGACATGACGATGTACTCGTATTGGCCATAACTAGTGACAAAAGCCTTTTTGGAATGTCCCCGTTCTTGATCTTGATTTGATGGTAACCCAACCTCAAATCTATTTTGGAGAAGATTGAGGATCCAGCGAGGTGATCATACAGGTCATTGATCCTGGGGAGCGGATACTTGTTCTTTATGGTGACCAGGTTAACTGGTCGATAATCTACAACCATCCGATCCGTTCTGTCTTTCTTCTTGACGAAGAGGACGAGACAATCCCAAGGAGAAGAGCTAGGACGAATGAAACCTTTATTCAAGGCCTCATCTAGTTGCTTCTTAAGTTCGGCTAGCTCCAGGGGTGCCATCTTATAAGGTCTTCTGGCTATTGGAACAGTTCCCGGAACAAGGTCTATCACAAACTCTACATCCCTGTCAGGTGGAATTCCTGGCAGTTCTTTTGGAAAAACATCCGGAAAGTCACGAACTACCAGAATGTCTTCAAGTTCTGGAAGAGGATTGGCATTGAGGGAATAGAGTTGGCATTTGGCAACTCGAGTAGAGACATTGACTATCTCACCCGAGGGATGGGTAAGCTGAACATTTCTAGAATGAGTTCCAATCTTGGCATAATTAGCTAACATCCACTCCATACCGAAGATGATATTGATATCCGAAGATTTCAGGGCTATCAAAGATGCTAGAAAAACTAGCCAGTCTACTAGAATTTCATTGTCATAGGTTATCCTGGAGGTTTGCCACTTACTACCAGGGGTTTGGGCAACCAATGGGATTGGCATATCACAGCAAGACATGTTATGCAACTGTGCATAACTTTCTGAAATGAAGGAATGAGATGATCCAGTGTCAAAAAGAACAGACGTTGGGTGATGATTTACAACGAGCGTGCCCAATATGACGTCGGGATCCTCTGTAGCTTCTTCTGCTGAAACATAGTTCACACGGCCACGTGCAGGAGTTGGCTTCACATAGTAAGCTTTGCCCGACTTGCCTTGCCCAACGGACTTTCGAGGTTGCTTGGCACCCATATTCTGAGGACACTCTCGTGAGTAGTGTCCTGGTTCTCCGCACTTGTAACAGATCACCTGATTAGCACGTGGTGGAGCATTGCTAGCTGGACCACCATAGGTTTTTGCTGGAGGGTTGGTCTGATTTGCCTGAGGCGCCACATAGGATGGCCACAGGGTATATCTTGGCGGCAGAGAACTATTTGGAACCCACAGCCTGCGTTTTGGGAACGTGGAACCAGATGATGAGCCAAAGTCACGGGAGTGCTTCTTCGTGGCTTCATAGTCGGTATGACCAGTCTCGGCACTGATCGCCTTGTTCACAAGAGCTTGAAAGCTTGTACATTCGTGGAGGCGCAGATCGCGATGAAGTTCAGGGCTCAGGCCCTTGCGGAATCTTGTTTGCTTCTTGGCATAAGTTGACACCTCTTCAGTTGCGTAGCGGGCGAGGTTACCGAACTCGCGGCTATAAGCATCCACGGTCAATTTTCCCTGGTGCACAAAACTCCTCTCTCTTTCTGTCGATCAGACCCTCTGGAATATGGTGCAGACGGAAGGCTGCACTAAAGTCTGCCCATGTGGCTGTTGGTCCAGCAGGACGCATAGCTTCAAAGTTCTCCAACCACAGATTGGCGGGTCCTTCCAGAAAGTACGCGCAAAGGTCACCTTGTCGGCCTCAGAAACATTTGCAGAGCGAATCTTGCGCGATATACTGCACAACCAGTCATCAGTGTCGAGGGGATCGACGGAGTGATGGAACTTCGGAGGATTCAGCTTCACGAAGTCATTGAGGGACACTACATCATTCCTCGGCTGATGAGCCATATTTTTCTCAATACACTCTAGCAGACGGTTGGTCTCCCTTTTGTTTCTTTCCGCCTCAGGCATAACTTCCACCAAGGAGGGTAGGTGAGGCAGTTCCTCCTGCGATGCTTGATTACCCTCTCCTTGCTCATGAGCAGTGGCACGGTTCAACCTGGTGAACACCATCCTGACAAACAAACTCACAGCTTAGACCAATATCAACATCAATACTAACTATGGATTAAGAATGCACTGAACACATGGAATGCCGAAATATCAACATAAAATCTTGATGCAAAATGGACGTATAAAGGCTCTATAAGTCGCTGAGGAGTTTGAGTTATTCGAAGAATAGAGACCCCTAAAAATGTATATCTTCGGCTGAACACTTTGGTATTTCCTCGAAGACTTTGAAAACGAGGAAATTGGTGTGTCCGTGAAGAAATGGATATGAGGACTTTGAAGCATGAAGACTTTTGTTTTCGTAGTTTGATTTCCTTTCTGTGAGTCATAGGACCGTCATACTGTTAATGGGGGTTGAGGTAAAAATGAGGAAAAGTTTCCACATGATGATCATCTCAAAGCCTATACATATCCAATCCTTTGAGTGAAGCCTTTGGAAATCTTTTATAGTTTAGTCAAATTCTTCACTAGCAGAGACGAAGATCTTCTGGTCTCTGAGGAATTTTCTCTAAGGAGTTAGGTTTTCGCCAGTGCGAATTACCTACCAGTGAGGAACATGAGTGACATGAGGACTTTCACAGTTGAAATGTTCCGACTGTTGCTGCGCCACGCGCCAGCTATCCCCAACCTTAACCACATAACGGTCATATCATTGGGGCATTTATGTCAAATCATGTCGGGATTGCTCCCAGGAAATAAATAGCCGCCCCCCATAACCACTAGCTGGTTGGCTGCCTTGAGAGAGAAACTAACACTTGTCATTTGGGAGCAACCCATTCCTCAAAGACTTTGAGAGAAAATCATCAGTGAGGAAAAATCCCAAACACCCAAACCAAAACCCAAAACTGCAAAGTGATTGAGCATCACTGAAGAAATTATTCCTATGTGGAACCCACACTTGTTACCTTTGAGGACTATGGATCCTCCAAACGGTTAGGCGTCAGGGTCTAAAGCATCCAGCGGTCAATTGTCGATCGCCGGGCGGCCAAGTTTGTGTGTGTTTGGAAGTCTTCCCTGAAGAATTACCATGAGTGTTGGGCGAGGACTGTGTGTCCTTAGCTCAAGGAGAATACATTAAGAACTGTGTGTCCTGGGACTGTGTGTCCTTTGGTTTAAATACCAAGCCGCTCCAAAGGAGACGTACGACTGTCACGGCAGTTGGAACTGGGTCATCAAATCACGGTCTTCACCGAGTGCCTGGTTCTATTTCCTCAACCCTTTCATTTCCTCACATGTATGTTGATGAAATTGATCATTACTATTTGAAGAATTTGATTGAAGACTTCCAAAATTTCCTCACCCCAAATTCTTCACTTGACTTGTTCTTCACATGCATATCCTGAACACACTACTTGTGCAAACCGAATGTTTCATTTCTTCATGAACACTATGTTGTTCTGTTTTGTATGTTTGCCTAAGTACTTAATCCATTGTTCACTGTTCGCATGTGAGCAATTTCCTCACAAGGAATTTCCTCAGTGACGAATTCATAAAAATCACCTATTCACCCCCCCCCCTCTAGTATATATAACGCACTTTCACCTTGTCGGATACACGACACTTAGAATAAGCCCGTGCCTCGCTCCAACCGTAAGTGTTGGGTGATCAAGGTGGGAAGCAGGAGCATGGCCGAAGACCAGGCCAAGAGCCCACGTAGCAAGGACAACGAAGAACCTCGTCGCCCAAACAATGGGGGCCAAAAGCATTTTTCTCGTGAAGTAAAAAATGATGAACTTGATCTACGTCACCCACTTGTCAAAAAAGGATAGGAAGATGCACTTCGAGACGTATATGCTATAGAGCCAGTAGCCTCGAAGTACAATCCATGGTCGGCATGCCCGATCACCTATGACCGCACGGACCACCCTACCAATATTCGACAAGGGGGGTCTGCGGCCTTGGTACTCGATCCCATCATTGATGGGTACCATCTCACATGAGGCCTCATGGATGGAGGTAGCAGCCTTAATATCATCTACGAGAATACACTACGAAAAATGGGCATTGATCCATCAAGAACCAAACCTAGCTAAACCAGATTCAAGGGGGTAATTCCTAGCGTCGAGCCCCGTTGTTCGGGCATGATAACCCTAGAGGTAGTGTTTGGCTCACCCGACAACTTCCGTAGTGAAGATTTGATCTTTGACATTCTCCATTTCTTCAACGGGTATCATGCACTCCTCAACCGTATGGCGTTCGCTCGCTTGAACATTGTCCCCCACTATGCGTACCTCAAGCTAAAGATGCCAGGACCTAAGGGTGTCATTACAATAAATGGTAACACCGAGCGATCCCTTCGGACTGAAGAACGTACTGCGGCTTTGGCATTCAAAGTAAAGGTTGATGATGTGGCTCTCAAGTCAAAGTTAACCGTCAAGGAGCATAAACGAGATCGCGCCTCGCCACAGTCCCATATCACGACAACTAAATAGGGATATGTCCCCCATAGCAGCACCTTGCCTCCAACAAAGTATGTACCCCGAGGACACAACTTCACGCTCAAGATACCATGGTCATTTATGGGGATTAATAATATACAACTTATTGTTCAAGTAAACCGAACCATGGTTATATAGTCTTGAGGCACACATAGGCATCATCAAGGACCGATCTTTGCATCAAGCAAACCCATACATCAGCGGCTTCTCAAGACCGCCATTGTTTAAAAAGAGTTGTTCATTGAAGTTTTCTCCTTTTAAGGAATATTCTCTAAAGAGTGAAGGCGTAGACATGCAGAGGGTGTTTATAGGAACATCAAGCTAGTTATACCAAACCGTGTGTAAACCTATACTCTGTACACTTTTATTGATCTCTCTATAGAGAGAGAGAGAGTTGCTTGTTGAGTTCAAATTATAGGATTCAAAAAAATTGAAGTAAGGGACGCTCTTTATGATTTACGAGCTTTGCAATGTCTTTTGCCTCCTGCTTTTCCTGAACTGTTTTTCGGACACATATACAAGCTTGTTTTCATGCACATCTTTGATATTGGCTGAATTGACGGGGGGCTTGGCCGTCACGACCACCCCTTGGAATCGTTATGATACTATTTGTCATTTCACGTGTGCGGAGTCTTGGATTTGCATTATATGCATTGGTTCCGAATTATGTCTTTGGTCAAATGTTGCGTTGCCCTCTCCAGTGTTTACCCATTTATGTTCCACTAGTTTGGCTAAAAGGGTAAAGGGAGAACTACTATGATTATATTTCTAGCTAGTCTGGTTATGTACCTCGGTGGAGAAAGCCAAAAACTGAACAACATGATAAGCGAGAACTGGTCTGCGATCCAAAGACAAGTGTTAAACTAAAGAACCGCTAGGGGGTTCATCGCGTTCTATGAAAGGTTTGAGATTATTCAGACCAAGTGATTACATGTTTGTACACCACGGCATAAGACGAATATCACAATTTACAAAAGGGTTCTACTTAGCACCCACAGTCAAGCTCTTATGGTTAAATGAAAGCATTAAAGCTGAATAGTCTAATTGCCTCGTTTTCTCCCACATTACCACCTTAGGGTGCCAAGACGTTGGCTAAGGGTAACAATGCGGAAGCCGAAAATACCCCCCCCCCTAGTATATGGCGGGGGGTTGAAGCCGACGAGTGGAAAGTACCTATATCAAAATAACCAACACAAGAGTTGAAATTAAAGAGACATGGTGTGTCATGCAAAAAATCAAAAGATATTGTATTATACAACCACTTTTACATAATAGGATTTTTTACTCAAGTACTAAGTCTTTGGAGCATTGTGCTTCTATAACTCGGGCACCTTCCATGGTAGTGGTGAAATATAGTTTGGGGCATCTGTGCTCCATCCTGGTCGGCAGAGGCACAGTGGACATCTTCAAAGGCTCTACCTTCGCCCTTCTAAGATCCCTCGATGCAGACCGAACGCTTCATGATATCGATTTGAGGCGTACCAGCAACCAGCTTTTGCACGAGGCCGAAGTAACTGCTCGGCAGCGGCTCGGTCGGCCATAGCCTAATGCACAAGTCTTTCATGGCTGTCTCAGTAATCTTGTGCAGCTCCATCAGTTGTTTTAACTAATCGGAAACAAGGTGAGGATGCTCCAGATTTTGGAATTGTGCCTAGAACAACCTTTGTTGCGTCGCGCCCTCCTAGACAGCATAGTATTTCCCAGCTTCTGCTACACTCTTTGGAAGATCTACAATCGCACCTCGAGAAGTCCATACTCGAGTAAGTGATGAAAATCTTCGTCCACAAAATGTACATTGTAGTAAATATCGCTTACCATCTGCGATTTGCTTGATCTGATGGACCTCTTTCCAAATAGCGTGGGCCTCCTTTCGCGCTTCTTGGAGTTCGGCAGTCACTAATGTCAGTTCGGACGTTTTTTCTTTGTCTTTCTGCTCGAGGGCCTCATTCTTCATGATGGCCTCCTTGAGCTCTTGCTAAACTTCACTCACCCAGGATTCAGATTTATCGCTAGCAACTTTGAACTATGAGGCTACCGCCTTCTGTTTGGCGGACTCTTGCTTGGCCTTGCCCAGTTCGGCTTTAAGCCCATCAATGTCACCAACAACAGATGTGGTATTCATTCAGACAACACACACTTAGAGACAAAGATAACAAACAAATCAATGAGAGAGCTAAGGCTTGCGCACTTACTTTGAGTGTCTTCAAAACACTTGTTCATGCGGTCCAGCTCCTCTTTAGAAACCTTCAGTTTCCGATTCATTTCTGCCAACTCCACGAAGTTGCGAGTTGCGGCTAATGTAGAAGCCTACAAAAGGGCATTTTTAAAACTTTTATAAGTTTTCATTTTTACGAAATCCTTTGCTAGGCTATTTTTCATCAACCCACTAGAGCCTTGGGGGCTACAACAACTTTTTCCAAACTATCTGAGCCACGCATGAGTTTTTCTAACTCACACAAGGCTTGGCGGCTATTGAGCATAATATTTCCTTAAGACAATGTATAGTTATAAAGGGAACGTATGCGGATTACCTTGATGCCCGCAGGAGCGCATCGAAACCTTCTTTCAAAATGTTGTCAACGGATTGAATGATTTGCAATACCGCACTCAGATGAGCACGACATTCTTTGGGAATGGAAGGATCATTGAGGCCTTCCTCCCTTAAGTTAGGCCATCCAGTTCGGAGTTGCTCTATCGTGGATGGATCCGGATGCATCGTACCAGTCTCCCTTCGCAGAGAGACTACTACTAATGGCGCCAGAGAGGGAGGAACCTTCGGAGTTGTCTTTGGAGGGGATCCAGAAGGTCCGGACTCTCCCTCCTTTCTTGCCACGAGGAGTTCATCCTCCTCGTCCATTGTGGCCGAGGTGTTAACCTCGGCCATAATGTCGTCACCCCCAGTTGTAGTCTCCTCGGCTACATGCGAAGGTGTGTGGGGCGAGCCGGTCCCACTTTCAGCCAGATTGGCTGGCACGGAATCCCCCTTCGAAATTTGATCGATGGGGAAGTCACGTTGCGGGCTGCAATACGGAAAATTAGCCTAGTTAGAACCGCGGCACCTAGAGGGGTAATGTATTCGGATTTTCAATAAATACCTTTGTGCTCAGGGTTTCACCGTGAGGGTCCTTCGGGGGACCGGTGCTTCATTCTCGGACTCCTCGTCCGAGTCCGAAATATCCTCAGATATGGCCATGGGGGGCCTACATTGCTTCTTAGGAACAACGGGAGTTGTATCTCCCTTGGAGTATACGAATGCCGCTCGTTTCTTTGTATGGGAGGAGTCACTCACCTCCTCCTCATCTTCTTCTTCTTATCCCTCCAGGTTGGAAGGAGCCGGCATCCCTTCGGACTTAGTATCCAAGTGATCCTTCGACCAAAGACCCTCCCCGATCTTCTTATTCCCCTTCTTCTGCTCCTCCTTCTCCCTCGGATATGTGTATGGCTTCTCGGCTAACATGGCATCCAGCAGTGGGGTCATGTCGTCTTCCGGAAAAGGTATCGAACAGTTAATCTGCTTAGACTTTTTCTGCCAGATCTGCAAGCATGGGCGAAGGAAGAAGTGATCATCTTGTCAAAAAAGGAAGGATGGAATCTAAAAACTATGTTAAATACCTTACCGGTCCCGAAGGGTTGAGGGAAAGGTCTTCGTCTTCCTCTTTGGCGGGTCAAGTCTTTTGTGGCTTAAAAAGCGCCTTCCACGGCTTCTCGCGAGTAGTGCGGAAAAAACTGCGCACACGGCCCGCCGCACTATTCGGATCCTCCGGATTGAAGTCCCACACTGTGACGGGTCGGCGCTGGTCAGGAAAAAGGGGCGGTGCAACATCACTTGGATCACGATGGTGAGCTCGGGTTTCTATAGTAGATTGGAGATCTTCTTCGTGAGCTCCTTCACCTCCGCTGCCTCCACCAAATCTAGGGCCTTTTCCGTCTAGGACATGAGACAGGTGGGAGGGCCGGATCTAAACGCGGGAGGACCTGCCTCTCTTGTGTTGCATAGCTAGGTGATATAGAACCACTCCTTCTGCCACGACTTGATGGTATCAATGAGCATGCCCTTCGGTCATGTGGCACCGCTAAGCTTGCTAACCATCGCCCCTCCATAGACAGCCTGCTCTCCATTGACCACCTTGGGCTTGACGTTGAGAATCTTCAGACACGGGCCGAAGTGGGGTTGGACGCGCAAGAAGTCCTCCCAGACTGTGATGAAGGTGGAGAGGTGGGTGATGGAGTTCGGGGGGAGATCGTGGAAGTCAAGCCCATAGTAGAACATGACCCCCGGGCGAAGGGGGAAACTAAAACCTCAAATGAAATGGGGGATAAAAACCACTCTTTCCCCATCTTTGGGTATGGGGATGACCTTACCTTTCTTCGGAACACGATGGGCTATGTTTTCCAGCATGTAGCCGGAGCTCTTCAGCTCCAGGATGTCCTTCTCAGTAACAGAGGAGACTTCCCACTTGCCCTTGGAACCGGTGCTCGCCATTGCCAGATTAATAAAGGGATTCAAAAGGATGGGAGGAGAAGGGAAGCTTGAGCACTGGAACTTGGGTTGTAGGGAATGGTGATGGTGTTGCGAGATCTAAGGTGTGTAGAGGGGCTGAGGTGACGGTTTCACCTTTTATGGCTTGCCAAAATACCGAAAGCCCCACCACTGCGCCATTAACTCCGTCGTTTCCTGATAAAATCATGCAATTATGGGCGCGTGGGATAACCCAGACCATAAACCATATCCTTGGAAAAGGGGGACAGGATCTTCATGATGGAACATGTCAGTAAAAACATTCTCGAACCGCTCTTTCATAAAGGGCTACACGCATTGACGTGCCACAATCTTTCGAATAAGGAGAGACGCTACTCATTGTCGAACGGACAGCATAGAAAATAAATTTATATATATTAATATATATATATATATATATATATATAAGAAAATGGCTATGTACTCTTGGGAGTACGTACTCCCGCTCTTCATGTACCACATGGATGACTCTTTTATACCTCATTATTATTTTTCATATACTTCATTAATAATTACTAGATACCTTAAACTGAGTTTCATGAAAAAAATTATGCGAGTTTACATATTTTTAAAGGTTTACGTATATACTGCTTTATTTATAGATGAAAAAGGTATATTATAAAAAGTAAGTCGCAAATATTTTTTTCAACAAAACTCATATTAAGGTATCTTAGAATATTTGATGAAGTATATTGAAAATAATAAAGAGGTATAACCAATGCATATATGAAGTATATTAAGAATGGGAGTACATACACCCAGGAGTACAGAAAGTTAGTCCTATATATATATATATATATATGTATATATATTCGAAGGAGGGGAAGTCATCGGTATCGAGCTATCAACGGTTAAAGGAAGAGAGGAACTCGAATCGCAAGCTAGAGTACCTATGAAGTGACCAAAGGAAGAAGGTTTCGGCATTGGAATCGAGTCCGGAGGTTATTGAGGAAGTCTGGGACTAAGGGGTCCTCGGGCCATCTGCCTATTCTCATGGGCTGGACTCTCGGGCCTGTTCGACTGTCAGCAGAAGCATCGTAGTAAAGATGGACTCTTCCGAAGACTTGGCGTATAATCCAAGGCGATGTAGTAATCGACATATTCCTTCTCTATTGTAACCGACCTTGTGTCACCCTATCACCCCTGGCATCTATGTAAGCCACGCCGCCATAGCTCGTAGGACATATTAAGCACATTACGATTAGGGTTTAGACCACAACATCCGATCTTGAAGTAGATCAACTCTATACTCTATACTACTCCACCAATACCAAAAAGAGGAGGGCGTAGGGTTTTACTTCCATCAAGAGGGCCTAAACATAGGTAAAACATCATCTTCTTCGTCTCCTGTTACCCATGTACTCTAGATCCATAGTTCGTACCCCCCACTCGAGATTAGCCGGTTTTACACCGACACTAAGGATAAAACGATGGGGTTTAGTCATATTGCTTGAGTTTACTTTGTCTACATCATATCATTGTTCTCCATTCATTACTCTATTTTACTTAATACTCTAGATGCATAATGGATAGCAGTCGATGAGTGGAGTAATAGTAATAGGTGCAGCAGGAGTCGGTGTATTTGTTTATGAACGTGATGCCTATATACACATGATCATTTCCATGAATATGGCATAACTATCCGCTTTTTCTATCAATTGCCCAACAGTAATTTGTTTACCCACCTTATGCTATTTTTCATGAGAGATGCCCTTAGGGAAAGCTATGGCCCCGGGTCTATTCACAACATATTGGTAAAACCTTCATTACCTTGCTTTTATTTACTTGTTTTTATTTTATCTCGCTATCTAAAATTATCTACACACCTCACTTTCTTGCAAATAACAAGACAAGAGGCTTGACAACCCTCTTGCCTACGTTGGGTGCAAATTGTTTGTTCTTTTGGGTGCAGCCGCTGAAGACAATTTTGGTTGTTATTCCTATTGGTTCGATAAACCTTGGTTTCATAACTGGGGGAAATACTTGCCCACATTGTTTTGCGATAATCCATTCCTCTTCATGGAAAACCCAACGCATATCACAAGTATCACGCAGCCCTCCTCTCTCTCTCTCTCTCATAGTTCTTCTCCCTCGTACGTGTTGCGGCAGGGCTTGGTGAAGCCCTATCGAGACAGCTCCACCACCACCACCACCACCACGTCGTCATGCTACCAGATAACTCAAGCTACTACTTCACCTTCGCTTGCTGGATCGAGGTGGTAAAGGCGTCATCAAGATGTATGTGTGTTGAACGCGGAGGTGACGTCCGTTCGGTACTAGATCGGGACGTGATTGGATCGCGGGACAGATCATGGTTGGATCGCGAAGATGTTCGACTACATCAACCGTGTTTATTAATGCTTCCGCTTAGCGATCTACCAGGGTATGTAGATGTTCTCCCCTTCTCGCAGTTGTCCATATCCATAATAGATAGATCTTGGGTGTTCGTAGGAAAAAATTTGTTTCCCATGCAACGTTCCCCAACACCACCCACTCATCCGCCCAGCAGCCTGTGCAACCACGGTTACTAGACCATCCTCGCCGTCTCTATGGAACTACCAACACGAGGCTTGGAGGGGGGAAAGGAGACAACGACCACGGGAGCAGCCACAACACGATAAGAGGGAGGGGACAAACTCCACCGCCTATGTGGAACCGACCACGCGACGATGAGGACTTGCCAGGCCCTGATGGCCCGGCCAGGCCCACTTGGGCCCACACAGCCCATGTCCGCACGTTGCAACTGGGTGACCGACGAGGTGGTCACCACCCGCGGACCTTCGCCACCTCGCCCCACCACTAGGGAGCGACTCCGCTGAGCACCGAGGAACCGGCCCGCCCCAACCGAGATGGGTCCCAAATGGGCCCAAATCTAGGTCTGGGGGTCGCCAGCCACTAATACATCTCCAACGTATCTATAATTTTTTATGGCTCCATGCTGTTATCTTGTCAAACTTTGGATGTTTTGTATGCCTTTTATATCTTTTTTGGGACTAACTTATTAACTCAGTGCCAAGTGCCAGTTCCTGTTTTTTCCGTGTTTTTGACCCTTTTCAGAGGAGAATATTAAACGGTGTCCAAACGGAATAAAACTTCCGAAAAGATTTTTTCTGGAACAGGAGATATGCAAGGGATGTGAGAACCAAGGCAGAGGCCACCAGGGGAGGCCACAAGCCCCCTAGGCCCGGCCAGGGGGGCCCGCGCCTAGCAGGCTTGTGGGCCCCCTATGGCTCGTCTGCCCCACCTCTTCCGCCTATAAATTCCCAAAAAATCCAAAACTGCGCAGGAGATCCACGAAAATACTTTTTCGCCGCCGCAAGCTTTTGTCTCCGCAAGATCCCATCTGGGGCACGTTCTGGTGCCCTGCCGGAGGGGGGGATTCGGATACGGAGGGCTTCTTCATCAACACAATGACCTTTCCGATGATGCGTGAGTAGTTCACCATAGACCTTAGGGTCCATATCTAGTAGCTAGATGGCTTCTTCTCTCTCTTGGATCTTCAACACAAAGTTCTCCATGATCTTCATGGATATCTATCCGATGTAATCTTCTTTTGCGGTGTGTTTGTCGAGATCCGATGAATTGTGGATTTATGATCAGATTATCTATGAATCTTATTTCAGTTTCTTCTGATCTCTTATATGCATGATTTCATATCCTTGTAATTCTCTTCGAGTTGTGGGTTTGGTTTGGCCAACTTGATCTATGATTCTTGCAATGGGAGAAGTGCTTGGTTTTGGGTTCATACCGTGCGGTGACCTCACCCAGTGACAGAAGGGGTAGCGAGGCACGCATCGTGTTTTTGCCATCAAGGGTAAAAATATGGGGTTTACATCATTGGTTTGAGTTTACCCCTCTACATCATGTCATCTTGCTTAAGGCGTTACTCTATTCGTCATGAACTCAATACACTAGATGCATGCTGGATAGCGGTCAATGTGTGGAGTAATAGTAGTAGATGTAGAAAGTATCGGTCTACTTGTCTCGGACGTGATGCCTATATGTATGATCATTGCCTTAGATATCGTCATGACTTTGCGCGGTTCTATCAATTGCTCGACAGTAATTTGTTCACCCACCGTAATATTTGCTATTTTGAGAGAAGCCTCTAGTGAACACTATGGCCCCCGGGTCTACTTCACATCATATTTTCAGCATTACACTTTTACTTTGTTGCACTTTCCGCCTTGAGATCTTACTTTGGAATCAATCTTGAATGGATTGACAACCCCTTTATAGCGTTGGGTGCAAGCTCGTTTGTGTTTGTGCAGGTACTCTGGACACTTGGCTTGATTCTCCTACTGGATTGATACATTGGTTCTCAAACTGAGGGAAATACTTACTAATCCTGTTTTGCATCACCGTTTCCCCTTCAAGGGAAAAACCAACGCAAGCTCAAGAGGCAGCAGCCACCAGTGCCATTGTGCCTCCGCACGACCAACGGTCGTGCCGCCGCGTCGATAGCCACCATGGCACGTGACATCGTTGTCGCTGGCCAAAAGGCACCGCCACGAGCCACCACCACCAGAGCAGGGGGACCGCATGCAGGGAAGGACAGACTCACCTCTACCAGCACCACAAGGTCCCAACCCACGTGGTGCTGGCAGCGGCGGGAGGAGGGAAGGGAGAGGGGGAGCGCCGAAAGGGGGAAGGGTAGGAGCCCCAGCCGCCTTGCTCGGGGAGGCGTCGCGGGGGAGTGGGGGTTTCGTTAGTATAAGCTCCCCTGTTATCCATCTATAACTATCTCAATCTTGTGGCCACCTATTGAGATTGAGGGGGGTGTTAATATTGTGCCTTGCGTATCAAGGGCAATCACTTGTAACGTCTCATGTATTCACATCAGCTTAGTTGCATGTTGTATGGTTGTTGTAGATACTAACAAACATAGCCAAATTGATGTATATCTCCTTGTAAAAGGCATTGTCGATCACTCCTCGATGTGTGGCATATATGCATTGTGTCGGGCGACTACTCTGGTGTGTCGAACAAACCTCTTTCACGATCCATTGATCTCACTTAACCAATAACTAGTATTTATGTTTGTATGCACAAGGCCATGTATACCTAGTGTCGGAGCTCCAAGGGGCCACCCCTCACCCATATGATTCAAGTATGACACAACCAAGAACTACCATCGACCACCATAGGTCGAAGCATCTACGGGCGTCTTAGCTCAACCTCAAATTGGTCAACAATAATCATGAGCTAGATACATGACACTTGATCCACATTCTTCGCTCTAGATCCATATTCGACGAGACCAAGTGAAACCCAAAACTCTTAAATCCCCCCCACCACACACACACACACACATTCCCATGACGTCAAGGAGAGTATAGGGTACAACGGTGGTCACCCAATAGGGCATGACAACAAGCTTCTTGGCGACCTCCACCTAGATTACATATATGCCATCATCCACCATGGAGGAATGATAAGAGGAGGAGAAGGCAGCTTCCAAACAACGCTTGCTAGCAATAGCGGAGTTACATGTAGTGCTACAAGGGGCAAGCCCCTCTTACACCTCCCACTCCCAACCTTGACAAGATGTTTGAAGATTTTTTTGGAGGTGCTTATGTAGAAAAGGTATAGTCTCCCCCCCCCCCACCTTAGAATTTGATGTATTTGCCTTTCACCACTTCAGCATTCCCTATCCCACTCTACCACTGCTTACTGGCAACGAAGAAGATCTCCTAAATGCCCTTACTAGATACACTAGAATCAAACACCACCCTAGAAGTTTAGGAGCTCCTAACCTATGAATCCCTCGATTTGATCGTCCGCTAATCATACACGCAAATGCGTATGACCAAACTCAAGGACTCATGGGAAGATATCACAACACAACTCTAGACTCAAATAAAAACATACAAGTTTCATATTACAAGCCAGCAGCCTCGAGGGCTAGAATACAGAAGCTCGATAAACACACGAGTCAGCGGAAGCAACAAATATCTGAGTACAAACATGAAACATGATAATGCCTTAGAGAAGCTAGCACAAAAGATGCATCGATCGAATGAGGCGAGACCTCGTGCCTCGGAACCTCCTAAACTACTCCTGGTCGTCAACGGCCTCCATGTAGTAGTAGGCACCGTCGGGGTAGAAGTCGGCTGCAGAGGGATACGCCATCTCCTCGGCTCCATCATCTGGTCGCAACAATCGTATCAAGGGTAAAAGGGGGAGCAAAGCAACGGTGAGTACTCATCCAAAGTACTCGCAAGACTAACATTGGAACTATGCTAAGTATGCATCAGTATCGAAGGAATGGGGTTTTATGTGGACTAACTACAGCAATGCGAGAATAGAGAGAGGGGACTAGTCCTATCGAAGACTGGCATCTTCAGGGTCTTGCAGCAATAGACGAGAGTAGAGCAAGTAACACAAATATATAGTAATATTATTGCAGCAATATTAATTAAGGTCACGCCCAGAGATTCTTCCTTGACTCCCTGCGAGGAAGCAATCCCGGAGCAACATTCCAGTTAAGTACCAATTGTAGTTGTATAAGACTATTCGACTATTCGAATAGTTAATTTCATCCCTGCATGGGTGCACCATCTTACCTGTCACACTTGATAAACTCTGGCTGGAAACACTTTCCGGGGTCATGCACGGCCTCGGAACATCAACACGTCGCAGCCCTACCTAGGCTCAACAGAGAGGCCAGCCCGCCGGTCTAAATCCTAAACGCGCAGGGTTCATGGGCCCATCACCCTTTGCGCTCCTGCATGTTGCGTGGGCGGCCGATGTCAGTCCTGGCAACTCTTATACAATAACGATGTTTATCCACACCACTCGGGCACGTGCCGCTCCATTGCTGATGTTTGAAGAGCTTCGGTTGATACCATGACGTCGAGTACCCATAACTTCTCTCACGTTGACGGTGAGTGCGAAAAGGTCTACAACCAACCCAGATAAAATACCCATATCCATTAGCATTTTAATTAACACATCGTCACATCCACGTGGGAATCCACCCACAACACCCTTTCATGTCCCCAGTAACAAGGTCAACTAGTTGTGCGGCTGTAACATCAAAGAGATCCTAGGTATCACCGTCGATGGATTTCGAACGATGTAACTGTCAAGGTGGCCAAGGAGGAATCACCCTCGATGGTCCACGCTTGATGGGTTGTACAACAGAGTTGTTTATCGGAGGTGGTGAAGGAGGAATCACCCTCTGAGAACCACCACCGGTCAACTATACTATAGAGCTAACATCAGGAGTACATGTCGAGGTGTCACCCTCGGTACTAGATAGTAGCTCTAAAGTGTCGTACAACTATGGGGGTGTGAGTGTCGTGACGGGTATTGGCTCGTCGATCAGATGATCGAGGCTTGATGAAAAAGCAGGGGCAACAGGACTACTGGTCAAAGGGGGTCATTGCTCCACCTATACTAAGTAGTTTAAAGTACGGTAAAATAAGGTAAAAGTTCATCAAAAATAGGCTATGCATCACATATATAAGCTAACTACAATAGTAGCAAAATCTAATGAAAGCATGAGGGAGAACGAAATAGGAGATTTAGGAATGATCAAGGGGGGTTTTCTTGCCTTGTTGCCCTGAGGCAAAGGGCTGGTCGTCAGGTGCGTAGTCATACCCAGCAGCAGCGTCAGCCTCGGGTCTACCAGTAAGAAGAGGGGGAAGAAACAATAAATATAATGCACAAAGGCAACACGATGCATGTCATGGCAATATGCACGGCTAGGCATGAGCTAACGCAGTATCACCAGTCATGGACGGATCGGGAAAATATCTGGAAATATTTCCCGGGTCTCTGTCTACTACTGGACAAACAAAAATGGATTAAAAAGTTCCACATTCGCTATGATAGAGATGTGTGACACATGAACGGATATCGTATGCGGGTTCGTCTCATTTTTCTAATGAGCTTTCCTACACAAATTATGTTCATCCGGATTACAGGTTATTACATATTAATTTTTTATGTTTTATTAATTATTTAGGAATAAAATAGGTTTAATTAAATTCGGTAATCATTAATGACATCAGCATGATGTCATGCTGACATCAGCACTCAAAAGTCCGTTAATTAGTCAACTTTGACTACTCGGTCCCATACCTCATACTCACATTTTAAATAGTTTAATTAGTAATTAAGCAGATTAATTTAAGGGGGTGGGACCCACTTGTAATACTCTATGTAATTTAATTAAATAGCAGATTTAATTTATATAACTAGGTTTAATTAACTTAATTAATTAGGCGCGTTAATTACTATAGTTAAATTAGATAGAATTACTTTAGGGATTTAATTGATAATCTAATTAACCTCGACTAAACTTAATTAATTAATTAATGATTTTACTTATTTTAATCATTATTTTGCATATATATTGTTTTATTGATCTTTTTTAATCCTAAACATTTTAGGGGGTGGCCCCATTGTCATTCTCTTAGGAGGGGCAAATCTTCCCCCAAAATGCCTAACACTAGGGGGCTTAATCCCCTCTCGTTTAACAGGTAAGGCCTGAGGCGAGCCATCCGGGTCGTGGTCGTGGCCGGAGCGGGGCAGCGGCCGCCCGCAGCGTGCGGGGGAGGCGGTCGGCGGCGGGGCCGTAGGGCGGGGCGCCGATGGGGCCGTGCAGGGGCGTGCACGCGACATTTGCTAGCAGGTTGGGGTACACAGCGGTGGGGCTGCGGGTAGCGCGCGTTGGGGGGCAGCTAGAGGCGGTTGGAGCTGTGGAGGGGGGTCGCGTGGGCGAA
Organism: Hordeum vulgare subsp. vulgare; assembly: GCF_904849725.1. Lineage (NCBI taxonomy): Eukaryota > Viridiplantae > Streptophyta > Magnoliopsida > Poales > Poaceae > Hordeum > Hordeum vulgare. The sequence continues at coordinate 126,079,167 of NC_058518.1, read as the reverse complement.
GCCTGGTGGGGTGTAGCCGACGAGCGGCGGGCAGAGGGGCGAGGGCGGCGACCGGAGGTGGGGGAGGAGTGGAGGAGCCCCGGTGGGCTCACCGCTCTTGCAGGGGAGGCACAGGCTCGGAGTCGAGGTCGGGGGGTCGGCGCTGAAAGCATAATTGGTCCCTAGGGTGGTATTGATAATTGATCACAACATATGCATCATTGGGCTAATATGTTTTCCATGTATATTTCAGAAAAGTTCAAGAGATGCTTTGGCTAAAAGTTTATGTGGAGATGCCCCTTGATGCAAGAAACGAATAATATTGGCTCAAGTTTCAAGGTAGAAGACTCTTCATTTTATATTTGTGACAAATCACATTTGAGTCCATAAGAAAGCCAATACTATTAAAAGGGGTGACGTAGTAAAATGAACTGATTTATCTAAGTGCTCAAAGTTAGCCACCAAAATAGACAGTCCTTTTTCCCACAAATCCATTCTGTCAAAATCCACATACACAAATTCGGTGTCACCAACTTTCATATTTCGGACCCACCGAGTTTGACCTCAGAAGGAAACCCTAGCCATTCCCACCAAATCGGTGCAACCGAATCCATATCGGTGCTAAAAGAGTTCAGTGTGGACAACATCATGTTGCCTCGATACACAAAATCGGAATTTCCGAGTTTGAGTATCGGTGCCACCGAGTTTGACCATGTGACCGTTAGCCACTTTTTCGGTGCCACCGAGTTTCATATATCGGTCTCACCGAGATTCAAAAGTTCACACCTTTGTGCTAATCGGTACCACCGAGTTTCTAACTTCGGTGTCACCGAGTTTGCCACTTTGTGTGTTATGGTTGGATTTTGGATGTTGCCTATATATACCCCTTGACCCACCTCTCATTCGTGGGAGAAGCACTCAGAACACACAATTCATTGCCAGATCCATTTTCTGAGAGAGAACCACCTACTCATGTCTTGAGACCAAGATATTCCACTCAATTCGTTTGAATCTTGATCTCTAGCCTCCCCAAACTGCTTTCCACTAGATCAACCTCTCCTACCCGTTCATATTCTGTGAGAGAGTGATTTTGTGTTGAGAATACTATCTTTACAAGCACAAGAGCAAGGAGTTCATTTATCTACGACATCTATTACCTTTCTGAGGGTGGTGCCTCCTAGATTGGTTAGGTGTCGCTTGGGAGCCTCCTACTTCGTGTTGTGGAGTTGAACCAAGATGTTTGTAAGGTCAAGGAGATCACCTACTTCGATAAGATCTATCATGAGTAAGGCTAGTCCTCCGTGGATGGAAGTCATGGTGGAATAGACAAGGCCGCTTCTTTGTGGACCCTTCCTGGGTGGAGCCCTCCGTGGACTCTCGCAGTCGTTACCCTCTGTGGGTTGAAGTCTCCACTAACATGGAGGTACGATAGCGCCACCTATCGGAACCATGCCAAAAATTACCAGGTCAACCTCATGCGTTTGATCTTCCTACCTTACTCCTCTACTTTACACTTGCATGTTTTACTTTCCGCTACTACACTCTTAGAACTGCATGTGTAGGGTGTACTTGACTTGCTCCTTCTAAACTGAAACTGGGAAAAGGCAAAAAAATATCTTGTCAAGTAGTCTAATCACCCCTCCCCCCTCTAGACATACTTTCGATCCTACAATTGGTATCGGAGCTTTGGTTTCCATTGCATTGGTTTAACAACCTAGGAGAGTATGGCGTCTAGTGAGGGAAATTATCACCGTAGAGGTCCATATTTCGATGGCACTAATTTTGCTAGTTGGAAGCATAAGATGAAAATGCATATAATTGGTTGTAATCCTCATGTTTGGGTTCTTATTCGTGTTGGTGTGCAAGGTGATTTCTTCGAAGAAGGGTGTGAACCGGATGGTGGTGCGACAGCTGATGAACTCAATATGTTTCAACTTAATGCACAAGCCTGCGACATCATCTTCAACTGTCTGTGCCACGAAGAATTCAACAAAATCAGCCGCCTTGAGAATGCAAAAGAAATTTGGGATACTTTGATCAATATGCACGAAGGTACTGATTCTTTCATAGAATCTAAGTTGGATGTGCTTGAAAGTCAGCTTGACAAGTTCAAGATGAAGGATGGTCAAGGTGTCATCGAAATGTACTCTAGGCTAGCTCTCATCACCAATGATATTCCTGGTTTAGGAAGTGAAGAGATGACAGACAAATTCATCATCAAGAAGATACTTAGAGATCTTGATGGAAAGTATGACACAGTGTGCACAATGATTCAAATGATGCCAAACTACAAAGATCTCAAGCCAACTGAAGTCATTGGTAGGATTGTCGCTCATGAGATGTCACTCAAGGACAAAGATGAGATGCACAACAAGTCAAGCGGTGCTTACAAAGCTTCATGTGATGCTCCCGCTACTTCAAAGGAAAATCTTGTCACTAATGAAGAGATAAGCCTCATGGTCATAAAATTCAACAAATTCTACAAGATTAGATGCAAAGAGAGAAGCTCAAGCTCAAGACATGATGAGAAGCGTTCGTCTAGTCGTAACCGAAACTTCTACAATTTTGGAAAGCCCGAACACTACTCCAATGAGTGCTCGGCTCCCTACAAACGAAGAGAAGAGTTACCTCGAAGATGAAGCTCAAGAGATGAGTCACCTCGTAGATAGAGAAGGAGTAGAGAATATCATTATGAATGAATACACTCACGAAGAGGCAAGGAATCGGAGAAGAAGGACAAATACACCAAGAGCAGCTCAAGAGGAAGACATCAAGCTCATGTTGGTGAATGGGTTTCTTGCTCCGAATCTTAGCACCACTCTGAGAGAAGCTATCACTCGAACTCCGACTATGGTCAAGATGAAGGTGTTGCCGACATTGCACTCGTTTCCTCCCACTCCTACGACTTATTTGACTCACCAAATGAGGGAGTCGGAAACTGCTTCATGGCTTAAGGCCCCAAGGTATCCCACCCCGAATATCTTGATTTTAATAGTGATGAGGATGACTTGTTAGGAGAAGATTACTTGATCTTTCATAAAACTAGTGATTGCAATGAAAATGAACTTGCTAATTATCATGCTAGTCAAGAGAAATTGAATGATGATGATAAGAAAGAGATTGAACGACTAACTCAAGAATTAAATACTCTTAAGTTAGCTCATGAAACTATTCTAGAAGATCATAGAGATCTTGCAAGAACTCGTGAGAAGCTAAGCTTTGAGAAGCTCAATTTGGAGCAAGAGCATGTGTTCCTAAAAGCATTCAATGATCATCTTCGAAAGAAGAGTTCTTATTATCTAGCCAAACGATTACTCCTGTCTACTTTTGTTCCACAAGTTAAACCCAAGAACACTAGTAACAAAGGCAAGAAAGTTTCTACATCTAGTAACAACAATGCTACAGCTAAACCTAATATTGTTGCTAGTAGTTCACTTGATTCCACTAATAATTCTCTTAGCCAAGTTACACTTGAGCAAGAAAATGATTTATTGAAATGGATTATACAGAAAGGTGTCTTCAAGAGTCTTTCCGAAAGTAAACAATTTGAGAAAATTTTACACAAGCAAGGAGGACATCGGAAGAAACAAGGTGTTGGCTACTTCAACGTCAACGAAGATGATTGGGAAGGTGGTCCATATCCCATTCCTAAGTTTTTTCCTCAATAGGAGAAGTATGATCCTACTCCTCCCAAGGGAACAAGCTCACAAGATGATCTTCCACCACAAGACCACAAAGGCAAGGGAAAGCTTCAATATGACATTGACCTTTATGAAGAGGAACCCCAAGTCAAGGTCAAGTGGATTCCCAAAGACACTTCTAGCACTGTCCCATCTAGTGCTACCACAACTCCAATGATCCCCATCAAGTTGATGTGGATTCCCAAGAGGAAGAACTAGAGAGTTCTTGAGGGGTGACTCTGCCAATGAAATTCACTCTTATTCATTTTGGCAAGAACTATATGCAATCAACCTCAACCATATGCATTAGTTCAAGGAGTCACACATTCCCTCAAAGTTAAGCAAAGGACAAGGTAACTAATGCATCTTTGGACATCATCCCATTTGTGTTTCACTCCATGTCCATAGATATTCTTGGATATGTTCCTTTTGCTTTGGGACTAACCCATGTAGGTGAGAAGAGTAAGAAACAACAAGGGTTGCTCCCAACTCAAGATGATCTTCATCAACATTGAGTTATACCAATGGGGAGATTTACTCTAAGATGATCTTGAACAAGCACTACTACTTCACCTACTTGAAGTCTTCTACGGCAAAACCCAAGGTTAGTTTGTCCCTCCTAAGGGGGATGTCATATCAAGGGGAGATTTACTCTAAATCTTGAGTACAAGCATCTCGTAAGGATATGAACACATTAATGCTTATGTAAAAGTGGTAACCCCACTTGTGCTTAACGATGAGTATGACCTATGATCAAGTATTCTTACTTGGCTCCTAAAATACTCATATATAGATGAATTTGTCATCGCCCATGTGCTTCATAGCTGCTAGGATGTTTGTGCATGTTCACCATATTTTCTCTATCATTCTTATTGTGTGAGCATGTTTGTCTGCATGTGTTTGCTCATTCGAGGACATCGAATTGTTGTTATTTGGATTATGATTTATCTTTTGCCAATTGGATGGACAAGAATGCCTAGTACCGTTGTCTAGCTATCTATGCTATATCATCTTAAGCTCTATTCATGCTTCATCATGAAACTTGAACAAGCACTTGTCGATCCCTTTGTGTGAAGGAGCACTCGGAGTTCTGTATCGTGAATGGCTGACTTCAAAAACCTCTCTAAGAATGAACTCGGTGAAACCAACTTCGCAAACCCTTTTCCACCGATTCCCAGAGTTGACCTAGGATTTCATCTCAGTACCACCAAAATCACAAACTCGGTTACACCGAGTTTCCCTGTCAACTGACAGTAGAGGAACTCGGTGACACAAATTTCGTAGTCTCGATGACACCGGCAGCGAACGAGTATATATTCCAATGGACCGAATCTTTTATTTCCGATCGTCAAAGTCGTTTCATCCGAAACCCTACGATGTCCCGTGCACCCCTGGTCGTCGCCCTTGACTCCCCGTGCATCTCCGCCGCTCGGATTCGCCGCCGCTGATGGATTCTTCACCGACATCGCTGCCGTAGCCGGACCACCGCCGAGTTAGGTTATGGTTCGGATCCTCATCTGCGTTCCTCCATCTAATTCCCACACACTAGAAAGTTTTATCTATGTTCCACCATGTGCAAACCTCCCCATCCACCAGAAATCCTATAGATTAGTGGACGAGGAAGTTTTTAGGGTTAGCTGCCCGCAGACCCTATCTCAGTGCCTCCGAGTTGAAAAACTCGGTGCTACCGATTTTGGACCTAGGGTTCCTGATAATGATCTCGGTGGAACCGAGTTTTCATTTTCGGTGCCACCAAAAATGATGACCAAGTTTCTGTTAAGGAGTTCATATGTCTCGGAGACTCCAAAAGTTCAAACTCGGTGCCACCAAAATGTGTTCTGTAGAAAGTTAAAACTAAGGATTTCTTTGTTCAAATTTTCGAAAACATCTGAATTTTGTGAAGCTCGATCCTTCTATCTTTCCTATATCGTCTTCATAGGTTTTGCTCCCTTCTGCTCAGGTTCTGCTTGCTTGTCACAAATGCCTGGTTCAGATGACAATCAGAATGATTTCAGAGAACACAATGTTGAGATGGACTCGGGCACTAGTTCACAGAAGTCTGTCTGTGACCCAAGTTCTCCCAGCTCCCATGGTTTGCCCAAGGCAGTCACCGGGTAGAGGAAGAAACTGAATTCTGATGAAGAGGACTCAGATTTTATGCGTGATGAAACTTCAGGTCCTCCTATGGCTCCTCCAAGGAAAGTTGTCGGGAAGATATCTGCTAGTGTTGCTAATTTGAGAGCACCTGACTATGTGAACAAAAACACAGCACCTTCCACTAATGATGCCCCTAAGAAGGATGGTACTAAGAGAGCAAGGAAGATGGTAGTACGTGTTGTTGGCAGACAAACCTCCATGTTTGAGGACCCTGAAGAAGTTGCTGAAGAAGAAGATGAGATTCCAGCTCCTCCCAAGAAGAAGCTCATGGCTGATGCTATGAAGGCTACTCCAAAGCCTCCTAAGGACGAGAAGTCTGAAGCTCACCGGAAGACTACAAAGCATGTTCCTGCAACTACTAAGAAGAAAGGCCCTACTTCCAGCGTCCCTGCTGCAGAGGAAGAAGATGATGAGGATGCAACCATTCTTAGGAAGCTCATACCACATCTGCCAAGTCATAATGAAGCTCATCATATAGCTAAGATATGAAGAAAAGAAATGATGCAGGTCTAAGGAAGTGGAGAGTTGTTGACCCATATGTTGTCAGGAGAAGAACTGTTGTTGATCCAAGGTTTCACATCAAGGAAAAACAAGATTTTTATGAGACCGTCTTTTTTGATAAATCCCCAGCTGTCAGTGATATAAGATTTGTTGACTGGTCTTACGTCAAAGCCAATGAATACTACTTTCCTCATGTTCAAGACAACTTCAAGTCTGTGGACATTGAAGATTTTGTTGGTAAAGATATGACACCATGGAATGATGAGTTGATCATGCAATTTTATGCAACTGTTCATTTCTATGGAGATGGTTCTTTGGTGTGGATGACTGATGGTCACAAGTACGAAACTACAATTGATGAGTGGGCCATTATCATTGGTGCCCCTAAGAAAAAATAGAGTGATGTTGATGTGTATTCTGAAGCAAAGAAGAGTCACAACTCCATGGCCAATATGTACAAGCCAATTCCTCATGATTATTTGGCTAGTCACAAGATGGGCTTAGTTTATTTCTTTCAAGCAGGAATACCCACAGCTAACACTATTCTGAGATACATTTTGATGCCTAAATCAGGTGATGAGAAGATGATCAGAGGACACTCCATCAACTTGTTGCACCACTTGGACACTCACACAAGATTCAGAGTGATGGACTTGATAGTAGAGACTATCCAAAGGACTGTTGCAATTCAAAAAGATCATGTGGATATGCCCCATACATTCAGATGCTTATCAATGCCAAGCTAGGCAAGCATGTATATCTATTTGATAGTCCCCATCTACCTATTCAACCAGAGTTTGAAGATAATGAAGTGGTGATGGATGACAATGATCCCAGTCCTGTTGCAGCCATGATGGCAGCAGAGGCAGCAGAAGCTGAGGCTGCTAGAAACAGGCCACCACCAGTTCCACAGCTCAGGACTCAAGCTGAGCAAATGGCATTTCTAGTTAGCTCTGTCCAAGCCATGGAGAAGAACATTCAGGAGATTCGGCAAAACCAGAAGAGCCTTGAGAGAGTTGTGGAGACAAAATTTCATGACATGGATGGGAAGGTCACGAAATTGAACACCATAGTCAAACAACTTCAACATGAAGTTGACTCAGTGCAAGTTCCTCGTTCAGATGATGATTATGACAGTGATGGTGATGAAGAAGAGTCACCTCCTCGCACTACCACTCAGTTCAGCACCAAGCCTAGATCTACTGTTGTACCTGCTCCGGAGACACGACAAACTTCATCAGTTCAAGCATATGCACATTCAGCTCCACCTCCTGCATCAACTCAGGCACCTCCATTATCCACTCCTCTAGCTCCAGGACAATCTGTAGAATACTTCACGGACACTCTTCTGTCAACCCCATCATCAGCTGCCCAAAGAGACGAGTACTTCTATACCTTTTTGAACTTTTTGGTAACTTGTTGCCAGAGGTGGAGAAATGTATAGATCATAGACTTCGTGTGAGAGAGCTTTTGATTTATTTTCTAAACTTTGATCTTTTGGATGACTTTATCTTGTGTGTGGTCATATGCTTTATCTTGTGTGATGCTACATTACTATCTCTTAGCTATCCTTATGATGATCATTCACTTATCTTGTTCGTGTCATGTGCTTACTTATCTTGTTTATTCACCACCAAGATGTATGTGAGATGGAAGAGTGACCCATGATCCTAATTGATTGTGCATTTGCATTCAAACGCAAATTTTAAATAATTCACAAATTTAGGGGATCTCATGCTTTTCACATACTTATCAAAGCATTGATGATAATCATTGATTATATCTTTTGTCGAAGCTTTCATCTATATGTTGTCATCAGTTACCAAAAAGGGGGAGATTGAAAGCATAATTGCTCCCTATGGTGGTTTTGATAATTGATCACAACATATGCATCATTGTACTAATATGTTTTTCAAGTATATTTCAGAAAATTTCAAAAGATGATTTGGCTAAAGGTTTATGTGGAGATGCCCCTTGATGCAAGAAAGGAATAATATTGGCTCAAGCTACAAGCTAGAAGACTCTTCATTTTATATTTGTGAGAAATAACATTTGAGTCCATAGGAAAGCCAATACTATTAAAAGGGGGTGAGGTAGTAAAATGAACTGATTGCTCAAAGTGCTCTAAGTTAGCCACCAAAATACTTAGTCATTTTTCCCACAAATCCATTCTGTAAAATTCCACATCCACAAATTCGGTGTCACCAACTTTCATATTTCAGACCCATCGAGTTGGGAAGACTATATTTAGAAGCACAAGAGAACGGAGTTCATTGATCTACCCCATCTATTACCTTTTGGAGGGTGGTGCCTCCTAGATTGATTAGGTGTCTCTTGGGAGCCTCCTACTTCGTGTTGTGGAGTTGAACCAAGATGTTTGTAAGGGCAAGGAGATCTCCTACTTCATGCAGATCTACCATGATTAAGGCTAGTCCTTCATGGACGGAAGCCGTGGTGGAATAGACAAGTCCACTTCTTTGTGGACCCTTCGTGGGTGGAACCCTCTGTGGATCTCGCAGTCGTTACCCTCCATGGGTTGAAGTCTCCACTAACATGGACGTACGATAGCGCCACCTATCGGAACCATGTCAAAAATCACCGTGTCAACCTCATGTGTTTGATCTCCCTACCTTACTCCTCTACTTTACACCTGCATGTTTTACTTTCCGCTGCTACACTCTTAGAACAGCATGTGTAGGGTGTACTTGACTCGCTATAACTGCCATAGCTCCTTCTCAACTAAAATCGGGAAAAGGCAAAAAAAAATCTTGTCAAGTAGTCTAATCACCCCCGCCCCTTTAGACATACTTTTGATCCTACACGCATGATGCGGATGGCATGAAGGAGGCGGCCGGAGTGGCCGGCTCGCACGTGGCGGCGAGGGGGCGCTGACATCGGTCGGTAAGGTCGCCCGAACCGGCCGGGGCGGGGTCAGGCGCGAGAAGCAGCCAGCCGTCAAGGGGAGAGGGTGAACCGGGATGGAGAGGGAGAAATGAGGGTGGGGGTTAGGGTTTTACACGGGGAGTGGGGGTTTTATACCCCACGGGGTAGGTGGACCGATGAGCCGGTGGGGGTTGGCTGGTTGGGCTCGCCAGGTGGGCCGAGGCCCGGGGGGATGTGAGGGCATTTCCCCCTTTTCTTTTCCTTTTTATTTTTTATTTTATTTATTTTTATTTTATAGGTTTCTTTAATTAATTCTGTTTTATTTATTTTTTAATAATAACCTTTTGTAAAAATATGGCATTTGGCCCAAAATAATTATAATGCAATAAAAGGCACGAACACAAAATGTTCGAAAGCTTATTGAAAATATTTGAAATTTTATAATTCAAAAGGACATCTAATAATTGTTTTGCCCTCTGTTAAATTGTGTTAGAGGCATTAAACACTTTACAAAAATGTGGGTAGGAATTTTAGAAATGACTAGGGATTATTTGAAACCTATTCATGATTTTTATTTCGTGAGTTGCAAAACTTTTAAAACCACCTTTCAATGATTTTGAATTGCAAAGAAATTCAAATTAGGGTTTGATTCCAACCGTGATCATAACAGATTAGCAAAAGCATTAGCTTAATCATGGTGATTACTGTAGCTTAATTACACTGATCACTATAGCATAATCCGAGGATGTCACAACTCTCCCTGCTAACTGTTGGTTATGTTGCATGGGAAACAAAAAAATTCCTACGCACACGCAAGACCTATCCATGGTGATGATCATATACGAGAGATGAGATTGGATCCACATACCCTTGTAGATCGCTAAGCGGGAAGCATTAAGAAACGCGGTTGATGTAGTCGAACGTCTTCGCGATCCGAATCGCAAGCGTCCCACGAACTCCGTCTCGATCTAGCGCTGAACGGACGGCACCTCCGCATTTTGATCGATGACGATCTCCGTCTTCTTGATCCAGAAAGACAGACGAAGAGGTAGCTGAATTCTCCGGCAGCACGACGGCGTGGCGGTGATGGTGGTGGAGCTACTCCGGCAGGGCTTCGTCGTACCATACCTAACTAGCTACGGGGTGTCATGAAGTGGTGGAGGGAGAGAGGGTTGCGCCTTGGCTTGAGGTGCCAAAAGCCTCCCTCACCTACACTATATATAGGAGGGAGGGGAGCGGTGGCACCCTAGTGCAAGGCCCTAGGGTTCGGCCGGCGCAAGAGGAGAGGGAGGAGTCCTCCTTCAACACAACTTGGAAGGTGGAGTCCTCCTTCCCCAATTCGGTTTGGCCTACCCTCCTTCTCCCTTGGCCGAAATAGGCCTCCTTGGGCTGGCCACCAGCCCACTAAGAGCTTGTGCGCCACCCTTGGGCTTATTTTGGTTCTCTCCCGGGTGGGTGGCCCCTCACGGTAGAACTCCGGAACCCATTCGTCATTCCCGATATTTTACCTGTAATACAGAAAAACCAACCGGAAGCCAAATGGATACTTCCTATATATCAATCTTCGTTTCCGGACCACTCCAGAAACCCTTGTGATGTCCGGGATCTCATCCGAGACTCCGAACAACCTTCGGTTACCAACATGAATAATTCAATTATACCGAAACGTCACCGAACCTTAAGTGTGCAGACCCTGCGGGTTCAAGAACTATGTAGACATGACCGAGACACTCTCTGGTCAATATCCTATAGCGGCACCTCGATGCCCATATTGGATCTTACATATTCTACGAAGATCTTATCGGTTGAACCTCTATGTCAAGGATTCAGTTAATCATGTATAACATTCCCTTTGTCCTTCGGTATGTTACTTACCCGAGATTTGATCGTCGGTATCTCCATACCTATTTCAATCTCGTTACAGGCAAGTCTCTTTAATCATTTCGTAATACAAGATCCCGTGGCTAACTCCTTAGTCACATTGCTTGCAAGGCTTGTTCGTGATGTTGTATTATCGAGTGGGCCCTGAGATACCTCTTTGTCATACGAAGTGACAAATCCCAGTCTTGATCCATCCTAACTCAACGGACACCTTCGGAGATACATGTAGAGCACACTTATAGTCACCCAGCTACATTGTGACATTTGATACACACAAGGCATTCCTCTGGTGTCAGTGAGTTACATGATCTCATTGTCGTAGGAATGTATACTTGACATGCAGAAAACAGTAGCAATAAAATAACGCGATCACATGCTATGTTTATAGTTTGGGTCTTGTCCATCACATCATTCTCCTAATGATGTGATCCCGTTATCAAGTGACAACACTTGTCTATGGCTAGGAAACCATAACCATCTATGATCAACGAGCTAGTCAACTAGAGGCTTACTAGGGACAATATTTTGTGTACGTATCCACACATGTATTTGTGTTTCCATTCAATACAATTCTAGCATGCATAATAAAAGATTATCTTGAAACAGGAAATATAATAATAACTATTTTATTATTGCCTCTAGGGCATATTTACAACACTAACAAGAATTCTCGTCCTGAGAATCAAGATGTAGAAGGAAAGAGCTCGGGGTATTCATCACGAAGATGATCCTCGCGTTCCCAAGTGGCTTCATCTTCAGAATGATTTGAGCACTGCACTTTAAGGAATTTGGTGACCTTATGATGAGTCTAACGTTCAGCCTGATCAAGAATGCGGACCGTGTGCTCTTTATAAGAGAGGTCTTGTTGCAGCTCAAGCATATCATGATCCACTGCTTGAATAGGATCTTTGAAGCAGCGGCGGAGCTGAGACACATGGAAGACATCGTGAACCTGAGAAAGGTTCACCGGCAGTTCCAATTGATAAGCTACTTTTCCACGTCGTTCAAGAATAGTGAATAGACCAATATAGCAAGGATCTAGCTTGTCCTTGATCCCAAAACGGTGTGCACCTCTCATTGGTGTGACACGAAGATAAGCCTTTTCGCGAGGTTGGTAGACCATATCTTGGTGATGACGGTCATATTGACTTTTGTGAAGAGACTGAGCAGCCTTCAAATTCTCATGAATAATGTGGACTTGATCTTCGGCATGTTGGATAATATCCGGACCAAAGAGTGATCGTTCCCCAGTTTCTGACCAATTCAGAGGAGTGCGACACCTTCGTCCATACAACACTTCAAAAGGGGCCATCTTCAGACTAGCTTGTAGCTATTGTTGTAGGAGAACTCGGCATACGGGAGAGATTCCTCCTATTTCTTACCGAAATAAATGACACAAGCTCAAAGCATGTCTTCGAGAATTTGGTTGACTCATTCAACTTGTCCGTGGGATTGAAGGTGAAATGCGGTGCTAAAGGACAGATGAGTCCCCATAGCTTTCTAAAAACTTTCCTAGAATTTTGAAGTGAACAAGCTTCCACCATCCGAGCTGATTACCAACGGAATACCGTGAAGTGAAACAATTGTGGACATATAAAGATCTGCCAGCTAACTAGAAGTAATTGTTTCTTTGACGGCCAGAAAATGTGCAATTTTGGACATTTGGTCAATGACGACAAGAAGAGCATCATTACCTTTCTAAGATCTAGGAAAACCAGTGACAGAGTCCATTTCAACATGGTCCCATTTCCATTGAAGAATAGAGATAGGTTGCAGAGTTCTAGCAGGCTTTTGATGTTCTGCTTTGATTCGCTCGCAAATATCACATTCTGCAACATAGCATGCAATGTCTTGTTTCATATTTGGCCACCAGAATCTTTGACGGATGTCTTGGTACATCTTGGTACTACCCGAATGAATAGACAACGGTGTGTCATGAGCTTCTTTCATCACCTTCCCAGTCATACTCGGGTTTTCCCTCTTATGTGGTATGTAAAGACGACCCTTGAAGTACAAGGCGTCATCATCAGCAAGATTGAAGCAAGAGGGTTTACCTTCTGCAAGGTAGCTCTTAATCTTATCGACTTCATGGTCAAATGATTGAATACTTTTGATGTTGCTCATGAGATCTGGTCCAACAACCAGGTTACTGAGGGAACCCTGATTAACAACAGGGAGGTTCATCTTTTGAAACCCTTTAGGAGGGGGGACAAGGTAACCCTGAGGAACAATATGGAGGTTCAGCCTTTGGAATTCCTCTTGAAGACGGTCATGAACCTTATGAACCTGGAGGTGTTGCAGTATGACTTGCGACTCAAGGCATCAACCATTACGTTAGCCTTATTGGGGATATACGATATACCACAGCCAAAATCTGTTATACGCTCCATCCATCTCTGTTGACGTAGCTTCAGATCTAGCTGAGTGAACAGGTACTTCAGGCTTTGATGATCAGTGTAGATCTCACAATGATAACCAAGAAGGTAATGCCGCCACTCTTTCAGTGAATGTACCACTGCAGCAAGTTTGAGGTCGTGAACTGGGTAGTTTACTTCATGAACACGTAGTTGACGAGAGGCATAAGCAATCACCTTGCGAACTTGCATCAGGATACAACCTATCCCTTGACGAGAAGCATCACAATATATAATGAAATCCCTTTTTGTATCTGGAGGAGCAAGTACCGAAGCGGATGTCAGTTTATCCTTGAGTGCCTGGAAACTTTCCTCACATTTATCAGTCCACTCATACTTAACACCTTTGTGAAGCAGATTGGTTAAGGGCTTTGCAATCTTGGATAAGTTCTTGACGAATCGACGGCAATAGCTCGCGAGTCCGAGAAAACTGTTGACTTGTTTGATATTCTTCGGGGGAGTCCAGCCAAAAATAGCTTGAACTCGTTTGGGGTTGACTGCAATACCATCCTTGGAGATCACATGACCAAGGTACGTCACTTCGTCCAGCCATAATTCACATTTGGAATACTTCGCATAGAGTTGATGCTCCTGCAGCTTAGCCAGTACAAGACGAAGATGTTCGGCATGTCTTCTTTATTCTTCGAATATACCAGAATATCATCCAGATATACCACGACGAATTTGTCGAGGTAGACCATGAATATATAATTCATCAATCGAGAGAAGGTTGCCGGGGCATTGGTTAAGCCGAAGGACATGAAGGTGTACTCATATGATCCATAGTGAGTAACAAAGGCGGTCTTTGGGATATCCTCTTTGCGAACATGGATCTGGTGGTATCCCAACCTCAAGTCAAGCTTAGAGAAGACTGAGGAACCAGCAAGTTGATCATAGAGATCATTTATCCGAGGAAGAGGTTATTTGTTTTGAATAGTGGGTTGATTGATAGGGCAGTAGTCTTGAACCAAACGATTTGTTCCATCCTTCTTCTTAATAAAGAGATAAGGTGCTCCCCAACTAGAAGAACTTGAACGAATGAAACCTAGACGAAGCAAATTGTCAATTTCTTGTTTAAGTTCAAGGAGTTCATGTGGTGGCATTTTATAAGGACGCTTGGCGATAAGAGTGGTACGGGGTACCAAGTCGATGACAAACTCGACAGGTCGAGCAGGGGGAATCCCTGGAAGTTCTTCTAGAAAACATCTTGGAATTCTCGAACAATTGTAATGTTTTCGATCCCTTCAAGAGGCGATGCATTTGATGCATTCAAGGCATATAGTCGTGCATCAGCATCTCGAACGAGATGAGCATGGTAGCTTATTAGCTCATTTCAAGGGTGTAGGAGGTGGACAGTTTTGGTGGCACAAACGATTGAAGCCGTATGAGCTTTCAACCAGTCCATTCCCAGTATGAGGTCAATGTTGGAAGAATTTAATAACATGGGAGCGGCAAGGAATTCCAATCCTTCAATTTCAACGGGGACATTGGGGCAAAGCACAGAGATTCGACATTGGCCCCCGGGGGTGTTTACCATTATCGGGATGTTCATATCTTTGCTTCTAATGTCATGCATGTATGCAAAATTTTCTAACATAAAGGAATGTGATGCTCCTGTATCAAACAATACAGAAGCAGGTATTGAGTTAACGAGAAGTGTACCCATCACGGTAGCAGGCTGGTCTTGAGCTTGACCCATCTCAATGTTGTTGGCCTGACCATGAACATAAGCATGCTTGGCATTGTTGTTGCGGTTCTGATTGTTGCCACTACCAGTTGAGGTATGTGCCAGCTGGTTTGGATTCTATCGGCGGTCTCTAGCACAGTGACCTGGACGGCCACACTTGAAGCACGGAGTTGGAAGCCTCGGCTGCCTAGGTGGGGGAGGAGGTAGACGAGGTGCAGCATAGGACGGCCTTGGAGCAGGAGCGGGTGCATGATACATGTTGTGGGGAATCCAGATCTTCCGCTTCTATGCAGATGAGCCTGAAGATGAACCCATGTCACGGTTGCGCTTTCTATTATCCTTGTATTCCTGCAGACACTGAATGGCCTTGTTCACCAAGGTGGCGAAATTAGCATAGTCTTGAACAAGGAGCGCCAGCTTGATGTCAGGGTGGAGGCCATCACAGAACTTCTCATGTCTGCGTGCATCAGTTGCAATGTCTTCTTCAGCATAGCGGGATAAGTCCAAAAATTCCCGTTGATAAGCATCCACGGTTTTGTTGCCCTGGACAAGCTTGCGGAACTCATGCTTCTTCCGATCCATGATTCCCTGGGGAATGTAGCAAGCACGGAAGGCAGCCTTGAACTCCGTCCAAGTGATGACAGTTCCACCAGGCTAAGAGCGCATGTGACTGTCCCACCATTGAGCAGTGGGGCCCTTCAGAAAGTAAGCGGCAAAGTTGACATAGCTCGCGAGGGGTACATTGGCACTTTAGCTCATAAGCAATGTCACGGAGCCAGTCATCAGCATCAAGAGGCTGAGTTGAGCTACGGTAGATCACAGGGTTGAGGCGGCATAAGTCTTGCAGGGTCACGCCTTGCTGCTGATTCATGTTCGGCCTTTGGAACTCGTCCATAAGCCCTTGCATAAACTGGTGATTCAGTTCAAACTGTTGGATCATCCCAACCATATATTCATGAGGCGTGGTGGTGGATCATTTGCGGGGCCAAGCGAGCAGCCAGCTGGTCTAACCATCCTGCTAAAATTTAATAGGGGTAGTTTAGCATAAAGTAATTGCATGGGTATTGTAGTCATTCATGAAGCAATCAAGCATGATGAAAGGGAATGCGATAGATACTTCATAGTAGTCAAGTGCGACATACAGACCCATACATAAGTTCGATTATAGACCATCAATTACAAATTCGAAATTTGGCGATAACATGGACTCACTAGACGAGAACCTGGACTCACTAGGCGGCATGCACACACGCAGTGGAGGGATACAACAACAAGACATAGCGATAATGCTACATGAACGTCGGAGAAAATGGCTAAATCTAGGTCGATAACGGTGACCCTGATAGGAGAACCTAGGGGCGAGATTTTGCATCTCGTGGTGACTCATGTGCTCGTACCACATCAAATCAATGAGCAGAGGTCCAAGTGTGGGGTACGACCTCCAACAGCAGGCCACTCAAGGCCCGGTGGTAGCTTTGTTCTGCACGGGTGGAGGATGAACGAAGGGTGGATCCTCGCGTCGACTGTTGGCTGCAATTGTGTCAACGCGTCGTAAAGACTGGTACGCGTGGCGTATAGCTCCGTAGTCTGAGCTCGAAAAGCACGGTCCAGCGCCTCCACGTACTACACCAAAACATGTGGGTCGTAGCGACGACTCATGTAGGGGGTATAGGCAGCGACGTAGGACCAGTCGTTGCGCTCTCGAACGCAAGCAACGTAGGCAGTGAGATCACACCCAGTCTCATCCCTAGCAGGAGCATACAAGATATATCTGAATGCAATCTCCTCCAGGCGAGGGTGCGCTCCACGGAGGTGAGTGATAGCAATATAGGCAGCATCATGGATGGCCATATCGATCGTCAACCCAACACCGCAGAAGGTGTGGAGCTCGTGGGTGGAGATGTCCGTCCGATCAAAGATGCGAACCTCGGCCTTGTACTGGTACCGGTACTGGTTGAACTTGCGGAAGTCCTCATACACAATGTACTCGGGGTACCAGCGATATCCCAGCCTAGTCAAGAGGTCGATCAGAATAGTCGGGAACCCTGTCACATCAATAGCCATAGTCAGGCGTACGAGCTGTCTTGCGGGGCGCAGCTGAAAAGGAAATATCAAGGATGTCAAATGACAGTGTGTGTAATATTTTATCAGAAGAACAGTAGTAGATAATCCAGCTCTCTGGGTAGATGTGATTATGAGAACCTAATGTTAGAGTTAGCAAAAAAATTAACCCAAAAGAGAAGAGAGATTAGAACCCAGAGTATAGAAGAGGAGAAAAAGATACTAATGCAACCCGATTGAGGTGTGGGCCCGTAAGTCACACAACAATGTTAGTAAAAGTTTTTCAAGTACTAGACTCAACTTTGGCCAAGGAGTTAGAAAGGGGCTACCTATAGGCAGTCATCTCTGATACCAACTTGTGACGCCCTCGATTTGATCGTATGCTAATCATACACGCAAATGTGTACGACCAAACTCAAGGACTCACGGGAAGATATCATAACACAACTCTAGACACAAATAAAAACATACAAGCTTCATATTACAAGCCAGGGGCCTCGAGGGCTAGAATACAGAAGCTCGATAAACACACGAGTCAGCGGAAGCAACAAATATCTGAGTACAAACATGAAACATGATAATGCCTTAGAGAAGGCTAGCACAAAAGATGCATCGATCGAACAAGGCGAGACCTCCTGCCTGGGAACCTCCTAAACTACTCCTGGTCGTCAGCGGCCTCCACGTAGTAGTAGGCGCCGTCGGGGTAGCAGTCGTCGGCGGCGGGATACGCCATCTCCTGGGCTCCATCATGTGGTCACACCAAATCGTATCAAGGGTAAAAGGGGGAGCAAAGCAACGGTGAGTACTCATCCAAAGTACTCGCAAGACTGACATCAGAATTATGTTAAGTATGCATCAGTATCAAAGGAATGGGGTTTTATGTGGACTGACTACAGCAAGGCGAGAATAGAGAGAGGGGACTAGTCCTATCAAAGACTAGCATCTTCAGGGTCTTCCAGCAATAGATGAGAGTAGAGCAAGCAACACAAATATATAGTCATATTGTTGCAGCAATATTAATTAAGGTCACGCCCAGGGATTCTTCCTTGACTCCCTGCGAGGAAGCAATCCCCGGAGCAACATTCTAGTTAAGTAACAGTTGTAGTTGTATAAGATCGAGGCACAACTCCAAATCGTCCTGTAGCCGTGGACACTGCTATTTGAATAGTTAATTTCATTCCTGCAGGGGTGCACCATCTTACCTGTCACGCTTGATAAACTCTGGCCGGACACACTTTCCAGGGTCATTCCCGGCCTCGGAACATCAACACATCACAGCCCTACCTAGGCTCAACAGAGAGGCCAGCCCGCCGGTCTAAATCCTAAATGTGCACGGTTCATGGGCCCATCACCCTTTGTGGTCCTGCATGTTGTGTGGGCAGCCGATGTCAATCCTGGCACCTCTTATACAAGAACGATGTTTATCTAGACCACTCAGGTGCGCGCCGCTCCATTGTTCATGTCTGAAGAGCTTCGGCTGATACCACGACGTTGAGTACTCATAACTTCTCCCACGTCGACGATGAGTGCGAAAATGTCTACAACCAACCTAGATCAAATACCCAAATCCAATAGCATTTTAATTAACACATCATCACATCCACGTAGGAATCTGATACGTCTCAAACGTATCTATAATGTTTGATGGTTTCATGCTGTTATCTTGTCATCTTTGTATGTTTTATGTACATTTTATATCTTTTTTGGGACTAACTTATTAATTCAGTGCCAAGTGTGAGTTCCTATTTTTTCTGTGTTTTTGGTTCTTTTCAGATCTGATTTTGGAACGGAGTCCAAATGGAATAAAATCCCCGAAATAAATTTTTGCCGAACGGAAGAAGATCAGGGGGCTTGAGGGCCAAGCCAGGAGAGCTACAGGGGGCCCACAAGCCCTGTAGCCGCCACCAGGGGCGGCGGCTAGCACGCTTGTGGCCTCCCTGGCGCCCCCCTGCCTAGCTCCTTCGCCTATATATTCCCTAAAATAAAAAAAATGAGGGAATCCACGAAAACACTTTTCTGCCGCCGAAAGCTTCCGTTTCCGCGAGATCTCATCTGGAGACCCTTCCCGGTGCCCTGCTGGAGGGGACTTTGGAGTTGGAGGGCTTCTACATCAACATCATCGCCCCTCCAATGACTCGTGAGTAGTTCACTTCAGACCTACGGGTCCGTAGTTAGTAGCAAGATGGCTTCTTCTCTCTCTTGGATCTTCAATACAAAGTTCTCCATGATCTTCATGGAGATCTATCCGATGTAATCCTCTTTGGCGGTGTGTTTGTCGATATCCGATGAATTGTGGATTTGTGATCAGATTATCTATGATATATATTTGAGTCTTTGCTGATTTCTAATAGGCATGATTTGATATCCTTGTAAGTCTCTCCGAGTCTTGGGTTTTGTTTGGCCAACTGGATCTATGATTCTTGCAATGGGAGAAGTGCTTGGTTTTGGGTTCATACCGTGTGGTGACCTTTCCCAGTGACAGAAAGGGCAGCAAGGCACACATCGTGTAGTTGCCATCAAGGGTAACAAGATGGGCTTTGTCATACATATGAGATTGTCCATCTACATCATGTCATCTTGCTTAAGGCGTTACTCTGTTCTTTTGGACTTAATACACTAGATGCATGCTGGATAGCGGTCGACGTGTGGAGTAATAGTAGTACATGCAGAAAGTATCGGTCTACTTGTTTTGGACATGATGCCTATAGATATAATCATTGCCATAGATGACGTCACGACTTTGCGCGATTCTATCAATTGCTCGATAGTAATTTGTTCACCCACCCTCTACTTGCTTTCGTGAGAGAAGCCACTAGTGAACACTACGGCCCCCGGGTCTATTCACACCTATCGTTTCCACTTTCTCTTTTACTTTGCTTTGTTACTTTGTTGCTTTTAGTTTTCACTTGGCAAACAATCTATAAGGGATTGAAAACCCCTTCATAGCGTTGGGAGCAAGCTTTTTGTGTTTGTGCAGGTACTTGTGATACTCCTTCACTGGATCGATACCTTGGTTCTCAAAACCGAGGGAAATACTTACCACCGTTGTGCTACATCACCCTTTCCGCTTCGAGGGAACACCAACGCAAGGCTCCAAGGCCACGGGGGAATCCTTTGCATATTTGCCTAGGAAGTCACTTAAGGCGTAGTCGTAGCAGAAAGATTCCTGGTGCCGTTGCTGAGGAGTATCAAGACAAGAATAGTCTCCCGTCAGCACGTATTTCTGGCGTCGTTGGAAGGTCTTTTGTTGCAGTAGCAGAATCCACCCGCAACACCCTTTCATGTTCCTAGTAACAAGGTCAAGTAGTTGTGCAGTTGTAACATCAGAGGGATCCGAGGTATCACCCTCGATGGATTCCGAACAATGTAGTTGTCAAGGTGGCCAAGGAGGAATCACCCTCGTTGGTCCACGCTTGATTGGTTGTACGATATAGTTATTTATTGGAGGTGGTGAAGGAGGAATCACCCTTCGAGAACCACCGCCGGTCAACTACACTACAGAGCTAACATGAGGAGTACGTATCAAGGTGTCACCCTCGGTACTCGATAGTAGCTCTACAGTGTCGTACAACTAAGGGGGTGTGAGTGCTGCGACGGGTCTTGGGTCATCGATCAGATAATCGAGGCCTAATGAAAAAGCAGGGGCAACTGGACTACTGGTCAAAGGGGATCATTTCTCCACCTATACTAAGCAGTTTAAAGTGCGGTACAATAAGGTAATAGTTCATCAAAAACAGGCTATGCATCACATATAGGAGCTAACTACAACAGTAGCAAAATCTAGTGCAAGCATGAGGGAGAAAGAAATAGGCGATTGAGGAATGATCAAGGGGGATTTGCCTGCCTTGTTGCTCTGCGCCAAAGGTCTGGTCGTCATGTGGGTAGTCGTACCCGGTAGCACCGTCAGCCTCGGGGTCTATCAGTAAGAAGAGGGGGAAGAAACAATAAATATAATGCACACAGGCAACACGATGCATGTCATTGCAATATGTAGGACTAGGCATGAGCTAACGCAGTATCACCAGTCATGGACAGATCGGGAAAATATCTGACGATATTTTCTGGGTCTATGGCTACTACGGGACACGCGAAAACGGATGGAAAAGTTCCACATTCGTTGTGATAGAGACGCGTGAAAAACGAACGGATAGCGTATCCGGGTTCGTCTCGTTTTTCTGATCAACTTTCCTATACAAATTATTTTCATCCGGATTATGGATTATTTTGCATTTTAAAGTTTTATTAATTATTTAGGAATTAAATAGATATAATTAAATTCAGTAATCATTTATGACATCAGCACTCAACAGTCACTTGACTGATCAACTCTGACTAATGGGTCCCATACGTCATACTCACATTTTAAATAGTTTAATTAGCAATTAAACAGGTTAATTTAAGGGGGTGGGACCCACCTGTCATACTCTACTTAATGTAATTAAATAGGATATTTAATTTATTTAGCTAGGTTTAATTAACTTAATTAATTAGGCAGATTAATTACCCTAATTAATTACTATTGTTAAATTAGATAGAATTACTTTAGGTATTTAATTAATAATCTAATTAACCTTGACTAAACTTAATTAACTAATTAATTAATTACTGATTTTACTTATTTTAATTATTATTTTACATATATATTATTTTATTAATATTTTTTAATCCTAAACGTTTTAGGGGTGGGCCCCATTGTCATTCTCTCGAGAGGGGGCAAATCTGCCCCCAAAATGCCTAACACACAGGGGGGCTTAATCCCCCTGGTTTAACACGTAAGGCCCGAGGCGAGGCCATCTGGGCGGTGGCCATGGCCGGAGCGGGGCGGTGGCCGACCGTAGCATGCGGGGGAGGCCGCCGGCGGCGGGGCCATGGGACGGGGCGCCATGGGGCCGTGCGGGGGCGTTGGCCAGGAGGCTGGAGGTGCGCAGCTGCGGGTAGCGCGCGTTGGGGGGGCGGGGGCAGCTGCAGGCGACCGGAGCTGTGGAGGGGGGTCGTCGGGGCGAAGCCCGGTGGGGTGCGGCCGACGGGCGGCGGTCGGGGGGCGAGGGCAGCGACCGGGAGTGGGGGAGGAGAGGGAGGAGGGGACGAGCCCCGGTGGGCTCACCACGCTTGCAGGGGAGGCAGAGGCTCGGTGTGGATGTCGGGGGGTTCGACGCGGTGCGGATGGCGGGAAGGAGGCGGCCGGAGTGGCTGGCAGCAGGCGGCGGGGGGCGCCGCTGTCAGCCGACGAGGTCGCCGGAACCGGCCGGAGCGGGGTCGGGCCCGAGAAGCAGCCAGCCGCCATGGGGAAAGGGTGAACCGGGAGGGAGAGGGGAAATGAGGGTGGGGGTTAGGGTTTTACACGGGGAGTGGGACGTTTTATACCCCCACAGTGTAGGTGGGCCGATGGGTCGGTGGGGGTGTTGGGGAACGTTGCATGGGAAACAAAAAAAATTCCTATGCACACGAAGACCTATCATGGTGATGTTCATCTACGAGAGGGAGATCGGATCCACATACCTTTGTAGATCGCTAAGCGGAAGCGTTAATAAACGTGGTTGATGTAGTGGTACGTCTTCACGATCCGTCCCTCGAACCGTCCCACGATCCGTCCCACGAACCGTCTCGCGATCCGTCCCACGATCCGTTTCGATCAAGTGCCGAACGGACGGAACCTCCGCGTCCCGCACACGTACAGCTTGATGACGATCTCCGCCTTCTTGATCCAGCAAGAGAGACGGGGAAGTAGATGAGTTCTCCGGCAGCATGACGGTGCGCGGTGTTGGTGATGATCTATTCCTGCACGTCTCCGCCCGATCTCCGCAGAAATCCAATCTAGAGGTGGAACTACGAGGTATAGGTTTGAGTTGCACGTGGCAAAGTTGTGTCTCAAAAATCCCTAAACCTCTAGTATATATAGGAGGAGGGAGGGGCAGCCTTGGCGACACAAGGGAGGCTCCCTTGTGTCATCTTAACTAGAGGAGGGAGGAGTCCTCCTCCAACTCCACTTGGATTAGGACTCCTTCCTTAATTTCCCACCTCTTTTGGATTTTCCACTTTTTCCTCATGGGCTTTCCTTGGATAACTTTGTCAGCCCATTATGCCTTATTTTGCATCCAATAAACCCATGTGGACCCCTTGGGTGTGGTGGGCCCATCCAGTGGGCCCCCGGAACCCATTCGTCACTCCCCGTACACTGCCGGCAATACCCGAAAACCTTCCGGAATCCAAACACCAACTTCCTATATATCAGTCTTCGTTTCCGGACCTTTCCAGAAACCCTCGTGACGTTCGTTATCTCATTCGGGACTCCGAACAACCTTCAGTCACCAACACATATAACTCAACTATACTAAAACGTCACTGAACCTTAAGTGTGCAGACCCTGCGGGTTTGAGAACTATGCAGACATGACCTGAGACACTCTTCGGTCAATAACCAATAGCGGGACCTAGATGTCCATATTGACTCCCACATATTCTACGAAGATCTCTATCGGTTGAACCTCTATATCAAGGATTCATATAATCTCGTATACTATTCCCTTTGTCCTTCGGTATGTTACTTGCCCGAGATTCGATCGTCGGTATCTCTATACCTAGTTCAATCTCGTTACCGACAAGTCTCTTTACTCGTTCCGTAATACAAGATCCCGTAACTAACTCTTTAGTCACATTGCTTGCAAGGCTTATTGTGATGTTGTATTACCGAGTGGGACCCGAGATACCTCTCCGTCACACGGAGTGACAAATCCCAGTCTTGATCCATGCCAACCCAACAGACACCTTTGGAGATACCTGTAAAGCATCTTTATAGTCACCCAGTTACGTTGCGACGTTTGATAACCCACAAGGTATTCCTCCGGTGTCCGGGAGTTGCATGATCTCATGGTCATAGGAACAGATACATTGGCATGCAGAAAACAGTAACAATAAACTCACACGATCATATGCTATGTTTATAGTTTGGGTCTTGTCCATCACACCGTTCTCCCAATGATGTGGTCCCGTTATCAAGTGACAACACTTGCCTATGGCCAGGAAACCTTGACCATCTTTGATCAATGAACTAATCAACTAGAGGCTCACTAGGGACAGTATGTTCTCTATGTATCCACACATGTATTTGAGTTTCCAATCAATACAATTCTAGTATGGATAATTAACGATTATTATGAACAAGGAAATATAATAATAACTAATTTATTATTGCCTTTATGACATATTTCCAACAGGGGGGCTGGCCGATTGGGCTGGCAAGGTGGGCTGAGGCTCAGGGGAGGGGAGGGCCTCCCCCCCCTTTCTTTTCCTTTTTATTTTTTATTTTTCTTTTATAGGTTTTCTTTAATTGGTTCTCTTCTAATTATTTTGTAATAATAACCTTTTGTGAAAATATGGCATTTGAGCCAAAATAATTATAATGCAATAAAAGGCAGAGACACAAAATGTTCGAAAGCTTATTGAAAATATTTGAAATTTTATAATTCAAAAGGGCATCTAATAATTGTTTTGCCCTATTTTAAATTGTGTTAGAGGCACTAAACACTTTACAAAAATGTGGGTAGGAATTTTAGAAATGACTAGGGATTATTTGAAACCTATTCATTATTTTTATTTCGTGAATTGCAAAACTTTTAAAACCTCCTTTCAATGATTTTGAATTGCAAAGAAATTCGAATTAGGGTTTGATTCCAACCGTGATCATAATAGATTAGCAAAAGAATTAGCTTAATCATGATGATTACTGTAGCTTAATTACAATGATCACTCTCACATAACCCATCTCCGCACACGGACTAAATTGGCCTCCTAACCCATCTCCGCACAGGTCGGTGAGGCCGCAGGACGTGAGGGCAGGGGCGGAGCTGGACCTAAAGTCATCCTGATGCACCATTTCAATGTGGCGTAAATTTCTTAGCAAGAGTGTATCAAATAAAAAACATGTACTGTACATCTAGCATAGACTAACGAACATAATGCAAATTAATGCAAAAACAAATAAAAAAGTAACACCAATTTTTTTACTAGAATGATGAAAACAAACGACAAAATCACTTGGAAAAAATATTTTTCATTTCGGATCTCAGAAGACACTATCAAACATAAAGGTTCAACAATCTACATGGCCAAAAGTTTACTTCAAATTTTCAACAAAACATAGAACGGCTAAATAAAAGTAGCCATAATTCAAGTTTTTCATAACTTATGATGGTATTTTTTTTCTTCTAACAATGCGTCCACAATCTATGTACATTTGATAAATACAGACATGCCTGGATAAAATTACACATCAGAAAATGAAAAAAAAAGAGAGTCATTGTTGTGCGCCTATCTATTTTTTTTTTTTCGAAATCAGACTAGTCGTTTCTGCGTGTGCGGTTGTGTGTTTGAGCGATAAATTGAGTTCTGGCTCGCATGGCTGGTTGTCGTCTTCCTACATCAATTAACTTCTGCCTTCTAGGGCCTACTGCCAAAAGGTTCACGATTTCCATGCCCAAATTGACTACAGGCTCCTGCTAAAAAGGCTATCTGAATGGAAGATGTCGCTGGGAGAAATTTTTTGTTCCCCGATACACAATAATAAGTGTAACCTGATGCACATACGTATTACTGAAGCTAATCACTACTGGACAATTTTTTTGACCCTGATGCCTGTGCATCAGGGAGCAGCCATGCAGCTCCGTCCCTGCGTGAGGGAGAGAGGAGTCGGGAGCTCCTAACCCATCTCCGCACTGGTCGGCGAGGCCGTAGGACGTGAGGGAGAGAGGATTCGGAGCTCCCAAGAGACTCTCGGGAAGGATAAGCGGGATCGAGAAAGGAGGACGGGGAATGGGTTGGTAATCCACATATGACCCTAGGCTCAGATGCTTGTGATGAATGGCAAATTCAAAGAACAAAATGGCAGAAATGAAAAATAAATATGAAATTATTTGACATCAGGATGCTGCCCAAAAAAATTCTAAACAATGCAGTTTTAAAAGTTTCTTTGAGAGTCAAATTTTGTTTTTTTCGAGCACCTCAAATGTCCTAACACCGTGAAAAGGTGCACACCCCTTGCACACTCAAGCATCTTGGATGCAAAAATAAAATTCTGATTTCTTTTATTCTTTTTGATGATTTTGACAACTTTTCTATACACGCACGAATGGGCCTCTATTTCATAGGATGTACATCTCAGTGCCGAATAGCAGTGTTTCAAACATCAAAACAAGCTAATAGCAGCAGTTCAATATACCATTGTGGGTGGAAGGGATGTACTGAAGCAAGGTTTGATCAAACGTATTGGCAATGGGGAAACTACATACATATGGGAAGATAATTGGCTTCCGCATGATGAGATGTTGAGACCGTATGGATGCTTGATCTCTGATCCACTAGCCTTGCTGGCTGAACTCATCGATGCACCAGCGACTGGGGAACAAACAACGTCTGGAAGTAGTTTTTCTGCCGATGGATGTTCCTATCATCTTAGGAATACCACTGTGCACGAGAAATATGGAAGACTTTTGGAACTAGAATTTCGAAAGGAGTGGAGTCTTCTCTGTAAAATCAGCATATAAGATGCTTGTGGCAACCAAACAAAGGCATGAGGCATGGCTTGAAGGGGCTGGAGGATCATCAAGTACGGGTACAGGGGAAAAGGTGTAGAAGCTGCTCTGAAATATTCAAGTCCCGGCAAAAATTTGAATGTTCATGTGGCGATTGGCCAAACAGTCCATTCACCAACACAAGATGTCAGAGCCCATAGACATATGACTACATCCAGCCCCGAGGGATGAAAGACGGCGGAGGTGTTTCCTCAGTCCTCACCATTCAGAGGAGGCACTTCGGCAGCGGTCTACAGAGGCGAGCACGCTAACTATTTGGGTAGCTCGGCGTCTGTCAATGTTGAAGGCTATTGCGTGTAGGGAGACGCTTGCTTTGGCAGACGACCTACTCTTGCAAAATTTTATCATCACATCAGTATCTATATAAGCAGGTAGTGGTAGAAGACATACTAAAGGGCAACCAAGAAAAATATTGCACTGTCATTACTGAAATCAAGCATCGAGCTACTAATTTGTTGAAATTAGTGATGAGCCTTAGGTCCATAAAAGAATTTTCGAAAAATCTTCAAGGACCCATGTAGGTGATAGTGGGAAGTTTAATCCCACCCCGCAGGTGGAGGAGAAATTGGACCCCACTAATTTGTTGAAATTAGTGATGAGCCTTAGGCCCATAAAAGAATTTCCGAAAAATCTTCAAGGGCCCATGTAGGTGATAGTGGGAAGTTTAATCCCACCCCGTTGGTGGAGGAGAAATTAGACCCCTTTATAAGGGTCTCTCTTCCATATACTATTGGAGAGTGAGAAGATAAGATGCCTCGCGCACTCCTCCTCCGCCGTCCGCCATCGTGGGCTGTTACGGACTCGGACGTGGGTCTCCGCCCAACCGCCTTTATAAGTTTATCCTAGCAGTACTACTTGCTTGCATAGATGTATCAACTATATGCGTAGTATGTGCTAAGTTAGTTCATGATCAGCATATCATTAGTCTAGTTAATGCCATGCTAGTTATTATCTCGTGGATTAACACACTCAAAAATTACCTATTTATTCATCATAATTTTAATTGTAAATTTATTTTTGAAAGTAGGCAGTCGAATAAAACAGCTCATAATTTAGCTAAGTTTTCGTATTCATTAGGTCAAGGGCGCCATGTGTGGCTAGGATATCCCCATGACCCGAGATGTATTTCACAATCTACGGTCTTTGATGAATAAAACTTGGCTTTTCCCCTAAAAAAAGCAGTTCAATATACCAAGCATTATTAACTGAAATATCGCCACACATTCATGCCAAAAAAATTAACCAACACAGAAAACAATCACAATCAAGCTAACATCATGCAATCAGGCAAATACATTGTAATTCATATACCATGGCACCTCTCACACCAGGATTGCAGAAGAGTTGATGCAACAGCTGCCTTATATAAATAGTTGGTGTCATAGTGTGTATAGAACTATAGATACGTTCTGACATAATATACTCTAAGAAGAAACAACAGGTATCACAGATGAAAAGAAAAGGAGAAAAAAATCACAATGTACGCTGCAGGTTTCGTAGGCTTCACGGTTTGTGCTTCTCAGCACGAAGGGGCAATAATAACTTACATAAAACTCCGTCTTCATCTACAACAACAAAATCCCATCCAACCCCCTCCGGTATTTACACGAGGGGGGCAGATACTCTTCGGCGCCGATCAGCAGTTGACGCCACACTGCCCCATGGCGACGGCTTTCTGGGTATCGGATATGAAAGGGTCGATCTTCACCCACAGGAGGGAGAAGATGGAGGCTAGGAGGATGGACCAAACAATGACGATGGTTGGCGTGCGGTTCTGCTTCCCCATGAGACCCTTGAGGAAGGGGTAGAGATGGAGGATCACCCAGATTGAGAAGAAGAGCTTTCCGAAGAGTGGACCCCAAGACTGGTAACCGCTGTTGATGGCATATGATATGCCTGCCACCATGCCCACCAGGTTAATCACAAGGACGGTGGTCGGAGGAATGAGGAGACTGGTCCACTTGAACACGTATAACTCAGCAAAATCGCCATCCTCGTCGTTTGCCTTCGAGGTAACCGTGAAGTTGGTGTCAATCCCGGCCAACACCTTCAGCAGACCCTGGAACACTGCGAAAAGATGGGCAGATGTGCCACCAATAACCCAGAACTGCTCGTTTCTCCACCAGTCCTCGATGCCGACACCACTCCATCGCAGCTCCAATATACCCGTGGCAAAGATGGAGGCAAACATAAGAATAAAGAACATCCCAGCATAGTTACTGATCTGCATATCAGAAGAACAAAGAAAACATATGAACATCAGAAAATTTTCTGACACAAAGACACACTAGAAGGACATAGCTCTGCTGAAATATAAACTATGATCAGCCAAAACATTTTCCGCTCGTGGTCAATAACAACATATCAAGTGACATAATGCAGATAACAATCGCGCGAAAGGGTTTCTTGTAACTAACCTCGGGAATGATAAATTTGTTGGTGAGGAGACAGATAGCAGGAAGCACACAATAGGCGATAAGTGGAAGGGATGTTATTGGATAAACAATGGTGTTGATGTAAGCCATCCTCTCCAGAAGTTTCAACCGCCCACCGTAATTGTACCAGATAGGACAATGTCTGCTAAACAGAATTTCAACTGACCCAAGAGCCCACCGGAGAACTTGATTGAGACGGTCAGAGAGATTGATTGGCGCAGAACCCTTGAAACAAGGTCGTGGTGGCATGCAGTAGATTGATATCCAACCTCTTGCGTGCATTTTAAACCCAGTAAGAATATCTTCAGTAACTGAACCATAGATCCAGCCAATCTAAAACAACACAAGAAAATCTCAGTTTCAATTTGGCATCTCCACATAGAGAACAGAATGAGGGAGACTATGACTCTCACACTAACCTCTTTTCCCCATTCGGTTTTGTCCTCATATCCACAGCTGATGACATGGATGGCTTCCTTTAGTAGGGAAGCTGGGTTCGTTGAAGGTGGTATGCCTCCTTGAGTCATAAAGGTGGATGCAGTAAATATAGGAGACTGACCAAATCGTTTCTCCAATCTCTTCTGGGACATAAGCATGGACCTTTCATCCTCATAACCTGATGAGATTCAGAAAGAGTGATTAGTTCAAGCAAGTCATAGCTCAGAATCTCAAGAACCAAAGCGAAGACTAAATAGAAGCATAATTTTGTAGTGATGCAGTATATACAGCGATTGTTTTCAGATGCCAAGAATAGATGTAAGGTAAAAATTGCAAGCACATACCTTCTATTCCCTCTTCTATATCATCCATGTTGAAGATGGGAGCAGAAGACTCAGTTCTCTTCATCATACGGTTTTTGTTATCCATATAGCTCTTGTTCTTTTTCTTTCTGCCACCACAGCAGCTCTTAACAACAATGTTAGGTTCCAAATCAGCCTCAGTTAATACAGGATCATAGCCATACAAGGCCTGCCTATTGAAACAGCATCCTGTTCCGACATACATTGGACCCTGAATGCCATCTAAACCTTTCATGTTGATCTGCAAATAGGAAAACCATGTAAGAGACAAGAAAGTGTTGTCATCCTGATGAACACAGACACCACCAGACTTACATCAAAGAAAACTATGTTGCGATTAGCATATCGATCGTGCAAATCAATGCCATCAAATCTTTGTGGAAATTGGACATAGCAAGTTTTCCTTCCTAGAGCGGGATCCATCATGAAGCACATTGCTTCTCTAAGAGCTTTGCTGCTATTGAAGTAGTGATCACAATCCACATTAAGAAGATAGGCACCATTCGTCAACACAGCAGATACGCGAATCTGCCAACCAGCAAAAGATATGTAGTCGTATAATTAGAAATGAACCAGATAAGATCCGATGCAACGTACACAAGTAAATTTGTAGAGGTGAACACATACCAGTGCATTCATTGCACCAGCCTTCTTGTGATGCTGGAAACCTGGTCTCTTTTCACGAGAGACATACACAAGCCGTGGCAACTCATTACCATCAGTGTCAAGGCCACCACTGTGCCCCAAGAACACCTGAATCCACGAGAGGTAAGTTTAATACATAAGATTCAAATTAGGTTGACATTATTTTCAAGCGACAGCCGCATTGAAGTAAAAGGTACCTGAATCATGCCAGGATGGTCCCTAGGGTTATTCCCAGGCCA
The DNA here is from genome assembly GCF_904849725.1 of Hordeum vulgare subsp. vulgare. Taxonomy (NCBI): domain Eukaryota; kingdom Viridiplantae; phylum Streptophyta; class Magnoliopsida; order Poales; family Poaceae; genus Hordeum; species Hordeum vulgare. The sequence continues at coordinate 126,048,219 of NC_058518.1, read as the reverse complement.
AGCGGTGCCATCAGCCATGGTCCACCCCTCTTCAGGCACTTTTTGTGCTTTGGCAACAAGTGCATTGATTCGTATTTTAAATTCTTCATACTCTCTCTGAAACAAACCATACCCCAACGTTAATATCCAAGCAGAATTTGAGGAAAGCAATATAAGCATGTGGTTTGTAGCTTACCTTCATTGCTCGTCTTTCCTTCACAAAAGAAGGCTGGATTTTGTCCTTTAGGTAATCTATTTTTTGCTGAAAGTAAAACTCCGGGGCCCTTGGTTCAATGTTGTGCTTCTTGCAAAATGGAACCCACTTCCTAGCAAATTCTGCAGTTTCTGAGAGCGACTCAAACGTCAACATAGCCGAACCATCATCAGAAACATAGCATGACACTTTGTCGACAGGGTAATCCACAGCAAGAATGGACAGAACAGTATTTGCTGTGATCAGGGGAGGTTCCTTCAGTGGATCCACTGTACTGACAAAGATATCAATGGGACACAGCTGTGATGGCTCTCCCTCCCTATCATACCTGCAACATTAGATTATGCACCTCAGGACACATAATGTCAATGAAAGATGTTATGGTGCCAAAAATCATGAACAAATGTAGACCCATTTGTCGTAACTTACCTCAATGCAAGTCTGTCAAGGTATGTTTCACGGTTGATTGGATACCATTTTGGAAACTGATCTAGAAGCCAAGACAAGGCAAACCAAATTTCACAGATAACAGACACTAGCCATAATCCATAAGCATCACGCACTGGATGCGTGACACGATACTGGAAGAAGAAGCACAGGATGATAAGTCGGAGAATGATCACTATCCTGTAAAGGTTGAGCTGGTTAGCAGGAATAGGCACTATACGGCTCAGAGGTAGACGTGCATCATCAACCCTGCCAAAGACAAAAGAACAGATTCAATGAGTCATTTCCAATCGGACATCAAACTGCAACAACACTACAGGTAAAGCATAGTCAAGACGAAAATTACATCCTAATCAACTCAGAAACATAAAGCTATCAGAATAGCGACTGATTGTAATGGAGAAAGGTTATTTATACATTTGCATATCTTCACCATTTGAGCCAGTTCCTTCCATGTCCCCTCCTCCTCTTGCATCTGGATATTTATTGGTCACCTGCATCATGTTTTTGTCCTGCTTAACCCTCCAGCTTTCGACTCTTTCCTTCCAGTCAACACTGTTAAGCCCATAGGAGTTCAAGTCCTTCGAAGGGTCCACAATCCTCACAGGAACTGATAACAGAGTAGAGAAATGTTAATATTTTCATTAGATGAGCAAACCAATTCTCCAAAAGAAGCTATTATGATAGATAAGAATATACCTGGGACACTTGGATCAACATAGCTTGATGTTGGGCTGCGGATAGAGTGGCGATCAGGGGAAGCATCAGGGATTTCCCCGGAGATCTGAAAAAGATTTTTGATGCATTAATGCACAAGAGCAATGAATTCTTACAGAAACATGTTCATATTTCATCAATGCATGAAAAAACCAAGTGTCCGAATGATAGGTATTTACCTGTTGCCCACTTGTCAGCCGAGGAATACGATGATGAGGTTCATGGCGAGAGGATGAAGACAAATCAATGTCTTCTCCTTGACCCTGCAGCTGCCACTCTGGACCTTTGCCATTCCCTTGCTTGTAGTTGAACTCATTGTCCAGGTCATCAACATCTTCTTCCTCCTCATCTCCCGGAACTCGGGGGCTACCTGAATTTTGTCAACAAGTGATGTATACATCAATTAGCATGATTTATAAACAAAAACATAATAATACGAGGTGGATGGGTTTAATTTTATATGTCGAGCAACAAGCAACGACCAGTATACCACGACTTTGGCTCTCATATAAAGCAATCAGAAAGCAGACTTCCATATGCAATTCTCATCCAGATCACATAACAAATCAGCATGCTGTATAGAAACAAACCTTTCAGCCTCTTGTATCTAGTCTTGCACTGAGGACAGCATTTGACCCCATCCTTGCGTTCATACTCATAGCAAGGGCGGCAGACCGGGAAGGCGCACTCATTGCAGGCAACAAAGACATCACCGGTGGCCGAAACGCCAACAGTGTCACCACATATCTGGCAGCCCTGACCACCCGCGCCTTTTACCTCCTTACCCTGCATCGGTAACATCAAAACAAGGTCAGCACACACCCGTGTGAAATTACACAGCTTACTAGGAGAAAGCAATCCCCCATGTACCATAGTCGATCAGCAATTGATCATCTACTTGGCCTAAATTTGAAACTATGATCCAAACGTCGGGAATGGCATGAATTGCACGATGTTTAGGTAAGGTAGGTTCATCAGTGAATATGAAACGTGTGTGTGTGTGTGTGTGTGAGAGAGAGAGGGGGGGAGGGGAATGGATAACCCTGGCGCTGAACATCTCCCAATTGCTCCACCGCTCGTCAATTCCTCACATGAACGGGGCCACCATTGATGCACAGGGGGGATTCTTCAATGAATCCAACGGCACGAGCAACCCCGCAGATGCATACGTAATCGGGGGAAATTCGAGCTGTTACACCTAACACCGCAACCTAGATCCAGCGACTAGCGCGCGCACCAGATCCACCGACGCGCGGACACGCGCACCGCATGAACGAGACGTGACGAACAGAAATGGCACCGGCAAATTCAGGCACTGAAGCAGGCAGGAAGAAAGAGGGGGGAGGGGAGACAAACGTACCGGGGCGGGCGCGTCGCCGTCGTTGCGGATCATGACGAACTCATTGCGATTGTGCGACCCCGCGACCATCCCCCGGTTGGCCGCCATCTTTCGCTCCCCCGCCGCCCTCACACCCCACCGGCGGCGGTGACGAAGGCGAGAGAGAGAGAGAGGCCGAGCTGCCGCTCTAGATCCGAGAGGAATCGGTGGAGATCGCCACCATTCCAAGATACCCCCGCGCGTGAGCTCTCTCACAGCCCGCTGCTGCAATGCCGCCGCTGCTGCTGCTCCTCCTCCTCCACTCCTCTATCTTATCATGGCAAGGAAGAAAAAAGTGCTGTGCTTTGTCTCCTATTTCAGCGATTCCTGGAAGCCACCTTTGTGTGTGCGACTGTGCTCTGTGCACAGCGTGGGAGCGATGGAGTGTAAACAGCGCAGCTCGTGCTTTGCATTAAACTAACCCGTCTGGTAATCCGTTCTTGTCCCAATAATGGCGGTTGAGGCGCCGCTGTCAATGGCCGTCGGTGGCCTCTTTCTTTACTCCTCTGTCTCTGGTCTAACGAAATCTGATTGGGGGTCGGAATCTTCTGCCATCTCGTAGCTCCGTGCATGGAAAAGGATTTGAGATTTGTCATCACATCCCAACAATATTCATTCATTTATTTGTGATAGTGGTAGTATATCGTCGGTGACCCCTGCATATAATATTAAATTCAGATAATTTTAGAAAAAACAGGAATTTTGATATATCAAACATGGTGTCATTATACTCCCGCGTTTTTTTTCTTTTTTGAACTTTCTACTCCTGTTTTTAGTTTGGTGAAGAAAAGTAAAACATCGTATCATGGTGAATAAAATACAATCCAACCTATGGCCATCCAAACAGTTTTTTATACTTCCTCTGTTCCTAAATATATAATTTAGAGTGTACACTTAATCATTTTGCTTTATATGTAGATCTCTAATAAAATTGTTTAAAAGACTTATATTTAGGAACGAAGGGAGTACATAGTTTTTATTTTCACTTTTTACTGAGAACACTATGGATATTCTTCACGAAATTTCACACGGAAATAGATTAGACACCCAGATTTGATATTTTAAAATTCCATATACTTGTGAAATTTTCTACTCCCTCCGTCCCTAAATAATTGTAGTTGAGGTATTCTTTTAGATTTGATATTCATAGGGGAAGTGGCACCTGAGACAAAAGTGCCCTTCCGCTCCCGAGTTCAAATGAGCTTGATGAACAGTAAAATAAAATAAAATAAAATGAAATGAAATTTTTTAAACCAACATTAAAAAAGTTTTAAGTGTGTGCAAAAAATTGGCATGAAATAACACTTTTATAAGGCGTGACCAAAAAACAGAATCGATACTTTGAAAATTATTTCATGCCGAATTTTTGCATGTACTTAAAACTTTTGTCAATGTTGGTCAACAAAAAAATCAAAATCTTAAAAAAAAATATTGTTCACTTAGCTCAGATGCAAAAACTCTACGTCCCACCCAAGAGGCTCACGGCCACAAATCCTCTTCCTTTATTATGGCCGCAACACTACTAAGATTTTAATGTCACTTCAAAAGTATGCTTAAAATGCGCTTCTACTAACTATTTACCACACCAAAAAAATTTTACTTATGTGGACGCTACATCAGTGACGGCGTGAGGAAATGAAGGTTGGGTATTCATTCAAAAAATCCTTTAAATATAGTATATGAACCAAACAACACACAACTAGTAATATATGAACAAAACAACACTAGCATAACGGCATAGTAATATTCCAATGTATCACACCATAAAGACATGAATATGTAAGTACCTTTTGATTGATAAAGTGATGATATCCTTCTTACAATATAACTGTGTGGCCGCCTTTTTGGAAGAGATTGACGACATCTTCATCCTTCACTTGATTGAAAAAATCTCTCTCGACAAATGTAACTAAACAATTGTTTGAATATTCATCATCCATTTTGCTCCTTAGCTTATTCTTCACATACCTCATTGAAGAGAATACCCTTTCAACACTAGCAGTAGCTACTGTCACAATCAATACCAACTTAAGAAACTAGTGAACAATATGATATTATTCTTGCTTGTTTGTCTCAACAAGCAAAACTGAAAGCTCACACAGAAAAAGGTTTCGAAACCTTTCATCTCTACGTGCATTAGTAACATACATGTTTAGTTGCCATGAAAGTCTTGTCAGTTTATCACTTGTAAAATCAGAAGCATAAAACTTTGTAGCAAGCCTAATCAACTTCTCTTGGTCATAAGCAGCAAATAGATGAAGTGGACAGAATGTTGCCATGCAAGAAAGTAGCTCCATGTTTATCTCATCAAATCTGCCATTCAGCTCACTGATTTTCCTATCAATGACACCCACAAACATATCAACTTTGAAGCGGTGGTAATTGATCGTACTATTACATAAACCCCTTCTAGGTCGGCCAACGGGTAAGTAAGGACCCTCCATATCAACAACTTTGATCTTATGCTTTGTACAAAAAGATGTGACCTTTGTGAGAAAATCATCCCATCCAGCATCGGTCCTCAAAGCCTCCAAGTAATACTTTGTGTCATGAACAAGCTCAATATCATGAACAATATCTTCATCTTGCTTTTGCAAAACTCTACACAACTCATATGTGTATCCAAATATTTCTTGCATCGAGTGTACCATGAAAACAAACTCAAATGGTCGAAATGTTGTCTGTCGCTTGTGCCTCCGCACCATGGTACTCGTCTCCAATCTTGCGAAGGACTCGTCGTAGTGCACCATACATAGAAATGACATGGTTCACAAAAGCATCTCCACTGGGACATCTTGTTTTATCCTTGAACAAATAGCAAACGAAGCAAAAAGCTCTATCTTTTTTCCACACTATACTCAATCCATGGAAATTCTTTAAACCAAACACGACAAAAAATGACACTCTTTTCCACTTTTATTTGTAAACTTGAACTTATGATTCTTTGGTTGACATGACCCCATCTCAATATATCTCCTTCTTACTCTATCTTAGTCATTGATAGCATACACTGAGATGGGAATCCGCTTTCCAGGATCATGTTTGAGTGCCTCCAAATTTGTTTGCATTGATTCATAATCTTCATCAATGGAATCATCATCTTCTACATGAGGTGTTGAGGTTTCTCCTCTACTCTCCGGTTCTTGCCATAACACTGAAAGTGCGTTATATCGACTAGAGGGGGGTGAATAGGCGATTTTTACAAATTCATCGCTGAGGAAATTCCTAGTGAGGAAAGTCCTTAGTCATGAACTGGGTGCAGCGGAAATAGTACTTAAACACATATACAAAAGCGATTACAGCTAAGTACTCAGAGTGGGTTGACAGGATCGGTTTGCACACGTCACGTACACAGGATAAGCAGGTGATGAATAGCTCAGGTGAAGAATTTGAGGTGAGGAATTTAGAGAAAATCTTGAGTCAAATTCTTCACACAGTACAGATGAAAGTCTTCAACATGCAATTGAGGAAATGAAAACAGTTGAAGAAATAGCACCAGTAGCTCGATGAAGATAGTGGTTGATGACCCAGTTCCAACTATTTTCACAGTTGTACATCTGGTTTGGAGCGGCTTGGTATTGAAACCAAAGGACACACAGTCCTGGGACACACGGTGTTGGGGAACGTTGCATGGGAAACAAAAAAATTCCTACGCACACGAAGACCTATCATGGTGATGTTCATCTACGAGAGGGGGATTGGATCCACATACCCTTGTACATCGCTAAGCGGGGAGTGTTAAGAAACGCAGTTGATGTAGTGGAACTGCTTCGTGATTCAAATCACCGTCGTCCCACGATCCATCCTGATCTAGCACCGAACGGACGGCACCTCCGCGTTCAGCACACGTACAGCTCGATGACGATCTCCGCCTTCTTGATCCAGCAAGAGAGACGGGGAAGTAGATGAGTTCTCCGGTAGCGTGATGGCACGCCGGTGATGGTGATGATCTTATTCCTGCATGGCTCCGCCCGAGCTCCGCAGAAATCCGATCTAGAGGAAGAACTACGAAGTAGAGGTTTAGGGTTGCACGTAGCAAAGTTGTGTCTCAAAAACCCTAAAACCTCTAGTATATATAGGAGGAGGGGAGGGGCTAGCCTTGAGGCTCAAGGGATCCTCCAAGGCATCGTCCGAAGTGGGGAGGAGGAGGGATCCTCCTCCAATTCGGTTTGGAGGGAGGAGTCCCTTCCTTCCTTCCCACCTCCTCTTTTTTTTTCCTTTTTCATTGTTTTTTCTCCTTGGCCGAAATAGCCCTATTGGGCTGGCTACACCAGCCCACTAAGGGCTGGTATACCACCCATGGGCCTATTACGTTCTCCCCCGAGTGGGTGGCCCCTCCCGGTAAAACCCCAGAACCCATTCGTCACTCCCGGTACGCTGCCGGCAATGCCCGAAATCTTTCCGGAAGCCAAATGCAACAATCCTATATATCAATATTCGTTTCCGGACCATTCCGGAAACCCTCGTGACGTCCGTGATCTCATCCGGGACTTCGAACAAAACTTCGGCCACCAGCACCTATAACTCAACTATACCGAAACGTCACCGAACCTTAAGTGTGTAGACCCTGCGGGTTCGAGAACTATGCAGACATGACCTGAGACACTCCCCGGTCAATATCCAATAGCGGGACCTGGATGTCCATATTGTATCCTACATATTCTACGAAGATCTTATCGGTTGAACCTCTGTGCCAAGGATTCATATAATCTTGTATACCATTCCCTTTGTCCTTCGGTATGTTACTTGCCCGAGATTTGATCATCGGTATCCCTATACCTATTTCAATCTCATAACCGGCAAGTCTCTTTACTCGTTCCGTAATACAATATCCCGTGACTAATACTTTAGTCGCATTGCTTGCAAGGCTTATATGTGATGTTGTATTACCGAGTGAGCCCCGAGATACCTCTCCGTCACACGCAGTGACAAATCCAAGTCTTGATCCATGCTAACTCAACGGACACCTTCGGAGATACCTATAGAGCACCTTTATAGTCACCCAGTAACGTTGTGACGTTTGATACACACAAGGTATTCCTCCGGTGTCAGTTAGTTACATGATCTCATGGTCATAGGAATAGAATACTTGACACGCATAAAACAATAGCAACAAAATGACACGATCACATGCTACGTTTATAGTTTGGGTCTTGTCCATCACATCATTCTCCCAATGATGTGATCGAGTCATCAAGTGACAACACTTGTATATGGTCAGAAAACCTTAACCATGCTTGATCAACGTGCTAGTCAACTAGAGGCTTACTAGGGACATAATTTTGTCTATATATCCACACATGCATTTATGTTTTCATTCAATAGAATTATAGCATGGATAATAAACGATTATCTTGAAACAGGAAATATAATAATAACTATTTTATTATTTCCTCTAGGGCATATTTCCAACAGTCTCCCACTTGCACTAGAGTCAATAATCTAGTCTCACATCGCTATGTGATTTACGTTGGAATGAATCTAACACCCATACAGTTCTGGTGTTGATCATGCTTCGCTCGTGGGAGAGGTTTAGTCAGCGGATCTGCAACATTCAGATTCGTGTGCACTTTGCAAATATTTATGTCCTCTCCTTCGACATAGTCGCGGATGAGGTTGAAGCGTCGTTTGATGTGTCTGGTCTTCTTGTGAAACCTTGGTTCCTTGGCTAGAGCAATGGCACCAGTGTTGTCACAGAACAGAGTTATTGGATTTAGTGCGCTCGGCACAACTCCAAGATCCGTCATGAACTGCTGCATCCAGACACCCTCCGTAGCCGCCTCCGAGGCAGCCATGTACTCTGCTTCACATATAGAATCTGCTACAACGCTTTGCTTGGAACTGCACCAGCTTACCGCACCCCCATTGAGAATAAATAAGTGTCCGATTTGATACTTAGAGTCATCCGGATCAGTGTCAAAGCTTGCATCGATGTAACCCTTTACGACGAGCTCTTCGTCACCTCCATAAACGAGAAACATTTCCTTAGTCCTTTTCAGGTACTTTAGAATATTCTTGACCGCCACCAAGTGTTCCACTCCTAGATCACTTTGAAACCTGCCTGCCATACTTATGGCCAGGCTGACATCCGATCTTGTGCACAACATTGCATACATGATAGACCCTGCGGCTGAAGCATAGGGGGCGGTACTCATCTTTTCTCTATCTTCTGCGGTTACTGGACATTGAGTCTTACTCAACTTTATACCTTGTAGCACATGCAAGAACCCTTTCTTGGATTGTTCCATTTTGAACTTCTTCAAAACTTTCTCAAGGTATGTGCTTTGTGAAAGTCCTATCAGACATCTCGATCTATCTCTATAGATCTTAATACCTAATATGTAAGCAGCTTCTCCTGGGTCTTTCATTGAAAAACTTTTGTTCAAGTAATCCTTTACGCTCTCCAAAAACTCCACATTGTTTCCAATCAGCAATATGTCATCCACATATAATATTAGAAACGCTACAGAGCTTCCACTCACTTCCTTGTATATACAAGATTCTCCTACAACTTGTATAAACCCAAACGCCTTGATCACCTCATCAAAGCGCTTATTCCAACTCCGAGATGCTTGCACCAGTCCATAAATGGATTGCTGGAGCTTGCATACTTTGTGAGCATTCTTTGGATCGACAAAACCTTCGGGTTGCATCATATACCACTCTTCCTTAAGAAACCCATTAAGGAACATCGTTTTGACATCCATCTGCCAGATTTCATAATCAAAAAATGCAGCTATTGCTAACATGATTCAGACGGATTTAAGCATCGCTACCGGTGAGTATGTCTCATCGTAGTCAACTCCTTGAACTTGTGAAAACCCCTTTACCACAAGTCGAGCTTTATAAACGGTCACATTACCGTCCGCGTCTGTCTTCTTCTTAAAGATCCATTTGTTCTGAATAGCCTTGCGACCTTCAGGTAATACTTCCAAAGTGCACACTTTGTTTTCATACATACATCCTATCTCGGATTTCATGGCCTCTAACCATTTGTTGGAATCTGTGCCCACCATTGCTTCTCCATAATTTGCACGCTCATTGTTGTCTAACAACATGATAGATAAGATAGGATTCCCGTACCACTCAGGAGCAGTACGTGATCTTGTCGACCTGCGAGGTCCGATAGTAACTTGATCCGAAGCTTCATGATCATCATCATTAGCTTCCTCCTCAACTGGTGTTGCCTCGACACAGATTTCCCTCTATCCTGCGCCACCGTCTTGTTGGAGCAGAGGTTCCAAAACCTCATCAAGTTCCATCTTCCTCCCACTCAATTCTTTCGAGAGAAACTCTTTCTCAAGAAAAGCTCCGTTCTTAGCAACAAACACTTTTCCATCGGATCTGAGATAGAAGGTGTACCCAACTATCTCTTTTGGGTAACCTATGAAGATGCACTTTTCCGCTTTGTGTTCCAGCTTTTCAGGCTGAAGCTTTTTGACATAAGCATCGCATCCCCAAACTTTAAGAAACGACAAGTTTGGCTTATTGCCATGCTATAGCTCATATGGTGTCATCTCAATGGATTTTGATGGTGCCCTATTTAAAGTGAATGCAGCTATCTCTAATGCATAACCCCAAAACGATAATGGCAAATTGGTAAGAGACATCATAGATCGCACCATATCTAACAAAGTACGATTACGATGTTCGGACACACCATTACGTTGTGGTGTTCCAGGCGGTAAACGATTCCACATTGTCTTAAGTGAGCACCAAACTTGTAACTCAAATATTCACCCCCTCGATCAGATCGCAGGAACTTGATCTTCTTGCTACGATGATTTTCAACTTCACTCTGAAATTGTTTGAAATTTTCAAATGTTTCAGACTTGTGCTTCATCAAGTAGATATATCCATACCTACTCAAATCATCAGTGAAGGTGAGAAAATAACGATATCCGCCGCGCGCCTCCACACTCATTGGTCCACACACATCAGTACGTATGATTTCCAACAAGTCACTTGCACGCTCCATTGTTCCAGAGAACGGAGTCTTACTCATCTTGTCCATGAGGCATGGTTCGCACGTGTCAAGTGATTCAAAATCAAGTGACTCCAAAAGCCCATCAGCATGGAGTTTCTTCATGCGCTTTACACCAATATGACCTAAGAGGCAGTGCCACAAAAAGGTGGCGCTATCATTGTTAACTCTACATCTTCTGGTCTCAATGTTATGGATATGTGTGTCATCACAATCAAGATTCAATATGAACAAACCCCTCACATTGGGTGCATGACCATAAAAGATATTACTCATATAAATAGAACAACCATTATTCTCTGACTTAAATGAGTAACCGTCTTGCAATAAACAAGATCCAGATATAATGTTCATGCTTAACGCAGGCACTAAATAACAATTATTTAAGTTCATAAGTAATCCCGATGGTAACTGAAGTGAGACCATGCCGACGGCGATTGCATCAACCTTGGAACCATTTCCCACGCGCATCGTCACTTCATCCTTCGCCAGCCTTCGTTTATTCCATAGTTTCTGCTTCGAGTTGCAAATGTGAGCAATAGAGCCAGTATCAAATTCCCAGGCATTACTACGAGAGTTGGTTAGCTACACATCAATAACATGTATATCACATATACCTTGTTTGGTGTTGGTCGCCTTCTTATCAGCCAAATACTTGGGGCAGTTGCGCTTCCAGTGACCCATCCCCTTGTAATAATAGCACTCAGTTTCTGGCTTAAGTCTAGCCTTGGGTTTCTTTGTCGGAGGGGCAACCGTTTTGCCGCTCTTCTTGGAGTTACCCTTCTTGCCTTTGCCGCTTTTCTTGAAACCAGTGGTCTTATTGACCATCAACACTTGATGTTCTTTCCGGATTTCTGACTCCGCGACTTTCAGCATCGCAAATAACTCGTCGTGTGACTTATTCATCCCTTGCACGTTATAGTTCAACACAGAGCTCTTCTAGATAGGTAGTAGTGATTGAAGAATTATGTCAGTGATAGCCTCTTCCGGGAGATCAATCCCCAGCCCAGCTAGACGGTTTGAGTACCCAGACATTTTGAACACATGTTCACTGATAGACGGATTCTCCTTCATTTTGCAAGCATCGGATTTATTGGAGGTCTCATACCTCTCGATCCGGGCATTCTTCTCAAATAAACTTCAACTCCTGGAACATCTCATATGCTCCATGACGTTCAAAGCGTCGTTGAAGTCCCGGTTCTAAGCCATACAAGACTGCACATTGAACTACTGAGTAGTCCTCCTTACGGGCTTGCCAAGCGTTCAAAACATCTTGTTCAGCCGTAGCGGGTGGTTCATCTCCTAGCGCTGCATCAAGGACATAATTCTTTTGCCCAACTTGTAGGTTAAGCCTCAGATTACGAGCCCAGTCTACAAAGTTGCTACCATCATCTTTCATCTTAGCTTTCTCTAGGAACGTATTGAAATTCAGGGTTAGTACTGCGCGAGCCATTGATCTACAACATAAAAATATTGCAAAGTTCACTTAGACTATGTTCAAGACAATTAGAGTTCAGGTAATCATATTACTAATAAACTCCCACTCAAATAGACATCCCTCTAGTTATTTGAATGTGGCATGATCCAAATTCACTAACTCAAGTCCGATCATCACGTGAGTTGAGTGTAGTTTCAGTGGTAAACATCTCTATGTTAATCATATCAACCATATGATTCATGCTCGACCTTTCGGTCTCTTGTGTTCTGAGGCCATGTCTGTACATGCTAGGCTCGTCAAGTTTAACCCGAGTGTTCCGCGTGTGCAACTGTTTTGCACCCGTTGTATGTGAGCGTTGAGTCTATCACACCCGATCATCACGTGGTGTCTCAAAACGATGAACTGTCACAACGGTGCACGATCGGGGAGAACACAACTTTATCTTGAAATTTTAGTGAGGGATCACCTTATAATGCTACCATCGTTCTAAGCAAGATAAGGTGCATAAAAGGATTAACATCACATGCAATTCATAAGTGACATGATACAGCCATGATCTTGTGCTTCTTGATCTCTATCACCAAAGCACTGGCATAATCTTCATCGTCACCGGCGCCACACCATGATCTCCAGGATCGTGTCGCCATCGAGGTTGTCGTTCTATCTATGCTATTACTACTAAAGCTACAACCTAGCAATATAGTAAACGCATTTGCAAGCACAAACGTTAGTTTAAAGACAACCCTATGGCTCCTGTCGGTTGCCGTAGCATGGACGTGCAAGTCGATATTTAACTATTACAACATGATCATCTCATACATCCAATATATCACATCATGTATTTGGCCATATCACATCACATCACATGGAGTGACAAATCCCAGTCTTGATCCATGCTAACTCAACGGACACCTTCGGAGATACGTGTAGACCACCTTTATAGTCACCCAGTAACGTTGTGACGTTTGATACACACAAGGTATTCCTCCGGTGTCAGTTAGTTACATGATCTCATGGTCATAGGAATGAATACTTGACACACAGAAAACAATAGCAACAAAATGACACGATCACATGCTACGTTTATAGTTTGGGTCTTGTCCATCACATCATTCTCCCAATGATGTGATCCAGTCATCAAGTGACAACACTTGTATATGGTCAGAAAACCTTAACCATCCTTGATCAACTGGCTAGTCAACTAGAGGCTTACTACGGACATAGTTTTGTCTATATATGCACACATGCATTTATGTTTTCATTCAATACAATTATAGCATGGATGATAAACGATTATCTTGAAACAGGAAATATAATAATAACTATTTTATTATTGCCTCTAGGGCATATTTCCAACACACTGTCCCTACCATATTCTCCTTGAGCTAAGGACACACAGTCCTCGCCCAACACTTGTGGTAAGTCTTTAGGGCAGACTTCCAAACCCTCACAAACTCGGTCACTCGGCGATCCACAATTCACTGCTGGATGCTCTAGACCATGATGCCTAACCGTCTCGAGGATGCATAGTCCTCAAAGGTAACAAGCGTCGGTTCCAGACACGAAAAACTTCTTCAGTGATGCTCAATCACTTTGGTTTTGGTTTTGGTTTGGGTGTTTGGGGTATTTCCTCACTTGATGATTTTTCTCTCAAATTCCTCGAAGAATTGGGTTGCTCTACATGAAAAGTGTCAGTTTCTCTTGGAGCAGCCAACCAGCTAGTGGTTGTGGCGGGCGACTATTTATAGACTGGGAGCATCCCGACATGATTTGACATTAATGCCCTTAATGATATGACCGTTGGGTGGATAAGATTTGGGACTGGTGGCCCGTGGCACGGCAATGGTCGGAACTTTCAATTGTGAAAGTCCTCATGTCTCTCATGTTCCTCACTTTAAGGATCTGGTAGGTGTAGGTTTGAGTTGAGCATCATGAGGAAATTATTTCCATAGTTTTACCTCGACCCCCTTTAACAGTATGGTGTTCCTATGACTCAAGAATGAAGAAAATGAAACAAAAAGAGTAAATCTTCAAGCTTCAAAGTCTTCAGAGTATTTTCTTCGGGACACGCCGAATTCCCCATCTTCAATATCTTCATGGGGAATATCAATTTCTTCACGATCAAAGTCTTCAAGGAATGACCAAAGTCTTCACCCTAAGACATACATTTTTAGGGGTCGATATTCATCAAATAACTCAAACTCCTCAGCGACTTATAGAGCATGTGTACACTTACAAACTTATCAGTCTCTTAACCTATAAGTCTTCAATCCACCAAAATCACTAAGGGGCACTAGATGCACTTACAATCTTCCCCTTTTTGGTGGTTGGTGACAAGTAGGTTAAGTTTTCAACGGGGATAATAATATGAAATGTAAGTATAGAGTTTGAGGAATTTGATTGCAAGATACAAAGAAACTCCCCCTGAAGATGTGCATATTTGAGGAATTTGCGTTGGACAACAAATGCACATTGATGATATATATATCATGGAGATCTCCCCGTGTATCTTGTAATTCATGCATGCATTTGACATATAGTATGAGGAATTTGAAATGCATGATGAAAAATGGTGTCTGGCGAATTTTAGCATGCATGCACTAATTAACTTGAGGAATAAGCATGCAAGGAAAAATGTTCAAAAGTGTTAGAACACCATCGGACTTAAGTTACAACTCATTACATCAAACACTTCAAAAGAAATGAGAGTTTGTAACTTAATAAAGTTTATAAGCCCATAAATTTGACCTGCTTGAAGACTAACTCAGATTTCTCCCCCTTTGTCATCAAGTGACCAAAAGGGACGAAACTGAGGACTAACACCCATGAAGAACTTCACTTCTGTGGTGCAGGAGAGGTGCCAACATTCTTCGTGTCAGTCTTCCTGGTTGGGCCTGTCGCGGTATAAGCAGGTTCTTCATCAGAATCAGCACAGCAGAATGAGGAATATGAGCTGTCCACCAAGTCAGGAACTGGGATTGTCTTGAATTTCTTCTTTGGTGGCCATGACCAATCAAAGTCTTGAGTGAATTCCAGTTCTTTGAGTTCCTCACGAGTCTTGAGGTGTGATAGTATGGCCCAGGTGCGATCAAATACCTCATGAAGATAATAGTGATTTTTTTCACATCATTTTCAGTGTCATTGAGGGTTTTCACAATAGATCCAAACTGACGCTTAACCCACTTATGGTTTTGACCAACCTTCTGATGAAGACTGAGGAGTAGTTCTCTGTTAGTCATCACCCGTGGGGCAGTTGGACTTGGAGGTTTTGCTCTGCCATCAGATTCTTGGGTGGCAGTGTCATCATAGGAAGAGTAGGATGCATCCTTGCGAAATTGACCATCCAGTGGTCGATTTCCTTCATCAATCACAGACTTGCCTTTGCCCTCAACTGGTTCAAAATATTTCTTGATGACTTTGAGAGGAGGCAGATAGCTGAGGTGATTCTGAAAGTCAGCTTGATAGTTGATTGCGGATCTGGTTGTGATGAATCTCATGATCCAAGGCGCATAAATCTTCATCTGAAATGGTGACAAGGCATTGTTGGCCAAAGTCCTCAAGAATAAGTCGTGAAGGTTCATTTTGATTCCGTGAATGACGCTGAACAGTATGTTCTTCATGATCCCGACAACATCTTCTTCATTGTCATAGCCTTTGATAGGGGCGAAGGAATAGGCCAATATCATGTAGACTGTTCTGGGCACATACTTCAATTCCTTTACCATGAATCGAGTCCTTGGAGGCTGGCCCGGAGCTAAAGGCTTCATGAGGGCCTCCATTAGATGATTTGGCAACTCTTTTTCATCATATAGGTTTATTGCTTCATCTAAAGGAATTGATATTGGTAGAGCTCGAAGCAGTTCAGTGGCTGGAGATGTGAAGTGAGTGTGCTGAGTCATCCAGTCCAAGACCCAAGAGTTGATGTTTTTGGGGTCACCTGAGATGAGCAGAGTGGCATAAAACTGAAGAATAATGTGTGTGTTCTAGTCATAGATATCCGTGCAGAATGGTAGTAGCCCTGCATCGTGAAGAACACTCGGAAGGGGGTTAAGCAAGGAATTTCCTCCATATCTCAATGAGGAATGTGTGTGTGATGGAATATCTTCTTCTTCTCCACTAGCACAACAACATAGTAGTTGAGTTGTGTTCCGGTCCAAAACTTCATGTGCCTTATACGAAGCTTGTTGTATGGATTTGCCCCAGTGAAGAAATGATGTTCATCATAGAATTCTGCTTTCTGAAACTTTGGCCTCTTTGAATATGATTTTCTAGGCTTTGGTTCAAGATTTTGGTGTTGAATTTCTTCAGCTTGAGGAATTCTAGCCACCATAGTTGCCGATTCAGGATTTTCAACAAGTGGTTCATCAGATGCTTCTTTATGTTGTGCTGAGGCAGTTTCTTCAGGCACTTGTTCTTCAGTTTAAGGAATCTACTATTCCGTTGGTGTAGTTGTAGGTACAACAGTTTCATCAACATTTGCATTTTCATGAGCTGATGCAGCTGATTCTTGGTCTGGTGCTGATTTCACAAGTGAGCTCTTTTCTTTAGAGCGAGTCAGAATTTCTGTAGCTGTCGGGGATGCAAGAGTTTGAGGAATTTGAGAAGTCATTGGCGAATTTGGATGAACCTTTTCCCATAAATCATCATGGATTACGCGTGTGGTGCAGCCAATGTCCACATCCTCCTCCTTTTCTTCAGCGGTCGTCTCTGGGTTTTGAGGAGTAGGTGTTGAGACTTGAGGAATTTGATCAACTTGAATTTCCTCATCTATTGGTGTGGATGTTGCAGGGCAATTTTCATCCATGTCCTCATCCCTTTCTGAAATGATATGTTCTTCACCAAATGGTACAATCATGTACAACGGTGCAACACTAAGAGGAGTTGCATCAACTCGAGTCGATGATGAAGTAGGCAAAGTCTTCAGGCGTTTTGCCTCTCAAGACTTTGAAGGTGTTTATGCCTTTCTCTTCTTGGCTTCCTTCTCAACAGTTTTTTGTTTTCTTCACTTCTAAGGCAGAAGGAAGTGCTACTTCCTTCACTTTTGAAGATTTTGGTGAAGGGGCATTTTGTTCACACATTGCATAGGCAGTTGCAGGCCTCGCAGATTCTTCAGTAGTTACATTATGAGCAGATTCATCAGTAGCAAGTTCTTCATCTTCATCAGCCAGTTGTACAGTGTAGCTGGCCTGAGGAATAGTTGGTTGCTTTGGGGCTGCAACCCTATTGTTGTACTCAGCAATGACGTCAGTTGCGACCTTGACAAACCTCACTTTGACTCCCTTTCAGTCTGCATGAATACTTGTGTATTTGTCAATGAGGGTTTGAGATCAGCTTGAGTAGAGACAAGTTGCTCTGGCGTCAGGTTGAGAAGATTTTGTTTCAAGTACTTGTCCTTTTTAACCTTTGCTGTCCGAGCTTGTTTGGCTTGCTGATCCTTCCACTTTGCTTCATTTATGAATGGGGTAACAATGTGTCTGGGTCCACGTGGAAGCTTCAAATCATCAATGGGTGTGTTCGGATCTTCATACCAAAGATCGATGAAGTCCGGTACCACTTTTGGATCTAGTGCGAGGGGAATGGTGTTGCCAGTAGCTTGTGAAACCCTTTCTTGTTTGTTCCTGATAATGACTTGAAGAGCTTCATCATCATATTCCTCACTCCCCTCTGATGCAGAAGGAATATTGAGGACAACTTTGCTTGGGCTTGGCCTTGTTCCTTTCCCAGCAGTCATCTTAGTCTTTAGTATGCCAGTTGAAGATTTGTGAGTTGAGCCAGAGGCAGATGGCATTGAGGGAATTAGAGTCCTCGTTGGATGCTAACTGGGTTGTGGGTGCAGAGGAAGTGAAGATTGTGCTGCAGTTGAGGACTTGGTAGCCGTGGTTGTTTCTATCCGAGGAATTTGCTCTTTCGGTAATGTTGTGGAGGACTAGGATTTTACACCAGATTTCTTCACCATTGTCTTCTTGGGAGGTTGTTCTGTAGCAAAAGCCTCAGCAGCAGAGGAGGAGGCAGCATCTGCTGCAGCAGCAGAATCCTCATTGAACTTTGTTACATCCATGTTTCCCTTTTTCCTCTATTTGGCCAAATACTTGGCTTTTTCTTCAGGATAGTCTTCAAAAGTGACCATGCTGGAGGGATGGGCACTTTGTTGGTCTTCTAGATGTGGTCTATTTCAAGGAGGTTTGAGGGCAAACTTCTTGGAATACTTGGGAGTGACATACTTGTATTACTTCCACTCCTGAGCCCATCTTTGGTCAATCCTATGAAGCCTGATCTTGCATTTTACAGTTGTTTCTTTCCCATGAATCTCTTCATCTAGTGTGCAGTAATCAGCATAGACATCTTCAGGGATCTCAAAGGTTGTGTTTGGTTCTAGCTTCTTGCCACCCTTCTGTTTCCTGTCATCTTCCATTTTCTTTAGTTGAGGTTTTTGCTGAGGAATTTATATTCTGTGGGAATCTGATGACACACGTATATTTTCTTCAAGAAACGTTCCAAATGAGTTAAGTTGATGAGAACCTAGTGATTCATCAACTGACATTTTGTACATGTGAATAGAGTATAGGTGCGAAGAGTTTAGAGAGGTCATATGGTTCTAAGATTTGAGGAATTTGAAAAATGACTCAAGTTGAGGAATTTGACTAGTACAGTGTTGAGGAATTTGACTAAGCATTCTGATCTTGGGTTCCAGACTTGTGCAGATTCGTAAATTTACACAATTGAGGAATCACCTGAAGAATTTAGCAACTTAGTGAAATTCATCAAGTGTTCTAGACATGGGTGTGCACAACTGAAGGATTTTCTCAAGAATAACAAATTCTACAGATCTAAAGAAAATAAATGGATCAACAAAGGGAGTAAATAAGATTTTAATTACCTTGTTTGATGAACTTGATGAACTGTGGAATTAAAAAACAAAAGCTCGTCGGTTCAGATCTTCAGTGTCCTAACTTGGCGACTGAAGACAACTATGGCGACGGCGGAGGTAGATGATCCACAGTCGGCGTGAGTCCGGCGACGGCAAGGTCGAGGCACTAAAGTTGTTCATCACCAGCGATGAAGATTTATAGCGGCGGTGCTAGGTTTGAGCTTGAGCACAGAAGACGAGAGTGAGAGAAGAGTTTTTCACTCGAGGGGGAAGGGGCTATTTATAGCTCACGTAAAAACGGTCCGAAGCGAAATATTCGGACGATACTGTCCCTGCCCTCTCGTCTCCGCATGACACGTGCTACCCATGTACGAAGCGGTGGAGATAGTGGAGATCATGGTTATCCTATCATGAGTAGTGGGTGCAATTATAGTGGTAACAATATTTTTTGTTTTTGTTTAAATTTTATTTTAGGATTTTGTTGCAAAGTCTTCATCTGACAAGGACTCGGTGAGGACTTTGAATAGGTGTAAAATAGAACGCATATGAAGAATTGAGAACAGACTAGGTTGAGCTTAGCATATAGGGGAGACGGGTCTGATCACATTCACTTAGAAGAAATACCAACTTGAAGACTTAGCAATAAGTGAATGTCGTTGAGGACATTGAAATCTCATTACATAATATATAGTCAATGAGGATCATCATAGAATTTTTTTGAAGAATTGAAATTTTTTGAAGACATTGAGAACTTTGAGGAATTTGTGAAAAGTCTCAAATTTTAAGAATTTCAACTTTGAGGAATTTAAAATTTCGAATTTTTTAAATTTTGATGAATTCCAAAGTTTGGTGGTGGCATGACCCACCGTATAAGAATGATGATTTTAGGCACCGCATATAGTTGTCGTAGGGCCGTGAGAATCAAATTCTTCATTAATTTATTCACACTTAGAGAATTATTCTTCATTGATTGAAGGAAAACGTTACTTCGTGTGCTGCGCATCTAAGTCATCAATTTTGCATAAGTGTTAGGATGTGTGCATTTTTATAGAATATTCGAAGATTCTAGGATATTTAGCTCACACCGCAACTTGCAAAACCTTTTCTAATCCAAGGGTTTAGTGAAGATATCTGCTAGCTGGCCATTAGTTTTCACATGGTCGATGATGATATTGCCCTTGAGTACATGATCACGAAGAAAATGATGACGAATCTGGATGTTCTTGGTCTTCAAGTGTTGTACTGGGTTGTAGGCGATCTTGATTGCACTCTCATTGTCGCAGTAGAGGGGTACATTCTTCATGTTGATGCCGTAGTCCTTGAGGGTTTGCTTCATCCATAGCAGTTGAGCACAACAAGATCCAACATCGATGTATTCAGCTTCAGAAGTGGAGAGTGATATGCAGTTTTGCTTCTTTGAGGACCAGCAGACTAAGGATCGTCCAAGGAAATGACACGTGTCTGATATTGACTTGCGATCCACACGGTCACCAACATAATCAAAATCAGAATATTCAACAAGGTGGAGATTTTAGCCCTTGGGGTACCATAATCCAAGCGTTGGTGTGTGAGCTAGATATCAAAGAATATGTTTCACAGCCTTATAGTGTGATTCCTTCGGTTTTGCTTGGAAACATGCACACATGCAAACACTAAGCATAATGTCTGGCCTAGATGCACATAGGTACAATAAAGAGCCAATCAAAGAGCGATATACCCGCTGATCAAAATCTATACCATTTTCGTGAGTGGAGAGGTGGCCGTTGGTAGGCATAGGAATTTTTACGCCTTTGCATTCGTTCATGCCGAATTTCTTTAGGACATCCTGAGGTATTTCCCTTGAGAGATGAAGATGTCATTGCGTTGTTGATGAATTTGCAGACCTAAGAAGAATTTCAGCTCCCCCATCATGGTAATTTGATATTCTTCACCCATCATGTAGGCAAATTCATCACTGTAATGTTTGTCGGTACAACCAAAGATAATGTCGTCGACATATATTTGGCACACAAATAGTTCATTGTGATAGGATTTTGTGAAAACAGTAGGATCAAGTGAACCGGGTTTGAAGCCTTTCTTCATGAGGAATTCCTTTAATGTATCATACCACGCCCGAGGGCTTGCTTGAGGACATAGAGTGCCTTTTTGAGTCTGAAGACTTTGTCAGGATGCTTCGGGTCTTCAAAACCTGGGGGTTGAGCAACATATACTTCTTCCTCAAGCTTACCATTGAGGAATGTACTTTTCACATCCATTTGATAGAGAGTAATATTGGGATGGTTAGCATAAGCAAGCAATATACTAATACGTCCATTTTGCATCATGATTTCTTGTACCTTTTACTTTGTTCTTGTCCATTATTCAAAATAGTTATGCAATTCTTATGCCTTTTTCTCTCTGAATATGCAAGGAACATCACAATGAGGGAAATATCTCGAAACCGGGATTCTGGACCGGAAAACGGAAGAATAGGCAGAGAAATCACCACACTCCAAATGACCTGAAATTTCACGGAGAATACTTTTGGAATATTTAACAATTTCCGGAACAAAAATACACAAGAGGAGGGCTGCCAGTTGGGCACAAGCCAACAGGGCGCGGCCTAGCCCCTTGTCGCACCCAGATGGCTTGTGGGGCCCCTACTGGCCCTCCGACGTCCATTTTCTCCTATATAGTGTGTTTTACCCTACAAAATCAAGAGATTACTTTCGGGATGAAGCGCCGCCATCTCGAGGCGGAAACCTAGGTAGAGGCCCTTTTCTCTCCGGCATTGTGATTCTGCCAGGGGAATTTCCCTCCGGGAGGGGGAGATCGAAGCCATCGTCATCACCAATGCTTCCTCCTCCGTGGGAGAACCAATCTTCGTCAACATAAACACCAGCACCATCTCATCTCCAACCCTATTTCATCTCTTGTATTCGATCTTTGTCTCAAAACCTTAGATTGGTACATGTAGGTTGCTAGTAGTGTTGATTACATCTTGTAGTTGATGCTTGTTGGATTAATTGGTGAAATATATTATGTTCAGATCCTTTGTCACCATCATTATACCTCTAATCTTGAACATATTGATGACGTGTGAGTAGTTACTATTGTTCCTAAGGACATGGGATAAGTCTTGTCACAAGTAATCATGTGAAATTGGCATTCATTCGATATTTTGATGATATGTATGTTGTTGCTTCTCTTAGTGGTGTCATGTGAATGTCGACTACATGACACTTCACCATGTTATGGGCCTAAGGGAAGGCATTGTGGAGTAACAAGTAGATGATGGGTTGCGAGAGTGACAGAAGCTTAAACCCCAATTTACGTGTTACTTCATAAGGGGCTGATTTGGATCCACACATTTCATGCTATGGTTAGATTTATCTTAATTCTTCTCTCGTAGTTGCAGATGCTTGCACGAGGGGGTAATCATAAGTGGGTTGTCTGTTCAAGTAAGAACAACACCTTAGCACCGGTTCACCCACATATCAAATTATCAAAGTAGCAAACGCGAATCAATTCAACATGATGAACATGACTAAATAAAAATCCCCATGTGTTCTCGGGAGCACTTTCTTCATATAAGAACACTTTCCGGCCTGTCCTTTGCTATAAAAAGGATTGGGCTACCTTGCTGCACCTTAGTTACTATTGTTACTTGTCACTTGTTACAAAATATCTTGTTGCAAAACTATCTACTACTGTCACTAATAGCACTTGCAGAGAATACCTTGCTGAAAACTGCCTATCATTTCCTTCTGCTCCTTGTTGGGTTTGAGTCTCTTACTTATTGAAAGAACTATGATTGATCCCCTATAATTGTGGGTCATTGCTACGGCAACAAAATTCCTTCCCGGCAACGCCAGAAATTCTTCTTGCTACTTCTCTTGTTTGCGTCGGTTTTTCCCTTGAAGAGGAAAGGGTGATGCAGCACAGGAGCAGTAAGTATTTCCCTCAATTTGAGAACCAAGGTATCGATCCAAAAGGAGGGTCTCGTCAAGTCCAGAGTACCTGCGCAAACACAAACAAGCTTGCACCCAACGCTTCAAAGGGGTTGTCAATCCCTTCAAGATTGTTTGCAAAGTGAGATCTGAAGGCAGAAAGTGCAACGAAGTAAAAAGTGTAAGGCTAAAAATATGGTGTGGAGTAGACCCTAGGGGCCATAGTGTTCACTAGAGGCTTCTCTCAAAATAGCAAATATCACGGTGGGTGAACAAATTACTGTCGAGCAATTGATAGAACCGCGCAAAGTCATGACGATATCTAAGGCAATGATCATACATATAGGCATCACATCCGAGACAAGTAGACTGGTACTTTCTGCATCTACTACTATTACTCCACACATCGACCGCTATCCAACATGCATCTAGTGTATTGAGTTCATGTTGAACAGAGTAACGCCTTAAGCAAGATGACATGATGTAGAGGGATAATCTCAAACCAATGATGAAAACCCCATCTTTTTACCCTTGATGGCAACAACACGATGCGTGCCTTGCTACCCCTTCTGTCACTGGGTGAGGTCACTGCACGGTATGAACCCAAAACCAAGCACTTCTCCCATTGCAAGAATCATAGATCGAGTTGGCCAGACAAAACCCACAACTCGAAGAGAATTACGAGGATATGAAATCATGCATAAGAGAGATCAGAAGAAACTCAAATAAGATTCATAGATAATCTGATCATAAATCCACAATTCATCGGATCTCGACAACCACACCGCAAAATAAGATTACATCGGATAGATCTCCATGAACATCATGGAGAACTTTGTATGGAAGATCCAAGAGAGAGAAGAAGCCATCTAGTTACTAGCTATGGACCCGTAGGTCTATGGTGAACTACTCACGCATTATCGGAGAGGTCATGGTGTTGATGAACAAGCCCCCCGTATCCCAATCTCCCCTCCGGCAGGGCATCAGAACGTGCCCCAGATGGGATCTTGCGGAGACATAAGCTTGCGGCGGCGGAAAAGTAATTTCGATGATCTCCTGATTTTTTGGGATTTTTAGGGAATTTATAGGCGCAACCCCTAGGTCAGGGGGCGCTCAGGGGGCCCACAAGCCTATGGGCCGCTGCCTCCCCCTTGGTCGCGGGGTGGGGGCTTGTTGGGCCCCTGAGGCTCCCTTGCCTTGGCTCTCAAGCTTCCCGATCTTCTTCTGTTACGAAAAAAATCTTTTCGGGGATTTTCTTCCGTTTGGACTCCGTTTCAAAATCTCCTGTGAAAGGGGTCAAAAACATGGAAAAAACAAGAACTCACACTTGGCACTGAGTTAATAAGTTAGTCCCAAAAAATATATAAAAGGCATGCAAAACATCCAAAGTTTGACAAGATAATAGCATGAAACCATAAAAAATTATAGATACGTTGGAGACGTATCAGTCACATATACGAATAGCTTCAAGTCTAGCAACAGGTGCAAAAGTTACATCAAAGTCAATTCCTTCAACCTGTGTGTAGCCTTGGCCTACAAGTCGTGCCTTCTTTCTCACAACTTGACCATCCTCATCTTGCTTGTTTCAATAGATCCACTTGGTGCCGATTATATTGTGCTTGTGAGGATCACGTATTTTGACGAGTTCCCATACGTCATTTAGTTTGAACTAAAGAAGTTCATCTTGCATGGCTTGAATCCATTCAGGTTCCATGAAGGCTTCAGCAACGGACACATTGATGTCATCGAGGATTTTGTCAATTTCCACTTCATTTCCAATCCTCGGATGTGTTGGTTGAAGACTTTGGTTGGGCTGAGGAATTTGATCTGGAGCATTTTTGTCAGGTGCACCCGCTTGAATTTCATCATTGTTGGGGATGACTTCTTCAACATTGGGTTGTTCCTCAGTAGGAATGATATCTTCAATAGCTTTGTGCTTAATAGCTTCCCGAGAAATCAATTTATCTGGCGCAGGAGGAAGTTGCTCTCTTTCCGAGCCATTAGTTTCATCAAACCGCATATCTACAGTTTCAACGACCTTGTTGTGATAGGTGTTGAAGACTCTGTAGGTGTGCGAGTCCTTTTTGTAACCAAGCACAAAACCCTCATCTGCTTTAGGTGCAAACTTTGAGCTATGGCGAGGATCTCTAATCCAACATCTTGCACTGAACACTTTGAAATGACTTACATTGGGTTTCTTGTCAGTGAGGAGTTCATATGAGGTTTTCTTGAGGAATTTGTGAAGATATACACTGTTGATGATGTGGCAGGCAGTGTTGATTGCCTCAGGCTAGAAGCGATGAGGAGTCTGATATTCTTCAAGCATAGTCCGTGCCCATTTCAAGCAGAGTCCCGTTCTTGCATTTGACGACGCCATTCTATTGAGGAGTATAAGGAGCAGACAATTCGTGTGCAATACCAAGTTCATCAAGATAGTCATCAAGGCCTGTATTCTTGAATTTTGTCCCATTGTCACTCCTGGTGTGTTTGATCTTAACATCGAAGTTTGTTGAGGCCCTTGAGGAAAATTATTTGAAGACTTCCTCCACTTTAGTTTTGTAAGCAATGATGTGTACCCAAGTATAACGAGAATAGTCATCAACGATGACAAAGCCATATAGAGATGTTGCATTGGTTAGAGTAGCATAATGGGTAGGTCGAATGAGATCCATATGAAGCAATTCAAACGGACGAGTAGTAGTCATGATAGTCTTCGAGGGGTGTTTGGATTTGGTCATTTTTTTAAACTCACAAGCACCGCAGAGATGGTCCTTGAGGAATTTGATGGTTTCGATGCCAATGACATGCTTCTTCTTCGCTAGTGTGTGCAAATTCCTCATGCCTGCATGACCAAGTCATCGATGTCATAGCCAGCCTTCTGAGGTTTTTGCTAGTAGACACATGGCTGGTTGAGGACATGTAGAGAAGTCAACAATATACAAGGCTGCTCTCCTGAAGCCTTCGAAGACTTCGGATTTGTCAGATTCCATGATGACTACACATCTATATTTTTCGAAGATGACAATCATATCAAGATCACAAAGCATTGAGACTGACATGAGGTTAAACCCAAGGGGTTCGACAAGCATGACTGTGTCCATGTGTCGATCCTTAGAGATAGCCACTTTACCAAGTCCCAATACCTTGCTTTTACCTTTGTTAGCGTAGGTGATATGCTTCAGTGGTGATGGAGTCAGTGGGATATTCATCAATAAGCTTTTATCGCCAGTCATGTGATTTGTACATCCACTTTTAAGAACCCACTCTGTGTTCTTGGGTTGATCATCCCGCAAATGAGTTAGTACATCTTACCATCACATATGCTTCAGATTTTAAGAATGTGATATCAATTTCATCAGACTTGAATTTCATCACAAACAGTAAATTTGTGGACATAATGAGGACGAGTGAAATGTAGATCATTTCATCATGTTTTAGCTTGCATCCTATCAAGCAATTTCCTCAGGTCTCTGATGTCTACTATGCAACCTTCTCCTTGTAGACGTTGTTGGGCCTCCAAGTGCAGAGGTTTGTAGGACAGTAGCAATTTTCCCTCAAGTGGGTGACCTAAGGTTTATCAACCCGCGGGAAGCATAAGATGAAGATGGTCTCTCTCAAGCAACCCTGCAACCAAATAACAAAGAGTCTCTTGTGTCCCCAACACACCCAATACAATGGTAAATTGTATAGGTGCACTAGTTCGGCGAAGAGATGGTGATACAAGTGCAATATGGATGGTAGATATAGGTTTTTGTAATCTGAAATTACAAAAACAGCAAGGTAACTAGTAACAAAAGTGAGCACGAACGGTATTGCAATGCGTGGAAACAAGGCCTAGGGTTCATACTTTCACTAGTGAAGTTCTCTCAACAATGATAACATAATTGGATCATATAACTAGCCCTCAACATGCAACAAAGAGTCACTCCAAAGTCACTAATAGCGGAGAACAAACGAAGAGATTATTGTCGGGTATGAAACCACCACAAAGTTATTCTTTCTGATCGATCTATTCAAGAGTCCGTAGTAAAATAACACTAAGCTATTCTTTCCGTTCGATCCATCATAGAGTTCGTACTAGAATAACACCTTAAGATACATATCAACCAAGACCCTAATGTCACCTAGATACTCCATTGTCACCTCAAGTATCCGTGGGCATGATTATATGATATGCATCACACAATCTCAGAATCATCTATTCAACCAACACATAGAACTTCAAAGAGTGCCCCTAAGTTTCTACCGGAGAGTCAAAACGTGTGCCAACCCATATGCATAGGTTCCCAATGTTACGAAACCCGCAAGTTGATCACCAAAACATACATCGAGTACTCACATGAATATCCAAACGTGTGCCAACCCATATGCATAGGTTCCCAATGTCACAAACCCGCAAGTTGATCACCACAGATAGACACGTGCAAGACATACATCAAGTGTTCTCAAAGACTCAATCCGATAAGATAACTTCAAAGGGGAAACTCAATTCATTACAAGAAGGGAGAGGGGGAAGAACATCATAAGACCAACTATAGTAGGAAAGCCCACGGTACATCGAGATCAAGATATCTCAAGAACACGAGAGAGAGAGATCAAACACATAGCTACTGGTACATACCCTCAGCCCCGAGGGAGAACTGCTCCATCCTCGTCATGGAGATCGCCGGAATGATGAAGATGGCCACCGGAGATGGATTCCCCCTCCGGAAGGGTGCCGGAACGGGCTCCAGATTGGTTTTTGATGGCTACAGAGGCTTGCAGCGGCGGAACTCCCGATCTAGGTTTCTTTTGGGGGGTTTCTGTATTTATAGGAATTTATGGCGGTGGAATTACGTCGGTTGGGCCCACGAGGTGGTCACAAGCCTGGTAGGTGTGGCCTAGGGGGGGTCGCGCCTCCCGCGCTTGTGAATCCCTCGTGCCTCTTCTAGCCTTCTTCCAAACCTTCGGGGGTGTCTTTTGGTCCAAAAATATCATCGCAAAGTTTTATTCCATTTGGACTCTGCCTGAAAAAGGGTCAAAAACACGGAAAAACAGAAACTGGCACTTGGCACTGAGTTAATAGGTTAGTCCCAAAAAATATATACAATAGCATATTCATGCATATTAAACATCCAAAGTTCACAAGATAATAGCATGGAACCATAAAAAATTATAGATACGTTGGAGACGTATCAAGCATCCCCAAGCTTAACTCCTGCTCGTCCTCGAGTAGGGAAGTGATAAAGACTGAATTTTTGATGTGGAATGCTACCTAACATATTTGTCCATTGTAACTTATTTCTTGTGGCATGAATGTTTAGATCCGTAAGATTCAAAAAAATAGTTTACTATTGACATGGAAACAATAATACCTCAAGCAAACTAGCAAAGTAATCATGAACTTTCGAAATAACAAGGCCAAAGAAAGTTATCCCTACAAAATCATATAGTCTGGCTATGCTCCATCATCCCCACACAACGAATTTAAATCATGCACAACCCCGGTATTGGCCAAGTAATTGATTTTGCACTCTTACTTTCTCAAACTTTTTAAACTCTCACGCAATACATGAGCGTGAGCCATGAATATAGCACTATAGCTGGAATAGACTGTGGTGGAGATTGTGAGGCAAAAAGGAGGAGATGGTCACATTGACTCGGCGTATTAATGGGCTATGGAGATGACCATCAATAGATATCAATGTGAATGAGTAGGGATTGCCAAGCAACGGATGCACAAGAGCTATAAGTGTGTGAAAGCTCAAAAGGAAAACTAGTGGGTGTGCACCCAACTTGCTTTCTCACGAAGACCTAGGGCAATTTTGAGGAAGCCCATCATTGGAATATACAAGCCAAGTTATATAATGAAACTTCCCACTAGTATATGGAAGTGTCAAAACAAGAGACTCTCTATCATGAAGAACATGGTGCTTTTTGAAGCACAAGTGTGGAAAAAGATAGTAGCATTGTCCCTTCTCTATTTTTCTCTTTTTTTTGTTTGGGCTCTTTGGCCTCTTTTCATACTTATTTTTTTGGTGGGCATCTTTGGCCTCTTTTTTTATTTACTCACATGGGACAATGCTCTAATAATGATGATCATCACACTTTGATTTACTTACAACTCAATACTGAACAATGATGACTCTATATGAAATGGCTCCGGCGGTGTACTGGGATGTGCAACAATCTAGCTTAGCGTATGACGTTGAAACATCTCGCTAGCTATCTTACGATCATGCAATGGCAATATGAAAGTGATGGCACATATCATGAGACGGAACAGTGGGAGTTGCGTGGCAATATATCTCGGAATGGCTATGAAAATGCCATAATAGGTAGGTATGGTGGCTGTTTTGAGGAAGGTATATGGTGGGTTTGTGCACCGGCGAAAGTTGCGCGGTACTAGAGAGACTAGCAATGGTGGAAGGTGAAAGTGCATCTATACCATGGACTCACATTAGTCATGAAGAACTCATATACTTATTGCGAAAGTTTTTATTAGTAATCAAAACAAAGTGCTAAATGCATACTCCAAGGGGAAGGTTTGGTAGGCGTTAACCATCGCGCGATCCCGACCGCCACACAAAGGATGACAGTCAATAAATCAATTATGCTCCGACTTCCTAACATAGCGGTTCACCATACGTTCATGCTACGGGAATCACTAAGTTCAACACAAGTATTTCTATATTCACAACACCCTACTAGCATAACTCTAATATTACCATATCCATATCTCAAAACCAATTGAGAGGAATCAAACTTCTCTTACTAATCAATGCACATGAATATGAAGGTTTCTATCCTCTTTGGATGCCTATCATATTAGGACTACATTCATAACCTAAGCAAGGTACCATGCTGTTTAAGACTCTCAAAATGATCTAAGTGAAGCACGAGAGTTCAACTAGGTCTATAAAATAGAACCATTGCAATGCTCTTCAAAGATATAAGTGAAGCACTAGAGCAAAAGACAAACTACTCCAAAAGATACAAGTGAAGCTCAATGAGTAGTTGAACAACTATTTGGCTATGTGGATACTCTCCCATCTAATAATTTCAGATCCTAAGTACCTTATTCTAACAAAATAAAATGATGCTCGAAGCAAAACACATATCATGTGGTGAATAAAATTATAGCCCCAAGTAAAGTTACCGATGGATTGAAGACGAAAGAGGGGATGCCTTCCCGGGGCATCCCCAAGCTTAGGCTTTTTGGTATCCTTGAATATGGCTTGGGATGCCATGGGCATCCCCAAGCTTAGGATCTTTCCACTCCTTGTTCCATAGTCCATCTAAACTCTACCCAAAACTTGAAAACTTCACAACACAAAACTTAACGGAACTTCGTGAGATGGGTTAGTATGATAACGAGCAAATCAATCACTTGGGTACTATCAAAACAAGACTCATAATTATTTTCACACAGTGCCTACTGTATCTTACTATTTCCACAATTTATATTACTCAAAATAATCTATGGAAACACCAAAACAAGCAAACTATGTATTGAAAACAGAATCTGTCAAAAACAGAACAGTCTGTAATGATCTGAATGAGAATCATACTTCTGCACCTCCAACAATTCTGAAAAATTACGAAATTTTGGCAATTGGCATACCAACCAGCAGAAAAAAGAATCAACTCAAAAGCTATTTCTGGATAAAAATGAAAAATAATTTCGTGAGCGAAAAGTTTTTGTCTTTTTCTAGCAGGATCAAACAACCATCACGAAACTAGTCATAAAGGTTTTACTTGGCTCCAACACAAAAAGAAACGCAAAAGACACAATAATAACAGAATTATGATGTTGTGGATAAAACAAAACACACAGCAAAAAAGCAAAAATAAATTCATTGGGCTGCCTGCCAACAAGCGCTATTTTTTAACGCCTTTTAGCTAGGCATTGATTTCAATGATGCTCACATAAAAGGTAAGGATTGAAATACAACGAGAGCATCATGGAGCATATGGCTAGCACATTTAAGTCTAACCCACTTCCTATGCATAGGGATTTTGTGAACAAACAACTTGTTGGAGCAAGAATAACCTAGCATAGGAAGGCAAAACAAGCATAGCTTCAAAAATTTCAACACATGGAGAGGAACCTTAATACTATTGCAATAAGTAGAAGCATATGATCCTATCTCATAGTAATTTTCAGTAGCATCATGAATGAATTCAACAATATAAACATCACCTAATGCTTTCTTTTCATGATCTACAAGCATAGGAATTTTACTACTCTCCACACAAGGAAATCTATTCTCAAGAATAGTAGTGGGAGTATTGTAAAAGACTTGAGCACTACAAATTGTGTCCACAATGAAAAAGCAAGGTTTAGCCTAGGGGTTCTCGAGAGTATGACAAGTTTTATCATCCCTCTTCTTGATAGCATAAGTATCCTCACAATAATGATCATATATAGGGGGCATACTTTCATCAAAATGATTTTGATCATTCAAAGTGGAAGAACTAAAAAGATCATATTCATCAAATATAGCATCCCCAAGCTTGTGGCTTTGCATATCATTAGCATCATGGGTATTCAAAGAATTCATGCTAACAACATTGCAATCATGCTCATCATTCACATATTCTATGCTAAGCATTCTATGTAATTCTTCTTTCAACACTTGAGCACAATTTTCCTTCCCATCATGCTCACGAAAGACATTAAAAAGATGGAGCATATGAGGCATCCTCAATTCCATTTTTTTGTAGTTTTCTAGAGAAAGAACAACAAACAAAAAGATTCGATTGCAAGATCTAAAGATATACCTTCAAGCGCTAACCTCCCCGGCAACGGCGCCAGAAAAGAGCTTGATGTCTACTACACAACCTTCTCCTTGTAGACTTTGTTGGGCCTCCAAGTGCAGAGGTTTGTAGGACAGTAGAAATTTTGCCTCAAGTGCGTGACTTAGGTTTATCAATCCACGGGAGGCGTAGGATGAAGATGGTCTCTCTCAAGCAACCCTGCAACCAAATAACAAAGAGTCTCTTGTGTCCCCAACACACCCAATACAATGGTAAATTGTATAGGTGCACTAGTTCGGCGAAGAGATGGTGATACAAGTGCAATATGGATGGTAGATATATGTTTTTGTAATCTAAAATTACAAAAATAGCAAGGTAACTAGTAACAAAAGTGAGCACGAACGGTATTGCAATGCGTGGAAACAAGGCCTAGGGTTCATACTTTCACTAGTGAAGTTCTCTCAACAATGATAACATAAGTGGATCATATAACTAGCCCTCAACATGCAACAAAGAGTCACTCCAAAGTCACTAATAGCGGAGAACAAACGAAGAGATTATTGTCCGGTAGGAAACCACCACAAAGTTATTCTTTATGATCGATCTATTCCAGAGTCCGTAGTAAAATAACACTAAGCTATTCTTTCCGTTCGATCCATCATAGAGTTCGTACTAGAATAACACCTTAAGATACATATCAACCAAGATCCTAATGTCACCTAGATACTCCATTGTCACCTCAAGTATCCGTGGGCATGATTATATGATATGCATCACACAATCTCAGAATCATCTATTCAACCAACACATAGAACTTCAAAGAGTGCCCCTAAGTTTCTATCGGAGAGTCAAAACGTGTGCCAACCCATATGCATAGGTTCCCAATGTTACGAAACCCGCAAGTTGATCACCAAAACATACATCGAGTACTCACATGAATAGCCAAACATGTTCCAACCCATATGCATAGGTTCCCAATGTCACAAACCCGCAAGTTGATCACCACAGATAGACACGTGCAAGACATACATCAAGTGTTCTCAAAGACTCAATACGATAAGATAACTTCAAAGGGAAAACTCAATTCATTACAAGAAGGGAGAGGGGGAAGAACATCATAAGATCCAACTATAGTAGCAAAGCCCGCGATACATCAAGATCAAGACATCTCAAGAACACGAGAGAGAGAGAGATCAAACACATAGCTACTGGTACATACCCTCAGCCCCGAGGGAGAACTACTCCCTCCTCGTCGTGGAGATCGCCGGGATGATGAAGATGGCCACCCGAGATGGATTCCCCCTCCGGCAGGGTGCCGAAACGGGCTCCAGATTGGTTTTTGGTGGCTACAGAGGCTTGCGGCCGCGGAACTCCCGATCTAGATTTCTTTTTGGGGGTTTCTGTATTTATAGGAATTTATGGCGGTGGAATTACATCGGTTGGGCCCACGAGGAGGTCACAAGCGTGGTAGGTGCAGCCTAGGGGGGGGGGGGTCGCACCTCCGGGGCTTGTGACTCCCTCGTGGCTCTTCTGGCCTTCTTTCAAACCTTCGGGGGTATCTTTTGGTCCAAAACAATTATCGCAAAGTTCTATTCCATTTGGACTCCGTCTAAAAAAGGGTCAAAAACACGGAAAAAACAGAAACTGGCACTTGGCACTGAGTTAATAGGTTAGTCCCAAAAAATATATAAAATAGCATATTCATGGATATAAAACATCCAAAGTTGACAAGATAATAGCATGGAACCATCAAAAATTGTAGATACGTTGGAGACGTATCAGTCTACAGCAAATTCTTCAGATGATGACTTTCATTTGGAGACATGACGTGCAAAAGTGATTAGTTCGACTTCTTCACCACCCACATCTGAAGGGGTGGAAAAGAGTTCATCATCCTACGAGCACCATATGAGAATGGAGGCATTGAAGCTAATGCACTTCTTTTCACAGTAGGGGGTTAGAGTACTCAAATGAATAGGCAGAGAAATTCTTTGAGGACTTATGAACATAGTGATTTGAAGAATAGTGCACATATTCCTGTCCCTTGTAGTTTCCCTGCATATCAGAAGCATTAATGCGAGTACAAGCATAATTTTGACCATTTCAAGAATTTGGTCCTCTTGAAGACTTTGGTCCACCTGAGGAATTTGATCTGGGGTTCCTGTTCTTCGGAGGTGGTGTCATGAAGACATTCACATGAAGACTTTCCAAGCAGCTTTTGGGAACCCAGATTTTCCTCAGGGGAGGTCCATTCCTATAGTTAGTTCCAACATAGCAAGCAAATACTTCACCAGATTGATTTTTGAACAGTTTATAGTTGGAGTCAAATGACTCATCAGAGGAATAAGAAATTTCACATGCAAAGTCTGTTAGAGTGGATGGATCAATGGGAGGCCCTTTAGTAGCAACCCATGAGGTTTTGGGGTACTGCTCAGGTTTCCAGTATGAACCATCGACGTTCAGTTTCCTCTCAAAGGCAATGCCCTCTTTCCTCGGGTTCTTGTTCAGAATCTGCTTCTTGAGCACATCGCAAAGGTTTTGTTTCCCTTTGAGACTTTTGTATATGTATGTCACATACAATTCCTTCAATCCTGCATTTTCGTCAGTAGCATTGGTGGTTTCCTCAAGTGAGAATTTGATACCACATGAACAGTTGAAGAATTTGTAGCGATAGAAGCGTTTGAGGTTTCATGTGAAGAATTAGCAGTTTTACGTTCGATGCATTTCAGACATGGTGGAATGAATTCTTCCCGAGCGGCACTGATCTGTTGAGCAACCAATGAATCATTTTCCATTCGAAGATCATCATGGGACATTTTCAACTTCTCAAGATCAAGCTTCCTTTGAAGGAATTCATAGGAAAGCTTCTCATGATCAGCCAAGAGTGTACCCTAACAATCTTGAAGACTATCAAATCTAGAACGAAGACTTTGAACATCTTCATTGAGAATTTGAGTACGATTCATTTCATCATTCAACGGATCATCGCTTTTGTCTAGCAGTTTCTGAAGCTTTTCAATAGCACTTTGTTGCTTAGTGTCAATGTTGGCAAGTTTATAGTAACTTGGTTTTTGATAATCATCAGGTTCACAGTCACTAGAATTAGAGGAGGATGTGTGGCTTGGTACCTTTGAACCTTTTGCCATGAAGCAATAGGTGGGAGCGAAGTCGTCATCATATTCATCAGTGTTGTTGACATTGTCATTTTCTTCAAGGTTGAAGATCGACTTGCTCACGAATGTGGTAGCAAGTGCAAGACTAGCCACACCAGATTCTGACTCCACTTGAGAACTTTCCTCTTCATCACATTCCTTGGATTCTTCTTCACAATCCATTTCTTTGCCAATGAGTGCCTGAGCCTTTCTGAAACTGGTCTTCTTGTGCGATGGGGACTTTGAAGATTTCTTCTTTTTCTTCGAGTCGTCAGAACTTTCATCCTTGTATTTCTTATTTCTTGATTCCTTCACCTAGCAAGGACAGTCAGCAATGTAGTGACCAGATTTCTTGCATTTGTGGCAGGTTCTTTTCTTGTAGTCCTCACATGAAGATTCCGATTTCCTCATATCTTTTCTTGAAGACTTTCCAAACTGGTCACGCTTTGTGAACTTCTGGAATTTCCTCACGAGCATAGCAAGTTCCTGCCCAAGTGCTTCAGGGTCACCAAGACTGCAGTCAGATTCTTTTTCTTCAGATGAGGAAACAGCCTTTGCCTTCAGCACACGAGGTCTTGAAGAGCTTGGTCCATATAGGTATCTCTTTTTCTTCTTGTTGGAATTCATGAGTATTGAGTCTCTCAAGTATATCTTCCGGTTCAAGCATCTTGTAGTCTCTTCGTTCTTGGATCATTAAGATAACGTAGCAGTTTCTTCACAACTTCATGGTCAATGATGTCTCTATCTCCCAGAGCTTGCAATTCATTTGAGATGTCACTGAGGTGATCAAAGGTGTCTTGGCAACTTTCATTATCAAGCCTCTTGAAACGGTTGAAGAGATTGTGAAGAACATCAACACGAGAGTCACGCTATGTTGAGACTCCCTCATTGACTTTGGATACCCTATCCCAGATAAGCTTCGCT
The DNA here is from genome assembly GCF_904849725.1 of Hordeum vulgare subsp. vulgare. Classification (NCBI taxonomy): domain Eukaryota; kingdom Viridiplantae; phylum Streptophyta; class Magnoliopsida; order Poales; family Poaceae; genus Hordeum; species Hordeum vulgare. The sequence goes on along the minus strand of NC_058518.1, from coordinate 126,012,450 downwards.
GAGCCCAAAGCACTAACTCTGCCATACTTACCTTTGCTTAGATAGGCACATATGATATTCTTCGCCTGTGAGTCGAGTTGCTTGAACTTCTTCACATCAGCGACAAAGATAATTGCAGTGATGGAGGGAACACCATTTTCCACAATGTACCCGAGATCGTTGTCAATTGCTTGAAGATGCATTTGCATCTTGGTCTTCAAGTAGGGGGGGTCCTTTCCTTTGAAGGTAGGACAACCTGCAGTAGCCTTGATCATACCTCCGGTCGACATAATTAAAATTCCAGGCGGTTAAACCAAAATCACACAGAACAAGGGAGTACCTTGCTCTGATACCAATTGAAAGGGCGTGAATTGGAGATTTTTACAAATTCATCACTTAGGAAATTCCTAGTGAGGAAAGTCTTCAATCATGAACCGAGTGCAGCAGAAATAGTACTTAAACAAATATGCAAAACCGATTACAGCTAAGTACTCAGAGTTAATTGACAGGGTCGGTTTGCACAAGTCACGTAGATAGGATAAGCAAGTGATGAATAACTTAGGTGAAGAATTCATAGAAATTCTTCAGTCAAATTCTTCAAACAATATAGATCAAAGTCTTCAACATGAAATTGAGGAAATGAAAAGAGTTCAAGACATAAAACCAATAGCTCGATGAAGACAGTGGTTGATGACCCAGTTCCAACTGTCGTGATAGTTGTACGTCTGGTTTGGAGCGGCTTGGTATTGAAACCAAAGGACACACAATCCCGGGACACACGGTCCCTATGGTATTTTCCTTGAGCTAAGGACACACAGTCCTCGCCCAACACTGATGGTAAGTCTTCAGGGCATACTTACAAACCCTCACAAACTCGGTCACCCGGCGATCCACAATTGACTGCTGGATGCTCTACCATGACGCCTAACCGTATGGAGGATGCATAGTCCTCAAAGGTAACAAGCGTCAGTTCCACACAGGAATAACTTCTTCAGTGATGCTCAATCACTTTGCTTTTGGTTTTGGTTTGGGTATTTGGGGTATTTCCTCACTTGATGATTTTCTCTCAAAGTCCTCGAGGAATTGGGTTGGTCTAAATGACAAGTGTCAGTTTCTCTCGGAGGAGCCAACTAGCTAGTGGTTGTGCACAATTATAGTCTTAAAGATACATATTTTTCGTGTGTAACATATTCCTTGTGTTGACTCTATCATGTAACAATAGCCATAAGAAGATAATATGTCTTGGTATGCATGTTGCCTTCCACATCTGCTTAAAAATGCTGTGTGCTTTTGTTGAGCAATGATGTTTTGTACATCTTTTTAGCTGAGCAGTGTTGTCCCATCCATCTGTAAGACCAAACATCCTTTTCATTTGGTACACCTCTATTGTCAAGCAGTTCCCAAAGCTCATTGAATTGTCGGTATGATTGGATTGATAGAGGCATGTGGAAACAATTGTCCCGTTCTTGCGCTTGTATCTCGGTAATGAGAAATTTTTGGTGATAGCATAGGAGTATAGTTCAGGGTATTTCTCTTGAAGTGGTATATGCTACCATCTATCATACCAAAGCAAAATTGTGTTCCCCATTCCTGCTGTGCAAATGGCTTGTTGCTTGAATATTGGGAGAAATTTGAGTATAGCCTTCCACTAGAATGAACCTTTTGATCTCTCTCCTGGTAATTGATTTTGATAATAGGTCTCCCAAATAATATTCACCCATGGAATATTTTCCTTATTGAAAAACTTGTGGAGAAATTTCATCAGAAGTGCTTTGTTGTGATCATTAATATCTAGCACTCCTTGACCCCATGAGATTTGGGTTTGCTGATTTGTTCCCAAGAAATGGGTATAGCCCCTGTGTCCATAGTACCATACTTTCTCCAGAAGCAGTTCATGAGGTAGCTATTGATTTGTTTTACCACATTCAATGGGATCATCAAAGTGCACATGGTAAATGTTGGCATGCTGGAGAAGACAGATTTGATGAGAATGAGTTTATCTCCAGATGATAGGAGAGTAGAGCACCCTAGTAATCTTGCTTCTATTTTCTTGAGCATATGAAAGTGATCTTCCACTTTTGGCTTGCATAGTCCTATCAAGTTCCATATATGAATGAGGAAATGTTCCAATGATACATCCTGGTAGGTTTGATAGAAAATCATCTTATCTGCATGGGTGTTAAGAGAAATCGTGGTTGATTTGGAGTAATTGACCTTTAGCCGAGTGTATTCACCAAAGTGGAGTGGCAGATTTTTAATATCTAGCAGTTGTCTACTATCTGCCTTTGCAACCAATATGGTGTAATATCATATTGTATGATAGGATAATCTAGGCAAGATGCATGAATGAGGGGTGAATCTATTAATGCATTATCCATGGCCTCATTGAGCATGGTTTGTAGCATATCAGCTGCAAGCACAAATATGAGGGGAGATAGGGGATCCCCTTGTCTGGCATCTTTCTTGAATATGAGTTGATCTCCTAGGATATCATTCAGTAAGATAGATGAGAAACCAGTCCCATAAGTTTTTTTTAATCCATTGGATACATTTGGTACCAAAACCTTTTGCTTCAAGAATTTGAATGATGGTATTATGATTAAGCATATCAAAAGCCTTTTCAAAATCCAATTTAAAAAGGATAAGTTCCTTTGTGCTATGATTGCATTGATGCACATACTCATATGCCCATGCTAGACAGTCTTGGATGCATGTGTTGATAAGAAATCCATACATATTTTTGTGGACCATCTTGAGAATGACCTTTTAGAGTGTGTTGGCTAATAGTTTTTGTGATGATCTTTAGGATGCAGTTCAGTAATGAAATGGGTCTGAATTCACATGGTTTGTTGGCTGAATCAATCTCTGGGATGAGAGTTATGAATGAGTAATTGATGCTCTGGAAGTTTACTTTGCCTACATGAAAGTCCTCAATCAGAGTATAGAAATCAGGTGCTATGACCTTCCAGGATTTTTTTAGAAAGGTAGCATTAAATTCATCTGGTCCTGGTGACTTGTATGCTTGCATATGTTTAATAATCGTGTCTATTTCCTCTTTGGTGAATGGTATTTCAAGTTCCTCAAGTCCTTCAAGTGGCTGGAGGAGGTGATGCAGCAGGAGAGGGTTTTGGGATTGAGTAGTGGTGCCCATCCTATTCTTGAATGATCCGAGGAGGATGGCAGCTTTAACTTCATGCTCAAATTGTTCAATATCATTCCCATCTCTTAGCATGGAGATGCAGTTGTTTTTGAATTTAATAGTGGCTTTAGCTTGGAAGTACTTGGTGTTTGCTTCTGCCGTCTTGATTTTTGTGATGGTGGCCCTTTGTTTCCAATAAGTTTTCTGGTGTTTGATGACGAGATGATGTATATACTTCTCGCACCTCGTTGGTTACCCCAAGTGGAAGGTTGAGATGTACTCAGCAGCAAGTTTTTCCTCACATGGGAACTATAAGGTTTATCGAACCACGAGGACTCCTAGGCTCAACAAGTAGGTGTCTCCCACCCTAGCGCTAGCAGAAGACGTGGACATGCACACAGAACAAATAACTTTGCTCCCAACTGAAAATGATCGAGATGGACCTAGAGGGGGGGGGTGAATAGGTACAATTCCAAATTTTAATAGTTACTTAGCAATTTTAGGCAATGGTGCGAAATATGAGAGTGAAACTAATAATTGCAAAGACAAAGAGTAAGCTATTTAGAGTAAAGTAAGGCAACCGGTAAACTATAATCAAATGCAAGTACGTAATAAGGATTAACACAAGTAGAGAGTTAGGGTTAGGGATAACCAAAAACTCCAAGAGAGACGAGGATGTATCCCGGTGTTCACTTCCTTCGAGGGAAGCTACGTCACCATTAGAGGGGCGGATGTTACCACGAAGGCACACCAACGCCACGAAGGCTCACCCTATTCTCCCTTTGAGACAACACCACGAAGGCATTTCTCAACCACTAGTGGTAAGCCTTGAGGTGGCTTCCAAACCTTCACAAACTTTTCAGGGGGTAATCAAAAAGGTTAGATTCCTCTCCAAAGACTCCTACCGCCTAGGAGTCTCCAACCTCCAAGAGTAACAAGATCACGGGGATTGCTCAAAACTTGCTCAAATCACAAATCGCTTTGGTGGAGAGGAGGAGAAGAAGACGATCTATCTTTTGATTGGAACAACACTCAAAGGGGCTCACAAATGCTCTTGGGATCTAAGTTTGGGTGTAGGCAAGAGTGAGTGAGGAAGAAGGTGTTCTTGTAAGTGTTCTTGCTGTGTTGGACCCCCTCTCACGAAGTGGGAGGGGGTATATATAGTGGGAAGACTAAAATAACCGTTGGGGTCACTTAAGTCTGACAGTGGTCGGACGTCCGACGGTTTCCGGACGTCCGACAGGCGTCGGGCGACCGAAGGAGTGTTCATATCAGTTGGCCACAGTGTAGTCGAACAGGGACGGTACGTCCGAAGAGAGGGTCAGATGTCCGAGAGTTCAGCTCTGTTCAAGGGCACCGGATTTTCGAAAGCGGTCGGACGTCCGACCCTCGGACGACAGGGGAAGGCCGGAAGTCCGAGGTATTTGAGTCTGGTGCAAGGTTCCGGTTTTCCGAAGTGGTCGGGCGTCCGATCCTCGGACGTCCGGAGGGAGCCGGATGTCCGAGACTTTGGCTCTGGTATAGGGTTCTGGATTTCCGAAGTGGTCGGGTGTCCGGCCCTCGGACGTCCGGAGGAAGCCGGATGTCCGAGGCATTGGTTCTGTTTTGAGATCAAAGCAGAGCAGTGGAGATGTGGTATGGGCAGAAAAGTAGAGGTGTAGTTTGAGCAAGTTCATCGCAAAACCCGTGATCCCCTCTTAATAGTGCGGGATCCCTATACTCAAGAATAGTAAATTAAAGGATAGGCTACATCATCTTTTCTCAATCCCGAGCCTTCTTGACATATAAGTCCTGATCTTCTCAAGCCACCTTGGCACATAATTCTCGATCTACTAAGAGTACTTTAAAAGCCATCCTGAGATACACTCAACAAATAAGATTAGTTTCCTATGTATGTGTTGTCATTAACACCAAAACTCGATTAAGGGCATGACTGCACTTTCAATCTCCCCCTTTTGGTAGTTGATGACAACATATACATAGCTCTCAAAAGATTTAACATACATTTAACTTTGGAGAGGTTTGGTACGGAGCTCCCCCTTAGTATGTGCACAGTAAAAATAACGGAGCTCCCCCTTAATGTGTGTGTCGAAGATATCATGTGACTTAGTAGAGATAATAGGTCATCATATGGCAACCGATCATCATATGAAGTAATAGAACAAAACATAATAACATACGATGATATCATAGCAATCACGACATTCATAGGTAGCCATACATAGTGCGTCACAGTCGTTTATCCATTACATTATTCAAACATGCAAATTGAGTTCAAAAGCTAAAACTCCAAAGACTAAAACTAGGATACATTACTCCCCCTTTGGCATCAAGTACCGAAAAGGGAGGCACGAGAAACGTCAACCATGCTCATAGATCATCAGCACCATCATCCTCATCATCCTCATCCTTAGGCAAGCCACTGCTACCAGCCTCGTCAAGAAAATCAGCCCACTCAGGACCAGATGGGAAGCCAAAATCAGAAGGAGGAATAGCAGGAATAGCCTCATCATCACTGACATCAAGAGTGCCCGAGTCTCTCAGACGAGCCTTGAGGGCATTCTTGGAGGAGATCAAGCGCGAAACCACATCGTGGTTCTGAGCACACTGGAAGGAGAACGCCTTCATCATGGCAGAATGGGCTTTGCCAATGAATTTGATAAAGCGACTAAGAGGGGCAGAGCTGGATGAAGGAGTGTCTGACCGGGAAGCAGCACGACGAGTGGAGGTGGATGGGGTTTTCCTAGGAGCATAGTCATCCGCCATATGAGTTGGGATGACCCACTTGTGGTGCGTGTGAGTAGGAGCAAGCGGGAAAGCAGCAATAAAGTTGATGAAAGCCTGGATGAAGGGGGCATGAGGGAAGGCTCGCTTGTATTGAAGACTAGCGAGCCGAATCTCATGCCACAAAAAATGAGGCACATTTAGCTTGCGCTTGGGAAAATCATGCAAGTGTGACATGATATCAATGCAGTAGCCGTTGTAGGTTCCCCTGTCACCCATCTTGGGGTAGATGGTGCGGATAAGGCATTGAAAAATGATAAAGTATGGAGACCGCCAGATAGACACTTGGTTGAGATCTTTTTGTTTTTCACCAGCATGAAGTTCATGATGTGGTTTGAGAAGAGAACCGCATGTCGCAATGGATTTGGGAGCATGGTTAGGGTCACTTTTGTGAATTTGGAAACCGGTGTCGGGAAAACCCATAGCGGCAACAAACTCCGCATAAGTGTCCCTAAACTCCGTATCAGAGGTCATCCAGCTAACGGAGTCATCAGAATGAAAGTAACAAGTGGCATAGAATTGGTGGATGGCGCCACTGTTAAAATCGCACTTAAAGGCAAGGGGAGAAGCTAGCCCCGAGGACTCAAGAAGCTCAATGGCACCCAGATATTTGAGTGCGGATGTGCTCAAGGTCAATGCAATGATGAACTGAAATGCCTTTAGGAACTATGACAGTAGAGAAAATGTCTGCTTGGACATTTGTGTGAAACCGTGAATCCAGAGAATCACGTTCAGCATCGAGTTGGTTGACATCTCTACGGAAAGTAAAGTAGGCGGATTTGGGTTTTTTGGTGAAGTCCGTGACTTCACGACCCAAGGAGGGAGGAGGCTCTAAGGAGATACGTTGATCATCACCTGGTGGCTGTTCAGGGGGAGGCGGTGGCATATATGAGGGCCTGCGAGTCCCCGGCTTCGGCACATTCTTCCGAACATCAACGTATTCAGCACGTTCCTCCGCTGCAAGCTCATCCTCGAAGTCAGAGCCATCAGACGAGGAGCTGGGTTGTGGAGGAGGACGCCGGGCGAGCCGTTTGAAGGGACGACGTGGTACATCGGGGTCATCCGACCCCATGCCAGGAGCGGCACGAGCGAATGAGCCAACAGAGTTCTTCCGGGCAGTGTGCTTAATCTTGGGCATGATTGGAAGGCCTACATGATTGGAAACCCAATGGGGAACGGTCACGGTCAAGACACATGAACGAACACATGAACTAGTGAGAAGGGGAACCAATCAAGAGGAAAATCGAGATTTACATGCAGATCGGAAGGAGAAAAGGATGGAATCAGCCAAGGGTATGGCCGGAAGAGGGATCCCGCGGAGGAAGAGGGCAACCGAAAGAAGGAATCGCGGGGTACAGCTCCTATGGCGGCTGGCGGCGGCTGTGGAGGGAGAGGGAGAGGGCGCGTGGTGGCTAGGGCAAGGCCTAGCCCGCGCCCCTCTATTTATAGAGGCTCACGATGGGTCGGACGTCCGGAGGGCATCAGCCGTCGGACGACCGAAAGGTGCCGAACGTCCGGAGTGTGTCAGCCATCGGACGTCCGAGAGGGAAGTAGACAGAGGCAATTTCTGGGATCTTGATGATGAGGTGATCTGACATGGTTTATCACAAGGGACACCCAACAGTGTTGCCTATAAGAACTATATATACTACTTGTGGGAGGTAGTTGATTTATGCATATTATAGGGTTAAAACAAAAATTATGATGTGAGTGCTAGTGTCTCCCCCTAAATGCATGCCGACATCAAGACAAGAACATAATGTGAGTGTGTGCATGTGTACAGGATTTCAAGTTATGTTATCAAACTCCAAGGTAGCAAGTTCACGCCTAAGTTGACAGAATCTTGCTACGCATAGTGGCTTGGTGAAAATATCAGTGAGCTACATGTCGGTACCCACATGAGCAATATCAATGTCACCCTTTTGCACATGGTCTCTCAAGAAATGATACCTAATATCAATGTGTTTTGTGCGAGGGTGATCAATGGGGTTCTCGGAGATCTTGATGGCACTTTCATTATCGCAGAGAAGAGGCACGTGTCGATAAGTGATGCCATAATCCTTTAGGTTTGCCTAATCTATAGCAGTTGGGTTGCACAGCTTGTGGCTGCAATATATTCGGCCTCGGCCGTGGAGAGAGAAACACAATTCTACTTTTTTGAGGACCAACTTACCAAGGAACGTCCAAGAAACTGACATGCACCGGAAGTGGATTTCCATCCCACTTTGTCACCAGCCCAATCCGCATCGGAGGACCCAATGAGATCGAACTTTGCATCCTTAGGGTACCATAGGCCTAACTTTGGGGGTGTGAACAAGGTATCTAAGAATATGCTTAACCGCCGTATGATGGCTTTCCCTAGGGGAAGCTTGAAATCTAGCACATATGCCTACACTTAACATGATGTCTGGTCTAGATGCACAAAGATAAAGCAACGAACTAATCATAGAGCGGTAAGTAGATGGGTCAAAGGGAATACCGTTGGTGTCTTCATTTAGAACAACATCTGTGGCCATGGGTGTCTTCATTGGTTTAGCATTTTTCATATCAAATTTTTCTAGAATGTCCTTGAGGTATTTAGTTTGAGACAAGAAAATTCCTTCTTGAAATTGTTGTATTTGAAACCCAAGAAAGAACTTCAAGTCCGTGTTGAGTGACATCTCAAAGGTCTTGGTCATGTAGGCCGCAAACTTCTTGCATAAATGGATGTTAGGAGAACCAAAAATGATGTCATCCACATAGATTTGGCATAAGATCAAATCACCGTTTTCCCTCTTAGTAAAAAGAGTGGGATCGATCACCCCTCTCACAAATCCATCATCGAGTAAGAACTTCTTAAGATGATCGTACCAAGCACGGGGTGCTTGTTTGAGGCCATACAGAGCCTTGTGAAGTTTGTACACATGGTCTTTGTGATTGGGGTCAACAAACCCAGGTGGTTGTGATACATATACCTCTTCTTGTAGAGGACCGTTAAGGAAAACACCTTTCACATCCATTTGATGCAAAGTAAAACCATTGAAAGCAGCATAGGCCAATAGAATGCGAATGGATTCAAGACGAGCAACAGGGGAGAAAGTCTCACCAAAGTCCAAACCTTCAACTTGGGAGTACCCCTGTGCTACTAACCTTGCCTTGTTGCGGAGGACAGTCCCATTCTCATCTTCCTTGTTCTTGAAGATCCATCTAGTTCCAATGACATTGTGTTCCTCAGTTGGTCGTTCTACCAATGACCATACTTCATTGCGTGTAAAACTGTTTAACTCTTCTTGCATAGCAAGGAGCCATTCATTGTCACACAATGCATCCTCAACCCTGTGTGGCACAATACTAGAGACAAACTAAAAGTGAGCACAAAATTTTGTTAATTGTTTACGAGTCACTCTACCTTCCGACACGCCGGTGAGGATTTGATCAACATCAACATGACCGGCCACACGTGGCATGATGGAGGTCAGGGTTTCACGAGGTTCGACTTCGTTTCCATCATCAACGTCCTCAACATATGGATCATTAACGTGCGGTGGAATATATTCCTCTTCGTGTTGCACCTATTGAGGTTCATTATCAACAATATCCATACTTTGGTCTTGCTCTTGAAGGTCAACTTGTTCTTGAGTGTGATCAGGTGAGAGACATGTTCTCCCACTTGATCCTAAACAACTGACATGATATGTGTGCTAGTATCTTGTGGAGGTACGGGCAGTGAACTGTCTTGAGGATGAGAAATACTCTCATCATCGTCATCATCATCATGGGGTTCTTGTTCCATAGGAAGAAGTGCACCTACACCCATGTTCAAGATATCTTGCAAGGAATCTTCTTCACCTGCATCACTTAGATCAACTTGTTCCCCATGGGAGCAGTTAAATTCATCAAACGTCATGTCATAGGTTTCTATAACACATCCATTGGATTTGTTGTAGACTCCGTAGGCGTGAGAGTTTGATCCATAGCCAAAAAAATCCCTTTAGTTGTTTTGGATTGAAATTTTCCTAACCGGTCCCGTTTGTTGAGGATGAAACACTTGCATCCAAATACACGAAAGTACTTGACATTGGGCTTGTTCCCGGTTAGGAGCTTATATGGAGTCTTTTCCAATATTGGTCGAAGGAAAAGCCGGTTTGATGCATGACATGCTGTGTTGACAGCCTCAGCCGAAAAACTATGTGGTGACTTGTATTCGTCTAACATGGACCTTGCCATTTCCACAAGTGTCCGGTTCTTCCTCTCTGCTACACCATTTTGCTGAGAGGTGTAAGGTGCGGAGTACTGATGTTCAATTCCCTCATCACTGAGAAATTCTTCTAGGGTGCAATTCTTGAACTCGGAGCCATTATCACTTCTTATTGCCTTGATGGCCTTGTCAAACTTGCGCTGGACTTGTTTGGCAAAATCAATGAAGGTGATCTTCGTCTCGTCCTTGGACTTGAGAAATAATACCCATGTGTATCTTGAGTAATCATCAACAATGACTAGTCCATACTTTTTCCCACCAAGACTAGCCCATGAAGCAGGCCCAAACAGATCCACATGAAGGAGCTCTGAAGGCCTTGAGGTGGATACAATATTCTTGGATGGGTGTTTTGATTGATGTTGCTTCCCAGCTATGCATGCACTGCACACATGATCTTTCTTAAAAGACACATTGGTTAGTCGAAGGATGTGATTGCCTTTTAAGAGATTTTGAAGATTTCTCATGCCGACATGGGCGAGCCGGCGATGCCACAACCATCCCATGTCAGCCTTGGCCATCAGACAAGTTGTATGGAAAGTGCTCTCTTTCGAGAAATCAACCGTGTAAAGCTTGCCATCCAACTCTCCAACAAAGGCCACTTCGAGAGTGTCTCTCTTAAATACTTTCACATCCGTTAGTCCAAATAGTGTGTCATAACCAATGGAAGCCAATTGGCGAACTGAAAGCAAATGATATTAAAGAGATTGGACAAGCATGACATTTGCAAGAGACATGTCATTAGTGATTGCCACCTTGCCCAACCCAATTACCTGCCCTTTCGAACCTCCTCCGAATACGATGCTCTTGTATGGTCGAATGGCTTGCATGAAGTCATAGAGCAAGTTACTATCTCCGGTCATATGATTGGTGCATCCACTGTCGATCACCCATTTGACTCCTTCGGAGAAAACAGCCTGTACACAAATTAAGACTTGGTTTGAGGTGCCCATTTCGTCATGGGGCCTCTCACATTAGTTACAAGAGTCTTAGGGACCCAAATAGCATAAAACCGGAATGCATTACGGGGACCAACAAATTTAGCATAAACCTCTCCTTCCTTTGATTTGTGAAGTACATAGGATGGAGGCATGAACTCTGTTGTCTTGTTGAGAGTGGGCAAACCCCTAGTGGCCGACCCACTCACAACCTTACCTTTCTCCTTGTGTCCCTCTCGTACAAATATTTCTTTAAGCGGGGTGGTGCACTTGAGAGGAGATACACTTTTCTTGGCGGTGCTTGGATTAAACCCAAGCTCTTCCTTGGCAAAGACTTCATTGTGTTGACTTAAGATCTCATTGAGAGTCTTTTGTCCTTGTGCACATGTCATGAGACCTCTATCTAGCTGTGCCTTTAGCAAACAGTTTTCCTCAAGAATAGATGCTAGTTCACTACTAGAGTTAGCAGTGCAGGTATCAACATTAATAATAGGTGAGGAGTAAGCCTTAGCTAGAGTGTCAAGGTAAGTGACCTTGAGTGCCTCAAAGCTCTTTGTAAGAACAATGAGTTTCTCTTCCTTGTCCTTGAGAAACAAGTATAGCCGCTCACAGTCCTTAGAAAGAGAAGCATGAGAATTCATAAGTCGGTTTTTCTCATTTAATAACTCTTTGCACACAGATTCAGCCTTTTTCAAGGAGGCAAGATCGTTAGCATGGTTATCAAGGTTTTCACCAACTTTTGAGCATAATGCATCATTTTGTGCTTCCTCATATAGGACTTTCTGCTCAAGGATTTCATTCCTTTCCTTCTCCTCAGTGACGAGGGTTTCGAGTTCCTTGATGGTATTGGTGTGCTTACTCACCATTTCCATAAGTATGCGAAACATAGTGAGCTTCTTTCCTTTAAGAGAGCACATAAATTTGTTTATTTTGGCAAACATAGGATGATCTAAGTCATTGTCCTCATAGTGATCCTCCACATCAAGGTACTCATCAGATGAGGTAGAAACTAGACTGAAAGAGTTTAACTGTCGAGTTACCTTAACCTTATCATGGGAGCTTTGGTCTTCCTCATCTTCTATGGCAGTCTTTGCCATCAAACACTTGTGGGCGTTGCCCTTGTAGTCTTTCATATAGTTGTAGTGAACAACATCGTCACTTTTGTTGACGAGCCTCAAGGTGTTTTGTGTATCTTGAGCTACTCCGGCAACCCCACCAATGTCTTCTGGATCTGATTCTTCTTGTGCAACCATTGCTCTTCCATCTCTCCTCTTGAGCTTGGAGTTCATAGGGTTTGGCAATTTCTTCTTTACAAAGGTCTTCGGAAACCTTGGTTTATCTTCTCTCTTCTCATAAGGGAAGTCATTTGAGAAGTGGTTGGTTTCCTCACACTTATAACTTTTTCTTACTTTCTTCTTTGGGAATCTTCCCTTGAATTTTCCTGCACTGAACTTCTTTACAAAGAGAGCTATGTCCTCATAAGATGGGCTTTCATCAGAGTCAACATCATCACCATCTTTGCAGTCTTCATCACCCTCTTCTTCTTCACTTTCTTGTTCGTCACATTCATGCTTGGTTTTCAAAGCAAGATTGATCTTTGATGTTGAAGTACCATGCATGGCAAGGTGCTTTGTTGCATTTGCCTTTGACTCTTCAAATAATTGGAAAGTGGATATGATGTCATCTAGGGTCATTTGTTTGAACCCATGGTGCTGCCTTATGTCCCATACCATTTGATGGTGGTACGAAGCAAGGGCATGGAGTAACTTGTCCACGAGAAATCTCTTGGTCAGGTTGAAACCATCTTGCATCTTCTCACAGTCACATGACTCAATGTTTGCGGTGAGAGTCATGAGCCGTTCTAGCAGTTGCTTGGGGGATTCACCCTTTTCCATACAGAACTTCTGCAATTGCCCCTTGGCAATTTCATATTGAGCAAGCCGGAGAGTGGAGGTACCGGTCTTGGTCCTTATAATGCTATCCCACAGTTCCTTGGCGCTTGTGATATGTATGTACGATCTCCATTGCTTGTCATTCATTCCTTTTCTTATGCACATGATCGCGGTGTTGTTGAGATGCTTGTCATAAGTTTTTCTGGGAGTGAGGCACCTTGGATCTACAGGGTGGTAGCCATGCTCGAGGATGTCCAACATCTCATCATTGGCGTACCTAAGATGATCATGCATACCAACTCTCCATAAAGCAAAATCGAAATTGTCATCAAGCAAAGGAGGTTTTCCTCCAGGATTGTACTTAGGTTTCTTAACTTGAGATCTAGCATAAAGCCATGGAACACTGGTTTGGTTATTGCCTGGAGGTTGTTGGCCAAATGAAGAACCGGGCACATTTTGCCCTGAGGCCCTCGGAGACGTGGCTGTCCCCGTGGTTAATGAGGCCAGTCTCAATTGGACCAAGGCCTCAAGTGAAGCATCATGCTCCTCTTTTTGCTTGGCAAGGCCCGTTCCAGGTCCTCAGAGGTGAAGGACCTGACTTCCGTGGAAGTCCCGTCCTTCTCCACTTGAGCTGCAGTAATGGGAGTCCCGTCCATCTTGCTCTAGGGCGGTTAAGCCACAAGAATACAACACGAGGCTCTGATACCAATTGAAAAGGATCGAGGTGGATCTAGACGGGGGTGAATAGGTACAGTTCCAAATTTTAATAGTTACATAGCAATTTTAGGCAATGGTGCAGAATATGAGAGTGAGCCTAATAATTGCAAAGACAAAGAGTAAGCTATTTAGAGTAAAGTAAGGCAACCTGTAAACTATAATCAAATGCAAGTACGTAATAAGGAATAACACAAGTAGAGAGTTAGGGTTAGGGATAACCAAAAACTCCAAGAGAGACGAGGATGTATCCCGGTGTTCACTTCCTTGGAGGGAAGCTACGTCACCGTTAGAGGGGCGGATGTTACCACGAAGGCACACCAACGCCACGAAGGCTCACCCTATTCTTCCTTTGAGACAACACAACGAAGGCGTTTCTCAACCACTAGTGGTAAGCCTTGAGGTGGCTTCCAAACCTTCACAAAGTTTTCGGGGGGTAATCACAAAGGTTTGATTCCTCTCCGAAGACTCCTACCGCCTAGGAGTCTCCAACCTACAAGAGTAACAAGATCATGGGGATTGCTCAAAACTTGCTCAAATCACAAATCGCTTTGGTGGAGAGGAGGAGAAGAAGACGATCTATCTTTTGATTGGAACAACACTCAAAGGGGCTCACAAATGCTCTTGGGATCTAAGTTTGGGTGTAGGCAAGAGTGAGTGAGGAAGAAGGTGTTCTTGTAAGTGTTCTTGCTGTGTTGGACCCCCTCTCACGAAGTGGGAGGGGGTATATATAGTGGGAAGACTAAAATAACCGTTGGGGTCACTTAAGTCTGACAGTGGTCGGACGTCCGACGGTTTCCGGACGTCCGACAGGCGTCGGGCGACCGAAGGAGTGTTCATATCAGTTGGCCACAGTGTAGTCGAACAGGGACCGGACGTCCGAAGAGAGGGTCGGATGTCCGAGAGTTCAGCACTGTTCAAGGGCATCGGATTTCCGAAAGCGGTCGGACGTCCGGCCCTCGGACGACAGGGGAAGGCCGGAAGTCTGAGGTATTTGACTCTGGTGCAAGGTTCCGGTTTTCCGAAGTGGTCGGGCGTCCGGTCCTCGGACGTCCGGAGGGACCTGGATGTCCGAGACTTTGGCTCTGGTATAGGATTCTGGACTTCCGAAGTGGTCGGGCGTCCGGCCCTCGGACGTCTGGAGGAAGCCGGATATCCGGGGCATTGGTTCTGTTTTGAGATCAAAGCAGAGCAGTGGAGATGTGGTATGAGCAGAAAAGTAGAGATGTAGTTTGAGCGAGTTCATCGCAAAACCCGTGATCCCCTCTTAATAGTGCGGGATCCCTATACTCAAGAATAGTAAATTAAAGGATAGGCTACATCATATTTTCTCAATCCCGAGCCTTCTTGACATATAAGTCCCGATCTTCTCAAGCCACCTTGGCACATAATTCTCGGTCTACTAAGAGTACTTTAAAAGCCATCCTGAGATACACTCAACAAATAAGATTAGTTTCCTATGTATGTGTTGCCATTAACACCAAAACTCGATTAAGGGCATGAATGCACTTTCACCAATGAGTACAGAGATGTTGTCAATCTCTCCGGCCTTGTAGTTTGCAAAGGATCAAAACACAAGCAGGAAAAGTAATAGTGATTGCAACGGAAAAGTAAATGAAAACGGTAAATAGTGGAGGTGTAAAAAATGATGGTGATATGGACCGGAGTCACATGATGTTCACTAGTGACGTCTCTCCCCCAAAGGACGATAAACAACTATGGTTGGGTAAACAAATCAAAGTTAGGCAATTGATAGAATTATGAACGCACCGCAATGCTAATTATGCTACTTGATAGTTAGAGGTTCAATAGTAATGGGCAGTAAGCCAAGACAAGTAGACCATTTATTCATCAGCATCTACTTACTAATCATCCACCTTGAGATATCTATCCAGAACATCTCTCTGGTATTAAGTTGCGAGCCCCACCCAAAGTGTAAACTCAAAGCAACGGACAACTACATTAACGAATTATGTTTAAGGTAAACAATCCTTGCAACCGTGGTCACAAGCACTGTTGTTTTCTCCCTGGTGGCAACAGCACATCCCCTAGTCTCATGTTTCTGTCAGTCAAGATAGAAATCGAGGGGCATGAACCCACAATCATGCGTAACGATCCCTCTTGGAGTTACAATCTACTACTCGCCAAAGCAATAAATAGCAACGGAGAACATGAATGAATCACTAAGGAACATAATATAAAAGGATAACCAAATATATAACTCATAACAATCTGAACATAATCTCATAATCCATCGGATCCCAAAAAACCGAGCATAGAAATAGCAAGAGAATTACATAGATGCCTTGGTCATGTAGGGCAGCTCACAAGGATTAACCATTGAAGCACAAGATTGGAGAGAAGACATCACATAGCTACTGGTCATGGACCCATGGTCCAAGGAGGACTACTCATGGCACGTCCGGGAAGCGTCCATGGCGGTGGCAAAGCTCCCGGAGGTCAATCCTCCCTTCGCCAGGGTGGCGGGAAGAGCTCTCTTGATGCTCCCGATCTCGGAAGCGCTGCGGCGGTGGAACGATGGAGAAATTTGCGATTCTGGAAGTTGTGGAAGGGTTTCCTCTCGGAGGACTAAATATAGGCCAAAGGAGGGCACCGGAGGAGGTGGGGCCTACCCAGGCGGCCTCCTGGCGCGGCCTAGGGCATGGCCGCACCAGCGGGTCGCCTCGGAGCCCCCTGGCCCCCCTCTCGCCCATCTTTGGTGATCTGGAAGCTTCCATTACGCTGATTTTTTATATATTTTCCTGGAATTTTTTGGGCTTCGGAAAATTTGGTAAAAGCCCCTGCAAAATGGACACTGGCACACAGAAACTGGCACTGGGTGCACTGAGTTAATAGGTTAGTCCAAATATGTGTAAAATGATATAAAAGTGTAGCAGAACATATAACAATGTCACCCAAAAGATCATGGAACAAGCAGAAATTATAGATACATTTGGGACGTATCAGTGTTGCAGGATAGATAGAACGTGATTGTTGAGAATATCTCTACCATTATTTTCCTCTGTTGTCAAGTCCGTGAATCCTTCAATGTTATCATAGCATAGAATCATGAAGTTTGTGTCAGATATGATTTTCTTTAAATTAGAGATGCCTCTAGCCCAAATTTTCAAATCTTTTTTAAGTCTCTTGAACTTGATTGTTATTATTTTAGCACTATACATCCCTTGTACCTCTTGAGACCATATTTTCTTAACAATATATTTGAATTGGTCATGTTCCATCCAACAATTTTCAAATTTGAATATCTTTGCTTTGGGTATTGGAGACCCAATTTTAATCATAATGGGGGTGTGATTAGAGGTAGTTTTTGCTAGGAGAATAGCAAATGTAGATGGGTAATTGAGATTCCAATTTTATAATGTAAAACACCAATCTAGCTTTTCAAGGAGAGGAGCATCTTGCATATTACTACAAATAAAGTTTCTACCTTTTAGAGGAATTTCCACTAGGGCTTGTCTGTTGATGGTCTCATTAAACATTAGCATATCATTGATATTTCCTCCTTCTCTTCTTTTGTTATGTGAGTATATGATGTAGTTAAAGTCACTTGTGATCATCCAGTCACAATCATCATCCGTGGGGTGGTTTTGGAACTTGTTAAGAAATCCCATTCTTTCATACTGTTGACATGGTCGATATATATTGGTGAGAAACCAATGAGCACCATTGTGTTTGGATGTGAATTTGACCATGATAGAGAATTCATTAGAATGATGAAGTTGTCCTGAAAATAGTTGTTCATTCCACACAATCAATAGACCTCCAGATGCACCAACAGATGGCAAGTACTCAAATTTAGAAAATCTCCTTGGGCAAAAATTCTTATTATAGTAATTGTCAAGGAAATTTCTCTATGTTTCTTGAAGACACAAAATTGAGCAACTGGATTCCTCAGTTTTATTAGATATGGTCATCCATTTGTTTGGATCATTAATACCTCTGATATTCCAGTTTAAAATGTTCCTCTCTCTATTCACGGGGAAAAGTACTGATTAAATTGACTTTGAATATACATTCTATCCATTGTTGCATGATATCCATACTGACCACATGAACCATACATAGTCTCTAGGGGATAGAAATGAGGAGGTGAAGCTAAGTTGAAAACGTACATAGAGTTACTATTCAACTTATTTATTACACCATTCTAACACTGGAAGCATTTTCAAGAAATCATCTGATTAACCAGTTAAGTTACCGATTAATCCCTACTCGTAGGGTCTCCGAGTAGCTGATAAACTACTAAATCATCCGATTAATTGATTAAATGGCCGATTAGCCTATTAATCCCCTACTCGCCACCCAACCGAGCAGTTACGAGTTAACGGTTTCCTTAACAATGGTCTCGAAGTACCCAAAAGATGTTACACTCCCACACTCCATCCTACACACTACTATATCCATTTCTTGGCCTGTTCTTTAGCCTCTTTGCCTCCCTCCTGAGTGGATCCTCTCTGTTTCTATTCTTGTTCTTCCTATTCAAAATGTCTTCAAAGGTGAATTTCTTAGAAACCTTGCAAAAAGTGGTATTCACACTCTTAATGACTTTAGCATTTATAATAGGTGGCAGACCATTACAAGCAACACAATCCTTGTCTTTACATGAAGTCTGTTTAAAACCTTTTGAGATTTTTTGCAACCTACAACTCCTCCTTACTTGTGTGTTTTAACCATAGGTACGAAGTCCTTCCTTTTTTGTTCTTATGTAGTGCACAGGTGGATGATGCTGACATTTCTTCAGTAGACGACTGGTCCTCTTCTTCATCAACTTGGTGATTTGTTGATTAATTAATTCAATGTTGCTCTATACATTGTGTAGCGTGCACGTGACGTGATGTAGCACAAAATAGAGAGACAATAATTTATCCACATACACTATTGGATGAAGCCGAAGGGGGAGTATGTTGGGACAACATGGCCTGTTCATGAATAACTTGTTAAACATCCGGTTAATCTCGTTGAATTTGCACTATTGTTGTAATAGAATTACTACATGGTATATATGAATTATTTGTGCCGTTTATATTCAAAATTTAATGAAATCAGTTGTGTTTACATGAATTCCGTTCTATTAATTGGAATTCAACTTGAAGTGTATGCGGACATTGTTGGATAGTTGGCTTCCACATCCCTTGTTCGCGGACGAATTTCAGAGCAAATTGGTGGATGCCATTGCTCCAATTTAGAGTAGTCTAAGCTTTCCTCTCTTAACATTGGCCAACTTGGTGACGTGCCATTGTCCATGGTACCGAGGCCATGTAAACACACACGTAATTTGTTTCCTTTTTTTACGAATACACAAGAGTATGTATCTTTTCGTTGATAGAATAAGATTGGTGTGCATCATACTGAGAAGGAGGGGGATGCAACTCAGTGTCTTGTACACATAAGGCAAGACAGAGAGTTGCAGAGTAGTGGTGATGGGTTGCTCAGCCCGAGTACAACCCTAGGCAGCCACGACAGTAACGATCTAAGTCCATGCACGCCCGCCCTGGCCCAGGACCCGGCCTTCTCCTCGATATACGCAATAACTCACGAGATGGAGGGTTGCTCGCCATCGAAGATGCAACGGTTGCGCTACCTCCAAATGGAAGACGTCATAAGGGTTGTGATACATCTCCAACGTATCTATAATTTTTTATGGTTCCATGCTATTATCTTGTCAACTTTGGATGTTTTATATGCATGAATATGCCATTTTATATCATTTTTGGGACTAACCTATTAACTCAGTGCCTAGTGCTAGTTTCTATTTTTTCCGAGTTTTTGACCTTTTTCACAATGGAGTCCAAATTGAATAAAACTTTCGCGATGATTTTTTTGGACCAAAAGATACCCCCGAAGCTTTGGAAGAAGGCCAGAAGAGCCATGTGGGAGTCACCAGCCCAGGAGGAGCGTCCCCCCTAGGCCGCACCTACCAGACTTGTGACCTCCTCGTGGGCCCAATCTATGTAATTCCACCGCCATAAATTCCTATAATTTCAGAAACCCCCCAAAAGAAACCTAGATCGAAAGTTCTGCCGCCGCAAGCCTCTGTAGCCACCAAAAACCAATCTGGAGCCTGTTCCGGCACCCTACCTGAGGGGGAATCCATCTCCGGTGGCCATCTTCATCATCCTGACGATCTGCATGACGAGGAGGGAGTAGTTCACCCTCGGGGCTGAGGGTATGTACCAGTAGCTATGTGTTTGATCTCTCTCTCTCGTGTTCTTGAGATGTCTTGATCTCGATGTACCGCGAGCTTTGCTACTATAGTTGGATCCTATGATGTTCTCCCCCCTCTCCCTTCTTGTAATGAATTGAGTTTTCCCTTTGGAGTTATCTTATCGGATTGAGTCTTTAAGAACACTTGATGTAAGTCTTGCACGTTTCTATCTGTGGTGACAATGGGATAATCATGTGAGTACTTGATGTATGTTTTGGTGATCAACTTGCGGGTTTCGTGACATCGGGAACCTATGCATATGGGTTGGCACACGTTTTGACTCTCCGGTAGAAACTTTGGGGCACTCTTTGAAGTTCTATGTGTTAGTTGAATAGATGATTCTGAGATTGTGTGTTGCATATCGTATAATCATGCCCACGGATACTTGAGGTGACAATGGAGTATCTAGGTGACATTAGGGTCTTGGTTGATGTGTGTCTTAAGGTGTTATTCTAGTACGAACTCTAGGATAGATTGAACGGAAATAATAGCTTCGTGTTATTTTACTACACACTCTTGAATAGATCGATTAGAAAGAATAACTTTGTGGTGGTTTCGTACCCGACAATAATCTCTTCGTTTGTTCTCCGCTATTAGTGACTTTGGAGTGACTCTTTGTTGCATGTTGAGGGCTAGTTATATGATCCAATTATGTTATCATTGTTGAGAGAACTTCACTAGTGAAAGTATGAACCCTAGGCCTTGTTTCCACGCATTGCAATACCGTTCGTGCTTGCTTTTACTATTAGTTACCTTGCTGTTTTTGTAATTTCAGATTACAAAAACCTATATCTACCATCCATATTACACTTGTATCACCATCTCTTCGCCGAACTAGTGCACCTATACAACTTACCATTGTATTGGGTGTGTAGGGGACACAAGAGACTCTTTGTTATTTAGTTGCAGGGTTGCTTGAGAGAGACCATCTTCATCCAAGGCCTCCCACAGATTGATAAACCATAGGTCACCCACTTGAGGAAAAATTGCTACTGTCCTACAAACCTCTGCACTTGGAGGCCCGACAACGTCTAAAAGTAGAAGGTTGCGTAGTAGACATCAAGCTCTTTTCTGGCGCCGTTGCCGGGGAGGTTAGCGCTTGAAGGTATATTGATACTTCTCAAACGTATCTATAATTTTTGATGATTTCACGCTGTTATCTTGTCTTCTTTGGTTGTTTTATGTACCTTTTATATCATTTTTGGGACTAACTTATTAATTCAGTGCCAAGTGCCAGTTCCTGTTTTTTCCGTGTTTTTGACTCTTTTCAGATCTGATATTGGAACGGAGTCCAGACGGAAGAAAAACCCCGAAATGATTTTTCCCGAACGGAAGAAGACCAGGGGGCTTTTGGGCCAAGCCAGGTGGGCTCCAGGGAGCCCACAAGCCCCCACTCCGCCACCAGGGGGAGGCGGCGGTGGGCTGGCTTGTGGCCTCCGTGGCCGCCCCCTGACCTAGGTCTTTAGCCTATAAATTCCCAAATATTCCGCAAAAAATCAAGGGAGCCTCGAAAATACTTTTCCGCCGCCGCAAGCTTCCGTTTCCGCGAGATCTCATCTAGAGACCCTTCCCGGCGCCCTGCCAGAGGGTACTTTGGAGTTGGAGGGCTTCTTCATCATCATCATCGCCCCTCCAATGACTCGTGAGTAGTTCACTTCAGACCTACGGGTCCGTAGTTAGTAGCTAGATGGCTTCTTCTTTCTCTTGGATCTTCAATACAAAGTTCTCCATGATCTTCATGGAGATCTATTCTATGTAATCTTCTTTGGCGGTGTGTTTGTCGAGATCCGATGAATTGTGGATTTGTGATCAGATTATCTATGATATATATTTGAGTCTTTGCTAATTTCTTATATGCATGATTTGATATCCTTGTAAGTCTCTCAGAGTCTTGGGTTTTGTTTTGCCAACTAGATCTATGATTCTTGCAATGGGAGAAGTGCTTGGTTTTGGGTTCTGCCATGTGGTGACCTTTCCCAATGACAGTAGGGGCAGCAAGGTACACATCAAGTAGTTGCCATCAAGGGTAAAAAGATGGGGTTTTTATCATTGGTTTGAGATTATCCCTCTACATCATGTCATCTTGCTTAAGGCGTTACTCTGTTCTTATGGACTTAATACACTAGATGCATGCTGGATAGCGGTCGACGTGTGGAGTAATAGTAGTAGATGCAGAAAGTATCGGTCTACTTGTTTTGGACGTGATGCCTGTAGATATAATCATTGCATAGATATCGTCACGACTTTGCGCGGTTCTATCAATTGCTCGACAGTAATTTGTTCACCCACCGTCTACTTGCTTTCATGAGAGAAGCCACTAGTAAACACTACGGCCCCCGGGTCTATTCACATCCATCGTTTACATCTCCGCTTTTACTTTGCTTTGTTACTTTGTTGCTTTCAGTTCTCACTTGGCAAACAATCTATAAGGGATTGACAACCTCTTCATAGCATTGGGAGCAAGCTTTTGTGTTTGTGCAGGATCTTGTGATACTCCTCCACCGGATTGATACCTTGGTTCTCAAACTGAGGGAAATACTTACCACCGCTGTGCTACATCACCCTTTCCACTTCGAGGGAACACCAACGCAAGGCTCCAAGGCCACGGGGGAAATCCTTTGCATACTTGCCTAGGAAGTCCCTTAAGGCGTAGCCGCAGCTAAAGGATTCCTGGTGCCGTCAACACGACTATTTCTGGCGCCGTTGCAAGGGAAGCACATCTGACATCAGAAGTATTTCTGGCACCGTTACCGGGGAGCAGAAATCAAGATCTATCCAAGTAGGTCTCACAAACTCTTCTCTTGCATTTACTTTTGTTGCCAGATGCCTCTCGTTTTCCTCTCCCCCACTTCACATTTGTCGTTTTCATTTGCCTTTCTCCTTTGCGGTTTTCTTTTGCCCGTTTCATTCTATCTTCCTGCTCGTTTGTGCGTGAGATAGTCCATCAATGGCTAGACCCACCACTCCAAGCGACACCCCTGAAAATGGAGTTCTCAATTTCAGGCAGAATGAGGAAGAAAATTTGAAGGACGCTTGGTACAGGATTTGCAATGCTCAAAGTAGATCTACTCGTAAGCAATCCACTACCGTCCTCCTTCGCAGTTTCTATGTTGGAATTTCTCCTTGGAATAGGTATATCCTTGATACCATTGTAGGCAGGGACTTTTTGGGGAGCCATACTGTTGACTCCTATAGAGCTATCATTAATTTGGTAGGCTCACCCCCGCTCATGGTTAATGGAACTATCTTGACCTTGGAACACGTGATGCAAAGGCTTGACGCTATTGAAAACAAAATTGCCACAGTTGAACTTATTGAGGGTTTGGATAGAAATATCCACAATCAAATTACTCAGTACGGATCCAAAGTGGGAAACTTTTTCAAAAAATTAAAAGAGAAGGAACTTATAGTTAATGATTCTTCTAGAATTGGCAAATTAGAAGATGTCATAACCAACTTGGGTTCCGCTTTTGCCGCTGTGCAAAATATCCCAAATCTTACTCTCAAAAAGACTGTCAAGCCTGTTTTTGTTCCTAAAGCTAGTGGTGAGTCATCCAATAAAGATGAAGATCTTAAGATGATAAATGATCACACTACTTATGGTTTGAGCACCAAAGATGACAATACGTGATTTCATCACCTTTCGCCTAGCTAAGGGCGTTAAACAAAAGCGCTTGTTGGGAGGCAGCCCAACGAATCTATCCTTTTTCTTTCTGTTTTGTGTTTTCCACACTTTCATAATTCTGTTACGATTGTGTTTTGTGTGTTTCTTTTTGCGTTTGTGCCAAGCAAAACCGTTATGATTAGTCTTGGGGATGATCGTTTGGTCATGCTGGAAAAGACAGAAACTTTCTGCACACGAAAATAATTTTAATTTATTTTATGTAAGAGATTATGAGTTGATTCTTTTTGCCGCTGATTTCTACGCAAATTCTTCAGACTGTCGTAATTTTTCAGAATTTTTGAAGTACCAGAGGTATACGAAATATACAGATTGCTACAGACTGGTCTTCTGTTAACAGATTCTGTTTTTGTTGTGTTGATTGCTTGTTTTGATGAAACTATGGATAGTATCGGGGGGTATTAGCCATGGAATATTGTAAGTACAGTAACCCAACATCAGCACAAGTAGAATTTAAGTTTGCTACAGTACCTAAGGAAGTGGTGGTTTGCTTTCTTGTACTAATGTTATCATGACTTTCTGTTTAAGTTTCGTGTTGTGAAGTTTTCAAGTTTTGGGTGAAGTTCTTATGGACAAAGAGATAAAGAGTGGCAAGACCTCAAGCTTGGGGATTCCCAAGGCACCCCAAGATATTCAAGGATGTCGTAAAAGCCTAAGCTTGGGTATGCCCCGTGAAGGCATCCCCTCTCTCGTCTTCAATCCATCGGTAACGTTACTTGGGGCTATATTTTTATTCACCAAATGTTATATGTTTTTGCTTGGAGCGTCTTGTATCGTAGGAGTCTTTTATTTTTGTTGTGTCACAATCATCCTTGCTGCACACCTAGAGAGAGAGACATGCACTCACCGTGATTTTGTCGAGCTTCACTTATATCCTTTGGTAGACAATTCAGCTCACATGTGCTTCACTTATATCTTTTGAGCTAGATACTTTTGCTCTGTGTGCTTCACTTATATCTTTTAGAGCACAGCCGTGCGTGGCTTGGTAGTTGATCTATGCTTTGAAAGTAGTCTCAAAAGGAGTAGTTATTCAAAGGGATACGAAAACTTCCACCTTCATGTGCATTGAATAGTTAGATAAGTTTGATTCATCTCAATTAGTTTTGAGTTGTGGTTTTGGTAATATTGAAGTCATGCTAGTAAGGTGTTGTTGATCTAGAAATACTTGTGTTGAAGTTAGTGATTCCCGTAGCATGCACGTATGGTGAACCGCTATGTGATGAAATCTGAGCATGATTAGTATATTGATTGTCATCCTTTGTGTGGCGGTCAGGATCGCGCGATGGTTTATACCTACCAACCCTTCCCCTAGGAGTATGCGTTGAATGCTTTGTTTTGATTACTAATAAAACTTTTGCAACAAGTATATGAGTTCTTATTGACTAATGTTGAGTCCATGGTTTAGATGCACTTTCACCTTCCACCATCACTATCTTCTTTAGTGCCGTGCAACTTTCGACGGTGCATAAAACCACCATTAGCCTCCCTCAAAACAGCCACCATACCTACCTATTATGGATTTTTCAAAGTCATTCCGAGATATATTGTCATGCAACTACCACCATGACATGTGCCACCATGCCTACTTTTCCTTTGCACGATTGTAAGATAGCTAGCATGATGTTTCCATTGATGTCTATGCCATGCTACATCATTGCCACGGTACACTAACCGAAGACATTCCATATAGAGTCATAGTTGCTCTAAGTTTTGAGTTGAAAGTGTGATGATCATCGTTAATGGAGCATTGTCCCATGTGAGGAAATAAAAGAGGCCAAAGAATCCCACCAAAAAAAGAGAGGCCAAAGAGCCCACCAAATAAAAAAATGAGAGAAAAAGAGAGAAGGGGCAATGCTACCACTTTTTCCACACTTGTGCATATTAAGCACCATGATCTTCATGATTGAGAGTCTCTCATTTTGTCACCACCATATAGCTAGTGGGAAATTTTCATTATATAACTTGGCTTGTATATTCCTATGATAGGCTTCGTCAAAATTCCCTTAGGTCTTTGTGAGCAAGCAAGTTGGATGCACACCCACTAGTTTTCTTTAAGAGCTTTCACATACTCGTAGCTCTAGTGCATCAATTGTATGGCAATCCCTACTCATTCACATTGATATCTATTGATGAGCATCTCCACAGCTCACTGATATGCCTAGTTAATGTGACTATCTTCTCCTTTTTTTGTCTCGCAACCTCCACTATATTCCACACCATCTATAGTGCTATAACCATGGCTCACGCTCATGTATTGCGTGAGAGTTGAAAAGGTTTGAGAAAGTAAAGGTGTGAAACAATTACTTGGCCAATACCGGGGTTGTGCATGATTTAAATTCGTTGTGCAATGATGATAGAGCATAGCCAGACTATATGCTTTTGTAGGGATAACTTTCTTTTGGCCTTGTTATTTTGAAAGTTCATGATTACTTTGCTAGTTTGCTTGAATTATTATTGTTTCCACGTCAATAGCAAACTATTGTTTTGAATCTAACGGATCTGAACATTCACGTCACATAAGAGGAATTACAAAAGACACCTATGCTAGGTAGCATGAAAGCATCAAAAATTAATTCTTATCACTTCCCTACTCGAGGCCGAGCAGGAGTTAAGCTTGGGGATGCTTGATACGTTTCAAACGTATCTATAATTTTTGATGGTTTCACGATGTTATCTTGTCTTCTTTGGTTGTTTTATGTACCTTTTATATCTTTTTTGGGACTAACTTATTAATTCAGTGCGAAGTGCTAGTTCCTGTTTTTTCCGTGTTTTTGACTTTTTTCAGATCTGATTTTGGAACGGAGTCCAAATGGAAGAAAAACCCCGAAATGATTTTTTCCCGAACGGAAGAAGACCAGGGGGCTTTTGGGCCAAGCCAGGTGGGCTCCAGGGAGCCCACAAGCCCCCACTCCGCCACTAGGGGGGAGGCGGCGGTGGGCAGGCTTGTGGCCTCCCTGGCCGCCCCCTGACCTAGGTCTTTGGCCTATAAATTCCCAAATATTCCGCAAAAAATCAGGGGAGCCTCGAAAATACTTTTCCACCGCCGCAAGCTTCCGTTTCCGCGAGATCTCATCTAGAGACCCTTCCCGGCGCCCTGCCGGAGGGGACTTTGGAGTTGGAGGGCTTCTTCATCATCATCATCGCCCCTCCAATGACTCATGAGTAGTTCACTTCAGACCTACGGGTCCGTAGTTAGTAGCTAGATGGCTTCTTCTCTCTCTTGGATCTTCAATACAAAGTTCTCCATGATCTTCATGGAGATCTATCCGATGTAATATTCTTTGGCGGTGTGTTTGTCGAGATCTGATGAATTGTGGATTTGTGATCAGATTATCTATGATATATATTTGAGTCTTTGCTGATTTCTTATATGCATGATTTGATATCCTTGTAATTCTCTCCGAGTCTTGGGTTTTGTTTGGCCAACTAGATCTATGATTCTTGCAATGTGAGAAGTTCTTGGTTTTGGGTTCTGCCATGTGGTGACCTTTCCCAGTGACAGTAGGGGCAGCAAGGCACACATCAAGTAGTTGCCATCAAGGGTAAAAAGATGGGGGTTTTATCATTGGTTTGAGATTATCCCTCTACATCATGTCATCTTGCTTAAGGCGTTACTCTGTTCTTATGGACTTAATACACTAGATGCATGCTGGATAGCGGTCGACGTGTGGAGTAATAGTAGTAGATGTAGAAAGTATCGGTCTACTTGTTTTGGACGTGATGCCTATAGATATAATCATTGCGTAGATATTGTCATGACTTTGCGTGGTTCTATCAATTGCTCGACAGTAATTTGTTCACCCATCGTCTACTTGCTTTCATGAGAGAAGCCACTAGTAAACACTACGGCCCCCGGGTCTATTCACATCCATCGTTTACATCTCCACTTTTACTTTGCTTTGTTACTTTGTTGCTTTCAGTTCTCACTTGGCAAACAATCTATAAGGGATTGACAACCCCTTCATAGCGTTGGGAGCAAGCTTTTGTGTTTGTGCAGGATCTTGTGATACTCCTCCACCGGATTGATACCTTGGTTCTCAAACTGAGGGAAATACTTACCACCGCTATGCTACATCACCCTTTCCGCTTCGAGGGAACACCAACGCAAGGCTCCAAGGCCACGGGGGAAATACTTTGCATACTTGCCTAGGAAGTCCCTTAAGGCGTAGCCGCAGCTAAAGGATTCCTGGTGCCGTCGACACGACTATTTCTGGCGCCGTTGCAAGGGAAGAACAACTGACATCATATATCTTTAGATCTTGCAATCGAATATTTTTGTTTCTTGTTTTATCAATACTTTAGTCTATAAAAGAAAACTACAAAAAAAATGGAATTGAGGTTGCCTCATATGCTTCATCTTTTCAATGTCTTTCGTGAAAATGATGGAAATGAAAATTGTGCTCAAGTGCTGAAAGAAGAATTACATAGAATGCTTGGCATAAAATATGTGAATGATGAGCATGATTTCAATGTTGTTAGTATGAATTCTTTGAATACCCATGATGCTAATGATATGCAAGGCCACAAGCTTGGGGATGCTATGTTTGATGAAGATGATCTTTTTAGTTCCCCCACTTTGAATGATCAAAATTATTATGGTGAAAGCATGCCCCCTATCTATGATGATTATTGTGATGATACTTATGCTATAAAGAAGAGTGATGATAAGACTTGTCATACTCTTGAGTATCCTTTCACTAAACATCACTCTTTTAATGTGGAGACAATTTGTAGTGCTCAAGTCTTTTACGATACTCCCACTATTAATCATGAGGATAAATTTGCTATTGTGGAGAGTAGTAAAATTTCTATGCTTGTAGATCATGAAAGTAATGATTTAGGTGCTGGTTATATTTTTGAATTCATTCATGATGGTACTGAAAATTATTATGAGAGAGGATCATATGCTTCTACATATTGCAATAATATCAAGCTTCCTCTCCATGTGTTGAAACTTTTGAAGTCATGCTTGTTTTATCATCCTATGCTAGTTGATTCTTGCTCCAATAAATTGTTTGATCACAAAATACCTATACATAGGAAGTGGGTTAGACTTAAATGTGCTAGTCATATGCTCCATGATGCTTCCATTATGTTTCAATCCTTATCTTTTATGTGAGCATCATTGAAATCATCATGCCTAGCTTGAAAGGCATTAAAGAAAACTGCTTGTTGAGAGACAACCGAATATGTATCCTTACTATTTTTGTGTGTTCACATGATTAATCTACTGTATTAATCATGTTTTATAGCTTTTATTTCAATAAAGTGCCAAGTAAAGCCTTTATGAGTAGTTTGGGTGATCGTTGTTTGATCATGCTCAAAAAGACAGAAACTTTGCGCTCACGAAATTATTTTTCATTCCTATCTAGAGAGTTATTTTAGGTTGATTATTTTTTCTTCTGATTGATATACAAATTGCCTTAATTTTCATAATTCTTTCAGAATTTTTGGAGGTGCAGAAGTATGGTTAGCATTCAGATCATTACAGACTGTTCTGTTTTTGACAGATTCTGTTTTCAATGCATAGTTTGCTTGTTTTGGTGTTTCCATAGATTATATTGAGTAATATATCTTGTGGAAATAGTAATATACAGTAGGCATTGTGTGAAAATAATTATGAGTCTTGTTTTGACAGTACCCAAGTGATTGATTTGCTCGTTATCATACTAACCCATCTCACGAAGTTCCGTTAAGTTTTGTGTTGTGAAGTTTTCAAGTTTTGGATAGAGTTTCGATGGACTATGGAACAAGGAGTGGCAAGAGCCTAAGATTGGGGATGCCCAAGGCACCCAAATCTATATTCAAGGACACCCAAGAGCCTAAGCTTGGGGATGCCCCGGGAAGGCATCCCGTCTTTCTTCTTCAATCCATCGGTAACTTTACTTGGGGCTATATTTTTATTCACCACATGATATGTGTTTTGCTTGGAGCGTCATTTTATTTTGTTTGAATAAGGTACTTAGGATCTTAAATTCTTAGATGGGAGAGTCTTCACATAGCCAAATAATTATTCAACTACTCATTGATCTTCACTTATATCTTTTGGAGTAGTTTGTCTTTTACTCTCATGCTTCACTTATATCATTTTGAGAGTCTTAAACAACATGGTAATTGGCGTGTGCTATGAAATTAGTCCTAAATATGATAGGCATCCAAAGAGGATATAATAAAAACTTCCATATTCATGTGCATTGATGATTATGAGAAGTTTGATTCCTCACAATTAGTTTTGAGATATGGATATGGTAATATTAGAGTCATGTTAGTAGGGTGTTGTGAATCTAGAAATACTTGTGTTGAGGTTAGTTATTCCCGTAGCATGCACGTATGGTGAACCGCTATGTTAGGAAGTCGGATCATATTTGATTTATTGATTGTCATCCTTTGTGTGGCGGTCGGGATCGCGCGATGGTTAACACCTACCAACCCTTCCCCTAGGAGTATGCGCTTAGCACTTTGTTTTGATTACTAATAAAAACTTTCGCAATAAGTATATGAGTTCTTCATGACTAATGTGAGTCCATGGTATATATGCACTTTTACCTTCCACCATTGCTAACCTCTCTAGTACCACGCAACTTTCGCCGGTGCATAAACCCACCATATACCTTCCTCAAAACAGCCACCATACCTACCTATTATGGCATTTTCATAGCCATTCCAAGATATATTGCCATGCAACTCCCACCGTTCCGTCTCATGACATGTGCCGTCACTTTCATATTGCCATTGCATGATCGTAAGATAGCTAGCGAGATGTTTCAACGTCATACGCTAAGCTAGATCGTTGCACATCCCGGTACACTTCCGGAGGCATTTCATATAGAGTCATCATTGTTCTAAGTATTGAGTTGTAAATAAATAAAAGTGTGATGATCATCATTATTAGAGCATTGTCCCATGTGAGAAAAAAAGAGGCCAGAGATGCCCACCAAAAAAATGAGAAAAAGAGGCCAAAGTGCCCAAACAAAAAAAAACAAAAAAATGAGAGAAAAGAGAGAAGGGACAATGATAATATCTTTTTCCACACTTGTGCTCCAAAATAGCACCATGTTCTGCATGATAGAGAGTCTCTTGTTTTGACACTTGCATATACTAGTGGGAATTTTCATTATATAACTTGGCTTGTATATTCGAGTGATGGGCTTCCTCAAAATTGCCCTAGGTCTTCGTGAGCAAGCAAGTTGGGTGCACACCCACTAGTTTTCCTTTTGAGCTTTCACACGCTTATAGCTCCTGTGCATATGTTGCATGGGAATCCCTACTCATTCACATTGATATCTATTGATGGGCATCTCCATAGCCCATTAATACGCCAAGTCAATGTGACCATCTCTTCCTTTTTGCCTCACAACCTCCACCATAGTCTATTCCAGCTATAGTGCTATATCCATGGCTCACGCTCATGTATTGCGTGAGAGTTGAAAAAGTTTGAGAAAGTAAGAGTGCAAAAACAATTACTTGGCCAATACCGGGGTTGTGCATGATTTAAATTCGTTGTGTGGGGATGATGGAGCATAGCAAGACTATATGATTTTGTAGGGATAACTTTCTTTGGCCTTGTTATTTCAAAAGTTCATGATTACTTTGCTTGTATGGTTGAAGTATTATTGTTTTCATGTCAATAGTAAACTATTTTTTGAATCTTACAGATCTGAACATTCATGCCACAAGAAAGAAGTTACAAAGGACAAATATGTTAGGCAGCCTTCCACATCAAAAATTCGGTCTTTATCACTTCCCTACTCGAGGACGAGCAGGAGTTAAGCTTGGGGATGCTTGATACGTCTCGAACGTATCTATATTTTTTGATGGTTCCATGCTATTATCTTGTCAACTTTGGATGTTTTATATGCATGAATATGCAATTTTATATCATTTTTGGGACTAAACTATTAACTCAGTGCCTAGTGCCAGTTTTTGTTTTTTCTGAGTTTTTGACCTTTTTTAGAACGGAGTCCAAATGGAATAAAACTTTCGCGATGATTTTTTTTGGACCAGAAGAGACCCCCGAATCTTTGGAAGAAGTCCAGAAGAGCCATGAGGGAGTCACAAGGCCAGGAGGCGCGCCCCCCTAGGCCGCACCTACCAGGCTTGTGACCTCCTCGTGGGTCCAACCGATGTAATTCCTCCGCCATAAATTCCTATAAATTTAGAAACCCCCCAAAAGAAACCTAGATCGGGAGTTCCTCCGCCACAAGCCTCTGTAGCCACCAAAAACCAATCCGGAGCCCGTTCCGGCACCCTACGAGAGGGGGAATCCATCTCCGGTGGCCATCTTCATCATCCCGGCGATCTCCATGACGAGGAGGGAGTAGTTCACCCTCGAGGCTGAGGGTATGTACTAGTAGCTATGTGTTTGATCTCTCTCTCTTGTGTTCTTGAGATGTCTTGATCTCAATGTACCGCGGGCTTTGCTACTATAGTTGGATCCTATGATGTTCTTCCCCCTCTCCCTTCTTGTAATGAATTGAGTTTTCCCTTTGGAGTTATCTTATCGGATTGAGTCTTTAAGAACACTTGATGTATGTTTTGCACGTGTCTATCTGTGGTGACAATGGAATATTCATGTGAGTACTTGATGTATGTTTTGGTGATCAACTTGCGGGTTTCGTGACATCGGGAACCTATGCATATGGGTTGGCACACATTTTGAATCTCCGGTAGAAACTTTGGGGCACTCTTTGAAGTTCTATGTGTTGGTTGAACAGATGATTCTGAGATTGTGTGATGCATATCGTATAATCATGCCCACGGATACTTGAGGTGACAACGGAGTATCTAGGTGACATTAGGGTCTTGGTTGATGTGTGTCTTAAGGTGTTATTCTAGTACGAACTCTAGGATAGATTGAACAGAAATAATAGCTTCGTGTTATTTTACTACAGACTCTTGAATAGATCGATCAGAAAGAATAACTTTGTGGTGGTTTCGTATCCGATAATAATCTCTTCATTTGTTCTTCGCTATTAGTGACTTTGGAGTGACTCTTTGTTGCATGTTAGGGCTAGTTATATGATCCAATTATGTTATCATTGTTGAGAGAACTTCACTAGTGAAAGTATGAACCCTAGGCCTTGTTTCCACGCATTGCAATACCGTTCGTGCTCGCTTTTACTATTAGTTACCTTGCTGATTTTGTAATTTCAGATTACAAAAACCTATATCTACCATCCATATTGCACTTGTATCACCATCTCTTCGCCGAACTAGTGCACCTATACAACTTACCATTGTATTGGGTGTGTTGGGGACACAAGAGACTCTTTGTTATTTGGTTGCAGAGTTGCTTGAGAGAGACCATCTTTATCCTACGCCTCCCACAGATTGATAAACCTTAGGTCACCCACTTGAGGGGAAATTGCTACTGTCCTACAAACCTCTGCACTTGGAGCCCAACAACGTCTAGAAGGAGAAGGTTGCATAGTGGACATCAGGTTGCCAGAGTGGCCAAGCCCTTGCGATGGCCGTTGGGGGAATCCAGGATCGTCATCGCACACCATGGAAGGAACTCCTCGTGGCCAAAGGGTGGGTGTATGGTGGCCCGCACCCAAGCCAGCACCTCATGCCAAACATGCCTCGAGAAGGGGCAACCAATGATGTTGTGTTGCATGGTTTCGTCTGCTTGGTCGCAAAGGACATATCGATCACTGTGTGATTTGGCGTGGCAAGCAAGCCTTGCAACCATCTAGCACCAGTCAAGGTCGGCCAGCCAGGTGAACATCTTGATCCGAAGGGGGCCCAACACCTCCATGCAAGACACCAGAAGTCTGCCGAAGTGGATGCGACAAAGAGCGCTCGGAAGCAGGAACTCGTAGAGTATGTGGCATTTGCGGTCCAACGCCAAGCCAGACGGTCCAGAGAGCTGGATAAGGACATGTGCCTCAGCAGCCTCCAAAACTGGACGTACTCAATCGTAGCACCCGACGTTAGGGTGCCACATAGATCGGCACCCCAACTGCGGCCATCAACCCGTCAACCACCATGTGCTTGCACCGACAACGGGGTACTAGAGGTAGGAGAGATGGGGCTATATCAGAGATGGCCTTGCCTCGATCCAAGGATCCGTCCAGAAGTGGTAGATCCGACCATCGCCAACGGTTGGGGAGGTGGATGCTTGGAAGATGGAGGAGACCCCCCGGTCTTGGGGGAGGTGCAGGTGCGCTCTAGTGTGGTCACTACGTTGTAGCCAAAGCCAGCGCACGTGAAATCGTTAGAGACATTAACCTTAGTGCATCTCCAACAGGCGCCCAAAAACTGCTTCGCGCTAAAAAACCACGTTCTATGCGCGCGCATGCCCACATTGGCCGGTCGAGTAGAGGCGCTAAAGTCGCGCACGCTCGATAATCGTTTTCGTGCGTGGAGCGAAATGCCATCCCGCGTTGGGTATTTCGGCGCCTGCTCCCGTGCGCGCAACACTGCACTCTCTCCCTACCCGCCTCCACCCCGCCCCGTGCCGCCGTCAGAGAAATGGCTCGATGGAGCTCATCAACGACATCCTCTCACCCTTCCCTACACCCCCCTGCGTTGTCGCCGCCGCAAATCCTAGCGTGGGGCTGAGAATCGCTGGTGCCGATGTCGCAGGCGCCGCTCCTCTAAGCGACGGCCTCACGCGAAGCTTGTTCATGGCGCCACGGCCGGCCGCGGTGGGTGCCGCCGCCCACCGCCGCCACCCGCTATGAGTTAACGAATGCTATGGATGCTCTTTTAGCGGCAAGAAAGGAAGCAACCAAGGTGAGGAGGATGGCAAGGAGCCAATATGCGATGGCCGAGGAGAGGAGGGTGGCGGCCAAGGAGAGGAAGGTGGCCTTGGAGGAGAAGAAATTGGCCATGGAGGAGCGAGCTAGATTATTGGAATGGGCGAAACTCTTGTTCTTCATGGACATATCTACCTTCAATGATAGGCAAAAGGAGTTCATCAATCTTTCCCATGATCAAGTCTTGGCCCAAAAAAGATCCATGGGCATGGGTCTTCAGAGGCATGGGAGCTACCGTGGGAGGATTAGGAGGCATGGGTGGCTTCGGGGGCATGGGAGCTACCATGGGCGGCATGTATGACATGGGGGGCATGGGTGGCTTCGGAGCAACCATTGAAGGATGGGAGCATCTACGAGATGGATTGGTGGCTTCAGAGCTACCATGGGGGGCATGATTGTTGGTTCTCTCATGGGAGGCATGGAAACTCCTCCGGGTGACATGGGTGCACGACGAGGACGACACATCATCTTCGTCCTCGGGCAAAGACTCGGACAAAGAAGAAGAGGAGGAAGAAGATGAAGCATGATTGTATTTGAACTTTATATTTGTTTGTGTTTGAACTTTATATTTGTCATGATCTTCGTTGGATGATTTTGAACTATCTCATGCAATTCAACTATGCTATGTTGTTCAAATGTAAAAAAGATATAAGTTTAAAATATTGCTTAGTGTGGTTGGTAGTTCGCGCATGCCGCCCCACAAGCGTGTGCGTGTGCGCTGTACATTTTGCAGCGCCTGCTGAAGCGCAAGCCCCGTGCTCCATTTTGCCGCGCCTGTTGAAGCGGACACCGTGCCACAAAAAAAAATGAATTTCAACGCTGTGATTTTCTTAGCGCGCGTGTTAAAGTTGCTCTTAGCATGTACTCCCTCGATACCATAATACTTGTAGTCTCGTACCCCTCCGTCCCAAAATTCTTGTCTTAGGTTTGTCTAGAAATGGATGTATCAAAATACTAAAACATGACTAGATACATTCATATCTAGAGAAATCTAAGACAAGAATTTTAAGACAGAGGGAGTAGTTGGGAAGAACTAAACTAGTTCTCCGCCACTACAAGTATCTTCTATTCTTAAATAGTTAGAACCCACTACCCAATTTTTCCTCTTCATGCAACAATGACACATCATCAAGTCATGCATGTAGTCATAAGTTACTTTTTTCATTAATCTCTTCATGCAAAACATACCCTCATGCATGAATATTTTTTCTAGGTAATTAAGCAAGACATTTTATAATGATTTTTTATTAACATCATTTTTTTAATATTTTTTTATATATTTTTTAACAAGTTTTCTGCATCAATGTGCGGGACATCGTCTAGTTATAATAGAGAGGAAGTACATTTCCACGTTAGTAGTATGGCACAAGCAAACGAGGCTGTGTATGCTGTCGGTCTAACCAAGCTGGTTAATGCTAACCCCCAGTGGGTGCGTGGCTGGATTTGGGGCAGCACCAACCGTCAATTGTTTAATCGAAGGTAAACGTGGCCACGCTTTGCTGGTCACATGCCGCGCAGCTAATATTCAATGGACGATGGAACGTGGACGAATATTTGGTCTCGTGTCTGTCTGGACCGACACGGCAGGCAATTGTTCACTGGAACGGCATGTATACCATCTACGGTTCTCTGCAGGGGAATTCCCGGCAGTGACAGTGAATTTTTTGGAGGATGGCAATGGTGACTAAATTTTGTGTTTTGACCCTTTTGGAAAACTTAAACGAGATCTGAATGAACCTGGTTCGATAAAAAAATTGGAAGATGGCAGTGGTTTTTATCGGTACACAAGTGCCACCTGCACTCGCAGTTGTTACTTGATTAGTGAAGGTATTTCTACTAGTTTACAGTCTCTAACGGGTGTGGTACAGATGTGCCCTTTTACTAAACGAGCCAATTCCACTCTTTTCAACTAAAAATGCACGGTAAAAAGGAGGAAAATGCCCTTTAGCTCTCCTGTGTATATATACCTGATGTGGGAGATAAAAAGTAACTGCGGAAAAGTCCAAAAACTTTTTAATATAAATTTGACCTTCTCTTGTACTCGTATAAAAAAATTGCGATTTTTTTCTCCAGTCAACTTCAATGTAACAACAACAACAACAACAACAACAACCACCAAGCCTTTCAGTCCCAAACAAGTTGGGGTAGGCTAGAGTTGAAACCCATAAGATTTCGAAGCCAAGTCATGGCTCTGGAACGTGGATAGCTAACCAAGCCTTTCAGTCCCAAACAAGTTGGGGGCGGCAGAGCCGCGTGGGCCCCACAAGCCTGCCCACCGCCACCAGGGGGGTGGTGGCGGAGCCAGGGCTTGTGGCCCACTGGCCCACCCCCTCAGGTGGAACTTGGCGCAGATATTTTTCTTATTTTCCAAAACTGCTCCCCGTAAATTTTCAGGATGTTTGGAGAACTTTGATTTCTGCACAAAAATAACACCAAGGCAATTCTGCTGAAAACAGCGTGAGTCCAGGTTAGTTCCATTCAAATCATGCAAATTAGAGTCCAAAAGAAGGGCAAAGGAGTTTGGAAAAGTAGATACGATGGAGACGTATCAACTCCCCCAAGCTTAAATCCTTGCTTGTCCTCAAGCAACTCAGTTGAGAAACTGAGAGAGAAAGAAAAACTTTGACAAACTCTATTTGATCTTGTTGTTGCAACTGTGTCTAACTCACAACCAGAATTTCAGCAAGATCACAAGTTAACCACATAAGCAAGTGACACAAAGGTCTCACGGTAAACTAATATCAATGGCATAATGAGCTAACGAGCAAATAATAATGAGTTTCAGATACCAACACTTCAATCAAAACAAGCATGAAGCAATACGAATAGGTGGTATCTCGCTAGCTCTTTTTGAGACCGCAAAACATAAATGCAAAGCACTTTCAAAGATCAAGGGCTGACTAAACATTGTAATTCATAGCAACGAAGATCCAGTCATAGTCATACTCAATATCAATCAAAAGAAAAGCATAAAAATGACAGAGGTGCTCTCTAATTGGTGCTTATATAAGAGGAGGATGACTCGACAGGAAAATAAATAGATAGGCCCTTCGTAGAGGGAAGCATTGATTTGCGCAGGTGCCAGAGCTCAAGCTTTGAAAACAGAGACAATAATTTTGGGTGGCATGCTTCCATTGTCAACGCAATGACCAAGAGTTCTTAATATCTTCCATGCTACTCATGCTATAGGCGGTTGCCAAACAGAAAAGTAAAGTTTTAACTCCCCCACTACCAATCAATCACACTCCACGGCTAGACGAATCCTCGGGTACCATCCATACTAACATCAATCCAGGGGGAGTCTTGTTTTACAGTTATGTTTTCGATTTAAGCGTGGAACCGGGCATTCCAATTACCGGCCCCTTTCTCTTGAATGACAGTGAATAAACACATGTCGAGGATAACACTCCTAGCATGGAAGATACCAATAGCCCCCCTGTCACCACATGAGCGGTTCAGGCATGCAAAACAGATTATTTCTTGAAGGTTTAGGGAATGGCACATGCAAATTTACTTGGAACGACAGGTAGATACCGCAAATAGGTAGGTATGGTGGACTCTCATGGAATTTTTTTTGGGTTATGGAAGTGGATGCACAAGCAGTATTCCTCTTAGTACAAGTGAAGGCTAGCAAAAGACTGGGAAGCAACCAACTAGAGAGCGACAACAGTTATCAAGATGCAATGAGTTTGACTAACATTGAATGCAAGCATGAACAGGATATAAATCACCATGAACACGAACATCATAGAGGCTATGTTGATTTTGTTTCAACTACATGCATGAACATGCGCCAAGTCAAGCCACTTGAAACATTCAAAGGAGAATACCATCCTATCATACTACATCATAGTTATTTCAAAATCTATGTTGGCATTCAAGACAAACCATTATAAGCTCTCAGCTAAATAAGC
The DNA here is from genome assembly GCF_904849725.1 of Hordeum vulgare subsp. vulgare. Lineage (NCBI taxonomy): Eukaryota > Viridiplantae > Streptophyta > Magnoliopsida > Poales > Poaceae > Hordeum > Hordeum vulgare. The sequence continues at coordinate 125,974,188 of NC_058518.1, read as the reverse complement.
ATGGCATCAGAAACTATGATCTCTAAGTTGTCATTGCAAACATGGTTCTCTCACAACAAAGCTAAATCTGGGTCGACAAGCTAGTCATATTTACAAAAACAAAATAGATAGAGTTCATACCAGCTTTTCAGTCTGAGTCACTTCATCATATATCATCATTGTTGCCTTTCATTTGCACGATCGAACGATGAGAACGATAATAAGCGCATTGGACTAAGCTGAATCTGCAGGCAAACACAAAGGAGAAGACAAAGTAATATGGCTCTTTGAAAGCTAAACAGGTAAGCATGCAAGAACCAATAAACATTGTAACCAATATCTTCTACCTTGACACAAAGAAAAATAAAGCTATTTACACGGGAAAGCTCCCAACAAGCAAAAGAAGAAAGAAAAATCTTTTTGGGTTTTCTCAAAAGGACACAAAACAAGAAAACAAGAAAACAAAAATAAACTAGCATGGATAACACATTGGCAAAGTGTAAACACCGGCTAACAAAGTGAAAGCATAAGCATGAATGTAAAGTCGGTGAGAACACGTACTCCCCCAAGCTTAGGATTTTGGCCTAGCTTGGTCTACTCCCAAGGGTGATCCTCGCGAAACCCAAAGTCATAAAGGGTGTTATATGGGAGTGCTGCAGCCACTGCCTGAATAGCTGCCTCACGAAGTCGAGCAGCAGTCGCCTCCCTCTCATACTCCACTGCCTCTCCTAAGGTTATGTAGTATCTTTGTTTTAACTGAAAGCCAAAGAAAGCAGGAGCAGGAAGGGTAATATGGAAAACACGCTGTCGGTTAAATATCAAGCGGTATAGGAGGGATCCATGATCTCTCTCAAGGAACTGGTAGCGTGTTAGAGCGACACGATCAAGGTAGGCTGTACGGAGAGGAGGGTCTTCTGGACAGATGGATACTCCAAGAAAATTTGCTAAGCGTGTAGCATAAACTCCACCAAAGAAATCCCCCTCACTGGCATTTTTATTCAACCTCCTTGCTATTATAGCTCCCATATTGAAGCTCCTGTCACCTGTTACTGCGCTCTTAAGGATACTAAGGTCGGAAGCGCATAGGTGACAATGTGCACCCTTGTCGTTAATGCACCTACCTATGAAGAGGGCAAGGTAGTGCAAGGCAGGGAAATGGATGCTTCCTATGGTGACTTGCGTGATATCTCTGGTTTCTCCAACAGTTATACTGGTGACAAAGTCTCTCACCGAAGACTTAGAAGGATCATTAATACTACCCCCACCGGGTATCTTGCAAATCCTATTGAAATCATCCAGATCCACTGTATATGATTTATCGTACAGATCAAACAATATGGATGAGTCACGGCCAACTGAGAATTTAAATCTACGCACGAAAGAGGCAGTGAGCATAGCATACTGTTCACATTTATCTAAGAGGAATTCTTCTAACCCGACATTGCAGACAAGTGTATCAAACTCATCCTTGAAACCTGCTTCGATCATGAACTCATCGGAAGGCCATTCACATGGTTGCACCAGTGCGTCCCTTAGTTGAAAAGGTCCGGGCTCCCGAAAAGAGAGATGAGGACCCTTCTTACTTGAGGAACCACCATGAAACTTCCTCCTGAACATAATTTTCTTTTGCTGAATTTTTTGATGTTCAAGAGAAAAGTGAATGAGGACCAACCATACCTTGTAGCAACTACTCCTACTAGTGCCTAGAGACCGTATCACGCGCTAAAACTACTTGGGACCGGCTAAAATCAACCTTTCTAGCTCAAGAACAGGGTCACCAATGTAGCAAGAATACGCGAAGGATAAAGCACTAGAGCAAAAACTAATTGGACCAATGGAGGAGTCACTTACCCATGAGTAATTTTGCCCAAAACGGTTCGGAGAATGGTGCTTTGAGCAAGGAGATCGAAAATCAGAGCCAAATAAGCAAGAACACGGGTTTTCTAGAGGTGGAAGAAGAGGATGGGAGCTGGAATGAGAGGAGGGGTCCTCGTGGGCCCCACAAGCTTGCACCCCGCCACTAGGGGGGTAGGTGGCGGTGGCAGGGCTTGTGGCCCACTAGTCTGCCCCCCAGGCCAGCTCTCAGGCCTAGAAATTTTCAAAAATTCCAGAAAAAATCATACTAAATTTTCAGGACCATCGGAGAACTTTTATTTTCGAGGTATTTTTCTCCGGGACGCTAAAACAGAAAACAGGAAAAGCTAAACTAATTCTATCATTTTTCTTCTAAGCAACATAAAATGAAAACTTAAAACAGAGGTATGTGACTCTTTGATTCATCCGTTTCATGGTCATCGTAAGAAATCCGTCAATGGGGTTGATCAAGTCCTGATGACAAAACCTTCTCGAATCGAAAGAGAGAATGGAGAAGTTTCGAATAGCCACTAAGTCACCTCATTGGGGATATGTATCTCCCCAACAAGCAAATCATACTTCATCTTGACACGAGGAATAGGGCATTCAAAGCTCTGAATGAGAATCAATGAAGTCTTTTCGATAGCATTGATGCAATGTACTTGATATCGTTTCTTCGGAACGTGTACGGTGTGCTCATTACCGTTGACATGGAAAGTGACATTGCCTTTATTGCAATCTATAACAACCCCTGTAGTTTTTAAAAAGGGTCTTCCGAGGATGACAGCCATGGCATCGTCCTGGGGAATATCCAAGATAACAAAGTCTGTTAAGATAGTGGTGTTAGCAACTACAACAGGCACATCCTCGCAAATGCCGATAGGGAAAGTAGTTGATTTGTCGGCCATTTGCAGAGAAATTTCAGTGGGTGTCAACTTATCCAACTCAAGTCTACGATAAAGAGAGAGCAGCATAACACTAACACCGGCTCCAAGGTCACATAAGGCAGTTCTTACATAGTTTCCTTTGATGGAGCAAGGTATAGTGGGCACTCCGGGATCACCAAGTTTCTTAGGAGTTCCACCTTTAAAAGTGTAGTTGGCAAGCATGGTGGAGACCTTAAGATCTGGTATCTTCCGTTTATTAGTCACGATATCTTTCATGTACTTGGCATATGGAGACATCTTGAGAATATCAGTTAACCGCATCTGCAGAAAGATGGGTCTTATCATCTCAACGAAACGCTCAAAATCCCCATCATCCTTTTTCTTGGATGGCTTAGTAGGAAAGGGCATAGGTCTCTGAACCCATGGCTCTCTTTATTTACCATGCTTCCTAGCACTGAAGTCATTCTTATCGTATTTCTTAAGTTGTGGGTTATCAGGATTAACCGTAGGTTCAATCTCCACATCCTTATCATTGCTAGGTTGAGCATTATTATGAACATTGCGGTCCATATTGTCACCAGGTTCATGTTCATCACCAGATTGTGTTTCTGCATCAGACGCAGAAATATCATTAGGTTCTTCAGGTGTGACAGTATTTGGTGAACTACCGTGTAGGTTTCTATCATCCTTCTTATTCTCCTTAGGATGACTGGGTGTATCAGCATTGATTCCTTGAGAATCTTGATCAATTCTCTTAGGATGATCTTCAGGATACAAAGGTTCCTGAGTCATTTTGCCTCCTCTGGTAATGACTCTGACAGAGTTGTCATTTAATTCATTGAGCAGGTCATTCTGAGCTTTAAGTACTTGTTCTACCTGAGTAGTAATCATAGATGCATGTTTACTCAGAAGATTCAGATCATTGACATTTCTATCTACACAAGCACTTAAATGGCGAAGCATACGAGTACTTTGTTGCAGATGTCTGCTAACAAAATCATTGAAACCCTGTTGTTTGGCAACAAAGTTGTCAAATTCATCAAAGCATAGGCTAGCAGGTTTATCAAAAGGAATATCACTCTCATCAAACCTACGCAGAGAATTCACTTCTACTACCTGTATCGGGTTATCGAGACCATGGATCTCTTCGATAGGTGGTAGATTTTTGACATCTTCAGATCTAATGCCTTTCTCTTGCATATATTTCTTTGCTTCTTGCATATCTTCGGGACTGAGGAATAGAATACCTCTTTTCTTAGGAGTTGGCTTAGGAGGTGGTTCGGGAATAGTACAAGCATTGTCGTTGATCAGGATGTTATTCAGTAGAGTCTCAACTTGTTCTACAGTTCGTTACCTAAAAACACAACCGGCACAACTTTCTAGGTGGTCTCTAGAGGCATCGGTAAGTCCGTTATAGATGATATCAAGTATCTCGTTCTTCTTAAGAGGGTGATCAGGCAAAGCATTCTGTAGCTGGACGAGCCTCCCCCAAGCTTGTGGGAGACTCTCTTCTTGGAGTTGAGCAAAGTTGTATATTTTCTGCAAGGCAGCTTGCTTCTTATGGGCTGGGAGATATTTCTCACAGATGTAATAGACCATCTCCTGGGGACTACTCACACATCCAGGAGCAAGAGAGGTGAACCAGGCTTTAGCATCATCCTTTAGAGAGAAAGGAAACAACTTAAGGATATAGTAGTGGCGGATCTTCTCCTCATTAGTGAAAAGGGTGGCTATATCGTGTAGTTTCGCAAGATGGGCTACGACCGTCTCAGACTCATAACCGTGAAAAGGATCAGATTCAACTAGAGAGATTATCTCAGGATCAATAGAGAATTCATAATCCTTATCGGTGATAAAGATAGGTGAAGTGGCAAACTTTGGGTCGTATTTCATCTTAGCTTCCCGAGATTTTTCCTTCCACTTGAGAAGTAATTTCTCAGCGTCATAGGCATCCTTGCACACAAGAAAATCCTCAACTATCTCTCCCTACATAAGGTAACCCTCAGGTATATCAGGCAATTCATATCTAGGAGAGCTAGATCTAGCAGGAGCAAAAGCAGGTTCTATCTCAATAGTATCGACAGTATCAGAAGCATCAAGAGCATTGGCAGTAACTCTAGCAATATGAGCATCAAGAAACACTCCTATTGGAACATCAGGCAAAGTTGTATCTCTAGCAGTATCAAGCATAGCATCATCAGGCATAGCATCTCTAGCATCATCAGGCAAAGCAGTATCAAGCATAGCATCTCTAGCAGTATCAAGCATAGTAGTATGAGGCATAGCATCAAGCATAGTATCATCAGGCATAGTATCTCTAGAAGTAGCATCATAAGCATCATCAAGCACAAGCGATGTCGTGGTTTTGTCACGGCAGATGTCCTCGTGAAAGGACTTAGTACGGGAGCCATCGCACCTTGGTGGCGACTCAAAGGGGTTAAACGGGAGGAACACGGCGGGTTACCCAGGTTCGGCCCCTCGTGTGGAGGTAATAGCCTACGTCCTGCTTTGTGTGTATTGATGTAGATTCGGTTACAAGGGAGGCGTAACTCGCCTAACCTAGCACTCGATGACTTCTAACCTGCCCTCCTCCTTCCGACTCGCCTTTATATATAGGTCGAGGCTTTAGGGTTTACAAGAGTCCCTTCCTCCTAACAAATCGTGACCACCGTGGTCTCTAAGTCGCCGTCCTGCGAAACCCACAGACCTTCCATAAATCATAACCGTCCCGCGGCCTTGAACCGCCCAGGCTGAGGCCCAAGTAGCCCAAAGGATGAATCGCCTTACTAGTAACCCGGCCCATATTGGGGCGGGTCACTTAATAAGCAATATCCCCAACATTAGGCCCCAAATTGACTTGAGTTTTCATGCCAATGCTTCCGCTTTAGTTGAAGGTGATTCACTCCTCCGTCTTCCTCCATACGTCAGAAATTTTAACTCGCCATCCGGCACCGAAAAAATCTTTGAGTCGCCGATCCATTTCCTGTTGGCATCTTCCTTATCCCTTGATCTTCGGGAAATTTAACATAATCCCAACGGATCTTTTAGTGCATCATTATCCCAAAATTTTCGGACGTCATCATGGCGAATCTTTTTATTCCCCAACGGTTCCCGCTCACGGCGCCTCGATTCCAGCGCCCGTCCTGATAAATAGGCGGAAGGGACAGGGCTGGCGCTGGCCACCTACCAATCTCGTCAGTCCCCCCCATTATCGCAGCAAAGACCTCATCGCTTCCCGAGGGCTCCGTCGCCGGTCGCAACTTCCGCCCCCGTTCGAGGAGCTTCAGGGCCGCCCGCAAGCCGTTGCCGTCGTCAAGCTCCGCACCTCGGACGATCCGTCCGCCGTCATTGTCCATCGCATCATCACCGACCACCTCGTTGCTCGCCCCGAGCTCCGCCGCCGCCAAAGGTCTCTTCGTTCGTCGGGACCCCCGCGCTTCTCCAACGATCTCCGTCACCGCCGGTCTTCTTTGATCGAGAGCATCAGGTTAGGCCCTCGTTCACCCTCTTAGGAGTAGGTTTATTCCTTGCTTGTATTTCCGCCATTGCCGTAGCTTTGAAGCTTTCAGCTCACAGTTATTCATTTCCCTAGAATCGATCAGTCCGAGCACCGATAGGGTAGCCAGTGCCTTGAATAATTTTAATCATCCGCTGTACTTGCGAATTTTTGAACACAACATCTTCTCCAAACGAGGGGCGTCACCCGATAATACATTGTTCATGCTCAGTCATATTCGTAGGTTTTCATATCTGTTCGGCAGATCCATTCCTTATTTACTGTTTGCAAAAAACTGTTTGTAACCTTCATCCCCCCTTAGTGCTTTGGAACGAATAGATTTTACCATCCACAGAAATATAGCCTTTGCAAATAACCCTACTTCCATAAGTCGCCATAGCAACCCAACCCGGCCTCTTAGTCTGGCGGGTTAACATGAACCGATCCCGATTCATATAGTAGATGTCCAAGACATGTAACATCATACTTCTACCTACTTGTAGCATGGGTGCCGTTTTCAAGAGCGATTGGCTTCCTACCAAAGTTGATGATGCTGTCTTAGCTAATTACGTGAAAGCGGGCTGTTTGGATCCTCAAGATGTCATTGGATGGCGCACCGGGTTGGGAGAAGATCTCCCTAACCCCAAATAAGGGGAAATAGTAGTCTTTGTGGAACACTTGGAGCGGGGTTTTAAGCCGCCCGGATCCAAATTTCTTAGGGACGCTTTGACCTTCATGAACGTCCGACTCCAGGATCTGGGACCCAATTCCATAAGCAACTTGAGCCAATTCCAAGTCCTTTGCGAAGCTTATCTGCGGATTGAGCCTTCCGTTCCTCTATTCTGGCACTTTTTTCATCTGAATCGCCAGACGGAATTCCACAACGGCCCCAGTTTGGAACTCGGCGGCGTCAACGTCCAGCGCCGTAGGGATAGTCCGTTTCCTTCGCTCATCATGCCTAGCCATCCTAAGGGCTGGGGTGAATCTTGGTTTTACTGTCAAGAAACGTCCCCTGCTGGTGAGAATAAGCTTCTGGGCTACAGGCCAACCCGCCTCCTGGTCAACTTCAAGCTCCCCGACAAGCTCACCGAGGAAGAAGAGTCGGAGTTCATCCCAATATTGTCTGAACTGAGATCCCTGACGAACAATGGTCTTACCGAGGTTGACCTGATCCGCTGCTGGGTCGAATGGCGGATTCTTCCTCTGAGCCGCCGAGATGGTCTAATGTGTGAATTTGACGGCACTCTGGATCATCCCCAATGCTACTTTCACACAGCATTAACAGAGAAAGACATTGTTGACATCATCAAAAAGCTGACCGGCGAGCCCGCAGGAAAATGCGGCCAAATCGGCCTTAAGCCCTTCTGCAAGATTAACCCGGCGCCCAAGGTAACCAAAGCTGACCCGCCCTTGGTTTTTATCCCTTCTGTTGTATTGCCATCATGATTTCATAACATATACCTTTCCAGAAAGGCGATAAGTTCTGGTCCAGGAGACCTAAAAAGCAAGCCACGAAAACTGCTAAGCCGCCCTCTAAGAAAAACAAGGGCAAAGGTAAATCTGCTGCGGCTGAGCCATCTGAAGTCGACGAATCTCAAGTCGGCAACGCACTTTCAGAGGTACCAATCCGTCCTCTTATCACTCGCCACCTATTACTTTTGACCTTTTATTTATATCTCTCACTCTTCTTGTAATAGAATGAAGATAACGAAAGCCAAGAAGACTATGTTGAGGTAATTTCTGTTTCCTCCGATTCATCTCCTTCTCCACCTAAGCCGGCCCGGCGAATATGTGGGAAAGTCCCCTTCTCACATCCAAATGCCCATTTGGACCCAAATTTCTTACTGAAGAAAACACAGCACGCCTCAAACCGGAAGACACGAAGTCACTCTGGCGATCTGATATCTGGCTTACCAACAACAAACAAAAGAAAACCAAGCGAGGTACCCTTGTTTTTTTATGAGTAACCATTATTCGTGCTTCTTTGGATTACATTTGCAACCCGCCTGTATTATTGATTTATAATTCTTGCAGAATTCTCCTCCTACTTCCGGCGACTTAGTGATGTCAACACTTCCACCGATGATTCGAGTTCCGGGGTAAGTCTTTTGCCTTGACCTTTGAGAATAACGATCTTTTCAATTCCTTAACACGCTTATTCCCTTTTGTTAGGGCACAAGCCAAAAAAAGGAAAACCAGTGGATCAATTCCTGATGCAACTTCTGAACTCCCAAGGAAATCAACTCCGACTCAAGACGATCCGGGTCATGCTGAGCCGACAATTCAAGTGGATCTTCCTGAGTCGCCGAAAGAAGCAGCGGATGCCCCTAAATCGCCGAACGTATTGACGACAACGGATGACCCAGATGCTGTAGTCATTACTGGTTCTGGCTTTTCCAAGCCGGCGGCGACAGTTCTGTCCAAACACATAGCATCCTCCTCTCAGGCAATTCCCGAGTCTGGGCTCTCCAAGGCGAAGCTTTCCGACTATGCAAATCTGGAGTTTAAAGAACTCTGTTCTAGCTTCGCAAGTCGCCTGGAGGCGAGCTATGAGATGGAGAGAAATCTGCTAAAGATGTTAAACAACAAACATGAGGTAAACTTTATACTTTATACTATTCCCAGTAACCCCCAAGGGCCGGGTCATCAGTAAAAAGATGAGCCGGGTCTTAAAATTTTTAGAAAAAGCTTCGCGACCAGTAACCCCCAAGGGCCGAGTCATCAATAAAAGATGAGCCGGGTCTTGATTTCTGTATAATTTTTCCTGAGAAATTATACATTAGCCCCCAAGTGTCAGGGGTATTGCTTTGCAATAATTCTGAGACTTGTCTTTATTTTAAACTTTCAATAGGAAAACCTTGCTCAGACCGAACTGGCGCTGGGCGATTTAAGGAAAAACTTAGCTGAACAACAAGACGCCCGAACTCAGTCGGAAGATAAGTATAAATTGGCTCTGGTTGAACTGGAAAAACTCAAAACCGAGTTAGAAAAAGCTCAAGCTGACCAAAACGCGGCTTTGAAGAGAGCAGAGAAAGCTGAAGCGAAGCTGGCGACTGTTCAACAGGAGTTATCCGACTTAAAACGTCATATCTCTAACATGACGCAAGCCATCTTTGGTAAGTCTTACCTAAATCTCCAACCTTGTCCCCTCCTTTTGGCCAAATTTCTGATGTTAAGTTACTGGTTATCAAATTCCAGGTCCAAGAGTCGCCAACCTGCAAGAAGACTGTGTGTTGATGCTGAAGGCGATTTATACGCTGACAGAGCAACTGTACACAGGCAGCGTGTTAACCGTCAAAGCTGTAATGGGTGCAAAAGAGCCTATTACTTCCATCAAGAAGGTACTTGGATGTCTGTCCACGCTTCCTCCCCAGATTGGCGAGTTAACTCGGTCAGCCGCCCGGAAAGGCGTCCTGATGGCCCTGAGTCGCTGCTTAGCGTATGCCCCGGAGATCAATTTGGAAGATGTAGCCGCTGGCTTCCCTCAGCTTAAAGATGATGGATCGGAGTTCGTTGAAGAGGATTACCAGGAAGTTGTCAAGGATTCTCGGTTGGCTGCAACTCGACTCGCCGCAAGTCTTGATTTAACGAAGTATCAGGCGGCTTATGACAATAAGAATAAGAAAGTCAGCCCGCCAACCTTCGTGGTGACCAACCTAATTCCTCGGCGACCCAAGAATCCTTTCGACTGGGAAACAGACTTGGCATCAATTTTGACCGATGAAGACGACTTTGCTGCTTTGGCCAGGTGCAATTGGGTCTTGGGCGATTTACAAATTGAAGTTGGTCAGAGCTCACGCCAGGACTTAGCGAAGTAGACTTTCCTGAATTTGGCCCGCGAGCCATGTAATAGTCAGTACTATTTTTTGATGACATCTTCTGCAAGAAAAACCCTTATACCGCTTTTTGAGGCGATTTGAAATATTTGGTCCGCCTTTATAAGAATCTTCTACAATGCTTAATCCGCCAAGGATGAAACAAATCTTAGCACCCTCCTGTTTTAAACTTTCAACACATCATCTGTGAAAACATATGAACTACGAATAGTTTCAACAAATATGCAGAAAGGATAAAAACCTTCAAGATTAAATCATAATAAGAGTAATTTCGTTGGCTCATACGGTCGCGACAGGGGGAGGCGAGTCAGAAAGCTCGTGCACCCACCCTAAATGCAGGTTTCGTCGGCTCATACGGTCGCGACAGGGGGAGGCGAGTCAGAAAGCTCGTGCACCCACCCTAAATGCAGGTTTCGTCGGCTCATACGATCGCGACACGGGGAGGCGAGTCAGAAAGATCGTGCACCCACCCTAAATGCAGGTTTCGTCGGCTCATACGGTCGCGACAGGGGGAGGCGAGTTAGAAAGCTCGTGCACCCACCCTAAATGCAGGTTTCGTCGGCTCATACGGTCGCGACAGGGGGAGGCGAGTCAGAAAGCTCGTGCACCCACCCTAAATGCAGGTTTCGTCGGCTCATACGGTCGCGACAGGGGGAGGCGAGTCAGAAAGCTCGTGCACCCACCCTAAATGCATGTTCTGTCGGCTCATAAGGTCGCAACAGGATGACACAAATCGCTTTCCTTTTTTAAAGAAGAAGCCCCCAAGTCGGAGAATATTTTATTACTTCATAATGAAACTGAAAAACTTACAAAGCAAGGAGCTTTAAGAGATCAAGTGTAGTAAGGCCGCAAATGAGCAATATTCCAGGGGCGAGTTGACTCAGCCTCTGTAGTCGGTCGGTCAGGCCGAAGATCCATCAAATAGTAAGAGCCATTGCGGAGGTTCTTGCTGACGACGAAAGGCCCTTCCCAAGGGGGCGAGAGCTTATGCATGCCTGCCCGATCTTGTATCAGACGAAGTACCAAGTCGCCCTCCTGAAAGGTCCGACTCTTAACCCGGCGACTATGATAACGCCGCAGATCTTGCTGATAGATAGCCGAACGAGCCGCAGCTAGGTCACACGCCTCTTCCAAGGCATCCAAGGAATCCTGACGCGCCAACTCATTATCTTGCTCCACATATGCGGCGACTCTAAGAGAATCATGTCTTATGTCAGTAGGAAGGACAACTTCTGCTCCATAGACCAAAAAGAAAGGAGTGAACCCCGTGGATCGATTCGGGGTGGTCCGGATGCTCCACAATACCGAAGGTAATTCTTCAACCCAACACCCTGGAGTTCTTTCCAGGGGAACGATGAGCCGAGGTTTAATCCCTCGCAAGACTTCTTGATTCGCCCGCTCTGCCTGCCCGTTGGACTGCGGGTGAGCAACTGCAGAAACATCAAGCCGGATATGCTCTCGACGACAAAAATCCAGCATCGCTCCTTGGGACAAGTTAGTACCATTGTCCGTGATAATACTGTGCGGATATCCAAAACAGAAAATTAGCTTTTTCAGAAATTTGACCGCAGTCTCCGCATCGCAAGCTCCAACAGGTTCCGCCTCAACCCATTTAGTGAACTTATCAACTGCCACCAATAAGTGAGTTTTCTTGTTAGAGGACATTTTAAAGGGACCGACCATGTCCAGCCCCCAGACCGCGAAAGGCCAAGTAATGGGAATCATCCTCAATTCTTGAGCCGGCACATGAGCCTGTCTCCCATATCGTTGGCACCCCTCGCACCGCCGTACTATATCTTCTGCATCTGCATGAGCCGTCAACCAGAAGAAGCCATGTCGAAAAGCTTTTGATACCAAAGAACGTGACCCGGCGTGATGCCCGCAGTCTCCAGAATGAATGTCATTTAGGATTACGCATCCTTCCTCGGAAGAAACACACCGCTAAAAGACCCCTGAAGCACTTCGTTTATATAACTCGCCATTAATGATGACCAGGGATTTGCTACGTCGAACGATCTGGTGAGCCAAAACTTCGTCGGTGGGTAACTCGCCACGAGTGAGATAAGCCAGATAAGGAAGAGCCCAATCCGGAGTGACATGGAGAGCCGCCACAAGCTGAGACTTGGGATCCGGTATCGCCAATTCCTCCTCCGTGGGTATAGTCACAGACGGTTTATGCAAGACATCCAAAAAAACATTAGGGGGGACCGGTTTTCTCTGTGAGCCGAGTCGCGAGAGGGCATCAGCTGCTTCGTTGAGTCGCCGATCAACATGATCAACGTGGTACCCATGAAAATAGCCCGCCACATCAGATACAGCTCGCCTGTAAGCCGCCATCATAGGATCCCGAGAGTCCCAGGTACCCGAAACCTGTTGCGCCACCAAATATGAATCCCCAAAGCATCAGACTCGGGTTAGGTTCATCTCTTTTGCCAGTCGCAAACCGTGAAGCAGAGCTTCATATTCCGCCTCATTATTTGTGTAGGGAAACATGAGCCGGAGAACATAGCAGAACTTATCTCCTTGAGGGGATATCAACACCACACCAGCCCCTGAGCCCTCCAACTGCCTGGATCCATCAAAGTAAATAGTCCAATAGGTAAGGTCAGGCCGATCTTCCGGAGCCTGAAGTTCTGTCCAATCGTTAACAAAATCAACTAGTGCCTGGGACTTGATGGCCGTGCGGGGGGTATATTGTATGTGATGAGACCCAAGCTCTATTGCCCATTTGGCGATTCGCTCTGTTGCCTCCCGATTTTGGATGACGTCACCGAGGGGGGGGGGGGGCGGAACTGACCACAGTGATCGGGTGCTCCTGGAAATAATGTTTAAGCTTTCGACTCGCCATGAACACCCCATAGACCAGTTTCTGCCAATGTGGGTATCGCTGTTTGGAGAGAGTTAACACCTCGCTGATAAAGTATACCGGGCGTTGCACCGAGTATTCCTTTCCTTCCTCCTTTCTTTCGACGACCACAGCCACACTGACCGCCTTGGAATTTGCGGCGATATACAAGAGCATAGGCTCCTTTTCAGTTGGGGCTGCCAGGACCGGCGGGTTAACCAATTGATGCTTCAAGGCCTGAAGCACCTCGTCTGCCTCCTCTGTCCATACGAATCGGTCGGATTTTCTCAACAATTGATAAAGAGGAATCGCCTTTTCCCTGAGGCGGCTCACGAAACGACTTAGAGACGCAATGCGACCCGCCAATCGCTGAACTTGATTAACATTCGTCGGCTTCCCGAGGGAGGTAACCGCTTCAATTTTGTCCGGGTTAGCCTCGATGCCGCGCTCTGATACCAAGAAACCCAGTAGTTTTCCCGCAGGTACGCCAAAAACGCACTTGGTAGGATTTAGCTTCATCTGATATACCCGTAAATTATCAAAGGTTTCCTTAAGGTCTTCCAAAAGTGTCTCCTCCCGGCGGGTCTTGATCACAATGTCGTCAACATAAGCATGGACGTTGCGGCCAATTTGGTTATGAAGACAATTCTGGATGCAGCGTTGATAAGTTGCCCCTGCGCTCTTGAGCCCGAATGGCATGGACACATAACAAAAGGCCCCGAAGGGGGTTATGAAAGCAGTCTTCTCCTGATCTTCCACGGCCATTTTGATCTGATGATAACCTGAATAGGCGTCCAAAAAGCACAATCATTCGCATCCCGCCACCGAGTCAATGATTTGGTCGATGCGGGGAAGAGCGAAAGGATCTTTGGGACAAGCTCTGTTGAGGTCCGTATAGTCAATACACATACGGAAAGTGCCATTCTTCTTGAGTACCAACACCGGGTTAGCCAGCCATTTGGGGTGAAAGACTTCCAAGATGAACCCGGCGGCTAAAAGACGGGCGACTTCTTCTCCAATCGCCTTCCGTCGCTCCTCGTTAAATCTGCGAAGGTACTGTTGGACAGGTTTGCATTTTGGGTCAATATTAAGATGGTGCTCAGCGAATTCTCTCGGTACACCCGGCATGTCAGAGGGCTTCCATGCGAAGATGTCCCGATTCTCACGGATGAATTCGATGAGCGTGCTTTCCTATTTGGGATCCAGACCCGTCCCAATGGTGAACTGCTTGGATGAATCGCCAGGAACGAAATCGATTGTCTTAGTATCATTCGTCGGTTTGAATTTCAGGGCGACTCAGAATCTGTAGTCGGCTTCTTGAGTGGTGACATGTCTGCCGTGTCAATATTGGCCCGATGGTGTTTGAGCTCTTCCGCCGCACAGGCGACCTCCGCATAAGCCGCGTCCCCTTCCTCGCACTCCTTTGCGATTCTTCTATCTCCATCAATCGTGATGGGTCGTTTGGGACCTGGCATTTTTAGTTTGAGGTAGACGTAGCACGGGCGGGCCATGAAGCGGGCGTAAGCCGGTCGTCCGAACAACGCGTGGTACGGGCTTTTCAGTTTGACCACCTCAAATATTAGGGACTCCGACCTGTAATTCTGTGCAGTTCCAAACGCTACTGATAGTCTGACCCGGCCTATGGGATAAGCCGACTTGCCCGGGACAATGCCGTGGAAAACCGTGGTTGAAGGCATCAAGTCTTTTTCCGATAGATTCATCCTCCGAAAGGTGTCGAAGTATAGGATATTAATGCTGCTGCCACCATCCATTAATACCTTTGACAAGGTGTAACCCCACACTTGGGGAGCCACGACTAATGCCAGGTCGCCCGGGTTATCTATTCTTGGCGGGTGATCCTCTCTACTCCACGTTATGGTCTGCTCGGACCAGTGGAGATACCTGGGAATCGCCGGCTCAGTTACGCTGTACGCCCGGTGATTTACCTTTTTATCACGCCTGCAAGCATTAGTGGTGAAAACGTGGTACTGCCCATTACTTAGCTGTTTGGGATTGTTGCGGAAGCCCCCGTTGTCATCCTGGTCCTGTGGAGCCCCCTGTGGGGGTGGCTACTGGAGAACTCCCGGCGGTTTGTACCGCCGCTGGTGGTGCACCGGGTACTGGCCGCCGCCTGGTTGCGGGCCTCCCTGAGCCCCCTGTTCGGGAAAACCGCCGAAGGGGTTCTGCCTTTGGTTGGGCGCGGCGAGTTGGTCCTGGCGACGGTTCGGATCTTTGTTTTGGCTTTTCTTGATTGCCTCAGCACGAAATTCTCGCATCACGAAACGGTTCTCCCAAGAGTGGCCCGCCGGGCCATCGGCCGTGGCGTGGTGCGGGCAAGGGCCTTTGAGTAGCTCTTCGTAATTACGCGGCCTTTTCCCACTGAAACCTCGATTCTTCTTTTTGCCGTCGTTGGCATTGGTGTTGGCAACCAAATCTGAGGGCTCCTCCTGTGGCCTACGCTTGCCGTTGGTCCCCTGGTTGTGATGGTTGCGGCCTTGGAAACGGGTGTGGTTTTTGGTCGAATCGCCCTTTTTGGGCGAGTTACCCTTACCATCCTCGCCGGGATCCTTGGTATCGTCGGCCTCGGCATACCTAGTGAGGGTGTCCATCAGTTCGCCCATATCCTGAACTTTCCGTTTGAGTCGCCCCAATTTCTGGACCAGCGGTTCATAGTGGCAGTTGTGCTCGAGGATAAGCACAGCTTGTGCCGCCGTGATGCCATCTGATGAATGGATAATTTCTGCGACCCGCCGTGACCAATGGTGCGCCGACTCATCCGGGCGTTGTACGCAGTGTTGTAAGTCGACGATCGTCATCGGTCGTTTACAGGTTCCCCGAATTTTTGATGAAACGCTCTTTCAGCTCGACCCAGGACTGGATAGAATTGGGAGGTAAGTTTTTCAACCAAGTGCGCGCGGATCCCTCGAGCATCATGGTGAAATATCTGGCGCAAACCGCCTCATTTACGTCGAGCATGTCCATGGCGATCTCATAGCCCTCGATCCATGATGTTGGTTCGAGATCTGGTGTGTAATTAGGCACCTTTCTTGGTCCTTTGAAATCCTTGGGCATTCTTTCGTTTCGAAGGGCTAGGGACAAGCAGGGTACCCCAACTCGCCCTCCGGTCCCCGCGAGGGGGGCCTGGGCATCTTGAATGTTGGGGAGATCTCTGCCCGGCGGGTTCCGTTCGGGCGGGTTGTCCTGCGGGAAGTGTCGCGGTGCACTGTTTACGGCTGGCTGATCCTTCGGCCTACTCCTGGTGTAACTCGCCTGAGGGGTGGAGTGCAATCTCTCAGGGCTGTGTGAGAACTGTGCGTTTTGAACCACCGCCATTTTCAACATCTCGATGGCGTTCCTTGCTTCAATCTCAGCTGGGGTGTTGCCGTGGATCGGAAGGGACTCCAGATGGCGAGTTGCAGCAAGCACGTTATCCACCGGGTTGGAGAAGTGGCCTCGAGGGGTCCGGAAACGAGGAATTTGACCCTCAGTCAGCTGAATCGGTGGGTTAGGCGGGCGGCCCGGCCCTCCTGCTGGGGCGGCTCCCATCCCGGGTGTTTGAGGAGTGTCGAACAGGCGGGTCGGGTTGAGGTCATGGGGCAGGCGACCCTGGTGTCTCCGCTGATGGACGGCGTCGGAGACGCGCTGCTGTCTTTCAAGCCGCCAGTTGTCGGTGTTCAATCGCATCCTTTCGGCCGTGATTTGGGCTTGTCGAGTCTCAATCCTGGCGGACTCCATCTCAGCATCCTGATGGGCCTTCGCCATCGCCTCCCTCAGCTTTGCTAACTCTGTGTTTATCTCCCCTTGGTTCTCTGGCGTGAGCGGAGTTGACATTAGTCTCGTGATTTCCGCCGCTAAGTCCACCAGGACTGCAGACGCACTTCCGGACGTTCCGCCGGTCCCATCGCCTCCGGTGGGGTTCTGTGCGGGTTGGGTTGCCCCGGCCATGTAGATGGCGATCTGGCGGCGGGTTCGATCAAGGATTTTCGGATCCATGGCCAGCGACAAGCCTCCGAGACTGTCTCCGTGGAGGGACTGGATGGAATCTGAATCGCCCATGGATGACTCATCGTCGGAGTTGACCGGGGTGACCTCCTGAGCCGCCACGTGTTCTGGCTCCTCCGACCCCTGCATGAACCCCACAAAGACCGGGCGAGTCAGCTGCTGTGTTATGACTGGGTGGACGTACCTGGCCGGCTCGACGATGTCGGTGGAGATGTCCGGCTTAGGAACGGATGATCCGATCATGCCGATGAAGACGTTGATCTTGCCGAAGGGGACCCTGTAGCCTGATTCGAGAGAATTCGCTTCAGGTCCCCATCATTGGTTGTCGATGTAGGTTATCCCGCGGCGGCTCCGAGTCATGAGCGCCGTCGCATAGCTCCCAAACCCTGGTAGGGCTCCCTTTGAGAACTCAACTCCACCGTGCGTAGGCCCCACGGTGGGCGCCAACTGTCGTGGTTTTGTCACGACAGATGTCCTCGTGAAAGGACTTAGTACGGGAGCCATCGCACCTTGGTGGCGACTCAAAGGGGTTAAACGGGAGGAAGACGGCGGGTTACCCAGGTTCGGCCCCTCGTGTGGAGGTAATAGCCTACGTCCTGCTTTGTGTGTATTGATGTAGATTCGGTTACAAGGGAGGCGTAACTCGCCTAACCTAGCACTCGATGACTTCTAACCTGCCCTCCTCCTTCCGACTCGCCTTTATATATAGGTCGAGGCTTTAGGGTTTACAAGAGTCCCTTCCTCCTTATAAATCGTGACCACCGTGGTCTCTAAGTCGCCGTCCTGCGAAACCCAGAGACCTTCCATAAATCATAACCGTCCCGCGGCCTTGAACCGCCCAGGCTGAGGCCCAAGTAGCCCAAAGGATGAATCGCCTTACTAGTAACCCGGCCCATATTGGGGCGGGTCACTTAATAAGCAATATCCCCAACAAGCGACATATCAAGATTTCTAGCAGGAGGTGATGTCGCAAACTTACTCATAACTGAAGGTGAATCAAGTGCAGAGCTAGATGGAAATTCCTTACTTCCCCTCGTAGTTGAGGGCAAGACTTTGGTCTTCGGATCCTTGAGATTCTTCATAGTGATCAGGAGATATAAATCCCAAGTGACTCAGAGAATATAGCAATACCTCCCCAGCAACGGTGCCAGAAAAAAGCTTGATGTCAACTGTTCTTCCCCTCGCAATGACACCAGAAGAATGCTGCTAGCACTCTCCGACAATCGAAACTAGAAGAATGTTGTTGACGCCCACCAGCGCGTGGGATCGTAGCAGTTTTCGAGGGTAGAGTATTCGACCCAAATTTGTTGATTCGCACGACGGGAGGTGAGAGAATACTCTCAAGAATTAGCAGTTGAATTGTCAGATTCAACAACACCTGAAAGATTAGTATCTGCAAGCAAAGTATCAGTAGCAAAGTAGTATGATAACAAGGGTGTCAGAAATGATCTATTGACACGACAGACTATTTCTAACGATTGTACAAATGGCACCAAGTTGCCTCGTTGACGGAAGTTGTCAGTTCCCGTCAACGTCCAGCGAACCAAAATTGTAGCAACAGTGTAACGAGCAATAGCAGCGGCAAGAAAAAGCAGTAGTGACAGCAGTAGCAAGTAGCAACAATAGCAAGCGATAGTAGTAGCAACAGTAGCAGCAGAGCAAGACAAGTAACAGCAGTAGAAACAGTAGTAATAGCAGCAGAGCAAGACAAGTAACAGCAGTAGCAACAATAGTAACATCAGCAGAGCAAGACAAGTAACAACAGTGGCAACAGTAGTAACAGCAACAGTAGGACGAACTCGTAGGCAATGGGTCGGTGATTCGTTTGGATGATATTCATCATGCAACAGTTATAACACGGAGAGATATGTGGCTAGCTCCCGTTCATCAATGTGATGTAGGCATGCATTCCATGTGTCAACACGGAGATATATGTGGCTAGCTCCCGTTCGTCAATGTGATGTAGGCATGCATTCCATGTGTCGTCATACGTGCTTAGGGAAAATAACTTGCATGACATCTATTGTCCATCCCTCCCGTGGCAGCGGGGTCCAAAAGGACACTACGGGATATTAAGGTTCTCCTTTTAATAAAGAACAGGACCAACGCATCAACACTTGGTGAACACATGAACTCCTCAAACTATGGTCATCACGGGGAGTGGTTCTGGTTATTGTCACTCCGGGGTTGCCGGATCATAACACATAGTAGGTAACTACAACTTGCAAGATCGGATCTAAAACACACATATATTGGTGACAACATAATAATTTCAGATCTGAAATCATGGCACTCGGGCCCTAGTGACAAGCATTAAGCATGGCAAAGTAGTAGCAACATCAATCTCAAAACATAGTGGATACTAGGGATCAATCCCCATCAAAACTAACTCGATTACATGATAGATCTCATCAATCCCCCGTTCGGCTATGATTGACTAGCACCACATCATCCGCAAAGAACATACACCATGGGATATCTCCTTGTATATCCCTTGTGACCTCATCCATCACCAAATCAAAAAGATAAGGGCTCAAAGTTGACCCTTCGTGTAGACCTATTCTAATCGGAAAGTCATCGGTGTCGCCATCACTTGTTCGAACACTTGTCACAACATTATCATACATATCCTTGATGAGGGTAATGTACTTTATTGGGACTCTGTGTTTCTCCAAGGCCCACCACATGACATTCCGAGGTATCTTATCATAGGCCTTCTCCAAATCAATGAACACCATATGAAGGTCCTTCTTTTGCTCCCTGTATCTCTCCATCAGCTGTCGTACCAAGAAGATGGCTTCCATGGTAGACCTCCCAGGCATGAAACCAAATTGGTTTTTGGTCACGCTTGTCAACCTTCTTAAGCGGTGTTCAATGACTCTCGCCCATAGCTTCATAGTATGGCTCATCAGCTTGATTCCACGGTAATTAGTACAACTTTGAACACCCCCTTGTTTTTAAAGATTGGTACTAAAATACTCCGCCTCCATTCTTCGGGAATCTTGTTTGACTGAAAAATGAGGTTGAAAAGCTTAGTTAGCCATACTATCGCCATGTCTCCAAGGCCTCTCCACACCTCGATGGGGATACCATCAGGACCCATCGCCTTGCCTACTTTCATCCTTTTTAACGCCTCCTTAACCTCACACTCCTGGATACGTCGCACAAAGCACATGCTGGTATCATCAAAGGAGTCATCTAGCTCAATGGTGGAGCTGTCAACCTCTCCATTGTAAAGGTTATCAAAGTACTCCCGCCATCTACGCTTGATCGCCTCATCCTTCACAAGAAGCTGATCATCTCCGTCCTTGATGCATTTGACTTCGCCGACATCCCTCGTCTTCCTCTCCCTAATCTTAGCCATCTTATAGATGTCCCTTTCGCCTTCCTTAGTGTTTAAACGTTGGTAGAGGTCCTCATACGCCCGACCTCTCGCTTCACTCACCGCCCGTTGTGCAGCCTTCTTCGCCACCTTATACTTCTCCATGTTAGCTGCACTCCTGTCCAGATATAGGCATCTGAAACAGTCCTTCTTCTCCCTAATAACCTTCTGGACCTCATCGTTCCACCACCAGGTGTCCTTAGCTTCCCTTCTACTTCCCTTGGTCACCCCAAACTCCTCTACAGCGACCTTCCGCAAGAAGGTCGTCATACTCGTCCACATCAAGTTTGCATCGCCTCCTTCCTCCCAAGAGCCCTCCTTAATGACACTCTCCCTGAAAGCCTGGGATGCCTCCCCTTGAGCTTCCACCACTTCGTTCTAGTGACTTTGGCACGCTTATCCCGTTGGACATGAATCCTAAAGCGGAAGTCAGCAACCACAAGCTTATGTTGAGGGACAACACTCTCTCCAGGTATCGCTTTACAATCAATGCAAGCGCGTCTGTATTCTCTTCTAGAGAGGACAAAATCAATCTGGCTGGAGTGTAGACCACTACTAAACATCACTAGATGGGATTCTCTCTTCCTAAAGAGGGTGTTAGCTACAACCATGTCGTAGGCTAGAGCAAAGCTCAGGACATCTTCTCCTTCTTGGTTTTTGATGCCATAGCCAAAGCCCCCATGCACCCTTTCAAAACCTGTGTTAGATGTACCCACATGGCCATTGAGGTCTCCTCCTATGAAGAGCTTCTCACCAATAGGTACCCTCCTAACCAAGTCCTCCAGGCCTTCCCAGAACTCCCTCTTGGTGCTCTGATTGTGGCCTACTTGCGGGTCATACGCGCTGATAACATTGAGGACTAAGTCCCCAACTACCAGCTTGACAAGGATCATCCGGTCCCCTTGCCTCTTAACGTCCACAACTCCATCCCTAAGGCTCTTGTTTACCAATATGCCTACTCCATTCTTGTTTGAAGTTGTCCCCGTGTACCACAACTTGAAGCCGGTATCCTCCACCTCCTTCGCCTTTTGTCCCTTCCATTTGGTCTGTTGGACACATAGGACATCAACACGCCTCCTCACCGCTGTATCAACTAGCTCCTGTAACTTACCCGTCAAGGACCCTATGTTCCATCTACCTAAGCGTATCCTCCTAGGCTCAGCTAACTTCCATACCCTCCTCACTCGTCGAGTCAAATGCGAATACCCTTGCTCATTTTTCACTACACCGGGGCGTCGGTGCAGCGCGCCACTAAGGATGCGGCGACCCGACCCTTGCTCACTTATCACCGTATCCAGATCAAGATACGGCACGCCACCAAGGGGTGACGGCCTGACCCTTTCCCATTTGACACCACACCTGGGTTCCGATGTGGTGCGTCGCTAAGAGGGTTACGCCCCAACGAGTTTCCTTTGGGTTTCATCTCCATAAGAGTGGCTGGGTTTTTCACGTTGGCTCGCCACGCCTATCACAACCCTCCTCCTTTACCCGGGCTTGGGACGGGTTATGCTGAGACAACATAGGCGGAGTTAGTCAACTTCAATGTAAAACGTAACAAAATTTTGAAGGACAAAAAGTGTGAGGTGTGAGTACTAAGTTGTATATAATTTTGATTTTTTTTCACCCAATATACCACGAAAGATATTCCTTGACCAAATTTTTTATATGAGTACAGCAGATGTTCAAGTTTATTTATTTATTTTTTACTTTTTTAATTACTAAAAAGTCATATAGGTGTATATACTCCCATGAGCCAAACGTGATTGTCCCGGTAAAATAATAGTATACTAAAAAGAATGAGAAGCTATACTATATACTAAGAAAACCTGCAAAGATTTGATTTATGTCTTCATTTTGAGTTTTTCACAGCCTTAAATGGATTAATAGGCGGCCGACACATGAAATCTAGGGATTTAACGGTGTACGTTCTCATGTGCACCGTGCTTTTACGGTAAGATTTGGTAATTCAGCCCCTTCACTTTGACTAACAAGAGATATTTCTTCTACCGATTCAAGGAGGCTCCATTAATAATGTTCCATGCGTGCGGAGGTCTCAACCTCTTTGGGTGTGTTTGGTAGTTGTTTGTATTCTAGTATAGCCGTTACTCTCTAAGACATGCTAAGTTCAGACATGTTGTATGCATGCATGTGTGGTTGTTTGGTAGTGATGTATTGAAACATGTTGAGTTCAGACTGTGTTTGGTAGCCACTGCGGCGGGGTAGACCCTGTCCCTGCACCACCGTGACCTCGTCGGATCTGCAACCCCACATCGCCTAGCGATCGGATCCATAACAAAGTTGATGTAGTCGTACTCTTCACGATCCAATCGCGATCCAAACCGATTCAGCACCGAACGAACAACACCACCGCGTTTAGCACACGTGCGGCTCAATGACGTCTCCGCCTCCGCACTCCAGCGAGAAGGGAAGAGTACTAGATG
This sequence comes from Hordeum vulgare subsp. vulgare, assembly GCF_904849725.1. Classification (NCBI taxonomy): domain Eukaryota; kingdom Viridiplantae; phylum Streptophyta; class Magnoliopsida; order Poales; family Poaceae; genus Hordeum; species Hordeum vulgare. The sequence goes on along the minus strand of NC_058518.1, from coordinate 125,951,466 downwards.
GGTTCTCTGGCAGCACGATGGCGTGGTGGAGGTGATGGTGGAGCTAGTCTAGCAGTGCTTCACCAAGCACTACTAGAATGAGGAACGGAGGAGCTACTGAGTAACGGGAGAGAGAGAGGGGCGCCAAGGAATGGTGTTTACTCTTGGGGGTGCCCCTCCTCTCTATATATATGTGATGGGGTGTGGTGGCCAGCCCTCCAAGCCCTAGGGGCGCAACCAAGGAGGATGAGTTGGACTCCTAGTCCAATTCCATCCCTTTCCATACATAGGTTGACTTTCCACCTCTCCCAAGCCATATGGGCCTCAAGGGACTTGTGTGCCTGGACCAATAAGGCCTTGACGCCTCCCCTCAGCCCATGCAAACACTTGGGACGTTGTGCAATCATTGATGGACTTCCGGACTCCTCTGGAAGTTTCCGGAACCTTCTAGAAGCTTCCTAGTACAATACCGACAAAACCCAAAACTTATCATGTAGCCAAAGTATGACTTCCCATATACAAATCTTTACCTCAGAACCATTCTAGAGCTCCTTGTGACATATGAGATCTCATCCGAGACTCCGAACAACATTCGGTCACCAACATACATAACCCAATAATACTATATCGTCACCAAATGTTAAGTGTGCGGACCCTACGAGTTCGAGAATCATGTGGATATGACCAAGACAACTCTTCGGTCAATAACCAATAGAGGGATCTGAATTCCCATACTGGTTCCCACATATTCCACGAAGATCTTTATCGGTCGAACCATGATGCCAAGGATTCAATCAACCCCGTATGTAGTTCCCTTTGTCCAGGGTATGTTACTTGCCCGAGATTCGATCATCGGTTCCTCTCTAATTAGTTCAATCTCGTTACGCGCGAGTCTCTTTACTTGTTCTATAATACAAGACCCCGTGGCTAACTCCTTAGTCACATTGCTTGCAAGCTTCTTGTGATGTTTTATTACCGAGAGGACCCAGAGATACCTCTCCGTCACACGGAGTGACAAATCCTAGTCTCGATCCATGCCAACCCAGCAGACACCCTTGGATATACCCATAGAGTAGCTTTATGATCACCCAGTTACCAAGTGAGGTTTGATACAGACCAGACTTTCCTCTAGTGTTAGGGAGTTGCATGATCTCATGGTCTTAGGAACAGATACTTGACATGAAGAAAGTAGTAGCAATAAACTAAGTGATATGATCAAATGCTATGCTTATGGTTGGGTCTTGTCCATCACATTATTCTCCTAATGGTGTGATCCCCTTATCAAATGACAACTTATGTCTATGGTTAGGAAACCTTAACCATCTTTGATCAACGATCTAGTCTAGTAGAGGCTCACTACGGACACGGTGTTGTTCATATATCCACACACATATTTAAGTTTCTGGTCAATACAGTTCTAGCTTGGATAATAAATGATTATCATGAAGATGGAAATACGATAATAACCAATTTATTTTTGTCTCTAGGGAGTATTTCCAACAGTTTTTTCTTGATCGAATTCCTTCATCTCGTCCGATTGTAGCCAGAGTAAGCATAATGTAGAGTCGATGACCTCTTTGATGCAGGGAGGGGGGAACTTGTCCTTTGGGCACGCCTTGTTAAGGTCGGTGTAGTAAACACACATGCTCCAGGATTTGTTATTCTTCCGAATGATCACATGGTTGGATAGCCACTCAGGGTGGGCTACCTCCCTAATGAATCCGCCAGCAAGGAGCTGGGCAACTACCTCCCCTAAGGCTCGTCTTTTTTCTGTGTTGAAGCATCATAGCGCTTGGAGGATTGGCTTGGTGTCCTTTGGAACATTTAAGCTGTACTCGACAATACTTGGAGTTACTCGTGGCATGCCCGTGGTTTCTAGGCAAAAATGTCCCATTTGTACGTGGAAAACTTTAGCGGGGTGGTCCCTTGCTTCAGAAGCAAGTCTCTCCCCATGGTTGTTGTTTTAGCCAGGTCATCAAGGTGGACTTGGAATTTCTTCATCTCCTCTGCTAGTTGGAAGGCTGGCCCGAGCTTGGGCTTCAATGGTAGCATTGTTGTAGTCGGATAGATGGACTTATTGATTTCTTCAAGCTTCGTGGAGGCTAGAGAGGCTTCTTCGAGCTCGACACTAGTGACCTCCGCTTCGAGCGTTTTTTTGGTGCTGCCATGGATGATGATCGTTACGTTTGGCCCTGGCATCTTGAGTAGGAGGTATGCATAAGAGGCTAGCGCCATGAACTTCACATAAACGGGTCTACCGAGGATGGTGCTCTAATCCATGCTGAATGGCACGACATGAAAGAAGATCATTTTTGACCTGAAGTTTTCTTCATCTCCGAAGACAACCTCAAGGTCGAGTTGACCAAGGGGTTTCACCTAGTAGCCTAGTACGAATTCATGGGTGGCCTAGTACGAAGCCGCGGTAGGCGCTCAGTGAGTGATGCAGACTTTGAGATCCCCATATTTGTCAGAGTGTCTTGGAAGATGGTGTTGACCCTGTTGCCCCCATCCAGCAGAGCACTGGGGATGCATAAGTTGTTGATGATTGGATCTACCACTAGTAATTTTTTCTTGTGTGGGGGATGTAAGTCGGGTAGTCTTTGCATCCGAAGGCGATCATGGATTCGGACCACTCCAGGGGCTTAGTAGCCACAAGTGTGATTGTGTAGACCACACATCGTGCGATCTTCTAGGCTCGAGTGTGTCGGTGGCCCGGAAGATGATATTGACCCTTTGCAATCATATGGGTTGGTGGGCTCGTGAAGATCCATATACTCCATGTTTGGTCGAAGTCAAACTAGCCCTGTGCGCCAGTGGTGATGGAGGGTGCAGAGGCACATGGTGTCGCTGCATTCTGTTGGAAATATGCCCTAGAGGCAATAATAAAGTGGTTATTATTATATTTCCTTGTTCATGATAATCATTTATTATCCATGCTAGAATTGTATTGGTTGGAAACTCAAATACATGTGTGGGTATATATACACCATTGTGTCCCTAGTAAGCCTCCAATGGGCTAGCTCGTTGATAAAAGATGGTCAAGGTTTCCTTACCGTAGACATGAGTTTTCATTTGATAACGGGATCACATAATTAGGAGAATGATGTGATGGACAAGACCCAAACTATGAACATAGCATATGATCGTGTCAATTTATTGCTATCGTTTTCTGCATATCAAGTATTTGTTCCTATGACCATGAGATTATGCAACTCACTGAAACCGAAGCAGTACCTTTTGTGTATCAAACATCGCAACATAATTGGGTGACTCTAAATATGCTTTGCAGGTATCACCGAGGGTGTCTGTTGAGTTGGCATGGATCAAGACTGGGATTTGTTACTCTATGTGACGGAGAGGTATCTCAGGGCCCACTCGGTAATATAACATCACAATGAGCTTGAAAGCAATGTCACTAAAGAGTTATCCATGGTATCTTGTATTACAGAATGAGTAAAGAGACTTGCCAGTAACGAGATTGAGCTAGGTATTGAGATACCGACAATCGAATATCAGGCAAGTAACATACCAATAAACAAAGGGAACTATGTACGGGATTAACGAAATCCTTGAGATCGAGGTTTGACCGATAAAGATCTTCGTATAATATGTGGGAATCGATATGGGCATCTAGGTCCCGCTATTCGTTATTGATCATAGAGGTGTCTCGATCATGTCTGCAGAGTTATCGAACCCGCAGGATTTACACACTTAACGTTCAGTGACGATATATATATATAGTTGTGTAGTTGTGTTGGTGACCGAAGGTTGTTAAAAGTCCCGGATGAGATCCCGGACATCACGAGGAGCTCCGGAATGGTCCACGGGTAAATACTTATATATAGGAAAGTTGGTTTTCGGGTTCTAGAATAGTTTCGGGGTTTTCCGGTATTGTACCCGGAGTGCTAAAAGGGTTCCGAGGGTCCATCGGGTGGGGGGCACATGGGCCTAAGAGGTGGCGCACCAGCCCTTGGTGGACTGGGCAGCCGACCCCAAGAGGGCCCATGCTCCCAAGGGTAGGTGGGAGGAGGTGCCTTGGTGGAGGAGGAGTCCTCCCTAGGGTGTCCATCTCCCTTGTGGCAGGTGGAATCCTCCCTAGTTCGGCCGACCCTCTCTCCTTGGAGGAGGGGCCACGGCTGAGCCCTACCTACCCCTTCCTCCTATAAATAGAGAGGGAGAGGGAGGCAACACATACACAATTGCTTGGCAGCGCCCTACCTCTCTCGTTCGTAGTAATTCTCCACCATAGCGATCGCGACAACACTTGGCGAAGCCCTGCTGAAATTGCTCCATCACCATAGCCACCACGCCGTCGTGCTGCCAGAGTGCTTAACCTCTACTTCACCATTGCTCGCTGGATCAAGGAGGTGAAGGCGTCATCGAGCTGTACGTGTGCTGAACGCGAAGGTGTCATCCATTCGGCGCTTGATCGGGAGTTCGCGGAACAGATCGTGATTGGATCGCCAAGATGTTCCACTACATCAACCGCGTTCTTTAATGCTTCCGCTTAGAGATCTACAAGGGTATGTATATGCAATCTCTCCTCGCGTATACGGTCATCTACTAGACCGATCTTGGTGAAGCGTACAATTTTTTTGTTTCCCATGCAACATTCCCCAACAGTGGCATCATGAGGTAGGTCTATGCGTAGATGACATCATGAGGAGAACACAAAGGAGTTTGTGAGCGTTGATATTCAGATTGCTTCCCTCCTTAGTCTTTTCTTGATTCGGCGGTATTGGGGGATGAAGCGGTCTGGACCAATTTTACTCGTCCACGTACGGGATACTAGTTCCATTGACTGACATGTAACTTTGTTGCATAAGATGGCTGGCGGGTGTGTCTCTCTCTGAAAGCACATCTACACCCTTGGTAATTTTGATAATTCATGACAACATATAGTGTCTCTTGGACTAACCCTTTTACCTAGATATTTCAGGAAAAGTCCATGGAGAGTTATGGCTTAAGGTTTATGTGGAGATACCAGTGGATGCAAGAAAGGAACAATATTGGCTCAAGCTTCAAGCTAGAAGACTCTTCATTTTATATTTGTGAAAATAACTTTTGAGTCCATAGGAAAGCCAATACTATTAAAAGGGGATGATTTAGTAAAATGAACTGATTGCTCAAATGCTCAAAGTTAGCCACCAAAACACTCCGTAATTTTCCCACATATCCACTTTGTGAAGATCCACATTCACAAATTCGGTGTCACCAACATTCTCATATCGGATCCACTGGATTTGACCTCAGGCAGAAACCCTAGCCATTCCCACCAAATTGGTGCAACCGAAACCAAGTCGGTGGTACCGACTTCAGTGTGACCAACATTCTGTTGCCAAGATACACAAAATCAGAATTTCCGAGTTTGAGTATCGGTGCCACCGAGTTTGGCCATCTGACCATTAGTCACCTTTTCGGTGCCACCGATTTTCATATATCGGTCTCACCGAGATTGAAAAGTTCACACCTTTAGTGCTAAACGGTACCACCGAATTTTCAACTTTGGTGTCACCGAGTTTGCCCTTTTATGTGTAACGGTTGGATTTTGGCTGCTACCTATATATACCCCTTCACAAACCTCTCATTCGTGGGAGAAGCACTCAGAACACACACTTCACTGGCAGATCCATTTTCTGAGAGAGAACCACCTACTTGTCACATCCCTGGAACCCTAACCGAGGTTTAGCATTGTGCTCATATCTTCTTTGCATTGGATCCAAGAGAATTGCAACAAGAACAAGCAAGTGGTGAAGGAACACTCAAAAACCCTAGCCACTTCTCAAATTCAAAGGAATTATAAACTTGTTCAAATCAATGAACTCAAAATGGCCTCAAGAAAAGTTCAACTTTTCTGATAAATCATGGAAGTAAATAAGCAATGAAGAAAACCATTTTCATAACACTTTTGGCATTTTAAATAAATGCAAAAAGCTACTGGTTTCATGTTTAAAATTTGAGTTCAAAAACTTTAAGTTTTCAAAAATGTTGAAAACTCCAGGAATGGTTGGATATATTCCAACAAATATTCTGGTGTGATCAAAATAACTTTTACAAACTATTTTGGAGCTGAAATAAATAGTAAATCAATTAGTTAGCAAAACAGAAACAAAACAGAAAAAAATAGAGGAAGGAATTACCTGTCGCTCACCTCAGCGCAGGCCCAGACGCGCTGTCGTCTTCCTCCTCGCGAGTAGGAGCAGGAGGTGGTCGCCGCGACGCCGCGCGCCTCCACGCAGCTCTCTGCCTGCCTGGCCGCCGCTTCGCGCTAGCAAGCACGGGGATAACCTCCCTGAGCACGTAGCTATCCATTCCCGTGGTCCTTCTTCCCCCTCTCCTCTCGGTTCTTCCGATCACCACTGCCGCCATTGACAGGAGCTCGAGCTCGAGCTGCCCGTGCCCCTAGCCACAGGATCTTCCTCCCGAGTGTGCCATTAGCTCCGCCTCGACGAGCTAGTCCTCCCTGCAGAAGCCAAAGCCTCCCCGAGCCCTGCAACGCCCACGGCAGCGTCGTCATCAACCTTCGGCCGCAGGCGAGCTCTGCTCGATTCGTCGCCCTCAGTGCTTCCCCGAGCCGTCTAAGCCCTCCTTGGCACTCCTTGTGAGCTTGCACAGCTTTCCCCTAAGTTTTCCCCGTCGATCCCCTCCTCTAGGCCTAGTTCCACCAGAGCCCGACGAGGACCGCCGCTGCAACTCACCGCCGGTAGCCCTCCGGTGAAGGGTTGGTCCGTCTGAGGCCACCAGCAGCCTCAGGATGTCACGTAGATGCTTTAGGAGCTCAGCCCCGCGCGATTTGACCCTGTGATCGATGGCTTCGACGATGGACGAACTTGGTCGCCGCAAAGCTTGTCGCCGGCGTCGATTCCGGCCACCCTAGCCCCTAGGGTTTGTTCCATCGTGCGCGCCGTCGAGTGGCCGTTCTCCCCGTGGTCTCTGCCGTGAGTTTGGTCGTCGAAGGCGAGTTTCCGATGCCCTCCACCGTACTGGTGGTCGCCGGAGGCTCCCCGCCGGCGAGGACGACCTCGCCGCCGGTGGATCTCAGCTGGCCCGAGCCACTGACGTGTGGGGCCAGCCTTTGTATAATCTGGAATAATAAAAATAAATTCAAATAATCTAATATGTCACTGACATGTGGGTCCAGTGAGGTTAATTAGCTAATTAAGATTAAAACTAATCTAAAACTAACCAGAGTCACTCACAAGTGGGTCCCACTGGTCAGGTTTGATTTTCAACGGCTAGTTGGACCTCCTGATGTCATGCTGATGCAATAAAGAGTTTTGTGATTTAAAAGAATTCCAGAAAAATGCCAAAACTTCTAAAAATCATAGAAATTAATCTGTAACTCCAATGAAAATAATTTATATATGAAAAAGTATCAGAAAAAATCCAAGGAATCTGAATATGTCATTTTCAAACATGTTTGAAAATGTTAATGAACCCAAACATATAGATTAATGAATAAGTTAACTTTCATAAATACTTTGGAGATGGAATTTGGAAGATATTTAAATTTCACTTCAAATGATATGATCAAACACTGTCCAAATTACAAACCAGCAACCTAACATGTCATACCATGCACGTTAAAAGCAAGTTGATCTGAGCATCAGGTCGAATCAATTAAAATGGTATTCGAGAATACCTCGTTTGAAGTGATATTTGAATTTGATTCAAATCAACTTCAAACCTACTAAATGTTAACTATAATAAAATACCACCTTGCATCCTCATGCCATGATCGTGCATCATCTTGATTGCATATGTTTGTTATTGATTGTTGTCATTCCTTTTGGTAGGCTCCGCTCCTCCGGATTCCACCGAATATCTGACTGACGGATATTGTCCCTCCTCTGAGCAACAAGGCAAGCAACCATTTTGATCATCCCGATAAATCCCATGTTCTTGCTCCTGCACTTACTTATTGCATTAGGATCAAATGCTTCAAATGCTTTTGCCACGTTAGTTGAACCCACTTCCTTTGCATCACCTATCCTTGTCACAGTAAATAGCTGAACCTTGCAACCTAGCATACCTGGTAGTTGCTTGAGCCATGATGTGCCTTATCCTGCTATGCATGCTATGCTTATAGTTGTGTATGGTCTGTCATGTGGGAGATGAACAGAATTTTGAGAATGTGTTCGGTAAGCAAAGGTTGTGTGTTGAACCTGATTTGGTAAAGGTACCGGTGAAAGGCTGTGTAGGAGTACATGGCGGGTTGTTTCATTGGAACCGTCCTTAGGAACTGAGTTCCGTGTATTTAATCCAAGACTAGATACTACCACACGTTGGGATACTTAATTGACCCTCTCGACTTATTAATCGCTTAGTACCCGGTCGAGGAGTTGCAAGTAGTTTCTGGTGTTTATAGTCATGCTCGAGGCCGTGCATAGCGCTGACCTCAGAGGTGGGCTGTGATGCGGTAGGCAGTGGCACGGTGTACCAATTGGCACCCGGATGGTGGGCTTGGGAACCCTCTGCACATCGTTTGAGGCCGTGGCGGAAACCTCGGCCGGACTTCCGTACGGGTTACTCTCAGATAGGCGATAAACCTGGACTAGGTATTAGCGTGGTTAACGGTCGTGGCCGACTCCCTCGCTGGGCTTTCGCTTGAAGGTTGCCGAGGTGCATGATGTGCACATGGCGATAAGTGGCGAGAGCGTGTGTGACGAAGTACACCCCTGCAGGGTTATGATCTATTCGAATAGCCGCGTCCGCGGATATGGACTACTTGGAGACATATGTTGTTCATAGATAACTTCAATGGCTACTCATAAAATTGTCAAGATAAGCGTGAATGTGGTGGACGACATTTCTGTATGGAGATGGAATGATTCCACGATGGAGTATTGTTGTGGTGTTAGTGGACTCGTGTGCGAGGAATCAAGTTGTCAAAATTATTTAAAAATGCAAGTTGTGTAGCCACGAGTCAAATGCTGGCTTTCCGCATGAAACCCCACAATACTTTATTGATACATTGCATGAGTAGATAGTTATCCTAAAGTCTTGCTGAGTATCTCCGTACTCATGTTTGCTTAATAAATGTTGCAAAGGTTGCTAATGACCCCAATGGAGGGTTCTTCATAGACATCGACGACGATGAGTAGCTGGTGTCCCAGCTACGATCTGGCCCTAGGTTGGATCTGTAGTATAGTCAGGCGATGTGCCTTCTAGTTTCACCTGTCTGTACTCAGACAGTTTTAAACACTTCCACTGGCTTGTAACTGAATGACTGCTATGATGGGTCGTGAGACCCTTACTGTGTAATATTATGTGTGTGGCTCTTCCGAGCCTCTTAAATAAAGCTTGTATGTTTATGGATATGCTGTGATGCCATCGATGTATATATACATATCGGTATGCCATGCATACGTGTGTCGTACTTGATATGTATGGGGTTCGATTACCTAGCCGTAAACTTTAGTAGCACTCCTTACAGGGAAATGCCCCTTCGTGATCCAACGAGCCATGGTAGCTCGCTACTGCTCCGGACACATTGGTTGACCGGCGTGTGTCCTCCTTAGCTGTTGTGTCTGTCCCCTTTGGGGAAATGTCACGCGATGTAATGGAGTCCTTGTAGCTTGCTACGACTCGTCTACATACGCTGGTGACCGACACCTGCTTTGTTGGGTCATGTATGCCTGTCCTTGTGCGGTACTGCCTCTTTGGTTTATGACTAGACTTGTCGATCCGGGTTCTTTGACATTGGAATGCTAACGACACAATTGCATACATGAGTCAAAAGGCGCAAACGGTCCCGGCTAAGGTAAGGCTGCAGCCGTGGGGTTAACCGTGCGTGAGACCGCAAAGGGATGCGATGTGTTACAGGCTGGATTCCTATGGCTTAGGATCGGGGTCCCGACAGCGTTGGTATGAGAGCCTGACTGACTGTAGGATTACTAAGCCAAACTGGTCGAAGTTGAGTCTAGAATTGCTTTAGTTATATATAAGGGAATTGTTTGTGGAAGGGAACGTAAGACTCTTGTTCTCTTCTCAAGTTATTCTATTATGGTCATCCTCGTCTTTTCTGCGGGAATTAAGGACTAGGTTACCTATCTTCTTCTAGGCTCGTGTTTCTGATCGGTAGATTATAGGACTACGGGTCAAGAGATATTTGGGTTTCTTTCATTCCTAGGAAAAAGGAAGTAAGTTTGATGATCAGAGAATTGAACTTGATAGTTGAGTGGTTAGGCTATTCCATTTTTGGGTTGTCTCAAAAATTGTTTTTGAGCATTTACAGCCGTTATGCTGCCCAATTTTGCATTCAGAGCTCTAATGCTTTTGCATTACTCTCTATTTTCAGATGCCTGGCCGTCCTTCTCGTCAGGTGGTACGTCTGACCAGGTGCATTGATGTGCCGGGTCATACGGCCATGCTGGTCAGGGTGATGTCGGTGTGCGGTTAACGCTGGTACCCTGAGTACACAGTGGAGTAACAGTACCGAGATTTCAACCAGAGCCAGTATATCTGCACTGTTAGGGTATTTCGAGACTACCCAGGAGCTGAGGAGCCAATCCATTGGTCCTATGGGTTGGGAGTCACTGTTGACATGGCAGTACAAGATGCTGCGTATTCAATGCTGACCATTATGAGGGCGAGACATGCACTGCTGCAGAATTCAGAGTTCTGCTATGTTCCTGCCTCTCAGCCTGGTGAAGAGGGATACCTGAGCGGAGTCTATTTTGATTCTTCTATGGAGGACCCACTACTGCAGTCCACTGTTGAGATGCTAGAGAACAGAGACATGGATGCTCGTGCTCTCCTCATGGAGCTTTATGCTACCCGTGCTCGTCTGTGGACGGCTTTGACGCAGCTGGCACCGGTAGTCCAGACAGGGTACGGAGATATGGAGATGCTGAACCCTGTTAGGACCCATCTTCCGGCCCACGTTGACTGGCCAACTATAGGAGGAGTCACCCCTCTTCGGGGACCCCTACTACCACCAGTCAGGGGACCAAGGCCACATCCGTGTCCTTATGGATCCCAGGGATCTCAGGCGAGAGTGTTTCCTGATCCGCAGGTTAAGCTTCCAGGCCATGGAGGTAATCTCTATGAGATGTTCTATGCGGATGCCTGAGCTGTGAGCGGAAGGATAGTATGGTAGTAGCCATACGTTCACAGTCCTGCGTGACTTGTGAAGTATGCTTGTGATGTGAAATGAATTTCGGAGGCCTAGATAAATAATGTATAGGAAGCTTGTAAGCCTCTGATGAGTAGTTTCATAATTTCAGTAGTTTTCTCTTCGATTAAGGTTGTACTGAACTATGTAAGGGTGTGTATGAACCATGGTGTATATATAGCAGTTGCTTGTTACCATGTTGTTCGGATATTCATTTCCGCATTCCGTGTGTTCAGTACATTCTTAATCCATAGCTAGTATTGATATGATATTGGTCTAAGCTGTGAGTTTGTTTGTCAGGATGGTGTTCACCAGGTTGAACCGTGCCCCTGCTCATGAGCAAGGCGAGGGTAGTCAAGCGTCGCAGGAAGACCTGCCTCACCCGCCCTCTCTGGCGGAAGTTATGCTTGAGGCAGAGAGAAACAAAAGGGAGACCAACCGACTGTTAGAGCGTATTGAGCAGAATACGACTCGTCAGCCTAGGAATGCTGCAGTATCCCTCAATGACTTTGTGAAGCTGAATCCTCCAAAGTTTCATCACTCCGTCGATCCCCTCGATGCTGATGACTGGCTGTGCATCATCTCACGCAAGATTCGCTCTGCGAATGTTTCTGAGGCCGACAAGGTGACCTTTGCGGCGTATTTCCTGGAAGGACCCGCCAATCTGTGGTGGGAGAACTTTGAAGCTATGCGTCCTGCTGAACCAGCAGCCACATGGGCAGACTTCAGTGCAGCCTTCTGTCTGCACCATATTCCAGAGGGCCTGATGGACAGAAAGAGAGAGGAGTTCTGTGCTTTCACTCAGGGCAAGTTGACCGTGGATGCCTATAGCCGCGAGTTCAGTAACCTCGCCCGCTATGCAACAGAGAGGTGTCTACTGACGCCAAGAAGCAAGCAAGATTCCGTAAGGGACTGAGCCCTGAGCTTCGTCGTGATCTGCGCCTCCACGAGTGTGCAAGCTTTCAAGCCCTGGTCAACAAGGCGATCAGTGCCGAGACTGGTCATACCGACTTTGAAGCCACAAGGAAGCACTCCCGTGTCTTTGGCTCGTCATCTGGTTCCGCATTCCAAAACACAGGTTGTGGGTTCCAAACAGTTCTCTTCCGCCAAGATACACTCCGAGGCCATCCTACGTGGCGCCTCAGACGATTCAGACCAACCCTCCAGCAAAAACTTATGGTGGTCCAGCTAGCAATGCTACACCACGTGCCAACCAAGTGATATGCTACAAGTGTGGAGAACCAGGGCACTATTCCCGTGAGTGTCCTCAAAATGTGGGTGCCAAGCAACCCGGAAAGTCCGTCGGGCAAGGCAAGTCAGGCAAAGCTTACTATGTGAAGCCAACTCCTGCACGTGGCCGTGTGAACTATGTCTCAGCAGAAGAAGCTGCAGAGGATCCCGACGTCATACTGGGTACGCTTCTTGTTAATCATCACCCAGCGTCTGTTCTCTTTGACACTGGGTCTTCTCATTCCTTCATTTCAGAAAGTTATGCACAGTTGCATAACATGTCTTTTTGTGATATGCCAATCCCATTGGTTGTCCAAACTCCTGGTAGTAAATGGCAAACCTCTAGGATAACCTATGACAATGAAATTCTAGTAGACAGACTAGTTTTTCTAGCCTCATTGATAGCCTTGAAATCGTCGGATATTAATATCATCTTGGGTATGGACTGGATGTCAGCTCACTATGCCAAGATTGATACTCATTCTAGAAATGTTCAACTTACCCATCGCTCGGGTGAGATAGTCAATGTCTCTACTCGAGTTGCCAAATGCCAACTCTATTCTCTAAATGCCAACCCTCTGCCAGAACTTGAAGACATTCCGGTAGTCCGTGACTTCCCGGATGTTTTTCCAGAGGAACTGCCAGGAATTCCACCTGACAGAGATGTAGAGTTTGTGATAGATCTTGTTCCGGGAACTGTTCCAATAGCTAGAAGACCATATAAGATGGCACCCCTAGAGCTAGCCGAACTTAAGAAGCAACTAGATGAGGCCTTGAATAAAGGTTTCATTCGTCCTAGCTCTTCTCCTTGGGCTTGCCCCGTCCTATTCGTCAAGAAGAAAGACGGAACGGATAGGATGGTTGTAGATTACCGACCAGTTAATCTGGTCACCATAAAGAACAAGTATCCGCTCCCCAGGATCAGCGATCTGTATGATCAGCTCGCTAGATCCTCAGTCTTCTCCAAAATGGATTTGAGGTTGGGATACCATCAAATCAAGATCAAGAACGGGGACATTCCAAAAACAGCCTTTGTTACTCGTTATGGCCAATACGAGTATACCGTCATGTCCTTCGGTTTAACCAATGCCCCAGCGACCTTCTCTCGTCTGATGAATTCAATCTTCATGGAGTATTTGGATAAATTCGTCGTGGTATACCTCGATGATATTCTCATCTACTCGAAGAACGAACAAGAACATGCCGATCATCTAAGGCTGGTATTGATGAAACTTCGAGAGCATCGCCTTTATGCCAAAGTTTCAAAATGTGAATTTTGGTTACCAAAAGTGACCTATCTAGGTCACCTAATCTCTGGTAAGGGTATCGCTGTCAATCCCGAGAGAGTTCAAGCTGTCCTTGATTGGACTCAACCTGAATCGGTTAAGCAAGTTAGGAGTTTTCTTGGTCTAGCGAGCTATTGTCGCCGCTTTGTCGAGAATTTCTCCAAGGTTGCAAAGCCTCTAACTGAACTCCTCAAGAAGGATAAAAAGTTCGAGTGGACACCACAGTGTGAGCATAGTTTTCAGGAACTGAAAAGACGCCTGACTTCCGCACCTGTGTTGCTACCACCAGATTTTTCTAAGGACTTTGTTATCTATTGCGACACCTCGCGACAAAGATTAGGTTGCATTCTCATGCAAGATCGACATGTGATCGCATACGCATATCGACAGTTGCGTCCACATGAGGATAATTATCACACACATGACCTTGAGCTTGCAGCTGTGGTCCATGCACTAAAAACCTGGCGACATTACCTTCTGGGTAATCGTTGAGAAATATTCACTGATCACCAAAGTCTGAAATATATCTTCACCCAGCCGGATTTGATCTCAGGCAAAGACGGTGGGTTGAGTTGATCTCGGATTACGACTTAGGGATAACTTACACCCCGGGGAAGGCCAATGTTATGGCTAATGCACTAAGTCGTAAATCTTATTCTAATAATTTGATGCTACAACAAGGTCAACCACATCTCTATGAGGAATTTCGGAAGTTGAATCTTCATATTGTTCCTCAAGGATTCCTTTCTACCCTGGTGGCGAAGCCTACTCTTAGGGATCAAATCATAGCCGCGCAGGATTATAATAAGGGTATATCCCGGATCAAGGAGAATATTGCTAGCGGTAACGCTAGGGATTTCTCCATCAATGAGAAAGGTGTTGTGTTCTTTCAGAACCGTTTAGTGGTTCCTAAGAGCAAACGTCTGCGGCAATTGATCCTTAAGGAGGCTCATGATTCTCCTCTCACCATTCATCCCGGTAGTACTAAGATGTATCATGACCTACGCCACAGGTTCTGGTGGACTAGGATGAAGAGAGAAATTGCTGAGTTCGTTGCTAACTGCGACGTTTGTCGTCGAGTTAAGGCAGAACATCAAAGGCCTGCTGGCACCCTTCAACCTCTAGCTATTCCTGAATGGAAATGGGATAAAGTTAGCATGGATTTCATTACCGGATTTCCCAAGACCAAGAAAGGAAATAATGCTATCTTTGTGGTCATTGACCGTCTTTCCAAAGTAGCTCATTTTCTTCCTGTTCGTGAGAGTATGACAGCTAGCCAGCTAGCAGAGTTATATATCTCTCGAATAGTGTCTCTTCATGGTGTTACCCTGGAGATTAACTCAGACCGTGGGAGTATCTTTACTTCTCGCTTCTGGGAAAGTTTTCAGAATGCCATGGGCACTCACTTATCTTTTAGTACTGCTGTCCATCCCCAATCAAGTGGTCAAGTAGAAAGAGTGAATCAAATCCTAGAAGATATGCTCCGAGCCTGTGTTATATCATTCAGTATGAATTGGGAGAAGTGTCTTCCATTCGCCGAATTCGCTTATAACAATAGTTATCAATCAAGCTTGGGCAAAGCTCCTTTTGAAGTTCTCTATGGACGAAGATGTCGAACACCTCTTAATTGGTCAGAAACCGGGGAGAGGCAACTCTTTGTCCCGAATATGATCCAGGATGCAGAAGAACAGGTTCGCATTATTCGTGAAAAGTTGAAAACAGCCCAGTCTCGTCAAAAGAGCCATTCTGATCGTCATCATAAGGTTGTGACCTTTGAAGTTGACGAGAAGGCTTACCTTCGGGTTACACCTTTGAAGGGTACCCATCGATTCGGTATGAAGGGCAAGTTGGCTCCTCGTTGCATTGGTCCTTTTCGCATTCTTGTCAAACGAGGAGAAGTTGCCTACCAGTTGGAACTTCCTCCGCATCTTTCCAAGGTTCATGATGTCTTCCACGTCTCGCAACTCAGGCGTTGCTTTTCGGATCCTATCCATGAAGTGGACCACGAAACGCTTGATCTCCAAGATAACCTTTCTTATCGAGAATAACCTGTTCGTATTCTCGACCAAGCTGAGCGTACTACTCGACGTCGAAACCTCAAGTTTCTTAAAGTTCAATGGTCAAATCATTCTGAAAATGAGGCAACTTGGGAAAGAGAGGATCGTCTCCGACTTGAGTATCCTGCGTTATTCCCGACGACTTCTAAATCTCGGGACGAGATTCTTTTGAGTGGGGGTGAGTTGTCACATCCCTGGAACCCTAACCAAGGTTTAGCATTGTGCTCATATCTTCTTTGCATTGCATCCAAGAGAATTGCAACAAGAACAAGCAAGTGGTGAAGGAACACTCAAAAACCCTAGCCACTTCTCAAATTCAAAGGAATTATAAACTTGTTCAAATCAATGAACTCAAAATGGCCTCAAGAAAAGTTCAACTTTTAAATCATGGAAGTAAATAAGCAATGAAGAAAACCATTTTCATAACACTTTTGGCATTTTAAATAAATGCAAAAAGCTACTGGTTTCATGTTTAAAATTTGAGTTCAAAAACTTTAAGTTTTCAAAAATGTTGAAAACTCCAGGAATGGTTGGATATATTCCAACAAATATTCTGGTGTGTTCAAAATAGATTTTACAAACTATTTTGGAGCTGAAATAAATAGTAAATCAATTAGTTAGCAATACAGAAACAAAACAGAAAAAATAGAGGAAGGAATTACCAGTCGCTCACCTCAGCCCAGGCCGAGACGCGCTGTCGTCTTCCTCCTCGCCAGTAGGAGAAGGAGGTGGCCGCTGCAAAGCCGCGGGCCTCCACGCAGCTCTCTGCCTGCCTGGCCGCCGCTTCGCGCTCGCAAGCACGGGGATAACCTCCCCGAGCACGTAGCTATCTATTCCCGTGCTCCTTCTTCCCCCTCTCCTCTCGGTTCTTCCGATCCCCACTGCCGCCATTGACACGAGCTCGAGCTCGAGCTGCCCGGTCCCCTAGCCACAAGATCTTCCTCCCGAGTGTGCCATTAGCTCCGCCTCGACGAGCTGGTCCTCCCTGTAGAAGCCGAAGCCTCCCCGAGCCCTGCAACGCCCACGGCACCATTGTCTTCAACCTTCGGCCGCCGGCGAGTTCAGCTCGATTTGTCGCAGCCCTCCTCGTGAGCTTGCGCAGCTTTCCCCTAACTTTTCCCCGTCGATCTCCTCCTCTAAGCCTAGTTCCACCAGAGCCCGACGAGGACCGCCGCTGCAGCTCGTCGCCGGTAGCCCTCCGATGAAGGGTTGGTCCGTCTGAGGCCACCAGCAGCCTCAGGACGTCACGTAGATGCTTTAGGAGCCCAGCCCCGCGCGATTTGACCCTGTGATCGATGGCTTCGACCATGGCCGAACTTGGTCGCCGCCAAGCTCGTCGCCGGCGTCGATTCCGGCCACCCCAGCCCCTGGGGTTTGTTCCATCGTGCGCCCGTCGAGTGGCCGTTCTCCCCGTGGTCTCTGCCGTGAGTTTGGTCGTCCGAGGCGAGTATCCGATGCCCTCCACCGTACTGGTGGTCGCCGGAGGCTCCCCGCCGGCGAGGACAACCTCGCCGCTGGTGGATCTCAGCTGGCCTGAGCCACTGACGTGTGGAGCCAGCCTCTGTATAATCTGGAATAATAAAAATAAAATCAAATAATCTAATAAGTCACTGACATGTGGGTCCAGTGAGGTTAATTAGCTAATTAAGATTAAAACTAATCTAAAACTGACCAGAGTCACTGACCAGTGGGTCCCACTAGTCAGGTTTGACTTTCAACGGCCAGTTGGACCTGCTGATGCAATAAAGAGTTTTGTGATTTAAAAGAATTCCAGAAAAATGCCAAAACTTCTAAAAATCATAGAAATTAATCTGTAACTCCAATGAAAATAATTTATATATGAAAAAGTATCAGAAAAATCCAAGGAATCTGAATATGTCATTTTCAAACATGATTGAAAATGTTAATGAACCCAAACATATAGATTAATGAATAAGTTAACTTTCATAAATACTTTGGAGATGGAATTTGGAAGATATTTAAATTTCACTTCAAATGATATGATCAAACACTGTCCAAATTACAAACCAGCAACCTAACATGTCATACCATGCATGTTAAAAGCAAGTTGATCTGAGCATCAGGTCGAATCAATTAAAATGGTATTCGAGAATACCTCGTTTGAAGTGATATTTGAATTTGATCCAAATCAACTTCAAACCTACTAAATGTTAACTATCATAAAATACCACCTTGCATCCTCATGCCATGCTCATGCATCATCTTGATTGCATATGTTTGTTATTGATTGTTGTCATTCCTTTCGGTAGGCTCCGCTCCTCCGGATTCCACCGAATATCCGACTGACGGATATTGTCCCTCCTCTGAGCAACAAGGCAAGCAACCATTTTGATCATCCCGATAAATCCCATATTCTTGCTCCTGCACTTACTTATTGCATTAGGATCAAATGCTTCAAATGCTTTTGCCACGTTAGTTGAACCCACTTCCTTTTCATGACCTATCCTTGTCACAGTAAATAGCTGAACCTTGCAACCTAGCATACCTGGTAGTTGCTTGAGCCATGATGTCCCGTATCCTGCTATGCATGCTATGATTAGAGTTGTGTATGGTCTCTCATCTGGGAGATGAACATAATTGTGAGAATGTGTTCGGTAAGCAAAGGTTGTGTGTTGAACCTGATATGGTAAAGGTACCGGTGAAAGGCTGTGTAGGAGTACGTGGAGGGTTGTTTCATTGGAACCGTCCTTAGGAACTGAGTTCCGTGTATGTAACCCAAGACTAGATACTACCACACGTTGGGATACTTAATTTACCCTCTCAACTTATTAATCGCTTAGTACCCGGTCCAGGAGTTGCAAGTAGTTTCGGGTGTTTATAGTCATGCTGGAGGCCTTGCATAGCGCTGACCTAAGAGGTGGGCTGTGATGCGGTAGGCAGTGACACGATGTACCAAGTGGCACCCGGATGGTGGGCTTGGGAACCCTACGCCCATCGTTTGAGGCCGTGGCGGAAACCTCGGCCGGACTTCCGTACGGGTTACTCTCAGATAGGCGATAAACCTAGACTTGGTATTAGCGTAGTTAACGGTCGTGGCCGACTCCCTCGCTGGGCTTCCACTTGAAGGTTGCCGAGGTGCATGACGTGCACATGGCGATAAGTGGCGAGAGCGTGTGTGACGAAGTACACCCCTGCAGGGTTATGATCTATTCGAATAGCCGCGTCCGCGGATATGGACTACTTGGAGACATATGTTGTTCATAGATAACTTCAATGGCTACTCATAAAATTGTCAAGATAAGCGTGAGTATCATGGACGCCATTTCCGTATGGAGACGGAATGATTCCACGATGGAGTATTTTTGTGGTGTTAGTGGACTCGTGTGCGAGGAATCAAGTTGTCAAAATTATTTAAAAATGCAAGTTGTCTAGCCACGAGTCAAATGCTTGCTTTCCGCATGAAACCCCACAATACCTTATTGATACATTGCAATAAATGTTGCCGATAGTTATCCTAAAGTCTTGCTGAGTATCTCCGTACTCATGTTTGCTTAATAAATGTTGCAAAGGTTGCTAATGACCCCAATGGAGGGTTCTTCATAGACATCGACGACGACGAGTAGCTGGTGTCCCAGCTACGATCTGGCCCTAGGTTGGGTCTGTAGTATAGTCAGGCCATGTGCCTTCTAGTTTCACCTGTCTGTACTCAGACAGTTTTAAATACTTCCGCTGGCTTGTGACTGAATGACTGCTATGATGGGTCGTGAGACCCTTACTGTGTAATATTATGTGTTTGGCTCTTCCGAGCCTCTTAAATAAAGCTTGTATGTTTATGGATATGTTGTGATGCCATCGATGTATCTATACATATCGGTATCCCATGCGTACGTGTGTCGTAGTTGATATGTATGGGGTTCGATTACCTAGCCGTAAACTTTAGTAGCACTCCTCACAGGGAAATGCACCTTTGTGTTCCAACGAGCCTTGGTAGCTCGCTACTGCTCCGGACACATTGGTTGACCGACGTGTGTCCTTCTTAGCTGCTGTGTCTGTCCCCTTTGGGGAAATGTCACGTGATGTAATGGAGTCCTTGTAGCTTGCTACGACTCGTCTACATACATTGGTGACCGACACCTGCTTTGTTGGGTCATGTATGTGTGTCCTTGTTCGGTACTGCCACTTTGGTTTATGACTAGACTTGTCGATCCGGGTTCTTTGACATTGGAATGCTAGCGACACAATTGCATACGTGAGTCAAAAGGCGCAAACGGTCCCGGCTAAGGTAAGGCTGCAGCCGTGGGGTTCAACGTGCGTGAGACCGCAAAGGGATGCGATGTGTTACAGGCTGGATTCCTATGGCTTAGGATCGGGGTCCTGAAACTACTCATGTGTTGAGACCAAGATATTCCAATCCAATCAGATGAAACTTGATCTCTAGCCTCCTCAAACTGCTTTCCACCAAATCAACCTCTCCTACCCATGCATATTATGTGAGATAGTGATTTGTGTCGAGGAGACTATCTTTAGAAGCACAAGAGCACATAGTTCATTGATCTACCACATATATTACCTTTTGGAGGGTGGTTCCTCCTAGATTGGTTAGGTGTCGCTTGGGAGCCTCCTACTTCATTTTGTGGAGTTGAACCAAGATGTTTGTAAGGGTAAGGAGATCTCCTACTTTATGAAGATCTACCATGACTAAGGCCAGTTCTCCATGGACGGAAGCCGTGGTGGATTAGACAAGGCTGCTTCTTTGCGGAATCTCCGTGGGTGGAGCCCTCCGTGGACTCTCGCACTCATTACCCTCCGTGGGTTGAAGTCTCCACTAACATGGGCGTATGATAGCTCCACTCTATGATCGAAAGTATGTCTAGAGGGGGGGGGGGTGATTAGACTACTTGACAAGATATTTTTTTGCCTTTTCCCAATTTTACTTGAGAGGTAGCTACGACAGTTATAACAGTCAAGTACACCCTACACATGCAGTTCTAATAGTATTGCATCGGAAAGTAAAACATGGAAGTGTAAAGTAGGGGAGTTAGGTAGGGAGATCAAACACATGAGGTTGACATGGTGAATTTTGGCATGGTTCCGATAGGTGGCGCTATCGTATGTCCATGTTAGTGGAGACTTCAACCCACGAAGATTAACGACTCTGAGAGTCCACACAGGGATCCACCCACAAGGGGTCCACAAAGAAGCGACCTTGTCTATTCCACCACGGCTTCCGTCCACACAGGACTAGCCTCACTCATGGTAGATCTTCACGAAGTAGGCGATCTCCTTGTGCTTACAAACATCTTGGTTCAACTCCGCAACACACCGTAGGAGGCTCCCAAGCGACACCTAACCAATCTAGGAGGCACCACCATCCAAAAGGTAATAGATGTGATAGATCAATGAACTCCATGCTCTTGTGCTTCTAAAGATACTCTCCTCAACACAAATCACTCTCTCACAGAATATCCATGGTAGTAGAGGTTAATTTGGTGGAAAGCAGTTTGGCGGGACTAGAGATCATGTTTCAAATGATTGGATTGGAATATCTTGGTCTGAGTAGGTGGTTCTCTCTCAGAAAATGGATGTGGAAATGAAGTGTATGTTCTGAGTGCTTCTCCATGAATGAGAGGTACGTGAAGGGGTATATATAGGCATCAGTAAAAATCCAACCGTTACACACAAAAGTGCAAACTCGGTGACACCGAAGTGGACAACTCGGTGGTACCGACTAGTACTAAAAGTGTGAACTTTTGAATCTCATTGAGACCGATATATCGAACTCGGTGGCACCGAAAAGGTGACTAACGGTCAGATGACCAAACTCGGTGGCACCGATACTCAAACTCGGAAATTCCAATTTTGTGTATCTTGGCAACACAGTGTTGGTCACACTCAACACAATAGCACCGATGCAGTTTTGGTTGCACCGATTTGGTGAGAATGGCTAGGGTTCTGTTTGAGGTTCAAACTCAGTGGGTCCAAAGTGGCATTATTGGTTACATCGAGTTTGTGTATGTGGAACATGACAGAGTGGATATGTGGGAAAAATGACTGAGTGTTTTGGTGGCTAACTTTTAGCATTTGAGCAATCAGTTCATTTTACTACCTCACCCTCTTTTAATAGTATTGGCTTTCCTATGGACTCAAACAAGTTTTATCAAAAATATAAAAAGAAGAGTCTTCTAGCTTGAAGCTTGAGCCAATATTATTCCTTTCTTGTATCGAGGGGTATCTCCACATAAACCTTGAGCCAATGCATCTTTTGAACTTTTTTGAAATATACTTGTAAAACACATTAGTCCAATGATGCATATGTTGTGATCAATTATCAAAACCACCCCTAGGGAGCAATTGTGCTTTCAATCTCCCCCTTTTTGGTAATTGATGAAAACATACAGATCAAAGATTCGACAAAAGATATAATCAATGATCAGCATCGATGCTTTGAGAAGTATATGAAAAGCAAGAGCTCCCCCTAAATTTGTGCATTATTTAAAATTTGCATTTGAATGCAAATGCACAATCGATTAGGATCATAGGTTACTCTTCCATGTCACATACATCTTGGTGGTGCGTAAAAGTAAAAGTAATGCACATGACATGAACAAGATAAGTGAGTGATCATCACAAGGATAGTTAAATGATGATATAGTAGCATCACACATGATAAAGTGTATGATCACACACACAGATAGGATAAGATCATCCAAAAACCAAAGTTTTTAAAGCCAAACGAGAGCAAATAAAGTCAAAAGCTCTCTCTAACACGAATTCTATGATCTATACATTTCTCCCCCTTGGCAACAAGTTACCAAAAAGTTCAAAAGTATAGAACTACTCGTCTCTCTGGGTAGCCGATGATGGAGTCGATAAAACAACATCGACGAAGGCTTCCACTGATGTCCCTAGAGTTGGAGGAGTTGATACTGAAGGAGCTTGACCTGGAGCTGGTGCTGAAGGTGCCGAAGCTTGTGCTGAAGATGTCTATCTTGTCTCCGGAGGAGGAACAACAATTGACCGAGGCTAAGTGCTGAACCTAGTGGTAGTGGGAGGAGGAGACTCATCCTCGTCATTATCAT
Source organism: Hordeum vulgare subsp. vulgare (assembly GCF_904849725.1). Lineage (NCBI taxonomy): Eukaryota > Viridiplantae > Streptophyta > Magnoliopsida > Poales > Poaceae > Hordeum > Hordeum vulgare. The sequence continues at coordinate 125,928,758 of NC_058518.1, read as the reverse complement.
CATCTTCATCTTCATCCTCTCAGCATGGAATCTCCATAGAGTCAACTTCATGTTGAAGCTGTCTGACAATGGTGGTCAACTCAGTTACCTTCAAATCCATGTTGTGGAATTTTGTCTCCACAACTCTCTCAAGGCTCTTCTGATTTTTCATAATCTCCTGAATATTGTTCTCCATGCCTTGGACAGTGCTCAATAGAAATGACATTTGCTCAACTTGAGTTCTGAGCTATGGAACTGGAGGTGGCCTATTTCTAGCAGCTTCAACCTCTGCTGCCATTCTTGCTGCAGCTGAGTTGGGATCATTGTCATCCATCACAACCTCATTGTCTTCAAATTCAGGATGAAGAGGTAGATGGGGACGATCAAGTTGATATGCATGCTGGCCTAGCTTAGCATTGATGAGCATATGAATATAAGGTGCATATCCACATGATCTGTTCTGATCCGTAGTAGTCCTTCGGATAGTCTCAACTATCAAGTCCATCACTCTAAATCTGGTATGGGTATCAAGTAGGTGCCGCAGGTTGATTGAATATCCTCTGATCATCTTCTCATCTCTTGACTTAGGCATGAGAGTGTATCGCAGTATAGTGTTTGTTGTGGGAATACCAGCTTGCAGAAAATATACTGAACCAAACTTGTGACTGGCCAAGTACTAATGTGGAATGGTCTTGTACATGTTGGCCATGTAGTTGTGATTCCGCTTAGCATCTGCATACACATCTACATCTGCTTCTTCCTGCTTGGGAACACCAATGATAGCAACCCATTAAGCAATTGTAGCATTGTACATGTGTCCATTGGTCATCCAGACTAGAGAGTCATCATATAAATGAACTGTTGCATAGAATTGCACGATCATCTCGTCAATCCATGGGGTCATCTCCTTCCCAACAAAATCTTCTATGTCAACAAGCGTGAAATTCTCTTGAACATGTGGAAACAAATTCTCATTCTCCTTGATGTATGCCCAGTCGACATACCTCATATCACTGACAGCAGGACTCTTGTCATACAAGATAGTCTCATAAAAATCTTGTTGTTTCTTGGTGTGAAACCTTGGATCAACAATAGTTCTTCTTCTGGCAGCATATGGATCAGCAACTCTCCACTTTCTTAATACGACATCCTTCCTCTTCTTCATGTCTTCTGCTACAGGATGAGCATCATTATGGTGTGGAAGGTATGGTATGAGTTTCTTGAGAACTGGAGCATTCTCATCTTCTTCCTCTTCTACATCATGGGCACTGGATGCAGGGCCTTTGCTCTTAGCAGTTGGAGGTATGTCTTTGGTGGTCCTCCTGGAAGCTACGACCTTATTTGCTTTAGCAGCAGGCTTTGGAGCAGTCTTCATTACATCACCCATCATCTTCTTTTTCTTGGGAGGAACTGGGATCTCCTCAGGATGTTCTTCCTCAACTTCTTCTGGCTCTTCAAACATAGAGGTCTTTCTGCAAACAATATGGAAAGTTCTCTTTGTGGGCCTCTTCACACCAGACTTCTTTCCAGGTGCATCCTTGGCAATTGCTTTGCCCTTCTTGGCATAATCAGGTGTTCTTAGATCAGTAGGACTGGCAGATATCTTCCTCACAACTTTCCTTGGAGGAGCCTTAGGAGAGGCTGAAGTTTCTTCTAGCAAAAAGTCTGAGTCTTCGTGATCAGAAACTATCTTCCTCCTTTCCCTAGTGGCTGCCTTGGGCAATGCATGGGAACTGGGGGAACTAGGGTTTGAAGTAGTCTTCTTTGTACTAGTACCCAAGTCCATCTCGACACTCTACTCTCTAAAGTCATTCTGACTATCAGCTGAACCTGACATGCCGACAGACACGCTCAGTAGCAAACAAAAGGACTTGTGAAGTGGATATAGGAAAGACAGAATGGATGAGCATCAGAAAATTCAGATGTTTTTGAAATTTTGAAATTTGGAAATTCAGGGTATGATCTTCCGCAGGATGTAAATTGGTGGCACCGAGTTAGCATTTTTTGAGTCACCGAGAAGGCTTACTTGCTTAACAGGGACTTGACAGTCATTTTTGGTTGAATCGAAAAGAGCTGCTCGGTCTCACCGAGTTTCCTCTCAGGAACCCTAAAAGAGGAATCGGTGGAACCGATTTTGCAAACTCGGTCTCACCGAGTTGCGTGCTGCGGCAGATCAGATCCAGAATTTCTACTTCTTCTACTCTACGAGATTTATCTGGTGGAAGGAAGGGTTTGCACATGGTGGCTCGAAGAAAAACTGTCCCAATGCGTAATAATCAGACGAGGAACGCAAGGGAGATCAAACCACACCCTAGCTTGCTGGCGTTCGGCTATGATGACGACGACGGGGCAGATTGCGTCGATGGCGGTGAATCCCAGAGGTGGCGGCGCTCGGGGAGTCAAGGGCGATGACCTAGGGTCTCGAGGGCAGTGAGGGTTTTGGCAAACAAAATGTTTTGATGAAGTGATGTCAAAGATTCGGTCCGCAAGTATATATACCCGTGCGTTGTCGGTGTCACCGAGATGGAAAAATCGGTGTCACCGAGATGGAAAAATTGGTGTCACCGAGATGGAAAAATCGGTGTCACCGAGTTCCTCAACGGTCAGCAGATAGGGAAACTCGGTGTAACCGAGTTGGTGATTTTGGTGGTACTAAGATTGAAAACCTGATCAACTTTGAAGAAATGAGTGGCGCCGAGTTTGAGGAGTTGGTCACACTGAGTTTTTCAAGGAGCTTTTGGAAGGCAACCTTTGACGATACGGAACTTCGAGTGCACCTTCACACAGAGGGATCGACAAGTGCGTGTTCAAGTTTTGTGATGAAGCATGAATAGAACTTGAGATGAGATAGCATATATAACTAGAGAAGGGTCCTAGGCATTCTTGTCCGTCCAATTGGCAAAAGATAAATCAAAAGCCATATAACAACAATTGGATGTCCTCGAATGATCAAACGCATGCAGACCAACATGCTCACACAATAAGAATGATGAATAAAACATGGCGAACATGCACACACATCCTAGGAGGTATCAAGCACTTGGGCGATGACAAAGTCATCTATATATGAGTATATTGACATAGGAACCAAGTAAGAATACTTTATCATAGGTCATATTGATTGTTAAGAACAAGTGGGGTTACCACTTTTACATAAGCATCAGTGTGTTCATATCCTTAGGATATACTTATACTCAAGTCTTAGAGTAAAGCTCCCCCTTGATATGATATTCCCACTAAGAGGGATCAAGTAACCTTGGGTTTTGTCGTAGAAGACTTCAAGTAGGTGAAGTAGTGGTGGATGCTCAATGTTGATGAAGATCATCTTGAGTTGGGAGCAATCCTTGTTGTTTTCATACCCTTCTCACCTACATGTGTTAGTCCCAAAGACAAAGGAAAATATGCAAGAATATCTATGGACATGGAGTGAAGTACACATGGGATAATGTCCAGAAATGCATTAATTACCTTGTTTCTTGCTTACCTTTGAGGGAATGTGTGACTCATCGAACTAATGCATATGGTTGAGGTTGATTGCATGTAGTTCCTGCCAATATGAATAAGAGTGAATTTTATTGGCATAGTCACCCCTCAAGAACTTCTAGTTCTTCCTCTTGGGTATCCACACCAAATTGATGGGAATCCTTGGAGTTGTGGTAACACTTGCTAAGGTAGAGCTAGTAGTGTCCTTGGGAATCCATTTGACCTTGGCTTGGGGTTCTTCTTCAAATAGGTCGATGTCATCTTGAAGCTTTCCCTTGACTTTGTGGTCTTGTTGTAGAAGGCCATCTTGTGAGGTTTTACCTTCGGAAGGAGTGGACTTCTCCTCTCGGGGAACAAACTTGGGAGTGGGATATGTACCTTCTTCCCAAACATCTTCGCTGACGTTGAAGTAGCCTACACCTTGTTTCTTCCGATGTCCTCCTTGCTCGCGCACAATTTCCTCAAATTGCTTACTTCCGGCAAGACTCTTGAAGACACCTCTCTCTAAAATCCCATTCAATACATCATTTTCTTGCTCAAGTGTAACTTGGCTAAGAGAATCGTTAGTGGAATCAATAGAGGTAATAGCAACAACATCATTGGATTTAGCTTTAGCATTGTTGTTACTGGATGAAGAAACCGTCTTGACTTTGTTACTAGTGTTCCTAGGTTTAACTTGTGGAACAAAGTTAGATAAGAGTAATAGTTTGGCTAGATAAGAAGAACTCTTCTTTCGAAGATCATCATTGATTGCTTTTAAGAACTCATGCTCTTGATCCAAGTTGATCTTCTCGAAGGGTAGCTTCTCATGGGTTCTTGCAAGCTCTCTATGATCTTCTAGAGTAGTCTTATGAGCTAACTTAAGAGTTTTTAATTCTTGAGTTAGTCATTCAATTTCTTTCTTAACACCATCATTCGATTTCTCTTGACTAGCATGATAAATAGCAAGTTCATTTTTAGTGCATTCACTAGCTTTATGTAGAAGCAAGTCATCTTCTCCTAACACGTCATCCTCATCACTATTGAAATCAAGATACTCAGGATGTGATACCTTGGGACCTTTAGCCATGAAGCAGTTTCCGACTCCCTCATTTGGTGAATCATATAAGTCACAGGAGTAGGTGGAAACAAGCGCAATCCCGGCAACACCCTCATCTTGACTATAGTTGGAGTTGGAGTGATTGCTTCTCTCGGAGGGGTGATCAAATTCGGAGCCAGAGACCCATTCACCAACATGAGCTTGATGTATTCTTCTTGAAATGCTCTTGGTGTATTTTTCCTTCTTCTCCGATTCCTTGCCTCTCCGTGAGTGTCTTCGTTCATAGTGATCTTCTCTACTCCTTCTCTCTTTACCAGGTGACTCATCTCTTGAGATTCGTCTTCGAGGTGACTCTTCTCTTCTTTTGTAGCGAGCCGAGCCCTCATTTGAGTAGTGTCCGGGCTTCCCACACTTGTAGCAGTTTCGGTCATGACTGGACGAATGCTTCTCATCATGTCTTCAACTTGAGCTTCTTTCTTTGTCTCTACTTTTGTAGAACTTGTTGAATTTTCTGACCACGAGGCTTAGCTTTTCATCAGTGAAAAGATTGTCTTTTGAAGTAGCGGGAGCATCACATGAATCTTTATAAGCACCAATTGACTTGTTGTGCAGCTCATCTTTGTCCTTGAGTGACATCTCATGAGCAACAATCCTACCAATGACTTCAGTTGGCTTGAGATCTTTGTAATTTGGCATCATTTGGATCAGTGTGCACACTGTGTCATACTTGCCATCAAGAGCTCTAAGTATCTTCTTGATGATGAATTTATAGTCATCTCTTCGCTTCCTAAGTCGGCAATCTCATTGGTGATGAGAGCTAGCCTAGAGTACATTTTAGTGAATCCTTCACCATCCTTCATCTTGAACTTGTCAAGCTGACTTTGAGGCACATCCAACTTAGATTCTCTGAAAGAATAAGTACCTTCGTGCAAATCAACCAAAGTATCCCAAATTTCTTTTGCATTCTCAAGACGACTGATTTTGTTAAATTCTTCGGAGCAAAGGCAGTTGAAGATGATATCGCAGGCTTGAGCATTAAGTTGCAACATCTTCAGTTCATCAGATGTCGCATCAAGATCTGGTTGATGCCCTTCTCCAAAGAAGTTACCTTGCACACCAACACGAATAACAGCCCAAACACGAGGATTAAAGCCAAGTATATGCATTTTCATTTTATGCTTCCAACAAGAAAAATTAGTGCCATGTAAGTAAGGACCTCTACGATGATAATTTCCCTCACTAGATGCCATACTCTCCTAGGTTGCTAAACCAATGAAATGGAGACCAAAGCTCTTATACCACTTGTAGGATCGAAAGTATGTCTAGAGGGGGGGGGGTTGATTTGGAGACCAAATCACTCTCTCACAGAATATGCATGGGTAGGAGAGGTTGATTTGGTGGAAAGCAGTTTGGAGATGTTAGAGATCAAGTTTCAAATGATTGGATTGGAATATCTTGGTCTCAACACATGAGTAGGTGGTTCTCTCTTAGAAAATGGATTTGGAAATGAAGTGTATGTTCTGAGTGCTTCTCCCAAGAATGAGAGGTGGGTGAAGGGTATATATAGGCAGCAGTCAAAATCCAACCATTACACACAAAAGTGCAAACTCGGTGACACCAAAGTGGACAGCTCGATGGTACCGACTGGTACTAAAAGTGTGAACTTTTGAATCTTGGTGAGACCGATATATAGAACTCGGTAGCACCGAAAAGGTGACTAATGGTCAGATGACCAAGAAGGCGACTAACGGTCAGATGACTAAACTCGGTGGCACCGATACTCAAACTCGGAAATTCTTATTTTGTGTATCTTGGCAACAAAGTGTTGGTCACACTCAACTCGGTAGCACCGATGCAGTTTCAGTTGCACCGATTTTTTGGGAATGGCTATGGTTCTGTCTGAGGTTCAAACTCGGTGGGTCCGAAGTGGCAATGTTGTTACACCAAATTTGTGTAGGTGGAGCTTGACAGAGTGAATATGTGGGAAAAGTGACTAAGTGTTTTGGTGGCTGACTTTGAGCATTGGAGCAATCAGGTCATTTCACTACCCCATCCCATTTTTATAGTATTGGCTTTCCTATGGACTCAGAAATGATTTCTCTCAAATATAAAATGAAGAGTCTTCTAGATTGAAGCTTGAGCCAATATTATTCCTTTCTTGTATCCACGGGTATCTCCACATAAACCTTAAGCCATAACATCTTTTGAACTTTTCTAAAATATACTTGGAAAACACATTAGTCCAATGATGCATATGTTGTGATCAATTATCAAAACCACCCTAGGGAGAAATTGTGCTTTTAGCCACCTATCGGAACCATGCCAAAAATCCCCGTGTCAACCTCATGCGTTTGATCTCCCTACCTTACTCCTCTACGTTACACTTGCATGTTTTACATTCTGCTGCTATACTATTAGAACTGCTTGTGTAGGGTGTACTTGACTCGTTATAACTGCTGAATTTCTGCCTTCCTTGGAATTGGGTTAGGCAAGAAATTTTCTCTTGACAAGTAGTCTATTCACCCCCTCTAGACACATATTCTATCGATCCCTCACTCCCACCTTAGTTGAATCGGGTTCGACAACGGCGGTCCTTGTAGAAGGTTAAATAGCAACTTGCATATCATGGTTGTGGTTTTGCGTAGGTAAGAAGCGTTCTTGCCAGATACCCATAGCATCCACGTAAAACATGCAACAACAAATTAGAGGACATCTAACTTGTTTTTGCCGGGTATGTTCTCATATGATATGGCCAAAGACATGATGATATTGTGACGCCCTCGGTTTAATAGTATGCTAATCATACACGCAAATGCGTACGATCAAACTCAAGGACTCACGGGAAGATATCACAACACAACTTTAGACACAAATAAAACATACAAGCTTCATATTACAAGCCAGGGGCCTCGAGGGATAGAATATAAAAGCTCAAAACACACACGAGTCAGCAGAAGCAACAATATCTGAGTACATACATTAAACATGAGGTGCCTTAGAGAACTAGCACAAAAGATACACGATCGAACTTGGCGAGGCCTCCTGCGTGGGAACCTCCTAACTACTCCTGGTCTTCAGCGGCCTCCACGAAGATGTCACCATCGGGGGGGGGGGGGAGGTGTCGGTAGGAAACTCCATCTCCAGGGCTCCATCATCTGGTCGCAACAACGGATCAAGGGAACAAAGGGGGAGGAAAGCAACGGTGAGTACTCATCCAAAGTACTTGCAAGACTTACATCAGAACTATGCTAGATATGCATCAGTATCAAAGGAGGGGTTTATATGTGGACTGACTGCAGCAATGCAAGAATAGAGAGAGAAGGCCTGGTCCTATTGAATACTAGCATCTTCAGCAGTCTTGCAACAAAAGACGAGAGTAGAACAGAAAACACAAATAATAGTCATATTGTAGTAGCAAAATTAATTTGAGGTCACACCCAGAGATCCTTCCTCGACTCCCTGCGAGGAAGCATTCCCGTGGCAACTAATTCCAGTTAAGTAACCATTGTAGTTGTATAAGATCAGGGCACAACTCCAAGTCGTCCTGTAACCGTGGACACGGCTATCCGAATAGTTCATTTCTTCCTGATACGTCTCCAACGTATCTATAATTTTTGATCGTTCCATGCTATTATATTATCAACTTTGGATGTTTTATATGCATGAATATGCTATTTCATATTATTTTTGGGACTAACCTATTGACCTAGAGCCCAATGCCAGTTCGTGTTTTTTCCTTGTTTATGACCTTTTTCAGATAGGAATATCAAACGGAGTCCAAACAGAATAAACTTTCGCCGTGATTTTTTATGGAAAATATCAAAAATTCTAGAAGAAAAAGATACCGGAGAGGAGTCCCGAGGAAGCCACAAGCTTGGGAGGCGCGCCCACCCCCCTGGGGGCGCCTAGGGGGCTCATGACTCCCTCGTGGGTCCTCCTGACTTGTTCTCGACGCCATCCGCTCTTATAAATACAAAAACCTCCAGAAATAAACCTAGATCGGGAGTTCCGCCGCCGTAAGCCTTTGTAGCCACCAAAAACCAATCGGGAGCCCGTTCCAGCACCCTGCCGGAGGGGGAATCCATCTCCGGTGGCCATCTTCATCATCCCGGCGATCTCCATGATGAGGAGGGAGTAGTTCTCCCTCGGGGCTTAGGGTATGTACAAGTAGCTATGTGTTTGATCTCTCTCTCTCTCCTGTTCTTGAGATGTCATGATATCGATGTACCGTGGGCTTTGCTACTATAGTTGGATCCTATGATGTTCTTCCCCCTCTCCCTTCTTGTAATGAATTGAGTTTCCCCTTTGAAGTTATCTTATCGGATTGAGTCTTTCAGAACACTTGATGTATGTCTTGCACGTGTCTATTTGTGGTGACAATGGGATATTCATGTGAGTACTTGATGTATGTTTTGGTGATCAACTTGCGGGTTTCGTGACATCGGGAACCTATGCATATGGGTTGGCACACATTTTGACTCTCCGGTAGAAACTTTGGGGCACTCTTTGAAGTTCTATGTGTTTGTTGAATAGATGATTCTGAGATTGTGTGATGCATATCGTATAATCATGCCCACGGATACTTGAGGTGACAATGGAGTTTCTAGGTGACATTAGGGTCTTGGTTGATGTGTGTCTTAAGGTGTTATTCTAGTACGAACTCTAGGGTAGATTGAACGGAAAGAATAGCTTCGTATTATTTTACTACAGACTCTTGAATAGATCGATCAGAAAGAATAACTTTGTGGTGGTTTCGTACCTTACAATAATCTCTTCGTTTGTTCTCCGCTATTAGTGACTTTGGAGTGACTCTTTGTTGCATGTTGAGGGCTAGATATATGATCCAATTATGTTATCATTGTTGAGAGAACTTCACTAGTGAAAGTATGAACCCTAGGCCTTGCTTCCACGCATTGCAATACCGTTCGTGCTCACTTTTATTATTAATTACCTTGCTGTTTTTATAATTTCAGATTACAAAAACCTATATCTACTATCCATATTGCACTTGTATCACCATCTCTTCGTCGAACTAGTGCACCTATACAATTTACCATTGTATTGGGCGTATTGCGGACACAAGAGACTCTTTGTTATTTGGTGCAGGGTTGCTTGAGAGCGACCATCTTCATCCTACGCCTCCCACGGATTGATAAACCTTAGGTCACCCACTTGAGGGAAAATTGCTACTCTCCTACAAACCTCTCCACTTGGAGGCCCAACAACGTCTACAAGGAGAAGGTTGCGTAGTAGACATCACTTCCCTGCAGGAGTGCACAACATATTCCCCGTCACGCTCGATAACACTCTGACCGGACACACTTTTCTGGGTCATGCCCGACCTCGGAATATCGACACGTCACAGCCCCACCTAAGCTCAATAGAGAGGCCACCCCGATGGTCTAACTCCTAAGCACAAAGGGTTCATGGGCCCTCTTACCCTCTGCGCTCCAGCACGATGCGTGGGCGGCCGTCGTCAGTCCTAGCACCCCTTAATACAAGCGCGATGCATCTCGGGACCACCCGGGCGCGCGCCGCTCGATTGCTGACGTCTGAAGAGCTTCGGCTGATACCACGACGTCGAGTACCCATAATTCTTCCCACGCACACGGTTAGTGCGTAACAAGGCCTTCCGACCAACCCATATCAAATACCCAAATCCATTATCATTTTAATTAAGTCAACAACACAACCACGCGGGAAGCCACCGACCTAACATCTATTCATCAAAGATCCTAGTAACATGGTCGAGTAACTGTGTGGTTGTAACATCATGGGGAATCCGAGGTATCACCCTCGTTGGATCTCGAATGATGTAACCGTCAAGGTGGACTAAGAGGAATCACCCTTGAGGGCCACACACTTGAGGGGTTGCACGACAGGGCCATCGTCGGGAGTGGCGAAGGAGGAGTCTCCCTTGATAACCATGACCGACTAACTGCACTACAGAGATATCATCATGAGTACTTCGCGAGGTGTCACCTCGGTACCCGATAGTAGCTCTGCAGCGTCGCACAACTAAGGGCGGTGTAGGTGCTGTGTCGGTTCTGGCTCGTCGATCAGGGATCGAGACTCGACAATAAAGTGAGGCAACTGGACTAAGGTGTCACAGGGGAAGACTGCTCCACCTATACTAAGTAGTTTAAAGGTGCTCTACTAAAAGTAGCAGTTCATCAAAATTAGGCTATGCATCAGGTATAGGGGCTACCTACAACTGTAGCAAAATTCTAATGCAAGCACGAGGGAGAAAGAATACGCGATATAGGAATGATTGAGGGGGGTTTTCTTGCCTTGTTGCTCTGTGGCAAAGGCTGGTCGTCAGGAGGGGTAGATGTACCCGACAGCAGCGTCAGTCTCGGGGTCTACCGTAAGAAGAGGGGGGAAGAAAAAATAAATATAAACACAGATGCAATCACTAAGCATGACATGACAATATGCATGTCTAGGCATGAGCTAACGCAGTAACATCCATCATAAACGGATCGGGAAAATATCAGATGATATTTCTCGGGTCTCTCGCTACTACCAGTCAGATGAAAACGATGGAAAAGTTTGACGTTTGCTATGCTAGGGACGCGTGACACACGAATTTATCGCGTTTCCGGGTTCGTCTCGTTCTGGTGATCAACTTTCATGTTGAAAATATTATCATGTGAGCTACAGTTTATTTTATATTAATTTCAAAGATTTAAAGAATTTCTGGGATTTAATTAATTATTTTAAATGCAACATTATCCAGAATAGTGAATGATGATGTCATCAGGACATCACGAGGATGCGAGCAAGTTAACTCTGGCGGAGAGAGTCAAACCTAATATGTGGGGTCACTCGGACCCCTATGTCATTGTGTGTTTAGAATAAATAATTAACATGATTATTAACTAGTCTAATTAATCCTTAATAACCTATTTCATTAATTAACTAATTAATTAATATAGCTAATTATTTATTTACTTTATTATTATTATTATTATTAATTAAACATATATATATATATATATTTTTATTTATACAATCGTTTTTTTGTGTGTTAATAGGGGCTGTCTGATGTCAACTGTTCTTCCTCTTGCAACGACACCAGAAGAATGCTGCTAGCACTCCCCAGCAATCGAAACTAGAAGAATGTTGTTGACGCCCACTAGCGCGTGGGATCGTAGCAGTTTTCGAGGGTAGAGTATTCGACCCAAATTTGTTGGTTTGCACGACGGGAGGTGAGAGTATACTCTCAAGTATTAGCAGCTGAATATGTCGAATTCAACCACACCTGAAAGATTAGTATCTGCAAGCAAAGTATCAGTAGCAAAGTATTATGATAACAACGGTGTCAGAAACAATCTGTTGACAGCAGACTATTCCTAACGATTGTATCAATGGCGCCAAGTTTCCGCGTTGACGGAAGTTTTTAGTTCCCGTCAACGACGAGTGAATCAAGATTGTAGCAGGTAGCAGCAGTGTAACGAGCAATAGCAGTGGCAAGGAAAAGCAGTAGTGACAGCAGTAGCAACAGTAGTAAAAGCAGCAGAGCAAGACAAGTAACAGTAGTAGCAACAGTAGTAACAACAGTAGCAGCAGAGCAAGACCAGTAACAACAGCAGTAGGACAAACTCGTAGGCAATGGGTCGGTGATTTGTTTGGATGATATTCATCATGCAACAGCTATAACACGGGGAGATATGTGGCTAGATCACGTTCGTCAATGTGATGTAGGCATGCATTCCGTGTGTCATCATACGTGCTTAGGGAAAGAACTTGCATGACATCTATTGTCCATCCCTCCCGTGGCAGCGGGGTCCAAAAGGAAACTACGGGATATTAAGGTTCTTCTTTTAATAAAGAACCGGACCAACGCATTAGCACTTGGTGAACACATGAACTCCTCAAACTATGGTCATCACCGGGAGTGGTTCCGGTTATTGTCACTCCGGGGTTGCCGGATCATAACACAAAGTAGGTAACTACAACTTGCAAGATCGGATCTAAAACACACATATATTGGTGACAACATAATAATTTCAGATCTGAAATCATGGCACTCGGGCCCTAGTGACAAGCATTAAGCATGGCAAAGTAGTAGCAACATCAATCTCAAAACATAGTGGATACTAGGGATCAATCCCCATCAAAACTAACTCGATTACATGATAGATCTCATCCTACTCATCACCGCCCAGCGAGCCTACGAATAGATTACTCACGAACGACGAAGAGCTTCATGGAATTGGAGAGGGAAGAAGGTTGATGATGACGATGGCGACGATTTCCCCTCTCCAGAGCCCAAGACGGACTCCAGATCTGCCCTCTAGATGAAGAACAGGTGGTGGCGGCGCCTCTGTATCGTAAACGCGACGAAAAACTTCTCTTTTTATTTTTTCTGGGACGAAAGGGGACTTATAGACCTGAGGTTGGGGACGGCAGAGCCGTCTGGGCCCACAAGCCTGCCCACCGCCACCAGGGGGGTGGTGGCGGAGCCAGGGCTTGTGGCCCACTGGCCCACCCCCTCGGGTGGAACTTGGCGTAGATATTTTTTATATTTTCCAAAACTGCTCCCCGTAAATTCTCAGGACGTTTGGAGAACTTTGATTTCTGCACAAAAAAAACACCAAGGTAATTTTGCTGAAAACAGCGTCAGTCCAGGTTAGTTCCATTCAAATCATGCAATTTAGAGTCCAATACAAGGGCAAAAGAGTTTGGAAAATTAGATACGATGGAGACGTATCAACTCCCCCAAGCTTAAAACCTTGCTTGTCCTCAAGCAACTCAGTTGACAAACTGAGATAGAAAGAAAAACTTTGACAAACTCTGTTTGATCTTGTTGTTGCAACTATGTCTAACTCATAACCAGAATTTTAACAAGATCACAAGTTAACCACATAAGCAAATGACACAAAGGTCTCACGGTAAACTAATATCAATGGCACAATCAGCTAACGAGCAAATAATAATGAGTTTCAAATACCAACACTTCAATCAAAACAAGCATGAAGCAATATGAATAGGTGGTATCTCGCTAGCTCTTTCTCAGACCGCAAAACATAAATGCAGAGCACTTTCAAAGATCAAGGGCTGACTAAACATTGTAATTCATAGCAACGAATATCCAGTCATAGTCATACTCAATATCAATCAAAAGCAAAGCATAAAAATGACAGAGGTGCTCTCTATTTGGTGCTTATATAAGAGGAGGATGACTCAACAGGAAAATAAATAGACAGGCCCTTCGCAGAGGGAAGCATTGATTTGCAGAGGTGCCAGAGCTCAAGCTTTGAAAACATAGGTAATAATTTTGGGTGGTATGCTTTCATTGTGAACGCAATGACCAAGAGTTCTCAATATCTTCCATGCTACTCATGCTATAGGCGGTTCCCAAACATAAAAGTAAAGTTTTAACTCCCCCACCACCAATCAATCACACTCCACGGCTAGCCGAATCCTCGGGTACCGTCCATACTAACATCAATCCGGGGGGAGTCTTGTTTTGCAGTTATGTTTTCGATTTAAGCGTGGAACTGGGCATTCCAATTACCGGCCCCTTTCTCGTGAATGACAGTGAATAAACACATGTCAAGGATAACAATCTTAGCATGGAAGATACCAATAGCCCCCTGTCACCACATGAGCGGTTCGGGCATGCAAAACAGATTATTTCTTGAAGGTTTAGAGAGTGGCACATGCAAATTTACTTGGAACGGTAGGTAGATACCGCAAATAGGTAGGTATGGTGGACTCTCATGGAAAAACTTTTGGGTTTATGGAAGTGGATGCACAAGAAGTATTCCACTTAGGACAAGTGAAGGCTAGCAGAAGACTGGGAAGCGACCAACTAGAGAGCGACAACAGTCATCAAGATGCAATGAGTTTGACTAACATTGAATGCAAGCATGAACATGATATAAATCACCATGAACACGAACATCATAGAGGCTATGTTGATTTTGTTTCAACTACATGCATGAACATGCGCCAAGTCAAGCCACTTGAAACATTCAAAGGATAATACCATCCTATCATACTACATCATAATCATCTCAAAATCTATGTTGACATTCACGACAAACCATTATAAGATCTCAGCTAAATAAGCTTGGCATCAGAAACTATGATCTCAAGTGGTCATTGCAAACATGGTTCTCTCACAACAAAGCTAAATCTGGGTCAACAAGCTAGTCATATTTACAAAAACAAAATAGATAGAGTTCATACCAGCTTTTCAGTCTCAGTCACTTCATCATACATCATCATTGTTGCCTTCCATTTGCACGATCGAACGATGAAAACGATAATAAGCGCATTGGACTAAGCTGAATCTGCAGGCAAACACAAAGGAGAATACAAAGTAATATGGCTCTTTGAAAGCTGAATAGGTAAGCATGCAAGAACCAATAAACTTTGTAACCAATATCTTCTACCTTGACACAAAGAAAAAGAAAGCTATTTACACGGGAAAGCTCCCAACAAGAAAAAGAAGAAAGAAAAATCTTTTTGAGTTTTCTCAAAAGGACACAAAACAGGAAAACAAGAAAACGAAAATAAACTAGCATGGATAATATAGTGGCAAAGTGTAAACACCGGCTAACAAAATGAAAGCATAAGCATGAATGTAAAGTCGGTGAGAACACGTACTCCCCCAAGCTTATGCTTTGTGGGAAATCACCAGCTCCAGGATATTCCGGAGCAGACTGTGGATGCCACTGCTGTGTGAGCTCCTCTCGCTCCCACTGATAAACTGGCGTCTGGTACTCGACTGCCGGCTCGGGCACGGGCGCCTGTGGTTGGGCCAAGCCCCAATATGCGTAGATGTCCACGGGCATAATAGTGTACCTGCCTGCATGAAGATCGAACAAAGAAGGAGCACGCAAAGTAATAGTCTCTCGAGTACCCTGACTAAATACCAGGTTATAAATCATCCGTCCGCTAGCATCTCTATCTAGAAAATCATGGCGAACCATGCTGTCGTAATCCAGATATTTCTCAGGGAGAAGCATCTATCCTTCCTCTCCCAGTCTAATGGGTATATCAAAGTGTCTAGCAAGACGGGTAGCATAGATACCTCCATAGACGACTCCTTTAGAACGGTTCAGGTTCACTCGTTGAGCTACTATAGCGCCCAAGCTATAAGTATTAACGTTATAAAGGCCTTCATGCAAAACCGCAAGGTCTGGAGAACTAAGTGATCCAGCCTCCCCACGGCCAATCAAACATTTCCCCACAAATAATGAGAAGTACCGAAGCACAGGAAAATGTATGCTAGCAATTCTAGCGCGAGACACTCCTCTCTCCTCTCCAACAGCAATAAAACCAATGAAATCCTCCAAGTCCCGTGGACGAGGGTCACGGATATCCCCAACATAAGGTAATTTCCATACATTGCAAAAGTCCTGCAGCGTCATGCACTGGGGGACATCGTATATCATGAACTCAACCATGGGAGGATTCTTCCTCGGATAAAAGTTGAAACTTTGAACGAAAATATTGATGAGGAGGACGTATTGTGGGCACTTATCTTCAACGAACGCAGTAAGACCTGTGTTCTCCACCAAGTAACAAAAGTCTTCATAAATTCCGGCGGCACGCAAAAAATCATCACTTTGCTGCTCGCATGCTCGAACTTCTATGACTCGAGGGACTACGTACTTGGGGTGGTTCTTCTCATCCTCCTTGGGGTTATGGCTTGAAGAGCCTCTCAAGAACCGCTTCATCTTTTCCTTTTGCTAGCTCTGAAAAATTCTGAAATTTTTAGAGACCTCGAAATAAAAGTGAATAAAGATTAACCAACTTGTAGCAACTACTCCTACTAGTGCCTAGAGACCGTATCACGCGCTAAAACTACTTGGGACCATCTCAAATCGACCTTTCAAGCTGAAGAATAGGGTCAGCAAGGTAGCAAGAATACGCGAAGGATAAAACACTAGAGCAAAAACTAATTGGACCAATGGAGGAGTCACTTACCAATGAGTAATTTCCCCAAAACGGTTCGGAGAATGGTGCTTTGAGCAAGGAGATCCAAAATCACACCCAAATGAGCAAGAACACGGGTTTGAGCTGCAAAACAATTTTTTCTGGATGTGGAAGAAGAGGCTGGAGCTGGAATGAGTGGAGGGGGTCCCTGTGGGCCCTACAAGCTTGCACCCCACCACCAGGGGGGTAGGTGGCGGTGGCAGCGCTTGTGGCCCACTGGTCTGGCCCCCAGGCCAGCTCTCAGGCCCATAAATTTTCAAAAATTCCAGAAAAAATCATACTAAATTTTCAGGACCATCAGAGAACTTTTATTTTCGAGGTATTTTTCTCCGGGACGCTAAAACAGAAAACAGGAAAAGCTAAACTAATTCTATCATTTTTCTTCTAAACAAAAGAAAGTGAAAGCTCAAAACAGAGGTATGTGACTCTTTGATTCACGTGTTTCGTGGTCACCGAAAGAAATCCGTCAATGGGGTTGATCAAGTCCTCATGACAAAACTTTCTCGAATCGCAAGAGAGAACGGAGAATTTTCTAATAGCCACTAAGTCACCTCGATGGGGATATGTATCTCCCCAACAAGCAAATCATACTTCATCTTGACACGAGGAATAGGACATTCAAAACTCCCAATAAGAATCGATGAAGTCTTTTCGATAGCATTGATGCAATGTACTTGATATCGTTTCTTTGAAAAGTGCACTGTGTGCTCATTACCGTCGATGTGGAAAGTGACATTGCCTTTGTTGCAATCTATAACAGCCCGTGCAGTCTTTAGAAAGGGTCTTCCGAGGATGACAGCCATGGCATCATCCTCGGGAATATCCAAGATAACAAAGTCTGTTAAGGTAGTGGTGTTAGCAACCACAACCGGCACATCCTCTCAAATGCCGATAGGGAAAGCAGTTGATTTGTCGGCCATTTGTAGAGAAATTTTAGTGGATGTCAACTTATCCAATTCAAGTCTACGATAAAGAGAGAGCGGCATAACACTAACACCGGCTCCAAGGTCACATAAGGCAGTTCTTACGTAGTTTCCTTTAATGGAGCAAGGTATAGTGGGCACTCCGGGATCACCAAGTTTCTTAGGAGTTCCACCTTTGAAAGTATAATTGGCAAGCATGGTGGAGATCTCAAGATCTGGTATTTTCCGTTTATTAGTCACGATATCTTTCATGTACTTGGCATACGGAGACATCTTGAGCATATCAGTTAACCGCATCTACAGAAAGACGGGTCTTGTCATCTCAACGAAGTGCTCAAAATCCTCATCATCTTTTTTCTTGGATGGCTTAGGAGGAAATGGCATAGGTCTCTGAACCCATGGCTCCCTTTCTTTACCATGCTTCCTAGTAGTGAAGTCATTCTTATCGTACTTCTTAGGTTGTGGTTTATCAGGATTAACCGCCGGTTCAATCTCCACATCCTCATTATTGCTAGGTTGAGCATCATTATGAACATCGCTATCCATATTGTCACCAGGTTCATGTTCATCACCAGATTGTGTTTCTGCATCAGACGCGGAAATATCATTAGGTTCTTCAGGTGTGACAGTATTTGGTGAACTGGCGTGTAGGCTTCTATCATCCTTCTTCTTCTCCTTAGGATGACTAGGTGTATCAGCATTGATTCCTTGAGAATCTTGATCAATTTTCTTAGGATGACCTTCAGGATACAAAGGTTCCTGAGTCATTTTGCCTCCTCTAGTAATGACTCTGACAGAGTTGTCATTTAATTCATTGAGCAGGTCATTCTGAGCTTTAAGTACTTGTTCTACCTGAGTAGTAATCATAGAGGCATGTTTACTCAGAAACTTCACATCATTGACATTTCTGTCTACAGAAGCACTTAAATGGCTAAGCATACGAGTACTTTGTTCCAAATGTGTGCTAACATAATCATTGAAACTCTGTTGTTTGGCAACAAAGTTGTCAAATTCATCAAAGCATAGGCTAGATGGTTTATCAAAATGAATATCACTCTCATCAAACCTACACAGAGAATTCACTTCTACTACCTGTATTGGGTTATCGAGACCATGGATCTCTTCGATAGGTGGAAGATTTTTGACATCTTCAGATCTAATGCCTTTCTCTTGCATGGATTTCTTGGCTTCTTGCATATCTTCGGGACTAAGGAATAGAATACCTATTTTCTTTAGAGTTGGCTTAGGAGGTGGTTCGGGAATAGTCCAAGCATTATCGTTGATCAAGATGTTATTGAGTAGGGTCTCAGCTTGTTCTACAGTTCGTTCCCTAAAAACACATCCGACACAACTATCTAGGTGTTCTCTAGAAGCATCGGTAAGTCCGTTATAGAAGATATCAAGTATCTCATTCTTCTTAAGAGGGTGATCAGGCAAAGCATTTTGTAGCTGGACGAGCCTCCCCAAGCTTGTGGAAGACTCTCTTCTTGGAGTTGAGCAAAGTTGTATATTTCCTGCAAGGCAGCTTGCTTCTTATGGGCAGGGAAATATTTCTCACAGAAGTAATAGACCATCTCCTGGGGACTACGCACACATCCAGGAGCAAGAGAGGTGAACCAGGCTTTAGCTTCATCCTTTAGAGAGAAAGGAAACAGCTTAAGGATATAGTAGTGGCGGATCTTCTCCTCATTAGTGAAACGGTTGGCTATATCGTGTAGTTTGGCAAGATGGGCTATGACCGTCTCAGACTCATATCCATGAAAAGGATCAGGTTCGACTAGAGAGATTATCTCAGGATCGACAGAGAATTCATAATCCTTATCGGTGATAAAGATAGGTGAAGTGGCAAACTTCGAGTCATATTTCATCCTAGCTTCCCGGGATTTTTCCTTCCACTTGAGAAGTAATTTCTCAGCGTCATAGGCAACCTTACACGCAAGAAAATCCTCAGCTATCTCTCCCTCCATAACGTAACCCTCAGGTATATCAGGAAATTCATATCTAGGAGAGCTAGATCTAGCAGGAGCAAAAGCAGGTTCTATCTCAATAGTGTCGGTCGTTTCAGAAGCATCACGAGCATTGGCAGTAACTCTAGCAATATGAGCATCAAGGAATACTCCTAGTGGAACATCAGGCAAAGTAGTATCTCTAGCAGTATCAAGCATAGCATCATCAGGAAAAATAGCATCTCTAGCATCATGAGGCAAAGCAGTATCAAGCATAACATCTCTAGTAGTATCAAGCATAGCATCATCAGGCATAGTATCAAGCATAGCATCTCTAGCAGTATCAGGCATAGCATCATAAGCATCATCAAGCACAGGCGACATATCAAGATTTCTAGCAGGAGGTGATGTCGCAAACTTACTCATAACTGAAGGTGAATCAAGTGTAGAGCTAGATGGCAATTCCTTACCTCCCCTCGTAGTTGAGGGCAAGACTTTGGTCTTCAGATCCTTCGGATTCTTCATAGTGATCAGAAGACATAAATCCCAAGTGACTCAGAGAATATAGCAATACCTCCCCGGCAACGGCGACAAAAAAATGCTTGATGTCAACTGTTCTTCCTCTTGCAACGGCACCAGAAGAATGCTGCTAGCACTCCCCGGCAATCGAAACTAGAAGAATGTTGTTGACGGCCACTAGCGCGTGGGATCGTAGCAGTTTTCGAGGGTAGAGTATTCGACCCAAATTTGTTGGTTTGCACGACGGGAGGTGAGAGTATACTATCAAGTATTAGCAGCTGAATATGTCAAATTCAACCACACGTGAAAGATTAGTATCTGCAAGCAAAGTATCAGTAGCAAAGTATTATGATAACAACGGGGTCAGAAACGATCTCTTGACGACACACTATTCCTAGCGATTGTATCAATGGCGCCAAGTTTCCGCGTTGATGGAAGTTTTCAGTTCTCGTCAAGAGACCAGTGAATCAAGATTGTAGCAGGTAGAAGCAGTGTAACGAGCAATAGAAACGGCAAGAATAAGCAGTAGTGACAGCAGTAGCAACAGTAGTAACAGCAGCAGAGCAAGACAAGTAATAGCAGTAGCAACCGTAGTAACAACAGTAGCAGCAGAGCAAGACAAGTAACAACAGCAGTAGGACAAACCCTTAGGCAATGGGTCGGTGATTTGTTTGGATGATATTCATCATGCAATAGCTATAACACGGAGAGATATGTAGCTAGCTCATGTTCGTCAATGTGATGTAGGCATGCATTCCGTGTGTCTTCATACGTGCTTAGGGAAAGAACTTGCATGACATCTATTGTCCATTCCTCTCGTGGCAGCGGGGTCCAAAAGGAAACTACGGGATATTAAGGTTCTCCTTTTAATAAAGAATCGAACCAACGCATTAGCACTTGGTGAACACATGAACTCCACAAACTATGGTCATCACTGGGAGTGGTTCCGGTTATTGTCACTCCGGGGTTGCCGGATCATAACACATAGTAGGTAACTACAACTTGCAAGATTGGATCTAAAACACACAGATATTGGTGAAAATAATAATTTCAGATCTGAAATCATGGCACTCGGGCCCTAGTGACAAGCATTAAGCATGGCAAAGTAGTAGCAACATCAATCTCAGAACATAGTGGATACTAGGGATCAATCCCCATCAAAACTAACTCGATTACATGATAGATCTCATCCTACTCATCACCGCCCAGCGAGCCTACGAATAGATTACTCACGAACGACGAAGAGCTTCATGGAATTGGAGAGGGAAGAAGGTTGATGATGACGATGGTGACGATTTCCCCTCTCCAGAGCCCAAGACGGACTCCAGATCTGCCCTCCAGATGAAGAACAGGTGGTGGCGGCGCCTCCGTATCGTAAAGCGACGAAAAACTTCTCTTTTTATTTTTTCTAGGACGAAAGGGGACTTATAGACCTGAGGGTTGGGGCGGCAGAGCCGTGTGGGCCCCACAAGCCTGCCCACCGCCACTAGGGGGTGGTGGCAGAGCCAGGGCTTGTGGCCCACTGGCCCACCCCCTCAGATGGAACTTGGCGCAGATATTTTTTATATTTCCCAAAACTGCTCCCTGTAAATTTTCAAGACGTTTGGAGAACTTTGATTTCTGCACAAAAATAACACCAAGGTAATTCTGCTGAAAACAACGTCAGTCCAGGTTAGTTCCATTCAAATCATGCAAATTAGAGTCCAAAACAAGGGCAAAAGAGTTTGGAAAAGTAGATACGATGGAGACGTATCACTGTCCCCATTTGTCATTTGATGGGGGGGGGGTCCTGGACCCCAAAGTAACGTATCTCGGGGGATTAGCCCCGTGGTTTGCATGAAGTGCCCGGAAGGCCGAAGCCATGGGAGGGGGTGGCCGTGTCGGCAAGGCGGGTGCGAGTGGGGCCAGCAAGGAGGCGCATGGCGGCGGGGCAGTGCGGCTAGCGCGGTGGGGTGGCTGGCCAGGACGGCCAAGGTGCTCCGCGATGGCAAGGACAAGTGGCGGCCATGGCCACATGCTCACTCTCGCCGGGGGGGGGGGGGGGGGTCAGCGGGGCGCGGTGAGGGAAGGGGGGGGGGCGCTGGACGGGGAATAGTAGAGGAGGCCGGAGCCTCACCGACATTGTAGGGGGAGGGTCGGCGAGGCTCGATGGAGCCATCGGTTACGAGATGAGGAGGTCGGCGAGGAGGCGCGACGCCTGCACGGTGGAGGCGACGTCAGACGAGCAGGGAGCCAGCGTGGCATCTGGCGGCGGGGCGACTCTGGCGTTGGAGGGCATTGGGGAACGATGGGGGTCGAGGGAGGCCCGAGGAGGAGGAGAAGGGAGCCTGTGGCCGACCGGGTTGGCTCTGGCTCCGGTTGGTGGATGCGGCCAGAAGGAGCGGAGGGTGAGCGAGGGAGGTCTTGCGGGAAGATGGGGTGGACGAGGGAGCCTGGGGGAGAGCGAGGGAGAGGCAGGGGCTCTCATGGAGTGGTGGACGAGGGGAGGGTGCGTCGTGGGGTGGGTGAGGGGCTGGCATGCGAGCGGGAGTGAGGGATTCCGAGCGAGGGGCGTGGGAGGCTCGCCGCGCCAGGTGGGAGGAAGTGAGGTGCTGGGGGCGCTAGGGATAGGTTTCCACGGGGGGGTTTAGACCCCTCGGTGGAGGTGGGCTGTTGGGTTGGCCGAGCCGGGGTCAGTGGTGATACGTCTCCATCGTATCTACTTTTCCAAATTCTTTTGCCCTTGTTTTGGAATCTAATTTGCATGATTTGAATGGAACTAACCCGGACTGACGTTGTTTTCAGCAGAATTGCCATGGTGTTGTTTTTGCGCAGAAATAAAAGTTCTCAGAATGACCTGGAAACTTACGAGGATATTTTGTGGAATATATAAAAAATATTGGCGCAAGAATTACCTGAAGACACGGAGCCAGGAGCCCACAAGCCCAGGAGGCGTGACCCCCCTAGGCCGCGCATGGCAGGCTTGTGAGGCCCACGTGGCTCCGCAACCTCCAACTCCAACTCTATATATTCTCTCTCGCCCAGGAAAAATTAAAGGAGAATAGTTCATCGCATTTCACGACACGGAGCCGCCGCCACCACCTGTTCTTCCTCGGGAGGGCAGATCTGGAGTCCGTTCTGGGCTCCGGAGAGGGGAAATCGACGCCGTCGTCATCACCAACCATCCTTTATCACCAATTCCATGATGATCTTCATCGTTCGTGAGTAATCTCATTGTAGGCTTGCTGGACGGTGATGGGTTGGATGAGATCTATCATGTAATCGAGTTAGTTTTGATGGGGTTTGATCCCTAGTATCCACTATGTTCTAAGATTGATGTTGCTACTACTTTGCTATGCTTAATGCTTGTCACTAGGGCCCGAGTGCCATGCTTTCAGATCTGAACCTATTATGTTTTCATCAGTATATGTGTGTTCTTGATCCTATCTTGCAAGTTGTAGTCACCTACTATGTGTTATTACCCGGCAACCCCGAAGTGACAATAGCTGGAACCACTCCCGGAGATGACCATAGTATGAGGTGTTCATGTATTCACTATGTGCTAATGCTTTGTTCCGGTTCTCTATTAAAAGGAGAAATTAATATCCCTTTGTTTCCATCAGGACCCCGCTGCCACGGGAGGGATGGACAAAAGATGTTATGCAAGTTCTTTTCCATAAGCATGTATGACTAAATACAGAATACATGCCTACATTACATTGACGAACTGGAGCTAGTTACATATCACGCTATGTTATAACTGTTACATGATGAATGTCATCCGACATAATTATCCATCAGCGATCTAATGCCTACGAGCTTTTCCTACTAGTCCTTGCTAATTTACTTTACCGCTACTGTTGTGACTACTGCTACTCTTACCGCTGCTACCGTTACTATCACACTACTTTGCTACTGAAACTTTGCTGCAGATACTAAGTCTTTCAGGTGTGGTTGAATTGACAACTCAACTGCTAATACTCAAGAATATTCTTTGGCTCCCCTTGTGTCGAATCAATAAATTTGGGTTGAATACTCTACCCTCGAAAACTGTTGCGTTCCCCTATACTTGTGGGTTATCAAGTGTTTTTTTTCTGTTTAAGTTTCATTATCTTTCTTTTAACTATTTCTGTTTTAATTATTTAGAAGTTTTAAAATAACTCCAAAAATGCCCGATTCAACTTTAAAAATGCTCAGAGAATATTCGTAACGCATCCAATATTTTTATTTTCAGTTTCGTAAAACTTTTAGACTCCACTTTTCAAAAAAATCAAATTTGCAACGGAAATGAGCGGGTTTCGAAGCGACGCGAGTTTAACAAAAGAAATCACTGTGACATGGCATCATTAGCGTGGGATCACTGTAGCTTAGTTACATACAACACTGTACGAAAAGCTGAGGATGTCGCAACTCTCCCCTACTAACAAGTATTCTCGTCCCGAGAATTAAGAGGTAGAAGGAAAGGGCTCGTGGTATTCATCATGAAGATGATCCTCGCGTTCCCAAGTGGCTTCATCTCCAGATAGATTTGACCACTCCACTTTAAGGAACTTGGTGACCTTGCGACGAGTCTGACGTTCAGCCTGATCGGGAATGCAGACCGGATGCTCTTTATAAGAGAGTCTTGTTGCAGGTCAAGCACATTATGATCCACTGCTCGAATAGGATCTTTGAAGCAACAGCAGATCTGAGATACATGGAAGACATCGTGAACGTGAGAAAGGTTTGCCGGCAGTTCCAATTGATAAGCTACTTTTCCATGCCTTTCGAGAACAGTAAAAGAACCAATACATCGAAGGGCTAACTTGCCCTTGATCCCAAAACGGTGTGCACCTCTCATTGGTGTGACACGAAGATAAGCCCCTTTGCCAGGTTGGTAGACCATATCCTGATGATGATGGTCATACTAACTCTTCTGTCAAGACTACGCAGCCTTCAGGTTCTCATGAATTATGCAGACTTGATCTTCAACATGTTGGATAATATCCGGACCGAAGGGAGGTCGTTCCATTGGATGGTGGCTCTGGAATTTCATATGAAGCTAAGTGTAAAGGATACTTTGGAGTCAAAGATGTACAGGATAGTTAGGTTTCGATCCTATGGAACTGTGGGTTATGGGTCCACCATGTGGGCCCATAGTAGGCAGAGGGGTGACACCTTGTACGATATTGGTAGCAAGACATGTTAGTGGGTAACCTGTCAGTTATATTGGCGACAACGTCGGTACCAAGGGCGGAGGAACGAACATAACCATTTTCTTGCTCGTTGAAAGGAGGCGGACCAATAGGCAAGGCTCTCGTCCATCGGCGGCTACCAAAATGTTATTCACAATAGTAACAGGGTTTTACTAACAGAGTTGTATACATATGTTATTACCTAAGCAGAGAATTAACACTGCTTAGATAAGTTATGATACAAGAAAGGTCAAACACACCAATGGGAAGGAAAATGTGTTCACACACACAAGTATTAAAGTATACTGTTCCCGAGGGAAAATAGGGTATGGTATATGTGATAGGTCATAAAGTACATAACCTTTTAGATAAGGAGGCAAGAAGAATCATGATGTTTACCCATACCATACGGGTTGGATAATCGATCAAGAACAATTTTTCATCGCGCTTCCAATGTTCCTGTTGATATTTGAAGTACCACATCTGTGCTTCAGGGTAGCATCGATATGGTCATCAGATAATGATTGGACTTATGGGTATACAAAGAGGGTTCATGAGGAACAACTTATGAAATAAGTCATATAGTTTCCGCATGGAAGATGGCGAATCTTACATATGGAAGAATTTATAATAATAGGTCCTTCGGCCCGGTGTGCTAGACACGACATCACCATACCGGATTACATAAGACCAACGTTACCATTATTGGAAAATGTTCCAACCATCATATCTGCCCGAGATTCAGATCTGATTGGTATTAGGATACCTCAGACTCAAGATGCGTGAGAAGAAAAGATGATGATGCAAGATTCTCAGGATATGAACTACACAAGCAATCCTTGGATCATGCGTTGGATTGTAAGTCATATGAACACAATGTCAAGACATTCGTGCCCACATAGAATTCTTACGTCAAAATGCAACCGAGTTCTGATTTGAGGACCCCCATCGAGAATATCGAGGTCCTTGTGTAAGCCTTGATTAGCTCTTATGAAGGAACTTATTTTCCTTGATCAAATTAATCAGTGGCCTGGGGTGCTAAGAGAAGTTATATGAAGTGAAGATAGCAAACCTTCAAAACATATAACACTTCACACATGCGTGAATGATTTGGGATGATCCTAGAGGAAGCAAAACAAAACTTTCACATATTCATGGCGGCAAAATGCACATGAACCTTGGGAAAACATTTCTGTTATCAAACACATTCTTCATGAGCTAGGCACAAAGATAATGCCCTCAAGAGCTTCATCGTCAACCCATGAATAAGTTGAGGGTGTGGTCGGTGGGCTCAGCAACAATCCCTCAAGATTTTGACAGGGTTGAATTTCCAAAATTATAATATCAAGGAGATAGTATTTGTCAAATCAAATGGTATAATGTCGTATGCTCGAGGGAACAACAACAATTAAACATTGGTCAAAGGTTGCACTCGAAAATACTGAATGAGTAGCACGACCATTGCTAGAATGGTGAGTCGACATCTGACACACCAAGAATGAAACTATCATTCGTTAACCTCAAGGCGATAGGGTTGACAGAAGTATTGGAATCACACATTAGAGTTCACTTGTCGGTATACCGGTTAGAAACAACACATGGACCAACAATGAACAGTGATGGCGAGAAGTATCACTATATCAAGAATTCTTAAGAGGTGCAATGATGCTCACAACATTCTTGACATAAAGATGGTAATACTCCAAGGTAGAATATAACACAAGAAGGATAGCGAGGAACACAGGGGACAACACAAAACACGAACAAGTTTGTGAAGGAGGGAAGGCAAGAAGGTTGCCGACGATAACACAGATCATCGAGGGGCAAGGATGGTATTTCTCATCATGCATTCGGTCAATACTATGGAAGAGCTCAGAATGCCGATGATGATCACGACACATTTGTCTAGAAGCTTCACAAAGATGTAATCGATCAACGACAACGTCAAGCAAAGGAATGGTGAAGCTAAAGGTTGCCGGAAACACGGTTAAGACCGCTAGCTCAGAATAAAAATTGCCTTTCAAAACAACCAATATGATGTGGAAAAGCTCGATGTGAACTTAATGCACAGTTGGAAATGTGTTCCAGAGATGGAGGACACAAATAGCATGGTCAAGCTCCAACATGACGATGATGATGTAGCTTAACAACTTGGAATGACATGATCGAGTACAAACTCGTAAGCAAAGAAGATTACTAAGAGTTGTTGGATCGCAATGCGTACTCGATTTAGTTATCGGTGTCCTTGAGTGTCCAACAACTCAAAACACGAGGAAAACGGGAATTAATGAAAATATCATAGTTTATGAGGAGCTCACAAGAAGTTATGTAGCTCCGTGATATCCTCGAGCTACAAGGGATAATACTCGGAGGTAGATCAACATTAAGGCTTGGACCGATGTATTGATCTGAAGAAAACAAGTACTTTAACTCGTCTGAGATTGAAATCAAGGCAGGACAACATGGTCGGAACCTCGATTGTAAAGTAACAAACCACAGATACCAGATCAAATCATAAAAATAATGATTATTGATACGAGAAGTTACTATGATAGGATCAACGTCGTTCCCATGGGCATGACACAAGTTCAAGGCCGACTCCAACTTCATCAATGCATCACCTGCCATTTACTCCTCACCTTTGATGAGGTTGTAGCTTGGAAATATTATCTGGCAAAACACCAGAAGTGCAAGATATCGTGAAACACTCTTTGGGTCATATTGATTTAGGAAGGCATAGGTTCAACCCGTCGGGGCATCTTAGGAACATATACCACAAACTTCAAGAGTAATGAACACATGCTTGAAGAGCATGGCTGACAAGGGCATAGGATACAACTTATCAGAGGGAGAAGACACAATTTTACCAATGGCCTCATGTATGAGGGGAAACCTATCACAAGAATTTTGGATGTGAAGGATGTCGTCGGATAATAATCCATCAATGGGTCTGGCAGTCCACAAAGGACCTGATGTGAGTATCGGTATTCAATCAGAGGGGGGTAAAACGCAAGGCATTGGATTATAGAACATCTGAAAAATATCGATACTAAATTACCAAAGGAATTAGGATTTCCAGGTTTGTGTATCATAATTAGATGCTCCGATCAAATACAAGTAAGTTGAATGGACTTAGATGGACAATCAATCAAGGTTGATTTGTCGAGAACCAGCTCTGTTTGTAAGGACGTCTAAGGCGGAAAGATCATTTATGAGTACCAACAGATGATTGTGTGCATTCACACAAGGTAGAATCAATAAGATCACAGGAAAATCACAAACTATTTTTATGAATACGTCTAGACATATGGATTTAACCATAATGCAAGCATGTGAGAAAGGTCAAGAGCAATAGGTTACTGGGAATTCCGAAAGATCATAACAATTCGAAGAACTTTCGAAACCCATGACAACTGATGATGGACGAATCCCCGATAAGATAATTCGTTGCATCTCGTAAAACAAGAGCAATTGGAGAAGAAAGTATGAACGACATTTGTATGTAGTCATCCATAGTGGTTGATACAGGAAGGGAAATCGCAAAAGCGATGGGCACAAGTTCTCGAGAGAAACATCGGAGAGTATCTTTGGAGTCTTCCGATGGATCAAGCCATCATCTGGAATACGGGGCTCTCCGGGAGAAAATATTTATGAGAGCCTAATGTTAGAGTTAGTAAAATCTTTAACCTGAAAGATAAGAGAGAGTAGAACCCAGAGTATAAAAAAGGAGTAAAAGATACTAATACCACCAAATTGAGATGTTGGCCCGTAAGCCACAACATCAAAGTTAGTAAGTTTTTCAAACACTAGATTCAACTTTGGCCAAGGAGTTGGAAAGGGGGCTACCTACAGGCAGTCGGCTCTGATGCCACCTTGTGACACCCTCGGTTTAATCATACACTAATCATACATGCAAATGTGTACGATCAAACTCAAGGACTCATGGGAGGATATCAAAACACAACTCTAGACACAAATAAAACATACAAGCTTCATATTACAAGCCAGGGGCCTCGAGGGATAGAATACAAAAGCTCGAAAAACACATGAGTCAGCGGAACCAACAATGTATGAGTACAAACATTAAACATGAGGTTTCTTAGAGAAGGCTAGCACAAAAGATACACGATCGAACGAGGCAAGGCCTCCTGCCTGGGAACCTCCTAACTACTCCTGGTCTTCAGCGGCCTCCACGAACAAGTCACCATCAGGGGGGGGACATGCGTCGGCAGGAAACTCCATCTCCTGGGCCCCATCATCTGGTCGCAGCAACGGATCAAGGGAACAAAGGGTGAGCAAAGCAACGGTGAGTAGTCATCCAAAGTACTCGCAAGACTTACATCAGAACTATGCTAGATATGCATCAGTATCAAAGGAGGGGTGTATATGTGGACTGACTGCAACGATGCGAGAATGGAGAGAGAAGGCCTAGTCCTATCAAAGACTAGCATCTTCAGGGGTCTTGCAGCAAAAGATGAGAGTAGAACAGGAAACACAAATGATAGTCATATTGTAGTAGCAAAATTAATATGAGGTCACGCCCACAGATCCTCCCTCGACTCCATGCAAGGAAGCAATCCCGAGGCAACTAATTCCAGTTAGGTAACCATTGTAGTTGTATAAGATCAGGGCACAACTCCAAGTCGTCCTATAACCGTGGATACGGCTATACAAATAGTTCATTTCTTCACTCCAGGGGTGCACACCATATTACCCGTCACGCTCAATAACACTCTGGCCGGACACATTTTTCTGGGTCATGCCCAGCCTCGGAATATCGACACATCGCAGCCCCACCTAAGCTCAACAGAGAGGCCAACCCGCCGGTCTAACTCCTAAGCACAAAGGGTTCATGGGCCCACTTGTCCTCTCCGCTCCTACACGATGCGTGGGCCGCCAACGTCTATCCTAGCACCCCTTAATACAAGCGCGATGTATCTCGGGACCACTCGGGGGCGCGTCGCTCCATTGCTGATGTCTGAAGAGCTTCGACTGATACCACGACGTCGAGTACCCATAATTCTTCCCACGCAGACAGTTAGTGCGTAATAAGTCCTTCCGACCAACCCGGATCAAATACCCAAATCGATTATCATTTTAATTAAGTCAACAACACAACCCGCCTAACATCTATTCATCAAAGATCCTAGTAACATGGTCGAGTAACTGTGTGGTTGTAATATCAGGCGGAATCCGAGGTATCACCCTCGTTGGATCCCAAACGGTGTAACCGTCAAGGTGCACTTAGAGGAATCACTCTCTAGGGTCACACACTTGAGGGGTTGCACGACAGGGCCATCGTTGGGAGTGGTGAAGGAGGAATCTCCCTCGATAACCATGACCGACTAGCTGCACTACAGAGATATCATGAGTACTTCGCAAGGTGTCATCCTCGATACCCGATAGCAGCTGTGCAACGTCGTACAACTAAGGGGTGTAGGTGTTGTGTCGGTTCTGGCACGTCGATCAGGGATCGAGACTCGACAATAAAGCGAGGCAACTGGACTAAGGGGTCAGAGGGGAAGACTGCTCCACCTATACTAAGTAGTTTTAAGGTGCGGTACTAAAAGTAGCAGTTCATCAAAATTAGGCTACGCATCAGGTATAGGGGCTAACAACAACAGTAGCAAAATTCTAATGCAAGCATGAGGGAGAAAGAATAGGCGATATAGGAATGATCAAGGGGGGTTTGCTTGCCTTGTTGCTCTGCGGAAAAGGCTGGTCGTCAGGAGGGGTAGATGTACCCCGCAGCAGCTTAAGTCTCTGGGTCTACCGGTAAGAAGAGGGGGGAAGAAACAATAAATAGAAACACAGATGCAATCACTAAGCATGACATGACAATATGCAGGTCTAGGCATGAGCTAACGTCGTAACATCCGTCACACACGGATCGAGAAAATATTAGATGATATTTCCCGGGTCTCTCGCTACTACCGGTCAGATGAAAATGATGGAAAAGTTCCATGGTTGTTATGCTAGGGACGCGTGACAAATGAATGGACCGCGTATCTGGGTTCATCTCATTCTGCTGATCAACTTTCATGTTGAAAGTATTTTCATCTGAGCTACGGTTTATTTTATATTAATTTCAAAGATTTAAAGAATTTTTGGGATTTAATTAATTATTTGAAATGCAACATTATCTAGAATAGTGAATGATGATGTCATCATGACATCACCATGATGCCAGCAGGTCAACTCTCGCTGACAGAGTCAAACCTAACATGTGGGTTAGTGGGACCCACATGTCATTATGTGTTTCGATTAAATAATTAACATGATTATTAACTAGTCTAATTAATCCTCAATCACCTATTTATTTAATTAACTAATTAATTAATTAATATAGCTAATTATTTATTTACTTTATTATTATTATTAATAATAATAAAGCACATATATATATATATTTATTTATACAATCTTTTTTTGTGTGTGTTAATAGGGGCTGTCCCCATCTGTCATTCTATGGGGGGTGTTTCCTAGACCCCAAAGTAGCTAATCTCGGGGGATTCGCCCCCTGGTTTGCATGAAGTGCCCCGAAGGCCGACGCCAAGGCCGAAGCCATGGGAGGGGGTGGCCGTGTTGGCTAGGCGGGTGCGAGTGGGGCCAGCAGGGCGACGCACGGCGGCGGGGTAGTGCGGCTAGCGCGTTAGGGTGGCTGGCCAGGACGGCCAAGGTGCTCTGCGATGGCAGCGACGAGTGGCGGCCATGGCCACAGGAGCACTTTCGCGCGGGGGGGGGGGGGTTTGAGCGAGGGCGCGGTGAGCGAAAGGGGGGGCATCGGACGGGGAGAAGGAGAGGAGGCCGGAGCCTCACCGGCGTTGTAGGGGGCAGGGTCGGTGAGGCTCGATGGAGCCGTCGGGGACGAGATGAGGAGGCCGGCGAGGAGGCGCGATGGCGGCGGGGTGGAGGCGGCATCGGACGAGCAGGGAGCCAACGAGGGATCCGACGGCGGGGCGACTCCAGCGTTGGAGGGCGTCGGGGTCGGCGCAGGGGCGCCAAGAGGTGGATCCGTCAAGGATTCTAGCGCACGAGAGCTCCTGTCATGACGAAGGAGAGGTATCATGGCGCCAGGGAAGGATGGGGATTGAGGGAGGCCCAAGGAGGAGGAGAAGGGAGCCGGCGGCCGACCAGGGTGGCTTTGGCGCCGGCCCGTGGAGGCGGCCAGAAGGACCGGAGGGTGAGCGAGGCAGGGTGAGCGGGCAGATGGGGTGGACGAGGGAGACTGGGGGGAGTGCGAGGGAGAGGCAGGTGCTCTCTTGGACTGGTGGGATGAGGGGAGGGTGCGTCGTGGGGTGGGTGAGGGGCTGGCGTGTGACTGGGAGCGAGGGAGGCCGAGCCAGGGGCGTGTGAGGCCGGCGACACCAGGTTGGAGGAAGTGGGGCGCTGGGGGTACTAGGGTTAGGTTTCCACGGGGGATTTTATACCCCTTGGTGGAGGTGGGCTGTTGGGTTGGCCCAGCCGGGGTGAGTGGATTTTTTTTCGTGTTTAAGTTTCATTATCTTTGTTTTAACAGTTTCTGTTTTAATTATTTAGAGGCTTTAAAATAACTCAAAAATTGGCCGATTCAACTTTAAAAATTCTTTGAGGATATTTTTAACGGATCCAACATTTTTATTTCCAGTTTCGTAAAA
The DNA here is from genome assembly GCF_904849725.1 of Hordeum vulgare subsp. vulgare. Taxonomy (NCBI): domain Eukaryota; kingdom Viridiplantae; phylum Streptophyta; class Magnoliopsida; order Poales; family Poaceae; genus Hordeum; species Hordeum vulgare. Next base: position 125,896,124 of record NC_058518.1, on the reverse strand, counting down.
CTTTTAATCTCCACTTTTCAAACAAATCAAATTTGCAACGGAAATGAGCGGGGCTTGATCTGACGCGAGTTTAACAGAAGAAATCAGTGTGACTTGGCATCATTAGCGTGGGATCATTGTAGCTTAATTACATACAACACTGTAGCAAAAGCTGAGGATGTCACCTATATATATTTGATGTATGAGATGATCATGTTGTAATAGTTAATATCGACTTGCATGTCAATGCTACGACAACCGGATGGAGCCATGGGGTTGTCTTTAATTATTGTATGACCTGCATGTCAATCATTAAGCGCTATGTAATGCTTTATTTTATCGCTAAACGGTAGCAATAATAGTAGAAGCATGGTTGGCTCGACAACCCTAATGGCAATACGATGATGGAGATCATGGTGTCATGCTAGTGACGATGGCGATCATGTCGGTGCTTTGGAGATGGAGATCAAAACCATAAGTTCATGGCCATATCATGTCACTTATGATTTGCATGTGATGTTAATCCTTTTATGCACCTTGTTTTGCTTAGGACGACGGTAGCATTATAAGGTGATCCCTCACTTAAATTTCAAGATAAAATTGTGTTCTCCCCGAGTGTGCACCATTGCGAAAGTTCGTTGTTTCGAAGCACCACATGATGAACGGGTGTGATATGCTTGCAAGATGGAGGAGAACAGGTCTGTCAGTGAGCACATACTCAAAATGTCTGGGTATCCAACCGTCTGGCTCAGTTCAGAATTGTTCTCCCGCCAGAGGCGATCATTGACAGAGTTCTTCAATCAGTACCACCTAGCTACAAAAGCTTTGTGATGAAGTATAACATGCAAGGGATGAATAAAATGGTCGCCCAGCTGTTTGCGATGCTGAATGTCACCGAGTCAGAAATTCAGAAGGAACATCAAGTGTTGATGGTCAATAAAACCACTAGTTTCAAGAAGAATGGCAAGGGCAAGAAGGGTAACTCCAAGAAGAGTGGCAAAGCAGTTGCTCCTCAATGAAGAAACCCAAGGCTGGACCCAAGCCAGAAAGTGAGTGCGTTCATTGCGAGGGGACTCGCCACTCGGAGTGCAATTGCCCCAAGTATATGGCTCACAAGATGGCTACCAACACCAAAGAAGGTATATATGATATATATGATATACATGTTATTGATGTGTACCTTACACACTCTCATTGTAGTGCTTGGGTATTTGATACCGGTTCGTTTGCTCACATTTGCAACTGAAAGTAGGAACTACTGAATAGGTGGAGGTTAGCGAAGGACGAGTTGACGATGCGCGTGGGAAATGGTTCCAAGGTTGATGTGATCACCATCCGCACGCTCGCTCTTTGTTTACCATCAAGATTAGTGATGAACCTGAATAATTGTTATTTAGTGCATGCGTTGAGCATGCACATTATATTTGGATCTTGTTTAATGTGAGACGGTTACTCATTTAAATCAGAGAATAATGATTCTTCTATTTATACGAGTAATATCTTTTATGGCCATGCAACCAATGTGAGGGGTTTATTTTTATTGAATCTCGATAGTGATAACACACATGTTCATAACATTGATGCCAAAAGATGTAAAGTTAATAATGATAGTACCACTTTCTTTGTGGCATTGTCGCTTAGGTCATATTGGTGTGAAATGCATCAAGAAGCTCCATGTTGATGGACTTTTGGAGTCACTTGATTTTGAATCACTTGACACATGTGAACCATGCCTCATGGGCAAGATGACTAAGACCCCGTTCTCCGAAATAATGGAGCGGACAAGTGACTTATTGGAAATCATACATAGTGATGTGTGCGGTCCGATGAGCATTGAGGCGCGCGTTGGATATTGTTATTTTCTCACCTTCACTAATGACTTAAGTAGATATGGGTATATTTACTTAATTAAACACAAGTCTGAAACATTTGAAAAGTTCAAGCAATTTCAGAGTGAAGTTGAGAATCATCGTAACAAGAAGATTATATTCCTATGATCTGATTGAGGAGGAGAATATCTGAGTTATGAGTTTGGCACTCACCTAAGACAATGTGGAATTGTTTCATAGTTGGCACCGCCTGGAACACCACAACGTAACGGTGCCTCCGAACGCCGTAATCGTACCTTATTGGATATGGTGCGTCCTATGATGTCTCTTGCCGATTTGCCGTTATCATTTTGGGGTTACGCATTAGAGACAATTGCATTCACTTTAAATAGCGCACCATGTAAATCCATTGAGACGACGCCGTATGAACTTTGGTTTGGAGAGAAACCAAAGTCGCCGTTTCTTGAAGTTTGAGGATGCGATTCTTATGTCAAAAATCTTCATCCTGAAAAGCTAGAACCCAAAGCGGAGAAATGCGTCTCATATGATACCCTAAAGAGACAGATGGGTATACCTTCGATCTCATATCCGAACGCAAAGTATTTTTGGCTAAGAATGGAATATTTCTTGAGAAAGAGTTTCTCTCAAATGAGTTGAGTGGGAGGAAGATAGAACTTGATGAGGTTGTTGAACCTTTATTTCAACTAGAGAGTATGTGACACCCCAGTAGTTAAGCTATTGTAATCACACGCTAATGGTGCCATGTCATCAAGTTTAACTAAACTAGATTTTCACTTAATAAAATTAAAGCCAATTTCAAATTTTAAATAAAGTCAAATAAATAACTTCTTCAAACTATAAAAGAAAAATCTTGGTCGGGTTGCAAATATTCTTGAAGTATTTGTCAAGTTGAAACCAACATTTTATGGATTATTTTGGTGCCTGAAAACAATTAAAACTAGGGCAAGAACAATTATTAAATGCCCCGTTGCATTTTGTTGTATCCAAATAACTTCTAAAAAACCCGAGAACATTGTGGCAGTGTATAAAAATACATTGGAAAATATGGACCGAGTCCCATTATTTTTATAATAATATTTCTGGCCAAATTCATTAAAAATAAAAAGAGAAAAAGGCTAAACCCCCTCCCCTTGGGTCGAGGCTGAGCCTCGCCACCCCAACCGGCCGTCACACCTCCCCTCCATCGGCCCACCCCGGGGCCTATACCCCCCTTGCCACCGTCACCTACAACCCACTTCTCCCACGATCCCCCCGTTTCTCTCCCCTCCCCTCCCGATCCCGATTTGGATCGGGGCCAGACCGCGCCCGACGCCGACCTCGTCACTGATAACCCACAAGTATAGGGGATCAATTTTATCCTTTCTCGATAAGTAATAGTGTCGAACCCAACGAGGAGCTAAAGGTAGGACAAATATTCCCTCAAGTTCTATCGACCAACGATACAACTCTACGGACGCTTTACGTTCGCTTTACCTAGAACAAGTATGAAACTAGAAGTACTTTGTAGGAGTGAAAGGATAGGATTGCAAGAAAATAAAGAACACATAAATAAAAACTAGGGGCTGTTTCGATGAAGAAACAATTACGTTAGTTTAACGAGTGTGGAAAAGTGGTGGTAGGAGTTGCGGAATTGTCCCTAAGCAATTGACCACGTTACTAGACAGATATCAAGTTTTATGTGGGAGAGGCCACTTCTAGCATGTCATCCCTTACTTGGAATTCTATGCACTTATGATTGGAACTATTAGCAAGCATCCGCAACTACTAACGTTCATTAAGGTAAAACCCAACCATAGCAATAATATATATTGGTCCCCCTTCAATCCCGTATGCATCAATTTCTATGATAGGCTGAAGCTTCTGTCACCCTTGCCCTCCAATACATAGTCCTATCAACATACAACTAACCCTATGGTGTGATCCACGCACGCGCTCATATGATGGGCAGCAAAGGACAGCAACATAACCACAAGCAAATTAAACCAATCATAGCAATTCATCAATCACCGATAGGACAACGAAAATCTACTCAGACATCATAGGATGGCAACACATCATTGGATAATAATATGAAGCATAAAGCACCATGTTCAAGTAGAGGGTACAGCAGGTTGCGGGAGAGTGGACCGCTGAATATAGATGGGGGAAGGTGATGGAGGTGTTGGTGAAGATGACGGAGGCGTTGGTGTAGATCGTCGTCGCACGATGATGTCCCGGGGGGCGTTCTGGCGCCGCTGGGAGAGAGGTAGAGAGAGCACCCCTTCTTCTTCTTCTTCTTCCTTGACCTCCTCCCTAGATGGGAAAAGGGTTTCCCCTCTGGTCCATGGTCTCCATGGCGGCGGAGGGGCGAGAGCCCCTCCGAGATTGGATCTCTCTCTGTGTGTGCTTCTGTTTTTGTGCTCCCAGATTCTGGCTTTCACTGTTTCTTAAATTCCCGAAGATCCGTAACTCCGATTGGCCTGAAATTTTAAGATGATTTTCTTCCGGATATGGTCTTTCTTGCGGCAAAAGAAGGGCCCCTACTGCCATAGGGATTGGTCACAAGCCTTCCAGCCCCTCCCTGGGGGGGGGGGCTCCTTGGCTTGTGACCTCGTCGGGCATCGTTTCGCGTAGATTATTCTTCCCAAAAATCATAAATATTCCAAAAAAATCCCCATAGGTTTTTTATTGCGTTTGGACTTCGTTTAGTATGGATAATCTGCAAAACAAAAAACATGCAACAAACAGGAACTGGCACTAGGCATTGGATCAATATGTTAGTCCCAAAAATAGTATAAAAAGTTGCCAAAAGTATATGAAAGTTGTAGAATATTGGCATGAAACTATCAAAAATTATAGATACGACGGAGACGTATTAGCATCGCCAAGCTTAATTCCTGCTCGTCATCGAGTAGGTAAATGATAAAAAAGATATTTTTTGAAGTGGAATGCTACCTAGCATAATCTTGACCATATAATCTAATCATGGCATGAATAATAAAACACGAGTGATTCGAAGCAATAGTCTATCAAGACATAAAGACAATAATATTTCAAGCATACTAACAAAGCAATCATGTCTTCTCAAAATATCATGGCCAAAGAAAGTTATACCTACAAAATCATATATTCTGGCTATGCTCCTTCTTCCCCACACAAGTATTTAAATCATGCACAACCCCGGTTTTAGCCAAGAAATTGTTTCATACTTTAGTGTTCTCAAACTTTTTCAACTTTCACGCAATACATGAGCGTGAGCCATGGACATAGCACTATAGGTGGAATAGAATATGGTGGTTGTGGAGAAGACAAAAGGGAGGAGATAGTCTCACATCAACTAGGCGTATCAACGGGCTATGGAGATGCCCATCAATAGATATCAATGTGAGTGAGTAGGGATTGCCATGCAACGGATGCACAAGAGCTTTAAGTGTATGAAAGATCAAAAAGAAACTAGTGGGTGTGCATCCAACTCATTTGCTCACGAAGACCTAGGGCAATTTGAGGAAGCCCATCATTGGAATATACAAGCCAAGTTCTATAATGAAAATTTCCCACTAGTATATGAAAGTGGCAACATAGGAGACTCTCTATCATGAAGATCATGGTGCTACTTTGAAGCACAATGGTGGTAAAGGATAGTAGCATTGTCCCTTCTCTCGTTTCTCTCATTTTTTTTGGTGGGCTTCTTTGGACTTTTTTTATTTGGGCTTCATTGGCCTCTTTTATTACTTCCTGACATGGGACAATGCTCTAATAATGATGATCGTCACACTTTTATTTACTTACAACTCGATATTTAGAACAAAATATGACTCTATATGAATGCCTCCGGCGGTGTACCGGGATGTGCAATGATCTAGCGTAGCAATGACATCAAAAACAGACAAGCCTTGAAAACATCATGCTAGCTATCTTACGATCATGCAAAGCAATATGACAATGATGGTGCGTGTCATAATAAACGGAACGATGGAAGTTGCATGGAAATATATCTCAGAATGGCTATGGAAATGCCATAATAGGTAGGTATGGTGGCTGTTTTGAGGAAGGGTATATGGTGGGTGTAATGCACCGGCGAAAGTTGCGCGGTACTAGAGAGGCTAGCAATGGTGGAAGGGTGAGAGTGTGTATAATCCATGGACTCAACATTAGTGATAAAGAACTCACATACTTATTGCAAAAATCTATTAGTCATCGAAACAAGGTACTGCATGCATGCTCCCAAGGGAAGGGTTGGTAGGAGTTAACCATCGCGCGATCCCGACTTCCACACGAAGGATGACAATCAATAAATAAATCATGCTTCGACTTCGTCACATAAGGGTTCACCATACGTGCATGCTACGGGAATCACAAACCTTAACACAAGTATTTCTACGAATGCACAATTACTCACTAGTATGACTCTAATATCACATCTTCATGTCGCAAAACTATTGCAAGGAATCAAACATATCATATTGAGTGATCTACAAGTTTTTTATGTAGGATTTTATGACTAACCATGTGAATGACCAACTCCTGTTAACTCTCTAAATAGGTATAAGTGAAGCATGAGAGTTTAATTCTTTCTACAAAATATATGCCCTGCTCTAACAAATATAAGTGAAGCAAAAGAGCATTCTACAAATGGCGGTTTTCTATGTGTAGGGAAACAGGCAATCCAAACTTCAAATGATATAAGTGAAACACATGAAGCATTCTATAAAGCCATACTCAAAAGATATAAGTGAAGTGCAAAGAGCATTCTATAAATCAACCAAGGACTATCTCATACCAGCATGGTGCATAAAATAAAAAGGAAAAATAAACACAAAAGACGCTCCAAGCATTTGCACATATCATGTGACGAATAAAAATATAGCTCCGAGTAAAATTACCGATAGATTGTAGACGAAAGAGGGGATGCCTTCCGGGGCATCCCCAAGCTTAGACGCTTGAGTCTTCCTTGAATTTTACCTTGGGGTGCCTTGAGCATCCTCAAGCTTAGGCTCTTGCCTCTCCTTATTACTTCATCCATCGTGGTCTCACCCAAAGCTTGAAAACTTCAATCACACAAAACTCAAACAAAACCTTCGTGAGATCCGTTAGTATAATAAAGTAAATCACCACTTTAAGTACTGTTGTGAACTCATTCCAAATTCGTATTAGCATTGTATCTACTGTAATCCAACTTCACCATGGTTCATACCCCCCGAAACTACCCATAGATTCATCGAAATAAGAGAACAATGCATAGAAAAACAGAATCTATCAAAAACAAAACAGTCTGTAGTAATTTGAACTTATACCATACTTATGATACTCCAAAAATTCTGAAACAATATGACAATTAGGGAAATTTGCATATCAATCAGAAGCAAAAAGAATCAACTCAAAATATCTTTTTGGATAGGAATTAAAAATAATTTCGTGAGCACAAAGTTTCTGTCTTTTTCAGCATGGTCAAACAACTATCACCCAAACTAATCATAAAGGCTTTACTTGGCACATTATTTTTATAATACAATGTTATTGTACAAGGGGATAATTATTTTTACTAGAAACTTCCATGAAAAATTCTACATTGTTTCCATGAGGATGAACACAAGTGTTCAAGGTTGACCCTCACTTCCGCAATGCATCACCTTTCAATCGCTTCTCTTTTTGAAAAAGTTTTAAGTTCCCCTCTATATTTTTTGTTTTTAAACTATATAAAAGCACTCAACAGAAATAAATGACTCTCTAAAACTTCCGGGTTGTCTCCCAGGCAGCGCTTTCTTTAAAGCCATTAAGCTAGGCATAAAGTGCTCAAGTAATGGATCCACCCGGATCCCAAGGTATATCAAAGCCAATTTTAATTAACAATGATTTGTAATTTAGTAGTGAGCACAAGGTAACATATATCATGCAATGACGAAGTCTAACTCTCTTCCCATGCATTGGCATGTCATAAAAGAACAATTCATGCACATCAAGTAAAAGCCAATACATATCATAATCTGTTTCTTGCAATTTTATCGTATTGGAAACACAGAGAGGTGGAGATGTAGTTCCTCTCTCATAATAATTGCAAGTAGGAGCAGCAAGCACATGCATATTATATTCATCAAAATCATCATGTGTAATAGTAGAAGGCAACCCATCTATGTAATCCCTAATAAGAGCAAACTTCTCCGATATAGTGTAGTTGGGAGAGTTCAAAAAGATAATAGGACTATCATAAGTGGGTGCGATAGCAACAATTTCATGTTTAACATAAGGAACTATAGCAAGTTCATCTTCATAAGCATCATTCATATTGGCATCATGGCCACAAGCATAGCAAGCATCAAGTTCATCAAAAAGGGATATTTCAAACGAGTCCAAGGGATCATAGCAATCAACATAGCATTCATCCTTCGGTAAGAACGAAGGGAAATTAAACAATGTATGAGTTGAAGAGTTACTCTCATTAGAAGGTGGGCACGGGTAGCTAGTCCGCTCTTCCTCCTTTTGTTCTTCGCTCTCCTTGTCATCTTTTTCATCTAATGAGCTCACAGTTTCAACATTTTCTTCTTCCATAGTTTCCTACAAAATATTATTCTCTTCACGGGCAGCGTAGAATTTCTCCATAAATCAATAAATATGGGCATTATATTCATAATGAGTATAAAAATAATGAAGCATAACCAAATTTTCAGATCGGTAAGCAGCATCATCATTATCATCACGCCCTTTAAATAGAGCTTCAATTTCATAAGCACCCATAAAAGCAACAAACTCTTCTATTTGTTCCACATAATGGTAATCATATATACCATTAGCATAAGAAGCCAAGGTTTCATTAGCATTAAATTTACAAGAAAAGGGAAGGTGTTTAGCCTTCATCCTAGAGCAACAAGTAATATCATATCTCGAGCATAGCTCCCAAGTATACCATTTCAACATATGAATTTGATCCCATAATAGTTTCCCTTTTTGAGTCAAGTTATAAACCCTAAAGTATTCACGTTGATCCAACGTGTATCCCATTATATAATGTAATGGGGTTTTCTCAGGATTATTAAAGAAGTGCATAATATTTTCCACAAAACGAGCATCGAGGGTTTTAGGAGGTTCCCCATTTACATGAGTAGCAAGTACACCTAATTTTTTTGGTATTTCGTGTTCCATATCCATAACTAAAGATAGAGAGCAACTTAGAAAAACAAATAAATCTACTTAGTGATAAAGCAAACAAGCACACACGAGAATATTCACCCCACGCTATTGCTCCCCGGCAACGGCGCCAGAAAAAGGTCTTGATAACCCACAAGTATAGGGGATCAATTGTAGCCTTTCTCGATAAGTAATAGTGTCAAACCCAACGAGGAGCTAAAGGTAGGACAAGTATTCCCTCAAGTTCTATCGACCACCGATACAACTCTACGCACGCTTTACGTTCGCTTTACCTAGAACAAGTATGAAACTAGAAGTACTTTGTAGGAGTGAAACGATAGGCTTGCAAGAAAAGAAAGAACACGTAAATAAAAACTAGGGGCTGTTTCGATGAAGAAACAATTATGTTAGTTTCACGAGTGTGGAAAAGTGGTGGTAGGAGTTGCGGGATTGTCCCTAAGCAATTGACTATGTTACTAGACAGATAGCAAGTTTTATGTGGGAGAGGCCACTGCTAGCATGTCATCCCTTACTTGGAATTCTATGCACTTATGATTGGAACTATTAGCAAGCATCCGCAACTACTAACGTTCATTAAGGTAAAACCCAACCATAACAATAAGATATATTGGTCCCCCTTCAACCCCGTATGCATCAATTTCTATGCTAGGCTGAAGCTTCTGTCACCCTTGCCCTCCAATACATAGTCCTATCAACATACAACTAACCCTATGGAGTGATCTACGCGCGCGCTCATATGATGGGCACCAAAGGACAACAACATAACCACAAGCAAATTAAACACGTCATAGCAATTCATCAATCACCGATAGGACAACGAAAATCTACTCAGACATCATAGGATGGCAACACATCATTGGATAATAATATGAAGCATAAAGCACCATGTTCAAGTAGAGGGTACAGGGGGTTGCAGGAGAGTGGACCGCTGAATAAAGATGGGGGAAGGTTATGGAGGCGTTGGTGAAGATGACGGAGGCGTTGGTGTAGATCGCCGTCACACGATGATGTCCCGGGCGTTGTTCCAGCGCCGCTGGGAGATAGGGGGAGAGAGCCCCCCTTCTTCTTCTTCTTCCTTGTCCTCCTACCTTGATGGGAGAAGGGTTTCCCCTCTGGTCCATGGTCTCCATGGCGGCGGAGGGGCGAGAGCCCCTCCGAGATTGGATCTCTCTCTGTGTGTCCTTCTGTTTCTGCGGTCCTAGATTGTGGCTTTCACCGTTTCTTAAATTCCCGGAGATCCGTAGCTCCGATTGGGTAGAAATTTTAACACGATTTTCTTACGGATATTGTCTTTCTTGTAGCAAAATAAGGGCCCCAACTGCCCTAGGTATTGGTCACAAGCCTGCTAGCCGCACCCTAGGGGGGCGCCTCCTCGGCTTGTGACCTCCTCGGGCATTGTTTCGCGTAGATTCTTCTTCCCAAAAATCATAAATATTCCAAAAAATCCCCATAGGTTTTTTTATTGCGTTTGGACTCCATTTGGTATGGATAATCTACAAAACAAAAAACATGCAACAAACAGGAACTGGCACTGGCACTGGATCAATATGTTAGTCCCAAAAATAGTATAAAAAGTTGCCAAAAGTATATGAAAGTTGTAGAATATTGGTATGAAACAATCAAAAAATATAGATACGACGGAGACGTATCAGTCACCCCCTCGTCGGTCACCGCTCTTGCCCCCCTCGCGAGTGACCTTGCCCTCTAATCGCTCTGGTCGTCCCCAACTCCTCCCCACCGGCGCCACCTCGTCGGCGCCCATCGCCCATGCGACCTCTACCATCGCCGTCGCCCCTCCACGAGCCCACTATCCCCTACGTGCTGCCGGTGAGGCCATAACATTCCTCCTCCGTCCTACCCCTCTCTCCTGAGCGCACTCGAACTGTCGCCCCGTCGCGCGCCCTGGCCTTGCCACCACGGCCGTGCCGCACCCCGCGCTAGCCAGTGTGTCTTACCCGTAGCCACGCCCCCTGTGTCGCTGGCCTTTGGCCCATTTGGCCCCGCCGCTACCTCGCTTATGTTGTTGGCCGCCGCATCGACCCTCAAGGTTCCGCTGCCGTAGCTGCTTCCACGGCCGCTACCACTGCCGCCGACGCCCGTGCCACCTACGACCGTGGCCAACCGTTCACGCGGCTCGCCGCTATGCATGCCCGACGGCCTCGCCGTGCCCAGTCCCGGCCAATGGCTGCGTGCGTACCACACAGCCGCAGCTAGAGCCGGCCAGCTCTGTGCCACTAACGCCCATCGCTATTTAATTTAGGGGCTAATCCCCACTCACACTCACCCTCCCCACTAAATAACCCCCTCTCACACTGACTGCAGGGGCCCACTACCTAATTTAATTAAATTGATAATTAAAATAATTAGATTAACTTAACTAGTCTATGACGTGTGGGTCCCATGTGCTAATTAACTAATTTAGTCTAAATTAAGCACTCGTTTAACTGTGTGTATATGACAACAGGGGCCCACTGGTCAGATTTGACTAGTGAACCCCACTGTTAACTCCCGACGTTAGCAATGACATCATGCTGATGTCAAAAATATTTATTGAATTAAAAATATATATTTTAATTTCTGAATATTAGCAAACCTTTAAAAATTAATATAAAATAATCCTTATCTCGATGAAAATAATTTATACATGAAAGTTGATGAGAAAAACAAGACAAACTCGGATACGCTATCCGTTCGCCTCTCACGCGTCCCTACATAGAGAACATGGAACTTTTCCATCATTTTCGCCTGTCTGATATTAGCGAGAGAGCCGGGAAGTATCGCTAGATATTTTCCCGATCTGTCTATGACGAAAAATACTTTGTTAGCTCATGCCTAGCGCTACTTATTTGCCGTGACATGCATCGTGATGCATTTGCCTGCTTTATATTTGTTGTTTCTTCTGCCTCTTCTCTGTGATAGACGCTGATGTTGACACTGCTGCCGAGTACAACTACCCTCCCGACGACCAGCCTTTTGCAGTAGAGCAACAAGGCAAGAAAACCCCCTTGATCATTCCTATATCGCCTATTCTTTCTCCCTCCTTCTTGCATTAGATTTTGCTACTATTATAGATAGCTCCTATTCTGATGCATATCCTGATTTTGATGAACTTATACCTTACTAAACCGCACTTTAAACTGTTTAGTATAGGTGGAGGAGTGATCCCCGTTGACCCCTTAGTCCAGTGGCCATGCTTTATCATCGAAGTCTCGATCAACTGATCAACGAGCCATGACCCGTCGCATCACTCACACCCCCTTAGTTGTATGATGCTGCAGAGCTACTATTGAGTACCAAGGGTGACATGTCGATACGTACTCCTCATGTTAGCTCTATAGTGTAGTTAACAAGCGGTGGTTTATGGAGGGTGATTCCTCCTTCACCACCTCCGATAACGACTCTGTCGTGCAACCCCTCAAGCCCAGCGAGGGTGATTCCTCCCTGGCCACCTTGACGATTACATCGTTCAGACTCCATCGAGGGTGACACCTCAGATTCCTTTGATGTTATAGCCACACAAGTTACTTGACCTTGTTACTGGGAACTTGATGAATGGTGTGTTGCGGGTGGCTTCCCGCGAGAATGTGATGAGGCATGGCCGGACATTCTGGCCCTTGTCACACATCCTCGAGATTAATGAAATGCTAATGGTTTGGGTATTTGATCTGAGTTGGTCGGGAGACCTTTTCGCACTAACCTTCACATGGGAGAGTTTATTGGTACTCAACGTCGTGGTATCAGCCGAAGCTCTTCAGACGTCAACAATGGAGCGACGTGCGCCCAAGTGTCCCGGATAAGCATCGTTATTGTATAAGAGGTGCCAGGACTAACATCGGCTGCCCGTGCATTGTGCAGGAGCGCAAAGGGTGATGGGCCCATGACCCATGCGTCCTTAGGATTTAGACCGATGGGCTGGCCTCTCTATTGAGCCTAGGTAGGGCTACGACGTGTTGATGTTCCGAGGCCGGGCATGACCCAGGAAAGTGTGTTCGGCGAGATTTTATCAAGCGTGTTGTGTACCGTGGTGCACCCCTACAGGGATGAAAATTAACTATTCGAATAGTTGTGTCCACGGTTACAGGACGACTTGGATTTGTGCCCCGATCTTATACAACTTGAACTGTTACTTAACTAGAATGTTTGCTCCGAGATTGCTTTCTCGCACGGAGTCGAGGAAGAATCTCTGGGCGTGACCTTAATTAAAATTGCTGCAACAATATGACTATATATTTGTGTTACTTGCTCTACTCTCTTCTATTGAGGCAAGGCGCTGAAGATGCTAGCCTTAGATAGGACTAGTCCTTCTCTCACTATTCTCACATTGCTGCAGTCAGTCCACAGATAACCCCATTCCTTTGATATTGATGCATACTTAGTATAGTTCTGATGTCAGTATTGCGAGTACTTTGGATGAGTACTCACCGTTGCTTTGCTCCCCTTTTTACCCCTTGATATGATTACTGCGACCAGATGATGGAGCCCAAGAGATGGTGTATCCCGTCAACGATGACTACTACCCCGACGATGCCTACTACTACGTGGAGGCTACTGACAACCAGGAGTAGTTTAGGAGGTTCCCAGGCAGGAGGCCTCGCCTCGTTCGATCGTTGTTGTAACGACTAAGATGCGACACTTTCCTTATTTCGGGGCACATCCACAAAAGGGGAAAGAGGCGCATCTAAGTGTTTTGCAAGCAGGATAAACATCGCAATACATAATGGATGGAAGAGTAATAAGATTTGGCTTACACTCGCCACAGGCTAAATTACAGAGTCACATAGTCATACATTATTCAAATGGAAAGCAGGGTCCGATTACGACAAGATAGATGACAAAAGCTAATGCTATCCTGCCTTGCTAGACCCACGATCCCGACCAAGTGCCTCTAATCCTCAGGATACGTCACGTGCAGCCTGCCGCTGTCCTCGTCGAACTCCCACTTCAGCTCGGTATCCTCGGGAATATCTACATCTGGGGTACCTGCACGTGTGGGTGGTTGTAGTAAACTGTGAGCCACGGGGACTCATCAATATCATGTGCTTGGTATCGAGTCTAACTAAGTTTATAGGTGAGGTTGGGGTAAGTGTTTGAGTTTGTAGCAACCTAAGTACATATGGTGGCTAACTTACGAAGAACTTAAATAAGTTACGGTGGACTACGTAAGACGGTCGAGATCTAAGAATGAGTACTAAGTGATCTCGAACACCTACTTACGTCATTCATAACCCGACCGTGTTCTCGATCACACGAGGAGCTCTGACAGGAACAGTCACGGTTACGCACACAGTTGGCAGGTTTGAATTAAGTTACTTGAAGTAGTCTAGAACAGGATGTTAACAAAATATCCATGATTTCCACATAATCGGGGGCACGGCTTTCCAAAAGATTTAACCCTGCAGGGATGCTCCAACTAATCCATCACAAATTACCACATGCCTCATAGTAATCCTCGACAACGAAACTTGCAATCTTCTCGGATTCCTTAGAGGAAAACTTCAACCTAGAGAAGACCCAAAGTCTCACCGGATTCCAAATGCGCAAGATATATCGTTAAGGTAAAACAAGTCCAGCAAGACCTCCCGACGTGTCGACGAACCCGATAGGAGCCGCGTATCCCGTTCTCGGGACACAAAAGATAAGTGACACATACGGTAGCCCGATAGAAATCACCCAAGTTGCCCTGGGTTGGCCCCGCACAGTGCTCTAGTTTGGACCAACACTCATGAGGAGCACTAGCCGGGGGGTTGATTAGATTCCTCGGAGTAGCTATTCCCTATGATTTTTATTAAGCTGTTAGCAAATTAACACCAAAGTTGGGTCTTGCCAAACAAGCCTTAACAATAAACGATTTACCAAGGGGGTCCCCATAACAACCCCGAACGTGTTAGGAGCGCTCGGTTATGTAATAAATCACCGGTAGCCAAAACTAAGGTGGCAACGGCGGAACAAATCACCCGACAAAAGGCTAGGCCTTCCGCTATTTACCAAGTATATAGGTGCATTAATTAAATAGCCTTTAAATTAAGATGATATCAAATTGCCCATGTTATCACATGGACCAACTTGAACCTGCAACTAGCAACGCGAATATTAATGGTTGAACAAGCCTAACTTAGCCAAACAATATTTGCTAGGAGCGGAGGTGTTTGAGGCTTCATGGAAATGTTTGATGGCCTATATATCATGTGGTAGGCAGCGGAGATATAATGATGGAACCAAAATACTAAGGCCCTGTTTGATAACAAAGATTATTTGAAGTATTTTTAAAATACTGCAGTTTTTCAGATTATCATAGTTTTATTTACAATGAGGTGTTTGGTTGCCTATAAGAATTGGGATTTAAAAACTGCAGTATTGGAAAAACTGTTGTTTTTTCTCTGCATAAAAAAAGAACCCCAGACCTCTTTTTAAAAAACAGAGAAGGCGAAAAGAAAGGGTGGGACGTCGTTGTCTTCTTCATGTGTACTTGCTCGATGACAGAGAGGTATTTCGGCACCTCCACGTGCAGCTTCGACGTGTCCCGACGGTGATGCGGAAGAAGGCGAAATAACTCCGTCTATGCTAGCTCGCCGACGCCATGTTGTGGGTGCCCTTCTACTTAACATGCAAAGTGAAGTCTGCTTGTGGATGGTTCTGTTCTATGCACGCTACGGGCAAGATCTAGCCAGCTACGTAGCTCGATATACGCATTGACCGCTAGCAACGACTAGCTAGCTAGCTACAAATGTATGCACCATCAACGGTAGCTGATAAATTTTACAACAATATGTGGCGTAACCAAACAGGTTCTCTGCATTGTGAATACTGTAAAAAATGTTGTTATATTAAAACCATGGTATTTTCTACCTACAGGTAAAATTAGTGTAGTTTTTAATACTTTAGTTTTTTTACTACTTTGTTACCAAACAGGGCCTAAGCATAATAAATCTAGAAACGTGTCAAGGTCACGATCATCTTGCCTGTGATATCTTCAGAGTGGAACTGCTCCTGATCTTACTGCACGAACTCACCGGACTCCTTGAACTCGTTTCCGGACCTAGTAGCTACCCAAAAGAAACAATCATCCAATAAACACCGGCAAGAGATTATGCAACAATCAAAATGATGCATGTATGCACAACCCCTAAATATGCACAGAATCAATCCTACACAAATAACCAAGTGCCAACTCCTCACAAAGTTACACTTTTACAAAACTACTCAAATCTGGAATCTTGTGCCACCATTGGATTCCTGAGGTTTTTCTACCCCAAAACCATATATTATGCGGCTATATATGCATGCATAAAAACACCACAAAACAGTAAAGAAAAACTACACACAATCATTAACACTATTTGTCAAAACAGGGCTGATCTTGCATATGCCAGATTTGGCATATTCCTCTTTTGGAATATTTCAGATTTAAAAAATACATCAAAATGAATAAAATAATAATAATAATAAAACACACACCTAATTCAACAGGGGATGTCCCACTGGTCATGGCACCAGGGTCGCTAGTGCATGAACCCACCACCTATCTGTGCATCACACATGCAAGCACCACTGTGCTATGCAGGGCTAGCTGCTCTAACACGGGAGGTAAACCCTATCTAGCAGAACTACCACACTCTACACAGGGGGACAATCCCAAAACATTAAAAGGGCACGCGGGGGCTCGAACCCTCGACCTCTTGCGCTGCGGGCGGCTCGGTTGCCCTGGGTACGCTGCGGCTACTGATCCAACAGAGGTAAGACAATAGGTAATCTATGACCAGAGCTACTACAACAAGGAGAAAAATCCACGTAAATAAAAGGTGGGGCGCTGGGGATCCACCACTCTTAACTATACTAAAGGGGCGCGGTTCTTCTACCTCCAGACAGCAGAGGAGAGGTAGCCGCCGGCGAGTGGAACGACGATGACGGCGGCCAAGAGTTGCCGGAGGGGGTGCCGATTCCCTAGGGGTTCCATTCACGGGGGCGCAGGGTCCTACAACACGCGGAGGGCAGGAGGTCGAGTAGAGGGCATCCCTGCATATGCGAGCGTGCATGCATGCAAGCGAGCAGGCAGCTGTGCGCGAGGGACTGCAGCTGCACTCGTCGGTGCACTCTACAGCTATTACAACTACCACTACGCCGCTGCTGCTACCACGCGACGAGGCTACTGCTACTGCCACTATGCGCTGCTGCTGCTACTGCTACTACGCACGGCTGCTGCTACGCGACGGCAACGAGAGAAAGAAAACGACGGGGATGCAGGCTACATCGACGAGGGACGGTTACGGACAGAGAGGGGAAGCGGAGGAGAGCGGGGGGGGGGGGGGGATTGCGGCTCACCCTGCTCGCTTTTGAACGTGCGTATGTAGCTGTATATGCGTGCCTACGCGATTTTTGCTTCGGCCAGCTACTTGACGGAACTTGCGTAACTAGCGACATGAATAAAACTGATCGATGGATTTGATGGCTAAAGGCCCGTGTCGAGCCTTTGCTTTGTATTGCTTTTCATTTTTCTGATGTTACAATCAACACCCCTAGGGTGTCTTTTATACACGTCCACAAGGGACTATGAAAATAGACTAGGACTAGGAATCCTAATACTACTAGGACTCGGTTTGGCTTTCTTTCCTAATCCTAAAGAAACAACAGGATTAACTTCTACATTCACCTCCTTAATCTTGTTGCTTGACTTCACTTCTTGCACTCCGACTTTTCTCCTCATCTCGATGAACTTCTGTCGACCGAGGGACTTGGTGAAAATATCGGCAAGTTGGTCTTTCGTGTTCACATGTTGAACCTCGATCAACCCTTCTTCAATGCACTCTCGGATATGGTGGAACCGGGTATCTATGTGCTTGCTTCTTTCGTGATGAACCGGATTTTTGCACAACGAGATTACAGCTTGGTTATCGATCTTCAGTGACACCTTCTGCACCTCCCGCTTTGCAAGAATAGCTAGGAGTCTTCTCAGCCACACTGCTTGACAAGCCGTCGTGCTTGCCGCTATGTATTTTGCCTCGCATGAAGATAGTGCCACCACCTTTTGCTTCTGAGAATTCTAGCTAATCGGATTCGGGCCAAGGTAGAAAACAATGCCCGTTGTGCTCTTTCGGTCATCAACATCACCTGCCATGTCACTATCTGAATATCCACGACGGATCAATCCTTCCTTTCCCTTTCTGTACGTGCAACCAAGATTAATGGTGCCTTTCACATAGCGCAAGATTTGATTGACCGCGCTCATGTGCTCGGTTGTCGGATTCTCCATGAAACGACTCACGATCCCGACTGAATAAGCCAAGTCAGGCCGGGTATGCACCAAATATCTTAGGCTGCCCACAACACTTCGATACATTGTTGAGTCCACCGACGGATTTGAGCTACGCTTGCTCAACTTGTGACGTTGGTCCATTGGAACTTGTGTCTCGTAGCAATCTGGCATGCCACACTTTTCCAATAACTTGACCGCATAAGCCGATTGACATAGGGAAATCTCTCCGGAGCTTTGCTTCACTTTGATGCCCAAGTAATAGCTGAGTAATCCTAGATCGCTCATGCTAAACTTGTTCTTCATTTGCGCCTTGAAACGTTCAATTTCTTGTACGCTATCTCCGGTGATAATCAGATCGTCGACATAAACTCCAACTAGCAGGTTTGAGCCTTTGGAGTTCTTTGTATAGACTGCATGCTCGAGGGGACATCTCTTGAACCCGAGCGAGACCAAACTCCAGTCTAACTTTGAGTTCGAAGGTCTTGGCGCTTGCTTCAACCCGTAAAGTGCCTTCTTGAGCTTGTAAACTTTCCCTTCTTCACATTTCTTCTCGTAGCCGAGGGGTTGTTCCACGTACACTTCTTCTGTGAGATCGCCGTTGAGGAAAGTGGATTTAAGATCCATATGATGAACCTTCCAATCCTCTTGTGCTGCCAAAGCTAGGAGCACTCTCACCGTCTCGATTCGAGCAACCGGTGCAAACACCACATCATAGTCAACTCCTTGACGTTGTACGTAGCCCTTTGCAACGAGTCTTGCCTTGTACTTCACAATGGCACCTTGTGTGTCCTTCTTTAACTTGTAAACCCACTTCAAACCTATCGCCTTTTGGTTTGGAGGACGGGTTACCAAGGTCCACGTGCCATTGCTCTCAATTGCCTTCATCTCCTCATCCATGGCGTGCGTCCAACTAGGACTTTTTCTCGCCTCTACGAAGTTCGCCGGCTCCTTAACTACGAAAAGACATAGTCCAGAGTATTCGAGCGTAACTGGCTTTGTGTACTTGTCGACTTTCTTGAGGGTCTTGTAGCGACGAAGCCCTGAGGAGTCTGTTGTGGCTTGCGAAGGAGGTGACACAAATTGTGTCGATGTTGATGCAATTGAGGAAGATGGCTGAGTCTCGGGCGTGTCATCGACATCCGCGTCGTCGGCGTAGTCGTCATGATCATGATCATCATCTTGATTGTCATCGTCACTATGCGCCTCGTTGTCGATGTTGTCGTCGAGATCTCCACCCGTGTCGTGTGCTTCGTTGTCGCTATCTCCTTGCGACCTATGCACGTTGTCGTTGGTGTCGGCACCATGATGATCACTACCATTGTGGTCACCTTGGTTGGGCGTCTTATCAACCACTTGGACATCCTCTCATGCATCATCATCAGTTGGAAATTCAACCGTGAATATGTTACTGTTTGGAGCATTGTCGGTTGCGGCGCTCCAATTCCACGCTTGGTTTTCTTCAAACACGACGTCGCGTGAAATCCGTAGACGCTTGGTTTGTGGATCGTAGAAGCGGTATGCTTTGGTGCCGGAACTCCTCTCGTATCCGATGAACACCATTTTGGTGCTACGATCGGCAAGCTTTGAGAGATGCGGCTCCGTCGTCTTCACATGTGCCACACACCGGAACGTCCGTAGATGAGACACATTCGGCTTACGTCCGTAAATTGCTTCATACGGAGTCTTGCCGACCACTACCTTCGTTGGAGCCCGGTTGAGAAGATAGACCGCCGTCGTAAACAGCTTCTCCCCAAAAAGTTCCCTGCAGGTTCTCGCTCTTGAGTAAACTCCTTGCCATGTCAACGACGGTTCGATTGCGCCTTTCAACGACCCCGTTCTGCTGCGGCGTGTAAGGTGCCGTGAGGAACCTTTTTATGCCAATCTTCTCGCAGTAATCGTTGAATTCGTTCGACGTAAATTCTCCACCGCGATCTGTCCGTAGAGCGCGAACCTTCAACTTGTGTTCCATCTCCGTTGCAGCCTTCAGCTTCTTGAACGCTTCAAACGCCTCATCTTTAGATCGTAGGAGAACGACCCACATATATCTCGAGTAGTCGTCTACCACGAGGAAGAAATACTTCTTTCCCGCGTGAGTTGCTGGGGTGATAGGGCCACATAGATCACCATGGAGCAGCTCGAGTGCATCACTTGCACGATAGGTAGACTGAGCAGGGAACGGCCTGCGGTGCTGTTTTCCAACCAAGCACCAGTCACATACTCGATCAACATGGTCGATAAATGGCATCCCGGATACCATGTCCATCTTTGACATCTTCTTCAAGGCGTAGAAGTTAACGTGTCCAAATCTAGCATGCCATAACCACGAATCATCATCACTCTTGGGGAGCCAACACTCCGGTTGAGATTGATCAAGGTTGAGGATTAACACGAGCTAGTACGTTTTGGAGGTTGTCGAAGATCGTCATCACTCCGTTCTCGATATTCAACTTGCATCCATTCTCGTCAAGCTTCCCAATAGAGATAATGTTGTTGCGAATCCGTGGGATGTAGTACACTCCGGTGAGTATGCGATGTTCGCCTGTGAGACCCTCGAAGAGGACAGATCCTTGCCCACAAATCTCCACAGCTGAACCACCACCGAACTTGACCGAGCCTTGAACATCATATTCCAGCTCGAGAAATTTCTCCTTGCATCCCGTCATGTGGTTACTGGCACCCGTGTCGAGATACCACGACACATTGTGATCCCCGGATAACTTAGGTGTCACATTCTTCTCATGAAGTAGCAACTTCCGGGTTGGTTTCACAACCACTGTTTTAGCGAGATCACAAACTTTGGCCATTAGAAGACCTGGACCTTCGTCTTCCTGCTTTGCCAAATTTGCCTTGATCTCCCGCTTGTTACGCTTCGGACAATCCTTTGCAAAGTGACCCATCGCGTTGCAGTTATAACACTTAACCTCGGATAAATCCAAGTTCCGTGGCTTCCACCCTTTAGATTGGTCCGCCTTACCACGACCTTGTGGCTTGCCTTTTCCTTTGCCTTATCCAGTTTGTTCGTCGCGCTTCACGTTGCTTGAGCCTTCGCCACCATCATGCCTTCCTTTGCTACTTGGGGCCTCCCAATCTGCACGCGAGTACATGAGTTGGTCGCTACCTCCTCCTTTGCCTTTCCGACAGCCACAAGCATTCTCTTCCCATGTCCGTAAGCGTCCGATTGCCTTCGTTATGGTCATGTCGTCGATGTCGTAAAGCTGCTCGAGCATGCCGATGATGTACGTGAATTTATCAGTCACCGAACTGAAAATTTTCTCCACAATCTCGGTCTCATCGAGCTTTACACCAAGCGCGCGGATCTCTCCCACCAAAGTAGTAAGACGCATGGCATAGTCGTTCACCGATTCAGTTTTCTCCATCTGCAACTTGTGAAATTGGCGCTTTAGAACTTGTGCCCGAGCCTTGGTGACGCGATCTTCTCCGATCCTCATCTCCTTGAGTGCGTTCCACGCCTCTCTTGCCGTCTCGAACTCCGCCAATGTCATTAGCACGGAATCCGGCATGGACTGGGCTATGGCGGCCATGGCACCTTCATCGGACTCGTCATCGACGTCGTCGTCCGTGATTGCCTGCCACACTCAGAGGGTTCGGAGAATAATCTTCATCATCACCGCCCACACGTCGTAGTTGGCGTCGGTGAGCATCGGGTACTGGATGGGGATGTTGCGATGTGCCTGGACGTTGGCGCCGCTCGTTCCTCCACCACTGGTTGCTGACTTGACGCCCTTCTTCACATTGTTGTCGTTCTTGTTTGCCTTGGCACTGCCCTTGCCGGACTTGACCGACTCAACGTCGCTGTCCTTCATCGTAGATCGTAGATCGTCGAGGCTCTAGATACCAATTGTTGGCTTTTGAATGTGCGTATGCAGCTGTACAAGCGTGCCTACGCGATTCTTGCTTCGACCGGCTACTTGACGGAACTTGCGTAACTAGCGACACGAATAAAACTGATCGATGGATTTGATGGCTAAAGGGCCGTGTCGAGCCTTTGCTTTGTATTGCTTTTCGTTTTTCTGGTGTTATAATCAACACCCCTAGGGTGTCTTTTATACACGTCCACAAGGGACTATGGAAATAGACTAGGACTAGGAATCCTAATACTACTAGGACTCGGTTTGGCTTTCTTTCCTAATCCTAAAGAAACAACATGATTAACTTCTACACACCGAGGGTCGGAGGATAAAGGACACGACGCAGAGGAGAGAAACGGCGACAACGACGTCGAGGTTCACTACAGAAGAGTCGCAGGAGCTGGCCGAAGAGCCAATTATCCTGGATGTCGAGGAAGTAGACCCTGGCATCCGATCTTCACGGGAATGTTTCGGCCTTGGCGTCCCCGTCTTCCAGGTGCCGCATCCTCCAGGTCAAGCTCGAGTAGAAAGCAGTCATGGCGACGGTGGAGGTGCTAGGGGCTGCCCTGAAGGCACGAGAGGAGAAGGAGGAGGAGGAAAATGGGTCGCAGAGGAACCCTAGGGTGTAGGCATGACTAAATAGGTTGGAGGGGGGGATCTGGTGGCTGCCCATGGAGTCGTACAGAGGTGACGTCGACAGGTGGAAGAGAGGGACGTGTTGGTGGGCTCTTGGCCACAACTAACTGCTATGGGTTGCGTTCTCTCTCCCTCGTAAAAGGCCGTGCAGGAAAAACATAACATGCATCTTTGAAATACTACAGGGCCAAAGGAAAAGGGTTTTTACAAAAAATAAAATTATCTTTGGGCTTCTAAAATGCTGCCACTACTTATGAAAATAAGTGGGGCATTTTAGAAGTACAAAAAATATATTCTTTTATTTGAAATTGGGCTATGTTTTTAAATAAGAACAAAAGGAAAATAAATTCAAAGAAGAGAGTGTTGCACCCCACAAATAATAAGAAGATTCTTAAAAGATGAGGAACATTTTTATTGGGGCCAAAACAGGAATTTTAAATCTGCCACAAAATCAAAAGAAAGAGGGGGTTTAAGGTGCTATGGTGCAACAAGGGGTTTTGAGATGAACTTTGTTGCACCCACATCACATAACCATCACATGCAATCTCACACATTGCACTCCACTCAAACACCAAGGTGAAAGACAAGAAACCTTGAAAAAATATAAAATATGTTATGCATGATGCCATGATGCACATGAAATGAACACTGCATCAACTCAAACCACTTGATCATCATAACAATGTTGCCATACAAGGGAATCAATTACAAGAGGGGGAAGGGAATGCATTGGGGCTATCACAACTCTCGCACACTACAAGAGGATCTCGACCCGAGATCTAGGACTAGAAGAACTCTGGGAATTCGGGACGAATGTGGTCCTCGCGCTCCCAAATATCTTCTTTGTCTGAATGAGGTGACCATTGCACTTTGAGAAACTTGATTGACTTATTGCGGGTCTAGCACCCAGTCTCTTCAAGAATTGCTATCGGATGCTCATGGTACGACATGTTGGGCTGGAGATCGATATCTTGGAGATCAACTGTGCACTCGGGGGTCTTGAAGCATCTCTGGAGTTGAGAGACGTGAAATACATCATGCACATTGCAGAAGTTGGATGGAAGCTCTAACTAATATGCAATATCACCTCTCTTGCCAGCAACTTTGAAAGGACTAACAAAGCGAGGAGCGAGCTTTCCTTTGATGCCGAAGCACTGAGTGCCCTTCATTGGAGACTCTTTGAGATACACAAAATCATCGAGCTGAAAAGTCATGTCACGATGCTTGCTATCATAGTAGCTCTTCTGATGGGACTGAGCTGCTTTAAGATTACCCCAAATGGCACGACACATTTCTTCTGCTTCAGCAATCATGTCATTACCAAGAATCTGACGCTCACCAGTCTAAGACCAATTGAGCGGGGTACGACACTTCCTGCCATATAGAATCTCGAATGGAGCCTTGCGTGAGCTTGCTTGAAAGATGTTGTTGTATGAGAACTAGGCAAACGGTAGGTAATCTTCCCACTTCATGTCAAAAGAAATCACATAGGCTCTGAGCATATCTTCAAGGATCTGATTGACTCTCTCAACTTGACCACTTGTCTACGGATGGAACGCTGTACTGAAACAGATCTTAGTACCCATCGCGGTCTGAAAGGAACCCCATAACTTGGAAGTAAAGATGCTTCCACGATCTGAAGAAATGAGCATAGGAACACCGTGCAAAGAGATTATACTTGACATATACAACTCTAATAGCTGAGCTGCCTAGATAGACTCTTTGACCCAGAGGAAATGAGCAACTTTTGTCAACTTGTCGATGACGATGAAGATGGCATCGTGGCCTCTCTTGGACCTCGGTCAAAATACATTTCCACATGATCGAATTTCCACTCGGGTATAGGGAAAGGATGAAGGAGACCTGCTGGACGTTGATGCTCCGCCTTCACTCTGCGACACACATCACACTCATTCACGAACTGAGAAATTTCATATTTGATGCGAGTCCACCAGAAGGTATGCTTCAGATCTTGATACATTTTGGAGCTACCTAGATGTATCGAGAGGAGGGAATTATGGGCTTCATCCATGATAACTTTCCTGAGCCCTCCTTTCCGAACGACAAGCGGTCCTATCCTTATTTTGGTGCGAGGGCCTCAACATGGATATAAGCGCATCTCATCATTTCGCAAGAATGGATATCGTTACAAGTACATGTACAGAATATATGAGTATATGGAATTGGCTTACACTCGACACAAGCTACATCAGAGTCACATCAATACATCAACATAATCAGTCATCATGAAGAAGAGCAGGGTCCGACTACGGACGAAAAACAAATGATAAAAGAACGATGTCCACCCTTGCTATCCCAGACTGTTGGCCTGGAGCCCATCCTAGATAGAAGAAGAAGAAGAAGAAGCAAATCCAAATAGCACAATTAGTGAGCTCACATCAAAGTAACTCTTTACCTCTATTGCAATTGGTGTTGTAGTACTCTGTGAGCCACAGGGACTCAATAATCTCATTTCCAAAGGTACCAAGACTAACAAAGCTTAAAGGGTGAGGTACGGTTAAGTGGCGACGCTGCAGCAAGCGACTAAGCATTTATTTGAGGTGGATAACTTACGAGTACAAGAATAAGAGGGGGATGATCTATGCATAGCTGACGTGAACTAATGATGATTAGACGAATGATCCTGAACACCTATTTACGTCAGACATAACCCCACCGTGTCCTAAATTGAAGAAGGAGGTCACGAAAGAGACAGTCACGGTGATGCACTCAGTGGCAAGTTTTTAATTAAGTTTACTTTGAGTTATCTAGAACCGGATGTTAAACAAGGTTTCCACGTTGCCACATAACCGTGGGTACGGCTTTCCGAAAGACTTAACCCAGCAGGGGTGCTTCAACTGGTCCATCACAAACTACCACACACTACGACAGAATAACCTCGATCAGGGAAACCCGTGATCTCCTCGGGTTCCTATTGGAAAACCTCAACCTCGAGATAGCCCAAAGCATCCTCGGAATCCCTTGCACAAGACGCTCGAGAAAGGCAAAACAAGTCCAGCAAGGCCGCCCGGCGTGTCGACGACCGCGATAGGAGCCGTGTATCTCGTTCTAAGGACACGACGGATGAGCGAAGCGTACAGTGGCCTGATAGAAATCTCCCGAGTTGCCCTAGGTTGGCCTTGCACAATGCTCTATTTTGCACCAGCACCATCAGCATCAGCCCTCCCTGTATTATGTTGAATTACTCCTCGGGTTCATGACGCCCTATGTTTTTCAGTATTAACACTATTATTATGTTGGGCAAATATAGTACCAATGTTGGGCCGTGCCAGACGAGTTTTATCCCAAATCGAGAATCTAGGGGGTCCCCATAACAACCCCAAGCATGTTAGGAGCGCTCATTTATGGAACATAACGCCGGTAGCCAAAACTAAGGCGACAAAGGTGGAACAAAACACCAGGCTAGAAGGCCGAGCCTTCCCCCTTTTACCAAGTATATAGGTGCATTAATTTAAATAGCATTAATATGGTGATATAACAAGGAACCCATGTTAGCACATGCAAGCAACTGCACCTGCAACTAGCAACTCTATCCAATGGTTAACAAAGTGGTAATATAGCCAATAAGTGGTTTGCTAAGTTGTAGTAAGGTTGAAGGTTTTCATGGCAATGTTGAGAGGCTAACATTTAACAGGTGGTAGGCAGCCAGACATAGCGAAAGAAACGAAACAACTAGCATGGCATCGGTAGTAATGGTATCTAGGGAAATGATCATCTTGCCTGAGATCCCGCTTGGAAGAAGAACGACTCCATGAAGCAGACGAACCGAAGTAGTCGAACGGATCCTCACATTCCGACACGCTTGCGGAACTCTATCGAGACGAAGCAAACCGGAAATAGGAACCAACACATGGTAACACCACCACAAAAGCACGATGTGATGCACACCCTAATATGATGCATGATCCATTTAATCATGCAAGGCACGACATGGCAATTCACAACAATCAAACACTACACATTAAGTGAAGCTAAATATGCAACGAGTTGCATATTGACGAAACTCCATATACAAATTAATTAGTTCACTTCCGTTCGGCAATATTAAATGTTGTTAAACATGGCAAGGGGTAAAGCACAAATAAACTAACTATCTAACAATTTTAAATGAGGTTGGAAACGACATATAGCATCTCCGAACTGACCCCACATGTTAGCTTTGTAATCTGTCCATATTTGTCCTAAACACATTTTTATGTTTGTGAAACGGCAAAACTAATTTGTTCACATGATTCTACTCATCGTTCTAGTCCATTTACATATATGGCTCATCTCCAACGGAGCTACAGTTAAATTACTATGAACTAAACCATTTCTACCACGTTGACACGCAAACCAATGCAAACAACACGGCTAATAGTTTTAGATATGCATGAGAGTTGAAAAATATTAATCTTCGCAAAATTCTACACATTTTATATATATAATTTGTCGCGATTCAACGAACGGTTTAAAAACTACTGGCGTTTGAAAATATGCATTTTTTGAGAAATTGGACAAATTCACAGGCTGAAAATAATAATACTACAGGCCTAAACTGGCATGGCGCGGGTTAGCTATACGTTGCACAAAGCGGCATATCGGAGGCTGGGCTGCTCACGTAGGCCAGAGTGAGGCGAGCTGGGCCAAGGGGCGCTCCTGGGCCGCGGGCGCAGCTGGCAGCTGGGCTGGCTCGAGGCCCACCTGGTTGATCAGGCCACAACGGGGCAACTCCTTGTACCGATGTAGGGAGGCGAGGCCATCCGCATGCAGCAATAGAGGCTCGCCGACGGGAGCCGAGAGAAGGCCGGGGCGGCACCGGCGGCAGCGGGGATGGCTGCTCCGGCCCGGATCTGGCCAGAGCGCGGGCTGGCGGCGCAGATTTGGGACGGTCGGCGGCGGGGATCGGCTGGTGGCCGGCTGGGTCTTGACGGCGGCGTGGCGAGCGGCCATGGCTGGCTGCAGCGGAGCAGCTCTGAGCCAGAGCTGTTGCTGCTCCTGCGAGCCCCTCCGGTTGCATTCCGGTGAGGCGGCAGCTGGCCGGTGGTGGCTCCTGCGAGCGACGAGCCGGAGACGAGGCACGAGGCTGCGCGTGCGGTCTGTTTGGGCTCCTCCATGGCTGCGATTTCTGTGTGGACACCCGGACATGACGTAGTTTCTCGCGGACATGTCCGGTAGGTGGGGAAATGGGCTAATTTGAGCCTTCAGATCAGAATCTGGTGGCTGAAAAATTCTAGAGAGGCTTGGGTCGCGGGATTTGGAGGGTGTGGACTTGCAAGTGGGGTTTTTCTAGGGGGGTGGCTGCAAATTTAGCTAGGGGAAACCCTAGTGGAGTGAGAGAGCTCTCTCCATGGGGTGGTTCTTATATAGGGTTTGGTCTAAGGTGGGATGGACCTCGTCCGTCCGATCGCGATCCGATGACCACAAACGAGGAAGTGGCTAGATGGGTTTAATGGGCTGTGTAGTTGGGCTATGTAGGGATAAAAGGGAAATGGTGCGACCCGTGACAGAGTTATAAAACACCGAAACGCCCGACAACTAAACCGGCTATAGTGTCGCTATATATTTAACGATATGGGTATCAAACGAGCTCCTATTGCGACGAAATTTGGGAGGCGGCCTACCTACACTATAATAAGACCGCACGCCAAGTTTCAACCCAATCCGAGAATGTTTTATACACAATTTTAGAAACAAATATTTAACGTTGTCGCGGGTGTGTGCGTGTGTGGTTAGTCTCGAATCGCTCAACGACAAAAAATGAGAGAACCATCAACTAATAACGGATGCAAGTTTTGAAAACTGGCGGCAAAGGAATAAAAGGGGAATCTTCTGGAGCATCGGTCTCGGGCTGTAACAACTCTCCTACACTAACAAAAGATATCGCCCTGAGATCTAAGAATGAAAAGGGGAAGAGGAAGAGAAAGCAAGAGGTAAAACTTAGTTGCTTCTTTGACAAACGAGTGAAACCAATTTATCTTGAAAGTTGCAAAGAGATCAAGAATGATATGAGAAACGAGAAAGAATTCCCACAAAATATCGGCAACACTTGGGCAGGAAAGAGGGCAAAAATTTGATAAGATGGAAAGATCTTGAGAAGATTCACAACAAACTAACTAAATTGAATAAGCAAGGAGAGAATATGATCTTGAAAGAACAAGATGATAGATTGAAGGGAGCAACATCACAGCAACTCCGGAACGAGAGAATAGAAACTAGATCATGAGAAGAAATAATGAAGAAGAAAATGACAACTATTATCACAAATGAATCTAAAAAGCATCTTACAAGAAGGATAGAACGGAGCTGTTGGAAAACCAACAACGAAAAGAATAAGCTTGTAGTGGACTTATGAAAACATCGCAAAATAATGAGGTGACAACCAGCCACTAACGGAACAAGGATTGATTGGATGCAACAAGAAAGGCAAAACTTATTACACCAAGAGGATACATTGAGTACTTGGATCAACGATAATCACCACAATAGCAACAATCCTTAGGAAAAGCTTTAGGTGAAATCTAAACCAGGATAGCTCAATGAAGAAACCATGGGTTGAAAACATCTCATGATCATAAAATCGGTGGGTTTAAACATCTCATTCTTGAAACAAACTTTCTTCAAGACTCCTCCACTAAAAATAATTCTATAACACCACCTCAAAGGATAAAGGAGGAATAATTGCACTTTGAAATGCAAGACCAAGAATACTTGAGGTTCTCCAACAAGAGTCTTAAAGAACACATTGAGAATGAATAGATCATGATCAAATTAGAAGAAACTTGAACAAGGCACCAGAATAATTGAGAGACGAACGAAGAGACAACAATTGAGAAGAATTTGAGGATGAAAGCTGAAATCTAAGAATGAAGAAGTCTTCTGAAATGACGGCCTTCGTAGGATCGATAAATGAACACAACACTGAAATGCACCAGATAATATGGAAGGAATTCTCATGATTGGGAATAATTGAGACGAAAGCACGAAGCTGAGATGACAATTTTGAAAGAATGGAGAAAGATTTAAGAGAACCATGAAACGTCTCCAATGTATCTATTTTTCCAATCTCTTTTGCCCTTGTTTTGGACTCTAATTTGCATGATTTGAATGGAACTAACCCGGACTGACGCTGTTTTCAGCAGAATTGCCATTGTGTTGTTTTTGCACAGAAATAAAAGTTCTTGGAATGACTTGGAAATTTACGAGGATTTGTTATGGAATATATAAAAAATACTGGCACAAGAATTACCTGGAGACACGGAGCCAGGAGCCTACAAGCCCTGAAAGCGCGCCCCCTAGGTCACGCCTGACAGGCTTGTGAGGCCCTCGTGGCTCCGCAACCTCCAACTCCAGCTCTATATATTCTCTCTCGCCCAGAAAAAATTAAGAGAGAAGAGTTCATCGCGTTTCACGACATGGAGCCGTTGCCACCACCTGTTCTTCCTCGGGAGGGCAGATCTGGAGTCCGTTACGGGCTCCGGAGAGGGGAAATCGACGCCGTCGTCATCATCAACCATCCTTCATTGCCAATTCCATGATGCTCTTCATCGTTCACGAGTAATCTCATCGTAGGCTTGCTGGACGGTGATGGGTTGGATGAGATCTATCATGTAATCGAGTTAGTTTTGATAGGGTTTGATCTCTAGTATCCACTATGTTCTAAGATTGATGTTGCTACTACTTTGCTATGCTTAATGCTTGTCACTAGGGCCCGAGTGCCATGATTTCAGATCTGAACCTATTATGTTTTCATCAATATATGTGGTATCTTGATCCTATCTTGCAAGTTGTAGTCACCTACTATGTGTTATGACCCGGCAACCCCGGAGTGACAATAGCCGGAACCACTCACGGAGATGACCATAGTATGAGGAGTTCATGTATTCACTATGTGCTAATGCTTTGTTTCGGTTCCCTATTAAAAGGAGAACTTAGTATCTCTTAGTTTCCATTAGGACCCTGCTGCCACGGGATGGATGGACAAAAGATGTCATGCAAGTTCGTTTCCATAAGCACGTATGACTAAATACGGAATACATGCCTACAATACATTGACGAACTGGAGCTAGTTACATATCACCCTATGTTATAACTGTTACACGATGAATGTCATCCGACATAATTATCCATCACCAATCCAATGCCTACGAGCTTTTCCTACCGGTCCTTGCTAAGTCACTTTACCGCTACTGCTGTCACTACCGCTACTGTTACCGCTCCTACCGTTACTATCACACTACTTCGCTACTGAAACTTTGCTGCAGATACTAAGTATTTCAGCTATGGTTGAATTGACAACTCAAATGCTAATACTTGAGAATATTCTTTGCTTCCCCTTGTGTCGAATCAACAAATTTGGGTTGAATACTCTACTCTCGAAAACTGTTGCGATCCCCTATACTTGTGGGTTATGAAGACCTTTTTCTGGCGCCTTTGCCGGGGAAGCATAGCTCTATTCTCTAAGTCACTTGGGATTTATGTCTGTTGATAACTATAAGGAATCCGAGAGATCCAAAAACTACAGTCTTGCCGTCAACTACGAGGACAGGCAAGGAACTGCCATCTAGCTCTGCACTTGATTCACCTTCAATTATGAGTAAATTTGCGACACCACCACCTATTGGTAATTCTGATATGTCGGCTGTGCTTGATGATGCTACTTCTTCTATCCATGATGCTTATGATGATGCTTTGCTTGATAATGATTTTCCACCGGTTGCATTTCTTGATGCACAAATTCCTAGAGTTGCTGCTGAATGTGATGATACTTCTGAAACTGATGAAATTATTGAAGTGGAACCTGCTGTTTCACCTGTTAGACCTAGCTCTCCTAGATATGTATTGTCTGATATACCTGAGGGTTATGTTATGGAGGGAGAGGTATCACAAGACTTTCTTGCTTGTAAGGATAGCTATGATCTTGAGAATTTATTACGCAAGTGGAAAGAAAAAATCTCTGAATGCTAGAATGAAATACTATCCTAAGTTTGCTATTTCACCCATCTTTGTTACTGATAAGGATTATGAATTCTCTATCGATCCTGACTTAATCACTTTGGTTGAATCTGATCCTTTTTCATGGTTATGAATCTTAAACGGTTGTAGCACATCTTACTAAACTGAATGATATAGCCACCCTATTCACGAATGAGGAAAAAATTCGCCATTACTATATACTTAAGTTGTTTCCTTTCTCACTAAAGGGTGATGCTAAGACTTGGTTTACTTCTCTTGCTCGTGGTTGTGTGTGTAGTCCCCAAGATATGATATACTACTTCTCTGAGAAATATTTTCCTGCCCATAAGAAACAAGCTGCCTTGCAGGATATATATAACTTTGCGCAAGTGGAAGAAGAGAGTCTCCCACAAGCTTGGGGGAGGCTTGTCCAGTTACTTAATGCTTTGCCTGATCACCCTCTTGAGAAAAATGAAATACTTGATATCTTTCATAATGGACTAACCGATGCTTCTAGGGACCACCTAGATAGTTGTGCTGGTTGTGTTTTCAGGGAACAAACTGTGGAACAAGCTGAAATTCTATTGAATAATATCTTGAGCAACGATAATGCTTGGACTATGCCCGAACCACCTCCGAAGAAAAGAGGTATTCTATTCCTCAGTCCTGAAGATATGCAAGAAGCCAAGAAATCTATGCAAGAGAAAGGTATTAAATCTGTAGATGTTAAGAATCTACCACCTATTGAAAAAATACATGGTCTTGATAACCCGACACAGGTAGTAGAGGTAAATTCTCTTCGTAGATTCACTCAAAGTGATATTCCTTATGATAAACCTGCTAGCTTATGCTTAGATGAATTTGATAACTTCATTTCCAAACAACAAAGTTTGAATGATTATGTTAGCAGACAATTGAGACAAAATGCTCATTTGATTAATCATATAAGTTCTTGTGTGGATAGAAATGTCAATGATCTTAAGCTTTTGAGTAAACATGCTTCTATGGTCACTACTCAAGTAGAACAAGTACTTAAGGCTCAAAATGACTTGCTTAATGAGTTGAATGAAAATTCTGTTAGAGTTGTCACTAGAGGTGGTAGAATGACTCAGGAACCTTTGTATCCCGAGGGCCATCCTAAGAGAATTGAACAAGATTCTCTAGGAGTTAACACTGATGCACCTAGTCATCCTGGTATTAGGAAGAAAAAGAAAGATGATAGCAACTGGCATGCTAGCGAACCTACTGCTGTTACACCAGAGAATCCAAATGATGTCTCTGTTTATGATGCCGAAACACAATCTGGTGATGAACATGAGGCTAGTGATAATATTGATAGTGGTGTTTATGTTGATGCTCAACCTAGTAATGATAAGGATGTGGAGATTGAACCTGTTGTTGATCTTGATAACCCACAACCTAAGAACAAGAGATATGATAAGAACGACTTTATTGTTAGAAAGCATGGTAAAGAAAGAGAACCATGGGTTCAGAAACCCATGCCCTTTCCTCCCAAACCATCCAAGAAAAAGGATGATGAGGATTTTGAGAACTTTGTTGAAATGATTAGACCTGTCTTTTTGCAAATGCTTTTGTTAGATATGCTTAAAATGTCTCCTTATGCTAAGTACATGAGAGATATTGTGACTAATAAAAGGAAGATACATGAGGTTGAGATTTCCACCATGCTTGCTAATTGCACCTTCAAGGGTGGGACTCCTAAGAAACTAGGTGATCCCGGAGTGCCCACTATACCTTGCTCCATTAAAGGAAATTATGTTAGAACTTCTTTATGCGATCTTCGAGCCGGTGTTAGTGTTATGCCTCTCTCTTTATATGGTAGACTTGAATTGGATAAGTTGACACCTACTGAAATATCTTTGCAAATGGCCTACAAATCAACTGCTTTTCCTATTGGCATTTGCGAGGATGTGCCTGTTGTGGTTGCGAACGTTACTATCTTAACAGACTTTGTTATTCTGGATATTCCCAAGGATGATGCCATGGCGGTCATCCTTGGAAGACCCTTTTTAAACACTACAGGGGCTGTTATTGATTGCAACAAAGGCAATGTCAGTTTCCATGTTAATGGTAATGAGTGCACGGTGCACTTTCTGAAGAAACAATATCGAGTTCATTGCATCAATGTTATTGGAAAATCTTCACCAATTCTTATTGGAAGCTTTGAATACCCTATACCTACTGTCAAGATGAAGTATGATTTACTTGTTGGGGATATGCATATCCCCGTTGAGGTAACCTAGTGATTATTCGAAATTCTCCGGTTTCATGTGATTCGAAAAAAGTTTGTCAAGGAGACTTGATCAACCTCATTGACGGATTTCTTTTGATGACCATGAGATGGATGAATCTAGGAGTCACAACCTTCTGTTCCCAACTTTTAGTTTTTGTTGCTTAGAAGAAAAATGATAAACTTAGCTTTATTTTCCTGTTTTCCGCGTTTTCTGTTCTTTAGAAAAGTGACCCAAAAATAAAAGTTCTCCAAATGCCCTGAAACTCAAGTATGATTTTTTCTGGAATATTTAAAAATTTCTGAGATAGAAAGCTAGTCAGGGGGATGCATCAGTGGGCCACAAGCCCAGGAGGCACGACCACCCCCCTGGCCGCGCGTGGAAGGCTTGTGGGTCCCACGTGGCCTCCCTCCACTTATTCCAGCTCCCATCTCCTTCTTCTACCTCTAGAGAAAATCATTCCAGAGCTCAAACCCGTGTTCTTGCTCTTCTTGCTGCATTTTTCGATCTCCTTGTGCAAAGCCCTATTCACCAAACTGTTTTGGGGAATTGTTCCTTGGTATGTGACTCCTCCGTTGATCCAATTAGTTTTTGCTCTAGTGCTTTATTCATTGCGTATTTTTGCTGCCTTGGTGACCCTGTTCTTGAGCTTTGCATGTTAATTTAGTTGGCCCCAAGTAGTTTTGATGCATGATATGGTCTCTAGGCACTTGTAGGAGTAGTTGCTATGAGTTTTGTTGAGCCTTGTTCACTTTTCTTTTGAGTCACTAAAAATTTCAGAAATTTTCAGAGAAAGAAAAAGGAAAAGATGAGGAGGTTCCTAAGAGGCTCTTCAAGCTGTGACCCCAAGGAAGATGAAATTGAGAAGAAGAAACCCAAGTATCCGGTCCTCCGAGTTGTAGAAGTTCGAGCATGCGAGTGGCCAAGCGATGTGTTCTTACACGCCACCGGTCTTTATGAGGATTTTTATTACTTGGTGGAGAACGCAGGACTTACCGCATTTGTCGAAGATAAGCGTCGACAATACCTCCTCCTCACTAATATTTTCATGCAAAGCTTTAATTTTTATCCAAGGAAGAGTCCTCCTATGGTTGAGTTCAAGTTATATGATATCCCCCAGCGCATGTCACTTCAAGATTTCTGCAATGTTTGCAATTTACCTTATGTTGGGGATATTCATGAACCTTGTCCACGGTACTTGGAGGCTTTCATTGATACCATTGCCGTAGGAGAGGAGAGAGGAGTGTCTTGCGCTAGAGTTGCTAGTGTACATTTTCCCATGCTTCCATATCTCTCATTATTTGTGGGAAAATGTTTGATTGGTCGTGGGAAAGCTGGGGCTCTTAGCTCCCCAGATCTTGCGGTTTTGCGCGAAGCTCTTTATAAAGATAAAACTTATAGCTTGGGCGTTATAGTGGCTCAACGGTTGACCACGAACCGTAGTAAAGGTGCTGTTTATGGAGGTATCTATGCTACCCGTCTTGCTAAACATTTCGAGATACCTATTAGACTGTACGAGGAAGAAGAGATGCTTCTTCCCGAGAGAAATTTAGATTATGATAGCATGGTTCGCCATGACTTTCTTGATAAAGATAATAATAAGAGGATGATTTATAACTTGGTATTTAGCCAGGGTACTCGTGAGACTATTACTTTGCCTGCTCCTTCTTTGTTCAATCTTCGTCTAGGCAGGTACATTATTATGCCCTCGGACATGTATGCATATTGGGGCATAGCGCTATCACAGGCGCCCGTGCCTGAGATACCAGTCGAGTACCAGACGCCAGTTTATCAGTGGGAGCCAGAGGAGCTCACCCAATAGTGGCACCCTGAGTACACTCCGGAGTACCCCGGAGACGGTTACTTCCCTCCTTGGGAGTAGACCAACTTAGGCCAAAAGCCTAAGCTTGGGGGAGTACGTGTTTCTCACCGAATATATATTCATGCTCACACATTCACTTTGATAGTCGGTGTTCACACTTTGCCATTGTATCATCCATGCTAGTTTATTTCTTTTTCTCGCTTTCTTCTCGTGTGCTTGTTTAAATTGAGAAAAACAAAAAAAAATAGTTGTAAGTTTACTTTCCAGCTTGCTTAGTGGTATTTATGAAGAAAACCCAAAAAGATTTCCCGTTCTTCTTTTGCTTGTTGGGAGCTTTCCCATGAAAATAGTTTTCTTTTTCTTTGGGTCAAGGCAGAAGGCCCTGGTTAAAATGTTTAGTGGCTCTCATATGCATTATTTTTTATCCGTCGAAGAGCCATATTACTTTGTCTTCTCCTCTGAGTTTGCTTGCAGATTCCAGCTTAGTCCAATGCACGAACACTCTCGTTATTATTCGCATCATTCGGTCGTGCAAGTGAAAGGCAATAATGACGTTATATGATGAAGTGAATGAGCCTGGAAAAGCTGGTATGAACTCGACCTATTTTGTCTTTGTAAATATGACTAGCTCGTCGTTCCTAATTCAGCATTGTTATGAGAGAAACATGTTTGAAATGACAACTTAGAGATCATAGTTTCTGATGCCATGCTTAATTAGCTAGGAGCTTATAATGGTTTGTCTTGCATGCCAACATAAACTTCAAGATGATTATGATGTAGTATGATAGGATGGTATCCTGCTTTGAATGATTCAAGTGGCTTGACTTGGCACATGTTCACGCATGTAGTTCAAACAAAATCAACATAGCCTCTATGATATTCATGTTTATGATGATTTATATCCTACTCATGCTTGCACTCAATGTTGGTTAATTTCAATGCATATTGATGACTGTTGTCTCTCTCTAGTTGGTCGCTTCCCAGGATTTTGCTAGAATACTATACCTACTAAGCAGGAATACTGCTTGTGCATGCACTCCCATAAGCCCAAAGGTTTTCCATATGAGTCCACTATACCTACCTATATGCGGTATCTACTTGCCGTTCCAAGTATATTTGCATGTGCCGCTCTCTAAATCTTCAAATAATAATCTGTTTTGTATGACCGAACCGCTCATGTGGTGACAAGGGGCGGTCAGTATCTTCCATGCTAGGCATGTTATCCTCGATACGTGTTTATTCACTATCACTCACGAGAAAGGGGCCGGTAATCGGAATGCCCAGTTCCATGCTCAAATCGAAAATATAATTGCAAACAAAACTCCCCTGGATTGTTGTTGGTATGGACAGCACCCGAGGATTCGGCTAGTCGTGGAGTGTGATTGATCGGTGGTGGGGGAGTCAAAACTTTACTTTTCTATTTGGGAACCGCCTATAATATGTGTAGCATGGAAGATGGTGAAAACTCTTGGTCATCGCGTTGACAATGAAAGCAGGCCACCCAAAATTATTTATCTCTGTTTTTAAAAGCTTGAGCTCTGGCACCTCTGCAAATCAATGCTTCCCTCCGCGAAGGGCCTATCTATTTACGTTTCTGTTGAGTCATCCTCTTATTAAAAAGCACCAGTTAGAGAGCACCTCCGTCATTTTTATGCTTTGGTAGTAATTGATATTGAGTATGACTGTGACTGGATCTTCTTTTCCATAAATTACAATGTTCAATCAGCCCTTGGTCTTTGAAGGTGCTCTGCATTTATGTTTTGCTGTCTCAGAAAGAGCTAGCGAGATACCATCTGTTCATATTGTATTATGATTGTTTTGATTGAAGTGTTGACGTTTGGAACTTATTATTATTGCTCGCTAGTTGATTATGCCATTGATATGAGTACATCATGAGACCTAAATGTTATTGCTTATGTGGTTAGCTTATGATCTTGCTGAAAATCCGAATATGAGTTAGACATAATTACAACAACACGATCAAACAGAGTTTGTACATTTTTTATTTTGTCTCTTTCAGTTTGTCAACTGAATTGCTTGAGGAAAAGCAAGGCTTTAAGCTTGGGGGAGTTGATACTTCTCCAACGTATCTACTTTTCCAAACTCTTTTGCCCGTGTTTTGGACTCTAATTTGCATGATTTGAATGGAACTAACACGGACTGACGCTGTTTTCAGCAGAATTGCCATGGTGTTGTTTTTGTGCAGAAATAAAAGTTCTCGGAATGACCTGGAAATTTACGAGGATTTTTTGTGGAATATATAAACAATACTGGCACAAGAATTACCTAGAGACACGGAGCCAGGAGCCCACAAGCCGAGGAGGCGCGCCCCCTAGGTCGCGCGTGGCAGGCTTGTGAGGCCCTCGTGGCTCCGCAGCATGCAACTCCAGCTCTATATATTCTCTCTCGCCCAGAAAAATTAAGAGAGAAGAGTTCATCGCGTTTCATGACATGGAGCCGCCGCCACCACGTGTTCTTCCTTGGGAGGGCAGATCTAGAGTCCGTTCTGGGCTTTGGAGAGGGGAAATCGACGCAGTCGTCATCATCATACATCCTTCATCACCAATTCCACGATGCTCTTCATCGTTCGTGAGTAATCTCATCATAGGCTTGTTGGACGGTGATGGGTTGGATGAGATCTATCATGTCATCGAGTTAGTTTTGATAGGGTTTGATCCCTAGTATCCACTATGTTCTAAGATTGATGTTGCTACTACTTTGCTATGCTTAATGCTTGTCACTAGGGCCTGAGTGCCATGATTTCGGATGTGAACCTATTATGTTTTCATCAATATATGTGTGTTCTTGATCCTATCTTGCAAGTTGTAGTCACCTACTATGTGTTATGACCCGACAACCCCGGAGTGACAATAGCCGGAACCACACCCGGAGATGACCATAGAATGAGGAGTTCATGTATTCACTATGTGCTAATGCTTTGTTCCGGTTCTCTATTAGAAGGAGACCTGAATATCCCTTAGTTTCCATTAGGACCCCGCTGCCACGGGAGAGATGGACATAAGATGTCATGCAAGTTCTTTTCCATAAGCACGTATGACTAAATACGGAATACACGCCTACATTACATTGACGAACTGGAGCTAGTTACATATCACCCTATGTTATCACTGTTACATGATGAATGTCATCCGACATAATTATCCATCGCCAATCCAATGCCTACGAGCTTTTCCTACTGGTCGTTGCTAAGTCACTTTACCGCTACTGCTGTCACTACCGCTACTGTTACCGCTGCTACCGTTACTATCACACCACTTTGCTACTAAAGCTTTGCTGCAGATACTAAGTCTTTCAGGTGTGGTTGAATTGAGAACTCAATTGCTAATACTCGAGAATATTCTTTGGCTCCCCTTGTGTCGAATCAAAAAATTTGGGTTGAATACTCTACCCTCGAAAACTGTTGCGTTCCCCTATACTTGGGGGTTATCAAACCACTTCTTGGTCTTCCAAGCTGAAAATGATGCGGAGAACACCACCAAGATTACTCAGACACTCCAGAATGATGAAGAATGAAAGGTTGAGCCAATGATGAAATTAATTTTGAAAACAATCTTGGAGAAAGAATATGACTGATGGCATGCATACTTACGTCACACTTGAAAATATTTGAGATCTCCAGAAAAGATTAGAAGAGGCAGGAAAGATCCTCGAAAAACCTATGGGTTATGGGCCCACTCAAAGAGACCACCGTTGAAAAGATTGCTTAGAAATAGAATTGCACTAGTACAAATGAAAATTAGATGAGGTGAGACCCTCGAAATACTTGGTAGGATTGAAAACAAGAAACTTCTTAGAATCTTCACAATGAATCACCGGATACAATACAGAAGAGAAGATAGCAAAAGCCTCAATGAATTGAAATGCACTTGGTTGATAACTGAATCTCCGAAGAAAAAGGGCGGGAGGGTAGGGAAAAACAAAAACGACTTGGGACAGATGAGATGAACTGCGGAAAGAAATGAGAGATTGATCTTGCAAATCTTGAAAATGATAGAATTGACTTGAAGAGCGGCACAACGATAAGAATTGATAAGACAACTTGATTAACAAAAGAATTAGCATTCCCATATAAATATGAGATGACCACTTAGAAAATATATAAAATCACCATTTGACATCGAAGAAACTCTAATTACTATATTCCAACAAAACAAAGGATGAGGCTTGTGAATTAGCCAGAACAAACATATGACAGAAATTTCGCTCGATATTTTCATGGATAGGATCGCACGGGCACTATCCTACAGTAGCCATCATGTACAAGGCAATGCAGATGACATATGAAGCGTCCTCGAGTCGTAGCAAGCTACAAGGACTCTTTAAGACACAAAGAGAACCGCTGTAAGATGATCGTGAATAAACGAATCCACTAGATGTCGAACCCCAACCTCACATCATGCATCTGTTGGAAGATTGTCCTATAAGTAACAACGTGAATTCCCATCTAAGAACTTCCAAAATTCTCTGGTCATGCAGTCAGGTCCATGGATAGAAGGAGTAAAATCCATCACTCAACTCCTAGCATAACACTACCCGTCAAGTGTTTCACATCCATCAACACATAACTAGAGATCTCGGAAACTCATCTATCTCAGATCCTCGTAATCACACGATACTAAGTATGGCGGTACCCCCGAACTCTCTGCACCAGTACTGGGGATGCCAGGCTTATCTCGCCACTACAAGTATTGAAGAAATTTCGAACATCCTTTGTCCTGAGATACGAAGAAATCTGAATGATAACAATGTGCTCAAGAATCTCGTGGAGCTCAACTCCCCGCAATAAAATCAATACATCAAGAGGCACCAAGTCAGAACTCCATCACATCGGCATCATACAGATTCCAAAAATATCCGAGTGAGCCCAATTTCTTTTTGAGTGAGAAGAGGAGTAGAATTAAAATCATTACGTCAAGATTCCTCACCAGAGCATAGAAGAGGAGAAAAAGAATCCTACTCTCCGATATATAACTAGACTCAAAGCAGTTTTTCACTAGACTCGACTCGTCCAAGTTCGATCAATCAAGGGGGCTCCTAGGTCAGTACTGCTCTGATACCAACTTGTAACGACTAAGATGCAACACTTTCCTTATTTGGGGGCGAGGCCTCAAAAGGGGAAAGAGGC
Source organism: Hordeum vulgare subsp. vulgare (assembly GCF_904849725.1). Taxonomy (NCBI): domain Eukaryota; kingdom Viridiplantae; phylum Streptophyta; class Magnoliopsida; order Poales; family Poaceae; genus Hordeum; species Hordeum vulgare. The sequence goes on along the minus strand of NC_058518.1, from coordinate 125,855,243 downwards.
GCATCTAAGTGTTTTGCAAGCAGGATAAACATCGCAATACATAATGGATGGAAGAGTAATAAGATTTGGCTTACACTCGCCACAAGCTAAATTAGAGAGTCACACAGTCATATATTATTCAAATGGAAAGCAGGGTTCGACTGCAGACAAGATAAACGACAAAAGCTGATGCTATCCTGCCTTGCTAGGCCCACGATCATGACCAGGTGCCTCTAATCCTCAGGATATGTCATGTACAACCTGCCACTGTCCTCGTCGAACTCCGACCTCAGTTGGGTATCCTCGGGAATGTTTGCATCTGGGGTACTTGTACCTGTGGGTGGTTGTAGTAATCTATGAGCCACGGGGACTCGGCAATCTCATGACCTTGGTATTGAGTCTAACTAAGTTAATAAGTGAGGTTGGGGTAAGTATTTGAGTTTGCAGCAACCTAAGTACATATGGTGGCTAACTTACGAAGAACTAAAATAAGTTAGGGTGGACTACGTAAGACGGTCGAGATCTAAGAATGATCACTAAGTGATCCTGAACACATACTTACGTCATTCATAACCCCACTGTGTTCTCGATCAGAGGACGAGCTCTGAAAGAAACAAACACGGTTACACACACAGTTGGCAGGTTTTAATTAATTTACTTTAAGTTGTCTAGAACCGGATGTTAACAAAATATCCATGATTGCCACATGACCGCATACACGACTTTCCGAAAGATTTAACCCTAGAGGGGTGCTCCAACTAATCCATCATAAATTACCACATGCTGCATAGTAATCCTCGACCATGAAACTCGCGATCTCGTCGGATTCCTTAGAGGAAACCTCAAATATGAGAAGCCCCAAAGTCTCATCGGAATCCCAATGCACAAGATAGATCGTTAAGGTAAGACAAGTCCAGCAAGACCTCCCGACATGTTGAGGAACCCGATAGGAGCCGCGTATCTCGTTCTCAGGACACGACGGATAAGCGGTAAGTACGGTGGCTATTCCCTATGATTTTATTAAGTTGTTAGCAAACTAACACCAAAGTTGGGTCTTGCGAGACAAGCCCTAACACTAAACAATTTACCAAGGGGATCCCTATAACTAACCCGAACGTGTTAGGAGCGCTCAGTTATGGAATAAAACACCGGTAGATGAAACTAAGGTGACAACGGTGGAACAAATCACCCGGCAAAAGGCTAGGCCTTCCGCTATTTACCAAGTATATAGGTGCATTAATGAAATAGCCTTTAAATTAAGATGATATCAAGTTGCCCATGTTATCACATGGACCAGCTTGCACCTGCAACTAGCAACGCTAATACTAATGGTTGAGCAAGCCTAACTAAGCCAATCAATATTTGCTAGGAGGGGAGGTGCTTGAGGTTTCATGGCAATGTTTGATGGCCTATATATCATGTTGTAGGCAACGGAGATATAATAATGGAATCAAAACACTAAGCATAACAAATCTAGAAATGGTGTCAAGGTCACGATCATCTTGACTGTGATATCTTCAGAGTGGAACTGCTCCTGATCTTCCTAGACGAACTCACCGAACTCTCGAACTCGTTTTCGGACCCAGTAGCTACCCAAAAGAAACTATCATCGAATAAACACCGGCAAGAGATTATGCAACAATCAAAATGATACATGTATGCACAACCCCTAAATATGCATAGAATCAATCCTACACACATATCCAAGTGCCACCTCCTCACAAAATGACACTTTTGCAGAACTGCTCAAATCTCGAATCTAGTGCCACCATTGGATTCCTGAGGTTTTTCTACCGCAAAACCATGTATTATATTGCTATATATGCATGCAGAAAAACACCACAAAATAGTAAAGAAAAACTACACAGAATCATTACCACTATTTGTCAAAACAGTTTTGATCTTGCGTAAGCTAGATTTGGCATATTCCTCTTATGGAATATTCCAGATTTATAAAATACAGCACAACCAATAAAAAAATAAAAATAAAAAACACACACCTAATTCAACAGGGGAGGTCCCACTGGTCATGGAACCAAGGTCCCTAGTGCATGACAAGTAGACCCTATGGCCCATTTGTAAGTGGCACAATACATCATATTAATAGAGAAAATTAAAAGGGAGTGGCGGGGTTCGAACCCACCAATTCTTTGTGCATCACAAAGGCAAGCACCACTGTGCTATGCAGGGCTAGCTGCTCTAACAGGGGAGGTAAACCCTATCTAGCAGAACTGCCACGCTCTACAAAGGGGAAAAATCCCAAAACATTAAATGGGCGCACCAGGGCGACTCGAACCCTGGATCTCTTGTGCTGCGGGTGGATCGGTTCCCACTCAGCTATGTTGCGGCTACTGACCCAACAGAGGTAATGATACATCCATTTTGCATCATGCTTTCAAGTTGATATTTATTGCTTTTTGGGCTGTTATTTCACTTCACGGTACAATACTTATGCCTTTTCTCTCTTATTTTGCAAGGTTTACATGAAGAGGGAGAATGACGGGAGCTGGAATTCTGGCCTGAAAAAGGAGCAAGTTTGAGATGCCTATTCTGCGCAACTCCAAAAGCCGTGAAAATCAACGTGGATTTTTTGGGAATATATAAAAAATACTGGGCCGAAGAAGTGCCAGAGGAGCGCAACCAGGGGGCCACAAGTCTGGTAGGCGCGGCCACCCCCCTGGCCGCGCCTAGGTGGCTTGTGGGATCCCTGCTGGCCCACTGGCCCCCTCTTCTGCTATATGAAGGGTTTCATTTTGAAAAAAATCAGGAGGAGGCTTTTTGGAGGATTCGCCGCCACCACGAGGCGGAACTTTTGCAGAACCAATCTAGAGCTCCCGCAGGATGATCCTGCCGGGGAAACTTCCCTCCCGGAGGTGGAAATTCTCGCCATCGTCATCACCAACACTCCTCTCATCGGAGGGGACTCATCACCATGAACATCTTCATCAACATCATCTCATCTGCAAACCCTAGTTTATCACTTGTAACCAATCTCCGTCTCGCGACTCCGATTGGTACTTGTAAGGTTGCTAGTAGTGTTAATTACTCTTTGTAGTTGATGCTAGTTGGATTATTTGGTGGAAGAGTTCATGTTCAGATCCCTGATGCTACTCATTACCTCTCTCGTCATGAATTTGATTATGCTTTGTGAGTAGTTACTTTTGTTCCTCAGGACATGGGATAAGTCATGCTATAAGTAGTCATGTGAATTTGGTATTCGTTCGATATTTTGATGTGTTGTATGTTGTTTTTCCTCTAGTGGTGTTATGTGACCGCCGACTACATAACACTTCACCATTATTTGGGCCTAGAGGAAGGCATTGTGAAGTAGTAAGTAGATAATGGGTTGCTAGAGTGATATAAGCTTAAACCCTATTTTATGCGTTGCTTCGTAAGGGGCTGATTTGGATCCACTAGTTTAATGCTATGGTTAGACTTTGGCTTAATTCTTCTTTCGTAGTTGTGGATGATTACGAGAGGGGTTAATCATAAGTGGGATGCTTTTCCAAGTAAGGGTAGTACCCAAGCGCTGGTCCACCCAGATGTGAAACTATCAAAGTAACGAACGCGAATCATATGAACTTGATGAAAACTAGCATGCCAGAAATTCCCATGTGTCCTCGGGAGCGTTTTTCCTCCTATAAGAGTTTGTCCAGGCTTGTCCCTTGCTACAAAAGGGATTGGGCCACTTTGCTGCAGCGTTGCTACTTGTGTTAGTTGCTACTTGCTATGAATCATCTCACCACACAACCACTTGTTACCGATAATTTCAGTGCTTGCAGATATTACCTTGCTGAAAACCACTTGTCAGAACCTTCTGCTCCTCGTTGGGTTCGACACTCTTACTTATCGAAAGGACTACTGATCTAGTGTCCCTTAGTGATTTTGGTGGTTTGAAGACTTATAGGTTAAGTATCTAATGTGTTCTTGAGTGTACACAAGATCAATAAGTCGCTGAGGAGTTTGAAATATTCGATGAATATCGACCCCTAAAAATGTATATCTTCGGTTGAAGAAATTGGTCTGAAGCTGAAGATTTGAATCGCGAAGAATTTGTGATGAAATTGATATTCCCCATGAAGATATTGAAATTAAGGAATTCGGTGTGTCCTGAAGAAAATCAATCTGAAGACTTTGAAGCATGAAGATTTATCCTTTCTGTTTTATTTTCGTCACACTTGAGTAATACGAACCCCGTACTGTTAAAGGGGGTCAAGGTAACACACTGGAATGAATTTACTCATGATGCTCAACCCAAGCCTAACCCTACCAAAAGCCTCATGTGAGGAATATGAGAGACATGAGGACTCTAACAGTTGAGGGTCCCGACCGTTTTCGATAGCCACGCCACATTATTGGTCTTATCGACACCAACAGTCATATTACTTAAGGGCGTTAATGTCAAATCATGTTGGGATGCTCCCAGGCTATAGATAGCCGCCCCACAACCATAAGCTGGTTGGCTGCTCCATTAGAAACTGACACTTGTCATAAGAGCAACCCAAATTCCTCAGAGTCTTCGAGAGTAATTCATCAGTGAGGAAATACCCCAAACACCAAACCACAAACCGAGAACCAAGTGATTGAGCATCACTGAAGAAGTTGTTCTTGTGTGGGACTGAAGCCTTTTACCTTTGAGGACTGTCCATCCTCCAGACGGTTAGGCGTCATGGTCTAGAGCAATCCAGCAGTCAATTGTGGATCGCCGGGTGACCAAGTTTGTGAGGGTTTGGAAGTCTGCCCTGAAGACTTACCACGAGTGTTGGGCGAGGACTGTGTGTTCTTAGCCCAAGGAGAATACGGTAGGGACTGTGTGTCCTGGGAATGTGTGTCTTTTGGTTTCAATACCAAGCCGCTCCAAACCAGATGTACAACTGTCATAGCAGTTGGAACTTGGTCATCAGCCATTGTCTTCACGGTGAAACTGGTTCTATTTCCTCAACTCTTAATACTCCTCAGTTTGTGTGTCGATGATTCTCACTGTCACCGTTTGAAGAATTTTCTGAAGACTTTCTCTGAAATTCCTCAACCCCAAATTCTTCACGCAAGTTAATCCTCACCTATTTTCTGCATGCCTGCATACTGTGCAAACTGTTTTCATATTCTTCATCCTGAAAAACTGATGTAGTGAAACTTTGCACTCCTGATCCTTTGCTGTTTCCGCTGTAAGTTATTCATCAGTGAGGAATTTCCTCAAAAGGAATTTCCTCAGAAGGAATTTCCTCAGTGATGAAATTTTAAAAATCTCCTATTCACCCCCTTCTAGTCGATATAACGCACTTTCAATTGGTATCAGAGCAAGGTACTCCCTTGTTCAGTTTGATTTTGGTTTAACCACCTGGAGTTTTAGTTATGCCGACTGCACGCATGATTAAGGTTACTACAACATGTCCTACTTTCGAAGGAAAGGACTTTCCCTTCTGGAAGACCAAGATGCAGATGCATCTACAAGCGATTGACAATGATCTCTGGTATATTGTGGACATGTCGTCCCCGTCATATCTGCTAGTATCTCTGCTGCTGATGTGAAGAAATTCAAGCAACTTGATTCTCAAGCGAAGAATATCATCTGTGGCCATCTGAGCAAAGGCCAGTATGGCAGCGTGAGTGCTTTGGGCTCAGCGAAACTTATCTGGCAAAGACTGTCCAAAGTTAATGAAGGAGTATCAACACAACTTGATTCTCGTGTTGATGTTCTTCACAATCTCTTCAATCGCTTCAAGAGGTTTGACAATGAAAGCTGCCAAGATACCTTTGATCGCCTCACTCACATATTAAATGAACTGCAAGCATTGGGAGCTCAAGACATTACTGATCACGAAGTTGTGAAGAAACTGCTAAGATCTTTGGATTCTTCATTTGATACTTCAGTTCTGATGATTCAAGAAAGACCAGACTACAAGATGATTGATCCAGCTGACATACTCGAAAGACTCAATACTCATGAATTCCAACAAAAAGAAAAGAGATATATATATATGGACCAAGCTATTCTAGACCACGTGCACTAAAGGCTAAAGCAATTTCCTCATCTAAAGAAGAAGACTCGAATTATAGCATTGGTGATCCTGAAGAGTTTGGAAAGGAGCTTGCAATGCTCGTGAGGAAATTCCAGAGGTTTACACGACGTGGCGAGTTCGGTAAATCTTCAAGAAGAGATATGAGGAAATCAGAATCTTCATCTGAGGACTACAAGAAAAGAACCTACCACAAATGCAAGAAATCAGGTCACTACATTGCTGATTTTCCTCATTTGGGAAAGGAATCAAAGAAGAAGAAATACAAGGATGACAGTTCTGATGACTCGAAGAAAAATAAGAAATCTTCAAAATCCTCATCTTCAAAGTCCTCATCGCACAAGAAGACTAGTTTCATAAAGGCTTGGGCACTTATTGGCAAGGAAATGGATTCCGAGGCAGAATCACAGGAATGTGATGAAGAGGAGGGTTGTGATGAAGACTCAGAATCCGGACAGGCTAGTCTTACTTGCAACCACATTCATCACCAAGTCAATCTTCAACCTTGAAGAAGATGATAACACCATCCACACTGATGACTATGCTGACGTCTTCGCTCCAACCTATTGCTTCATGGCAAAAGGTTCAAAGGTACCGAATGATGCTTCCTCCTCTGATTCAAGTGACTGTGAACCTGATGATTATAAAAAACCCAGTTACAGTAAACTTGCTATCATTGCCACTAAACAACAAACTGCCCTGGAAAAGCTTCAGAAACTGTAAGATAGAAGCGATGATCTGTTGAATGATGAAATGAATCTTACCCAAATCCTCACCGATGATTTGAAAAGTCTTCAGTCAAGATCATCATGTTACACTCCTCGCTGATCATGAGAAACTTTCCTATGAATTTCTTCAAACTAAGCTTGATCTAGAGAAGTTGAGGATTTCTCATGATGATCTTCGAATGGAAAATGATTTATTACTATCTCAACAGATCAGCGCTGCTCAAGCTGAATTCTTTCCTCCATTTCTTAAATGCATTGAACGTGAAATTGCTATTTCTTCACCAGAATCATCAAATGCTTCAATTGCTACAAATTCTTCAACTGCTCCTGTAGTGTCAAATTCCTCACTTGAGGAAAACACAAATGTCACTGATGAAAATGCAGGGCTAAAGGAATTGTATGTGACAGTCATATACAAAAGTCTCAAAGGACATCAAACCCTTTGTGATGTGCTCAAAAAGCAGATCTTGAACAGGAACTCGAGGAAAGAAGGAATTGCCTTTGAGAGAAAATTGAATGCTGATGGATCTTATTAGAAACCTGAGCAGTATCCCAAAACCTCATGGGTTGCTGCTACTGGGCCTCCTTTTGATCCATCCAATCTGACTGGCTTTTCATGTGAATTATCCTATTACTCAGATGAGTCATTTGACTCCAACTATAAACTGTTTAAAAATCAATCTGGTGAAGTATTTGCTCGATATGTTGGAACTAACTGCAGGAATGGCCCTCCCTTGAGGAAAATCTGGGTTCCCAAAAGTTGCCTTGAAAATCTTCAGGTGAATGTCTTCATGACACCACCGATGAAGAATTTGAACCCGAGATCAAATTCCTCAGGAGGACCAAAGTCTTCAAGAGGATCAAAATCCTCAACTGGTCAAAACTATGTTGGTACCCATGCGTATGCTTCTAACATGCAGGGAAACTACAAGGAATATGAATATGAGCGTTATTCTTCAAATCATTATGTTCATAAATCCTCAAACCAGTTCTATGCATATTCATATGAGTACTCTAACCCCCCTACTGTTAAGAGAAGTGCATTAGCTTCAATGCCCCCTTTCTCATATGGTGCTTGCAGGATGATGAATGCTTTACCACCCCTTCAGATGTGGGTGGTGAAGAAATCTAACTAATCACTTCTGCAGGTCAGGTCTCTAGATGAAAATCATCATCTGAAGAATTTGCTGGAGACCTGAGGAAAATGCTTGATAGGATGCAAGCTAATATTGATGAAATAGAAATATTTCACACGTCCTTATAATTCTGTTATGATGAAATTCCTATCTGATTAAATTGATATCATATTCTTCAAGTCTGAAGCATATGAGAGGGTAAGCTGTACTAATTCATCTGCAAGATGACAAACCATAGACTACTGCGTGGGTTCTTGATAGTGGCTGCACATATCACATACTGGTGATAAAAGCTTGCTGATGAACATGCCACTAACTCCATCACCTTTGAAGCAAATCACATATGCTGACAAAGGTAAAAGCAAGGTATTGGAACTTGGCAAAGTGGCTATTTCTAAGGATAGGCACATGGACAAAGTGATGCTTGTTGAATCCCTTGGTTTTAACCTTATGCCAGTCTCGATGCTTTGTGATCTTGATATGATTGTTATCTTTGGTAGATATAGATGTGTAGTCATCATGGAATCTGACAGATCCAAAGTATTTGGAGGTGTAAGAAGAGGGGATTTGTACATTGTTGATTTCTCTACAGGTCCTCAACCAGCCACTTGCTTACTAGCAAAAACCTCAGAAGGGTGGCTGTGGCATCGAAGACTCGGTCATGCAGGCATGAGGAATTTGCACACGCTCGCGAAGAAGAAGCATGTCATCGGCATCGAATCAGTCAAATTCCTCAAGGATCATCTCTGCGGTGCATGTGAATCTGGGAAAATGACTAGATCCAAGCATCCCTCGAAGACTATCATGACCACTACTCGTCCATTTGAATTGCTTCACATGGATCTATTTGGACCTACCCATTATGCCACACTAACAAATGTTGCATCTTTATATGGCTTCGTCATAGTTGATGATTATTCCAGATATACATGGGTGAATATCATCTTATATAAAACTGAAGTGCATGAAATCTTCAAACGATTCTCTTCAAGGGCCTTGACGAACTTCGGCATCAAGATCAAACATATCAGGAGTGATAATGGAACAGAGTTCAAAAACACTGGTCTTGATAATTATCTTGATGAACTTGGTATTACTCACAAATTATCTGCTCGTTATACTCCTCAACAGAATGGTGTCGTCGAAAGGAAGAACATGACTCTGGTTGAGATGGCACGAACCATGCTTGAAGAATATTAGACTCCTCGTCGCTTTTGGCCTGAAGCAATCAACACTGCATGCCATATCATCAACATGGTATATCTTCACAAATTCCTCAAGAAAACCTCATATGAACTCCTCACTGACAACAAACCCAATGTAAGTTATTTCAAAGTCTTCGGTGCAAAAGGTTGGATTAGAGATCCTCACCATCGCTCAAAATTTGCACCTAAGGCACATGAGGGTTTTATGCTCGGTTATGGAAAGGACTCGCACACCTACAGAGTCTTCAACAACTATCACAACAAGGTTGTTGAGACTATAGATGTGCGGTTCGATGAAACTAATGGCTCGCAAAGAGAGCAATTGCCTTCTGATCCAGATAAGCTGTCTCCTGAGGAAGCAATCAAGCTCAAAGCTAGTCAAGACATTGTTCCCACTGAGGAAATTGATGAAGAAATCATTCCCAGCACTGATGAAAATCAAGAAGATGCTCCTGAGGAAATTGCTCCAGAACCAATTCCTCAGCCCAGACGAAATCCTCAACCAGTTCATCCGAGGATTGCAAATGAAGTGGAACTTGACAAAATCCTCAATGACATCAACGCGCGAGGTCCTCTCACTCGCTCAAAAGTTTCACACTTAGTTAACTTTTGTGGGCATTTCTCCTTTGTGTCTATCACAGAACCTTCAAAAGTTGCTGAGGCTTTCCTGGAACCGGAGTGGATCCAAGCTATGCACGACAAACTTCTTCAATTCAAGCTGAATGACATATGGGAGCTCGTCAAACGACCAGATCCTCGCAAGCACAATATCATCGGAACCAAGTGGATTTTCCGAAACAAGCAAGATGAGGATGGTCAAGTGGTGAGGAATAAGGCACGACTTGTAGCCCAAGGCTACACACAGGTTGAAGGAATAGATTTTGATGAAACTTTTGCACCTGTTGCTAGACTTGAAGCTATTCGAATACTACTTGCTTATGCTAATCATCATAACATCATCTTATATCAAATGGATGTGAAAAGTGCATTCCTCAATGGTAAGCTTGAGGAAGAAGTATATGTTGCTCAGCCCCCAGGTTTTGAGGAACCAAAGAATCCAGACAAAGTCTTCAGACTCAAAAAGGCGCACTATGGTCTCAAGCAAGCCCCTCGGGCGTGGTATGATACATTGAAGGAATTCCTCATGAAGAAAGGCTTCAAACCTGGTTCACTCGATCCAACTCTTTTCACTAAATCCTATGATAATGAACTATTTGTGTGCCAGATATATCTCGATGACATCATATTTGGCTGTACTGACAAACGATACAGTGATGAATTTGCTTACATGATGAGTAAAGAATTTGAGATGTCTATGATGGGGGAGTTGAAATTCTTCTTAGGTCTTCAAATTCGTCAACAACGCAATGGAATCTTCATATCACAGGAGAAATACCTCAAGGATGTTCTGAGGAAATTCGACATGCATGGATGCAAAGGTGCCAAGACACCAATGCCTACCAACGGCCACCTCTGCACTAACGAAAATGGTAAAGAATTTGATCAGTAGGTATATCGCTCTATGATTGGGTCTTTATTATATTTATGTGCATCTAGGCCAGATATAATGCTTAGTGTTTTCATGTGTGCACGTTTTCAAGAAAAACCGAAGGAATCACACCATAAGGTTGTGAAGCATATTCTTCGATACTTAGCTCACACACCAACACTAGGATTATGGTACACCAAGGGCTCAAATATTCATCTTGTGGGATATTTTGATTCTGACTATGCTGGTGACCGTGTGGATCGCAAGTCAACCTCTGGCACATGTCATTCCTTGGAAGATCACTAGTCTGCTGGTACTCAAAGAAGCAGAACTGCGTATCACTCTCCACTGCCGAAGCTGAGTACATTGCTGCTGGTTCATGTTGTGCTCAATTGCTATGGATGAAGCAAACCCTCAAGGACTACGTCATCAACATGAAGAATGTGCCTCTCTACTACGACAATGAGAGTGCAATCAAGATTGCATACAACCCAGTACAACACTTGAATACCAAGCACATCCAGATTCGTCATCATTTTCTTCGGGACCATGTCCTCAAGGGCAATATCCTCATCGACCATGTGAAGACTGATGATCAACTGGCAGATATCTTCACTAAGCCCTTGGATTGGAAAAGGTTTTGCAAGTTGCGGTGTGAGCTAAATATCTTAGAATCTTCAAATGTTTTGTAAAAACATGCACACATCCTAACACTTATGCAAAATTGATGACTTAGATATGCAACACATGATGAATCGATTTTCTTCAACTAATGAAGAATATCACTCTGAGTGTGAAGAAATCAACGAAGAAATTGATTCTCAGGGCCCTACGACAATTGTACGCGGCGTTTGTAATCAACATTCTTATATGGTGGGTCACGCAACCGCCCAACGTGAAATTCCTCAAGTTGAATTTCTTCAAAGTTTCATTTCTTCAAAATTTGATTTTCTTCAAAACAGTTGTTCTTCAAAATCGTTTTTCTTCAAAACTAAAATTCATCATTGTGACGATTTATCACAAAATCCTCAAGTTATTCAAATCTTCAAAAACACTTGATGATTTTTGTTTATCTAGATAGACTGTGATTTCAAGTCCTTAACAGCATTCACTTATAGCTATTTCTTCAATTTGATATTTCATCTAAGTGAATGTGATCGGACCCTACTTTCCCTCTGTGCTACTCACACCCAGTCTATTCAATTCTTCATATGCGTTCTACTTGAAACTTTGTTCAAAATCCTCACTGCGTCCTTGTTAGCTGATGATTTTGTAACAAAATCCTCAAATCTTCAAAAATGGTTTTAATGCACAGTAACTGAACCCCACTTTCCTCGTTCGGATAACCACGATCTGCACTATCTCCACCGCTTCTCTCGTGAGCTACACGTGTCCTGCGGAGTTGTAGAGATAGGGGCTATTTGGTCCGATATTTTCGCGCCAACAATTACCGCCTGGCTATAAATATGTCCCCATCTCCCTCGGTAAAATCTTCTTCGTTCCATCGCCCTCCTGCCAGAGCAAAGCTCCAAACCCTAGCGCCACCGCCAGAAGTCTCGACGCCGGCGAAGAAAAGCTTCACTGCCTCGACTTTTCCGTCGCCGAAACCACGCCGGAGTCGGACCGACATCGTCCGCCGCCGCCGTAGCCGTCCTCTATTGCCGAGTTAGGGCGCATTGGACACGCACCGTGAGAGCATCTACTTCTACTCTTCTCTGTTCTTCGTGCGCGCCATCTAGGGTAAATAAAAACCCTATTTTACAGCAAGTTTGATCTACTATTTTACCTCTGAGATGTGAAATCTGTTTTTTCCTCAAGAATCCATCCGTTTCTTTTCCTCAAACACTGCCTATCACCAAACTATTGATGAACTTCACTAAGCATCTAAGATCTTCACGAGATTCCTCAGTTGTGCGAATTTTCGGATCTGTACAACTCTGGAACCCAAGAACAGTATGCTTAGACAAATTCCTCAACCACTGGTCAAATTCCTCAACTGTCAATTTTTTTCATTTCTTCAAATTTGAGAACGCATATGACTTGTCCAAATTCCTCGCAACTATACTTTGTTCACAGGTACACACATGTCAGTGATGAATCTCTCGGTTCTCATCAAATTAACTCATTTGCAGCGTTTCTTGAAGAAAATCTGCAAGTCTCATCAGAATCCTCAAGAGTTCAATCTCACCAGCAAAATCCTCAGCTGAAGAAAATGGAGGATGAAAGGAAGCAAAAGGGAGGCAAGAAACTTAGCAGAACACTACCGCAGATATCCCTGAGGATATATACCTGGATTACTGCACTCCTGATGAAAATGAAACTATGCCCAAGAGAAAGATTCGGCTTGAGAAGATAGAACGACGATGGGCTAAGGAGTGGAAGGAGTATAGATTCGTTACTCCCAAATACACGAAGAAATTTGCTCTGAAGCCTCCTGCCAAACGGGCTCCACTTGAGGATTATCAAACAACAGACCCTTCAAGCCTCAAAACAATTGATGACTATCCTGATGAAAAAGCAAAACACTTGTCAAAGCTAAAGAAGCAGGTAGAGGCTGTTGTGAGGAAGTTCAGTGAAGAATCTGCTGCTGCTTCAACTGCAGCTACTTCCTCTGCTCCTGAGACTTCTGGTACGGCAATTCCTCAACTGAAGTCTGTGCCACCAAAACCAAAGGCTTCAAAGCCTCAAGAGAAAAAAGCTCCAGCATCAACACCAAAACCCTCAGCACCAAAATCCTCAGCAACACCACAGGCTTCAAAGCCTAAACAGAAGCCGGTAGTGAAGCCACTGCCCGCTGTCTCCAGCTCCTCAATCCCATCTGCCACAAGCTCGGAGACAAAGTCTTCGCCAACTCCTCTGAAGACTAAGGTGAATGCTGGGAGAGGAACAAGACCAAGCCCAAGCAAAATCATCAAGGTCCCTTTTGCATCAGAAGGTAGTGATGAATTACATGATGACACTCTGTAGGCCATCATCAGAAACAAGCAAGAGAGGGTAGCTAAAGCTTCTGGCAGCTCCATTCCTCTGGCCATGGACCCAAAAGTCCTCCTCGACTACATCAACATCTGGTATGAGGACCCCAAAACTCGACTTGATGATTTGAAACTTCCCCCAGGCATCAGCCACATGGTGGCCACATTCATCAATGAGGCCAAGTGGAAGGAGCTGCAAGCCAAACAGGCCAAGGTTGCTAAGCTTAAAAAGGAGAAATTCCTCAGGCAGAATCTCCTCAACCTGACGCATGATGCACTTTTGTCAACACAGGCTGAGTTGAAGACTTTGACAGATAAGTACTCCAAGCTTTCTGACCGTCAAAGTCTCAAAAGCAATTTCATCAAACTTGCCACTGAAGCTGTTGACAACTACAACAAGAAGGCTGCCCCTCCAGTACCAACTCCCCAGCCTCTGATTGAAGAATCAGCTGATGAACCTGCTCATGCTGAGGAAAACCCTCAAGGAAGCCATGTGGATGAACAAGCGATTGAGGAAATCACAAATGAAAATCCAGCTGATGACTCTGCTACATCTGGTGAGACTGACTCTGCTCCAGCTGATGCTTCCAAGCCAGCTGATGACTCTGCTCCAGCTGGTTCCTCAAAGCGAGCTGATGAAAATGTCTTTGTTGAGAAAACACCTTCACCAAAAGCTTCAAAGGTGAAGGAAATGACTCCGTCTGCATCAGACGTGAAAAAGACAAGGGTTGCTGAAAAGGAAGCCAAGAAGAGAAAAGCTACATCAGCAAAAGAATACACTGAGGCCAAGTGCCTCAAAGCACTTGAAGAAAATGCTCCTCTGGATCCTGTGCCTCTTAACAATGCTCCTTCTTATCATGATCCCCTTCGCAAGCGAAGAACAGGAGCAAGGGCCAGATGAGAAAATGAAGGATGCTGAATCTGAGGAACATACTGACGAGGAAATTCGCATTGCCGACAGTCCTCAGCCTTCCATTCCTCATGAAGAAACTGCACAAGGATCATTTGCATCAGCTGATGAATCTGGCTCCATCACCAAGCAAGCTGAGGAAGAACAAAGTGAAAAGCCTCAGCCTGATGAAAGTCATAGTCCTGAGCAAAATCCTCAACCCAAGGATCAGGCTGACCCAACTCCTCCTCCTACTGAGAAAAACCCTCAAGCTGAGGCTCAGGATGAACCTATTCCTCCTCCAAAGCAAAAACCCCAACAGGATGCTCCAATTGACGACATTCCTCAGCCTGAAGCTCAACCAGACCACATTCCTTAGCTTGAAGCTCAACCAGAGCATGTTCCTCAGCCTGAAGCTCAAGCTGATGAAATTCCTCACCCTGAGGACCATGATGAGGAAAATACACAAGATCCAGACAATGCCTTTGTCGTCCTCAACCCAGAGACTGCAATAGTTTTCTCCCCTCAAGTCCAGCCGCAAAACCTTCAGCCAATGCAGCGTCATCCGTTCTCCAAGCGGCCCAAGTTTCAAAAGGAGTCCTTCTTTGAAGAACACATGTTCTTCATTATAGAAAATCCCTATGACAAGCCTCGCATCAGGCATCTGAAGTTTTGGACAAGGACACACCTCAACTACTATGCCTCTGTGTTGTGTGGAAGAAATAAGATTTTCCAACACAGGCATATTCCTCATGTTGAGCTTGAAGAAATACCATGCTTTGCTCTAGTCCTCAACGTCCTTTTTGAAGCTGGACTCCTCCAAATGTGCTCGGATATCTGTGATTGGAACAGTGAGCTTATTCTTCAATTTTATGCAATTCTTCACATCTCAGGAGATCCAACAGACATCAACACATGGGTTCTAGACTGGATGACGCAAACCACACACTTCAAGGCTCCTGCCATTGAACTATTGCGTGAACTACCAGTATCAATTCCCTCAGAGCAGGCCGTGAAGCTTTATGATGAACGTGAGCTGCCTAACAGGCTGATGGATGTCCTCGTGAAGCCTTTGGCTAAGGGGCAACCACCAAGAACAACCTTCCTGATCCATGAGCTCAAATATGAACCCAGGACAGTTTACAGAATCCTCTACAGCGTTCTTGCGCCAATCAAGGGCCATGATGATGAAGAAGATGTCATAGGCATCATGAAGAATATCCTCTTCAACATCATACATGGTATTCCCATCAACATTCATGATTTCTTCTTGAGGACTTTGGCCGAAAATGCAATGTCTCCCTTTGACCACAAGATATATGCTCCGTGGATCATGAGATTCATCCGAACAAGGTGACGCATCAATTATCACGCTGATTTCAACAACCATGTCGGTTATATGCCTCCTATAAGGGTCAACAAGAAGACTTTCGAGCCTGTTGAAGGAAAAGGCAAGTCCGTAACTGATGAAGGCAGTCGGCCCCTTGATGGCCAGTTCAGAGAGCCCGAAGCTTATTCTTCATGGGATGACACTGAGACCCATCCTCCAAGTCCTGTTGCTCCTCGGGTGATGAATACCAGAGAGCTTCTTCTCAGTCTTCACCAGAAGGTGGATCGGAATCACAAGTGGGTCAAACGCCAGTTCGGCGCCATTGTGAAAACCCTCAATGAAATGCAGAATGCTGTGAAGCTTAACCATCACTATCTTCATGAGGTTTTTGATCGCACCTGGGCCACACTGGCTCATTTGAAGACTCCAGCAAAACTTGAAGAATTGGAGTTTGTGCGGGACTTCGACTAGTCGTGGCCACCAAAGAAGAAATTCAGGCCAATTCTAGTTCCAGACCTTGAGGACAGTTCTTTTTCTTCATTCCGCACTGCCGAATCTGATGAAGAACAACAAGACACTGCCACCGGTCCAAGGAGGAAGACTTCTCCCAAGAATCCTCACACGTCTTCATCAACTGCCAAGGAGTGAAAGTCTTCACGGGCGTTAGTCCTCGGTTTGTCCCTTTTTTGTCACTTGATGACAAAGGGGGAGAAACTTGAGAGTTAGTCTTCACGCGGGATATTTTGGGGGCTTATGAACTATATTTAAGTTACAAACTCTTGGCTCTTCTGAAGTGTTTATGTAATGAGTTGTAACTTAAGCCCGATGGTACTCTGACGCTTTTGAACTTTTTTCTTCGCATGCTTATTCCTCAATATTTTAATGCACGCATGCTGGAATTCATCAGATACCATTTGTCATCATGCATCCTCAATTTTTTCATACTATATGTCGTATGTATGCATGATTTACAGGACTCAGGGGGAGATCTCCATGATATAAATCATCAATGTGCATTTGTTGTGAAAAGCAAAATCCTCAAGATATGCACATCTTCAGGGGGAGTCTCTCTGAATCTTGATTTCAAATTTCTCAAATGAGTATTTACACTTCATATTTTTTATCCCTGTTGAAGACTTAATCTAATTGTCATCAACCACCAAAAAGGGGGAGATTGTAAGTGCATCTAGTGCCCCTTAGTGATTTTGGTGGTTTGAAGACTTATAGGTTAAGTATCTAATGTGTTCTTGAGTGTACACATGATCTATAAGTCGCTGAGGAGTTTGAAATATTCGATGAATATCGACCCTGAAAAATGTATATCTTCGGTTGAAGAAATTGGTCTGAAGCTGAAGATTTGAATCGCGAAGAATTTGCGATGAAATTGATATTCCTCATGAAGATATTGAAATTAAGGAATTCAGTGTGTCCTGAAGAAAATCAATCTGAAGACTTTGAAGCATGAAGATTTATCCTTTCTGTTTTATTTTCTTCACACTTGAGTAATAGGAACACCCTACTGTTAAAGGGGGTCAAGGTAACACATTGGAATGAATTTCCTCATGATGCTCAACCCAAGCCTAACCCTACCAAAAGCCTCATGTGAGGAATATGAGAGAGATGAGGACTCTCACAGTTGAGGGTCCCGACCGTTTTCGATAGCCACGCCACATCATTGGTCTTATCCACACCAACAGTCATATTACTTAAGGGCATTAATGTCAAATCATGTTGGGATGCTCCCAGGCTATAGATAGCCGCCCCACAACCATAAGCTGGTTGGCTGCTCCGTTAGAAACTGACACTTGTCATAAGAGCAACCCAAATTCCTCAGAGTCTTCGAGAGTAATTCATCAGTGCGGAAATACCCCAAACACCAAACCACAAACCGAGAACCAAGTGATTGAGCATCACTGAAGAAGTTATTCCTGTGTGGGACTGAAGCCTTTTACCTTTGAGGACTGAGCATCCTCCAGACCGTTAGGCGTCATGGTCTAGAGCAATCCAGCAGTCAATTGTGGATCGCCGGGTGACCAAGTTTGTGAGGGTTTGGAAGTCTGCCCTGAAGACTTACCACGAGTGTTGGGCGAGGACTTTGTGTTCTTAGCCCAAGGAGAATACGGTAGGGACTGTGTGTCCCGGGATTGTGTGTCTTTTGGTTTCAATACCAAGCCGCTTCAAACCAGATGTACAACTGTCACAGCAGTTGGAACTGGGGCATCAACCATTGTCTTCACTGTGAAACGGGTTCTATTTCCTCAACTCTTTATATTCCTTAGTTTGTGTGTTGATGATTCTCACTATCACTGTTTGAAGAATTTGCTAAAGACTTTCTCTGAAATTCCTCAACCCAAATTCTTCACGCAAGTTAATCCTCATCTGTTTTCTACGTGCCTGCATACTGTGCAAACTGTTTTCATATTCTTCATCCTGAAAAACTGCTGTAGTGAAACTTTGCACTCCTGATCCTTTGCTCTTTCCGCTGTAAGTTAGTCATCAGTGAGGAATTTCCTCAAAAGGAATTTCCCCAGTGAAGAAATTCTAAAAATCTCCTATTCACCCCCTCTAGTCGATATAACGCACTTTCAACTACGATAGATCCCTTATACTTGTGGGTCATCAAGACTCTTTTCTGGCGCCATTGCCGGGGAGTGAAGCGCCTTTGGTAAGTGGAATTTGGTAAGGAAACATTTATATAGTGTGCTGAAATTTATTGTCACTTGTCACTATGGAAACCAATCCTTTGAGGGGCTTGTTCGGGGTATCTTCACCTCGAACGGAAGCACAAAGAGTTGCTCCTCAACCTGCTGCACCTACTGAAAATATTTGCTTTGAATTTCCTTCGGGTATGCTTGAGAAACTACTGGCTAATCCTTTTACAGGAGATGGAACATCACATCCAGACTTGCATCTAATCTATGTAGATGAAGTTGGTGGTTTATTTAAGCTCGCAAGTTTGCCCGAGGATGAGGTCAAGAAGAAGGTCTTTCCTTTATCTTTGAAGGATAAGGCGTTGACATGGTATTGGCTATGTGATGATACTAGATCATCGAACTACAATCGGTTGAAATTGGAATTTCATCAAACGTTTTATCCTATGCATTTAGTACATCATGATCGGAATTATATTTATAATTTTTGGCCTCGTGACAGAGAAAGCATCGCTCAAGCTTGGGGAGGCTTAAATCAATGTTATATTCATGCCCCAACCATGAGCTCTTGAGAGAAATTATCATTCAAAACTTCTATGCTCGGCTTTCTCATGATGATCGCACCATGCTTGGAACTTCTTGTACCGGTTCTTTTTTGAAGAGAGATATTGACTTCAAATGGAATTTATTGGAGATAATTAAATGCAAGTCTGAAGATTGGGAGCTTGAAGAAGGTAGGGAGTCAGGTATGGATTTCAAGTTTGATTGCGTTAAATCCTTTGTTGAAACAAATACTTTTTGTGATTTTAGTGCTAAGTATGGACTTGACTCTGAGATACTAGCTTCATCATGTGAATCATTTGCTGCTCATATTGATCTCCCCAAAGAGAAGTGGTTTAAACATCATCCTCCTTTAGAAGTCAATGTAGTTAAACCCAATCCAGTTGAATAGAAAGTCATTGCCTATAATGATCCTATTGTTCCCAGTGCTTACATTGAGAAACCACCTTTCCCTGTTAGGATAAAGGATCATTCTAAAGCTTCAACTGTGATACGCAGAGGCTACATTAGAACACCTACATCCCATGAGCAAATTAGAGTTGAACCTAGCATTGCTATTATCAAAGATCTCCCGTCTGATGATGTTGAGGGGCATAATATTCACTTCTGTGAAGATGCTGCTAGAATTGCTAAACCTCACGCTAGAGACAAACATAGGCCTGTTGTTGGCACGCCTGTTGTTTCCGTTAAGATAGGAGATCATTGTTATCATGGTTTATGTGACGTGGGTGCTAGTGTTAGTGCAATACCTCAATCCTTATATGATGAAATCAAAGACGAGATTGCACCTATTGAGATACAGCCTATTGATGTCACTATTCAGCTTGCTAATAGAGATACTATCTGCCCTCTGGGAATTGTTAGGGATGTTGAAGTCTAGTGTGGTAAAACGAAGTATCCTGCTGATTTCCTCGTTCTTGCTACCAGTCAAGATAGCTTTTGTCCCATCATATTTGGCAGATCTTTTCTCAATACCGTCAATGCTCATATTGATTGTGAGAAGCAAACTGTCACTTTTGGCTTTGAAGGTGTGTCACATGAGTTTAATTTCTCCAAGTTTGGTAGACAACCTCATGAAAAAGAGTTTCCTAGTAAGGATGAAACTATTGCCTTGGCTTCTATTGCCGTGCCTCCCACTAATCCCTTAGAGAAATACTTGCTTGAGCTTGAAAATGATATGCATATGGATGAAAGGATGAGATAGATAGAGTTGTCTTAGAATAATATCCTATCCTTAAGAATAATTTGCGTGTTGAACTGCTTGGGGATCCACGCCCACCAAAGGGTGATCCTGTGTTCGAGCTTAAACAGTTGCCTGATACTCTTAAGCATGCTTATCTTGATGGAAGAGAGATATATCCTGTTATTATTAGTGATAGCCTCTCAGATCATGAAGAAAAGAAGTTACTAAAAACTCTGAGGAAGCACCATGCTGCTATTGGACATACTCTTGATGATCTTAAGGGCATTAGTCCCACTCTATGTCAGCACAAGATTAGAACTGATCCTGATTCCAAACCAGTTGTTGATCATCAAAGGAGATTAAATCCTAAGATGAAAGAGGTAGTAAGAAAAGAAATACTAAAGCTCCTGGAAGCGGGTATTATCTATCCTGTTGCTCATAGTGATTGGGTGAGTCCGGTGCATTGCGTCCCTAAGAAGGGAGGCATTACCGTTGTCCCTAATGATAAGGATGAATTTATCCCACACAGGATTATTACTGGCTATAGGATGGTGATCAATTTTAGGAAATTGAATAAAGCCACTAGGAAAGATCATTACCCTTTCCCTTTTATCGACCAAATGCTAGAAAGACGCTCTAAACACACACACTTCTGATTTCTAGATGGTTATTCTGGTTTCTCCCAAATACCAGTTGCACAAGCTGATCAGGAGAAAACCACTTTCACCTGCCCTTTCGGTACCTTTGCTTATAGACGTATGCCATTTGGCTTATGTAATGCACCTGCCACCTTTCAAAGATGTATGATGGCTATATTCTCTGACTTCTGTGAAAAGATTGTTGAGGTTTTCATGGATGACTTCTCTGTTTACGGGTCTTCTTTTGATGATTGCCTCAGCAACCCTGATCGAGTCTTGCAGAGATGTAAAGACACCAATCTTGTCTTGAATTGGGAGAAGTGCCACTTTATGGTTAATGAAGGCATCGTCTTAGGACATAAAATTTCTGAAAGAGGTATTGAAGTCGATAAGGCTAAGGTTGATGCAATCGAGAAATTGCCATACCCCACAGATATCAAAGGTATAAGAAGTTTCCTTGGTCATGCTAGTTTCTATAGAAGGTCCATTAAAGACTTCCCTAAGATTTGTAGGCTCTTACCAATCTCTTGCAAAAGGATATTCCTTTTGTTTTTGACGATGATTGTGAGGAAGCCTTCGAAATACTTAAGAATGCTTTGATAACTGCACCTATTGTTCAACCACCTGATTGGAACTTACCTTTTGAAATCATGTGTGATGCTAGTGATTATGCTGTTGGTGCTGTCCTAGGGCAAAGAGTTGATAAGAAGGTGAATGTTATTCACTATGCTAGTAAAATCTAGACAGTGCCCAAAGAAACTATGCTACTACGGAAAAGGAATTTTTAGCAGTCGTGTTTGGATGTGAAAAGTTCAGGTCCTACATAGTTGATTCCAAAGTCACTATTCACACTATTCACACTGCTATTAAGTACCTCATGGAGAAGAAAGACGCTAAACCTAGACTTATCAGATGGGTGCTCTTGCTACAAGAGTTTGATTTGCACGTTGTCAACAGGAAGGGTGCTGATGACCCCGTAGCAGATAACTTGTCTAGGTTGGAGAACGTTCTTGATGACCCACAACCTATTGATGATAGCTTTCTTGATGAGGAATTGAATGCCATCAATACTTCACGAGTGCACCGTGGTATGCTGATTATGCAAACTATATCATTGCCAAATATATACCACCTAGTTTCACGTACCAATAAAAGAAGAAATTCTTCGTTGACTTGAGACATTACTTTTGGGATGATCCTCACCTTTATAAGGAAGGAGTAGATGGTGTTATTAGACGTTGTGTACCTGAACATGAACAGGGACATATCCTACAGAAGTGTCACTCCGAGGCCTACGGAGGTCACCATGCGGGAGATAGAACTGCACACAAGGTATTGCAATCAGGTTTCTATTGGCCCACTCTCTTCAAGGATGCCCGTAAGTTTGTCTTGTCTTGTGACGAATCTCAAAGAGTAGGTAATATCGGTAAACGTCAAGAAATGCCTATGAACTATTCACTTGTGATTAAACCCTTTTATGTTTGGGGCTTTGATTATATGGGACCTTTTCCAAAATTCAATGGGTATACTCATATCCTAGTTGTTGTTGATTACGTCACTAATTGGGTAGAAGCTATCCCTACTAGTAGTGTTGATCACAACACTTCTATCAGGATGCTTAAAGAAGTAATTTCCCCTAGATTTGGAGTCCCTAGATATCTAATGATCGACGGTGGTTCACATTTCATTCATGGTGCTTTCCGTAAGACGCTTGCTAAGTACAATGTCAACCATAGAATTGCGTCCCCTATCACCCTCAGTCCAGTGGTCAAGTAGAGCTAAGCAACAGAGAAATTAAACTAATTCTGCAAAAGACTGTCAGCAGGTCTAGAAAGAATTGGTCTAAGAAGCTCGATGATGCACTATGGGCTTATAGAAATGCCTATAAGATTCCCATGGGCATGTCTCTGTACAAAATGGTGTATGGTAAAGCATGTCATTTACCTCTTGACCTAGAGCATAAAGCTTATTGGGCAATCAAAGAGCTCAACTTTGATTTCAAACTTTCTGGTGAGAAGAGGTTATTTGACATTAGCTCGCTTGATGAATGGAGAGCTCAGGCATATGAAAATGCCAGGTTGTTCAAAGAAAAGGTTAAGAGGTTGCATGATAAGAGGATACAAAAGCGTGAGTTCAATGTAGGTGATTATGTCTTGCTATATAACTCTCGTTTAAGATTTTTTGCACGCACGCTTCTCTCTAAATGGGAAGGTCCCTATATAGTTGAGGAAGTATATCGTTCCGGTGCTATCAAGATCAACAAGACGGAAGGTAATTGTCCGAGACTTGTAAATGGGCAGAGAATCAAGAATTATATCTGAGGTACTACCATAAATGTTGAAAGCAATATCATCAATACCATAACTCCGGAAGAATTCCTAAGGGATATTTATCAGCCTGTTTCAGACTCCGAAAACGAACAGGCATGTGATTCGGTAAGAAAACAGACTCCAAAACTTTTCGAGTAGGAATTTTTCTCCGTTTTGGAATATTTGAAAAAATAGAAAATTGGAAGTAGTCCGGAAAGCGCGCGAGGATGCGACAAGCCTGCAAGGCGCGGGCCCACCCGCTGGCCGCGCCTGGGGGGCTTGTGGCCACCTCGTGTGCCTCCCGGACTCCGTTTTCGTGCGGAGTACTCCTTCTGGTCTCGAAAAAATCATTATATATTCTCCCGAAAGGTCTGACCCTCGTATCACGCAGATTTCCTCTGTTTTCGTTTTGAGCCTATTTCTGTTGCAGATCTAGATCGCTATGACGTCCCCAAAAGCTCTGAAGGACAAGATCTTCGAGAAGGTCATCAATCCCTACCTCATGGGAGTGCTGCAACACCCTCAATCTATCGATATGCGTGAGGGGATGTTGCACATCCGTGATGTTGAGGCGCCTAAGAAGAATGGAAGCATGGAGGCGAGGCTCGAAGCAATGGAACAACAAGTCTTCAAGTACCAAGGGATGGTGGAGCGTGGACTCAACGCCAACCACATGATGAGCACGGAGTTCACCAGCAAGCACAAGATCGATGCCAATGACATTGGGAAGCACCTCTCCAAGCTCTATGACAGGATTGATCACCTCCAAGCTCACATCTATGACCTGCAGAACCAAAACTGTGAGTATGAGTATAGATTTAAATCAATACGGTTGGCTGCAGATTTGAGGATTCCGGAGACTCGTTCATCTTTCCATGATAGAGCACATATGCCTTGGAAGACAGAGGATCAAACCCTTGTTGCAACAACTCCAGCACCATCACCTCCAAAGGAAGACAATTAAACATGGGTATGGGCAATCCCCTTGGCTTGTTCCAAGCTTGGGGGAGTTGCCCCGGTATCGTATCACCATCACATCTTTTGCCTTTACCTTTGTTTTAGTTTGTCCCTTTTCAGTTTTCTCTTTCTCTTGTAGATTAAAAGTCTTAGTGTTTTAGTCTTGAGTTTTGCTTTGTGTCACCTCGGATGTATTTGAGCTCGTGAGCCATATAATAAAGAGTGTCTTAGTTGAGGGCTTTGCCTCATGCCATGGTCAAAAGGTTGAGAAACAACAAAAGCATGAAAGATCATGTAATGATCTTATGGGAAGTGATGGCTTCACATATAAAAAGAATGTTGATTGAAACTTTTTGAGGGTAGACAAACGTAGACCTTGGTCATTGTTGCAATTAATAGGAAGTGATAAAGAAGGAGGGGTTCACATATAAATATATCATCTTTGACACCATCTATGAGTGTGAACACTCACTAAACTATTGCATGCTTAGAAGTAGATGTTAGACAAGGAAGACAACATAATGAATGGTGTTTGCTTTGCTCTGAACAATGTTATATGACTAGAGATCCCTTAACATGTGACAATTGCTTCCACCTCATATTAGCCAAAACTCCCGCACCAAGTAGATATACTACTTGTGCATCCATAAACCTTCAACCCAGTTTTGCCATGAGAGTCCACCATACCTACCTATGGATTGAATAAGATCCCTCAAGTAAGTTGTCATCGGTACAAGCAATAAAAATTTCTCCCTAATATGTATGATCTATTAGTGTGTGGAAAATAAGCTTTGTACGAACTTGTGATGAGGAAGACATAAAAGCGGCAGAGTGCATACAAAAGTTCTTTATCACAGGAGGCAATATAAAGTGTCGTTCCTCCACACTAAGAGGACACACATCCAAACCTCAAAAGCGCATGACAACCTCTGCGTCCCCCTGCGAAGGGCCTATCTTGTACCTTTACCTTTTTCCCTTGAAAGAGTCATGGTGATCTTCACCAATTCCTTGTTTCGCCTTTATCTTGGCTAGCGTCATATGCTAGGGAAAGATCTATATTCATATGTCAACTTGGAGGTAAGCATTCATGAATTATTATTGTTGACATTACCCTTGAGGTAAGCAGTTGGGAGGTGAAACTATAAGCCCCTATCTTTCTCTGTGTCCAGCTGAAACTTTGATCTCATGAGTACCACGTGAGTTGTAGCAACTGTAGAGAACGAAAGGATGATTGAGTATGTGGATTTGCTTTACAAGCTCTTATCTGACTCTTTCTGATGTTGTGATAAATTGCAATTTCTTCAATGACTACAGGCTATCGGTTGTTCCTTCTCGGTAAGGTTCTTGATCCATACTTTACTTTGTGAAGAAATTGTCACTTTAGCATGAGAGACTATATGTTGGTATTTTTGTTCTGATCAGGATCATGATGCCTGCATGTTCGTATCTTGTTTTGTAGACACCTCTCTCCCTAAACATGTGGACATATTTATTGAGCTAGGCTTTCGCTTGAGGACAAGCGAGGTCTAAGCTTGGGGGAGTTGATACGTCCATTTTGCATCATGCTTTCATGTTGAAATTTATTGCTTTTTGGGCTGTTATTTCACTTCACGGTACAATACTTATGCCTTTTCTCTCTTATTTTGCAAGGTTTACATGAAGAGGGAGAATGCTGGCAGCTGGAATTCTGGCCTGAAACAGGAGCAAGTTTGAGATGCCTATTCTGCGCAACTCCAAAAGCCGTGAAAATGAACGTGGTTTTTTTTGGGAATATATAAAAAATAGTGGGCCGAAGAAGTACCAAAGGAGTGCAACAAGGGGGCCACAAGCCTGGTAGGCGCGACCACCCCCCTGGCCGCGCCTAGGGGGCTTGTGGGCTCCCTGCTGGCCCACTGGCCCCCTCTTCTGCTAGATGAAGGGTTTCGTTCCGGAAAAAAAATCAGGAGGAGGCTTTTCGGAGGATTCGCCGCCGCCACAAGGCGGAAATTGAGCAGAACCAATCTAGAGCTCCGGCAGGACGATCCTGCGGGGGAAACTTCCCTCACGGAGGGGAAAATCGTCGCCATCGTCATCACCAACACTCCAATCATCGGAGGGGACTCATCACCATCAACATCTTCATCAGCACCATCTCATCTCCAAACCCTAGTTCATCACTTGTAACCAATCTCCGTCTCGCGACTCCGATTGGTACTTGTAAGGTTGCTAGTAGTGTTAATTACTCTTTGTAGTTCATGCTAGTTGGATTATTTGGTGGAAGAGTTTATGTTCAGATCCTTGATGCTACTCATTACCTCTCTGGTCATGAATATGATTATGCTTTGTGAGTAGTTACTTTTGTTCCTCAGGACATGGGATAAGTCATGCTATAAGTAGTCATGTGAATTTGGTATTCGTTCGATATTTTGATGTGTTGTATGTTGTTTTTCCTCTAGTGGTGTTATGTGAACCTCGACTACATAACACTTCACCATTATTTGTGCCTAGAGAAAAGAATTGGGAAGTAGTAAGTAGATGATGGGTTGCTAGAGTGACAAAATCTTAAACCCTAGTTTATCTATTGCTTCGTAAGGGGCTGATTTGGATCCACTAGTTTAATGCTATAATTAGAATTTGTCTTAATTCTTCTTTCTTAGTTGCGGATGCTTGTGAGAGGGGTTAATCATAAGTGGGATGGTTGTCCAAGTAAGGGCAGTACCCAAGCGCTGGTCCACCCACATATCAAACTATCAAAGTAACGAACACGAATCATATGAACTTGATGAAAACTAGGATGACAGAAATTCCCGTTTGTCCTCGGGAGAGTTTATCCTCCTATAAGAGTTTGTCCAGGCTTGTCCCTTGCTACAAAAGGGATTCGGCCACTTTGCTGCACCGTTGCTACTTTTGTTACTTGCTACTTGCTACGAATCATCTCACCACACAACCACTTGTTACCGATAATTTCAATGATTGCAGATATTACCTTGCTGAAACCCACTTGTCAAATCCTTCTGCTTCTCGTTGGGTTCGACACTCTTACTTATCGAAAGGACTACGATAGACCCCCTATACTTGTGGGTCATCAGGTAACACTGTAGGTAATCTATCACCACAGCTACTACAACAAGGAGAAAAACTCAGATAAATAAAAGGTGGGGCGCTGGGGATCAGATCCACGACCTCGTGGTCGTCTGCGCAAGTGCTCTACCACTACGCTATGAAGGAGATCTCGAAAGAGATGGGGGATCCACAGCTCTTAACTATACTAATGGGGCACGATTCTTCTACCTCTAGAAACGGAGGAGAGGTTGCCGCGGGCGAGCGGAATGATAATGACGGCGACCAAGAGTTGCCGGCGGGGGTGCGGATTCCCTAGGGGGTTCCATTCCTGGAGGCGCGGGGTCATACAGCACGCGGAGGGCATGAGCTCGAGCAGAGGGCATCCCAGCATATGCCACCATTCAAACATGCAAGCGAGCAGGTAGCTGCGCGTGAGGGACTACATGTGCACTCGCCGGTTCACTTTATAGCTACTGCAGCTACTCCTACGGCAACAGACAACAGCACCAGAAATTGACACGTTGACGGAGACTGGGCTTGCGTTGGTTTTTTTCCTTGAAGAGGAAAGGGTGATGCAACACAGGAGCAGTTAGTATTTCCCTCAGTATGAGAACCAAGGTATCGATCCAAAAGGAGGGTATCGCCAAGTCCAGAGTACCTGCGCAAGCATAAACAAGCTTGCACCCAACGCTTCAAAGGGGTTGTCAATCCCTTCAAGATTGTTTGCAAACTGAGATCTGAAGGTAGAAAGTGCAACGGAGTAAAAAGTGTACGGCTGAAAATATGGTGTGGAGTAGACCCGGGGGCCATAGTGTTCACTAGAGGCTTCTCTCAAAATAGCAAATATCACGGTGGGTGAACAAATTACTGTCGAGCAATTGATAGAACCGGGCAAAGTCATGACGATATCTAAGGCAATGATCATACATATAGGCATGACGTCCGAGACAAGTAGACCAATACTTTCTGCATCTACTACTATTACTCCACACATCGACCGCTATCCAGCATGCATCTAGTGTATTGACTTCATGACGAACAGAGTAACGCCTTAAGCAAGATGACATGATGTAGAGGGATAATCTCAAACCAATGATGAAAACGCCATCTTCTTACCCTTGATGGCAACAGCATGATGCGTGCCTCGCTACCCCTTTTGTCACTGGGTGAGGTCACTTCATGTTATGAACCCAAAACCAAGCACTTCTCCCATTGCAAGAATCATAGATCTAGTTGGCCTGACAAAACCCACAACTCAAAGAGAATTACAGGGATATGAAATCATGCATAAGAGAGATCAGAAGAAACTCAAATAAGATTCATAGATAATCTGATCATAAATCCAAAATTCATCGGATCTCGACAAACACACCGCAGAAGAAGATTACATCGGATAGATCTCCATGAAGATCATGGAGTACTTTGTATTGAAGATCCAAGAGAGAGAATAAGCCATCTAGTTACTAGCTATGGACCCGTACGTCTATGGTGAACTACTCACGCATCATCGGAGAGGTCATGGTGTTGATGAAGAAGCCCTCGTTATCCGAATCCGCCCTCCGGCAGGGCACCAAAACGTGCCCCAGATGTGATCTTGCGGAGATATAAGCTTGCGGCGGCGGAAAAGTACTTTCGATGATCTCCTGATTTTTTTGGGATTTTTAGGGAATATATAGGCGCAACCCCTAGGGCAGAGGGCGTCCAGGGGGCCCACAAGCCTCTAGGTCGCGGGCTCCCCCCTGACCGCGGGGTGAGGGCTTGTGGGGCCCCTGGGCCCCCAGCCTTGGCTCTCAAGTCTCCTGATCTTCTTCCGTTACGTAAAATTTCTTTTCGGGGATTTTATTCCGTTTGGACTGCGTTTCAAAATCTCCTCTAAAAGGGGTCAAGAACATGGAAAAAACAGGAACTGGCACTTGGCACTGAGTTAATAAGTTATTCCCAAAAAATATATAAAAGGCATGCAAAACATCCAAAGTTTGACAAGATAATAGCATGAAACCATAAAAAGTTATAGATATGTTGGAGACGTATCAGCTACCACTACTCCGCTGCTACTACCACACGATGGGGCTACTGCTAGTGCGACTATGCGCTACTTCTACTATGCGACGGCACTGCTTCTACTGGCACTACGTGCTGCTGCTATGCGACGATAATGAGAGAATTAAAAGGACGGGGATGCAGGCTACGACGACGCGGGACGACTACGGAGAGAGAGGGGAAGCGGAGGAGAGCGGGGGGTTGCGGCTCACCCAGGGTCGAAGGAGAAAGGTCCCAATGCAGAGGAGAGAAACGACGATGACAACATCGAGGTTCTCTGCAGAAGAGTCGCCAGAGGTGGCCTAAGCCCCGGTCGTCGTGGACGTCGAGAAAGTAGACCCTAGCATTCGATCTTCATGGTAATGGTTCGGCCTTGGTGTTCGCGTCCTCCAGGTGCTGTTGGGGAAAAGGGGGGGGGCGCTGGCTATGCTGGTGTCGACCTCGAGTAGAAAGTAGTCACGACGACGGTGGAGGCGCGAGGGGCTGCACTAATGGCGCGAGGGGAGGAGGAGGAAAATCGGCCGCGCAGGAACCCTAGGGCGTAGGCATGTCTAAATAGGCCGGAGGGGGAGGGGCTCTGGTGGTCGTCTGATGGAGGATGAGATCGATGTGGTGGCTGCCCATGGAGTCGTACAAAGGTGACATCGAGAGGTAGAAGAGAGGAACACGTTGGTGGGCTCTAGGCCGCAACTAACTGCACTGGGCTGCACTCTCTCTCTCCCCGGTAAAAGGTTGTGGAGGAAAAGATAACATGCATCTTTGAAATACTACAGGGGCCAAAGGAAAAGGGTTTTTAGAAAAAATAAATTTATCTTTGGGCTTCTAAAATGTTGCCACCTATTTATAAAAACAAGTGGGGCATTTTAGAAGTACAAAAAATAAATTATTTTATTTGAATCTGGGCTGTATTTTTAAATAAAAACAAAAGGAAAATAAATTCAAAGAAGAGAGTGTTGCACCCCACAAATAATTAGATATTTAAAAGATGAGGAACGTTTTTATTGGGGCCAAAACAGAAATTTTAAATCTGCCAAAAAATCAAAAGGAGGCGAGGGTTTAAGGTGCTATGGTGCAACAAGGGGTTTTGAGATGAACCTTGTTGCTTCCACATCACATAACCATCACATGCGATCTCACACATTGCACTGCACTCAAACACCAAGGTGCGAGACAAGCAACCAAGACAAAATATAAAAGATGTTATGCATGATGCGATGATGCGCATGAAATGAAGACTCCATCAACTCAAACCACTTGATCATCATAACAATGTTGCCATACAGGGGAAGAAATTACAAGAGGGGGAAGGGAATGCATTGGGAATGTCAAAGTTGTATCTTTTGTGCTAGCCTCTCTAAGGCATCTCCTTGTTTTATATGTGTACTTAATTAGATATTTATTGCTTCTGCTGACTCGTGTGTTTCTCGAGCTTCTTTATTCGAGCCCTCGAGGCCACTAGCTTGTAATATGAAGCTTGTATGTTTTTATTTGTGTCTAGAGTTGTGTTGTGGTATATTCCCATGAGTCTTTAAACTTGGTCGTACGCATTTGCGTGTATGATTAGCGTATGATCAAATCGAGGGCGTCACAAGTTGGTATCACAGCTGACTGCGTGTAGGTAGCCTCCCTTTCCAACTCCTTGGCCGAAGTTGAGTCTTGTACTTGAAGAACTTTTACTAACATTGTTGTGTGGCTTACGGGCCCACATCTCAATCGGGTGGTATTAGGATCTTCTACTCCTATTCTATACTCTGGGTTCTGATCTCTCTTCTCTTTCGGGTTGAACATTTTACTAACTCTAACTCTAGGTTCTCATAAATACTTCCTCCCGGAGAGCCCCGCATTCCAGATGATGGCTTGATTCGTGAGAAGACTCCGAAGATACTCTCTGTTGTTCTTCCGAGAACTTGTGCTCATCGCTTTTGCAATTTCCCTTCCTCCGCCAACCCCTATGCATGAATAAATACAAATGTCGTTCATACCTTCTTTTCCAGTTGCTCTTGTTTTTACAAGATGCAATGAATTATCTTACCGGCGATTCAATCATCCTCAGTTGTCACGGGTTTCGCAAGTCACTCGAATTACTATCTGATCTTTCAAAATCCTCAATAGCCTATTGCTCTTGACCTTTCTCACCTTCTTGCATTATGGTTAATTCCATATGTGCAGCATCATTCATTAAAATCATTTGTGATGGTCACTTGATCTTATTGATTCAACATGTGTGTGAATGCACGCAATCATGTGTTGATACTCATAAATTAGCTTTCTGGCTAAGACATCCTTCTAGACAGGACCTGGTTCTGAGCAAATCAACCTTGATTGATTGTCCATCTAATTCTAATCAACTTATTCATCCTTGATCGGGGCATCTGATTGTGATACACCGACCTGGAAATCATATTTCCTTTGGTAATTAAGTATCGACATTTTTGAGATGTTCTATAATCCGATGCCTTGCATTCTATCTTCCTCTGATTGAGTACCAATACACACATCAGGTCCTTTGTGGACTCACGGATCCATTGTTGGGTTATTATCCGACGACATACTTTACATTCAAAAATTCTTGTGATATGCTTCCCTTGATACATGATGCCATTGGTAAATTGTGTCTTCTCCCTCCGATAGGTTGTATCCTATGCTTTTGTCAGCCATGTTCTTCAAGCATGTGTTAATTACTCTTGAAGTTGTGAGATATGTTCATAAGATGCCCCGATGGGTTAAACCTATGCCTTCCTAATCCGTGTGATCCCAAGAGTTTTCACGAGTCTTACGCTTCTCGTGTTTTTCCGGATATTCTTTCAAAGCTACTACTTCATCAAAGGCGAGGAGTAAATGGGATGTGATGCATTGAGGAAGCGGGAGTCGACCTTGACCTTGTGTTCATGCCCATGGAAAGGATGTTGATCCTATCGTATTAACTTCTCGTATCAATAATCATTTGTTGTATGATTTGATCTTGCATCTTTGATTTGGTACTTTGCAACCATGGTTCCGGCCATGATTGTTCTTCTTTGACCCCACATGTAGGAAACTTAAAGCACTTGTCTTCTTCACATCAATACATCGACCCAAGTTTTAATGTTGATCTACCTCTGAGTATTATCCCTGGTAGCTCGAGAATATCACAGAGCTATATAACTTCTTGTGAGTTCCTCATCAACTATGATATTTTTGTTGATTCCGATTTCCTTGTGTTTTGAGTTGTTGGAAACTCAAGTACACTGATAACTGAATCAAGTATGCACTGTGATTCAACAACTCTTACTAATCTTGTTTACTTATGAGTTTGTACCCGATCATGTTTTTCCAAGATGTTAGGCTACATCATCATCGTCATGCTAGAGCTTGACCATGATATCTCTGTCCCTCATCCTCGGAGCACATTTCCAGCAGTGCAATACTCTTACATCGAGATTTCAACATTATGTTGGTTGTCCTGAAAGACATTTTTGATTCGAAGCTAGCAGCCTTATCTGTGATTCCGACAACCTTTCGCTTCACTATTCCTTTGCTTGATGTCATCGCTTAACAATTACATATTCATGAAGCTTCTCGACCAATGTGTCGTGATCATCGTCAGCGTTCTGAGCTCTTCAAAGATATTAGTAAAATTCATGATGAGAAGTACCATCCTCACTCCTCGATCATTTGTGATATCATCGGCAACCCTATTGCCTTCCCTCCAACACAAACTTGATCTTGTTTTGTGTTGTCTCTTGAGTTCCTTGCTATCCAGCTTTTGTTGTCTTCTACCTTGGAGTATTACCTTATTTTATGTCAAGAATGTTATGAGAATTGTTGCACCTCCTAAGAATTCCTAATATATTGATACTTCTCGCCATCACCATTCATTTCCTTGTCCCCGTGTGGTATCTATCCGGAATACCGACCAGTGAACTCTGATGTGTGATTCCAATACTTCTGGCAACCCTATTGCCTTGAGGTTAACAACTGATTGATTCATTCTTAGTGTGTTGATTGCTGACTCATCATTTTAGCATTGGTCGTGCTACTCAGTCCGTAATTCCGAGTGCAGCCTCCGATCAATGTTTAATTGTTGATGTCTTCCTTGAGCATACGTCATTATATCATTTGATCTCACAATTGCTATCTCCTTGTTCTTATAATTTTGGACATTCATCCCTATCAAAATCTTCAGGGATCGTTGCTGAGACCATGGCCACAACCTCAACTTATCCATGTTTCATGATGAAGCTCTTACAAGCATTATCCTTATGTGTAGCTCATGAAGAATATGTTTGACAGAAGAACATTTTCCCAAAGTTCACATGCATTCTTTCCGCCGTGAATGTGAGAAAGTTTTGTTTTGCTTCCTCTGGGATCATTCCAATTCATTCATGCATGTGCAAAGTATTCTATGGTTTTATTGATTTCCTACCTTCACTCCATATGTATTTCCTAGCACGCCAAGCCACTGATTGTTTTGATCTAGGGAAATAAGTTCTTCGTAAGAGCTAATACAGATTTACACATGGAACTTTGATATCCTTGATGATGGTTCCCAAATCAGAAATCGGTTGCATCTCTCAGTAAGAATCTCATGTGGGCACAAATGTCTTGACGTTGTGTTCATGTGTATTAAAATCCAACTCACAATTTAAGATTTGCTTCCGTAGTTCATATCCTGAGAATCTTGAATCATCATCTCGTCAAATTTTGTTGCCTCTTTCTTCTCATGCATCCTGAACATGAGGTATCCTGACACCAATCAGACCTGAATCTCGGGAAGATATGATGGTTGGAACATTTCCCAATAATTATAACTTTGGTCTTTATGTAACCTGGTACGGTCATGTCTTATCTAGCACACATGACCGGAGGACCTATTGTTATATTATCTTCCCTATGTAAGGTTAATCATTCCCCCTTAACAAAATGGTATGACTTATTCTGTAAGTTTTTCCTGATGGATCCTTTGTGTACCCAAAGTACAATGTTTATCTGATGACCATGTCGATGCTACCTCGAAGCAGGAATGTGGTACTTCAAATGTCAACAGGAACATTGGAAGCGCAGTGCTAAATTGTTCTAGATCAATTCTCTAAACCGTATGGTATGGGTAAACATCATGATTCTACTTGCCCTTTTATCAAAATTGTTATGTACTTGATGACATATCATGTATGCCATACCTTATTTTCCTCGGGAATTGCATACTCTAATAATTGTTTGTGAACACATTTTCCTTTTGATTGGTCTGTTTAACCTTTCTTGTAATCTAACTTATCCTAGAAGTGATAGTTCCCTTCTTAGGTAAAAACTTCGATGTACAGCTCTGCACTAAGACCCTGTTATTATTGTGGATAACATCCTGGTAGCCGTCGGTGGATGAGAACTTTGCCTATTGGTCCACCTTGTTTCAACAAGCAAGAAATTGATTCTATTCGTCCCCCTCCCTTGGTAACAACGTTGTTGCCAACATAACTGATAGGCTATCCTCTGACATGTCTTGCTACCAAGATCGTGTAAGATGTCACCGATCTGCGTACTCTCAACCCACATGGTAGGCCCATAACCCAAAGTTCTACAGGATTGAAACATGACTCTACTGGACCTAACTTCGTGTGAAATTTCGAGTCACCGTCCAATGGGACGATCTATTCTTGTATCAGACGCAATATTTGTTTTCATTGCTCTAATTCCCCTTTTGTTGGGGATATTATCTGTTGTGTGATCCGCCCTAGTTGGGCCGGGTCACCAAGCGGGTTACTCATCCTTTGGCGATTCAAGCTTTGGCCCAAAAAGCCCAGGAGCTGGATGGCGGTTCAAGATCCTCGTTGAGAATCAATCATCGGGAAGTTCTCCAGTCTTGGAAAGCACGACGACTTAGAGATAGAAAAACACATGACTTGCGTGATGGCAAGGACTCTTGTAAACCCTAAGGGCTCAACCTGTATATAAAGGCGAGTCCTAGGGAAGGAGAGGGCAGGTTAGAAATCATCGAGAGCTAGGTCAGGCGAGTTACGCCCTCCTTGTAATCGAAACATCATCAATACAACACAAAGCAGGACGTAGGCTTTTACCTCCTCACGAGGGGCTGAACCTGGGTAAATCTGAGTCCCGCTCCCGTTCAACCCCTTTGAGTCGCCACCAAGGTGCGATGGGTCCAACACTAAGTCCTTTCACGAGGACATCTGTCGTGACAAAACCACGACAGTTGGCGCCCACCATGGGGCCTACGCACGGTGGAGTTGAGTTCTCAAAGGGAGCCCTACCAGGGTCAGGGAGCTACGCGGCTGGGCTCATGACCCGGAGCCGCGGCGGAAAGTACTACATCAACAACTTGTTGTGGGGGCCCGAGGCCGATTCAATCGAATCCGACTACAAAGTCCCCTTCGGCAAGATCAACATCTTCGTCGGCATGGTTGGATCACCCGCGCCTGAGCCGGACATCTCCACCGACACCGTCGACCCGGCCAGGTATGTCCGTCCTGTCGCGATGCCAAATCTGACACGCCCGGTCTTCGTTGGCTTCACGCAGGGATCTGATGAACCAGAGTGATCAGCGACTCAGGAGACTACGCCGGTCAACACTGATGACGACTCATCCATGGGCGACACAGATTCAATTCAGTCTCTACACGAGGGCCGCCTCGGAGATCTATCGCTGGCGATGGATCCCAAAGTCCTCGACCGGACCCACCGTCAGATCGACGTGTATATGGCGGGGGCAACACAGTCCCAGCAAAATCCCGCAGGCAACAACGAGGCTGGAGAACCATCCAAGGGCCCAACCACAGTCCTGGTGGACCTGACGGCGGAGATAGCAAGGATCATGGCGACCCCAGTAACGGCAGAAAACCAAGGAACAATAAACGCCGAGTTGGAAAAGCTGCGAGACGAGTTGGCAAAGGCCCAGCGAGACGCAGAGGCAGAGGCCACCAGAATCGTGACTCGGCAAGCTCAGATGACCGCCGAGACGGCCTGCTTGAACATCGAGAACTGGCGATTTGAAAGGCATCAGCGCGCGTCCGACGCTGTCCATCAGAGGAGGCACCAGGGGCGTTTACCCCCTGATCTTAACCCTACCCGCCTTTTCAACACTCCGCGCACCCCCGAGGCCGGAACCGTTCTGGGAGGAGGGCCGGCTCAGCCACCAAACCCGCCGCTTCAGCCACCAGATAATCACGTTCCCCGTTTCCAAACGCCTCAGGGCCACTTTTCCAACCCCGTGGACAACGTGCTTGCCGCAATTCGCCACCTAGAATCCCTTCCGATTTATGGCAACACTCCGACAGAGATAGATGCAAGGAACGCCATTGAGATGTTGAAAACGGCGGTGGTTCAGAACGCGCAATTCTCACACAGCCTTGATCGGCTGCACTCCACCCCCTAGGCAAGTCGCACCAGAAGCCGGTCTGAGGACCAACCCGCCATAACCAGCGGACCACGACACCTACCTCAGGGTAACACGCCTGACCATCGGGACCCGCCTCGCCAGGATCACCAGGACATCCAAATCCGCCCAACGCCACTTAGCGGAGGCGGTAGGCAAGTAGGGGTGCCATGTTTGGCCCCTGCCCTAAGCAACGAGCGGAAGCTGAAGGACTTTAAAGGACCGAGGAAGGTGCCCAATTACACACCGGACCTTGAGCCGGCATCATGGGTAGAGAGTTACGAACTCGCAATGGACATGCTCGACGTAAGTGAAGTAGTCTGTGCCAGATACTTCACAATGATGCTCGAAGGGACGGCGCACACTTGGTTGAAAAACCTGCCACCCAATTCCATCCAGACTTGGGCTAAACTGAAGGAATGATTCATCAAAAACTTCTGGGGAACTTGCAAACGCCCGATGACGATCGTCGACTTACAGCACTGCGTTCAACGCCCCGATGAGTCGGCCCACCATTGGACACGGCGGGTTGCGGAAATCATCCACTCATCAGATGGCATCACGGTGGCTCAAGCCGTGCTAATTCTGGAGCAAAACTGCCACTATGAGCCCTTGGTACACAAGCTAGGGCGACTCAAGCGCAAGGTCAAGGATATGGGCGAATTGATGGACACCCTCACTCGGTACGCCGAAGCAGACGATACCAAAGATCCAGGAGAGGGCGGCAGCAAGGCCAACTTGCAGAGGAAAGGAGAGTCATCCAAGAATCACTCTCGGTTTCAGGGACGCGCCCACCATAATCATGGTGGAAACGACAAGAGAAGGCAGCAGGAAGGATCCACGGACTTCGTCGCCAACACCAATGCTAACAACGGTAATCAGCGACAGAAGAAGAGGGGTTACAGCGGCAAGAAGCTGCGCAACTACAAAGAGATTCTTAAGGACCCCTGCCCACACCACGCCATGGCAGACGGGCTGGCGACTCACTCTTGGGAAGACTTTTACGTAATGCATGAATTTCGGGAGGAGGCAATCAAGTAGGGCCAAACCGGTGACCAGGGCCAACGGCAGGAACAACTCGGTGCGCCTAATCAACGTCACAACCCGTTCGGTGGATTTCCCGAACTAGGGACCCAGGGCGGCCCACAACCAAGCAGTGGCCAGTACCCTGTGCATAACAAGCAGCGGTATAACCCGCCCAGAGTGTTTCAATAGCGACCCCCGCAGGGGGCTCCGCAGGGGCAATATGATAATGGCGGATTCCGCAGCAATCCCAAACAGTTAAGAAGCGGACAATACCACGTTTTTACCACCTGCGCCCATAAGCGAGACAAGAAGGTGAAGCACCGGACGTATAGCGTGTCCGAGCCGGGACTCCCCAGGTATCTCCACTGGTCTGAGTAGACTATCTCGTGGAGCAGGGAGGATCACCCGCCCAGGATCGACAATCCCGGCGACTTGGCATTGGTCGTGCCCCCCCAAGTCGGGGGATATACCCTTTCAAAGGTTCTTATGGATGGTGGCAGCAGCATCAACATATTATATTTCGACACCTTTCGAAGGATGAACCTCTCAGAGAAATACCTAATGTCGTCTACCACGGTATTCCATGGTATCGTCCCAGGTAAGTCGGCATATCCAATTGGGCGGGTCAAACTTAATGTGGCTTTTGGTACAACATCCAATCACACGAGCGAGCAGCTTATATTCGAGGTGGTCAAGCTAAAGAGCCCTTATCATGCGTTTTTCGGGCGGCCGGCTTATGCTCGGTTCATGGCTTGCCCCTATTATGTCTACCAT
Organism: Hordeum vulgare subsp. vulgare; assembly: GCF_904849725.1. Taxonomy (NCBI): domain Eukaryota; kingdom Viridiplantae; phylum Streptophyta; class Magnoliopsida; order Poales; family Poaceae; genus Hordeum; species Hordeum vulgare. Next base: position 125,816,954 of record NC_058518.1, on the reverse strand, counting down.
AAACTCAAGATGCGTGGCCCTAAGGGACCCATCACGGTTTATGGTGACAGAAGGATAGCAAAGGAATGCGAAGAAGGGGATGCGGCTTCTGCAGAAATCGCCTGTGCTGCAGAAGAGCTCAAGTATCACCAAGCCAACGTTGACCCGGCAAACATGTCACCTCTCGAGAAGCCAACAACTGATGCTGAACCACCCCTCAAATTTAAGCCGACCTATGACACTAAGATGGTGGACTTCACTCCTAGCGATTCATCCCAGTAGTTCACCATCGGGGAGGGTCTGGATCCCAAATAGGAAAGCGCGCTCATCAAATTCATCCCTGAGAATCGGGACATCTTCGCATGGAAACCTTCTGACATGCCTGGTGCACCGAGAGAATTCGCTGAGCACCATCTTAATGTTGACCCTAAAGCAAAGCCGATTCAGCAATATCTTCGCAGGTTCAATGAGGAGCGACGCACGGCGATCGGAGAGGAAGTCGCCCGTCTTTTGGCCGCCGGATTCATCGTGGAGGTTTTCCACCCCAAGTGGTTGGCTAACCCGGTCCTGGTGCTAAAAAAGAACAACACTTTCCGCATGTGCATCGACTACACCGACCTCAACAGAGCTTGCCCAAAGGATCCTTTCGCCCTTCCCCGCATTGATCAAATCATTGAATCGGTGGCGGGCTGCGAGCGTTTGTGTTTCTTGGACGCCTACTCCGGATATCACCAAATCAAGATAGTTGTGGAAGATCAGGAGAAGACAGTTTCATAACCCCGTTTGGGGCCTTTTGCTATGTATCTATGCCGTTCGGGATCAAGAGCACCGGGGGACTTACCAGCGTTGTATCCAGAACTGTCTCCGCGGCCAAATCGGACGCAACGTTCACGCTTACGTCGATGACATTGTAGTTAAAACTCTCAAGAAGGAGACGCTCTTGGAGGATCTCAAGGAAACTTTTGACAATCTGCGGGTGTATCAGATCAAGCTTAATCCCACCAAATGTGTCTTTGGCGTTCCCGCAGGAAAGCTGTTGGGTTTCTTGGTGTCTGAACGCGGCATTGAAGCCAACCCGGACAAGATCGAGGCAATCACTTCACTCGGGAAACCATCAAATCTTAATAAGTTCAACGCATGGCGGGTCGTATCGCGGCCTTGAGTCGCTTCATAAGCCGCCTGGGGGAGAAATCTATTCCCCTCTATCAGTTGCTCAAAAAAGCCGATCGTTTTGTTTGGACTGATGAAGCCAACGAAGCCTTTGAAGCTCTGAAGCAGCAGCTGGTCAACCCGCTGGTTCTGGCCGCCCCGACTGAAAAGGAGCCTATGCTTTTATACATCATGGTGAATTCCAAAGCGGTGAGCGTGGCTGTGGCTGTCGAACGGAAGGAAGAAGGAAAGCAATATCCGGTGCTGCATCCGGTGTATTTTATCAGCGAGGTGCTAACCCTCTCCAAACAAGGTTACCCGCACTAGCAGAAGGTGGTTTATGGGGTCTTTATGGCGAGTCGGAAGCTCAAACACTATTTCTAAGAACATCCTATCACGGTGGTTAGCTCCGCCCCTCTTGGGGACATCATCCAGAACCAAGAAGCAACGGGGCAAATCGCCAAATGGGCGATTGAGCTTGGGCCGCACCACGTGCGGTATACACCTCGCACGGCCATCAAGTCCAAGGCATTGGTCGACTTCATCAATGATTGGACCGAGTTGCAGATTCCGGAAGACAGGCCCGACCTCACGTACTGGACTATTTATTTTGATGGGTCTAGGCAATTGGAAGGCTCGGGGGCTGGCGTGGTGTTGATTTCTCCCCGGGGAGACAAGTTCTGTTATGTTCTCCGACCCATGTTCGTGTGTACCACTAAAACTGAGGAATATGAAGCCTTGCTTCATGGTTTGCGACTCGCCAAGGAGATGAACCTTACGCGCGTCAGATGTCTTGGTGATTGTGATCTGGTGGCTCAACAAGTTTCAGGTACATGGGACTCCCGGGACCCCTTGATGGCGGCTTACAGAAGGGCCGTGTCTAATGTGGCGGGTCATTTCCATGGCTACCAAGTTGATCATATCGACCGGCGGCTTAACGAAGCAGCTGATGCCCTCTCACGTCTCGGCTCGCAACGTAAGCCGGTTCCTCCTAATGTTTTTCTGGATATTTTGCATAATCCTTCCGTGAGGTTGCCCTCAGAAGAGGAGTTGGCGATACCTGATCCCGACTCCCAGTTTGTGGCGGCTCTCCGTGTTACGCCGGATTGGGTTCTTCCTTATTTGGCATACCTTACATGAGGCGAGTTACCTTCGGATGAGGTGTTGGCTCGCCAAATCGTTCGTCGGAGCAAATCCATGGTCATCATCAATGGCGAATTTTATAAGTGAAGTACTTCTGGGGTATTCTAACAATGCGTTTCTTCCGATGAAGGGTGCGTAATTCTGAACGACATCCATGCCGGAGATTGTGGGCATCATGTCGGGTCACGTTCCCTGGTCTCAAAGGCGTTCCGACATGGATTCTTTTGGTTGACGGCTCATGCGGATGCAGAAGAGATAGTTCATCGATGTGATGCTTGTCAACGTTACGGGCGACAGGCTCATGTGCCGGCTCAATAACTAAGGATAATCCCTATCACTTGGACTTTCGCGGTCTGGGGGTTAGATATGGTTGGCCCTTTTAAGATGTTATCCAATAAAAAAACTCATCTACTGGTGGCGGTTGATAAATTGACCAAGTGGGTCGAAGCAGAACCTGTTGGCACCTGTGATGCAGAAACAACCATCAAATTCTTGAAAAAGTTGATCTTCCGGTTTGGATATCCACATAGTATTATCACTGATAATGGTACCAATCTATCACAAGGAGCGATGTGGGAGTTTTAACACCGTGAGCACATCCGGCTTGATGTATCTGCGGTCGCTCATCCACAATCTAATGGGCAGGCGGAACGGGCAAATCAGGAAGTACTGCAAGGAATCAAGCCCCGACTAATGGTTCCCCTGGAGCGCACCCCAGGGTGTTGTGTTGACGAGTTGCCTTCAGTATTATGGAGCATCCGAACCACCCCAAACCGTTCTACGGGTTTTACTCCCTTTTTCCTGGTGTACGGAGCAGAAGCCGTTCTTCCCAGTGACATTAGGCATGACTCGCCCAGATTCGCTGCTTATGTGGAACAGGACAACGAGTTGGCACGTCAAGATCCTTTGGATGCTTTGGAGGAAGCACGCGATTTGGCTGCCTCCCGATCGGCTATCTATCAGCAGGACTTGCGGCGTTATCATAGCCGCCGGGTCAAGAGCCGAGATTTTTAGGAGGGCGACTTAGTGCTCTGTTTGATCCAAGATCGCACTGGCATGCATAAGTTGTCACCACCATGGGAAGGACCGTTCGTTGTCAGCAAAATCCTTCGCAACGGGTCATACTATTTGGTGGATCTTCAGCCTGATCGGCCAACCACGGAGGCTGAGTCAACTCGCCCCTGGAACATAGCCCACCCGCGGCCTTACTACACTTGAGCTATTGGCTCTGTTTTATATTTTCTCTCTCATCTTTGAAGATTGTAAGTCTTTCATTTATATAAAGCAATAAAGTTGATACCCAAGAAATTATGAGTCTTTCCTGCCACTTCATCTTCTTGAAAGCATGGATCTTTATTGCTCTTCGATAAAGTCGCCCAAGCATGGACGCTATCAATACCAAAGAGCATAAGTCACCATGCTGCACTTATTACAACACTGGGTATCGATAAGACAAAGAGGATCAAGTCGCTACAAGTGCACGATTCAAACATGGGCGCCTTATATGATATTGAGGATCCGGCCGGCTTACTTGGGGGCTATCAGCTCCTGAGTCGTTTTGTGGTAAGAGCGTATACGCTTCTACAATCCTATGACCGGCCTTTCCCCTAATCATTGGTCACTTGGGGGCTCCCTCTCACTGAGATCAGCCTAACTACCCATTTGACTAGTGAAAAATTACCGCATTACAAATGGTTATACTGGACTGTGTGTTGGCCGAATCGCCATATGGACCCATGAACTCTTGGCGAGTCAATCCGCTCTATGGACCCTGAACTCACCTTGGTTAAAACATGCATGGTACCGGCTAGCGCCCCACATGGAAGATAGAGATACCATTGGTTCATTGAACCTGGTGCACTGAAGCTTGACTCGCGCCTGATCAGCCGGTCTAAATACTTGAGCTTTTTTACACAAAAAAGTCTCCCTCGGGTAGCACTTGAGTTTATCTAACTCGTCCTATCCTGTCGCGACTTGAACGAGCCGACAAAATTCTTTCTCTCACCTTCCTCGCACTGCCACGAGTTTTCACAAATTTTTATGACTCGCCGGATCTTTTTGAACCAGGCTCTTCAACATATAATTCGCCAGAACACCTTGAGTCGGTTCTTATTTATCATCCATTACTCATTGAGATGGTTTCATTTATGTTTTTAGCCCAACAGGTATATGATCGAAATCTCTACTGACATGGCGGGTCAAGCATCATAAGGCGCCCCAAGGGCAACACAAGGTTTTTAAAGATCGCAAAAAGGGATTGTTTTCTACAATAACCTATTACATGGGTCGGATGGCTAATTCAGTAAAGATCTATTCTGCTGGTGCCTCCGGGTCAGCTTGCCCTGAGCTCTGGCCGACTTCAAGTTGTAAGTCGCCCAGCACCCAATTGCACTTGGATAGAGCGGCAAATTCGTCTTCATCATTCAAGAATGCCGAGAGGTCCGCCTCCAAATCAAAAGGGTTTTTGGGCCGATGTGGAGTCAAGCTGGTTGTCACAAAGGTTGGTGGGTTTAATTTCTTGTTCTTGTCGTCATAAGGAGCTTGGTACTTTGACTAATCCAAGCTTGCTGCCAGCTGAGTCGCCGCCGAGCGTGATTCTTTGAAAACATGCTGATAATTGTCTTGAGTAAATTCTGACTCGTCGTCCTTGAGCTGTGGGAAGCGTGCTGCTACTTCTTCGGGTTTCAGTTCTGGAGCATATGCTAAACACCAATTCAACATAGTCAGCACCCCTTTCCGGGCGGCTGATCGGGTTAGCTCACCTATCTGAGGCGGAAGGGTAGATAAGTAGCCAAGCATCTTTTTGGTTGATGTTATGGGTTCCTTGGCGCCCATCACTGCCTTCACGGTCAGCACGCTTCCGGTATACAGCTGCTCCGTCAATGTGTAAATCGCCTTTAACCTCAAGATACAGTCGTCCTAAAGGTTGGCGGCTCTCGGACCTGTAGAAGGGACAATAACGGTCAGTACTTTTTTCACCCTAAGTTTTTATTTTACAAAGTACAAGATCTGGGATTCCTTCTTACCAAAGATAGCCTGTGCCATGTTGGAGATATGTTGCTTTAAGCCGGCCAGCTCTTGTTGCATGGCTTCCAGTTTTGTTTCAGCTTTTCCCGCTCGCTTTAGCGCGGCGGCCTGATCAGCTTGAGCCTTCTTGTTGGCGGCCTTCATCTTTTCCACCTCAGCTAAGATCACCTGGTATTTTTCTTCCGCTTTAGCCCGCGCGTCTTGCTGGTCGGCTAAACTTTTCTTTACGTCGCCCAACGTCGACTCAGTTTGGGTGAGAGATTCCTGTCAAACATATTATCAAGGGACAAGTCCCAGAATTATTGCAAGCAACACCCCTGACACTTGGGAGCTAATCTATATTTTTTTAGACAACATTGTACCACATCAAGACCCGGCTCATCTTTCAAAAGATGACCCGTCCCTTGGGGGTTACAGGTCGAAAGTTTTTCCAACATCAAGACCCGACTCATCTTTCAAAAGATGACGCAGCCCTTGGGGGTTACAGGTCGAAAGTTTTTCTAACATCAAGACCCGACTGATCTTTCAAACGATGACCCGGCCCTTGGGGGTTACAGGTCGAAAGTTTTTCTAACATCAAGACCCGGCTCATCTTTCAAAAGGTGACCCGGCCCTTGGGGGTTACAGGTCGAAAGTTTTTCTACATCAAGACCCGGTTCTTCTTTCAAAAGATGACCCGGCCCTTGGGGGCTAATGAGGAGGGTATGCATTAAAGCGTACCTCATGTTTATTCTTCATCATGTGGAACAGATTCTTCTCCATTTCATAACTTGTCTCCAGGCAACTCGCGAAGCCAGAGCAGAGCTCTTTAAACTCAAGATTTTCATACTGAGAAAGTTTTGCCTTGGAGATTTCATGTCCAGTGGAAAGACGGACGATGTTGATACATGCTTCGATAAGACTGCCGAAGCTGGCTTAGAAAAGCCAGTACTAGTAATGATTACAGCGTCAGGATCTTCAGCCCTCTTCAAAGGACTTGTCGGGCTGGGCATTTCCATGCCTTGCTTGGGAGAATTGGAAGGTCAGCTTGGTCATTAGGTTTATCCTCTGCCGGGTTAGCATGAGCCGGTGCTAGGTTTTCTTTAGGATCTTGAGACGGAGTGGAGGTTGATCCGCCAGTTTTTCTCTTCTTCGCTTGCGCTCTAAAAGAAAAGAGGGTTATGCTTAAAAGCAAGTGACTTACCCTTGAACGCGAATTATTGGCGGAAGGGCCGACATCACTGAGTCGCCCGACGAAGGGGGAGAATTCTGCAAAAGTAATATCTCAAAATATGAGCAAGTTACAAGTATGATCCAAAAGAAAACAAAGGGGGACATTGCTAAAGGATACCTCATTCTGCCGTTTCTTGGTAGGAGTTTTCACTGGTAACCCGGACACCAAATCTCCTGAGTGGCTCCAAGTCTTCCGATAGGAAGCGTGTTGCACCTTCTTCAAGAGGAAATTAGGATCCAGACAAGCATTCGGGTGAGACATGGGAACTTTCCCACAAACCCGCCTGGCCGGCTTAGGAGGAGGAGAAGATTAGTCGGAAGAAATAGAAATTACCTCTACGGTGTCATCTTGGCTTTCGTTACCATCATTCTATACATAAGAGATGCAGAGATATAAGCACAAATTAAAGCAACGGATGTCAAAACAAAGAAGATAGAATTTTACCTCTGAAGACGCATCGCCGACTTGGGATTCGTCCACATCGGACAATTCGGTGATGACGGCTTTGTTTTTTCCCTTGGTTTTCCTCTTCGGCGGTGGTCTGGCTTGCTTCAGGGCCATCTTCTTTGGTCTCTTAGACCAAAATCGGTCGCCTTTCTGAAGTGGGATTTTCATTATGCAAATCAGAATCTGAGCAAGTCAGGGAAAAAGAACCAAGGGCGGGTTAAATTATTTACCTTGGGAGCCGGATTAATCTTGCAGAAAGGCTTAAGCCCTATCTGGCTACACTTGGCCAAGGGCTCGCCGGTTAACTTCTTGATAATGGACACAATATATTCCTTTGTGAGTGTTGTGCGGAAGTAGCATTGGGGGTCGTCCAAAGTACCATCAAACTCACACATCAAGCCATCCCGGCGACTCAAGGGAAGGATGCGCCATCCCACCCAGCAGCGGATCAGATCAACTCTAGTAAGACCGTTGTTCGTCAGAGATCGTAACTGAGATAGCACTGGGATGAAGTACGACTCCTCTTCTTCGGTGAGCTTGTCTAGAAGTTTGAAGTTTGTAGGCAGACGTTCCTTCCTATAGCCGAGGAGTTTATTTTCACCTGGAGGGGAAGTTTCCTCGCAATAAAACCAAGACTCTCCCCAGCCTTTGAGATGGCTAGGCATGGCGAGTGACAGGAATGAGTTGTCCCTATAGCGTTGAACGTTGACCCCTCCAAGTTCTAAGCTAGGGCCTTTGGCAAACTCGGTCTGGCGATTCAAATGGAAGGAATACCAAAACAAAGGGACCGATGGTTCCATCCGCAAGTAGGCTTCACAGAATACTTGGAACTGGCATATGTTGCTGATCGAGTTGGGGCCCAGGTCTTGGAGGCGGACGTTCATGAAGGCCATGGCATCTCTGAGGAATTTTGATCCTGGCGGCTTAAAGCCCCATTCGAGGTGCTCAGCAAAAACAACTATCTCCCCTTCCTTTGGGTTGGGGATTTCCTCGCCTAATCCGGATCGCCATCTGATAACTTCTTTTGGGTCAAGATTTCCCGTTTTCACGCAGTCGTTGAGGAAGGTGTCGTCAACTTTGGTCAGGAGCCAATCGGCCTTGAACACGGTACCCATAGCTACATAGGAAAGGGTCACAGGTAAAGTAACCTGCCGAACACCTGTTGAGCGACTAAGAGGATCTATTAACCCGTCGAATGCTTATTGAGCGGCTGAGAGGATCTATTAACCCTCCGAATGCTTAGTGAGTGGCTACGAGGATTTATTAACCCGCCAAATATTTGTTGAGTGGCTAAGGGAATTTGTTAACTCGCCAAGAAAGGACCAGTTCTGGGCACAGGGGCGACTTAAGAATTTCCTATTGTTTAGAGAAGACATCTCAGAGCATCAGGATCTTTAAACAGGTTTCTAGACAACAGGCAGCAAAATATAGATCTATGAACAAGTTAAAATGAATGGAAAAAGTCCTGGATAAGGTGAAACAGTCTATGGCTAGGGTAAAAACATTGAAGGAGATTTGACGGAAGCCTTTTTTAGATCCTCAAACAGGAGCTAATCGATTGAGGATATCGTCGATGCTACCGTGCCTACTACTATTATTGTGAACCAATCGGCGTCTATGGGGGCATTCGTGGAGTTCTAAGGAACCAGCAGGTGATGAACATCGAGGAGCTTAGATATGTATCTCATGGCGAAGGACTGACCTGATGATGGCGTCCGGAGGCGACCGAGGGAGATCCGCGGCGAGTGCTGTGTTCTTGGTCGGCCTGGAGATGCGTCGGACGCGGTGGCCGGAGACGGAGGTCCTCGGGCGGCGATGGAATTCTTGGTGCAGTCGCGAGGAAGAAGGGGGCGACGAAATGGGCAGGTGGAGATGTTCCCTGCCCCTTCCCCGAGCCTATTTATTGGGTCGGGCGCTGGAATCAAGGCGCCTCGCGCAGGAACTGAAAACAGGATAAAGATTCACTATAATAGCTCCAAGATTTTCGGGATATCTGTGCCGAAAGATCCATTGGGGATTGTGTCATCATTTCTTCCGAGATTAAAGGTTTAAGATGGTGTCATCAAGAAATGGTTCGGTGACTTGGATATTTCCATGAAGGGTGGCGGTTTAAGCGTATGATGCATAAAAAGAGCAGAGTGAGTCGCCCCTGACTAGGTAAGAGTATTGGCGTGAACAAGTTCAAGTCAATCTGGGGCCTAATGTTGGGGATATTATCTGTTGTGTGACCCGCCCTAGTTCGTCCGATTCACCAACCGGGCGACTCATCCTTTGGCGATTCAAGCTTTGGCCAATAAGCCCAGGAGCTGGATGGCGGTTCAAGATCCTCGTGGACAATCAATCATCGGGAAGTTCTCTAGTATTGGAAAGCACGACGACTTAGAGATTGAAAGAATCATGACTTGCGTGATGGCAAGGACTCTTGTAAACCCTAAGGGCTCGACCTGTATATAAAGGCGAGTCCCATGGAAGGAGAGGGCCGGTTAGAAATCATCGAGAGCTAGGTCAGGCGAGTTACACCCTCAATGTAATCGAAACATCATCAATACAACACAAAGCAGGACGTAGGCTTTTACCTCCTCACGAGGGGCCGAACCTGGGTAAATCTGAATCCCGCTCCCGTTCAACCCCTTTGAGTCACCACCAAGGTGCGATGGCTCCAACACTAAGTCCTTTCACGAGGACATCTGCCTTGACAAAACCACGACACATTTCATCTTTTGTTTAGGCACCAAACAATTGCTAACCATTTGAAACCTTGGTACCCTCGCAATACTTTCAATGAATTCCGTGAGTTACAATTGGAGGAATAATTCATGTCCTCTTCCCTAAGTTCGTCGTGAGATGCCCAACTTGATGGAGATACGTTCTCCCAGAGTATTCCCTACTATCGCATTCGTAGGGCGATGAAGATCCCGAAGGAAGGATGACAAATTCATGAGGGTGACCTAAGTCAGAGAATTGAAGAATTCAACAAAAAGGATACATTTCTTCAGGAAGAGCAACCAAGACAAGAAGACTCGTTAGAATTTTGTAACCAAACGTTTCCCCTTACCTCTACCTCTGAATTCTCGGGACGATAATTTCTTTTAGTGGTGGAGAGTTGTGACACCCCGGAAGTTAAGCTATAGTAATCACACGCTAATGGTGCCATGTCATCAAGTTTAACTAAACTAGATTGTCACTTAATAAAATCAAAGCTAATTTCAAAATTAAAATGAAGTCAAATAAATAATTTCTTAAAACTATAAAATAAAAATCTTGGTTGGGTTGCAAATATTCTTGAAGTATTTGTCAAGTTGAAACACACATTTTATGGATTATTTTGGTGCCTCAAAACAATTAAAACTGGTGCCAAAACAATTATTAAATGCCCCATCGCATTTTACCGTATTCAAATAAATTCTAAAAAAACCCCAAGAACTTTGTGGCACTATATAAAAATACATTGGAAATTATGGACCTAGTCCCATTGTTTTTATATTATATTTCTGGCCAAATTCATTACAAATAAAAAGAGAAAAGGCTAAACCCCCCTTCCCCTTGGGTCGATGCCAAGCTTGGCCTCCCCAACTGGCTGGCCCACATCCCCCCCACCGGCCTGTTGGGGAACGTAGTAGTGATTCAAAAAAATTCCTACGTCACACAAGGATTTATCTTGGAGAAACTAGCAATGAGCAAGGGGTACATCATCTTCATACCTTTAAAGATCGCTAAGCAGAAGCATTACTAGAATGCGGTTGATGGAGTCGTACTCGCAGCGATTCATATCATGGAAGATTCCGATCTAAGCATCGAACAACGGCGCCTCCTCGTTCAACACACGTGCAGCCCGATGACGTATCCTATGCCTTCATCCAGCAAGGAGAGAGGAGAGCTTGAGGGAGAGCTCCGACAACACGACGGCGTGGTGACGGTGGAGCTAAGCAGTTCTCCGGCAGGGCTTCACCAAGCACCGTGGAGGAGAGGGAGAGGTAGGGCTGCGCCTAGGAGAGGTGTGCAGCCATCCACAATCCCTCTCCATATATAGGAGGGAGGGAGAGAGGGGACCGGCCACCCCTAGGGAAACCTTAGGAGGTGCGACGGCCAAGGAGGAGGAGGGGGCGGCGCCCTAGGGTGGGCTTGGCGCCCAAGGCAGCCCCTAGAACTAGGGTTTGCCCCCCTTAGCCCTTTTATGCGCCTTGGGCCCTTGGTGGTGGCGCACCAACCCACCTAGGGGCTTGTTCCCTTCCACTTTTGGCACATGTAGCCTCTTGGGGCTGGTGGCCCCTCCCGGTGGACCCCCGGAACCCTTCCTGTGGTCCCGGTACATTACAGATGATTCCCGAAACACTTCCGGCGATCAAATCTCCACTTCGTCTATATGAATCTTTACCTTCGGACCATTACGGAGCTCCTCGTGACGTTCGGGATCTTATCCGGGACTCCTAACAACCTTCGGTAACCACATACTATTCCCATTACAACCCTAGCGTCATCGAACCTTAAGTGTGTAGACCCTACGGGTTAGGAAACCATGCAGACATGATCGAGACACCTCTCCGGTTAATAACCCACATCGGTGTCTGGGTATCCATGTTGGTTCCCACATGTTCCACGATGATATCATCGGATGAACCAAGATATCGGGATTCAATAAATCCCGTATGCAATTTCCTTTGTCTACCGGTATGATACTTGCCCGAGATTCGATCATTAGTATATCTATACCTTGTTCAATCTCGATGCCGGCAAGTCTCTTTACTCGTCCTGCAACACATCATCCCGTGGCTAACTACTTAGTCACATTGAGCTCATTATGATGATGGATTACTGAGTGGGCGCAAAGATACCTCTCCGTCACACGGAGTGACAAATCCCAGTCTCGATTCGTACCGACCCAACACACACTTTCGGAGATACCTGTAGTGCACCTTTATAATCACCCAGTTACGTTGTGACGTTTGATACACCCAAAGCACTCCTACGGTATCCGAGAGTTGCACAATATCATGGTCTAAGGAATGATACTTGATATTAGAAAAGCTTTTGTAGACGAACAATACGATCTAGTGCTATGGTTAGGATTGGGTCTTGTCCATCACAATGTTCTCCTAATGATGTGATCCCGTTATCAATGACATCCAATGTCCATGATCAGGAAACCATGATCATCTATTGATTAACGATCTAGCCAACTAGAGGCTAACTACAGACACATTGTGGTCTACATATTCACAATTATAGCATGAATATTAGACAATTATCATGAAGAAGGAAATATAATAATAACCACTTTATTATTGCCTCTAGGGCATATTTGCAACAGTCTCCCACTTGCAATAGAGTCAATAATATAGTTACATTGTGATGAATCGGACACCCATAGAGTCTCCTATGATGTATGAGTAGATTTTCGTTGTCCTATCGGTGATTGATGAATTGCTATGATTGGTTTAATTTTCTTGTGGTTATGTTGATGTCCTTTGATTCCCATCATATGAGCGCGCACGTGGATCACACCATAGGGTTAGTAGTATGTTGATAGGACTATGTATTGGAGGGCAAGGGTGACAGAAGCTTCAGCCTAGCATAGAAATTGATGCATACAGGATTAAAGGGGGACCAATATATCTTATTGCTATGGTTGGGTTTTACCTTAATGAACGTTAGTAGTTGCGGATGCTTGCTAATAGTTCGAATCATAAGTGCATAGAATTCCAAGTAAGGGATGACATGCTAGTAGTGGCCTCTCCCACATAAAACTTGCTATCGGTCTAGTAACGCAGTGAATTGCTTAGGGACAATTCCACAACTCCTACCACCAGTTTTCCACACTCGTTAAACTAACGTAATTGTTTCTTTATCTAACCAGACCCTAGTTTTTATTTACGTGTTCTTTATTTTGTTGCAAGCCTATCCTATCACACCTACAAAGTACTTCTAGTTTCATACATGTTCTAGGTAAAGCGAACGTAAAGTGTGCATAGAGTTGTATCGGTGGTCGGTAGAACTTGAGGGAATATTTGTCCTACCTTTATCTCCTCGTTGGGTTCGACACTCTTACTTATCGAGAAAGGCTACAATTGATCCCCTCTACTTGTGGTTTATCAAGACCTTTTTCTGGCGCCGTTGCGGGGGAGCAATAGCGTGGGGTGAATATTCTCGTGTGTGCTTGTTTGCTTTATCACTAAGTAGATTTATTTGCTGTTCTAAGTTGTTTTCTAACTTTATTTATGGATATGGAACATGAAATGCCAAAAAAATTAGGTTTGCTTGCTACTCATGGAGATGGGGAACCTCCTAAAACCCTCGATGCTAGTTATGTGGAAAATATTATGCACTTCTTTAATAATCCCGAGGAAACCCCATTAAATTATATAATGGGATACACGTTGGATCAACATGAATACTTTAGGGATTATCGCTTGACTCAAAAAGGGAAACTATTATGGGATCAAATTCATATGTTGAAATGGTATGCTTGGGATCTATGCTCGAGATATGATATTACTTGTTGCTCTAGGATGAAGGCTAAACACCTTCCTTTTCTTGTAAATTTAATGCTAATGAAACCTTGGCTTTTTATGCTAATGGTATATATGATTACTATGATGTGTAACAAATAGAAGAGTTTGTTGCTTTTATGGGTGCTTATGAAATTGAAGCTCTATTTAAAGGGTGTGATGATAATGATGATGTTGCTTACCGATCTAAGAAATTGGTTATGCTTCGTTATTGTTATACTCATTATGAATATAATGCCCATACTTACCGATTTATGGAGAAATTCTTCACTGCCCAAGAAGAGACTAATATTTTGCAGGAAACTATGGAAGAAGAAAATGCTGAAACTATGAGCTCATTAGATGAAAAAGATGACGAGGAGAGCGAAGAACAAAAAGAGGAAGAGCGGACTAGCTACCCGTGCCCACCTTCTAATGAGAGTAACTCTTCAACTCATACATTGTTAATTTCCCTTCGTTCATACCGAAGGATGAATGCTATGTTGATTCCTACGATCCCTTGGATTCGTTTGAAATATCCCTTTTTGATGAACTTGATGGTTGCTATGCTTGTGACCATGATGCGAATATGAATGATGCTCATGAAGATGAACTTGCTATAGTTCCTTATGTTAAACATGAAATTGTTGCTATCGCACGCACTTATGATAGTCCTATTATCTTTTTGAGCTCTCCCAACTACACTATATCGGAGAAGTTTGCTCTTATTAGGGATTACATAGATGGGTTGCCTTCTACTATTACACATGATGATTTTGATGAATATAATATGCATGTGCTTGCTTCTCCTACTTGGAATTATTATGAGAGAGGAACTACATCTCCACCTCCCTATGTTTCCAATACGATAAAATTGCAAGAAACTGCTTATGCTATGTATTGGCCTTTACTTGATGTGCATGAATTGTTCTTTTATGACATGCCAATGCATGGGAAGATAGTTAGACTTTGTCATTGCATGATATATGTTACCTTGTGCTCACAACTAAATTACAAATCATTGTTAATTAAAATTGTCTTTGATATACCTTGGGATCCGGGTGGATCCATTACTTGAGCACTTTATGCCTAGCTTAATGGCTTTAAAGAAAGCGCTGCCTGGGAGACAACCCGGAAGTTTTAGAGAGTCATTTATTTTTGTTTGGTGCTTTTATATAGTTTAAAAACAAAAATATATAGAGGGGAACTTAAAACTTTTTCAAAAAGAGAAGCGATTGAAAGGTGATGCATTGCGGAAGTGAGGGTTGACCTTGAACACTTGTGTTCATGCTCATGGAAACAATGTAGAATTTTTCATGAAAGTTTATTGCAAAAATTATTATCCGCTTGTACAATTCCATTGTATTATAAAAATAATGTGCCAAGTAAAGCCTTTATGATTAGTTTGGGTGATAGTTGTTTGATCATGCTGAAAAAGATAGAAACTTTGCACTCACGAAATCATTTCTTATTTCTATACAGAGAGTGATATTGAGTTGATTATTTTTGCTGCTGATTTATATACAAATTGCGTTAATTATCATAATTGTTTCAGAATTTTTGGAGTATCATAAGTATAGTATAAGTTCAGATTACTACAGATTGTTCTGTTTTTGACAGATTCTGTTTTTTTGCATTGTTCTCTTATTTTGATGAATCTATGGGTAGTATAGGGGGTATGAACCATGGTTAAGTTGTATTACAGTAGATATAATGTTAATATGAATTTGGAATGAGTTCACAACAACACTTAAAGTGGTGATTTACTTTATTATACTAAGGGATCTCATGAAGGTTTTGTTGAGTTTTGTGTGATTGAAGTTTTCAAGTTTTGGGTGAGACCACGATGGATGAAGGAATATTGAAAGGCAAGATCCTAAGCTTGGGGATGACCAAGGCACCCCAAGGTAATATTTAAGGAAGACTCGAGCGTCTAAGCTTGGGGATGCCCCGGAATGCATCCCCTCTTTCGTCTACAATCTATCGCTAATTTTACTCGGAACTATATTTTTATTCATCACATGATATGTGCAAATGCTTGGAGCGTATTTTGTGTTTATTTTTCCTTTTTATTTTATGCACCATGCTGGTATGAGATAGTCCTTGGTTGGCTTTATAGAATGCTTCATGTGCTTCACTTATATCATTTGAAGTTTGGATTACCTGTTTCCCTATGCATAGAAAACCGCCATTTGTAGAATGCTCTTTTGCTTCTCTTATAAAGAGCGGGGCATATCTTTTGTAGAAAGAATTAAACTCTCATGCTTCACTTATACCTATTTAGAGAGTTAACAGGAGTTGGTCATTCACATGGTTAGTCATAAAATCCTACATAAAACTTGTAGATCACTGAATATGATATGTTTGATTCCTTGCAATAGTTTTGCGACATGAAGATGTGATATTAGAGTCATGCTAGTGAGTAATTGTCTATTTGTAGAAATACTTGTGGTAAGGTTTGTGATTCCCATACCATGCACGTATGGTGAACCGTTATGTGACGAAGTCGGAGCATGATTTATTTATTGATTGTCATCCTTTGTGTGGAAGTCGGGATCGCGGATGGTTCTCCTACCAACCCTTCCCCTAGGAGCATGCGTGTAGTACCTTGTTTCGATGGCTAATAGACTTTTGCAATAAGTATGTGAGTTCTTTATGACTAATGTTGAGTCCATGGATTATATGCACTCTCACCCTTCCACCATTGCTAGCCTCTCTAGTACCGCGCAACTTTCGCCGGTGCATTACACCCACCATATACCCTTCCTCAAAACAGCCACCATACCTACCTATTATGGCATTTCCATAGCCATTCCGAGATATATTGCCATGCAACTTCCATCGTTCCGTCTACTATGACACGCGCCATCATTGTCATAATGCTTTGCATGATCGTAAGATAGCTAGCATGATGTTTTCATGGCTTGTCCGTTTTTTGATGTTATTGCTATGCTAGATCATTGCACATCCCGGTACACCGCCGGAGGCATTCATATAGAGTCATATTTTGTTCTAATTATCGAGTTGTAAGTAAATAAAAGTGTGATGATCATCATTATTAGAGCATTGTCCCATGTGAGGAAGTAATAAAAGAGGCCAATGAATCCCAAAAAAAGAGAGGCCAAAGAAGCCCACCAAAAAAAAGAAAAAAAAGAGAGAAAAGAGAGAAGGGACAATGGTACTATCCTTTACCACACTTGTGCTTCAAAGTAGCACCATGAAATTCATGATAGAGAGTCTCCTATGTTTTCACTTTCATATACTAGTGGGAAATTTTCAGTATAGAACTTGGCTTGTTTATTCCAATGATGGGATTCCTCAAATTGCCCTAGGTATTCGTGAACAAGCGAGTTAGATGCACACCCACTAGTTTCTTTTTGAACTTTCATAAACTTATAGCTCTTGTGCATCTGTTGGATGGCAATCCCTACTCACTCACATTGATATCTATTGATGGACATTTCCATAGCCCGTTGATACGCCTAGTTGATGTGAGACTATCTCCTCCTTTTTGTCTTCTCCACAACCACCATATTATATTCACCTATAGTGTTATGTCAATGGCTCACGCTCATGTATTGCGTGAAAGTTGAAAAAGTTTGAGAACACTAAAGTATGAAACAATTGCTTGGCAAAAACCGGGGTTGTGCATGATTTAATTATGTTGTGTGGGGAAGATGGAGCATAGCCAGATTATATGATTTTGTAGGGATAACTTTCTTTGGCCATGATATTTTGAGAAGACATGATTGCTTTGTTAGTATGTGTAAGTGCATCTAGTGCCCCCTAGTGATTGTGGTGGTTTGAAGACTTATAGGTTAAGTATCTAATGTGTTTATAAGTGTACACAGGATCTATAAGTCATTGAGGAGTTTGAGATATTTGAAGAATATCGACCCCTAAAAATGTATATCTTCAGTTGAAGAAATTGGTCTGAAGCTGAAGAAATGAATCGCGAGGAATCTGCGATGAAATTGATATTCCTCATGAAGACACTGATATTGAGAAGACCGGTGGTTCCTGAAGAAAATCATTCTGAAGAAATTGAAGCGTGAAGATTTACGTTTTCTATTTTACTTTCTTCGCATTTGATGAATAGGAACACCGTACTGTTAAAGGGGGTCAAAGTAACACTATGGAACGGATTTCCTCATGATGCTCAACCCAAGACTTACCACGAGTGTTGGGCATGAGTGAGGAATATGAGTGACATGAGGACTCTCACAGTTGAGGGTCCCGACCGTTTCGATAACCACGCCAAGTCACTGGTCTTATCCACTCCAACGGTCATATTATTTAAGGGCATTAGTGTCAAATCATGTTGGGATGCTCCCAGTCTATAAATAGCCACCCCCACAACCACTAGCTGGTTGGCTGCTCCGTTAGAAACTGACACTTGTCATAAGAGCAACCCAAATTCCTCAGAGCCTTCGAGAGTAATTCATCAGTGAGGAAATACACCACCCACCGAAACCACAAACCAAACCTAGTGGTTGAGCATCACTGAAGAAGTTGTTCCTGTGTGGGACTGAAGCCTTTTACCTTTGAGGACTGTGCATCCTCTAGACGGTTAGGCGTCATGGTCTAGGGCAAGCCAGCAGTCAATTGTGGATCTCCGGGTGACCGAGTTTGTGAGGGTTTGGAATTCTTCCCTGAAGACTTACCACGAGTGTTGGGCGAGGACTGTGTGTCCTTAGCTCAAGGAGAATACGGTAGGGACTGTGTGTCCCGGGACTGGGTGTCCTTTGGTTTCAATACCAAGCCGCTCCAAACCAGATGTACAACTGTCACAACAGTTAGAACTGGGTCATCAACGACTGTCGTCTCTGAGAATCAGGTTCTAATTCCTCAACTCTTTACTTTCTCTGTATTCTGTGTTGATGACTTTCACTGTGACTGTTTGAAGAATTTGCTGAAGACTTTCTCTGAATTTCCTCAACCCCAAATTCTTCACAATAGTTAATCATCATCTGTATTCTGCGTGCCTGCTTACTGTGCAATCTGTTTTCACATTCTTCACTCTGAAATACTGCTGGTGTGAACGTTTGCACGTCTGATCCTTTACTATTTCCGCTGTAAGTTAGTCATCAGTGAGGTATTTCCTCAAAAGGAATTTCCTCAGTGATGAAATTCTAAAAATCTCCTATTCACCCCCCCTCTAGTCGATATAACACACTTTCAATTGGTATCAGAGCAAGGTACTCCCTTGTTCTGTGTGATTTTGGTTTAACCACCTGGAGTTTTAGTTATGTCGACTACAGGCATGTTCAAGGTGAGTGCAGCATGTCCCACCTACGAAGGGAAGAACTTTCCTTTCTGGAAGATCAAAATACAAATGCATCTACAAGCTATTGACAATCATCTGTGGTATATTGCGGAAAATGGCGTCCCCATCATTTCTGCCAGTGTCACTTCAGCCGATGTGAAGAAATTCAAGCAACTTGATTCTCAAGCGAATAACATCATCTATGGCCATTTGAGCCCTGGCCAGTTTGGAAGAGTAAGTGCTTTGGGCTCTGCAACACTGATCTGGGAGAGACTGTGCAAGGTAAATGAAGGAGCATCAACCCAGTGTGACTCTCGTGTTGATATTCTTCGCAATCTCTGCAATCGCTTCAAGAGAAATGACAATGAATGCTGCCAAGACACCTTTGATCGCCTCACTGGTATATCAAATGAACTGCAAGCACTGGGAGCTCGAGACTTCACTGATCACGAAGTTGTGAAGAAACTGATGAGATCCTTAGATTCTTCATTTGACACTCTAGTTCTGATGATTCAAGAAAGATCAGACTACAAGATGCTAGATCCAGCTGATATCCTTGAAAGGCTAAATACTCATGAATTCCAGCTAGAAGAAAAGAGAGATCTATATGGACAAAGCTATTCCAGACCACGTGCACTGAAGGCTAGAGCAATTTCCTCATCTGAAGAAGAAGACACAGATGACAGCAGTTGTGACCCTGAAGAATTTGGACAGGAGCTTGCAATGCTTGTGAGGAAATTCCAGAGATTTACACGCCGAGGCCAGTTCGGTAAATCATCAAGAAGAGACATGAGGAAATCAGAATCTGCATCTGAGGACTACAAGAAACGGACCTGTCACAAGTGCAAGAAATCAGGTCATTACATTGCTGATTGTCCCCGCTGGGGAAAGGAATCAAAGAAGAAAAAATACAAGGATGACAGTTCTAATGACTCGAAGAAGAAGAAGAAATCTTCAAAATCCTCATCTTCAAAGTCCTCTTCACACAAGAAGACTAGCTTCAGAAAGGCTCGGGCACTTATTGGCAAGGAAATGGACTCCGAGGCAGAATCAGAGGAATGTGATGAAGAAGAAGGCTCTGGAGAAGACTCAGAATCCGGACAGGCTATTCTTGCACTAGCAACCACTTTTGTCAGCAAGTCAATCTTCAATCTTGAAGAAAATGATTACACCATCCATACTGATGACTATGCTGATGACATCGCTCCAACCTATTGCTTCATGGCAAAAGGTTCAAAGGTATCAAATAATGCCTCCTCCTCTGATTCAAGTGACTGTGAACATAATGATTATAAGAAACCCAGTTACAGTAAACTTGCTATCATTGCCACTAAACAATAAACTGCTCTGGAAAAGCTTCAAAAACTACTAGACAAAAGTGATGATCTGTTGAATGATGAAATGAATCTTAATCAAATCCTCGCTGATGACATGAAAAATCTTCAGTCTAGATTTGATAGTCTTCAGGACCGTTATGATACACTCCTCACTGATCATGAGAAGCTTTCCTATGAATTTCTTCAAAGGAAGCTTGATCTTGAGAAGCTGAGGATGTCTCAAGATTATCTTCGCATGGAGAATGATTCATTACTAGCTTAACACGTCAGCGCTAGTCAAGTTGAATTTATTCCTACATGTCTAAATGCATTGAACGTGAAACTGCCAATTCCTCACCAGAATCATCAAATGCTACAAATTCTTCAACTGCACCTGTTGTGTCTATTTCCTCACTTGAGGAAAACACAAATGGGACTGATGAAAATGCAGGGTTGAAGGAATTGTACGTGACATGCATGTACAAAAGCCTCAAAGGACACCAAACCCTTTGTGATGTGCTCAAAAAGCAGATCTTGAACAGGAACCGAGGAAAGAAGGAATTGCCTTTGAGAGGAAATTAAATGCTGATGGATCTTATTGGAAACCGGAGCAGTATCCCAAAACCACATCGGTTGCTGCTATTGGGCCTCCTTTTGATCCATCTAATCTAACTGGCTTCTCATGTGAATTATCCTCTTCCTCGGATGAGTCATTTGATTCCAACTAGAAACTGTTCAAAAATCAATCTGGTGAAGTATTTGCTCGATATGTTGGAACTAACTGCAGGAATGGCCCTCCTCTGAGGAAAATCTGGGTTCCCAAAAGTAATCTTGAAAATCTTCAGGTGAATGTCCTCATGACACCACCTCTGAAGAATCTGAACCCCAGATCAAATTCCTCAGGAGGACCAAAGTCTTCAAGAGGATCAAAATCCTCAACTGGTCAAAACTATGCTCGTACCCGTGCTTATGCGTCTAACATGCAGGGAAACTACAAGGAATATGAATATGAGCGTTACTCCTCAAATAATTATGTTCATAAATCCTCAAACCAGTTCTCTGCATACTCATATGAGTACTTTAACCCCCCTACTGTTAAGAGAAGTGCATTAGCTTCAATGCCACCTTTCTCATATGGTGCTCACAGGATGATGAACGCTTTGCCACCCCTTCAGATGTGGGTGGTGAAGAAATCAAACTAATCACTTTTGCAGGTCAGGTCTCCAGATGAAAATCATCATCTGAAGAATTTGCTGGAGACCTGAGGAAATGCTTGATAGGACGCAAGCTATTGATTGATGAAATAGAAATATTTCACACGTCCTTACATTTCTGTTATGATGAAATTACTGAACTGATGAAATTAGTATCATATTCTTCAAATCTGAAGCATATGAGATGGTAAGCTGTACTAATTCATCTGCAGGATGACAAACCCAAAAATACTGAGTGGGTTCTCGATAGTGGCTGCACACATCACATGACTGGTGATAAAAGCTTACTGATGAATATGCCACTAACTCCATCACCTCCGAAGCAAATTACATATGCTGACAAAGGTAAAAGCAAGGTACTGGGACTTGGCAAAGTAGCTATTTCCAAGGATAGGCATATGGACAAAGTGATGCTTGTTGAATCCCTTGGTTTTAACCTCATGTCAGTCTCGATGCTTTGTGATCTTGATATGATTGTTATCTTTGGTAGATATAGATGTGTAGTCATCATGGAATCTGACAGATCCAAAGTCTTCGAAGGTGTAAGAAGAGGGGATTTGTACATTGTTGATTTCTCTACAGGTCCTCAACCAGCCACTTAATTACTAGCAAAAACCTCAGAAGGATGGCTCTGGCACCGAAGACTAGGTCATGCAGGCATGAGGAATCTGCACACGCTTGCAATCAAGAAGCATGTCATCGGCATCGAATCAGTCAAATTCCTCAAGGACCATCTCTGCGGTGCTTGTGAATCTGGGAAAATGACCAGATCCAAGCATCCCTCTAAAACCATCATGACTACTACACGTCCATTCGAATTGCTTCATATAGATTTATTTGGACCTACTCACTATGCCACACTAACCAATGCAGCATCTTTATATGGCTTCGTCATAGTTGATGATTATTGCAGATATACTTGGGTGCATATCATAGTGTATAAAACTGAAGTGCAGGAAATCTTCAAACGATTTTCTTCAAGGGCATCGACGAACTTTGACATCAAGATCAAACACATCAGGAGTGATAATGGAACCGAGTTCAAAAACACTGGTCTTGATGATTATCTTGATTAACTTGGTATTACTCACGAATTGTCTGCTCCTTATACTCCTCAGCAAAATGGTATCGTCGAAAGGAAGAACAGGACTCTGGTTGAAATGGCAAGAACTATGCTTGAAGAATATCAGACTCCTCGTCGCTTCTGGCCTGAAGCAATCAACACTGCATGCCATATCATCAACAGGGTATATCTTCACAAATTCCTCAAGAAAACCTCATATGAACTCCTCACTAACAAGAAACCCAATGTAAGTTATTTCAAAGTCTTCGGTGCAAAATGCTGGATTAGAGATCCTCACCATAGCTCAAAATTTGCACCTAAGGCACATGAAGGTTTTATGCTCGGTTATGGAAAGGACTCGCACACCTACAGAGTCTTCAACAACTATCACAACAAAGTTGTTGAGACTGTAGATGTGCGGTTCGATGAAACTAATGGCTCGCAAAGAGAGCAATTGCCTTCTGATCCAGATAAGCTGTCTCCTGAGGAAGCAATAAAGCTTAAGCCTACTGAAGACATTGTCCCCACTGAGGAAGTTGGTGAAGAAACGATCCCCATCACTGATAAAAACCAAGAAGATGCTCCTGAGGAAATTGCAACAGCACCACTTCCTCAGCCCAGAAAAAATCCTCAACCAGCACATCCGAGGATTGCAAACGAAGTAGAACTTGACAAAATCCTCAATGACATCAACGCACCAGGTCCTCTCACTCGCTCAAGAGCTTCACACTTAGTTAACTTTTGTGGGCATTTTTCCTTTGTATCCATCACAGAACCCTCAAAAGTAGCTGAGGCTTTTCTGGAACCGGAGTGGATCCAAGCCATGCAAGACGAACTTCTTCAATTCAAGCTGAATGACGTATGGGAGCTGGTCAAACGACCAGATCCTCGCAAGCATAACATCATTGGCACCAAGTGGATTTTCCGAAACAAGAAAGATGAGGACGATCAAGTGGTGAGGAACAAGGCACGACTTGTAGCTCAAGGCTACACTCAGGTTGAAAGAATAGATTTCAATGAAACTTTTGCACCTGTTGCTAGACTTGAAGCTATTCAAATACTACTTGCTTATGCTAATCATCATAACATCACCTTATATCAAATGGATGTGAAAAGTGCATTCCTCAATGGTAAGCTTGAGGAAGAAGTATATGTTGCTCAGCCCCCAGGTTTTGAGGATCCAAAGAATCCAGACAAAGTCTTCAGACTCAAAAAGGCTCTGTATGGCCTCAAGCAAGCCCCTCGGGCATGGTATGATACATTGAAGGAATTCCTCATGAAGAAAGGCTTCAAACCTGGTTCACTCGATCCAACTCTTTTCACAAAATCCTATGATAATGAGTTGTTTGTATGTCAAATATATGTTGATGATATCATATTTGGCTGTACTGACAAAAGATACAGTGATGAATTTGCCTACATGATGAGTGAAGAATATCAGATGTCCATGATGGGGGAGCTGAAATTCTTCTTAGGTCTTCAAATTCGTCAACAAAACAATGGAATCTTCATATCACAGGAGAAATACCTCAAGGATGTTCTGAGGAAATTCGACATGCACGAATGCAAAGGTGCCCAGACTCCAATGCCTACCAACGGCCACCTCGGCACTGATGAAAATGGTAAAGATTTCGATCAGTAGGTATATCGTTCTATGATTGGCTCTTTATTTTATCTATGTGCATCTAGGCCAGATATAATGCTTAGTGTTTGCATGTGTGCACGTTTTCAAGCAAAACCGAAGGAATCACACCATAAGGCTGTGAAACATATTCTTCGATACTTAGCTCACACACCAACACTAGGATTATGGTATCCCAAGGGCTCCAATCTTCATCTGGTAGGGTATTCTGATTCAGACTAAGCTGGTGACCGTGTGGATCGCAAGTCAACTTCTGGCACATGCCATTTCCTCGGAAGATCACTAGTTTGCTGGTCCTCAAAGAAGCAGAACTGCGTATCACTCTCCACTGCCGAAGCTGAGTACATTGCTGCCGGTTCTTGCTGTGCTGAATTGCTATGGATGAAGCAAACCCCCAAGGACTACAGCATCAACATGAAGAATGTGCCTCTCTACTGTGACAATGAGAGTGCTATCAAGATTGCATACAACCCAGTACAACACTCGAAGATCAAGCACATCCAGATTCGTCATCATTTTCTTCGGGACCATGTCCTCAAGGGCAATATCCTCATCGACCATGTGAAGACTGATGATCAACTGGCAGATATCTTCACTAAGCCCTTGGATGAGAAAAGGTTTTGCAAGTTGCGGTGTGAGCTAAATATCTTAGAGTCTTCAAATGTTTTGTAAAAACATGCACACATCCTAACACTTATGCAAAGTTGATGACTTAGATGTGCAACACATGATGAAACGATTTTCTTCAACTGATGAAGAAAGTCACTCTGAATGTGAAGAAATTAACGAAGAAATTGATTTTCAGGGCCCTACGACAATTGTACGCGGCGTCTGTAATCAACATTCTTATATGGTGGGTAACGCCACCGCCCAATGTGAAATTCCTCAAGTTGATTTTCTTCAAATGATCAATTTCCTCACAATGCATTTTTCTTCAAAACAGTTATTCTTCATTGTGATGATCTATTACAAAATCTTCGAAAACACTTGATGACTTTCATTTGCCTAGGTAGACTGTGATTTATAGTCCTCAACAGCATTCACTTATTGCTATTTCTTCAAGTTGATGTTTCTGCTAAGTGAATGTGATCGGACCCTACTTTCCCTCTATGCTATACTTATCCAGTCTATTCAATTCTTCATATGTGTTATACTTGAAACTTCGTTCAAAATCCTCACTGCATCCTTGTCAGCTGATGATTTTGTAACGAAAATCCTCAAATCTTAAAAAATTTATTTTCTTTAAAGAAACAGTAACTGAACCCCCACTTCCCACGATCGGATAACCACGATCTCCACTATCTCCACCGCATCGTACGGGATCTACACATGTCCTGCGGAGATGTAGAGGCAGGGGCTATCTGGTCCGAAACTTTCGCGCCAAACAGTAACTTCTGGGCTATAAATATGTCCTTATCCCCCTTGGTATCCTCTTCTTCGCCTCATCGCTCTCCTGCCACAGCACACTCCACCAAACCCTAGCACCACCGCTGGTAGTCTTGTCACCGGTAAGGAAGAGCTTCACTGCCTCGACCTTTTCGTCGCCAGGATCACGCCGGAGTCGGACCATCTTCGTCCACCGCCTCCGTAGACATCCTCTGCCACCAAGTTAGGGTGCATTGGACACTCGAACGAAGAGCCTCTCCAACACTACCTTCTGTGTTCTTCGTACGCACCTTACAGGGTAAATATATCCCATTTTTACAGCAGATTAGATCTGAAATTTTACCTCTTCTATGTGAAATCTGTTTTTCCTCAAGATACGATGCACACATGATTCCTCAAACACTACCTATCACCGCAATCATTGATGAACTAGCTAAGCATCTAAGATTTTCACGAGATTCCTCAATTGTGCGAATTTTTGGATCTGTACAACTCTGGAACCCAAGAATAGTATGCTTAGGCAAATTCCTCAACCACTGGTTATATTCCTCAAACTGTCAAACTTTTTCATTTTCTTCAAATCTGAGAACGCATATGACCTCTCCAAATTCCTCGCAACTATACTTTGTTCACAGGTACACACATGTCAGCTGATGAATCTCTCGGTTCTCATCACATTAACTCATTTGCAGCGTTTCTGGAAGAAACTCTTCAAGGCTCATCAGAATCCTCAAGAGTTCAAAATCATCAGCAAATTCCTCGATTGAAGAAAATGGAGGAAGAGAGAAAACAGAAGGGAGGAAAGAAACTGGAGCAGAACACAGGTGCTGATATTCCTGAGGACATATACTTGGACTATTGTACGCGTGATGAAGAACATGAGACAATGGCCAAGAGAAAGATAAGGCTGCAGAAGATTGAACACAGATGGTCGAAGGAATGGAAGGAGTACAGGTTTGTGACTCCAAAATATGCGAAGAAATTCGCTTTGAAGCCTCCTGGCAGAAGGGCCCCACTTGAGGATCATCAAGTAGCACATCCCTCAAGTCTTATGACAATTGATGACTACCCAGATGAGAAAGAAAGGCATCTGGCCAAGCTCAAGAAGCAAGCAGAAGCTGTAGTGAGGAAATTCAAAGAATCCTCAACTGCTGCCTCCAGTGCTGCTAATTCCTCAGCGGCAGAAACCTCACGCTCAGAAATTCATCACACGCAGTCTGTGCCATCAAAGCAAAGGGCTCCAAAGCCTCAAGAGAAGTCTGTTCAGGCTTCTGTCACAAAACCCTCAGCTCCAAAATCCTCAGCTCCAAAACCCTCAGTTCCAAAACCTTCAACACCAAAACCATCAGCGCCAAAACCCTCTGCACCAAAATCCTCAGCTCCACCTCCAAAGCCTCAAGAAAAACCAGTACAGAAGCTTGTCGTGAAACCTACGACCGCCAGCTCCAGCTCCTCACTCCCAGCTGCAACTAGCTCGGAGACAAAGTCTTCAACACCACTTGTGAAGACTTTGACAACTGCTCAACCTGCACCTCTCCCCAGCCCCAGCAAAATCATCGCAGTCCCGTCTGCATTAGAGGGAAGTGATGATTATGATGATGAAACCCTACAAGCCATCATCAGGAACAAGCAAGAACGGGTAGCACAAGCATCAGGCAGTGCTATTCCTCTGGCCATGGACCCCAAGGTCCTCCTCGACTACATCAATATATGGTATGAGGACCCAAACACACCCATTGATGATTTGAAACTTCCTCCTGGCATCAGCCACATGGTGGCCACCTTCATAAATGAAGCCAAGTGGAAGGAACAGCAGGCCAGGCAGGCAAAGGTTGCAAAGGCCAAAAAGGAGAAATTCCTCACGCAGAATCTCCTCAAATTGACTCCTGATGCACTAGTGTCAACCCAGGCAGAGCTGCAAGTATTAACTGACAAGTATGACAAGCTGTCAGATCGCAAAAGCATCAAGAGCAATTTCATCAAGCTAGCCACTAGTGCTGTTGATGACTACAACAAAAGAACCGCACAACCAGCACCAACTCCTCAGCCCCTGGTTGAGCAGCCAACAGATGCATCTCCTGATGAGGAGGAAACTCCTCAAGCTGAGGAAGAACACCAAGAGCGCCATGCTGATGAACCGGCCATTGAAGAAATCATCATGGAGACTGCAACTGATGAAATCGCAACCACTGATGAGACTGCTCCTGATCCAGCTGCTTCATCAAAGCAGGCTGATAACTCTGTTCCAGCTGGTTCCTCACTACCAGCTGAACAATCTGCAAAAAGAACACCTTCACCAAAAGCTTCAAAGGTGAAGAAGATAATCCCATCTGCATCAGACGCGAAGAAGACAAGAGCTGCTGAAAAGGAAGCAAAGAAGAGAAAAGCCTCCTCAGCAGTAGAAAAGACACAGGCAAAGGGCCTCAAAGAAACTGAAGAAACTGCTCCTCTGGATCCAGTACCTCTAAATGTCGCCCCCTCATATGAGATGGTCGTTATTGATGACCCAGCTACAAGGGCTGATGAGGAAATGAAGGATGTCGCCTCTGAGGAACACACTGATGAGGAAATCCAGATTGATGATAGTTCTCAACCCCTCATTCCTCAGACAGAGACCACTCAAGCATCAACTGCAGCAGCTGATGAGACTCCTTCTGCCACAAAGCCAGCTGAAGAAAAACAAGCCGAGGAAAATGTACATTTTGAGCAGACTCCTCAAGATGAGGAACAGGTTGACCCAACTCGTCAAGCTGAGAAAGAAGCAGAAATTCCTCAGCCTGAAGCTCAGCCAGAACAAGCATCATCTCCCCAGCAAGAAGCACCAGCTGATGAAATTCCTCAACTTGAAGAAAAAGCTGAAGAAAATGTACCCGCCCAAGACAATGAATTCATTGTGCTCAACGCAGAGACTGCCATGGTTGTTTCCCCTCCCATTCCTCAGCAGAATCTTAAGCCAGTTCAACGCCAGCCATTCTCCAAGCGTCCAAAGTTTCAGAAAGAATATTTCTTTGAAGAACGCATGTATTTCATCGGAGAGAACCCTTATGACAAGCCTCAAATGAGGCATCTGAAGTTTTGGACAAGAACTCAGATGAACTACTATTCCTCAGTGTTCTGTGGCCGCAACAAGATATTCCAGCACAGGCACATTCCTCATGTTGAGCTTGAAGCAATACCCTGCTTGGAACCAGTCCTCAGTGTACTCCACGATGCAGGTTTTCTCCCTATGTGCTCCGACATATCAGACTGGAATAGTGAGCTTATTCTTCAGTTCTATTCAACTCTGCACATCTCTGGCAACGCTAATGACACCAACACTTGGGTGTTCGACTGGATGTCCCAAAATACTCACTACAAAGCTCCGGCTTCTGAACTCCTCAGAGAACTGCCTGTACCAATTCCCTCCGATGGGGCAGTGAAGCTTTATGTTGAGCGTGAGCTGCCAAATGGAATGATGGAAGTCCTCATGAAGCCTTTGGCTGCAGGAAAACCCTCAAGAACCGCATTCCTCGTCCATGAGCTCAAGTACACACCACGGTCTGTCTACAGAATCCTCTGCAGTGTGCTTGCGCCAATCAAAGGCCATGACGATGAAGAAGATGTTGTAGGCCTCATGAAGAATATCCTCTTCAACATCATTCACGGTATTCCTATTAATATCCATGATTTCTTCTTGAGGACTTTGGGTGACAATGCCATGTGCCCCTATGACCACAAGATTTATGCCCCATGGATCATGAGATTAATCAGAACAAGGACAGGCATCAACTTTCATGCTGATTGTCAAAACCATGTTTGGTATATGCCTCTTATCAGGGTCAACAAGAAGACTTTTGAGCCCATTGAAGGAAAAGGAAAATCTGTGATTGAAGAAGGCAGCAGGCCCCTTGATGGTCAGTTCAGAGAGCCAGAAGCATATTATTCATGGGACGATACTGAGACTCGTCTAGCAAGCCCTGTTCCTCCTCGCGTGCTAACCACCAGAGAGCTTCTCCTCAGTCTTCACCAGAAGGTGGATCACAACCACAAATGGGTCAAACGCCAGTTTGGTGCTATTGTGAAAACCCTCACTGAAACTCAGAACTCTATGAAGATTAATCATCACTATCTGCATGAGGTTTTCGATCCCACCTGGGCTACACTTGCACATGTAAAGACTCAGACTGAGCTTGAAGAAATGAACTTTGAGCAGGACTTTGACTAGTCGTGGCCTCCCAAGAGGAAGTTCAGGCCCATTCCAGTGCCAGACCTTGAAGACAACTCCTTTTCTTCATTCCGCACCGCTGAATCTGATGAGGAACAACTCGACACAGCAACCGGCCCAAGGAAGAAGACTACCCCCAAGAAGCGTCACGGCTCTTCATCAACCGCCAAGAAATGAAGTCTTCACGGGCGTTAGTCCTCAGTTTGTCCCTTTTTGTCACTTGATGACAAAGGGGAGAAACTCGAGAGTTAGTCTTCAAGCGGGATATTTTTGGGGCTTATGAACTATATTTAAGTTACAAACTCTTGGTTCTTCTGAAGTTTTTATGTAATGAGTTCTAACTTAAGCCCGATGGTACTCTGACGCTTTTGAATGTTTTTCTTCGCATGCTTATTCCTCAAGTTTTAATGCACGCATGC
The DNA here is from genome assembly GCF_904849725.1 of Hordeum vulgare subsp. vulgare. NCBI lineage: Eukaryota > Viridiplantae > Streptophyta > Magnoliopsida > Poales > Poaceae > Hordeum > Hordeum vulgare. Next base: position 125,787,001 of record NC_058518.1, on the reverse strand, counting down.
TGGAATTCGTCACATACCATTTGCCATCATGCATCTTCATTTTCTTCATATGATATGTTATATGTATGCATGATTTACAAGACTCAGGGGGAGATCTCCATGATACAAATCATCAATGTGCATCTGCTATAAAAGCAAAATCCTCAAGGTACGCACATCTTCAGGGGGAGTCTCTGTGAATCTTGTTTTCAAATTCCTCAAATGAGTATTTACACTTCATATGTTTGATCCGTGTTGAAGACTTAACCTAATTGTCATCAACCACCAAAAAGGGGGAGATTGTAAGTGCATCTAGTACCCCTTAGTGATTGTGGTGGTTTGAAGACTTATAGGTTAAGTATCTAATGTGTTTATAAGTGTACACATGATCTATAAGTCATTGAGGAGTTTGAGATATTTGAAGAATATCGACCCCTAAAAATGTATATCTTCAGTTGAAGAAATTGGTCTGAAGCTGAAGAAATGAATCGCGAGGAATCTGCGATGAAATTGATATTCCTCATGAAGACACTGATATTGAGAAGACCGGTGGTTCCTGAAGAAAATCATTCTGAAGAAATTGAAGCGTGAAGATTTACGTTTTCTGTTTTACTTTCTTCGCATTTGATGAATAGGAACACCGTACTGTTAAAGGGGGTCAAAGTAACACTATGGAACAGATTTCCTCATGATGCTCAACCCAAGCCTAATCCTACCAAAAGCCTCAAGTGAGGAATATGAGTGACATGAGGACTCTCACAGTTGAGGGTCCCGACCGTTTCGATAACCACGCCAAGTCACTGGTCTTATCCACTCCAACGGTCATATTATTTAAAGGCATTAGTGTCAAATCATGCCGGGATGCTCCCATGCTATAAATAGCCACCCCCACAACCACTAGCTGGTTGGCTGCTCCGTTAGAAACTGACACTTGTCATAAGAGCAACCCAAATTCCTCAGAGCCTTCGAGAGTAATTCATCAGTGAGGAAATACACCACCCACCGAAACCACAAACCAAACCTAGTGATTGAGCATCACTGAAGAAGTTGTTCCTGTGTGGGACTGAAGCCTTTTACCTTTGAGGACTGTGCATCCTCCAGACGGTTAGGCATCATGGTCTAGAGCATTCCAGCAGTCAATTATGGATCGCCGGGTGACCGAGTTTGTGAGGGTTTGGAAGTCTGCCCTGAAGACTTACCACGAGTGTTGGGCGAGGACTGTGTGTCCTTAGCTCAAGCAGAATACGGTAGGGACTGTGTGTCCCGGGACTGGGTGTCCTTTGGTTTCAATACCAAGCCGCTCCAAACCAGATGTACAACTGTCACAACAGTTGGAACTGGGTCATCAACGACTGTCGTATGTGAGAATCGGGTTCTAATTCCTCAACTCTTTACTTTCTCTGTATTATGTGTTGATGACTTTCACTGTGACTATTTGAAGAATTTGCTGAAGACTTTCTCTGAATTTCCTCAACCCCAAATTCTTCACAATAGTTAATCATCATCTGTATTCTGCGTGCCTGCTTACTGTGCAATCTGTTTTCACATTCTTCACTCTGAAATACTGCTGGTGTGAACGTTTGCACGTCTGATCCTTTACTATTTCCGCTGTAAGTTAGTCATCAGTGAGGAATTTCCTCAAAAGGAATTTCCTCAGTGATGAAATTCTAAAAATCTCCTATTCACCCCCCCTCTAGTTGATATAACGCACTTTCAGTATGCTTGAAATATAATTGTATTTATGTCAAATGATAGACTATTGCTTCGAATCACTCGTGTTTTAGTATTCATGCCATGATTAGATTATATGATCAAGATTATGCTAGGTAGCATTCCACATCAAAAATTATCTTTTTTATCATTTACCTACTCGAGGATGAGTAGGAATTAAGCTTGGGGATGCTGATACGTCTCTGTTGTATCTATAATTTTTTATTGTTTCATGCCAATATTCGACAACTTTCATATACTTTTGGCAACTTTTTATACTATTTTTGTGACTAACATATTGATCCAGTGCCCAGTGCCAGTTCCTTTTTGTTGCATGTTTTTTGTTTCGCGTAATATCGATACCAAACGAAGTCCAAACACAATAAAAACCTATAGGGATTTTTTGGAATATTTATGATTTTTGGGAAGAAGAATCAACGCGAAATGATGCCCGAGGGGGTCACAAGCCCAAGAGGCGCGACCCCCCTAGGGCGCAGCTCGAAGGCTTGTGACCAATCCCTAAGGCGGTTGGTGCCCTTCTTTCTCTGCAAGAAAGCTAATATGCGGAAGAAAATCGTGTTAAAATTTCAGTCCAATTGGAGTTACGGATCTCCAGGAATTTAAGAAACGGTGAAAGGCAGAATCTGGGAGCGTGGAAACAGAAGGACACAGAGGGAGAGATCCAATCTCGGAGGGGCTCTCGCCCCTCCGCCGCCATGGAGACCATGGACCAGAGGGGAAACCATTCTCCCATCTAGGGAGGAGGTCAAGGAAGAAGAAGAAGGGGGGCTCTCTCCCCCTCTCTCACGGCGGAGCCGGAACGCCGCCCGGGACATCATCGTGTGACGGCGATCTACACCAACACCTCCGTCATCTTCACCAACATCTCCATCACCTTCCCCATCTATATTCAGCGGTCCACTCTCCCGCAACCCGATGTACCCTCTACTTGAACATGGTGCTTTATGCTTCATATTATTATCCAATGATGTGTTGCCATCCTATGATGTCTGAGTAGATTTTCGTTGTCCTATCGGTGTTTGATGAATTGCTATGATTGGTTTAATTTGCTTGTGGTTATGTTGCTATCCTTTGGTGCCCATCATATGAGCGCGCACGTGGATCACACCATAGGGTTAGTAGTATGTTGATAGGACTATGTATTGGAGGGCAAGGGTGACAGAAGCTTCAGCCTAGCATAGAAATTGATGCATACGGGATTGAAGGGGGACCAATATATCTTATTGCTATGGTTGGGTTTTACCTTAATGAACGTTAGTAGTTGCGGATGCTTGCTAATAGTTCCAATCATAAATGCATAGATTGCAAGTAAGGGATGACATGCTAGCAGTGGCCTCTCCCACATAAAACTTGCTATCGGTCTAGTAACGCAGTCAATTGCTTAGGGACAATTCCACAACTCCTACCACCACTTTTCCACACTCGTTAAACTAACGTAATTGTTTCTTTCTCTAACCAGCCCCTAGTTTTTATTTACGTGCTCTTTCTTTTCTTACAAGCCTATCCTATCACATCTAAAAAGTACTTCTAGTTTCATACTTGTTCTAGGTAAAGCGAACGTAAAGTGTGCGTAGAGTTGTATCGGTGGTCGATAGAACTTGAGGGAATATTTGTCCTACCTTTAGCTCCTCGTTGGTTTCTACACTCTTACTTATCGAGAAAGGCTACAATTGATCCCCTATACTTGTGGGTTATCACTTGGCAATGACAATAGCACCAGTGTTGTCACAAAAGAGAGTCTTCGGGCCCGACGCACTGGGAACCACTCCTAGGTCGGTGATGAACTCCTTCATCCAGACTCCTTCATGTGCTGCTTCCGAAGCAGCTATGTACTCTGCTTCACATGTAGATGCCGCCATGATGCTTGGCTTGCAAGTACACCAACTGACTGCCCCACCATTCAAAATATACATGTATCCGGTTTGTGATTTGGAGTTATCCGGATCTGTGTCGAAGCTAGAATCGACGTAACCCTTTACGACAAGCTCTTCGGCACCTCCATAAACGAGAAACATATCTTTAGTCCTTTTCAGGTACTTTAGGATATTCTTGACCGCTGTCGAGTGATCCACTCCTGGATCAGTTTGGTACCTCCCTACCAAACTTACGGCAAGGTTCACATCAGGTCTGGTACACAGCATGGCATGCATAATAGAGCATATGGCTGAAACATAGGGGACGGTACTCATATTTTCTCTATGTTCTGCCGTGGTCGGGCGTTGAGTCGTACTCAACCTCACACCTTGTAATACAAGAAAGAACCCCTTCTTAGCCTTATCCATATTGAACTTCTTCAATATCTTGTCAAGGTATGTGCTTTGTGAAATACCAATGAGGCGACTCGATCTATCTCTATAGATCTTGATGCCTAATATGCAAGCAACTTCTCCAAGGTCCTTCATTGAAAAACTCTTATTCAAATTGGCCTCTATGCTTTCCAAAAGTTCTATATCATTTCCAATCAACAATATGTCATCCACATATAATATGAGAAATGCTACAGAGCTCCCACTCACTTTCTTGTAAATAAGTCTGTACAAACCCAAACGCTTTGATCACTTCATCAAAGCGAATGCTCCAACTCCGAGATGCTTGCACTAGCCCACAGATGGAGCACTGGAGCTTGCATACCTTGTCAGCATTATGAGGATCGACAAAACCTTCCGGTTGTATCATATACAATTCTTCCTTAAGAAAGCCGTTCAGGAATGTCGTTTTGACGTCCATTTGCCAGATTTCATAATCATCAAATGTGTCAACTGCTAACATGATTCGGATCGACTTCAGCATCGCTACGAGTGAGAAGGTCTCATCGGAGTCAATCCCTTGAACTTGTCGATAAACCTTAGCGACAAGTCGAGCCTTATAGATGGTCACATTACAATCCACGCCAGTCTTCTTCTTAAAGATCCATTTATTTTCCATGGCTCGCCGATCATCGGGCAAGTCCACCAAAGTCCATACTTTGTTCTCATACATGGATCCTATCTCGGATTTCATGGCCTCAAGCCATTTGTTGGAATCGGGGCCCGCCATCACCTCTTCATAGTTCGAAGGTTCACTGTTGTCCAACAACATGATTTCCATGACAGGGTTGTCGTACCACCCTCGTGCGGAATGTGTCCTTGTGGACCTTCGAGGTTTAGTAGCAACTTGATCTAAAGTTTCATGATCATCATCATTAACTTCTTCTCTAGTTGATGCAGGCACCTCATAAACATTTTGTTGTGATGTGCTACTCTCCGGTTCGAGAGGAGGCACTATTACCTCATCAAGTTCCACTTTCCTCCCACTTACTTTTTTCGAGAGAAACTCTTTCTCTAGAAAGGATCCGTTTTTGGTAACAAATATTTTGCCTTCAGATCTAAGATAGAAGGTATACCCGATAGTTTCCTTGGGGTATCCTATGAAGACACATTTTTCCGCTTTGTTTTTTAGCATCTCAGGTTCAAGTTTCTTCACATAAGCATCGCAGCCCCAAACTTTCGGAAACGACAACTTAGGTTTCTTGCCAAACCATAATTCACACGGTGTCGTCTCAACGGATTTAGACGGTGCCCTATTTAAAGTGAATGCGGGAGTTTCCAATGCATATCCCCAAAATGATAGTGGTAAATCAGTAAGAGACATCATAGATCGCACCATATCCAATAAAGTGCGATTACGACATTCACACACACCGTTACGCTGCGATGTGCCAGGCGGCATGAGTTGTGAAACAATTCCACATTTCCTTAAGTGCGTGCCAAACTCGTGACTCAAATATTCTCCTCCATGATCAGAACTTAGGAACTTTAGTTTCTTGTCACGTTGATTCTTTACCTCACTATGAAATTCCTTGAACCTTTCAAAGGTTTCAGACTTGTGTTTCTTTAAGTAGACATACCCATATCTGCTTAAGTCATCAGTGAGGGTGAGAACATAACGATAGCCACCGCGAGCCTCAACACTCATTGGACCGCATACATCGGTATGTATTATTTCCAACAAGTTGCTTGCTCTCTCCATTGTTACGAAGAATGGAGTCTTGGTCATCATACCATGAGGCATGGTTCACATGCGTCAAATGATCTACAATCAAAAGAGTCCAAAAATCCATCTGTATGGAGTTTCTTCATGTGCTTGACACCGATATGACCAAGTCGGCAGTGCCACAAGTATGCGAGACTATCATTATCAACCTTAATTCTTTTAGTACTCACATATGAACATGTGTAACATCACGTGCGATATTCATTAAGAATAAACAATTGACCAGCGGGGCATGACCATAAAACATACCACTCATATAAATAGAACAACCATTATTCTCAGATTTAAATGAGTAGCCATCTTGCATCAAGCGAGATCCTGATACAATGTTCATGCTCAAAGCTGGTCCTAAATAACAATTATTAAGGTTTAAAACTAATCTGGAGGTAGATGTAGAGGTAGCGTGCCAATGGCGATCACATCGACCTTGGAACCATTCCCCACACGCATTGTCATCTCGTCCTTAGCCAGCCTCCGCTGATTCCGCAGTTCCTGTTTTGAGTTGCAAATGTGAGCAGCATGACCGGTATCAAATACCCAGGAGCTACTATAAGTGATGGTAAGGTACGCATCAATAACATGTATATCATATATACCTTTGACGTTGTCGGCCTTCTTATCCGCTAAGTATTTGGACAGTTCCGCTTCCACTGACCGGTTCCCTTGCAATAATAGCACTCAGTCTCACGCTTGGGTCCTTTCTTTGGCTTCTTCCCGGCAACTGGTTTATCAGGCGCGGTGATACGTCTCCAACGTATCTATAATTTTTGATGGTTCCATGCTATTATCTTGTCAACTTTGGATGTTTTGTATGCATGAATATGCTATTTTATATCTTTTTTGGGACTAACCTATTAACTCAGTGCCAAGTGTGAGTTCCTGTTTTTTCCATGTTTTTTACCTTCTTCAGAGGTGAATATTAAACGGAGTCCAAACGGAATAAAACCTTCGGAAAGATTTTTTCCGTAACAGAAGATATGCAGGGAACTTGAGAACCAAGGCAAAGGACCCCGAGGGAGGTCACAAGCCCCCTAGGCGCGGCCTGGGGGTGCCTAGGAGGCTTGTGGGCCCCCCGTGGATCCTTTGCCCTACTTCTTCCGCCTATAAATTCTCCAAAAATCTGAAAGTGCCAGAGAGAGCCACAAAAATACTTTTCCGCCGGCACAAGCTTCTGTCTCCACAAGATCCCATCTGGGGCACGTTCTGGTGCCCTGCCGGAGGGGGGATTCAGACATGGAGGGCTTCTTCATCAACACCATTGCTTCTTTGATGATGCGTGAGTAGTTCACCACAGACCTTCGGGTCCATAGCTAGTAGCTAGATGGCTTCTTCTCTCTCTTGGATCTTCAATACAAAGTTCTCCAAGATCTTCATGGAGATCTATCCGATGTAATCTTATTTTGTGGTGTGTTTGTCGAGATCCGATGAATTGTGGATTTATGATCAGATTATCTATGAATATTATTTGAGTCTCCTCTAATCTCTTATATGCATGACTTTGTATCCTTGTAATTCTCTTCGAGTTGTGGGTTTTGTTTGGCCAACTTGATCTATAATTCTTGGAATGGGAGAAGTGCTTGGTTTTGGGTTCATACCGTGCCATGTCCTCACCCAGTGACACAAGGGGTAGCGAGGCACGCATCGTGTTGTTGCCATCAAGGGTAAAAAGATGGGGTTTATATCTATTCCATGAATTTATCCCTCTACATCATGTCATCTTACTTAAGGCGTTACTCTGTTTGTTATGAACTTAATACACTAGATGCATGCTGGATAGTGGTCGATGTGTGGAGTAATAGTAGTAGATGCAGAAAGTATTGGTCTACTTGTCTCGGACGTGATGCCTATATGTATGATCATTGCCTTAGATATCATCATGACTTTGCGCGGTTCTATCAATTGCTCGACAGTAATTCGTTCACCCACCGTAATACTTTCTATCATGAGAGAAGCCTCTAGTGAACACTATGGCCCCCGGGTCTACTCCACATCATATTTTCAGCTCTACACTTTTACTTTGTTGCACTTTCCACCTTCAGATCTCACCTTGCAATTAATCGTGAAGGGATTGACAACCCCTTTATAGCGTTGGGTGCAAGTTTGCTTGTTTTTACGCAGGTACTTTGGAGACTTGTGTTGATACTCCTACTGGATTGATACCTTGGTTCTCAAACTGAGGGAAATACTTACTGCTACTGTGCTGCATCACCCTTTCCTCTTCAAGGGAAAAACCAACACAATCTCAAGAGTTACCAAGAAGAATTTCTGGCGCCGTTGCCGGGGAGTATCAAGTCAAGAATAATCTCCCTTCAGCGTGTCAATTTCTGGCGCGTGGGACTATTCTAAGTGAAGCTTATCCAAGTAACTATCGCAAACTCATCTCTTGCATTTACCTTTTTTGCCTTTTTTGTTCGCCCTTTTCTTTCGTTTGCCTTTCCTTTGCTTGTGTGCTATGTGCCTTCAATATGCTTGCATCTTCGTTTGCTGAAAATCTATTGATATGGATCCTCATCCACTTGCTAATCTCTTTAAGAGATCCAATTATGTTGAACCATTTGCTAGTGAGTTGAGTGCACTTGACTTTCTCTATGGAGTTTTGCTTGAGATGCGTGAATCTGAAAATCGTGATGAAGAAATTTATGAAGTGATTCACGAGGGCTCCTTGAATGAAAAGCATGATTGCAATGGTTTCGTTATAGATTCTATTAATGTCAATCATGCTAAAATATGCAAAACCCTAAGCTTGGGGATGCTAGTTTTGCTATGTCCACTACTTGTTGCAATGATCGTGATTGGGGTGATAATATTTCTTATGATCTTGACAATTTGTTTAAGCCTCATGATGAATATGATATTTGCATTACGATTGAAAATGGGTTTGGAGAAGTCATGACTTTAGTTGATGATAATCCCACTATTTTTGAAGAGCGTCAACTTTGCATGCATGTGGATCATGAAAAGAATATCCTTTGTGATAGCTATATTGTTGAATTTTATAATGATCCCACATGTAATTTCTATGAGAGAGGAAAATATTTTGGTAGAAACTTTCATGTTACCAAATTACCTCTCGTTATGTTGAGATTGCTATTGTCTCTTTCTTCTTCCTTGCATTTGGTAACTACTGATTGTCTTGCCAATTTGTTTTCCTATAAAATGCCTATGCATAGGAAGTATGTTAGACTTAGATGCTATTTTCACATGCTTTATGATGCTTTCGTTGTGCTTCAATTCTTGTCTTTTGCGTGAGCATCATTGAATTATCAATGCCTAGCTAAGGGCGTTAAACAATAGCGCTTGTTGGGAGGCAACCCAATGAATTTATCTTTGCTTTTTGCTTTCTGTTTTGTTGTGTCCACACCATCATAATTCTGTTATGATTGTATTTTTTGTGTTTGTGCCAAGTAAAACCTTTATGACTAGTTTTGGTGATGGTTGTTTGATCTTGCTGAAAAAGACAGAAACTTTTCGCTCACAAAATTATTTTTAATTCCTAGACAGAAAGAGTTTTTTGCTGCTGGTTGATATGCCAATTGCCCTAATTGTCATAATTTTTTCAGAATTTTTGGGATACCAGAGGTATATGAAGTATACAGATTGCTACACACTGGTCTGCTTTTGACAGATTCTGTTTTTGTTGTGTTGATTGCTTATTTTGATGAAACTATGGATAGTATCAGGGGGTACTAGCCATGGAAAAGTGAGAATACAGTAATCTAACATCAATCTAAATAGAAATCAAGTTTACTACAGTACCTAAAGAGTTGGTAGTTTGTTTTCTTATGCTAATGATATCATGAGTTTCTGTCTAAGTTTTGTGTTGTGAAGTTTTCAAGTTTTGGGTGATGTTCTCATGGACAATGGGATAAAGAGTGGAAAGAGATCAAGCTTGGGGATGCCCAAGTCATCCCAAGCCAAATTCAAGGACACCAAAAAGACTAAGCTTGGGGATGCCTCGGGAAGGTATCCCCTCTTTCGTCTTCAATCCATCGGTAACGTTAATTGGAGCTATATTTTAATTCACCACATGATATGTGTTTTGTTTGGAGGGTCTTGTATTATAGGAGTCTTTTCTTTTTGTTGTGTCACAATCATCCTTGTTGCACACCTTTTGAGAGAGATATGCACTCATCGTGAATTTGCTACAATACTCATTGAGCTTCACTTATATCTTTTGAGTTAGGCAATTTAGCTCGCATGTGCTTCACTTATATCTTTTGAGCTAGATAACTTTGCTCTAGTGCTTCACTTATATCTTTTTAGAGCATGGTAGTGTCATATTTTGGAGAAATAAGAACTCTCAATCTTCACTTATATCTTTTTGAGAGTGCTCTCTCTGAGTAACTTGGTAGTTGGCGTGTGCCATGAAAGAGTCCTAAAGATGATAGGCATCCAAAGAGGATATAATAAAAACTTCCATATTCTTGTGCATTGATTCGTAAAGAGAAGTTTGATTCCTCTCAATTACTTTTGAGATATGGATTTGGTAATATTAGAGTTATGTTAGTAGGGTGTTGTGAATCTAGAAATACTTGTGTTGAACTTAGTGATTCCCGTAACATGCACGTATGGTGAACCACTATGTTAGGAAGTCGGAGCATATTTGATTTATTGATTGTCTGTCGGGACCCCGATACTAAGCCATAGGAATCCAGCCTGTAACACATCACATCTCTTTGCATTCTCACGCACGGTTAACCCCACTGCTGCAGCCTTACATTAGCCGGGATCGTTTGCGCCTTTTGACTCGCATACGCAATTGTGTCGCTAGCAATCCAATGACAAAGAACCCGGATCCACATGTCTAGTCATAAACCAAAGCGGCAGTTCCGCACAGGGACATGCATACATGACCCAGCAAAGCAGGTGTCGGCCATCAACGAATGTAGACGAGTCGTAGCAAGCTACAAGGACTCCATTACATTGCGTGACATTTCCCCACAGGGGACAGACACAACAGCTAAGAAGGACACATGCCGGTCAACCAATGTGTCCGGAGCAGTAGGGAACTACCATGGCTCATTGGATCACAAATGGGCATTTCCCTGTAAGGGATGCTACTAAAGTCTAAGGCTAGGTAATCGAACCCCATACATATCAAGTACGACACACGTACGCGTGGCATACCGATAAGTATAGATACATCGACGGCATCACAACATAACCTAAACATACAAGCTTTATTTAAAAGTCTCGGAAGAGCCTCAGACATAATATTACACAATAGGGGTCTCACGACCCATCATAACAGTCATTCAAGTTACAAGCCAGCGGAAGTAGATAAATTGTCTCAGTACAGACAGGTGAAACTAGAAGGCACATGGCCTGACTATACTATAGACCCACCCTAGGGCCAGATCGTAGCTGGGATACCAGCTACTCGTCGTCGTCGATGTCTAGGAAGAACCCTCCGTTAGGGTCATTAACAACCTCTGCAACAGATATTAAGCAAACATGAGTACGGGGTACTCAGCAAGACTTTAGGATAACTATCTACTCATGCAATGAATCAATAAGGAATTGTGGGGTTTCATGCGGAAAGCCAGCATTTGACTCATGGCTAGACAACTTGCATTTTAAAACAATTTTTGACAACTTGATTTCTCGCACACGAGTCCACTAACACCACAACAATACTCCATCGTGGAATCATTCCGTCTCCAATTGGAAATGCCGTCCACGACACTCACGCTTATCTTGACAATTTTATGAGTAGCCATTGAAGTTATCTATGAACAACATATGTCTCCAAGTAGTCCATATCCGCGGACGCGGCTATTCGAATAGATCATAACCCTGCAGGGGTGTACTTCTTCACACACGCTCTCCCCACTTATCGCTATGTGCACATCATGCACCTCGGCACCCTTCAAGCGGAAGCCCAGCGAGGGAGTCGGCCACGACCGTTAACCACACTAATACTTAGTCCAGGTCTATCGCCTATCTGAGGGTAACCCGCACGGAAGTCCGGCCAAGGTTTCTGCCACGGCCCCAAATGATGTGCGCAGGGTTCCCAAGCCCACCATCCGGGTGCCACTTGGTACACCGTGCCACTGCCTACCGCATCACAGCCCACCTCTCATGTCAGCACTATGCACGGCCTCCAACATGACTATTAACACCAGAAATTACTTGCAACTCCTGGACCGAGTACTAGGCGATTAATAAGTCGAGCGGGGTCATATTTCAGGGCCCAACATATGGTAGTATCTCATCTTGGATTACATACACGGAACTCAGTTCCTAAGGACGGTTCCAATGAAACAACCCGCCATGTATTCCTACATGGCCTTTCACTGATACCTTTACCAAATCAGGTTCAACACACAACCCTTACTTACTGAACACATTCTCACAATTCTGTTCATCTCCCAGATGACAGACCATAGACAACTCTAAGCATAGCATGCATAGCAGGATAAGGCACATCATGGCTCAAGCATCTACTAGGTATGCTAGGTTGCAGGGTTCAGCTATTTACTGTTACAAAGACAGGTCATGCAACGGAAGTGGGTTCAACTAACGTGGCAAAAGCATTTGAGCATTTGATCCTAATGCAATAAGTAAGTGCAGGAGCAAGAACATGGGATTTATCGGGATGATCAAAATGGTTGCTTGCCTTGTTGCTCAGAGGAGGGACAATATCCGTCAGTCGGATATTCAGTGGAATCTAGAGGAACGGAGCCTACCGAAAGAAATGACAACAATCAATAACAATCATATGCAACAAGATGATGCATGAGCATGGCATGAGCATGCAAGGTAGTATGCTAATGTAGCTATCATTTATTAAGTTTGGAGTTGATTTGAATCAGATTCAAATATCACTTCAAACGAGGTTTTCTGGAATACCATTTTAACTGATTCGACCTGATGCTCAGATCAACTTGTTTTTAACATGCATGGAAATGATACGTTAAGTTGCTGGTTGTGATTGAACAATGTTTGATCATAGTATTTGAAGTGGAATGCAAATGATTTTCAAATTCCATCTCCATAGCATTTATAAAATTTAAATTATTCATTATTCTACATGTTTGGTCCAGTAACATTTTCAAACATGTTTTAAAATGACATATTCAGATTCCTTGGATTTTTCTGATACTTTTTCATGTATAAATTATTTTCATTGGAGTTACAGATTAATTTCTATGATTTTTAGAAGTTTTGGCATTTTTCTGGAATTCTTTTAAATCAGAAATCCACTTATTGCGTCAGCATGGCATGAGCAGGTCCAACTGGGCGTTGAAAGTCAAACCTGACCAGTGGGACCCACTGGTTTGTGACTCTGGTCAGGTTTAGATTAGTTTTAAACTTAATTAGTTAATTAACAGCACTGGACCCACATGTCAGTGACTTATTAGTTTAATTCATTTTATTTTTATTAATCCAAAACATCCAGAGGCTGGCCCCATGCGTTAGTGGCTCAGGCCAGCTGAGATCCACCGGCGGCGAGGTCGTCCTCGCCGGTGGTGAGCCTCCGGCGACACGACAGATGGCATAGGGCATCGGAAACTCGTCTCCGACGACCAAACGCACGGCAGAGACCACAGGAAGATCGGCCACTCGACGGTGCACACGATGGGGCAAACCCCAGGGGCTGGGGTGGCCGGAATCGACGCCGGCGACGAGCTCGGCGGCGACCAAAGCTCATCCATCGTCGAGGTCATCGAAAATAGGGTCAATTCACGCGGGGCTGGGCTCCTAAAGCATCTACGCGACGGCCTGAAGCTGCTGGTGGCCTCAGATGGACCAACCGTTCACCGGAGGGCTACCGACGACGAGCTGCAGCGGCGGTCCTCGTCGGGCTTCGGTGGAACTAGGCCTAGAGGAAGAGATCGACGGGGAAAACTTGGGGGAAAGCTGCACAAGCTCACGGGGAGTGTAGTGGTGGCGCTAGCTTGCTCGGGGAGGCGCTGTAGGCGATGAATCGATCGAACCTCGCCGACGGCCGAAGTTTGAAGACGACGGTGCCGTGGGCGTTGCACGGCTCGGGGGACCTTCGGCTTATGCAGGGAGGACCAGCTCGTCGAGGCGGAGCGAATGGGGCACTTGGGGGAAAGAACTAGTGGCCAGAGGCACGGGCAGCTCGAGCTCGAGCTCCTGTCAATGGCGGCAGAAGGGGAGGAAGAAACCGAGAGGAGAGGGGGGGGGGCGAAATGGTGCACAAGAATGGATAGGACAGTGCTCGGGAAGGTTATCCCCGCGCGCGCCAGCGCGAAGCGGCGGCCAGGCAGGCAGGGAGCTGCGTGGAGGCGCCGGGCATCGCGGCGGCCACCTCCTGCTCCTACTGGCGAGGAGGAAGACGACACAGGAGCTGGGCCTGGGCCAGGTGAGCGTCAGGCAGTCTTCCTCATTTCTTCTTGTTTTTTTTTCTGTTTTACTAACTGTTTTGGTTTGCTATTTATTTCAGCTCCAAAATAGTTTACCAAAAATATTTTGAACACACAAAATTTTTTTGGAATATATCCAACCATTCGTGAAGTTTTCAGCATTTTTGAAAACTAAAAGTTTTTGAATTCAAATTTAAACTTGAATCCAGTAGCTTTTTGCATTTATATAAAATGACAAAAGTGTTATGAAAATAGTTTTCTTCACTGCTTATTTGCTACCATGATTTATCAGAAAAGTTGAACTTTTCTTGAGGCCATTTTGGGTTCATTGATTTGAACAAGTTTATAATTTCTTTGAATTTGAGAAGTGGCTAGGGTTTTTTGAGTTTTGCTTCACCACTTGCTTTGATCTTGTTGCAATTTCCTTTGATGCAATGCAAAGAAGATATGAGAACAATGCTATACTTGATTAGGGTTCCAGGGATGTGACAACTCACCCCCACTCAAAAGAATCTTGTCCCGAGATTTAGAAGTCGTCGGGAATAACGCGGGATACTTAAGTCGGAGACGATCCTCTCTTTCCCATGTTGCCTCCTTTTCAGAATGATTCGACCATTGAACTTTAAGAAACTTGAGGTTTCGACGTCGAGTGGTACGCTCATCTTGATCAAGAATATGCACGGGGTATTCTCGGTATGAAAGGTTATCTTGGAGATCAAGCGTTTCGTGGTCCACTTCACGGATAGGATCCGAAAAGCAATGCCTGAGTTGCGAGACGTGGAAGACATCATGAACCTTGGAAAGATGCGGAGGAAGTTCCAACTCGTAGGCAACTTCTCCTCATATGGCAAGAATGCGAAAAGGACCAATGTAACAAGGGGCCAACTTGCCCTTCAAAGGTGTAACCCGAAGGTAAGCCTTCTCGTCAACTTCAAAGGTCACAGCCTTATGATGACGATCATATTGGCTCTTTTGACGAGACTGGGCTGTTTTCGAATTTTCACGAATAATGTGAACCTACTCTTCTGCATCCTGGATCATATCCGGGCCAAAGAGTTGCCTCTCTCCGGTTTCTGACCAATTAAGAGTTGTTCGACATCTTCGTCCATGGAGAACTTCAAAAGGGGCTTTGCCCAAGCTTGATTGATAACTAATGTTATAAGCAAATTCGGCGAATGGAAGGCACTTCTCCCAATTCATACCGAACGATATAACACAAGCTCGGACCATATATTCTAGGATTTGATTCACTCTTTCTACTTGACCACTTGATTGAGGATGGAAAGCATTGCTAAAAGATAATTGAGTCCCCATAGCATTCTGAAAACTTGTAGCAACCTGACTCAAAACGAGTCAAGCCTCTGTGTATCTGTGCCATCCCTGGATCAGTATGCTGGCACACACAGTACATGAATGTATATATCAAAGTTCAATCACATGTAAATAGCGTAAAACTGATATATACCTTAAATATCTCAGCGGAAGCAGTCAAGGGAGTGGAGTCCCAATAAACACCAACGGCAAGTTGAGTGTAGACCCTAACCCTGAATCGTACTCTTACTCGTCGAAGAAAAATATCTGCAACATAAGACGTTGCAGCCGTGTAGGTCAGCATATTGAATATGCCGGCAAGTCACATAAGAGAGGGGTGAAAAGTAATCATCTATACTATATGCATATATGGCAGGTGGGGTTATAAGTTTTAGCGTCAAGAATTTTTTTTTCCTACATCAAGAGAGGCTAAAAGCAAAATATTACTATGAAGGTTGGTTGTTAACGAGATGGTTCCACCAACCAGTTCTCGTACCCGAGTTGTCAATAATTACCCTCATCAAATATATATAATGGTGTTGAGAAATACAGATAACGTCAGTTCCTTTGGCTCAAGTTGTCCATGACCGTGGACACGGCTAATCGATTAGGTTTGAGTACTCTGCAGAGTTTTGCACACGTTCCCCACAAGATTTGATCGCCTCCGAGTATGTCCTCGCACTTCAAGGTGTTTGAAGACCGGATGATCAAAACATGGTCTTTCAACGGGTCCCTCTGAATCCCTGTCGGTGCCCATCCATTCCTACCGTTCTTCTACATCTGCTAGCACCGCCTGTCCAGAGTCGCCGCGTTGTCCAACCAAGCCAGAGCCCATAATGACTTGTGGCTGTGCAGGTAAGCCTTGGGTCTTGAACATATCCGTCGGTCTCTTTGAGCCTGGGTGAAGCTTTCCGCAGGATGTCATGGCCATCCCCAGCATCCCGGGCATCCACTGGGTTCTCCAGGGAGCCGATCAACCGTCCTTCACCCAGAGTTGCATTGCGTCCGAGGTCTTGAAAATCTTGTCTTAGCCGGTCTTGATTACTTAATCAACCTCACATCACTCGTGTTATGCACTCAACCGAAATCCCGTCTACTCAAGCATAGCAATATGAACTTTGTCGTCCCGGGGCCAAGTATCGGGGTTGTTGGGTGCCTACCACATGATACTACAATCTATACTAAAATTTCCAAGTACCTAAGCAGCATGCAATTGGACATAGGATGGTAGAACTACGATGCATAAAACATAGGTGATAGTATGATCAAAATGACTTGCCTGGTGATGCTGACAAAGAAGAATTTCTCGAGAAAATAACTTGATAGACTATTCGTCACTCTCCGATGAAATCTATATAACAAACATATCATTCACATAAGCACTCATACTAGCAATCAAAAGAAAAGAGAGAGAGCGAATAAGAAACCGAAAGAAACTTCAAATAAGACTAGGGAGTCTTCTACTACGTCAAACACTAAATAGTTTTTGTCTAACAGAAAATAATAACAAGGAACTAAGATATAATTTTAACTAAGATAAAATAAAGTATTTTTCACAAAACTTTTTGAAAGTATTCCCAAACGGGATTTGAAACAGTGCGGAAACCAATTGCAAGTTACTAAGGAACTAGAATTGATTTCAAGAAAACAAATAAAATACAAACTTGTTGCAAAACTACTGTTGAACTAACATAAACAAAACAATAATCTTTCTGAAATAATAAAGAAAATATTTTAAAACAATTTACAAAAAAATAATAGCCATAGTCCTAAAAGAGCTAAAACAGAATCTGTTTTGGTAAAAACCCCAATTAAAAATATTTTAAATTTTTTGAAACTTAAACTAATGAGAGATATGATCAATAGGAAGCAGCATCAAAAAGAATCAAACTAAAAGCTATTTTTAAACTCCCGGAATAAGCAAAATAATCTTTAATTCAAATCTGATCTAACTCAATTTTTCTAAATCCAAACATAGACAAATTATATATCTACAGAAACTGCATAAAATTTGTGATCCAACGCAAAAAGAATCACCTAATTCGGAGTTATATACTAATAGATATGAATTTTGTAAGATTGCAATTTTCTGAAAAAACTGCAATACGGGATTTCGTGAATCTCACCGGAGTTAGTCGCCGGAGTTGGAGAAGACGACGGGAAGGTGGCTCCGGTGGCCGGCCGAGGCAGCGAAGGGGTCCAGGCGGGGGAGGAGGGCTCCGGCCGAAGGTTGGTGGTGCCGGCGGGGCCTGGGGCGACGGGAGGAGGCAGCAGGACCTCCGGCGAGTTCCCGTTGAAGATGAACTCCGGCGAGGCGGGGGCTGCGGCTAGAGGCGAGGAGAGGTGTGGTTCTTGGTGAAATGGATAGAGGAGGGTGTGGGGGTTCTTATAGGGGCGACGGGAGGTGCTGGGAGGGAAAGAGCTTCGCGAATCCTGGAGGTGGGGATTCCTGTGTCCATGGAAGGAAAAATCTCTGTGACATGAGAGAGACAGAGGAAGAAGATGATCTCCTGTTGGGCTAGAATAGGAAAGTGCTTAATGGGCCAGCTCTTATTTCCATTTATAAGTGATTCCTTTCCTATTTTTAAAACTAGGAAACTAAAACGATAAAAAGGAAATCAAATCAATTCGAAATAAAGAGTTTCTATATACTAAAATTATCAGAAAAATAAAATATAGATGATGGGCATTTTTCCACGGCAAAAATAAAAACTTCAGAAAAAATTATTATCACAAAATTGCCTAAAAGGTTTATTTTCTTTTGCAAATAATTTTCAAATGACCCTCTAAGTTTTAGGGTTCAAACAACTTTCAAAATGCCCGTGGGTTTGAGGGTCATGTTCCTCCTCTCTTTTCTGTTTGACAGAAAGTATTTCCCGGCATTTCTTGCACGAAGAAAACAAATAAAAATGCAAGAGAATTCAAATGCAAATATCTCCGTTCAAATTCTTTATAGTTGAAGAAGTCATGTCATCTTCTCTCGTTGCTTTTAAAAGATTGAATTTGAATTCACCGGAGAAGGGGAAAGTCATTTTATTCCCTCTCATTCAAAAGTTTCGAAAAGTTTCAAATTTCACACAAGTTTCAATCACTCAGGCAACCAACAAACAATCTAATAATAATTATATTAACATTCCAAAATTTATAATTTTGGGATGTTACAAAACTTTCCCAGAAGCGAGAAGTAAAGATACTCCCACGGTCTGAGTTAATCTCCAGGGGAATACCATGAAGAGACACTATTCGAGAGATATATAACTCTGCTACCTGGCTAGCTGTTATACTCTCACGAACTGGAAGAAAATGAGCTACTTTGGAGAGACGGTCAATGACCACAAAGATAGCATTATTTCCTTTCTTGGTCTTGGGAAATCCGGTAATGAAATCCATACTGACTTTATCCCATTTCCATTCAGGAATAGCTAAAGGTTGAAGGGTGCCAGCAGGCCTTTGATGTTCTGCCTTAACTTGACGACAAACATCGCACTTAGCAACGAACTCAGCAATTTCTCTCTTCATCCTGGTCCACCAGAACCTCTGGCGTAGGTCCTGATACATCTTAGTACTTCCGGGATGAATGGTGAGAGGAGAATCATGAGCCTCCTTAAGGATTAACTGCCTTAGATGTGGGTTCTTAGGAACCACTAGACGATTCTGGAAGAACACAACACCTTGATCATTTATGGAGAATTCGTTAGCGTTTATGCTAATGATATTCTCCTTGATCCGTGATATACCCTTATCACGCTTCTGGCCAGCTATAATTTGATCCTTAAGGGTAGGCTTCCCCACCAGGGTAGAAAGGAATCCTTGAGGAACAATATGAAGATTTAACTTCTAAATTCCTCATAGAGATGTGGTTGACCTCGTTGTAGCATCAAATTGTTACCATAAGATTTACGACTTAGTGCATCAGGCATAACATTGGCCTTCCCCGGGGTGTAAGTTATCCCTAAGTCGTAATCCGAGATCAACTCAACCCACCGTCTTTGCCTGAGATTCAAATCCGGCTGGGTGAAGATATATTTCAGACTTTGGTGATCAGTGAATATTTCGCAACGATTACCAAGAAGGTAATGTCGCCAGGTTTTAAGTGTATGGACTACAGCTGCAAGCTCAAGATCATGTGTGGGATAATTATCCTCATGTGGACGCAACTGTCGAGATGCGTATGCAATCACATGACGATCTTGCATGAGAATGCAACCTAATCCATGTCGCGAGGCGTCGCAATAGATAACGAAGTCCTTAGAAAAATCTGGTGGTAGCAACATAGGTGCGGAAGTCAGGCGTCTTTTCAGTTCCTGAAAACTATGCTCACACTGTGGTGTCCACTGGAACTTTTTATCCTTCTTGAGGAGTTCAGTTAGAGGCTTTGCAACCTTTGAGAAATTCTCGACAAAGCGGCGACAATAGCTCGCTAGACCAAGAAAACTCCTAACTTGCTTAACCGATTTAGGCTGATTCCAAACAAGGACAGCTTGAACTCTCTCGGGATTGACAACAATACCCTTACCAGAGATTACGTGACCTAGATAGGTCACTTCTGGTAACCAAAATTCACATTTTGAAAACTTGGCATAAAGGCGATGCTCTCGAAGTTTCATCAATACCAGCCTTAGATGCTCGACATGTTCTTGTTCGTTCTTCGAGTAGATGAGAATATCATCGAGGTATACCACGACGAATTTATCCAAATACTCCATGAAGATTGAATTCATCAAGCGTGAGAAGGTGGCTGGGGCATTGGTTAAACCGAAGGACATGACGGTGTACTCATATTGGCCATAACGTGTAACAAAAGCCGTTTTTGGAATGTCCCCGTTCTTGATCTTGATTTGATGGTATCCCAACCTCAAATCCATTTTTGAGAAGACTGAGGATCCAGCGAGCTGATCATACACGTCGTTGATCCTGGGGAGCGGATACTTGTTCTTTATGGTGACCAGATTCACTGGTCGATAATCTACAACCATCCGATCCGTTCCATCCTTCTTCTTGACGAAGAGGACGGGGCAAGCCCAAGGAGAAGAGCTAGGACGAACGAAACCTTTATTCAAGGCCTCATCTAGTTGCTTCTTAAGTTCGGCTAGCTCCAGGGGTGCCATCTTATATGGTCTTCTGGCTATTGGAACAGTTCCCATAACAAGATCTATTACGAACTCTACATCTCTGTCAGGTGGAATTCCTGGCAGTTCCTCTGGAAAAACATCCGGAAAGTCACGGACTACCGGAATGTCTTCAAGTTCCGGAAGAGGGTTGGCATTGAGGGAATAGAGTTGGCATTTGGCAACTAGAGTAGAGACATTGACTATCTCACCCGAGGGATGGGTAAGCTGAACATTTCTAGAATGAGTATCAATCTTGGCATAGTGAGCTGACATCCAGTCCATACCCAAGATGATATTAATATCCGAAGATTTCAGGGCTATCAATGAGGCTAGAAAAACTAGCCTGTCTACTAGAATTTCATTGTCATAGGTTATCCTAGAGGTTTGCCACTTACTACCAGGAGTTTGGACAACCAATGGAATTTGCATATCACAAAAAGACATGTTATGCAACTGTGCATAACTTTCTGAAATGAAGGAATGAGAAGACCCAGTGTCAAAAAGAACATACGCTGGGTGATGATTAACAAGAAGCGTACCCAGTATGACGTCGGGATCCTCTGCAGCTTCTTCTGCTCATACATAGTTCACACGGCCACGTGCAGGAGTTGGCTTCACATAGTAAGCTTTGCCCGACTTGCCTTGCCCGACGGACTTTCCGGGTTGTTTGGCACCCACATTCTGAGGACACTCATGGGAATTGTGCCCTGGTTCTCCACACTTGTAACATATCACTTGGTTCGCACGTGGTGTAGCATTGCTAGCTGGACCACAATAAGTTTTTGCCGAAGGGTTGGTCTGATTCATCTGAGGCGCCACATAGGATGGCCTCGGAGTGTATCTTGGCGGCAGAGAACTGTTTGGAACTCACAGCCTGCGTTTTGGAAACGCGGAACCAGATGACGAGCCAAAGTCACGGGAGTGCTTCTTTGTGGCTTTGAAGTCGGTATGACCAGTCTCGGCACTGATCGCCTTGTTGACCAGGGCTTGGAAGCTTGTACATTCGTGGAGACGCAAATCACGACGAAGCTCAGGGCTCATACCCTTACGGAATCTTGCTTGCTTCTTGGCATCAGTAGACACCTCCTCTGTTGCATAGCGGGCGAGGTTACCAAACTCACAGCTATAGGCATCCACAGTCAACTTGCCCTGGGTGAATGCACAAAACTCCTCTCTCTTTCTGTCCATGAGGCCCTCTGGAATATGGTGCAGATGGAAGGCTGCACTAAAGTCTGCCCATGTGGCTGCTGGTTCAGCAGGACGCATAGCTTCAAAGCTCTCCTACCACAGATTTGCGGGACCTTCCACAAAATATGCTGCAAAGGTCACCTTGTAGGCCTCAGAAACATTCGCAGAGCGAATCTTACGTGAAATACTACACAACCAATCATCAGCGTCGAGGCGATCGACGGAGTGATGGAACTTTGGAGGATTCAGCTTCACAAATTCATTGAGGGACACTGGAGCATTCCTAGGCTAACGAGCCGTATTCTTCTCAATATGCTCTAATAGTCGGTTGGTCTCCCTTTTGTTCCTCTCTACCTGAAGCATCACTTCCGCCAAAGAGGGCGGGTGAGGTAGGTCTTCCTGCGACGCTTGACTACCCTAGCCTTGCTCATGAGCAGGGACATGGTTCAACCTGGTGAACACCATCCTGACAAACAAACTCACATCTTAGACCAATATCATCATCAATACTAGCTATGGATTAAGAATGCACTGAACACATGGAATGCAGAAATGAATATCCGAACAACATGGTAACAAGCAACTGCTATATATACACCCTGGTTCATACACACCCTTACATAGTTCAGTACAACCTTAACCGAAGAACAAACTACTGAAATTATGAAACTACTCATCAGAGGCTTACAAGCTTCCTATACATTATTTATCTAGGCCTCCCGAATTCATTCCACATCACAAGCATACTTCACAAGTCACACAGGACTGTGAATGTACAGCTACTACCATACTATCCTTCCACTCACGGCTCAGGCATCCGCATAGAACATCTCATAAAGATTGCCCCCATGGCCTGGAAGCTCAACCTGCGGATCAGGAAATACTCTAGCCTGAGATCCCTGGGATCCGTAAGGACACGGATGTGGCCTTGGTCCCCTTACTGGTGGTAGTAGGGGTCCCCGAAGAGGGGTGACTCCTCCTATAGCTGGCCAGTCAACATGGGCCGAAAGATGGTTTCTAACGGGGTTCAGCATCTCCATATCTCCGTACCCTTTCTGGACTACCGGTGCCAGCTGCATCAAAGCCGTCCACAGACGGGCACGTGTAGCATAAAGCTCCATGCAGAGGGCACGAGCATCCCTATCTCTGTTCTCTAGCATCTCAACAGTGGACTGCAATAGCGGATCCTCCATAGATGAATCAAAATAGACCCTGCTGAGGTATCCCTCTTCACGAGGCTGAGAGGCAGGAACATAGCAGAACTCTGAATTCTGCACCAGTGCATGTCTCGCCCTCATAATGGTCAGCATTGAATAGGAAGCATCTTGTACTGCCATGTCAATAGTGACTCCCAATTCATAGGACCAATGGATTGGCTCCTCAGCTCCAGGGTAGTCTGGAAATACCCTAACAGTGCAGATGTACTGGCTCTGGTTGAAGTCTCGGTACTGTTCCTCCACTGTGTACTCTGGGTACCAGCGGTAACCGCACACCAACATCACCCTGACCAGCATGGCCGTATGACCCGGCACATCAATGCACCTGGTCAGACGAACCACCTGACGAGAAGGACGGCCAGGCATCTGAAAATAGAGAGTAATGCAAAAGCATTAGAGCTCTGAATGCAAAATTGGGCAGCATAACGGCTGTAAATGCTCAAAACAATTTTGAGACAACCCCAAAATAGGATAGCGTAACCACTCGACTATCAAGTTCAATTCTCTGATCATCAAACTTACTTCCTTTTCCTAGGAATAAAAGAAACCCAAAATAACTCTCGACCCGTAGTCTTATAACCTACCGATCAGAAACACGAGCCTAGAAGAAGATGAGTAACCTAGTCCTTAATTCCCGCAGAAAAGAGGAGGATGACCAGAATAGAATAACTTGAGAAGAGAACAAGAGTCTTACGTTCCCTTCCACAAACAATTCGCTTATATATAACTAAAGCAATTCTAGACTCAACTTCGACCAGTTTGGTTTAGTAGTCCTACAGTCAGTCAGGCTCTGGTACCAACACTGTCGGGACCCCGATCCTAAGCCATAGGAATCCAGCTTGTAACACATCGCATCTCTTTGCGGTCTCACGCACGGTTAACCCCACGGTTGCAGCCTTACATTAGCCGGGACCGTTTGCGCCTTTTGACTCGCGTATGTAATTGTGTCGCTAGCAATCCAATGACAAAGAACCCGGATCAACATGTCTAGTCATAAACCAAAGCGGCAGTTCCGCAGAGGGACACGCATACATGACCAAACAAAGCAGGTGTCGGCCATCAACTAAGAAGGACACATGCCGGTCAACCAATGTGTCCGGAGCAGTAGCGAACTACCATGGCTCGTTGGATAACAAATGGGCATTTCCCTGTAAGGGATGCTACTAAAGTCTAAGGCTAGGTAATCGAACCCCATACATATCAAGTACGACACACGTACGCGTGGCATACCGATAAGTATAGATACATCGACGGCATCACAACATAACCTAAACATACAAGCTTTATTTAAAAGTCTCGGAAGAGCCTCAGACATAATATTACACAATAGGGGTCTCACGACCCATCATAACAGTCATTCAAGTTACAAGCCAGCGGAAGTAGATAAATTGTCTCAGTACAGACAGGTGAAACTAGAAGGCACATGGCCTGACTATACTATAGACCCACCCTAGGGCCAGATCGTAGCTGGGATACCAGCTACTCGTCGTCGTCGATGTCTAGGAAGAACCCTCCGTTAGGGTCATTAACAACCTCTGCAACAGATATTAAGCAAACATGAGTACGGGGTACTCAGCAAGACTTTAGGATAACTATCTACTCATGCAATGAATCAATAAGGAATTGTGGGGTTTCATGCGGAAAGCCAGCATTTGACTCGTGGCTAGACAACTTGCATTTTAAAACAATTTTTGACAACTTGATTTCTCGCACACGAGTCCACTAACACCACAACAATACTCCATCGTGGAATCATTCCGTCTCCAATCGGAAATGCCGTCCACGACACTCACGCTTATCTTGACAATTTTATGAGTAGCCATTGAAGTTATCTATGAACAACATATGTCTCCAAGTAGTCCATATCCGCGGACGCGGCTATTCGAATAGATCATAACCCTGCAGGGGTGCACTTCTTCACACACGGTCTCGCCACTTATCGCTATGTGCACATCATGCACCTCGGCAACCTTCAAGCGGAAGCCCAGCAAGGGAGTCGGCCACGACCGTTAACCACACTAATACTAGTCTAGGTCTATCGCCTATCTGAGGGTAACCCGCACAGAAGTCCGGCCGAGGTTTCCACCACGGCCCCAAATGATGTGCGCAGGGTTCCCAAGCCCACCATCCGGGTGCCACTTGGTACACCGTGCCACTGCCTACCGCATCACAGCCCACCTCTCAGGTCAGTGCTATGCACGGCCTCCAACATGACTATAAACACCAGAAACTACTTGCAACTCCTGGACCGAGTACTAGGCGATTAATAAGTCGAGCGGGGTCATATTTCAGGGCCCAACATGTGGTAGTATCTCATCTTGGATTACATACACGGAACTCAGTTCCTAAGGACGGTTCCAGCGAATCAACCCGCCATGTACTCCTACATGGCCTTTCACCGATACCTTTACCAAATCAGGTTCAACACACAACCCTTACTTACTGAACACATTCTCACAATTCTGTTCATCTCCCAGATGACAGACCATACACAACTCTAAGCATAGCATGCATAGCAGGATAAGGCACATCATGGCTCAAGCATCACCAGGTATGCTAGGTTGCAGGGTTCAGCTATTTACTGTGACAAAGACAGGTCATGCAAAGGAAGTGGGTTCAACTAACATGGAAAAAGCATTTGAGCATTTGATCCTAATGCAATAAGTAAGTGCAGGAGCGAGAACATGGGATTTATCGGGATGATCAAAATGGTTGCTTGCCTTGTTGCTTAGAGGAGGGACAATATCCGTCAGTCGGATATTCAGTGGAATCCGGAGGAACGGAGCCTACCGAAAGAAATGACAACAATCAATAACAATCATATGCAACAAGATGATGCATGAGCATGGCATGAGGATGCAAGGTGGTATGCTAATGTAGCTATCATTTATTAAGTTTGGAGTTGATTTGAATCAGATTCAAATATCACTTCAAACGAGGTATTCTCGAATACCATTTTAATTGATTCGACCTGATGCTCAGATCAACTTGTTTTTAACACGCATGGAAATGATATGTTAAGTTGCTGTTTGTCATTGAACAATGTTTGATCATAGTATTTGAAGTGGAATTCAAATGATTTTCAAATTCCATCTCCATAGCATTTATAAAATTTAACTTATTCATTATTCTACATGTTTGGTCGAGTAACATTTTCAAACATGTTTGAAAATGACATATTTAGATTCCTTGGATTTTTCTGATACTTTTTCATGTATAAATTATTTTCATTGGAGTTACAGATTGATTTATATGATTTTTAGAAGTTTTAGCATTTTTCTGGAATTCTTTTAAATCAGAAATCCACTTATTGCGTCAGCATGGCATGAGCAGGTCCAACTGGGCGTTGAAAGTCAAACCTGACCAGTGGGACCCACTGGTTTGTGACTCTGGTCAGGTTTAGATTAGTTTAAACTTAATTAGTTAATTAACAGCACTGGACCCACATGTCAGTGACTTATTAGTTTAATTGATTTTATTTTTATTAATCCAAAACATCCAGAGGCTGGCCCCATGCGTTATTGGCTCAGGCCAGCTGAGATCCACCGGCGGCGAGGTCGTCCTCGCCGGCGGTGAGCCTCCGGCGACACCAGAGATGGCGTAGGGCATCGGAAACTCGTCTTCGACGAGCAAACGCACGACAGAGACCACAGGGAGATCGGCGACTCGATGGTGCACACGATGGGGCAAACCCCAGGGCTGGGGTGGCTGGAATCAACGCCGGCGACGAGCTCGGCGGCGACCAAGGCTCGGCCATCGTCGAGGTCATCGAAAACATGGTCAAATCGCGCGGGGCTGGGCTCCTAAAGCATCTATGCGACGGCCTGAAGCTGCTAGTGGCCTCAGATGGACCAACCGTTCATCGGAGGGCTACCGGCGACGAGCTGCAGCGGCGGTCCTCGTCGGGCTCCGGTGGAACTAGGCCTAGTGGAAGAGATCGACGGGGAAAACTTGGGGGAAAGCTGCCCAAGCTCACGGGGAGTGCAGTGGTGGTGCTAGCTTGCTCGGGGAGGCGCTGTAGGCGACGAATCGATCGGAGCTCGCCGGCGGCCGAAGCTTGAAGACGACGGTGTCGTGGGCGTTGCAGGGCTCGGGGGACCTTCGTCTTCTGCAGGGAGGATCAGCTCGTCGAGGCGGAGCGAATGGGGCACTTGGGGGAAGAACTAGTGGCCAGAGGCACGGGCAGCTCGAGCTCGAGCTCCTGTCAATGGCGGCAGAAGGGGAGGAAGAAACCAAGAGGAGAGGGGGGAAATGGTGCACGGGAATGGATAGGCCAGTGCTCGGGGAGGTTATCCCCACGGGCGCCAGCGCGAAGCGGCGGCCAGGCAGGCAGGGAGCTGCGTGGAGGCGCCGGGCGTCGCGGCGGCCACCTCCTTCTCCTACTGGCGAGGAGGAAGACGACAGAGGAGCTGGGCCTGGGCCAGGTGAGCGTCAGGTAGTCTTCCTCATTTCCTTCTTGTTTTGTTTTTCTGTTTTACTAACTGTTTTGGTTTGCTATTTATTTCAGCTCCACAATAGTTTACCAAAAATATATTGAACACACCAAATTGTTTGTTGGAGTATATCCAACCATTCGTGAAGTTTTCAGCATTTTTGAAAACTTAAAGTTTTTGAATTCAAATTTAAACTTGAATCCAATAGCTTTTTGCATTTATATAAAATGCCAAAAGTGTTATGAAAATAGTTTTCTTCACTTCTTATTTGCTTCCATGATTTATCAGAAAAGTTGAACTTTTCTTGAGGCCATTTTGGATTCATTGATTTGAACAAGTTTATAATTTCTTTGAATTTGAGAAGTGGCTAGGGTTTTTTAAGTTTTGCTTCACCACTTGCTTTGATCTTGTTGCAATTTCCTTTGATGCAATGCAAAGAAGATATGAGCACAATGCTATACTTGATTAGGGTTCCAGGGATGTGACATTGTCATCCTTTGTGTGGCGGTCGGGATCGCGCGATGGTTAACACCTACCAACCCTTCCCCTAGGAGTATGCATTTAGCACTTTGTTTTGATTACTAATAAAACTTTCGCAATAAGTATATGAGTTCTTCATGACTAATGTGAGTCCATGGTATAGATGCACTTTCACCTTCCACCATTTCTAGCCTCTCTAGTGCCGCGTAACTTTCACCGGTGCACAAACCCACCATATACCTTCCTCAAAACAGCCACCATACCTACCTATTATGGCATTTTCATAGCCATTCCGAGATCTTTTGGCATGCAACTCCCACTGTTCTGTCTCATGACTTGTCCCTTCACTTTCATATTGCCATTGCATGATCGTAAGATAGCTAGCGAGATGTTTCAACATCATACGCCAAGCTAGATCATTGCACATCCCCGTACACTGCCGGAGTGTAACATCCCAGTTTTCCTAATTGGGAATGTTTTACATTGTAGCTAAGCATCTATGCATATTGATTGAAATAAAGTTTGCATTTGAATTCTTTCGACTTTTGCTTTTGCATTTCTATTTTTCCTCACACGAGAAATGCCGGGAAAATACTCTCTTGCACGCAAGAGAGAGAGCGGAGGAAAATGACCCTCCAAAGTGCGGGGCATTTCTGAAATATTTCGAGCCAAGAAATCCAAAGTTTTATCGTGAGAATATTTGCAAAAAGAAATAAAGCATTTAGGGGATTTTCTGGAAAAAAACATTTTTTAAAAGTTTTTATTTTTGCTTTGCAAAAATGTTAATCGAGTAGAGGATATTTTTCTGATTTTTTTGGTATATAATACCCCATATTAAATATTTTATTTGTTTCCTTTTTATTCCTTTTTATTTTCTGTTTCGGAAAAAGGCTAAAATAGTAAAGCGTTTTTTTTAAAGGAAACCGCTGCCGGCGCTTTATAGCAGTGGGCCGAAATCCCCCAACACCCGGGATCCGAGATCCCTAAGGATCGGCCGACCGATCCCAAGCGCCCCAGCCCCCTCTCTCTGGCGCTGGGCCCCACCGCCCGATCTCCTCTCCCGAGTCGGTCTGCTTCCTCCCCCGAGCCCGCAGCTCCTTCCTTTCATGGCCGAGCTGCTACCACGCCAATCCCCACCCGGGATCTCCCTGCCCCTTCCCTCCCCGAGCTCCTCTCTCCCCCTATAAGTACTACCCCGGCCGCCCGCACCCCGTTCCCCATCGCCACGCCGGCTCGCCGCCCTCAAGCCGCCCTGCCGCAGCCCTCGCCGGAGCACCCGAGTCGGCCACCTTCGGCCACCCCGACACCGCCCCGACGCCACCTTCGCGCTCGCCGTCCTCGCCCACACCCTCTGGAGCTCTCACCGCCGCCGGAGACCCTCTGCAGCGCCGTCCCCGCCCGCCCCCGAGCCGCCGCCGCCGTCAAGCTCCTGCCGGAGTTCATCCACGCCGGTGAGCACCCCATCAACCCCTCCTCCACCGTTGGATCCTACACCTACGCGCTAGATTAGAAGTAGGTAACCCTTCGGTTTTGTTAAGAAAACCGTTCGGTTTTCTATTAGTATTAGGTAGCCGAGCAGTTTTTCTTTACTTTGCGAACGTTCGTTGGATTAGCTACGCAGCACTCACCCCTTAGCCAATCAGGGACTGCCACGTAGTCTGTTAGCTATTGTTTTATTTTCTGTTTAGCTCCAAAAACAGCAAAATTTCAGTTTTGTTTTGACCATAGTTTTTTATCCCAAAGTCCAATAATGTTTATTCTTGTCCAGTAGATCCCAATTTTTCTGTAGTTTTTAAAAACATATAATTTGTCTATGTTTGAAATTTTAAAATTTGAATTAGATTAGATTTAGTTTAAACCTTGTTTTGCTTATTCCAGGAGTTTAAAAAATGATTTTGAGTTGATTCTATTTGCTACTGCTTCCTAGTGATTATATCTTACTGTGGTAGAAGTTTCAATTTTTTTTAAATATTTTTACTTGGGTTTTCAACAGAAACAAGTTTCTGCCTTAGTGACGTGTATTGAATTCTTTCACTTAGGCCTTAGCAAATTTTTACTTGTGATGTTATTTTTACTTGTTGCTTGATTGTAGTGCTTATGGTGTGTATTTTGTTTGTATCGGTAGATCACCCGGAGTGCGAAGCTTGTTACTTAGAAGCGCTCGATCAAGACAACTATCATCAAGGCAAGTCATTTTGATCATGTTATTTCCTATGTTTTCGATGCATGGTAGTTTCACCTTTCTTTGCCCAATTGCATGCTGCTTAGGTACTTGGAAATTTTAGTATAGTTTGTAGTATCATGTGGTAGGCACACAACAACCCCGATACTTGGCCCCGGGACGACAAATTTCTTATTGCTACGCTTGAGTAGACGGGTTTTCGGTTGAGTGCATAACACGAGTGATGTGAGGATTGATTAAATAATCAAGACCGGTTAAGACAAGATTTTTACGACCTCGGACGCAATGCAACTCTGGGTGAAGGACGGTTGATCGGCTCCCTAGAGAAACCAGTGGATGGCCCGGGATGCTGGAGACGGCCATGACATCCTGCGGAAAGCTTCACCTAGGCTCGAAGAGACGGATGGAGACTTCAAGACTCAAGGCTTACCTGCACAGCCACAAGTCATTATGGGCTCTGGCTTGGTTGGACAACGCGGCGACTCTGGACAGGCGGTGCTAGCAGATGTAGAAGAACGGTAGGAATGGATGGGCACCGACAGGGATTCAGAGGGACCCGTTGAAAGACCATGTTTTGATCATCCGGTCTTCAAACGCCCTGAAGTGCGAGGACATACACGGAGGCGATCAAATCTTGTGGCGAACGTGTGCAAAACTCTGCAGAGTGCCCAACCTAATCGATTAGTCGTGTCCACGGTCATGGACAACTTGAGCCGAAGGCATTGAAATTGCCATAAACTCTCGACACAACTTAATAATGATGTGGGTGTTAACAACTATTCGGGTATGAGAATTGGTTGGCGGAACCATCTCGTTAACAACAAACAATGTAGTAATATTTTGCTTGCAGCCCCTCTTGTTGTAGGATAAAATTGGCTTTATGCAAAACTCATAGCCCCACCGGCCAAATATGCATGTAGAGATAGTTGTTTATTATTTTACTCCTCTCTTTGATGACTTGCCGGCATATTCAATATGCTTACCTACACGGCTGCAACGTATCATGTTGCAGAGTACTTTTCTGACCAGGAGTGAGGCTACGATCTACGCTCAGCGACATGCCCTGGAGTCGGATGGACTCGTCTACCTGATGCTTCCGCTAGTCTTCGTTAGATATGTCATGAGATGGCCTTCAACCACTTTATTGTAATCCTTTATTGTAATAAAGTACTCATTATGAGATTTCGATTAATAAAGCTGTGTGATTGAACTCTTGAATATATACATTATGTACTGAGTGTGTACCAGCATGATCTTGGGATGGTACGGAAACACCAGAGGCTTGACTCGTCTTGAGTCGGGTCGCTACAGAAATGGTATTCAGAGCACACGCTGACCATAGGACGTAACCTCTAGGAATGGAAAATCCTTAGGAAGAAAACTATTTTCTTATGTCTATAAATCCTCTATTTTCTCTTCTGATCATTTCTGACTTCTCTCCGATTTTCCAATGTTTTAGATGGCCACCTTCATCCCTGTTAAGTTCACGGAGTTTTGCCAGCCCGACGCCACTATGCCTTTCGGAAAGGAGCTGGTACAGATCACCAAGGACTTGCGGATTGCTCTGCCGACTATCACAGGGAAGCCAACTTCGTCTTACCCGGAGGATTCACGCTACAGGATCGAGGTGCACGTTCCCGGAAGGACATTCGAGCCGCGCACTGAGCCGGTGGATTTCAAGTTCATCGCACCCAACTGGATTCTCGGAAGGGACATGGTTGTCCATTGTGCACTCGGACGTATCAAGGAAGAGTACAAAGGCTGCCCTATTTCACCAGACCTATTCACCGTATTCCGGAGAAGCGAAGACGGAGAAATCATCTCAAGCAAGACCAAGGACGCTCTCCTGTCTTATGCCCAGACCTTGGAGAAGCACAGCGGGACTCTGGAGCATCGTGTGATCAAGGACGCCAGGAAGATCAAGCAATTGTCGCTCCGCGAACTCGAACTCGAAGAAGCAGCCCGGGAAGCCCACTATGAGCACGAACTGGAGGTGAAGGACTTTCTCGAGAGGATCGAGAAGCTGAAGACTCGAGTTGCATACCTGGAGGAGGAACTGGACATGGGCGAGAACCTTCATCCCGAAGGAGACGTAGCCCCCTTGATCAGCAACGACGAGGACTATGAAGAAAGCTCCACCGAAGGACCCATCACCATGCTTTTCTAAGGAGGACACTTAGACTAGACCACCAAATTTACTTTATCGTTAAACGCTTAGGCCGATGATTAGGATTATCGAATTTTGTATCCCCGTGTGAACCTTTGTGGTGGTATTGAATAAAATGTGTGGTGTGATACTTGTTTGTTGCATTTCATATGGGTAGTGTAATTACTCTTAGACCATTGTTCTATGCTAATCTCACCCCTCTACAAACATCAGATGCCTCCGAGGCGCGCCCCTGAGTCCAACTTTCCGCCGGAACTCACCCAGTTGATCCAGTAACAGAACACCCTGATGCAGCTGATCATCCAGAACCAGAACAATAACAACAACCATCATCCACCCCAGGCCGACAATGTCACCCGTTTCCTGAGGTTGAACCCTCCAACTTTCTCCAGCAGCATTGAGCCCATTGTGGCAGATGATTGGCTCCGCAAGATGGAGCGTGAACTTATCACTGCTGGTTGTACTGAAGCTGAGAAGGTGCGCTTTGCCGCGCAGCAACTTGAAGGCCCTGCAGCTGCATGGTGGGAGAACTACACCACCACATACCCCATTGCTGGAGTCACTTGGGAGCAGTTCAAGCAAGCCTTCCGTACCGCACATGTATCAGCTGGTGCAATGAGTCTGAAGAAGCGTGAGTTTCCCAACTTACGCCAGGGGAATCGCTCTGTGGCTCAGTATGTCGATGAATTCAGCATGCTCGCCCATTATGCACCTGGAGATGTGGCCGATGATGCGGCCAAGCAGGAAAAGTTCTTGGAAGGACTCAATGATGAGCTGAGCATTCAGCTGACTGTAGCCACCTTCAACAACTATCAGGAGCTGGTGGATAAGGCCCTCATCTTGGAGGGGAAACACCAGCAGATGGAGAACCGCAAGAGGAAGTATGGGATTGGAAAGTTCAACTCCGGCACTCAGCAGAAGCCTCGCTACACCCCCTATTCAGGGAATGCCGGGACTGGATCCGGTAAGTTTGGAGGACACATCCAGCATAACCACCCAGTGCACAACCATGGAGGCCACAACCATGGAGGAAATGGGAACCACCGCAACAACAGCAACTTCAAGAATGGCGGTACTGGCACTCAGCAGCATTCAGCTCCAGCTTGGAAGGATCTGAATCACATCACCTGCTTCAAGTGTCAGAAGATGGGACACTATGCCACTGAATGTCCCCAGAACAAGCAGGGGAATGAAACGGCAACGACAACTCTACAGCAAAGAATCCCAATCCTTTTCCTCGAGCTCAGGTGAACCACATTGATGTTGAAGAGGTCTATGATCACCCCGATACTGTGGTTGGTAAGTTTTTGCTAAATTCACGTCCAGTATTGGTACTTTTTGATTCTGGTGCAACACATGTATTCATATCAAGGGTAGTTGTGGAAAAGTATAGTTTGCCAACTAGAACCCTCAGCCAGCCTATTAAGGCCAGTTCCCCAGGAGGCATGATGACAGCCGGGATAGGATGCCATGCTTTGAGTCTCAACATCAGGAACCATAATTTTCCCAACGACCTCATCGTATTGGAGTCCCAGGGATTGGATGTAATCCTAGGCATGGATTGGTTGGCCAAGTATGAAGGGAATATTGATTGTGCCCTGAAGTCTATTTTGCTCACCACCCCCGAGCATAAGCGGATTAAGTACGTGTCTCAGCGCCCGACACGGAGTAAACGAGTAAACTCTCTCACGGGAGTAGTCCAGGAGGAAGTACCGATTGTACAGGAGTACCCAGATGTATTTCCGGAGGAATTGCCAGGCATGCCACCTGATAGAGAGATTGAGTTCCTGATTGAGCTATTACCCGGAACAGCCCCGATATCCAAGAGACCCTATCGGATGCCCGCAAATGACTTGGTAGAAATCAAGAAGCAAATTAGGGAGTTGTTGGACAAAGGGTATATTCGCCCAAGTTCTTCACCTTGGGGAGCCCCAGTGCTCTTGGTTGAACAGAAGGATAAGTCCTTGAGAATGGTTGTCGATTATCGTGCATTGAACGAGGTGACCATCAAGAAGAAGTACCCCTTGCCGATGATCAATGATTTGTTTGATCAGTTAGTTGGAGCCCGCATATTCTCCAAGATCGATCTTCGATCCGGGTATCATCAGTTGAAGATTCGTGAACAGGATATACCCAAGACAGCCTTCACCACTCGGTACGGCTTGTATGAGTACACGGTCATGTCATTTGGACTAACTAATGCTCCGGCATATTTTATGAATCTGATGAACAAGGTATTTATGGAATACTTGGACAAGTTTGTCGTGGTGTTCATCGATGACATACTGATATTCTCCAAGAACGAAGAGGAACACAAGGAACATCTGCGTCTAGTTCTGGAGAAGCTTCAAGAGCATAAACTTTATGCAAAGTTTAGCAAATGTGAGTTTTTGTTGAAGGAAGTCGGATTCCTCGGGCATGTCATCTCACGAGAAGGAATAGCAGTGGACCCTGCCAAGGTCGCAGCAGTCACTGAATGGGTAGCACCCACTTCAGTCAAGGACATCCGCAGTTTCCTCGGACATGCTGGATATTACCGGAGGTTCATTGAGAATTTCTCAAAGATCGCCAAGCCCATGACAGAGTTGTTGAAGAAGGAATCCAAGTATGTTTGGACTGAGGAATGTGAAATCAGTTTTCAAGAGTTGAAGAAACGTCTGGTTACAGCCCCAGTGCAGATATTGCTGAACATTCGGAAGGATTTCTAGGTTTACTGTGACGCTTCTCGTCAAGGACTCGGAGGAGTGCTCATGCAAGAAGGCAAAGTTGTAGCCTATGCATCCAGACAGCTCAGACCCCATGAGTTGAATTATGCCACACATGACTTGGAACTAGCAGCCGTAGTGCACGCTCTCAAGACCTGGAGACATTTCCTGATCGGAAATAGTTGTGATGTTTACACTGATCACAAGAGCCTGAAATATATCTTCACGCAGAAGGAGTTGAACCTCAGACAGAGATGATGGCTAGAGTTGATCAAGGACTATGACATGAGATTGCATTATCACCCAGGCAAGGAAAATGTTGTAGCCGATGCGTTGAGCCGCAAGAGTTATGTGAACACACTCATAGCAGGAGGATTACCCCAGGAGTTAGTCGATGACCTCCAAGAGCTCAAATTGGAAATAGTTCCAAGAGGATTTGTTGCCACACTAGAAATTCAGTCCACTTTGACAGAAAAGATCCGCGAGGAACAGAAATCAGACAAGGAGATAGCTGAGATTAAGCAGAAAATGGAAGACGGGAAGGTTAAAGGTTTTCGTGAGGATGAACACGGAACTTTATGGTTTGAGGATCGCATTTATGTGCCCAATGATCCCGAACTCAGGAAGTTGATACTTCAGGAGGCCCATGATTCCCCGTACTCGATACACCCTGGCAACACCAAGATGTATCTGGATCTGAAAGAAAGTTTTTGGTGGACAGGAATGAAGAAAGACATTGCCGAGTTCGTAGCAATATGCGATGTTTGTCAGCGAGTAAAAGCCGAGCATCAGAAGCCAGCAGGTTTGCTCCAACCTCTGCCGATACCCGAGTGGAAATGGGAAAAGCTTGGTATGGACTTCATCACAGGATTACCCAGGACCCGTTCTGGCTATGATTCTATTTGGGTTGTGGTCGATCGTTTGACCAAGGTAGCTCACTTCATCCGTGTGAAGACTACTTACACGAGTGCCAAGCTGGCCAAGATATATATGACCAGGATCGTATGTCTGCACGGAGTATCGAAGAGCATTGTGTCAGATAGAGGGACTCAGTTCACATCAAAATTTTGGCACCAACTGCATGAAACCTTGGGAACGAGATTGGAGTTCAGTACAACTTTTCACCCGCAGACTGATGGACACACCAAGAGAGTCAATCATATTCTGGAGGACATGTTGAGAGCTTGCGCACTAGACTATGGGTCTAGTTGGGATGACAATTTACCTTATGCCAAATTCTCATACAACAACAGCTACCAGACCAGTCTGAAGGTGGCCCCTTTCGAAGCTCTATACGGAAGGAGGTGCAGACCACCGTTGATGTGGGATGGAGTTGGAGACCGACAACTTTTTGGTCCCGACCTTATCCGAGATTCTGAAGAGAAGGTCAAGCTAATTCGTGACCGACTCAAGATAGCTCAGTCCAGGCAGAGGAGTTATGTTGACAGCAAACGCAAGGAAGTAACATATGAAGTGGGAGACCGAGCATATTTTCGGGTGTCTCCACTTCGAGGAATCAAGAGATTCGGTGTGAAAGGAAAGTTAGCACCCCGTTTCATTGGCCCCTACAAAATTCTTGAACGTAGATGTGAAGTTGCATATAAACTGGAACTGCCGGAAGGATTGTCCGGAGTTCATGATGTCTTCCATGTTTCCCAGTTGAAGAGATGCCACGCTGAGATGGCCGATGTTCCGTTGAGAGATACAGTGCCCCTAGAGGCCATACAGCTTGAAAGTGATCTGACGTATGAGGACAAACCCATCAGGATTCTCGAGACTGCCAACAGAGTTACCCGCAGCAAGATCATCAAGTTCTGCAAGGTGTTGTGGAGCCATCACACCGAGGAAGAAGCCACCTGGGAACGAGAAGAGGATCTTCGTCGAGACCACCCGCACCTATTTTCTAGCCAACCCGAATCTCGAGGGCGAGATTCATCTTAAGGTGGGTAGGTTTGTAACATCCCAATTTTCCTAATTGGGAATGTTTTACATTGTAGCTAAGCATCTATGCATATTGATTGAAATAAAGTTTGCATTTGAATTCTTTCAACTTTTGCTTTTGCATTTCTATTTTTCCTCACATGAGAAATGCCGGGAAAATACTCTCTTGCACGCAAGAGAGAGAGCGGAGGAAAATGACCCTCCAAAGTGCGGGGCATTTCTGAAATATTTGGAGCCAAGAAATCCAAAGTTTTAACGTGAGAATATTTGCAAAAAGAAATAAAGTATTTAGGGGATTTTCTGAAAAAAAAAACATTTTTTAAAAGTTTTTATTTTTGCTTTGGAAAAATGTTAATCGAGTAGAGGATATTTTTCTGATTTTTTTGGTATATAATACCCCATATTAAATATTTTATTTGTTTCCTTTTTATTCCTTTTTATTTTCTGTTTCGGAAAAAGGCTAAAATAGTAAAGCGTTTTTTTTAAAGGAAACCGCTGCCGGCGCTTTATAGCAGTGGGCCGAAATCCCCCAACACCCGGGATCCGAGATCCCTAAGGATCGGCCGACCGATCCCAAGCGCCCCAGCCCCCTCTCTCTGGCGCTGGGCCCCACCGCCCGATCTCCTCTCCCGAGTCGGTCTGCTTCCTCCCCCGAGCCCGCAGCTCCTTCCTTTCATGGCCGAGCTGCTACCACGCCAATCCCCACCCGGGATCTCCCTGCCCCTTCCCTCCCCGAGCTCCTCTCTCCCCCTATAAGTACTGCCTCGGCCGCTCGCACCCCGTTCCCCATCGCCACGCCGTCCCGCCTCCCCCCAAGCCGCCCTGCCGCAGCCCTCGCCGGAGAATCCGAGCCGGCCAGCTTCGGCCACCCGAGGCACCGCCTCCGGCCACCCCGATGCCACCTCCGCGCTCGCCGTCCTCGCCCGCACCCTCTGGAGCTCTCGCCGCCGCCGGAGACCCTCTGCAGCGCCGTCGCCGCCGCCGCCGTCAAGCTCCTGCCAGAGTTCA
Organism: Hordeum vulgare subsp. vulgare; assembly: GCF_904849725.1. Taxonomy (NCBI): domain Eukaryota; kingdom Viridiplantae; phylum Streptophyta; class Magnoliopsida; order Poales; family Poaceae; genus Hordeum; species Hordeum vulgare. The sequence goes on along the minus strand of NC_058518.1, from coordinate 125,749,183 downwards.
TCCCCGCCGTTGAGCACCCCATCAACCCCTCCTCCACCGTTGGATCCTACACCTACGCGCTAGATTATAAGTAGGTAACCCTTCGGTTTTGTTAAGAAAACCGTTCGGTTTTCTATTAGTATTAGTTAGCCGAGCAGTTTTTCTTTACTTTGCGAACGTTCGTTGGATTAGCTAGGCTGCACTCACCCCTTAGCCAATCAGGGACTGCCACGTAGTCTGTTAGCTATTGTTTTATTTTCTGTTTAGTTCCAAAAACAGCAAAGTTTCAGTTTTGTTTTGACCATAGTTTTTGATCCCGAAGTCCAATGATGTTGATTCTTGTTCCAGTAGATCCCAATTTTTCTGTAGTTTTTAAAAACATATAATTTGTCTATGTTTGAAATTTTCAAATTTGAATTAGATCAGATTTAGTTTAAACCTTGTTTTTCTTATTCCAGGAGTTTAAAAACTGATTTTGAGTTGATTCTTTTTGCTACTGCTTCCTAGTGATTATATCTTACTATGGTGGAAGTTTCAAATTTGTTTAAACAATTTTACTTGGGTTTTTAACAGAAACAAGTTTCTTCCTTAGTGACGTGTATTGAATTCTTTCACTTAGGCCTTAGCAAATTTTTACTTGTGATGTTATTTTTACTTGTTGCTTGATTGTAGTGCTTATGGTGTGTATTTTGTTTGTATCGGTAGATCACCCGGAGTGCGAAGCTTGTTACTTAGAAGCGCTCGATCAAGACAACTATCATCAAGGCAAGTCATTTTGATCATGTTATTTCCTATGTTTTCGATGCATGGTAGTTTCACCTTTCTTTGCCCAATTGCATGCTGCTTAGGTACTTGGAAATTTTAGTATAGTTTGTAGTATCATGTGGTAGGCACACAACAACCCCGATACTTGGCCCCGGGACGACAAATTTCTTATTGCTACGCTTGAGTAGACGGGTTTTCGGTTGAGTGCATAACACGAGTGATGCGAGGATTGATTAAATAATGAAGACCGGTTAAGACAAGATTTTCACGACCTCGGACGCAATGCAACTCTGGGTGAAGGACGGTTGATCGGCTCCCTGGAGAAACCAGTGGATGGCCCGGGATGCTGGAGACGACCATGACATCGTGCCGAAAGCTTCACCCAGGCACGAAGAGACGGATGGAGACTTCAAGACTCAAGGCTTACCTGCACAGCCACAAGTCATTATGGGCTCTGGCTTGGTTGGACAATGCGGCGACTCTGGACAGGCGGTGCTAGCAGATGTAGAAGAACGGTAGGAATGGATGGGCACCGACAGGGATTCAGAGGGACCCGTTGAAAGACCATGTTTTGATCATCCGGTCTTCAAACACCCTGAAGTGCGAGGACATACACGGAGGCGATCAAATCTTGTGGGGAACGTGTGCAAAACTCTGCAGAGTGCCCAACCTAATCGATTAGCCGTGTCCACGGTCATGGACAACTTGAGCCGAAGGCATTGAAATTCCCCTAAACTCTCGACACAACTTAATAATGATGTGGGTGTTAACAACTATTCGGATACGAGAATTGGTTGGCGGAACTATCTCGTTAACAACAAACAATGTAGTAATATTTTGCTTCCAGCCCCTCTTGTTGTAGGATAAAATTGGCTTTATGCAAAACTCATAGCCCCACCGGCCAAATATGCATGTAGAGATAGTTGTTTATTATTTTACTCCTCTCTTTGATGACTTGCCGGCATATTCAATATGCTGACCTACATGGTGCAACGTATCATGTTGCAGAGTACTTTTCTGACCAGGAGTGAGGCTACGATCTACGCTCAGCGACATGCCCTGGAGTCGGATGGACTCGTCTACCTGATGCTTCCTCTAGTCTTCGTTAGATATCTCATGAGATGGCCTTCAGCCACTTTATTGTAATCCTTTATTGTAATAAAGTACTCATTATGAGATTTCGATAAATAAAGCTGTGTGATTGAACTCTTGAATATATACATGATGTACTCAGTGTGTACCAGCATGATCTTGGGATGGTACGGAAACACCAGAGGCTAGTTCTCCTTTTGAGCTTTCACACACTTATAGCTCTAAGTGCATCCGTTCCATGGTAATCCCTACTCATTCATATTGATATCTATTGATGGGCATCTCCATAGCCCGTTGATACGCCGAGTCGATGTGACCATCTTCTCCTTTTTGCCTCACAACCTCCACCACACTCTATTCCACCTATAGTGCTATATCCATGGCTCACACTCATGTATTGCGTGAGAGTTGAAGATGATGGATGATTTAAATTCGTTGTGCATGATTTAAATTCGTTGTGTGGAGATGATGGAGCATAGCCAGACTATATGATTTTGTAGGGATACCTTTCTTTGGCCTTGTTATTTCAAAAGTTCATGATTCCCTTGCTAGTTTAAATGAAGTATTATTGTTTTCATGTCAACAGTAAACTATTGTTCTGAATCTTATGGATCTAAACATTCATGTCACAAGAAAGAAGTTACAAAGGACAAATATGTTAGGTAGCATTCCACATGAAAAATCCAGTCTTTATCACTTCCCTACTCGAGGACGAGCAGGAGTTAAGCTTGGGGATGCTTGATACGTCTCCAACGTATCTATAATTTTTTATGGTTCCATGATATTATCTTGTCAACTTTTGATGTTCCGTATGCATGAATATGCTATTTTATATCTTTTTTGGGACTAACCTATTAGCTCAGTGCCAAGTGCCAGTTCCTGTTTTTTCGTGTTGTTGACCTTTTTCATAGGAGAATATTAAACGGAGTCCAAAAGGAATAAAACCTTTGGAAAGATTTTTCCGTAACTAAAGATACGCAGGGAACTTGAGAAACAAGGCAAAGGACCCTGGGGGAGGTCACAAGCCCCCTAGGCCCGGCCTGGGTGCGCCTAGCAGGCTTGTGGGCCCCCATTGGCTCCTTTGCCCTACTTCTTCCGCCTATAAATTCTCCAAAAATCTGAAACTGCCAGAGAGATCCAAGAAAATACTTTTCCACCACCGCAAGCTTCTGTATCCGCAAGATCCCATCTGGCACACATTCTGGTGCCCTGTCGGAGGGGGCATTCGGACACGGAGGGCTTCTTCATCAACACCATTGCCTCTCCGATGATGTGTGAGTAGTTCACCACAGACCTTCGGGTCCATAGCTAGTAGCTAGATGGCTTCTTCTCTCTCTTGGATCTTCAATACATAGTTCTCCATGATCTTCATGGAGATCTATCCAATGTAATCTTCTTAATCTTCTTTTGCGGTGTGTTTGTCCAGATTCGATGAATTGTGGATTTATGATCAGATTATCTATGAATATTATTTGGGTCTCCTCTAATATCTTATATGCATGATTTCGTATCCTTGTAATTCTCTTCGAGTTGTGGGTTTCGTTTGGCCAACTTGATCTATAATTCTTGCAATGGGAGAAGTGCTTGGTTTTGGGTTCATACCGTGCGGTGTCCTCACCCAGTGACAGAAGGGGTAGAGAGGCACGCATCATGTTGTTTCCATCAAGGGTAAAAAGCTGGGGTTTATATCTATTGCATGAATTTATCCCTATACATCATGTCATCTTGCTTAAGGCGTTACTCTGTTTATTATGAACTTAATACACCAGATGCATGCTGGATAGCGGTCGATGTGTGGAGTAATAGTAGTAGATGCAGAAATTATCGGTCTAGTTGTCTCAGACATGATGTCTATATGTATGATCATTGCCTTAGATATCATCATGACTTTGCGCGGTTCTATCAATTGCTCGACAGTAATTCGTTCACCCACCGTAATACTTGCTATCATGAGAGAAGCCTCTAGTGAACACTATTGCCCCCGGGTCTACTTCACATCATATTTTCAGCTCTAAACTTTTACTTTGTTGCACTCTCCACCTACAGATCTCACATTGCAATTAATCGTGAAGGGATTGACAACCCCTTTATAGCGTTGGGTGCAAGTTTGCTTGTTTTTGCGCAGGTACTTTGGAGACTTGTCTTGATACTCCTACTGGATTGATACCTTGATACTCAAACTGTTCAAAATGTTTTCTGTCGTGCCACTTGTTCTGAAACAAATACTGGAACAATAAATATCAGAGGTGCAATGCCATCAGGACAGAAGAATCACGCCTTTTCATTAAGGATACACACGGGTTTCCAAGTTGGACTACCATGTTCTGAAGGTTCATGATGTGAATGCAAAAAACAACACTGCAATGAGATAAGTGCCTAATATCAATGAGAGGCACGGTCGTGCCTCCACCAGAGCTGTGGTTTTTTTAATCGGGGGATGCACGGCCAAGCGGTACAGGCACCCGGCCAGAGACACGATTTTTTCTTCACTGCCTCTATGTCTATGACGCGTAACCCATCAGTTCACCCTACAAATGACACCAGTGAAATGTGGCTTGTAGAGGCACGGCCGTGCTGTTACTGGAGAGGCACTCCATTTAAAAACAGTACACGAGTAAGGCGGCTGATTATTAGAGGCACGTCTATACGTGTGGAAAACGCACGTCGCCTGAGCCTTGTTCAAAATGTTCATTAACAGTACGCACTAGTTTTTAGGCTAACTAAGATACCACGCAAAAGTTGAACACTTTGTTTGTGCAACTATGGTAAGCGCCAAACTTCACACAGCTTTCCTGTAGAGATCAGCAACTACAAGTGAGAGCAACTCCTTGTCGGCCACGACTCCCTTGTTGATTGTGAAGAGCACAACCGAGTGTATTGTCAATTCAGCTGCATTTGTCAAAGCAGAAAACCCGGATATTTCCAACCTTCCATCTTTGTGCAAGTAGTACGTGCCAAGGAATTCGACGGAACTAGAAAGTTCAACAAGTCTGATGCTGCCCTTCACAGGAAAATATCCAACCTTCATCCTTAGAGCACAGGCAACAATAGTGGTTATTTTATGTACAAAAACAAATCGTTATAAGTTGTGAAATTGTATCAGGGGGAATGACATTTGGAGAAAAAACAAATGACTAACCAAAAGGCCACGATGAACATTGCTAAAATTTAGACAGTGCACGAAGGCAATTAGAGGGGTGTCTTTAGCACTTAAAAAAAGGCTAGTCACATACACCATTTCAGTATATGAAAGTTTTATGCCTGGGGTCTAGAGAGTCTTGTCTAGGTAGTTTCTCTGGGATATACTGAGGTATTCAAGAGCTGAAACAATAAGAAAGTATCGGCAGAATAGTAAAAATAAATATTCAGTCCTACAATCTCCATCGATATTCAGATGGCATGGTTTTTTTATAGGCGAGTGTAACATACCAACAGAAGGATTGGGAACGGCTTTGTGACTGCCTCGAGCTTCATTCAACTCCATTTCAATGTGAAAGAAGAAATCCCCGCCTTGCAAATCCAGTTTAATAATATCACCGTAACAAGATCATAGTCGTGTATCAACTTTTCACAGCCAGGACCATGAAACTTCGACCTGTCAGCGCTATCGGTAAACTTAATATTGTATGACAACTCCTCGTCGGTGCCAAACACAAGGTTAAAACCATCATCTTCAAAACCCTCATCTAAAGCTTCATCTTGCCAAAATGAAATCAAAGAGAGGACCTGCTTCCGGTAATAGCAAGGAACACACTGCCAAATAAGAAGAAAAAAATAAGTAATGAATCATATAGCGAAACAACCACGCAAAAAAGGTACTCACAAGAATGATTTTGTGTCACTATTTATATCTCTTATATTGCAAGATTAATATTATTGCTTATTTAAGAACTGTAGTAGCAAAGCCACAAAACAAAATGTTCTTGTTACCGGTACCCAAAATTTACCAGGTACGACTCATAACAACGAGGCAAAGGGATAATCATGAATGAGTGGTCAACAACTGATTCACCACCATGACAATCGATGTTCAAGCAAACATTGCAGTTCATCGCTGTCTGCAAATACAAAACAATATATAAGACTGAGATGCAGCATACTTATGACAATATGTGTGAATAAAACAATATATAAGACTGAGTTGGAACAGAATTGGAAAAAAATATATAGATCTTTGACAACATGTGTAACCATTTATGCCAAGAATATGCATTAGTGTTGTATACTCAATTTAATCTGAAAAGAGGACATAGTTATGTACATCCTTTGATGTTAACTTTTATATGTAGAAAAATTCACCCTCCCACTAGTGGCATATATTGGATATTTAAAACAGGTAACATATGTAGGAATCCCACGTACGCTAGCTAATTCACACTGCAAAAAAGAGTGGAGATCTAAGTAAGACATATGAACCGTAGACAGAAATAGGGGAACGCGCTAAACTAAAAGAACCAGATCTGATGATAAAGCGGAAGAGCAAGTAACTCTATCTACAAGATACAAAGAGGCTCGTATTGACGGAGTAATTATTCGAGAAAATAGAGAGGTAAATGTAGAAATGGAGATGTCATCTCGCCACACAAAATCACACGTACAGATATAAAACAGGTAACATATTCAGGAATCCGACATACGCTAGATAAATCACACTGCAAAAAAGAGTGGAGATCTAAGTAAGACATACGAACCGTAGACAGAAAGAGGGGAACGCGCTAAACTAAAAGAACCAGATCTGTTGATAAAGGAGAAAAGCAAGTAACTCTGTTTAGGGGATATAGAGAGGCTCGCATTGACGAAGTAATTATTGGAGTAAAGTCAGTGCGGTGGTAAGTACATGCTTTCCGACGTTTGGTGGTGGAGTGGCACCATGCGAAAACTTCTTGCGAAGGCTCGCCTACTGACATGTGGATCAGCTTCCCAACGAATCCACGTGTTAGCTTCAGAACCGCAGGGTGCGAAATGGCGTCTGGGTCCTGAACCCTGCTTCGATATATTCTGGGGTGGTTGTGCGGGTCCCACCACACTCACTTTCCCCATTCATTCACCCTGAGCTTGATGCTTCTATTCTGCTCTCCTCCTATCTCGTTGCCCTCAAATATCCCAATTGAATCCTCGCGAAAAGGAGATTCCCTAACAAAAATCTTTCCATAACTTTGTTCCCTGTAGTATTCTCATCCGATTCATCCAATTTTTTTTGTTAAATATTCTTATTGTGCTACAATTTTTACATCTTAGATTATTTTCTTTTTAGAGAAACCCTAGCTCGAACTTGTGTATTGAATAGTTAGTGCGTATTGAATAGTCATTCTCTGAAATGCAGGATGACACCGTTCGTTTACGCCGAGGTTTCTGCTGAGTCGGCGGCGAAGCGTGAACGCGAATTTATTGATGAAAAAATGAATGACTGGGTGGGAGCGAATGATGCGTTGAATGCGGCCTGTAGATCCTTTTGAAACTACTATTTTTATAAGGATGTTGGGAAAAGAATAATCAACAAAAAGGAGAGGGAGATCACCAAGCTGAAGAAGAGGGAAAAAGGTTGTCAACGTGATCTTGCAATACTAGTTGTGCTCTGTGCAACAAGGGAAGAACATGAACAGTTTAACATTCACAACCATGGTCAGGTCATTGATTGGTTAGTAAAGCAATCTTTTTCTCCACTGCCAAAGTAGGCTTCTCGTTGGGCATGGGTCAAAGAAAGAAATGATGTCATTTGCTGCAATCCTGGGCCTAACGACAATGAGGCTATGTAATTTTTTTCATTTGGCATTACAATGTCATCATGTATCCATTAGCCTGCTATCTAATCTTTATCATTTGAACTATGTAATCTGGATCATTTAAACTATGTAATCTTCATCATTTGGAACTATAATGTCATGTATCCATCAGCCTGTTATCTAATCTTTATCATTTGAACTATGTAATCTGGATCATTTGTACTATGTAATCTTCATCACTTGAACTGTGTAATCTTCATCATTTGAACTATGAAATCTTTATCATTCATAACAAGTACACAAAATAACCCGCCGAATGCTTATTGAGTGTCCAAGAGGATCTATTAACCAGCCAAATATTTGTTGAGTGGCTAAGGGAATTTCTTAACTCGCCAATAAAGGACCAGTTCTGGGCACAGGGGCGACTTAAGAATTTCCTATTGTTTAGAGAAGACATCTCAGAGCATCAGGATCTATAAACAGGTTCCTACACGGCAGGCAACAAAATATAGATCTACGAACAAGTTAAAATGAATGGAAAAAGTTCTGGATAAGGTGAAACAGTCTATGGCTAGGGTAAAAACATTGAAGGAGATTTGACAGAAGCCTTGTTTAGATCCTCAAACAGGAGCTAATCGATTGAGGATATGGTCGATGCTACCGTGCCTACTACTATTATTGTGAACCAATCGGCGTCTATGTGGGCGTTCGAGAAGTTCTAAGGAACCGGCAGGCGATGAACATCGAGGAGCTAAGATATGTCTCCAATGGCGAAGGACTGACCTGATGATGGCATCCGGAGGCGACCGAGGGAGATCCGCGGCGAGTGCTGCGTTCTTGGTCGGCCTGGAGATGCGTCGGATGCGGTGGCCGGAGACGGAGGTCCTCGGGCGGCGATGGAATTCTTGGTGCAGTTGCGAGGAAGAAGGGGCCGACGAAATGGGTAGGTGGAGATGTTCCCTGCCCCCTTCCCCGAGCCTATTTATTGGGTCGGGTGCTGGAATCAAGGCGCCTCGCGCGGGAACTGAAAACAGGATAAAGATTCACTATAATAGCGCCAAGATTTTCGGGATATCTGTGATGAAAGATCCGTTGGGGATTGTGTCATCATTTCTTCCGAGATTAAAGGGTAAGATGGTGTCATTAAGAAACGGTTCGGCGACTTGGATATTTCCACGAAGGTGGCGGTATAAGCGTATGATGCATAAAAAGAGCAGAGTGAGTCGCCCCTAACTAGGTAAGAGTATTGGCGTGAACAGGTTCAAGTCAATCTAGGGCCTAAATTTGGGCATATTATCTATTGTGTGACCCGCCCTAGTTCGGCCGAGTCACCAACCGGGCGACTCATCCTTTGGCGATTCAAGCTTTGTCCCAATAAGCCCAGGAGCTGGAAGGCGGTTCAAGATCCTCGTGGAGAATCAATCATCAGGAAGTTCTCTAGTCTTGGAAAGCACGGAGACTTAGAGATAGAAAGAATCATGACTTGTGTGATGGCAAGGACTCTTGTAAACCCTAAGGGCTCGACCTGTATATAAAGGCGAGTCCCCGGGAAGGAGAGGGCAGGTTAGAAATCATCGAGAGCTAGGTCAGGCGAGTTACACCCTCAATGTAATCGAACATCATCAATACAACACAAAGCAGGACGTAGGCTTTTACCTCCTCACGAGGGGTCGAACCTGGATAAATTTGAGTCCCGCTCCCGTTCAACCCCTTTGAGTCACCACCAAGGTGCGATGGCTCCAACACTAAGTCCTTTCACGAGGACATCTGCCGTGACAAAACCACGACACCTTTCATCTTTTGTTTAGGCACCAAAAGATTGCTAACCATTTGAAACCTTGGTACCCTCGCAATACTTCCAATGAATTCCGTGAGTTACAATTGGAGGAATAATTCATGTCCTCTTCCCTAAGTTCGTCGTGAGATGCCCAACTCGGTGGAGATACGTTCTCGCAGAGTTTTCCCTACTATCGCATTCGTAGGGCGATGACGATCCCGAAGGAAGGATGACAAATTCATGAGGGTGACCTAAGTCAGAGAATTGAAGACTTCAACAAAAAGGATAAATTTCTTTAGGAAGAGGAACCAAGACAAGAAGACTCGTTAGAATTTTGTAACCAAATGTTTCCCCTTACCTCTACCTCTGAATTCTCGGGACGATAATTTCTTTTAGTGGTGGAGAGTTGTGACACCCCGGAAGTTAAGCTATAGTAATCACACGCTAATGGTGCCATGTCATCAAGTTTAACTAAACTAGATTGTCACTTAATAAAATCAAAGCCAATTTCAAAATTAAAATAAAGTGAAATAAATAATTTCTTAAAACAATAAAAGAAAAATCTTGGTTGGGCTGCAAATATTCTTGAAGTATTTGTCAAGTTGAAACCAAAATTTTATGGATTATTTTGGTGCCCCAAAACAATTAAAACTAGGGCCAAAACAATTATTAAATGCCCCGTCGCATTTTACAGTATAAAACTTGCTATCGGTCTAGTAACGCAGTGAATTGCTTAGGAACAATTCCACAACTCCTACCACCACTTTTCCACACTCGTTAAACTAACGTAATTGTTTCTTTATCTAACCAGCGCCTAGTTTTTATTTACGTGTTCTTTATTTTCTTGCAAGCCTATCCTATCACACCTACAAAGTACTTCTAGTTTCATACATGTTCTAGGTAAAGCGAACGTAAAGTGTGCATAGAGTTGTATCGGTGGTCGGTAGAACTTGAGGGAATATTTGTCCTACCTTTATCTCCTCGTTGGGTTCGACACTCTTACTTATCGAGAAAGGCTACAATTGATCCCCTCTACTTGTGGTTTATCAAGACCTTTTTCTGGCGCCGTTGCGGGGGAGCAATAGCGTGGGGTGAATATTCTCGTGTGTGCTTGTTTGCTTTATCACTAAGTAGATTTATTTGCTGTTCTAAGTTGTTTTCTAACTTTATTTATGGATATGGAACATGAAATGCCAAAAAAATTAGGTTTGCTTGCTACTCATGGAGATGGGGAACCTCCTAAAACCCTCGATGCTAGTTATGTGGAAAATATTATGCACTTCTTTAATAATCCCGAGGAAACCCCATTAAATTATATAATGGGATACACGTTGGATCAACATGAATACTTTAGGGATTATCGCTTGACTCAAAAAGGGAAACTATTATGGGATCAAATTCATATGTTGAAATGGTATGCTTGGGATCTATGCTCGAGATATGATATTACTTGTTGCTCTAGGATGAAGGCTAAACACCTTCCTTTTCTTGTAAATTTAATGCTAATGAAACCTTGGCTTCTTATGCTAATGGTATATATGATTACTATGATGTGTAACAAATAGAAGAGTTTGTTGATTTTATGGGTGCTTATGAAATTGAAGCTCTATTTAAAGGGTGTGATGATAATGATGATGTTGCTTACCGATCTAAGAAATTGGTTATGCTTCGTTATTGTTATACTCATTATGAATATAATGCCCATACTTACCGATTTATGGAGAAATTCTTCACTGCCCAAGAAGAGACTAATATTTTGCAGGAAACTATGGAAGAAGAAAATGCTGAAACTCTGAGCTCATTAGATGAAAAAGATGACGAGGAGAGCGAAGAACAAAAAGAGGAAGAGCGGACTAGCTACCCGTGCCCACCTTCTAATGAGAGTAACTCTTCAACTCATACATTGTTAATTTCCCTTCGTTCATACCGAAGGATGAATGCTATGTTGATTCCTACGATCCCTTGGATTCGTTTGAAATATCCCTTTTTGATGAACTTGATGGTTGCTATGCTTGTGCCCATGATGCGAATATGAATGATGCTCATGAAGATGAACTTGCTATAGTTCCTTATGTTAAACATGAAATTGTTGCTATCGCACGCACTTATGATAGTCCTATTATCTTTTTGAGCTCTCCCAACTACACTATATCGGAGAAGTTTGCTCTTATTAGGGATTACATAGATGGGTTGCCTTCTACTATTACACATGATGATTTTGATGAATATAATATGCATGTGCTTGCTGATCCTACTTGGAATTATTATGAGAGAGGAACTACATCTCCACCTCCCTATGTTTCCAATACGATAAAATTGCAAGAAACTGCTTATGCTATGTATTGGCCTTTAGTTGATGTGCATGAATTGTTATTTTATGACATGCCAATGCATAGGAAGAGAGTTAGACTTTGTCATTGCATGATATATGTTACCTTGTGCTCACTACTAAATTACAAATCGTTGTTAATTAAAATTGGCTTTGATATACCTTGGGATCCGGGTGGATCCATTACTTGAGCACTTTGTGCCTAGCTTAATGGCTTTAAAGAAAGCGCTGCCTGGGAGACAACCCGGAAGTTTTAGAGAGTAATTTATTTTTGTTTGGTGCTTTTATATAGTTTAAAATCAAAAAAAATATAGAGGGGAACTTTAAACTTTTTCAAAAAGAGAAGCGATTGAAAGGTGATGCATTGCGGAAGTGAGGTTCGACCTTGAACACTTGTGTTCATGCTCATGGAAACAATGAAGATTTTTTCATGGAAGTTTCTTGCAAAAATAATTATCCCCTTGTACAATTCCATTGTATTATAAAAATAATGTGCCAAGTAAAGCCTTTATGATTAGTTTGGGTGATAGTTGTTTGATCATGCTGAAAAACATAGAAACTTTGCACTAACGAAATCATTTCTTATTTCTATACAGAGAGTGATATTGAGTTGATTCTTTCTGCTTCTGATTTATATACAAATTGCGTTAATTATGATAATTGTTTCAGAATTTTTGGAGTATCATACGTATGGTATAAGTTCAGATTACTACAGACTCTTCTGTTTTTGACAGATTCTGTTTTTTTTTTTTGCATTGTTCTCTTATTTTGATGAATCTATGGGTAGTATCGGGGGGTATGAACCATGGTGAAGTTGTATTACAGTAGATATAATGTTAATATGAATTTGGAATGAGTTCACAACAGCACTTAAAGTGGTGATTTACTTTATTATACTAACGGATCTCATGAAGATTTTGTTGAGTTTTGTGTGATTGAAGTTTTCAAGTTTTGGGTGAGACCACGATGGATGAAGGAATAAGGAGAGGCAAGATCCTAAGCTTGGGGATGACCAAGGCACCCCAAGGTAATATTCAAGGAAGACTCAAGCGTCTAAGCTTGGGGATGCCCCAGAAGGCATCCCCTCTTTCGTCTACAATCTATAGGTAATTTTACTCTGAGCTATATTTTTATTCGTCACATGATATGCGCAAATGCTTGGAGAGTATTTTGTGTTTGTTTTTCCTTTTTATTTTATGAACCATGCTGGTATGAGATAGTCCTTGGTTGGCTTTATAGAATGCTTCATGTGCTTCACTTATATCGTTTAAAGTTTGGATTGCCTGTTTCCCTATGCATAAAAACCACCATTTGTAGAATGCTCTTTTGCTTCTCTTATATTTGTTAGAGGGGGCATATCTTTTGTAGAAAGAAATTAACTGTCATGCTTCACTTATACCTATTTAGAGAGTTAACAGGAGTTGGTCATTCACATGGTTAGTCATAAAATCCTACATAAAACTTGTAGATCACTGAATATGATCTGTTTGATTCCTTGCAATAGATTTGCGACATGAAGATGTGATATTAGAGTCATGCTAGTGAGTAATTGTGTATTCGTAGAAATACTTGTGTTAAGGTTTGTGATTCCCGTAGCATGCACGTATGGTGATTTGTTATGTGACGAAGTCGGAGCATGATTTATTTATTGATTGTCATCATTTGTGTGGAAGTCGGGATCGCGGATGGTTAACTCCTACCAACCCTTCCCCTAGGAGCATGCGTGTAGTACCTTGTTTCGATGGCTAATAGACTTTTGCAATAAGTATGTGAGTTCTTTATGACTAATGTTGAGTCCATGGATTATATGCACTCTCACCCTTCCACCATTGCTAGCCTCTCTAGTACAGTGCAACTTTCGCGGGTGCATTACACCCACCATATACCCTTCCTCAAAACAGCCACCATACCTACCTATTATGGCATTTCCATAGCCATACCGAGATATATTGCCATGCAACTTCCATCGTTCCGTCTATTATGACACGCGCCATCATTGTCATAATGCTTTGCATGATCGTAAGATAGCTAGCATGATGTTTTCATGGCTTGTCCGTTTTTGATGTCATTGCTACGCTAGATCATTGCACATCTCGGTACACCGCCGGAGGCATTCATATAGAGTCATATTTTGTTCTAATTATCGAGTTGTAAGTAAATAAAAGTGTGATGATCATCATTATTAGAGCATTGTCCCATGTGAGGAAGTAATAAAAGAGGCCAATGAAGCCCAAAAAAAGAGAGGCCAAAGAAGCCCACCAAAAAAAGAAAAAAAATGAGAGAAAAGAGAGAAGGGACAATGGTACTATCCTTTACCACACTTGTACTTGGAAGTAGCACCATGATCTTCATGATAGAGAGTTTCCTATGTTTTCACTTTCATATACTAGTGGGAAATTTTCATTATAGAACTTGGCTTGTTTATTCCAGTGATGGGCTTCCTCAAATTGCCCTAGGTCTTCGTGAACAAGCGAGTTAGATGCACACCCACTAGTTTCTTTTTGAACTTTCATAAACTTATAGCTCTTGTGCATCTGTTGCATGGCAATCCCTACTCACTCACATTGATATCTATTGATGGGCATTTTCATAGCCCGTTGATACGCCTAGTTGATGTGAGACTATCTCCTCCTTTTTGTCTTCTCCACAACCACCATATTCTATTCACCTATAGTGTTATGTCCATGGCTCACGCTCATGTATTGCGTGAAAGTTGAAAAAGTTTGAGAACACTAAAGTATGAAACAATTGCTTGGCTAAAACCGGGGTTGTGCATGATTTAAATATGTTGTGTGGGCAAGATGGAGCATAGCCAGACTATATGATTTTGTAGGGATAACTTTCTTTGGCATGATATTTTGAGAAGACATGATTGCTTTGTTAGTATGCTTGAAATATTATTGTATTTATGTCAAATGATAGACTATTGCTTCGAATCACTCGTGTTTTAGTATTCATGCCATGATTAGATTATATGATCAAGATTATGCTAGGTAGCATTCCACATCAAAAATTATCTTTTTTATCATTTACCTACTTGAGGATGAGCAGGAATTAAGCTTGGGGATGCTGATACGTCTCTCTTGTATCTATAATTTTTTATTGTTTCATGCCAATATTCTACAACTTTCATATACTTTTGGAAACTTTTTATGCTATTCTTGTGACTAACATATTGATCCAGTGCCCAGTGCCAGTTCCTGTTTGTTGCATGTTTTTTGTTTCGCAGAATATCGATACCAAACAAAGTCCAAATGCAACAAAAACCTATGCGGATTTTTTTGAATATTTATGATTTTTGGGAAGAAGAATCAACGCGAAACGATTCCCGAGGGGGTCACAAGCCCAAGAGGCGCGACCCCCCCCCCTAGGGTGCGGCTAGCAGTCTTGTGACCAATCCCTAAGGCGGTTGGTGCCCTTCTTTCGCTGCAAGAAACATAATATGCGGAATAAAATCGTGTTAAAATTTCAGTCCAATCGGAATTTCGGATCTCCGGGAATTTAAGAAACGGTGAAAGGCGGAATCTGGGAGCACGGAAACAGAAGGACACAGAGAGAGAGATCCAATCTGGGAGGGGCTCTCGCTCCTCCTCCGCCATGGAGACCATGGACCAGAGGGGAAACCCTTCTCCCATCTAGGGAGGAGGTCAAGGAATAAGAAGAAGAAGGGGGCTCTCTCCCCCTCTCTCCCGGCGGCGCCGGGACGCCGCCCGGGACATCATCGTGTGACGGTGATCTACACCAACACCTCCCTCATCTTCACCAACATCTCCATCACCTTCCCCATCTATATTCAGCGGTCCACTCTCCCGCAACCCGATGTAACCTCTACTTGAACATGGTGCTTTATGCTTCATATTATTATCCAATGATGTGTTGCCATCCTATGATGTCTGAGTAGATTTTTGTTGTCCAATCGGTGATTGATGAATTGCTATGATTGGTTTAATTTGCTTGTGGTTATGTTGCTGTCCTTTGGTTCCCACAATGTGAACGCACGCGTGGATCACACCATAGGGTTAGTAGTATGTTGATAGGACTATGTATTGGAGGGCAAGGGTGACAGAAGCTTCAGCCTAGCATAGAAATTGATGCATACGGGATTGAAGGGGGACCAATATATCTTATTGCTATGGTTGGGTTTTACCTTAATGAACATTAGTAGTTGCGGATGCTTGCTAATAGTTCCAATCATAAATGCATAGAATTCCAAGTAAGGGATGACATGCTAGCAGTGGCCTCTCCCACATAAAACTTGCTATCGGCCTAGTAACGCTGTCAATTGCTTAGGGACAATTCCACAACTCCTACCACCACTTTTCCACACTCGTTAAACTAACGTAATTGTTTCTTTATCTAACCAGCCCCTAGTTTTTATTTACGTGCTCTTTCTTTTCTTGCAAGCCTATCCTATCACACCTAAAAAGTATTTCTATTTTCATACTTGTTCTTGGTAAAGCGAACGTAAAGTGTGCGTAGAGTTGTATCGGTGGTCGATAGAACTTGAGGGAATATTTGTCCTACCTTTAGCTCCTCGTTGGGTTCGACCCTCTTACTTATCGAGAAAGGCTACAATTGATCCCGTACACTTGTGGGTTATCACTTGGCAATGACAATAGCACCAGTGTTGTCACAAAAGAGAGTCATCGGGCCTGACGCATTAGGAACCACTCCTAGGTCGGTGATGAACTCCTTCATCCAGACTCCTTCATGTGCTGCTTCCGAAGCAACTATGTACTCCGCTTCACATGTAGATGCCGCCATGATTCTTGGCTTGCAACTACACCAACTGACTGCCCCACCATTCAAAATATACATGTATCCGGTTTGTGATTTGGAGTTATCCGGACCTGTGTCGAAGCTAGAATCGACGTAACCCTTTATGACAAGCTCTTCGGCACCTCCCTAAACGAGAAACATATCTTTAGTCCTTTTCAGGTACTTTAGGATATTCTTGACCCCTGTCGAGTGATCCACTCCTGGATCACTTTGGTACCGCCCTACCAAACTTACGGCAAGGTTCACATCAGGTCTGGTACACAGCATGGCATGCATAATAGAGCATATGGCTGAAACATAGGGGACGGTACTCATATTTTCTCTATGTTCTGCCGTGGTCGGGCGTTGAGTCGTACTCAACCTCACACCTTGTAATACAAGAAAGAACCCCTTCTTAGCCTTATCGATATTGAACTTCTTCAATATCTTGTCAAGGTATGTGCTTTGTGAAAGACCAATGAGGCGACTCGATCTATCTCTATAGATCTCGATGCCTAATATGTAAGTAGCTTCTCCAAGGTCCTTCATTGAAAAACTCTTATTCAAATTGGCCTCTATGCTTTCCAAAAGTTCTATATCATTTCCCATCAACAATATGTCATCCACATATAATATGAGAAATGCTACAGAGCTCCCACTCACTTTCTTGTAAATACACGCTTCTCCATAAGTCTGTACAAACCCAAACGCTTTGATCACTTCATCAAAGCGAATGTTCCAACTCCGAGATGCTTCCACCAGCCCACAGATGGAGCACTGGAGCTTGCATACCTTGTCAGCATTATGAGGATCGACAAAACCTTCTGGCTGTATCATATACAATTCTTCCTTAAGAAAGCCGTTCAGGAATGTCGTTTTGAAGTCCATTTGCCAGATTTCATAATCATAAAATGTGGCAACTAATAACATGATTCGGACCGACTTCAGCATCGCTACGAGTGAGAAGGTCTCATCGGAGTCAATCCCTTGAACTTGTCGATAACCCTTAGCGACAAGTCGAGCCTTATAGATGGTCACATTACCATCCACGCCAGTCTTCTTCTTAAAAATCCATTTATTTTCTATGGCTCGCCGATCATCGGGCAAGTCCACCAAAGTCCATACTTTGTTCTCATACATGGATCCTATCTCGGATTTCATGGCCTCAAGCCATTTGTTGGAATCGGGGCCCGCCATCACCTCTTCATAGTTCGAAGGTTCACTGTTGTCCAACAACATGATTTCCATGACAGGGTTGCCGTACCACTCTCGTGCGGAATGTGTCCTTGTGGACCTTCGAGGTTTAGTAGCAACTTGATCTGAAGTTTCATGATCATCATCATTAACTTCTTCTCTAGCTGATGCAGGCACCTCAGAAACATTTTCTTGTGATGCGCTACTCTCCGGTTCGAGAGGAGGTACGATTAACTCATCAAGTTCCACTTTCCTCCCACTCACTTTTTTCGAGAGAAACACTTTCTCTAGAAAGGATCCGTTTTTGGTAACAAATATTTTGCCTTCAGATCTAAGATAGAAGGTATACCCGATAGTTTCCTTGGGGTATCCTATGAAGACGCATTTTTCCGCTTTGGGTTTGAGCTTTTGAGGTTCAACTTTCTTCACAAAAGCGTCGCGGCCCCAAACTTTCGGAAACGACAACTTAGGTTTCTTGCCAAACCATAATTCACACGGTGTCGTCTCAACGGATTTAGACGGTGCCCTATATAAAGTGAATGCGGGAGTTTCCAATGCATATCCCCAAAATGATAGTGGTAAATCAGTAAGAGACATCATAGATCGCACCATATCCAATAAAGTGCAATTACGACATTCACACACACCGTTACGCTGCGATGTGCCAGGCGGCGAGAGTTGTGAAACAATTCCACATTTCCATAAGTGTGTGCCAAACTCATGACTCAAATATTGTCCTCCATGATCAGATCGTAGGATCTTTAGTTTCTTGTCACGTTGATTCTCTACCTCACTATGAAATTCCTTGAACCTTTCAAAGGTTTCAGACTTGTGTTTCATTAAGTAGACATACCCATATCTGCTTAAGTCATCAGTGAGGGTGAGAACATAACGATAGCCACCGCGAGCCTCAACGCTCATTGGACCGCATACATCGGTATGTATTATTTCCAACAAGTTGCTTGCTCTCTCCATTGTTACGAAGAACGGAGTCTTGGTCATCTTACCCATGAGGCATGGTTCACATGCGTCAAATGATCTACAATCAATAGAGTCCAAAAGTCTATCTGTATGGAGTTTCTTCATGTGCTTGACACCGATATGACCAAGTCGGCAGTGCCACAAGTATGCGAGACTATCATTATCAACCTTAATTATTTTAGTACTCACATATGAACATGTGTAATATCACGTGCGAGATTCATTAAGAATAAACCATTGACCAGCGGGGCATGACCATAAAACATACCACTCATATAAATATCTTGTCAACTTTGGATGTTTTGTATGCATGAATATGCTATTTTATATCTTTTTTGGGACTAACCCATTAACTCAGAGCCAAGTGCGAGTTCCTATTTTTTTCGTGTTTTTAACCTTTTTCAGAGGTGAATATTAAACGGAGTCCAAACGGAATAAAACCTTCGGAAATATTTTTTCCATAACAGAAGATACATAGGGAATTTGAGAACCAAGGCAAAGGACCCCGCGGGAGGTCACAAGCCCCCTAGGCACGGCCTGGGGGTGCCTAGCAGGCTTGTGGGCCCCCCGTGGCTCCTTTTCCCTACTTCTTCCGCCTATAAATTCTCCAAAAATCTGAAACTGCCAGAGAGAGCCACGAAAATACTTTTCCGCCACCACAAGCTTCTGTCTCCGCAAGATCCCATCTGGGGCACGTTCTGGTGCCCTGCTGGAGGGGGTATTCGGACATGGAGGGCTTCTTCATCAACACCATTGCCTCTTCGATGATGCGTGAGTAGTGCACCACAGACCTTCGGGTCCATAGCTAGTAGCTAGATGGCTTCTTCTCTCTCTTGGATCTTCAATGCAAAGTTCTCCAAGATCTTCATGGAGATCTATCCGATGTAATCTTCTTTTGCGGTGTGTTTGTTGAGATCCGATGAATTGTGGATTTATGATCAGATTATCTATGAATATTATTTGAGTCTCCTCTAATCTATTATATGCATGACTTCGTATCCTTGTAATTCTCTTCAAGTTGTGGGTTTTGTTTGGCCAACTTGATCTATAATTCTTGCAATGGGAGAAGTGCTTGGTTTTGGGTTGATACCGTGCGGTGTCCTCACCCGGTGACACAAGGGGTAGCGAGGCATGCATCATGTTGTTGCCATCAAGGGTAAAAAGATGGGGTTTATATCTATTGCATGAATTTATCCCTCTACATCATGTCATCTTGCTTAAGGCGTTACTCTGTTTGTTATGAACTTAATACACTAGATGCATGCTGGATAGTGGTCGATGTGTGGAGTAATAGTAGTAGATGCAGAAAGTATTGGTCTACTTGTCTCGGACGTGATGCCTATATGTATGATCATTGCCTTAGATATCATCATGACTTTGCGCGGTTCAATCAATTGCTCGACAGTAATTCGTTCACCCACCGTAATACTTGCTATCATGAGAGAAGCCTCCGGTGAACTATGGCCCCCGGGTCTACTTCACATCATATTTTCAGCTCTACACTTTTACTTTCTTGCACTTTCCACCTTCAGATCTCACCTTGCAATTAATCGTGAAGGGATTGACAACCCCTTTATAGCGTTGGGTGCAAGTTTGCTTGTTTTTACGCAGGTACTTTGGAGACTTTTCTTGATACTCCTACTAGATTGATACCTTGGTTCTCAAACTGAGGGAAATACTTACTGCTACTGTGCTGCATCACCCTTTCCTCTTCAAGGGAAAAAACCAACGCAATCTCAAGAGTTACCAAGAAGAATTTCTGGCACCTTTGCCGGGGAGTATCAAGTCAAGAATAATCTCCCTTCAGCGTGTCAATTTCTGGCGCCTGGGACTATTCTAAGTGAAGCTTATCCAAGTAACTATCGCAAACTCATGTCTTGCATTTACCTTTTTTGCCTTTTTTGTTCTCCCTTTTCTTTCGTTTGCCTTTCCTTTCCTTGTGTGCTATGTGCCTTCAATATGCTTGCATCTTCGCTTGCTGAAAGTCTATTGATATGGATCATCATCCACTTGCTTATCTCTTTAAGAGATCCAATTATGTTGAACCATTTGCTAGTGAGTTGAGTGCACTTGACTTTCTCTATGGAGTTTTGCTTGAGATGCGTGAATCTGAAAACCGTGATGAAGAAATTTATGAAGTGATTCACGAGGGCTCCTTGATTGAAAAGCATGATTGCAATGGTTTCGTTATAGATTCTATTAATGTCAATCATGCTAAAAATATGCAAAATCCTAAGCTTGAGGATGCTAGTTTTGCTATGTCCACTACTTGTTGCAATGATCGTGATTGGGGTGATAATTTTTCTTATGATCTTGAAAATTTGTTTAAGCCTCATGATGAATATGATATTTGCATTAGATTGAAAATGGGTTTGGAGAAGTCATGACTTTAGTTGATGATAATCCCACTATTTTTGAAGAGCGTCAACTTTGCATGCATGTGGATCATGAAAAGAATATCCTTTGTGATAGCTATATTGTTGAATTTTGTTATGATCCCACATGTAATTGCTATGATAGAGGAAAATATTTTGGTAGAAACTTTGATGTTACCAAATTACCTCTCGTTATGTTGAGATTGCTATTGTCTCTTTCTTCTTCCTTGCATTTGGTAACTATTGGTTGTCTTGCCAATTTGTTTTCCTATAAAATGCCTATGCATAGGAAGTATGTTAGACTTAGATGTTATTTTCACATGCTTTATGATCCTCTCGTTGTGCTTCAATTCTTGTCTTTTGCGTGAGCATCACTGAATTATCAATGCCTAGCTAAGGGCGTTAAACAATAGCGCTTGTTGGGAGGCAACCCAATGAATTTATCTTTGCTTTTTGCTTTCTGTTTTGTTGTGTCCACACCATCATAATTCTGTTATGATTGTGTTTTTTGTGTTTGTGCCAAGTAAAACCTTTATGACTAGTTTTGGTGATGGTTGTTTGATCTTGTTGAAAGAGACATAAACTTTGCGCTCAAAAAATTATTTTTAATTCCTAGCCAGAAAGAGTTTTGAGTTGATTCATTTTGCTGCTGGTTGATATGCCAATTGCCCTAATTGTCATAAGTTTTCAGAATTGTTGGGATACCAGAGGTATACGAAGTATACAGATTGCTACACACTGGTCTGTTTTTGAGAGATTATGTTTTTGTTGTGTTGATTGCTTATTTTGATGAAACTATGGATAGTATCGGGGGGTACTAGCCATGGAAAAGTGAGAATAAAGTAATGTAACATCAATCTAAATAGAAATCAAGTTTACTACAGTACCTAAAGAGTTGGTAGTTTGTTTTCTTATGCTAATGATATCATGACTTTCTGTCTAAGTTTTGTGTTGTGAAGTTTTCAAGTTTTGGGTGATGTTCTCATGGACAATGGGATAAAGAGTGGAAATAGATCAAGCTTGGGGATGCCCAAGTCATGCCAAGCCAAATTCAAGGACACCAAAAAGCCTAAGCTTGGGGATGCCTCAGGAAGGCATCCCCTCTTTCGTCTTCAATCCATCAGTAACGTTACTTGGAGCTATATAATTCACCACATGATATGTGTTTTGCTTGGAGGGTCTTGTATTATAGGCGTATTTTCGTTTTGTTGTGTCACAATCATCCTTGCTGCACACCTTTTGAGAGAGACATGTACTCATCGTGAATTTGCTAGAATACTCATTGAGCTTCACTTATATCTTTTGAGTTAGGCAATTTAGCTCGCATGTGCGTGACTTATATCTTTTGAGCTAGATAACTTTGCTCTAGTGCTTCACTTATATATTTTTAGATCAATCGGTGGTTTCATATTTTGGAGAAATAAGAACTCTCAATCTTCACTTATATCTTTTTGAGAGTGCTCTCTCTGAGTAACTTGGTAGTTGGCGTGTGCCATGAAAGAGTCCTAAAGATGATAGGCATCCAAAGAGGATATAATAAAAACTTACATATTCTTGTGCATTGATTAGTAAAGAGAAGTTTGACTCCTCTCAATTAGTTTTGAGATATGGTTTTGGTAATATTAGAGTTATGTTAGTAGGGTGTTGTGAATCTAGAAATACTTGTGTTGAAGTTAGTGATTCCCGTAACATGCACGTATGGTGAACCACTATGTTAGGAAGTCGGAGCATAATTGATTTATTGATTGTCATCCTTTGTGTGGCGATCAGGATCGCGCGATGGTTAACACCTACCAACCCTTCCCCTAGAAGTATGCATATAGCACTTTGTTTTGATTACTAATAGAACTTTCACAATAAGTATATGAGTTCTTCATGACTAATGTGAGTCCATGGTATAGATGCACTTTCACCTTCCACCATTGCTAGCCTCTCTAGTGCCGCGCAACTTTTGCCGGTGCACAAACCCACCATATACCTTCCTGAAAACAGCCACCATACCTACCTATTATGGCATTTTCATAGCCATTCCGAGATATATTGCCATGCAACTCCCACCATTCCGTCTCATGACTTGTGTCGTCACTTTCATATGTCCATTGCATGATCGTAAGATAGCTAGCGAGATGTTTCAATGTCATACGCCAAGCTAGAGCGTTGCACATCCCGGTACACTGCTGGAGGCATTTCCTATAGAGTCATCATCATTCTAAGCCTTGAGCTGTGAGTAAATAAAAGTGTGATGATCATCATTATTAGATCATTGTCCCATGTGAGGAAATAAAAAAAGAGGCCAAAGATGCCCACCAAAAAAATGAAAAGAGCCCAAAGAGCCCAAACAAAAAAAGAGAGAAGGGACAATGCTACTATCTTTTTCCACACTTGTGCTTCAAAATAGCATCATGATCTTCATGATAGAGAGTCTCTTGCTTTGACACTTTGTTATACTAGTGGGAATCTTCATTATGTAACTTGGCTTGTATATTCCAATGATGGGCTTCCTCAAAATTTCCCTAGGTCTTCGTGAGCAAGCAAGTTGGGTGCACACCCACTAGTTCTCCTTTTGAGCTTTCACACACTTATAGCTCTAAGTGCATCTGTTCCATGGTAATCCCTACTCATTCACATTGATATCTATTGATCGGCATCTCCATAGCCCGTTGATACACCGAGTCGATGTGACCATCTTCTCCTTTTTGCCTCACAACCTCCACCACACTCTATTCCACCTATAGTGCTATATCCATGGCTCACACTCATGTATTGCGTGAGAGTTGAAAAAGTTTGAGAAAGTAAGAGTGCGAAAACAATTACTTGGCCAATACCGGGGTTGTGCATGATTTAAATTCGTTGTGTGGGGATGATGGAGCATAGCCAGACTATATGATTTTGTAGGGATAACTTTCTTTGCCCTTGTTATTTCAAAAGTTCATGATTGCCTTGCTAGTTTACATGAAGTATTATTGTTTTCTTGTCAATAGTAAACTATTGTTCCGAATCTTATGGATCTGAACATTCATGTCATAAGAAAGAAGTTACAAAGGACAAATATGTTAGGTAGCATTCCACATCAAAAATTTAGTCTTTATCACTTCCCTACTCGAGGATGAGCAGGAGTTAAGCTTGGGGATGCTTGATACGTCTCCAACGTATCTATAATTTTTGATGGTTCCATGCTATTATCTTGTCAACTTTTGATGTTTTGTATGCATGAATATGCTATTTTATATCTTTTTTGGGACTAACTTATTAGCTCAGTCCCAAGTGCCAGTTCCTGTTTTTTCGTGTTTTTGACCTTTTTCAAAGGAGAATATTAAACGGAGTCAAAATGGAATAAAACCTTCGGAAAGATTTTTTCCGTAACTGAAGATACGCAGGGAACTTGAGAACCAAGGCAAAGGACCCCGGGGGAGGTCACAAGCCCCCTAGGCCCGGCCTGGGGGGGGGCGTCTAGCATGCTTGTGGGCCCCCATTGGCTCCTTTGCCCTACTTCTTCCACCTATAAATTCTCCAAAAATCTGAAACTGCCAGAGAGATCCAAGAAAATATTTTTCCATCGCCGCAAGCTTCTGTATCCGCAAGATCCCATTTGGGACACGTTCGCGTGCCCTGCCGGAGGGGGCATTCGGACACGGAGGGCTTCTTCATCAACACCATTGCCTCTCCGATGATGTGTGAGTAGTTCACCACAGACCTTCGGCTCCATAGCTAGTAGCTAGATGGCTTCTTCTCTCTCTTGGATCTTCAATACATAGTTCTCCATGATCTTCATGGAGATCTATCCGATGTAATATTCTTTTGCGGTGTGTTTGTCGAGATTCGATGAATTGTCGATTTATGATCAGATTATCTATGAATATTATTTGGGTCTCCTCTGATATCTTATATGCATGATTTCGTATCCTTGTAATTCTCTTCGAGTTGTGGGTTTCGTTTGGCCAACTTGATCTATAATTCTTGCAATGGGAGAAGTGATTGATTTTGGGTTCATACCGTGTGGTGTCCTCACCCAGTGACAGAAGGGGTAGCAAGGCACGCATCAAGTTGTTTCCATCAAGGGTAAAAAGATGGGGTTTATATCTATTGCATGAATTTATCCCTATACATCATGTCATCTTGCTTAAGGCGTTACTCTGTTTATTATGAACTTAATACACTAGATGCATGCTGGATAGCGGTCGATGTGTGGAGTAATAGTAGTAGATGCAGAAAGTATCGTTCTACTTGTCTCGGACGTGATGCCTATATGTATGATCATTGCCTTAGATATCATCATGACTTTGCGCGGTTCTATCAATTGCTCGACAGTAATTCGTTCACCCACCGTAATACTTGCTATCATGAGAGAAGCCTCTAGTGAACACTATGGCCCCTGGGTCTACTTCACATCATATTTTCAGCTCTACACTTTTACTTTGTTGCACTTTCCACCTTCAGATCTCACATTACAATTAATCATGATGGGATTGACAACCCCTTTATAGCGTTGGGTGCAAGTTTGCTTGTTTTTGCGCAGGTACTTTGGAGACTTGTCTTGATACTCTTACTGGATTGATACCTTGGTTCTCAAACTGAGGGAAATACTTACTGCTACTGTGCTGCATCACCCTTTCTTCTTCAAGGGAAAAACCAGCGCAAGCTTAAGAGGTAGCACACGGCAACTACTTTGCTCCTTCTTGAAGTTCCTTTTACCCTTGCCTTTCTTGAAACTGGTGGTCTTATTCACCATCAACACTTGATGTTCTTTCTTGATTTCCACCTCTGCTGATTTCAGCATTGAATACAACTCGAGAATGGTCTTTTCCATCCCTTGCATGTTGTAGTTCATCACAAAGCCCTTATAGCTAGGTGGAAGCGACTGGAGGATTCTGTCAATGACCGCGTCATCCGGAAGTGCAACCCAGACATTCTGAGTATGTGCTCACTGACAGAACTATTCTCCTCCATCTTACAACTGAAGAATTTGTCAGATACTTCATATCTCTCGACCCGTGCATGAGCTTGAAAAACTAGTTTTAGCTCCTCGAACATCTCATATGCTCCATATTGCTCAAAACGCATTTGGAGCCCCGATTCTAAACTGTAAAGCATGCCGCACTGAACCAGAGAGTAGTCATCACTCCGTGACTGCCAGGCGTTCCGAATGTCCTGGGTTGCCGCGGGAACGGGAGGGTCACCTAGTAGCGCATCAAGGACACATGCCATCTTGGAAGCCATGAGGATGAGCTTTGAATTATGAGTCGAGTCAGCATAGTTGCTCCCATCGTCTTTCATCTTGGTTTTCTCTAGGATCGTGTTGAAGTTGAATGGGACACTTGCGTTGGCCATTGGATCTACATTATTTGTAAAGACAATCTTAGACTAAGTTCATGATAATTAAGTTCATATAATCAAATTATTTAATGAACTCCCACTCAGATAGACATCCCTCTAGTCATCCAAGTGATACATGATCCACGTCGACTAGCCCGTGTACGATCATCATGTGATACAGACTAGTCATCAATGGTGAGCATCTCGATGATGATCGTATCATCCATATGACCCATGCTCGACCTTTCGGTCTCCCGTATTCCGAGGCCATGTCTGTACATGCTAGGCTCGTCGAGTCAACCTAAGTGTTTTGCGTGTGTAAATCTAGCTTACACCCGTTGTATTCGAACGTTAGAATCTATCACACCCGATCATCTTGTGGTGCTTCGAGACAACGATCCTTCGCAACGGTACACACTTAGGGGAATACTTATCTCAAAATTTAAATGAGGGATCATCTTATCTTTGCTACCGTCGTTCTTAGCAATAAGATGAAAAACATGATAAACATCACATGCAATCATATAGTGACATGATATGGCCAATATCATCTTGCTCCTTTGATCTCCTTCTTCGGGGCACGACATGATCATCATGGTCACCGGCATGACACCATGATCTCCATCCTCATGATCTCCATCATTGTGTCTTTGCGAAGTTGTCTCCCCAACTATTACTTCTACTACTATAGCTAATAGTTAGCAATAAAGTAAAGTAATCACATGGTGTTGCATCTCATACAATAAATTAAGACAACTCCTATGGCTCTTGCCGGTTGTCATACTCATCGACATGCCAGTCGTGAATCCTATTACAAGAACATGATCAATCTCATACATCACATATGTAACATCACATACTTTTGGCCATATGACATCACATAGCATACCCTGCAAAAACAAGTTAGACGTCCTCTAATTATTGTTGCAAAATTTACGTGGCTGATTAGGGTTTCTAGCAAGAACGCTTCTTACCTACATGACAGCCACAACGTTGATATGCCAATGCTATTTACCTTCATAAGGACCCTCTTCATCGAATCCGATCTGACTAAAGTGGGAGAGACAGACACCCGCTAGCCACCTTATGCAACAAGTGCATGTCCGGCGGTGGAACCGGTCTCACGTAAGAGTATGTGTAAAGTTGGTCCGGGCCGCTTCATCCCATGATGCCACCAAATCAAGATAAGACTAGTAACATCAAGCAATTGACAAAATCATCGCCCACAACTTTTGTGTTGTACTCGTGCATAGAATCTCTGCATAGAACCTCGCTCGGATGCCACTGTTGGGGAACGTAGTAGTAATTCAAAAAAATTCCTACATCACACAAGGATCTATCTAGGAGAAACCAGCAACAAGCAAGGGGGTAGATCATCTTCATACCTTTGAAGATCATTAAGCGGAAGCGTTACTAGTATGCGGTTGATGGAGTCGTACTCGGTGTGATTCAGATTGCGGAAGATTCTGATCTAAGCACTGAACAATGGCGCCTACGCGTTGAACACACGTGCAGCTCGATGACGTCTCCTAAGCCTTGATCCAGCAAGGAGAGAGGAGAGGTCGACGGAGAGCTCCGGTAGCATGACAACATTGTGACGGTGGAGCTATGCAGTTCTCCAGCAGGGCTTCGCCAAGCACCGCGGAGGAGGAGGAGAGGGAGAGGTAGGGCTGCGCCTTGAAGAGGTGGAATTGTGTGTGCACCCCTCCCAAATCCCTTTCTATATATAGGAGGGAAGGAGAGAGGGGGCCGGCACCCCTAAGGAAACCCTAGGAGGTGCGTGTTGGAAATATGCCCTAGAGGCAATAATAAATTGGTTATTATTATATTTCCTTGTTCATGATAATCGTTTATTATCCATGCTAGAATTGTATTGATTGGAAACTCAAATACATGTGTGGATACAAAGACAACACACTATCCCTAGTGAGCCTCTAGTTGACTAGCTCGTTGATCAAAGATGGTCAAGGTTTCCTGGCCATTGGCAAGTGTTGTCACTTGATAACGGGATCACATCATTAGGAGAATGATGTGATGGACAGGACCCGAACTATAAACGCAACATATGATCGTGTCAGTTTATTGCTACTATTTTCTGCATGTCAATGTATCTGTTCCTATGACCATGAGATCATGCAACTCTCGGACACCGGAGGAATACCTTGTGTGTATCAAACATCGCAACGTTACTAGGTGACTATAAAGGTGCTCTACAGGTATCTCCAAAGGTGTCTGTTGGGTTGGCATGGATCAAGACTAGGATTTGTCACTCCGTGTGACGGAGAGGTATCTCGGGGCCCACTCGGCAATAAAACATCACATACAAGCCTTTCAAGCAATGTGACTAAAGAGTTAGTCATGTGATCTTGTATTACAGAACGAGTAAAGAGACTTGTCGGTAACGAGATTGAAATAGGTATGGAGATACCAACGATCGAATCTCGGGCAAGTAACATACCAAAGGACAAAGGGAATAGTATACAGTATTATATGAATCCTTGACATAGAAGTTCAATCGATAAGATCTTCGTAGAATATGCAGGATCCAATATGGACATCCAGGTCCCGCTATTGGATATTGACCAGAGAGTGTCTCGGGTCATGTCTACATAGTTCTCAAACCCGCAGGGTCTGCACACTTAAGGTTCGATGATGTTTCAGTATAGTTGAGTTGTAAGTGCTGGTGACCAAAGTTTTGTTCGGAGTCCCGGATGAGATCTCGGACGTCAATAGGAAGTTGGTATTTGGATTCCGGAAGGATTTCGGGCATTACCGCCAGTGTACCGGGAGTGACGAATGGGTACTGGGGGTCCACCAGGTGGGCCCACCGCTCCCCAAGAGGTCCATGTGGACTTGATGGTGGCGCAACATCCCTTGATGGGCTGACTAGTCAACCAAAGAAAGCCCATGAGGTAAAAAGTGGAAAAACCAAAAGAGGTGGACAATTTGGAGAGGAGTCCTAATCGAAGTAGGATTGGAGGAGGACTCCTCCTCTCCTATTCGACCGAGCCCAGGGGAGGTTCCCTTAGTGCTCAAGGCTAGCCCCTCCTTCCTCCTATATATACTAGATTTTTGAGGGTTTTTGAGACACAATTTCAGCCACGTGCTACCCTCTCCTCTAGTTTATAGTTCTTCTTCTAGATCGGATTTTTGCGTTGCTTAGGCGATGCCCTGCAGGAATAGATCACCACTATCACCGGGGCACCGTCACACTGCCGGAGAACTCATCTACTTCCCCATCTCTCTTTCTGGATCAAGAAGGCGGAGATCGTCATCAAGTTGTACGTGTGATGAACGTGGAGGTGTCTTTAGTTCGGTGCTAGATCGAGACAGATCATGGGATGGCAGCGATTTGGATCGCGAAGACGTTCCACTACATCAACCGCTTTTCTTAACACTTCCCGCTTAGCAATCTACAAGGGTATGTAGATCCGATCTCCCTCTCATAGATGATCATCACAATGATCTCCCTCTCGTGGATGTTGCGAACATCTGGCATACGCGTTTTTTATGACTATGTGATAGTTCAGTGTGTAATGCCTAACAACTTAGAATTGAGGCGCAAAAGACGTTCTCAACGTCACGGAACATATGAGATGTTCGAAGAGATGAAATTGGGATTTCATGCTCGTGCCCTTGTTGAGAGGTATGAGACCTCCGACAAGATTCTTTGTCTACAAAGTAAGGGAGAAAAGCTCAATCGTTGAGCATGTGCTCAGATTGTCTGAGTTCTACAATCGCTTGAATCAAGTGGGAGTTAATATTCCAGATGATAGAGTGATGGTTCTCCAAAGTCACTGCCACCAAGCTACTAGAGCTTCGTGATGAACTATAACAGATCAAGGATATATAGGATGATCCTTGAGCTATTCGTGATGTTTGACACCGTGAAAGTAGAAATAAAAAAGGAGCATCAATTGTTGATGGTTAGTAAAACCACTAGTTTCAAGAAGGGCAAGGGCAAGAAGGGATACATCATGAAACGGCAAACCAGTTGCTGCTCTAGTGAAGAGACCCAAGGTTGAACCCAAACCCGAGACTAAGTGCTTCTGTAATGAGGGGAATAGTCACTGAAGAGGAACTACCCTAGATACTTGGTAGATGAGAAGGCTTGCAAAGTCGACAGAAGTATATTAGATATACATGATATTGATGTCTACTTTACTAGTACTCCTAGTAGCACGAGGGTATTAAATATCGGTTCGGTTGCTAAGTGTTAGTAACTCGAAATAAAATCTACGTAGTAAATGGAGACTAGCTAAAGGCGAGGTGACCATATATGTTGGAAGTGTTTCCAAGGTTGATGCGATCAAACATCGCACACTCCCTCTATCATCGGAATTAGTGTTAAACGTAAATAATTGTTATTTGGTGTTTGCGTTGAGCATGAACATGATTAGATCGTGTTATTGCAATACAATTATTGATTTAAAGAGAATACTGGTTATTCTATTTTCTATAAATACCTTCAATGGTATATTGAATCTCGATTGTAGTGGTACACATGTTCATAATATTGATGCCAAAAGATACAAAGTAATGATAGTACCACTTACTTGTGGCACTGCCACTTGACTTATATTGGTATAAAATGCATGAAGGAGCTCCATGCTGATGGAACTTTGGACTCACTCATTTTTGAAACATTTGAGACATGCAAACCATGCCTATTGGTATAAACGCATGAAGAAACTCCATGTAGGTGGATTGTTTGGACTCACTTGATTTTGAATCACTTGAGGCATGCAAATCATACCACTTGGGCAAGATGACTGAAGGACTCGTTTTTCCAGTGAGATGGAACAAGAAAGAAACTTGTTGGAAGTAATACATTTTGATGTGTGCAGTCCATTGAGTGCTGAGGCACGCAGTGGATATCGTTATGTTCTTACTTCACTGACGATATGTGTGCAGTCCAATGTGGAAATTGTTTCGCAACTCATGCCACCTGGAGCACCATAGTATGATGGTGTGTCCGAACATCATAGCCGCGCACTATTGGATATAGAGCATATTATGATGTCTCTTATCGAAATACCACTATCGTTTTGGGTTAGGCATTAGATACAACCGCATTCACTTTAAATAGGGCACCACGTAATTCTGTTGAGATGACAATGTATGAACTATGGTTTGGAGAAACCTAAGCTGTCGTTTCTAAAAAGATTGGGGCTACGACGCTTATCTGAAAAGTTTCAGTCTGATAAGCTGAACTCAAAGCGGATAAATGCATCTTCATAGGATACCCAAAATAGTTGGGTACATCTCCTATCTCAGATTCAGAAGCAAAGTGTTTGTTTATAGAAACCGGTACTTTCTCGAGGAGAAGTTTCTCTCGAAGGAATTGAGTGGGAGGATGGTGGAAACTTGATGAGGTTATTGAACCGTCACTTCAACCAGTGTGTAGCAGGGCGCAGGAAGTTGTTCCTGTGGCGTCTACACCAATTGAAGTAGAAACTAATGATAGTGATCATGAAACTTCGGATCAAGTTACTACAAACCTCATAGGTCTACAAGGTCACGTACTGCTACAGAGTGGTACGGTAACCCTGTTTTGGAGGTCATGTTGTTGGACAACAATGAACCTACGAGCTATGGAGAAGAGATGGTGGGCCCAGATTCCGGCAAATGGCTGGAGGCCATGAAATCCGAGAGAGTATCCATGTATAAAAACAAAGTGTAGACTTTGGAAGAACTACTTGATGGTCGTAAGACTATTAAGTACAGATGAATCTTTAAAAGGAAGACAGACGATGATGGTGAAAAGTCACTATTAAGAAAAGCTCGACTTGTCACAAAGATGTTTCCGACAAGTTCAAAGAGTTGACTATGATGAGACTTTCTCACTCGTAGCGATGCAAAAAGTCTGTTGGAATTACGTTAGTAGTTGTTGTATTATTTATGAAATATTGCAGATAGGATGTCAAAACATTGTTTCCTCGACGGTTTCCTTGAGGAAAGGTTGTATGTGATACAACTAGAAGGTTTTGTCAATCCTAAGGATGCTAACAAGTATGCAAGCTCCAGCCATCCTTCTATGGACTGGTGCAAGCATCTTAGAGTTGGAATATATGCTTTGATGAGATCATCAAAGCTTTTGGGTTTATACAAGGTTTATGAGAAACTTGTATGTCCAAAGAAGTCAGTGGGAGCACTATAGAATTTCTGATAAGTACATGTGGTTGACTTATTTTTGATCGGAAGTAATGTAGAATTTCTGGAAAGCATATAGGGTTGTTTGAAAGGAGTTTTTCAAAGGAAAACCTGGATAGAGCTACTTGAACATTGAGCATAAAGATCTATAGAGATATATCAAAACGCTTAATAGAACTTTCAATGAAATGCATGCCTTGACAAGTTTTTGAAGGAGTTCAAAATAGATCAGCAAAGGAGTTCTTGGCTGTGCTGTAAGGTGTGAATTTGAGTAAGACTCAAATCCCGACGATGGCAGAAGAAAGAGAAAGGACGAAGGTTGTCCCCTATGCCTTAGTCGTAGGCTCTAAAGTATGCCATGTTGTGTACCGCACCTGATGTGTGCCTTTCCATGAGTCTGTCAAGGGGTACAAAGAGTGATACAGGATTGAATCACTGAACAACGGTCAAAGTTATCCTTAGTATCTAGTGGACTAAGGAATTTTTATCGATTATGGAGGTGATTAAAGAGTTCGTCGTAAAGGGTTACGTCAATGCAAGCTGTGACACTAATCAGAATAACTCTGAGTATTAAACTGAATTCGTATGGAGCAGTCATTTGGAATAGTTCCAAATGGCGCATAGTAGCAGCATCTATAGGATGACACCGAGATTTGTAAAGCACACACAGATCTGAAAGGTTCAGATCTGTTGACTAAAAACCTCTCTCACAAGCAAGACATGATCGAACCCAGAACTGTATGGGTGTTAGATTCATTACAATCACACAGTGATATGAACTAGATTATTGACTCTAGTGCAAGTGGGAGAATCTTGAAAATATACCCTAGAGGCAATAATAAAGTGGTTATTATTATATTTCCTTGTTCATGATAATCGTTTATTATCCATGCTAGAATTGTATTGATTGGAAACTCAAATACATGTGTGGATATGTTGACAACACACGGTCCCTAGTGAGCCTCTAGTTGACTAGCTCGTTGATCAAGGATGGTCAAGGTTTCCTGGCCATAGGTAAGTGTTGTCACTTGATAACGGGATCAAATCATTAGCATAATGATGTGATGGACAAGACCCAAACTATAAACCTAGGCTATGACCCTGTCAGTTTATTGCTACTGTTTTCTGCATGTCAATGTATCTGTTCCTATGACCATGAGATCATGCAACTCCCGGACACCGGAGGAATACCAACGTTACTGGGTGACTCTGAAGGTGATCTACATGTATCTCCAAAGGTGTCTGTTGGGTTGGCATGGATCAAGACTGGGATTTGTCACTCCGTGTGACGGAGAGGTATCTCGAGGCCCACTTGGTAATACAACATCACATACAAGCCTTGCAAGCAATGTGACTAAAGAGTTAGTCACATTATCTTGTATCATGGAACGATTAAAGAGACTTGCCGGTAATGAGATTGAAATAGGTATGGAGATATCGACGATCGAATCTCGGGCAAGTAACATACCGAAGGACAAAGGGAATAGTATACGGGATTATATGAATCCTTGACATAGAGGTTCAACCGATAAGATCTGCGTAGAATATGTAGGATCCAATATGGACATCCAGGTCCCGCTATTGGATATTGACCAAAGGTGTGTCAGGTCATGTCTACATAGTTCTCGACCCCGCAGGGTCTGCGCACTTAAGGTTTGGTGACATTTCGGTTTAGTTGAGTTGTAAGTGCTGGTGACCGAAGTTTTGTTCGGAGTCCCGGATGAGACCTCGGACGTCAGGAGGAGTTCCGGAATGGTCCAAAAACGAATATTGATATATAGGAAGTTGGTATTCGGATTTTGGAAGGATTTCCAGCATTACCGCGAGTGTACCGGGAGTGAAGAATGGGTACCGGGGGTCCACCAGGTGGGCCCACCACTCCCCAAGAGGGCCACATGGACTTGATGGTGGCGCAACAGCCCATGATGGGCTGACTAGTCAACCAAAGAAAGCCTATGAGGTAAAAAGTGGAAAAACCAAAAGAGGTGGACAACTTGCGGAGGAGTCCTAATCAAAGTTTGATAAGAGGAGGACTCCTCCTCTCCTATTCGGCCGATCCCAAGGGAGGTTCCCTTGGAGCTCAAGGCTAGTCCCTCCTTCCTCCTTTATATACTAGAGGTTTGAGGGTTTTTGAGACACAATTTCAGCCACGTGCTACCCTCTCCTCTAGTTTGTAGTTCTTCCTCTAGATCGGATTTCTACGGTGCTTAGGCGAAGCCCTATATGATTGTTATTTTTGAGGCGCCAATTACTTACCAAATCATAGTGCACGTTTTTCCTTCCGCGAGAGGCATGTTGTGCTAACTCTAGAGACACGACAGTGCCTCTCTTTTTTCCTCGAGAAGCATGATTGTCCTTCCTCCATAGGCACAGTGTTTCTATCGGGAGATGCACGGCCTTGCAGGACAGTCACCCGGCTAGAGGCACGGTTTTTCATTCACTAACTCTATGTCAATGATGTGTAACCCATATGTTCACCCTACAAATGTCACCAGTGACATGTTGCTTGTAGAGGCACGGCTGTAGTGTTACTGGAGAGGCACTCCATGTGAAAACAGTACGCGAGTATCAGAGGTGTTATTAGAGGCACGTCTATACGTGTAGAAAACGCGCGTCACCTGAGCCTTGTTCAAAATGTTTTCTGTCGTGCCGCTTGTTCTGAAACAAATATCGGAACATAAAATATCAGAGGTGCAACGCCATTAGGACAGAAGAATCACGCCTTTTCATTAAGGATACACACAGGTTTCCAAGTTGGACTACCATGTTCTGAAGGTTCATGATGTGAATGCAAAAAACAGCACTGCAATGAGATAAGTACCTAATATCAATGAGAGGCATGGTTTTTTTAATTGGGGGATGCACGGCCAAGCGGTACAGGCACCCGGCTAGAGGCACGGTTTTTTTCTTCACTGCCTCTATGTCTATGACGCGTAACCCATCAGTTCACCCTACAAACGACACCAGTGAAATGTGGCTTGTAGAGGCATGGCCATGCTATTACTGGAGAGGCACTCCACTTAAAAACAGTACACGAGTAAGGCGGCTGATTATTAGAGGCACGTCTATACGTGTGGAAAAAGCACGTCGCCTGAGCCTTGTTCAAAATGTTCATTAATAGAACGCACTAGTTTTTAGCCTAGCTAAGATAGGACGCAAAAGTTGAACGCTTTGTTTGTCCAACTATTGCAAGCGCCAAACTTCACACAGTTTTCCTGTAGAGATCAGCAACTACAAGTGAGAGCAACTCCTTGTCAGCCACGACTCCCTTGTTGATTGTGAAGAGCACAACCGAGTGTATTGTCAATTCAGCTGCATTTGTCAAAGCAGAAAACCCGGATATTTCCAACCTTCCATCTTTGTGCAAGTAGTACGTGCCAGGGAATTCGACAGAACTAGAAAGTTCAACAAATCTGATGCCGCCCTTCAGAGGAAAATATCCAACCTTCATCCTTAGAGCACGGGCAACAATAGTGGGTATTTTCTATACAAAAACAAATCGTTATAAGTTGTGAAATTGTATCAAGGGGAATGAAATTTGGAGAAAAAACAAATGACTAACCAAACGGCCTCGATGAACATTGCTAAAATTTAGACAGTGCACGAAGGCAATCAGAGGGTTGTCTTTAGCACTTAAAATAAGGCTGGTCACATACACCATTTCAGTATATGAAAGTTTTATGCCTCGGGTGTAGAGAGTCTGGTCTAGGTAGTTTCTCTGGGATATACTGAGGTCTTCAAGAGCTAAAACAATAAAAAAAAATCGGCACAACAGTAAAAATAAATATTCAGTCCTACAATCTTCGTCGATATTCAGATGGCATGGTTTTTTATAGGCAAGTGTAACATACCAACAAAAGTATTGGGAACGGCTTTGTGACTGCCTCGAGCTTCATTCAACTCCATTTCAATGTGAAAGAAGAAATCCTCGCCTTGCAAATCCAGTTTAATAATATCACCATAACAAGATCATAGTCGTGTACAACTTTTCACACCCAGGACCATGAAACTTCGACCTGTCAGCGCTATCGGTAAACTTAATATTGTATGACAACTCCTCGTCGGTGCCAAACACAAGGTTAAAACCATCATCTTCAAAACCCTCATCTAAAGCTTCATCTTGCCAAAATGAAATCAAAGAGAGGACCTCCTTCCGGTAATAGCAAGGAACATACTGCCAAATAAGAAAAAAAAAGTAAGTAATGAATCATATAGCGAAACAACCACGCAAAAAAGCTACTAACAAGAATGATTTTGTGTCACTATTTATATCTCTTATATTGCAAGATTAATATTATTGCTTATGCAAGAACGGTAGTAGCAAAGCTACAAAACAAAATGTTCTTGTTACCGGTACCCAAAATTTACCAGGTACGACTCATAACAACGAGGCAAAGGGACAATCATGAATGAGTGGTCAACAGCTGATTCACCACCATGACAACCGATGTTCCAGCAAACAT
Source organism: Hordeum vulgare subsp. vulgare (assembly GCF_904849725.1). NCBI lineage: Eukaryota > Viridiplantae > Streptophyta > Magnoliopsida > Poales > Poaceae > Hordeum > Hordeum vulgare. Next base: position 125,712,281 of record NC_058518.1, on the reverse strand, counting down.
TGCAGTTCATCGCTGTCTGCGAATACAAAACAATATATAAGACTGAGATGCAGCATATCTATGACAATATGTGTGAATAAAACAATATATAAGACTGAGTTGCAACAGAATTGGAAAAAAATTATATAGATCTTTGACAACATGTGTAACCATTTATGCCAAGAATATGCATTAGTGTTGTATACTCAATTTAATCTGAAAATAGGACATAGTTATGTACATCCTTTGATGTTAACTTTTATATGTAGAAAAATTCACACATCTACCACTAATGGCAGAGATTGGATATTTAAAACAGGTAACATATGCAGGAATCCCACGTACGCTAGCTAATTCACACTGCAAAAAAGAGTGGAGATCTAAGTAAGACATATGAACCGTAGACAGAAACAGGGGAACGCGCTAAACTGAAAGAACCAGATCTGATGATAAAGCGAAAGAGCAAGTAACTCTATTTACGAGATACAAAGAGGATCGTATTGACGGAGTAATTATTCGAGAAAAGCGAGAGGTAAATGTAGAAACGAAGATGTCGTCTTGCCACACAAAATCACACGTACAGATATAAAACAGGTAACATATGCAGGAATCGGACATACGCTAGCTAAATGACACTACAAAAAAGAGTGGAGATCTAAGTAAGACATACGAACCGTAGACAGAAAGAGGGGAACGCGCTAAACTAAAAGAACCAGATCTGTTGATAAAGTGGAAGAGCAAGTAACTCTGTTTAGGGGATATAGAGAGGCTCGCATTGACGGAGTAATTATTGGAGTGAAGTCAGTGCAGTGGTAAGTACATGCTTTCTGATGTTTGGTGGTGGAGTGGGACCATGCAAAAACTTCTTGCGAGGGCTCGCCTACTGACATGTGGATCAGCTTCCCGAAGAATCCACGTGTCAGCTTCAGAACCGCAGGGTGCGAAATGGCGTCTGGGTCCTGAACCCTGCTTCGATATATTCTGGGGTGGTTGTGCGGGTCCCACCATGCTCACTTTCCCCATTCAGTCAGCCCAAGCTTGTTGCTTCTATTCTTCTCTCCTCCTAGCTCGTTGCCCTCAAATATCCCAATCGAATCCTCGCGAAAAGGTGATGCCCTAACAAAAATCTTTCCATAACTTTATTCCCTGTAGTATTCTCATCTGATTCATCCTTTTTTTGTTAAATATTCTTATTGTGCTACAATTTTTACATCTTAGATTATTTTCTTCTTAGAGAAACCCTAGCTCAAACTTGTGTATTGAATAGTTAGTCCGTATTGAATAGTCATTCTCTGAAATGCAGGAGGACACTGTTCGTTTACGCCGAGGTTTCTGCTGAGTCGGTGGCGAAGCGTGAACGCGAATTTATTGATGAAAAAATGAACGACTGGGTGGGAGCGAATGATGCGTTGAATGCGGCCTGTAGAGCCTTTTCAAACTACTATTTTTATAAGGATGTTGGGAAAAGAATAATCAACAAAAAGGAGAAGGAGATCACCAAGCTAAAGAAGAGGGAAAAAGGTTGCCGACGTGATGTTTCAATACAAGTTGTGCTCTGTGCAACAAGGGAAGAACATGAACAGTTTTACATTCACAACCATGGTCAGGTCATTGATTGGTTAGTAAAGAAATCTTTTTCGCCACTGCCAAAGTAGGCTTCTCGTTGGGCATGGGTCAAAGAAGGAAATGATGTCATTTGCTACAATCATGTACCTAACGACAATGAGGCTATGTAATCTTTGTCATTTGGCATTACAATGTCATCATGTATCCATTAGCCTGCTATCTAATCTTTATCATTTGAATTATGTAATCTGGATCATTTAAACTATGTAATCTTCATCATTTGGAACTACAATGTCATGTATCCATCAGCCTGTTATCTAATCTTTATCATTTGAACTATGTAATCTGGATCATTTGTACTATGTAATCTTCATCACTTGAACTATGTAATCTTCATCATTTGAACTATGTAATCTTTATCATTCATAACAAGTACACAAAATAAAGATAACACAACAGCCACGTGAGTGCAGCGTCTAACAGGCACGGGAGTGCAGCCCCTATAGGCACGGGAGTGCAGCCTCTACAGCCACGGTAGTGCAACCGCTAACAGGCACGGGAGTGCAGCCCCGTGTAAGCACGATAGTGTAGCCCCTATAGGCACGGGAGGACAGCCTGTACAGCCACGGGAGTCCTGCCCCTACAGGAACAGAGCGACAACCCCTATACGCACTGGAGTGTAGCCTATACAGCCATGGGAGTCCTGCCTCTACAGCCACGGCAGTGCAGCCGTTAACAAGCACGGGAGTGCAGCCCCTATAGGCATGGGAGGACAGCCTGTACATCCACGAGAGTCCTGCCCCTACAGGCACGGAGCCACATCCCATAGAGGCACTGGAGTGCAGCCTGCACAGCCACGGGAGTCCTGCCTCTACAGCCACGGCAGTGCAGCCACTAACATGCACGGGAGTCCAGCCCCTATAGGCACGGGAGGACAGCCTCTACAGCGACGGCAGTGGAGCCGCTAACAGGCACGGGAGTGCATCCCTTATAGGCACGGGAGTCCAGCCTCTACAGGCACGGAGTCACAGCCCCTATAGGCACGGGTGGACAGCCTCTACAGCCCCACGAGCACCTTTTAGTATCGGTTCGTAGCCTGAACCGGTAAAACAGTTTTTTAGTTGATTCTTTCTAGAGCGGTTTTTTAGTCCCACCTCGCCAAGCGAGAGGCACTCGCATCGGTTTATAAGCCCTGAGTGTAGAGACAATGAATGGAGAGGCGCAGTGCTCACCTGCACGTTGCATAGCTTCAGGCCTTGAAGAAGTGGTGTAGACTGCACGGAGCTATGTGTTGCTTAGCTTCCTCAAGTCCTGAAGCTAAGCAATGTGCAGGTGAGCATTGCGCCTCTATTTTATATTTTTAATAACTTATTACAACTCCGGACTTCTTGTTTTCTTAAAGTTTATTTTATTTCATTTGGTTTCTACTTACATCATTAATTTTCATCCCTCTACAGCCACGGCAGTGCAGCCGCTAACAGGCATGGCAGTGCAGCCCCCTATAAGCACAATAGTGCAGCCCCTATAGGCACGAGCGGACAGCCTGTACATCCACGCGAGTGCAGCCGCTAACAGGCACGGGAGTGCATCCCTTATAGGCACGGGAGTCCTGCCCCTACAGGCACGGAGCCACAGCCCCTATAGGCACTTGAGTGCAGCCTGTACAGCCACGGGAGTGCAGCCCCTACAAGCACATTAGTGCAGCCGCTAACAGGCACGGGAGTGCAGCCCCTATAGGCATGGGATTCCAGCCCCTACAATCGCGGAGCCACAGCCCCTATAGGCACGGGAGGACAGCCTCTACAGCCACGGGAGTGCGGCCACTAACATGCACGGTAGTGCATCCCTTATAGGCACGGGTGTGCAGGCGCTAACAGGCACGGGAGTGCAGCCCCTATAGGCTCGGGAAGACAACCTCTACAGCCACGGGAGTGCAGCCGCTAACAGGCACGGGAGTGCATCCTATAGGGACGGGAGTCCTGCCCCTACAGGCACGGAGCCACATCCCCTATAGGCACGGGAGGACAGCATCTAGAGCCACGGGAGTGCATCCACTAACAGGCACGGCAGTGCAGCCGCTAACAGGCACCGGACTGCAGCCCCTATAGGCACGGGAGGACAGCCTGTACAGCCAGGGCAGTGCAGGCGCTAACAGGCACGGGAGTGCATCCCGAGAGTCCAGCCCCCACAGGCACAGAGCCACAGCCCCTATAGGCTCGGGAGGACAACCTCTACAGCTACGGGAGTGCAGCCACTAACAAGCATCCCTTATAGGCACGGGAGTCCAGCCCCTATAGGCACGAGAGGGCACCTGTATAGTCACGGGAGTGCAGCCATCAAACGAAAACCACGGATGTACTCCAGATTGACGCACGACTGCCTGCGAGGTAGGAGCAGTTTAGATAAGTAAACTGGTCACATTAGATAAGTAAACTGGTCACATTAGATAAGTAAACTGGTCACATTAGATAACTTTGATCCACGAAGCACATTAGATAAGTAAACTGGTCACATTAGATAACTCATTAGTTCCTACGAACACACATGTGTTTCATGTTTGAAAAAAATAACAAAAAATAAGAAAGAAATCACGAACATTACAAACTTCAAAAGACCATGTTGATAAAAACATAGTTTACACACACTCCATTCAAACAAGGCTCAGAAAATCTGTCATTACATTTAATAACAAGAAAACAAGAGGTAGCTCGTACTTCACTAATTTATAAACCTTACAAATAGATAGATAATTAGTCATAAAACAGATAAAGTGTTGTCTTTCCTCAAACAGACCCACTTCCACCAGGTTTGGCAGCTTCAGCAGCACCAGCATCGACAGTAGAGGCACTATCTGAGGAAGTGGCAGGTCGAATGATCCGAGTCTTTGTAAGACCAAACCAATCAGGCTTGCAAGGCTTGAGCTCCACAACTTTGGTAGCCATCATAACTGCATAATTGTTGGAGGTTGCACCTTGCTTGAATTTTTTTCCATGCACAACATTCACATAGAACAGGTTGTCAAACTTGACAACAACCTCATCTTTGATGTAATGGTCTGCTACCTTAAATGATCAATCGCCAAGATAGTCATGAAGTGCATAAGCAACACAGAATGATGCTGAGAACAAGCCGCGGGACACTAAGAATACATCAACATTGTCAACAAGACCTATTCTAGGCCTAGCTGCTCCTCCGTTGAAATGGCAATCTCTAGGACCTTTGGTGCTCGATCATACAAGTACGAAAATGATAAAAAAATAAAGAAATTATTAACTTGACAAATAGATAATGAAGAAGACAATTAAACAATCGGTTTTTAAGCACATACAGTTAAAAATATGAACAAAAAATTAGTAACTAATACTATGTAAGTTTTAAACATATAAATAGTATTATTACAGAAATCTATTAATAGTCTGTAGTATCAAGAAAGCTATTACAAACTTGAGTGGCAAAAACAAAATAAAAAATCAACTTACAGCACGAGTGTCAGCATCAACTTCATCACAATCAACCCTGAGCCTCTTGGCCTACGGTAGACAAATAATATGAAAACATAAGCATATTAGTATAGTTATTATAAAGCAAATTTCTAACCTTAACCAGATCCCCTTCTTTCTTTGATGATGCAGAACCATATGTGTTCATCTAAAAGAATTGAGAACCCAAAATAAATCACATACAGAAAAATAACAACGTCTATTTGATTGATAACGGTTTCTACAAAAAAAACTATCAGGATCTAAAGGGATGCTTGCTCTAACTGAAGGCATAACAACTACACAGGAAAACAACACAAAGATAAGAAGAAAAAAATCATGAACAAATGGTTATTTCAGGGTTTTAGTCACAAAAATCAAACTAGTGTACAACAAATGAATAACAACATGAAATTTATCGCACAGAGAATCATATTAATGGTATAGAAAATGAAGATTTACACCACTCACGCATGAAACCTTTCATAAAAAATGTGTAAACAAATGACAATAAATACAAAGGAAGATGAAACCACCGCAGACCTCAATGAAGTGACAAAACAAAACAACCCAATGAATAAAAAAAGGGATCAGACCCAGTCGAAATATCCTGTAGACCAAGTGAATAATAAAAGAGTATGAGAGGAGACGCCGAGCACAGAGATTGGGAATGGAGGTTAGGAGAAGCCGAGGAAAGGAGAAACAGTTGGAATTACAAGGGACTCTGAACCGTCAGTAGTGGGGTAGTGGGGTGCGTGGAGCGGTGGAGTGGTAGTGAGGGTGTGTGGAGGGGTGGGGGTGGGGTTGCCACATTTAAGTAGGTTAAGAGTAACTCTGTGTAAATGCATGGATAGGCAGTTTTTGTTTGGTGTGACTGTTCGTGTACACGACCCTTTAAAACATGCATCTATGCGCCGCCACCCTCGTCGACGTGGTGTGAACACCGCGTGTCACCCGTCTGGCTCGCCGAGCAAACGCCGCGTGTCACCCGTCTGGCTCGCCGACCAAAAGCAAGTTCCGTTATGTAAGCCTACCTGGTTCCTCTCCGCCCCTCCACCCGAGCCCTTCCTTTCTTCTATATCTAAGATTTCGTTACCTCTCCGGCCACCCCCCCCCCTGAGCATCGTCATGGTCCGCCGTAAGATCACCACCTACGCCATGCTCACCCCTGAGCGTCGGATGCAGATTGAGGCGGATATCCAATCTAGGCACGCCGCCCGGATCACTGCCGGCTTGCCTCCAGACTCGCCGGAGCATGAGGAGGATGAGAAGGATCAGAAGAAATAGTCCAACGAAGAGGAGAAAGAATGGCAACTACTGGAAGACAAGGAGGAGGAGCAGGAGCAGACGAAAGACGAGGAGGAGGAGTAGGAGCAGACGGAAGACGAGGAGGAGGAGCAGACAGAAGACAAGGATGGAGGGCACCTGTCGGATCTAATGGAGGAAGATGAGGAGGAGGAGCAGACGGAAGACGAGGAGGAGGAGCAGACACAAGATGAGGAAGAGGACGAAATGGAGGAGTCATTCACCGTAGTCGAGATGATTGTAGAGCAACAGGCCATCATGGAGTCCATCCAGGATGAGGCTGAAGTGGAGGCCAACCGGCGAGTTATACGACAGATGCAGGCGGAGGAGGACGCTCTATTCGATGTACCTGACGCGGAAATGGCGGCAGACGAGACCGAACTGGAGGAGGAGTAGGAGTAGACGGAAGACGAGGAGGAGGAGCAGACGGAAGACGAGGAGGAGGAGCAGACGGAAGATGAGGAAGATAAGGAGGAGGAGCAGATGGAAGACGATGAGGAGGAGCAGGAGCAGACGAAAGATGAGGATGAGTAGGAGGAGCAGACAGAAGGCGAGGAGGAGGAGCAGACGGAAGACGATGAGGAGAAGGAGCAGACAGAAGCCTACGACGAGGAGCAAACAGAAGACGAGGAAGGAAGGCACTTGCCAGATATAATGGAGGAGGAGGAGCAGACAGAAGGCAAGGAGGAGGAGCAGACGAAAGACAATGAGGGGAAGGAGCAGACAGAAGACGACGACGAGGAGCAGACGGGAGGCGAGGAAGGAGGGCACCTGCCATATCTAATGGAGGAGGAGGAGCGGACAGAGGGCAAGGAGGAGGAGTAGACGGAAGACGATGAGGGGAAGGAGCAGATAGAAGACGACGGCGAGGAGCAGATGGAAGACGATGATGATGAGGATCTAATGGATGAAGATGAGGAGGACCAGATGGAAGACGATGAGGACTTGCAGTTGGCCATCATGGAGTCCATCAAGGATGAAGCCGAAGTGGAGGCCAACAGGCAACTTATACGGCAGATGCAGGCGGACGAGGACACTTTATTCCAGGTACTTGACGCGGAAATGGCGGCAGACGAGTCTGAAGTGGAGGAGGAGCCGGTGCCGGAGGAGGTAGTTAACAACTCCGATCAGGAGGAGCTACGTAGTACTTTTTGTATGTTTGCATGCTTTTGTCTGAATTATGGACGTAAGAATGTAAGCATCAGCGTGGTCGGTGCCTTGAAGTTAAGAAGGACGAACTTCAGTGATGTAAAACGAAAACCACGGATGTGTACATGGTAGGTCCACGACTGTGCATGTATTGGACGGAAAAACGGGTGCGTACAATTCAGGTCCACCCATATGTTCAAGGTAGATCCACGGATGCATACCCGCTAGGTCCATGGGTGTGCATGTGCTGGGCGCAAAAACGTAGGTTTGGGTTTTTTTTTACAACTGTCGCTGCCCTGTGGGACAGCGGGAGACGAGTCGTTCGAGCGTTAGGACCGGTCGAACTAGACTAGAAGGGTCGCCCGTGTCGTTGACCGACGGTACAGTGGACAGGTGGCGTCGCCGGTGTGCCATTGGCGTCACGTGCACACCTCAAAGTAGCCTCGGTATGGCTGTTCTCATTGCCCCGTGGGCCAGCGGGACACGAGTCGTTCCCACATGGACCCGCGTTCCTGATGAGGTGACCCAGGCCGACCCCTCTAGTCAGCTTCAGTGATGTAAAATGAAAACCACGGATGTTCACTACTAAGACGCATGGTTGCATACGCTATAATTCCACGGATGCAAGTGTTGTGGATCCATGGGTATGTACGCCGTAGGTCCACGGGTGCGTACGTATTATGTGCACGTACTTTGGTCCACGGGTGCGTCTACGGTAGGTGCACGGGTGCTTCTACGGTAGGTGCACGGGTACGTCAACGGTAGGTGGATGGGGGCGTCAACGGTCGTAATTTTGCGTATTTCCATAGGATTCGACATGAAGTCAAAAACACATAAGAATGCACGCATAACAGAGTCATAACACATAAACATGAACACATAAAACTGACATAACAACATTACAGACAATGCGATGATGTTCAAAAGAAACGTTTAGATAAATCTGTTTCTGTTTAGCCTTTCCCATAACTATTGCTTAAGAGCAGCCACATTGTTTTTTCTGAAACTACCAAATTTTTGACAAGGTGGATAGAGAGAATAGCAAGCTTGCAAACTTGTTCAAACCATGTAACCAAAATATGAACATGATATAAGCAAACAATTGTTCAATGCTGACACACATTACATAAGGAAAGTTGTTCAGCGTAGTGAAAGAAAACTACGAAAGTGAACAAAAGAAGGTACACACATATTTTTAAATCCACATACATTGTTGTTCCTTCACCTCCAGTAGTTGTAGACTGTTCCAAATTTCTCATCATAGTTCAGCCTGCACAAACCCTTGAAGACGATGTCGATTGTCTTCCAAGCCTTGTATGGGGCATATGCATCTATCGCTGCATACTGGATGAGGTGGTTTGGAAGTGGCGCTATGCCCCACAGTTTGTGGTCTTCGTTGTTGTTAATCTTTTGCTTCATGTGCTTATAGAACGGGTGGACGACCATGCTTCCAACGTCTGCCAGGGAGTCGTATGGCTTGTCGATGTATGGATGCCTCCATTTCTTCTGTATGTCGATGAACTTCTCGGGGTTGATCTCCAATCCTGAGTTCTTCAGCATTACTTTGTCCTTGGTGATGTCGAAAGCAACAAACGTGTACATATTTTCCTTCAGGAATCCATCGAGCCAGTCGGGCCTGCAAGTTTCTAGCAACAGTAGGGCATCATTAGTTTAATTAAACTTCGCGCAGCAACACCGGTGAACATATGACTTCCTGGTTACATATGTTATGCAATTTTACCACCTGCTGGTATGTATAGCAGAACTTCTCCACTAGGAATCTTTTGAACTTCATTTGTTTTTGTTTGTATGTTTTTTCCTGACTACCTTTGTGTAACATGTGTCAGAACATCTTTCGAGAAAAATATGTTGTAGTGTATAAATTACACCTAATTTGTAAACTAGTTTCATCGAACTTCAGGCCGCAGTACTACTGATTAATTAAACTAGTTTTATTAAACTTCCTCCTAACTCTTTTTATGTGATATTGCCACCAGGACTTCTCAGTAGGATATGTTGAACTTCTCCAGCGGGAAATGTTGAACTTCATTTTTGTTTTTCATATGTTTCTCCTGCTTACTCCCTTTTTTGTAACATATCAACTATTGGTATAGCAAAACTTCTCCTCTATAATTTTTTTAACTTCTCCAATAACTATTGGTATAGCAAAACTTCTCCAGTAGGAAATAAGAATTTGATGTTTGAACTTTCTACCTTTTTTTGATACTCCTCATATGTTTTTTTTGTAATACATGAATTGTATGTGGTATTCAAGTACTACTTAATGCAGCAAATTGCCGTTTGTGTTGTATTTAAACTCTCTAGTTAAAACATCTAGTTCGGAAACTAGTTTAATCAAACTTTCCGGCAGAAATAGCAATGCACAAATCTGCTCACATTTTTGTAGCCGCGGTGATGTGGAAGACGAGCACCATTTCCTCCACGCAAAGCTGCAGAATTGTTGCCCTCTGGTTCGGCTCGTCTTCTCTTGTGTACTCAACATCAACACCGATGATCCTGTCGAACATGCCGCCGAGCTTCACCCTCATCTTCTTGATCATCTCATCGGCTACTTTGGGATTGTTGGTGCAGACGACGTTCAGGGGCTCCTTGCCGTGGGCTTCAACCTCATTCAGTACTCTGGTGTAGTCTTTCTTCTCAACGTGGACGACGTCGTCTTAAAGCTCGGAAGCCTACTCCGATGACACTTCACGGAGACGCTTCTGAGACGGCACGACTGCCATTGCTTAGCGTGGTTTTCCTTGGAAGATGGAGCGGCGGGAATGGGGAGGCTGAGGCGGAGAGGAAGACGTGGGAGTGTTCATGAGAATGGTGTTGCGTGGTTTTTATGAGGAAGTTGGAGAGTGGTGGAGATGAAGAGAGGAAGGTATTTTTTGTGCGGTTGATTCGTAGTGTAGCGGAAGGCGGTTCGTCCGAGCAACATACTGGGAGTTGCAGTTTTTGTACGTGGCAACAGCCCAGCGAGAGTGGCAGTGGTACACTCCTCGGTTCCTCCACCGTGAGTTGGTTTTACCATGGACTAATTTAATTGCTACTACACCTATCACGTCAAATGGCAGTGTTATTCCGAATTTACGTGCCCCAGCTATAGATTGTGTAGGTGGTAATCATGGCAGATAGACCAAGTTGGACTACCATGATGTGAAGGTTCATGATGTGAATGCAAAAACAGCCCTGCAATGAGATAAATGCCTAATATCATTGTTATTTTTGATGCACCAATTAGCTACCATATCATAGTGATAGCATAAGCACGGTTTTCCGTCCTCTATCAATAAGCCTGTTCAAAAACAATACTGGAACATAAAATGTGAGAGGTATTTTCTGTGCGGTTGATTCGTAGTGTAGCGGAAGGCGGTTCATCTGGGCAACGTAGTGGGCGTTGCAGTCTCCGTACGTGGCAACCGCCCAGCGAGAGTGTTAGTGGTACACTCCTCGGTTCCTCAACCGTGAGTGGGTTTTTCCATGGACTAATTTAATTGCTGCTACACATATCGCGTCAAATGGTAGTGCTATTCTGAATTTACGTGCCCTAGCTATAGGTTGCGTAGGTGGTAATCATGGCAGATAGACCAAGTTGGACTACCACGATGTGAAGGTTCATGATGTGATGGAAAAAACAGTCCTGCATTGAAAAAACACACCAATTAGTTATAATATCATAGTGATAGCATTAGCATGGTTTTCCTTCCGCTAGAGGCACGTTTTTTCCTTCCGCTAGAGGCACGCTTTACGCTCTATAGTGGCACGATCATGATGCCAATGTTTATATTGGGCTAGGACTGTGGATGCTGGGGATCTAAAAACACGATTTAGGTCTTCACTTCCTCTATTTAATAGGACCTGTCAGAGTGGGTTGGACGAGTGGGAAGAAGGTGGCGGTGGTTCCTACTACTTAATAGGACACGTCAGAACAGCCGAAGCGTTGCAGCTGTCGCTGCCCTGTGGGCCAGTGGGAGACGAGTCGTTCGTGCGTTGGGACCGGTCAAACTATTATGCAACCCCTATATCCACGGTACTGAAGCCTCTACGGGCACGGGTGTGCAGCCCCCTATATAGCACAGGTGTGATGCGTATACAGGCAAGTGTGCAGCCCCTATATAGCCACGGTATTAAAGCCTCTAAGGACACGGATGTGCATCACCCCATGATCAAGGGATTGAAGCAACTACAGGCACGGCTACATGGGGGAAAGCCACCATATGTACGGCAGTGCAGCCCCTATATGAACGGTATTGAAGCCTCTACAGGCACGGGTGAGCACCCCTATATCCACGGTATTGAAGCCTCTACGGGCACGGATGTGCACCCGACATAATCACGGAATTGAAGCCACCACACACACAACTACGAGAGGAAAGCCACTATATCCATGTGAGTGAAGTCTCCAGAGACACGGCAGTGAACCACAAGCTCTCACAAGACATGGGATTTAAGATTTTACGAGCTCGGGTGTGCAGCCCTATAGCCACGGTATTGAAGCCTCTACTGGCATGGTTATGCAGCCCCTATAGCCACAGTATTGCAGCCTCTACGGGAACGGATGTGCAGACCCATATCATCACACGAGTGAAGCCAAGACAAGCACTGATGTGATGTGTATACAAACACGGGTGTGCAGCTCGTATAGCCACGGTATTGAAGCCTCTACGGGCACGGCTGTGCAACCCCTATAGCCACCGTATTGAAGCCTCTACGGGCACGGGTGAGCACCCTTATGGCCACGGTATTAAAGCCTCTACGGGCACGAGTGTGCAGCCCACATAATCACGGAATTCAAGACACCACAGGCACGGCTACAATAGGAAAGCCACCATATCCATGTGAGTGAAGTCTCCAGAGACACGGCAGTGAAGCACAAGTCATCACAGACACGGGATTTAAGCTTCTACGAGCTCGGGTGTCCAGCCCTATAGCCACGGTATTGCAGCCTCTACGCGCACGGATGTGCAGCCCCATATCATCACGGGAGTGAAGCCACCACAGGCACAAATGTGATGCGTATACAGAGACGGGTGTGCAGCTCGTATAGCCACGATAATGAAGCCTCTACGTGCACGGGTGTACAGCTCGTATAGCCACGGTCTGTAAGCCTCTACGGGCACGGGTGAGCAGCCCCTATAGCCATGGTATTGAAGCCTCTACGGGCACGGGAGAGCACCCCTATGGCCAAGGTATTGAAGCCTGTAAGGGCACGGGTGTCCACCCCGACATAATCACAGAATCGGAGCCACCACAGGAACGGCTACAAGAGGAAAGCCACCATATTTTGTACTCAATAACAATATTTTCTACCAAATTTTTTATTAAAAACATTTGCATACAAATACAAGATACATAAATGTTTTACTTTGCACTCTATAAGTAGGATCACTATTGCAGAAGGTTGAAAATAACAGCAAGCTCCTGATCACGCTCTTTGCAGGTTATGAGCACCAAATTGTTTACTTCAATAGACATTGGCGGAAGAAAATTATTGAAACCTTCCTTATTGAAAACCATTCTACCACCAAAGCCAATAAAGTAGGAACAATGAATGCTCACATATATATCGTCATCTTCAGAATCCAGAACAATTTCAAGAGTTAAGGAACCAGTCCTAGGAATTGACAAAAAATCCTTCAAAGTACTCACAACCAAGCTTGGAATAATATGACAAAGAACATCAAGTTATATGATGTTTAGCTTGCAAATTTTAAAAATAAACTCGAAAATCGGAAGATGATGTAAACCATAAAGAGTTTACATTACGATTAAGATAAATATTACTATAAACAAAACACGAATTAAACATAACTTCATTTCCATTAAGATAAAGTTCGATGTTTTCATAGATATATAAGGGTACCCTATATATACCCAACAAATAAGAAGGCAAACGCTATACTAGTTTTTCCGCCACGCCACTCGCCGCATTGCCGCCAGCTCCGTCACCATCACCTACTCCTCGTCGTTGTCGGATAAAGGTGGTGCTTTCTCCTGCTCCAGCGCAGCCGCCTGATCCTCTTCCAGTGGATCAGCCACCTCCAGTGGTAGCGGAGCCAGCTGCTCCTCTGCTGGTGGATCAGCCACCTCCAGCGGGAGGGGAGCCGCCTATCCTTGGGCTGCCGAAAGCGGTGGATGCGGACGCGGCGCAGCGGACGCGAAGTACATCCGCTGACGCCCCTCGGGCACGACGCCCGGGATGAACCAGCGATCCCAGAGGTCGCTAGTGGGCGCAAACCCTGGGTCCAGCTTCAGGTCGAGCGGCAGAAGTAAGTGCCTTCGCCTGATCTCGCACCGACGCTCGAGGCCATCCGCCAGAACCTCTGGTAGAGGCACCCGGTAGTGGTTGAGGTTCCACCCCTACGAGAGCACGACACTTGGCCATGGAACCGAGAGGTTGTTCTCCCATAGGTACCGCGTGTGGTCCTCGTTCACCGTCCGGCACCGGTTAGGCTCGACAGACCTTTGTCGCCGTCGCGAGCGGCGAGGTTACGCTTCGGCATCGTTCCAGGTTTTTCTGTCTCGGGAACTGGGGTGGACGAGTGGAGTGGTCGGCGCTCGAGTGGGTGAATAAGGTGGCGGTGGTTCCTATTTAATAGGACCCGTCAGAACAACCGAAGCGTCGCAGTTGTCGCTGCCCTGTGGGCTAGCCGGAGACAAGTCGTTCGTGCGTTGGGACCGGTCAAACTAGAAGCCTCGCCGTGTCGCTGCCTGGTGGTAGAGTGGACAAGTGGCGTAGCTTGTAAGTCATTGGGAGACGAGTAGTTCCCACGTGCACAGAGCCTCGGTATCGCCGTTCTCACTGCCCTATGAGCCACCGGGAGGCGGGTCGTTCCCACGTGGACCCGCTTGCCTGATAAGGTGCCCCAGACCGACCCCACTAGCCCAGCTTCGGTGATGTAAAATGAATACCACGGTTGTTCACTAGCAAGACGCACGGCTGCGTACACTCTAAATCCATGGATGCACGCGTTGTGGATCCACCGGTATGTACACCATAGGTCCACGGACACTAGGAAGACGCACAGGTGCATCTACGCTAGGTGCACGGGTGCGTCTATGGTAGGTGCACGGGTGCGTATACGGTAGGTGCACGGGTGCGTCAACCGTAGGTGCACGGGTGCGTCTACGGACACACATATGTTTCAGTTTTATAAAAATAACAAAGAAATAAGAAAGTAATCAGGTTTATAGAAACAGTGTTTCCACGCATTTCATTCAAACATGCTTCAGAACCTTCAACATTACATTTAACAACTATATAAAAAAAGAGGGAGACAAATGGCAACTCCACAGGATTCGACATGAAGTCCAAAAACACATAAAAATGAACGCGTAACATAGTCATAACACATAAACATGAACACATAAAAGTGACATAACAACATTACAGATAGTGCGATGATGTTCCAAAGAAACGTTTAGATAATTCTGGACACTAGAAAGGGCGCAACAACACCTAACTCTACCAGCCCGAGCATTCTTATCAGCAACCACAGTTGAATAGATCTGCTTCCCTGCACAAAGAGCTGTTTTTTAGCAATCACAGCTGAATGGATTCGTCAAGTCCAGGTATTCAACATGTTTATTTTTTTAATCCAGGAGGATGTGATTGCAATAAGGTGAAAAATTGATGCAAGCGTATTTAGAAGCCTTCTTGTCCCATTGAAGCTTCTTCTGTTGTTGTAGGCTAAAAGATAACTTGGTTGCCGCGGACGTGAATTTGTGGGGTTTGCCAATCTTAATCTTGATGGTCTCCAACTCACTTGCATTCAGGATAAAGAACGATGCAAATTCAATGTGTTCTCCACAGCTTCCATAATATTCTAGTGTTACTGTCTTCAGACGAATGCGATGCTCTTTGTGAAATTGGCTGAACCTACGGCGCCAACCTTTTCGAGGACCACCACGATAAAATCCTCCCTAAAACATACGAGTAGATTGAAAAGTAATTAACATCATTGGAGAGAGCAAAATGAACGATCAATTGCATCACGTCCACCCCAAAAAGCTTGTCATACATTTTTCTAGATCCGAGTGTACCGATCCAGACAAATGTAAAGACAAGTCTTTTTGAGACGGAGGTAGGACTGCTACACTATGAAATGTATGTGAAAACCATTACCTCTACACAAAAGTTCTCCAGGTATGGAAACATTTCCAACAATTGAATAGCAATGTCAACTTTATAACTATGGACCATAAAAAAAGTCTTGACGGGTTGCCGAAGTGATGTTAGCCCGACAGCCACCAAACCCTTCAGGAAACATGGAACAAAAGTCAATAAAATAAAAGGTTGGATGACATCAAACTCATTTCCTCCAAAAAAAGTATTGTGAGAATCGAGTACATCGAGGGACGTAGAGTTAGATGTGATAATGTATAGACCCAATGTCTCCAATTTAGGTGCAGAGGCAATGGTTAACTGCAGGCCTCTGCTACCCAAATCTTTAATCAGCCGCTGAAGTGCATGGGCATCCTGGATAATGAGTTCAAATTTCCCACAGAGGATGCCAATGCTTACAAGCTTAGCTTAGTTTATTCAGATGCAATGGTTTTCTTCTTTTAAAACAAGCAGCAAGCACTCTAGTGAAGTACAACTAGAGTGGATTATGCTGTCGAGAGAGGAGTCTGATATATCAACCAGGACAAGGGAAAGCCTCTTGAGCAGCGGTAGTTCAAGCATTTGTGTGTAGTTGTCAGATATCTGGGAAAGAGCAAAGGTGGCGGTGTGCAAAGAAGAGGAAAACCGGGAGATGGACATCAGTGCTGAAGGCGTAGATGGAGGGCATACGTCTATTACTGTGACCTTGTGATTCACGAATTCCGGGATATAGTAGTAGAACTCAAGCACCTGAATATTGTTGTCGAGTTTTGACGATCGAATCCAGGCATTGGAGGTAGCTCGCCGGGATGCATAACCGGCGAATTGCACCCTCATGACCGGAGAGGATGGCTTCAGGAAGACTCACACCATCAGCTATAGGATCTCTACTAAACAAAGTTCCGGAGTGACTTTTGCGGACGAGATCCGGGTTGTAGAGGGATCTACAGCAGCTATCGCAAGAGGTGGTATCTATATTAACTGTTTCTAGATGGTTAAAAAGACGAGCAGCAGGGAGCTCACGACAGTTGAGATTCAGAGGAGCGGTGCGCCATAAGGGCCGCCAACGAGATGCGAGAACTTCCGTACGGACGCCATCCTTGGTGGGGAGACGGGAAACGATCTCACCTAGGACGGCGTTCGGGAGGCTGCTGATGATGTCCGGTCCAGATTCTTCTCCGTCTTCGTCCGCTCTAGGTGGGCGTCCATCGCCGCCCCTTGCATCTTCGACCACCACCGCACACCCAGAGGACGATGTAGGCAGTGGAGCGAGCATCACCCTCTTATTGCTAGGGGCACGACACATCTCCATCTCCATTGCCAGCGAATGACAGCGATGTGCACGGTGGATCTGAAAACACGATTTAGCTCTTCCTGCCTCTATGTCTATGACGCGTAGCCCAACTGTTGACACTACAAATGTCACCAGTGACATGTCGCTTGTAGAGGCATCACCATGATTCTAGTGGAGAGGCACGGTTGTGCTTCCTCCACAGGCACAACTTTTCTATCGCGCGATGCACGGCCGTGCGGTAGAGCCACCCGGCGAGAATCATGGTCACGTTTATCCTTCTGAAGGAAGCACGATTTCCCTTCCGCGAGAGGCACATTTTTCCTCTCGCGCACGGTAGTGCCTCTCATTTTTCCTTTCGCGCACTACAGAAATGAAAAAAGAAATGTGTTTTCTGCTCTCTCTTTTTTCGTAGAGAGGCACGGTTGTGCTTCCTTCAGAAGCACACTTTTGCTATCGTGAGATGCACGGCCGTCCGGTAGAGGCACGATATTTCTTCACTACCTCTATGTCTGTGGCACGTAACCCATCTACTCACCCTACAATGTCACGTCTGGCATGTCACTTCTAGAGGCACGGCCGTGATTCTAGTGGAGAGGCACTCCATGTGAAAACAGTACACGAGTGGAGAGGCACTCCGATCATCATACAGAAATGTTTCCCTCCGTGAGAGGCACGTTGATACGTGCAGAAAACGCACTCCCCTGACCCTCATTCAAAACGTTTTCTATCGCTCCGCCTGTTCAAAAACATTACCGGAACATAAAAATCTGAGAGGTACAACGCCATCAGGAGAAAAGGAGTCATAATTTCACATTCACGGCCATCCTTTCAGACTTTAATTATCAGAGGCACGGTCATCAGGCTACAAGAGGAACCATTTTACATGCGCACGGTTGTGCCTCAGAACAGAGTTACAAAACTTACAACCCCACAAGAAAAATAAGTCCTGCTACAACGGATGTAACTATTTTTTGAAGAGAACAATTCTTCTTTCCCCAAATATCCGCATCACCGTTCTCCTATTAAAAACAATACACGAAAGAAAACAAAAATTAGAATAATTCGTCATGGGTACGTTTCTTGAAGTACTAGGAAGGAATATTCTACGGTCCAAAATAGCGTACTGATACGTCTACAACGTATCTATAATTTTTGATGGTTTCATGCTATTATCTTGTCAAACTTTGGATGTTTTGCATGCCTTTTATTGATTTTTTGGGACTAACTTATTAATCTAGTGCCAAGTGCCAATTCCCTTTTTTCCATGTTTTTGACCCCTTTCAGAGGATATTTTGAAACGGAGTCCAAACGGAAGAAAATGCCCGAAAAGATTTTTTTTGGAACAGAAGAAGATAGGCGGACTTGGGAGCCAAGCCAGAAGAGCTCTAGGGGCCCCACAAGCCCCCACCCCGCAGCTAGGGGGCCGCGCCATGCAGGCTTGTGGGCCCCCTGGAGGTCCCTTGACCTAGATCTTGCGCCTATAAATTCCCAAATATTCCCAAAAAATCAGGGGAGCATCGCAATCACTTTTCCGCCGCCGCAAGCTTCTGTCTCCGCAAGATCCCGTCTGGGGCACCTCCTGGTGCCCTGCCGGATGGGGGATTCGGACACGGAGGGCTTCT
Organism: Hordeum vulgare subsp. vulgare; assembly: GCF_904849725.1. Classification (NCBI taxonomy): domain Eukaryota; kingdom Viridiplantae; phylum Streptophyta; class Magnoliopsida; order Poales; family Poaceae; genus Hordeum; species Hordeum vulgare. The sequence goes on along the minus strand of NC_058518.1, from coordinate 125,693,777 downwards.
TCATCAACTCCATGACCTCTCCGATGATGCGTGAGTAGTTCACCATAGACCTACGGGTCCATAGCTAGTAACTAGATGGCTTCTTCTCTCTCTTGGATCTTCAATACAAAGTTCTCCATGATCTTCATGGAGATCTATACGATGTAATCTTGTTTTGTGGTGTGTTTGTCGACATCCGATGAATTGTGGATTTATGATCAGATTATCTATGAATCTTATTTGAGTTTCTTCTCATCTCTCTTATGCATGATTTCATATCCTTGTAATTCTCTTCGAGTTGTGGGTGTTGTCTGGCCAACTAGATCTATGATTCTTGCAATGGGAGAAGTGCTTGGTTTTGGGTTCATACTGTGCGGTGACCTCACCAAGTGACAGAAGGGGTAGCGAGGCACGTATCGTGAAGTTGCCATCAAGGATAAAAAGATGGGGTTTTCATCATTGGTTTGAGATTATCCCTCTACATCATGTCATCTTGCTTAAAGCGTTACTCTGTTCGTCATGAACTCAATACACTAGATGCATGCTGGATAGCGGTCGTGTGGGGACCCCGACTAGCAAGTCGAGTTCGCCGTGCCCAGTGACCCCAAGGATCAATGTTCACTGAACACAGATACTGAATAATAGAGTCTTACATCCAAGTACCAATTATTACATCAAATGACCAGAAGGTCGGGTTCAAGAGCAAGGCCTAAAGCCAATAAAGGGATACATCGAGTAGCGGAAACTCGTAAGGGCTAAGCGGTGCCCATGCCGTCAAGCCTACACCGACAGGCATTCTGACTCGGAAGCATCCTAGATCGTAGGTCCGTCCTCGACGGCGTACTCATCACCAAACTCCGGTCCTTCCATGTCTAGTCAATAACATAACCAGTGGCAAGCCAATGAGTACTTTGAATGTACTCACAAACAGCCCATGACGTAAATGGTAAAGAATAACAGTGACAGTTATCTTGAGTGGAATGCGATGAAGTGGTATGATCATGTATATGCATCAGGTTTAAGAATTACTTGTAAATATTAGGTTACAGATATTGACATATCCTTAAAGGGTTGAACACACCGGGTTCACCTTAAATGCCAAGTCATCGGATTTGTCATAATCTCAGGTATTAATGAGGGCTAAACCATCTGGGTTTACCCTATATGTCAAGTCACCGAACTTGATCATATTATTGTGATTATCATGATTATAACAACACCTTTTTAACACCACACACACACACACTTGGTTTATGCGGAAACTCAGGATGTAGTTTAAGAAGCACCACCCAACTATCCTTGACCGTGGACACGGCTATTCGAATAGTTTACACTCTGCAGAGGTAGTACGCTGGACCCACGAGAAACGGAATACTTTCGTGTCATCCACGACTCGCGGTATATCACATATACCCGAGGTAAGTATCCGATCATCATCTTTCCCCTGACGATACTAGACAAAGAGATCCGCTCGATTGGTACCCACCCCACATGTTGTACGTCTTACGAGCACCGACTCTGGACTGTAACAACCATGCAGGGACCAACGGTGTGCCTGGAACTCATAATAATGGCATAGTCGTCGTACCTGGCACGACCCTATCACGAGAGTGACACCGATCACTCCCGACACTAGTAATGTGGCTCTTTGCTAGCACCGACCAGAGTAATCAACAAAGCCCCGTCCCATAAAGGGGTATCGTGGTCGTACTGGGTAAGGTTGGGACGCTCGACACATCATAAATCTAATCCATTTTCGAAACCATACTCACACCAAAATCACCGGTGCATCACTTCACCAAAAGTGATCACCAACTCATCATCACCCTCGGGCATTAGTGGCACCCGACGGGGTTTTCATAAACTCTTTATTTAAGTCAACATTATGCTCATGATAAAATGCTCTATTATTACTTGTCAACATGATAATATCATGGCCCTCACGGGGTAGGGTCAAGCTCAATGCAGTGATTATACTCTACTAGCCAACATGACAGTAGCATGATCCTCGTAGATGGTAGGGTCAGCTCGTCATGTTTGTGCTCCGAGGAGCCATGTAAATATCACTACTATAAATGCAAGTGCTTCGAAGAAGCCTTCGGTACCATCACATCGGTGATGAACCGGCATCAGGATCACATGCAACGGAAAATACTTGTTATTCTAGCATGCATCATTTTATTTACTTAGGTCATGGCAAAAGGGCATGCTTGCCTTGGTCAGCTAGGTATCCGGGCTCTTCGAGGTCTTCCGCTCCGGATCCTCCGTCACTCGGTAACTCTACCGTCGAGAAAGGAATAAATAAATACTAGCTTTTACTAAAACAGTTCACAAAGTGCTTTTAAAAAATGTTGCAAGGCTTCAATAAATTTAGGTTATTATTTTTAAAAGTGTTTCCTACTGTTTTATTAGCTAACCATATTTATTTAAAAGCAAACAGAAGCAAACAAGTGCTTTTTAATATCATTTTATTATATCAAAATAGTTTCTGTTATTGATAAATGTCAACTATTACAGAATGAAATACTACTCGTTTTTAGAAAAATACTGGTGGAAGAATTATATTTTCTACTGGCTAAATCATTTTAGAAAAATCATTAAGTTTGCTGGATTAAAACAAAAGAAAAAGGCCAGGGGAAACAGATCTAGCCGGCCCAGCAGGCCTGGCCACCAGGCGCGCGCGGGCCAGGTTCAAACCTGACCTGCGGGCCCCTGGGGTCAGCGTCAGCGGCTGCACGTGTTGGCTGCCCCAGGACACCGACAGGTGGGCTCCACCTGTCGGGTCCTTCTCCTACCGCTGGCCAGAGAGGTGGAGATGGACGCCGGCGAGGCTCCCGTTGTCCTCAGGCCTAGCTAGGAACGGGAATGGGTTCCTCGTGCCTCCGCCTACCTGCTCGTGGTTAGGACGTCACTGGAGATGGTCTGTATCACCGGCGACGAGGTGCTCGTGGCGGAAGGGTTTCGGGTTCGTGTTGAACTAGGGGCTAGAGGTGTGGATTTGCTTGGGAGAGTTAGGGGAAACGTTCCTGGTGTCGAGGGGAGTGTAGTGAGAGGTCGGGCAGCGCAGGAGCCGACGTGTAGCCGGAGATCGACCAGAGCTCCGAGCCGGAGGGGCCTCGGTCGATCTCGAGCACCGGGGCTCTGCGAGCTCGATTGGGTGCCTAGGGAGTGTCTACTAGTTGTGCTGAAGCTGCTTGGAGGGTGCTGGAGTGCCGGGGGGTCTATTTACAAGCCAACGACGGTGACCCGACTCGGGCACGCCGGTGACTCAACGTGGCACGCGTGCAAGCACAGTGAGGTGCTGGCCGCGAAACCATGGGTTCGGGACATGGTTTAGGGCCTCCTGATGCAATGGCCGCAGAGGGAAAGTGAGTGGGGGCGAGCTGCAGCGACCGTGAATGCTCGGCCGCGTCGGGCACGCACGGGCACGCGTCGCCTGAGCTCTTGCACGAGGGGGAGAGGGTCCCTGGGGTAGCTTTGCACTGAGGGGCTGTCGGGGGAGTGTTTGGACACGACTGGGGAGGCTGGGACCGGCCGGAGCGTCGGCCCCTTGCGGGTGGCTCTCTGCAGCGCGCCCAGAGCGCAGTTTTGGCATGCCACGGCATGCTGGCTCGCTCTGGAGCACTTGGGACATGTCCTTCGTGTCCTGAGTGTTGGTGGGAGTGTGCCTAGCCGCTGTGGTTTAGTGGGAGCTCGAGCTGGTCAAGGGAGCAAGGAACACTAGTGTAGCCAGTACTGTCCTGCAGCTTAGATTGGAGTTCTTGTCACTTGTGCTTCGAATTGGGGAGGGGCTGGTTGACTGGGTGTTCAGGGTGTTCTGGTGCCCTAACCCACCAAGTTTGGGCCCTTGACATTGGGTAAAACAGTGGCTAGGAAGGTTTTTACCTTGCTGTCAGTAGGTGTTCGACAGTGACTTGGGGTGCTTACACTCCACCAGTGTAAATGAAACTTAACAGGTTTGGTCTTGGGGTAAAAACATGGGGTTCCACCAAATATGAGCTCCATTGAACAAGTTTGGCTTTGCAAACTTGAAAATGTCTCAAAGTGACCAGTACTGTCCCTTACAAAGGAAGTGTGGTCAAACAGAGTCTCACAAATCCCATTTTTGGTGTGGAGTCCTCATTTGGGGTGTTAAACACCTCTGCAAAGTTTCAGCTCCATTGGAGAAACTTTGCAATGTAGAGTTGTTCCAAGTCTACTCTGGACAGAGAGGGTTTTGGGCTCTCTAAGTGCACTTACCCACCTTGGATCAAGGTGAGATTTTAGGTGAGCACCTAATATGGTTTGGGAGGGCTCCTGTGATTTAATGGGAATTTACTGAGATACTTTCCTTTGGAAACATCTCAAAAAGCTAAAACAGACAGAAATGGTTTTCAGGGTTTTACTCAAATAATATTAATGTAAAATAGGGTTGAAAATCTTATGTATGGAAACTATATGTCCTTCTGAGCTTCCATGAATTTACTCAGAATTTTCTAAGGCAGGAAAGTAATTTTCCTTGTGGAATTATCATTACTGGCCTTAGAAATAGACATAGATATAAAATAGGAAAATAATATTTTAAATCATCAAATAATGTTTTTAATGAATGAAAATGATATTAGGATCAGATCACCAACTTTAGTTGGAAGTGCCACTTGGCTTCATGAGCTAGTAGTGCATTCCAACATAATGAAGGTGATATAGTTGTAAGGGAAAAAGGGGTTTTTGATGAGAGCAAATAATAAGTTTCATGGGTTTGAGTCATCACACAAGAAAGCATACACTCAAACAAGGGTTGACATTGCACTCACAACATTATTTGAAAAAGTTTTAACAAGCTCTAATTTTTGCAACACAGAAAACTTGGGATGAAAAACAGGGTGTGACAGACCTATCCCCCTTACAAGAATCTCGTCCCCAAGATTCCTAAGCTAAGCGTTAAACAGCTCGGGAAATTCTGATCGGAGATAGTCTTCACGCTCCCAGGTGGCTTCTCCTTCGGTATGGTTGCTCCACTGAACCTTGAAAAACTTGATGGTGCGGTTTCTGGTGCAACGCTCTGCTTCGTCCAAAATGCGGATCGGTCTCTCGCGGTAGGTAAGACCCGGTTGAAGGTCAATAGCTTGATGGTCAATGTCCTTGTAAAGATCGGGACAGTTCAGCATTAGCAAACACTTCCTGAGCTGTGACACGTGAAACACGTTGTGCACACCCGAAAGTTCAGGAGGTAGCTCCAACTGATAAGCTACTTCCCCGCGCCTTGCCATGATCTTGAAGGGTCCAATGAACCTTGGAGCTAGCTTCCCCTTGATGTGGAAGTGCTTGGCCCCCTTGAGAGGCGTGACTCGCAAGTACACTTGGTCTCCGGGAACAAACTCCACGTTTCGGCGGCGAGGGTCCGCACAGCTCTTCTGCCTTGACTTAGCTGCCTCCAAGTTCTCTCGGACAAGCTGAACCTTGTCCCCTGCTTCCTGTAGTGCATCTGGCCTGAAAACTAGTCCTTCACCGGTTTCAGACCAATTGAGTGGGGTGCGGCATTTCCGCCCATATAATGCTTCGAATGGGGCCATTTGAAGACTGGACTGGTAGCTGTTGTTGTAAGGGAACTCAGCAAAGGGTAGACAGTCTTCCCACTTGGCACCATGGGCCAAAACACAAGCGCGGAGCATGTCCTCAAGTATCTGATTTACCCTCTCGGTCTGTCCGTCCGTCTACTGGTGGAAAGCCGTACTGAAGGAGAGTTTGGTTCCGAGAGCTTCTTGAAACTTCTTCTAGAATCTTGAGGTGAACTGCGTGTCGCGGCCGGACACAATCTCTTTGGGGACTCCATGGAGACTCACCACTCGATGAATGTACAGACTGGCCAGCTGGCTGCCGTCGTAGGTGGTGTTAACGGGGATCAAATGGGCCACCTTGGTCAAATGATCAACTATGACCCAAATGGAGTTATGACCCTTATTCGACCGGGGCAACCCGGTGATGAAATCCATGCCGATTTTATCCCACTTCCATTCTGGTACTTGAAGAGGTTGTAGCAATCCAGCGGGTCGTTGGTGTTCAGCCTTGACTCGCTGACATACATCGCATTTAGCGACATAGGAGCCAATTTCTCTCTGCATGCCATGCCACGAGAATCTTTCTCGGAAGTCATGGTACATCTTGGTACCACCTGTATGGATAGAGTACGGTGTGTCATGTGCCTCTTGCAGGATCAAGTCCTTAAGTTCGGCCTTATTGGGTACGCATAAGCGTTTCCCATACCACAATACACCTTGCTCATCAATCAAGAATCCTGAGGCTTTGCCTTCTCGCACCTTCCTCTTCAGGCCTTCGATACTCTTGTGCCCCTTTTGGGCTTCCTTGATGTCGTATGCCAGAGTAGGCTTGACTTCGAGGTTGGCCAGGTACCCTGGTTCGACTATCTCAAGTCCTAAGCCCTCCATCTCTTCATACAAGGCGGGTAACCTTTCCTTGAGCGCGACGTTCAAGGAGCGTGCCTTCCGGCTCAGGGCATCGGCTACCACGTTCGCCTTGCCGGGATGGTACTGAATGCTGAGATCGTAATCCTTGATTAACTCAAGCCATCTCCGCTGTCTCATGTTCAGCTCTCTCTGGGTGAAGATATACTTCAGAATTTTGTGGTATGTATATATCTCGCATCGCTTTCCCAGAAGGTAATGTCGCCACGTCTTCAGAGCATGCACTACTGCTGCTAGCTCGAGATCATGGGTGGCGTAGTTTTCCTCATGCGGTCGCAGTTGTCGTGACAAGTACGCCACGACCCTGCCATCTTGCATCAGGACTCCATCGAGCCCGATTTCCGAGGGATCACAATATATCACGAATTCCTTGTTGATGTCTCGGGTAGCTACTACCGGAGCGGTAGTTAGCCTCTTCTTCAACTCCTGGAAGCTTGCTTCACACGCCGGTGTCCACTCGAACTTCCGGCCTTTCTTCAAGAGCTGAGTCATAGGTCGAGCGATGCTGGAGAATCCATCGACAAACTTGCGGTAGTAACCCGCGAGCCCGAGGAAACTCCTGACATCCTTCACGTCCTTAGGTGATTCCCAGTTGATCACTGTAGAAATCTTGGATTGATCCACGGCTAACCCGCGTGCCGTCAGGGTATGACCCAGTAATCCAACTTCGTTCTGCCAGAACTGACACTTGCTGAATTTGGCGTAAAGTTGGTGCTCTCGAAGCTTTCCCAGAACTAGCCTCAGGTGTTGCTCATGCTCTTCTTCGGACTTGGAGAAGATTAGTATGTCATCGATAAACACGACGACAAACTTGTCCAAATATTCCATGAAGACCTTGTTCATGAGGTACATGAAGTAGGCTGGGGCATTTGTCAAACCGAAGGACATGACCGTGTATTCATACAGACCGTACCGGGTCACGAATGCAGTCTTGGGTATATCTTCTGGTCGGATCTTCAACTGGTAGTATCCCGATCGGAGATCGATCTTGGAAAATACCCTGTCCCCGTTTAACTGGTCAAACAGGTCTTCGATCTTCGGAAGCGGGTAATTGTTCTTAATTGTTACTTCATTAAGGGAACGGTAGCCAACGCATAGTCGAATGGTACCATCCTTCTTTGAAACAAATAGAACAGGTGATCCCCAAGGTGACGCACTCGGACGGATGAACCCTTTCCTGAGTTGCTCATCCAGTTGTTTCTTCAGCTCTGCCAACTCCTCGGAACCCATCCTGTAAGGCTTTTTATAAATAGGCCTCGATCCGGGCATAAGCTCAATGATGAACTAAATTTCTTGGTCAGGAGGCATTCCGGGTAGCTCGTCAGGAAAGACGTCCGGGTATTCACAGACTATAGGCACTCGATAAAGCTCTACCTCGGAGAGATTGTTGACTTGAGGTGCGCGAGCCGATACTGGCTCGGAGACGAAATTGACCTTGACCCCTTGGTTGCATATCATGGTCATGGCTCTATTGGCACAGTCCAAAAGACTCTGGTGCTCGACCAACAAATCCATACCGAGGATTACTTCCAGACCTTGTGATTTAAGCACAATGAGGTGTGCCAAGAAACTCGTCCCATTGATAACTATCTCGACCCTTCTACACCCTAGGTTGGTCCTTAATACTGCTCCTGGGGTTTGAATTGTCATCTGACCTCGGAGTAAAGTGAGTTTTAAACCGCATTTCTCTGCAAATCCTTGAGTAACAAAAGAATGTGAAGCACCACAATCAAACAACACTGTTGCTGGAGTTGAGTTGACGAGGAACGTACCCAGAATGCAGTCCGGGTCTTCCTGTGCTTCTTCTGCAGTGATGTGATTCATCCGGCCCCTACCATTGAACTGTTGGTTGTGGGGGGCCTGGTTCCTCCCTAGTGCACCTTGACCGGGGTTGGGTGCATTGGGACGCGGTGCGTCGGGCTTCTTGTTGGGGCACTGCCTGGAATAGTGCCCAGTCTGACCACACCCAAAGCAGGTGACTTGCCCTAGAGGGTTGGTTTTGACCCCACTGTTGTTTGGCGGTTTGACTACTGGCTTGGCTTGCTCCTGAGGCTGATAATTCTGGCGAAACACCGGGTACTTGTATTGTTGCTGCTGAAAGTTGGGTCTTGCAGGTGCTGACTGCCACGGTCTTGGTCTTGCGTTACCGGGTCCTCCACTGCCTATCAGCTTGCGCTTGCGGGTGTCGTCCATTGCATGACGCTTGTCTTCTAGCATAAGTGCTTTGTTAACCAACTCGATGAAAGTCTGGAAGTCGCAAACCACCAGCTGGTATTGCAGGGACTGTTGTAACCCTTCCATGAAGCGTTCCACCTTAGCGGCCTCAGTGTTAACATCTTCAGGTGCGTACCTTGACAAGAGATTAAACTTTTGCAGGTACTCCTTAACAGTTCCACTGCCCTGCCTCAAGGCTCGGAATTCTCGCTTCTTAATGGTCATCAGTCCAGGCGGAATGTGAGCCGCGCGAAATCCTTCCTTGAACATCTCCCACGTGATGACTTGCCCTGCCCGCATGATCTGGAATCCATCCCACCATGCCCTGGCAGTGCCTCCGAGACAGTGAGAAGCATAAAGGACTTTCTCATGATTATCGGTGCACTTGACCAGCGCAAGGAGGTCTTCAATGGTGCGAATCCATTCATCGGCGTCCAGGGGTTCAGTCGACTCCGTGAATATGGGGGGGTGTAGTCCGCATGAACTCAGAAAGAGTAGAGCGACCACCGCCATACTCATTCCGCGGCGGGTTGTCCACCAGGACTTGGGTCAGCTGCTGGATAGCGGCATTGCTGGCTTGACGCTCCTCTCGAAGAGCTTGAAGGAATTGTGCCATCGTCAAGTTCTTAGGAGGAGGTGGTGGCGGAAGGTCTCTAGGCTGCTCGTGGTGACCTCCAGCGTGAGCTTCTCCTTCGGTTCCCTGCGGCGTCCCTGAGGAGCCGGCGCCGGGGTTGCCGAAGGTGCTGTTGCGGGTTGCGTTCACCATCCTGTCATAGAAACAGACAGGTCAAAATGCCACCTTCCTCGGGAGTACAAGGATTTGCTCCTAGTAAGAGGGGGTCCATTACGTGCATGTGCCAAGTTTTTAAAACCAAAGTTTTTGACGAACTGGAAATTGCATTCATGACAACTAGGTGACGTAGTCACTTACAGACTGCCCAAGGCAATAGGTGACTTACATCAAGCACACATACGCAAATTAAAACGGATACAAGGATACCCTATACTCGGGTACTCGGATTGCCTACGCTAAAACCTACGCGGCGGACTGCTCGGTCTCAAAGGCGGACTCAACAGGATCCTCGTCTTCATCAACATCCTCTTCCTTTATAGGAGTGGAAGAAAGAATTCGCACGTCTCGGCGTCTCTTGGGCGAGCCGGCGAAGATCTCAGTGTACTCTTCCGCTGTCAGGCGGCGACTCTGAAGAGGGACTGCCCGGATGGGTAACACACCACCCCTAGTGGCAACAGCCGCCCTCCCTTCAGGTGCGCTTGCCTTCTTTACTTTGCGGTTCTGCATCTTCTCAGTGTGGAGCAGGCCTTTGACTAGGTGCAGCTCTTGGCGAAGCTTGACTGATTCCTTAACCAGGAAGTGTGTCAGGGTGTCTGACGAGAGGCTGAGGTAGGTCTGAAACCTCAGTGGCATCCCATCCTCCGTGGCGGGGGTGAGTGTCCAACTCCCATCCACTCCTTCCTTAATGAAAGGTAAATGACGAGTGACAGGCTCATTAGCCATCTCAGGGAGGATGCTACGGAGTTGCACGAGCGCATCTCGTGCAGCCGTCTCCACTGCCAACATCAGCTCTCCCATCTGTGGTCCTTCAAAGAACCAACTAGACGGGGAGTCATTAGCCTTCACTATCACGTCCACGAGATATTCCTTGGTGTCGGCGTTGACTCAGTGCTCGTGGTAGAGGAAGATGGGCGTGCGTCGTATGTGGCACTTCTCGAGACAATCCACCAGAAGTAGTGGAAAGCCGGTCTCCAAAAGCGTCTCAGGTACAGCAGCCATCTACAAGGCATAGGAGAGAAGTCAGGAGGTTGTATGTGCAAGAGTCTTGTGCAAGGCTGGCATCCTAACGTTATTGGTTAACGTCCATGCTATCTAAGGCCTCCTATAGTCGGGATGGCTCTGATACCAGTTCTGTGGGGACCCCGACTAGCAAGTCGAGTTCGCCGTGCCCAGTGACCCCAAGGATCAATGTTCACTGAACACAGATACTGAATAATAGAGTCTTACATCCAAGTACCAATTATTACATCAAATGACCAGAAGGTCGGGTTCAAGAGCAAGGCCTAAAGCCAATAAAGGGATACATCGAGTAGCGAAACTCGTAAGGTCTAAGCGGTGCCCATGCCATCAAGCCTACACCGACAGGCATTCTGACTCGGAAGCGTCCTAGATCGCAGGTCCGTCTTCGACGGCGTACTCATCACCAAAATCCGGTCCTTCCATGTCTGGTCAATAACATAACCAGTGGAAAGCCAATGAGTACTTTGAATGTACTCGCAAACAGCCCATGACGTAAATGGTAAAGAATAACAGTGATAGTTATCTTGAGTGGAATGCAATGAAGTGGTATGATCATGTATATGCATCAGGTTTAAGAATTACTTGTAAATATTAGGTTACAGATATTGACATATCCGTAAAGGGTTGAACACACCGGGTTCACCTTAAATGCCAAGTCATCGGACTTGTCATAATCTCAGGTATTAATGAGGGCTAAACCATCCGGGTTTACCCTATATGTCAAGTCACCGAACTTGATCATATTATTGTGATTATCATGATTATAACGACACCTTTTTAACACCACACACACACACTTGGTTTATGCGGAAACTTAGGACGTAGTTTAAGCAGCACCACCCAACTGTCCTTGACCGTGGACACAGCTATTCGAATAGTTTACACTCTGCAGAGGTAGTACGCTGGACCCACGAGAAACGGAATACTTCCGTGTCATCCACGACTCGCGCTATATCACATATACCCGAGGTAAGTATCCGATCATCATCTTTCCCCTGACGATACTAGACAAAGAGATCCACTCGATTGGTACCCAGCCCACATGTTGTACGTCTTACGAGCACCAACTCTGGACTGTAGCAACCATGCAGGGACCAACGGTGTGCCTGGAACTCATAATAATGGCATAGTCGTCCTACCTGGCACGACCCCATCACGAGAGTGACACCGATCACTCCCGACACTAGTAATCAACAAAGCCCCATCCCATAAAGGGGTATCGTGGTCGTACTGGGTAAGGTTGGGACGGTCGACACATCATAAATATAATCCATTTCCAAAACCATACTCACACCAAAATCACCGGTGCATCACTTCACCAAAAGTGATCACCAACTCATCATCACCCTCGGGCATTAGTGGCACCCGACGGGGTTTTCATAACCTCTTTATTTAACTCAACATTATGCTCATGATAAAATGCTCTATTATTACTTGTCAACATGATAATATCATGGCCCTCACGGGGTAGGGTCAAGCTCAATGCAATGATTATACTCTACTAGCCAACATGACAGTAGCAGGATCCTCGTAGATGGTAGGGTCAGCTCATCATGTTTGTGCTCCGAGGAGCCATGTAAATATCACTACTATAAATGCAAATGCTTCGAAGAAGCCTTCGGTACCATCACATCGGTGATGAACCGGCATCGTGATCACATGCAACGGAAAATACTTGCTATTCTAGCATGCATCATTTTATTTACTTAGGTTATGGCAAAAGGGCATGCTTGCCTTGGTCAGCTAGGTATCCGGGGTCTTCGAGGTCTTCCGCTCCGGATCCTCCGTCACTCGGTAACTCTACCGTCGAGAAAAGAATAAATAAATACTAGCTTTTACTAAAACATTTCACAAAATGCTTTGAAAAAATGTTGCAAGGCTTGAATGAATTCAGGTTATTATTTTGAAAAGTGTTTCCTACTGTTTTATTAGCTAAGCATATTTATTTAAAAGCAAACAGAAGCAAACAAGTGCTTTTTAATATCATTTTATTATATCAAAATACTTTCTGTTATTGATAAATGTCAACTATTACAGAATCAAATACTACTCGTTTTTAGAAAAAATACTGGTGGAAGAATTATATTTTTCTACTTGCTAAATCTTTTTATAAAAATCATTAAGTTTGCTAGATTAAAACAAAAGAAAAAGGCCAGGGGAAACAGATCCAGCCGGCCCAGCCAGCAGGCCTGGCCACCAGGCGCGCGGGGGCTAGGTTCAAACCTGACCTGCGGGCCCCTGGGGTCAGCGTCAGCGGCTACGCGCGCTGGCTGCCCCAGGACACCGACAGGTGGGCTCCACCTGTCGGGTCCTTCTCCTACCTCTAGCCAGAGAGGTGGAGATGGACGCCGGCGAGGCTGCCGTTGTCCTCGGGCCTAGCTAGGAACGGGAACGGGTTCCTCGTGCCTCCGCCTACCTGCTCGTGGTCGGGTCGTCACCGGAGATGGTCTTTATCGCCGGCGACGAGGTGCTCGTGGTGGAAGGGTTTCGGGTTCATGTTGAACTAGGGGCTAGAGGTGTGGATTTGCTCGGGAGACTTAGGGGAAACGTTCCTAGTGTCGAGGGGAGTGTAGTGAGAGGTCGGGCTAGCGCAGGAGCCGACGTGTAGCCGGAGATCGACCGGAGCTCCGAGGCGAAGGGGCCTCGGTCGATCTCGGGCACCGGGGCTCTGCGAGCTCGATTGGGTGGCTAGGGAGTGTCTAGTGGTTGTGTTGAAGCTGCTTTGAGGGTGCTGGAGTGCTGGGGGGGTCTATTTATAGGCCAACGACGGTGACCCGACTCGGGCATGCCGGTGACTCACTGTGGCACGCGTGCAAGCAGAGTGAGGTGCTGGCCGCAAAACCACGGGTTCGGGACGTGGTTTAGGGCCTCCTGATGCAACGGCCGCAGAGGGAAAGTGAGTGGGGGCAAGCTGTAGCGACCGTTCATGCTCGGCCGCGTCGGGCAGGCACGGGCACGCGTCGCCTGAGCTCTTGCGCGAGGGGGAGAGGGTCCCTGGGGTAGCTTTGCACTGAGGGGCTGTCGGGGGAGTGTTTGGACACGACTGGGGAGGCTGGGACCGGCCGGAGCGTCGGCCCCTTGCGGGTGGCTCTCTGCAGCGCGCCCAGAGCGCAGTTTTGGCATGCCACGGCATGCTGGCTCGCTCTGCGGCACTTGGGACGTGTCCTTCGTGTCCTGAGTGTTGCTTGGAGTGTGCCTAGCCGCTGTGGTTTAGTGGGAGCTCGAGCTGGTCAAGGGAGCAAGGAACACTAGTGTAGCCAGTACTGTCCTGCAGCTTAGATTGGAGTTCTTGTCACTTGTGCTTGGAATTGGGGAGGGGCTGGTTGACTGGGTGTTCAGGGTGTTCTGGTGCCCTAACCCACCAAGTTTGGGCCCTTGACATTGGGTAAAACAGTGGCTAGGAAGGTTTTTACCTTGCTGTCAGTAGGTGTTCGACAGTGACTTGGGGTGCTTACACTCCACCAGTGTAAATGAAACTTAACAGGTTTGGTCTTGGGGTAAAAACATGGGGTTCCACCAAATATGAGCTCCATTGAACAAGTTTGGCTTTGCAAACTTGAAAATGTCTCAAAGTGACCAGTACTGTCCCTTACAAAGGAAGTGTGATCAAACAGAGTCTCACAAATCCCATTTTTGGTGTGGAGTCCTCATTTGGGGTGTTAAACACCTGTGCAAAGTTTCAGCTCCATTGGAGAAACTTTGCAATGTAGAGTTGTTCCAACTCTACTCTGGACAGAGAGGGTTTTGGACTCTCTAACTGCACTTACCCACCTTGGATCAAGGTGAGATTTTAGGTGAGCCCCTAATATGGTTTGGGAGGGCTCCTGTGATTTAATGGGAATTTACTGAGATACTTTCCTTTGGAAACATCTCAAAAAGCAAAAACAGACAGAAATGGTTTTCAGGGTTTTACTCAAATAATATTAATATAAAATAGGGTTAAAAATATTATGTATGGAAAATATATGTCCTTCTGAGCTTCCATGAATTTACTCAGAATTTCCTAAGGCAGGAAAGTAATTTTCCTTGTGGAATTATCATTACTCGCGTTAGAAATAGACATAGATATAAAATAGGAAAATAATATTTTAAATCACCAAATAATGTTTTTAATGAATGAAAATGATATTAGGATCAGATCACCAACTTTAGTTGGAAGTGCCACTTGGCTTCATGAGCTAGTAGTGCATCCCAACATAATGAAGGTGATATAGTTGTAAGGGAAAAAGGGGGTTTTGATGAGAGCAAATAATAAGTTTCATGGGTTTGAGTCATCACACAAGCAAGCATACACTCAAACAAGGGTTGACATTGCACTCACAACATTATTTGAAAAAGTTTTAACAAGCTCTGATTTTTGCAACACAGAAAACTTGGGATGAAAAACAGGGTGTGACAGGTCGATGTGTGGAGTAATAGTAGTAGATGCAGAAAGTATCGGTCTACTTGTCTCGGACGTGATGCCTATATGCTAGATCATTGCCTTAGATATCGTCACGACTTTGCGCGGTTCTATAAATTGCTCGACAGTAATTTGTTCACCCACTGTATTACTTGCTATTTGGAGAGAAGCCTCAAGTGAACACTAGGGCCCCCGGGGTCTACTCCACACCATATTTTCAGCCCTACACTTTTTACTTCGTTGCACTCTCCGCCTGCAAATCTCACTTTGCAAACAATCTTGAAGGGATTGACAACCCCTTTGAAGCGTTGGGTGCAAGCTTTTTTGTGTTTGCGCAGGTACTCTCGACTTGACGAGACCCTCCTTCTGGATCGATACCTTGGTTCTCAAACTAAGGGAAATAATTACTGCTCCTGTGCTGCGTCATCCTTTCCTCTCCAAGGGAAAAACCAACGCAAGCCCAATCTCCGTCAACGTGCCAATTTCTGACGTTATTGTTTGAGAAGTAGCACTTACATTATATTATTTCTGTTCAGAACCTCTTTTTACCTTTCAATTCTTCACTCATATTGTTCGCCGGTAGAAAACAGTCGCCATTCCGTTCTTTCTTTTATCAATGTAGGATGCACACATGCTGTTGCTTCAACCAAGTTTGGTTGCTCACATTTTGTGTGCCTTGCTTGTGTGATACTAGATTATGGTTTTCTTACAGGACTTTGCTTTCTATGCTCTGTTGCCAGTGTGGTCGTTGGCGTTATGAGTGGCGTTGTTCGCATTGATGATGGTGTTAACCATCTTGGTCCCGCGATAATAGTGCATTCTCCTTCTCCGCTTGATATTCTCGATGTTGTCGTTGGTGTTGTCGGCCATTTCATTGACATTGCCTTCTTCTCCTCCCGTGCTTTCATCTTCTCCTCTTGAATCCTATTTCTTTCAATCACTTTTGGGTTGGTAGGACAACTCGGTTTTGTATGGCCCTTTGTATTGCAACGGTTCCAATTGGGTCTGCTTCTTTTTATGTTCTTCTTAGAGCCAGCTTTGATTCGGTCCCCTTTTTTTCTTTCCCTTCGAGCCACCCATGGGTGGATTTTTCAGACTTGCGTCACATGGATTTTTGCCCATGTCTGTTTCATCATCAAGTGCTGTCATGAATTTTATTTTCATTTCTTGCATACACTCAAGTAGCACATTGTACGATTTGTCCATTCTGCAAGCATGTGAACATATATCGGACAACTCTGCATACACGAGACCGAATCTCATAGTTTCATCTTCTTGTGTGGTCATGCTGTCACCTTGACTTGTAGCCAGTAGTCTCAAGCTATCTGACCAATTCCTGGTCCATCTGGGGATGATAAAGGATTTTGGAAGGTGTTCAACCATGCATGTCTGGTCCATAACCTTAAGTACATGGCAGCACTGGATGCCATCCATGGTCATCTTCTTGTAGCTGCACATTGCTACTGCAACAGAAGACCTTCCAACGGCGCCAGAAATAGGAGTGTTGCTTGATACTCCATAGCAACTGCACCATGAATCCTTCTGCTACGACTACGCCTTAAGGGACTTCCTAGGCAAATATGCAAATGATTTCCCCCGTGGCCTTGGAGCCTTGCGTTGGTGTTCCCTCGAAGCGGAAAGGGTGATGTAGCACAGCGGTGGTAAGTATTTCCCTCAGTTTTAGAACCAAGGTGTCGATCCACTGAAGGAGTATCACAAGAGCCTACACAAACACAAAAAGCTTGCTCCCAACGCTATGAAGGGGTTGTCAATCCCTTATAAATTGTTGGGCAAGTGAGAACTGAAAGCAACAAAGTAACAAAGCAAAGTAAAAGGGAAAGTGGAAACGATAGATGTGAATAGACCCGGGGGTCGTAGTGTTTACTAGTGGCTTCTCTCATGAAAGCAAGTAGATGGTGGGTGAACAAATTACTGTCGAGCAATTGATAGAACCGCGCAAAGTCGTGACGTCATCTATGGCAATGATTATATCTATAGGCATCACGTCCAAAACAAGTAGACCGATACTTTCTGCATCTACTACTATTACTCCACACATCGACCGCTATCCAGCATGCATCTAGTGTATTAACTCCAAAACAACAGAGTAACGCCTTAAGCAATATGACATGATGTAGATGGACAATCTCATATCAATGACAAAGCCCATCTTGTTACCCTTGATGGCAACTACTTAATGTGTGCCTTGCTGCCCCTACTGTCACCGGGAAAGGTCACCACATGGTAAGAACCCAAAACCAAGCACTTCTCCCATTGCAAGGATCATAGATCTAGTTGGCCAAACAAAACCCAAGACTCGGAGAGACTTACAAGGATATCAAATCATGCATATAAGAAATCAGCAAAGACTCAAATATATATCATAGATAATCTGATCACAAATCCACAATTCATCGGATCTCGACAAACACACCGCCAAAGAATATTACATCGGATAGATCTCCATGAAGATCATGGAGAACTTTGTACTGAAGATCCAAGAGAGAGAAGAAGCCATCTATCTACTAACTACGGACCCGTAGGTCTGAAGTGAACTACTCACGAGTCATTGGAGGGGCGATGATGATGATGAAGAAGCCCTCCAACTCCAAAGTCCCCTCCGGCAGGGCATCGGGAAGGGTCTCCACATGAGATCTCGCGGAAACGGAAGCTTGCGGCGGTGGAAAAGTATTTTGGTGGATCCCCTGATTTTTTGTTGTATTTTAGGGAATATATAGGCCAAGGATCTAGGTCAGGGGGCGCCAGGGAGGCCACAAGCCTGCCCACCGCTGCCACCCCCTAGTGGCGGAGCGGGGGCTTGTGGGCTCCTTGTAGCCCTCCTGGCTTGGCCCACAAGCCCCTTGATCTTCTTCCGTTCGGGAAAAAATCATTTCGGGGATTTTATTCCGTTTGGACTCCATTCCAAAATCAGATCTGAAAAGAGCCAAAAACACACAAAAAACAGGAACTCGCACTTGGCACTGAATTAATAAGTTACTCCCAAAAAAAGATATAAAAGGTACATAAAATATCCAAAGATGACAAGATAACAGCATGAAACCATCACAAATTACACATACGTTTGAGATGTATCAAGCATCCCCAAGCTTAACTCCTGCTCGTCCTCGAGTAGGGAAGTGATAAAGAATGAATTTTTGATGCTTTGATGCTACCTAGCATAGATGTCCTTTGTAACTCCTCTTATGTGACGTGAATGTTCAGATCCATTTGATTCAAAACAATAGTTTTCTATTGATGTGGAAACAATAATAATTCAAGCAAACTAGCAAGGTAATCATGAACTTTCAAAATAACAAGGCCAGAAGAAAGTTATCCCTACAAAAGCATATAGTCTGGCTATGCTCTATCATCATTGCACAACGAATTTAAATCATGCACAACCCCGGTATTGGCCAAGCAATTGTTTCACACCTTTACTTTCTCAAACCTTTTCAACTCTCACCCAATACATGAGCGTGAGCCATGGTTTTAGCACTATAAGAGGTGTGGAGTGTGGTGGAGGTTGCAAGACAATACAAGGAGAAGATGGTCACATTAACTAGGCATATCAATGAGCTGTGGAGATGCTCATCAATAGATATCAATGTGAATGAGTAGGGATTGTCATACAAATGATGCACTAGAGCTAAGAGTAAGTGAAAGCTCTTAAAGAAAACTAGTGGGTGTGCATCCAACTTGCTTGCTCACGAAGACCTACGGCAATTTTGAGGAAGCCTATCATTGGATACAAGCCAAGTTATATAATGAAAATTTCCCACTAGCTATATGGTGGTGACAAAACGAGAGACTCTCAATCATGAAGATCATGGTGCTTAATATGCGCAAGTGTGGAAAAGTGGTAGCAGTGTCCCTTCTCTCTTTTTCTCTCTTTTTTTGGTGGGCTCTTTGGCCTCTTTTTTTTGGTGGGCTTCTTTGGCCTCTTTTATTTCTTCACATGGGACAATGCTCCATCAATGATGATCATCACACTTTCAACTCAAAACTTAGAGCAACGATGACTCTATATGGAATGCCTTCGGTAGTGTACCGTGGCAATGATCTAGCATGGCATAGACATTAATGGAAACATCATGCTAGCTATCTTATGATCATGCAATGGCAATGTAGATGTGGTGGCACATGCCATGGTGGTAGTTGCATGGCAATATATCTCGGAATGACTTTGAAAAAGCCATAGTAGGTAGGTATGGTGGCTGTTTTGAGGGAGGCTAATGGTGGGTTTTGTGCACCGGCGAAAGTTGCACGGCACTAAGAAGATAGTGATGGTGGAAGGTGAAAGTGCATCTAAACCATGGACTCAACATTAGTCATGAAGAACTCATATACTTGTTGCAAAAGTTTTATTAGTAATCGAAACAAAGCATTCAACGCATACTCCTAGGGGAAGGGTTGGTAGGTATAAACCATCACGCGATCCCGACCGCCACGCAAAGGATGACAATCAATAGACTAATCATGCTCAGATTTCATCACATAGCGGTTCACCATAAGTGCATGCTATGGGAATCACTAACTTCAACACAAGTATTTCTAGATCCACAACACCCTACTAGCATAACTTCAATATTACCATAACCACAACTCAAAACTAATTGAGATGAATCAAACTTCTCTAACTATTCAATGCACATGAAGGTGGAAGTTTTCGTATCCCTTTGGATAACTACCCCTTTTGAGACTACTTTCAAAGCATAGATCAACTACCAAGACACACACCGCTGCGCTCTAAAAGATATAAGTGAAGCACATAGAGCTGAAGTATCTATCTCAAAAGATATAAGTGAAGCACATGTGAGCTGAATTGTCTTCCAAAAGATATAAGTGAAGCTCGACAAAATCACGGTGAGTGCATGTATCTCTCTCTAGGTGTGCAGAAAGGATGATTGTGACACAACAAAAATAAAAGACTCCTACGATACAAGACGCTCCAAACAAAAACACATAACATGTGGTGAATAAAAATATAGCCCCAAGTAACGTTACCGATGGATTGAAGACGAGAGAGGGGATGCCTTCCCGGGGCATCCCCAAGCTTAGGCTTTTACAGAATCCTTGAATCTCTTGGGGTGCCTTGGGCATCCCAAAGCTTGAGATATTGCCACTCTTTATCTCTTTGTCCGTAAGAACTTCACCCAAAATTTGAAAACTTCACAACACGAAACTTAAACAGAAACTCGTGATAACATTAGTATGAGAAAGCAAACCACCACTTCCTTAAGTACTGTAGCAAACTTAAATTCTACTTATGCTGATGTTGGATTACTGTATTTTCAATCTTCCATGGCTAATACCCCCCGATACTATCCATAGTTTCATCAAAATAAGCAACCAACACAACAAAAACAGAATCTGTTAACAGCAGACCAGTCTGTAGCAATCTGTATATTTCGTATACTTATGTTACTTCCAAAATTCTGAAAAATTATGACAGTCTGAATAATTTGCGTAGTAATCAGCAGCAAAAAGAATCAACTCAAAAGCTCTTACAGAAACAAAATGACAATTATTTTCGTGAGCAGAAAGTTTCTGTCTTTTCCAGCATGACCAAACGATCATCCCCAAGACTAATCATAACGGTTTTGCTTGGCACAAACGCAAAAAAAACACAGAAAACACAATCATAACAGAATTATGAAAGTGTGGAAAACACAAAACAGAAAGAAAAAGGATAGATTCGTTGGGTTTCCTCCCAACAAGCGCTATTGTTTAACGCCCTTAGCTAGGCATAAGGTGATGCTCTCACAAAAGACAAGAATTGAAGCACAATGAGAGCATCCTAAAGCATGTGAAAATCACATCTAAGTCTAATATACTTCCTATGCATAGGCATTTTGTAGGAAAACAAATTGTCAAGACAACCAATAGTTGCCATATGCAAGGAAGAAGAAAGAGACAATAGTAATCTCAACATAACGAGAGGTAATTTGGTAACATGAAAGTTTCTACCACAATATTTTCCTCTCTCATAGCAATTACATGTGGGATCATATTCAAATTCAACAATATAGCTATCCCATAGGATATTCTTTTCATGATCCACATGCATGCAAAGTTGACACTCTTCAAAACTAGTGGGATTATCATCAAATAAAGTCATGACTTTTCCAATCCCACTTTCAATATTGTTGCAAATATCATATTCATCGCGAGGTTTGAACAAATTTTCAACATCATAAGAAAGATCATCACCCCAATCATGATTATTGCAACAAGTAGTGGTCATAGCAAGACTAGCATCCACAAGCTTAGGGTTTTGCATAATTTTAGCATGATTGTCACTAATAGAATTTATAGTGAAACCATTGCAATCATGCTTTTCATCCAAGGAGCCCTCGTGAATCACTTCTTCATCACGATTTTTAGATTCACGCATCTCAAGCAAAACTCCATATAGATAGTCAAGCGCACTCAACTCACTAGCAATTCGTTCCACATAAGTGGGCCTCTTAAAGAGATTAGCTAGTGGATGAGGATCTATATCAATAGATTTTCAGCAAGTGAAGATGCAACCATAATCAAGGCACATGGCACACAAGCGAACAGAAAGCAAGTGAGAGAAAAGGGCAAACGAAAAAGGCAAACAAAAAAGGCAAAGGAGAAAGGCACATGAAAACAGCGAATGTGAACTGGGGGAGAGGAAAACGAGAGGCAACTGGCAAAAAAGTAAATGCAAGAGATGAGTTTGTGAGACCTACTTGGATAGATCTCTCCTTCCCCGGCAACGGCGCCAGAAATACTTCTGCTGTTGCAACAAAAGACCTTCCAACGGTGCCAGAAATAGGAGTGTTGCTTGATACTCCTCACCAATGGCACCAGGAATCCTTCTTCTACGGCTACGCCTTAAGGGACTTCCTAGGCAAATATGCAAAGGATTTCTCCCGTGGCCTTGGAGCCTTGCGTTGGTGTTCCCTCGAAGTGGAAAGGGTGATGTAGCACAGCGGTGGTAAGTATTTCCCTCAGTTTGAGAACCAAGGTATCGATCAAGTGAAGGAGTATCACAAGAGCCTGCACAAACACAAAAAGCTTGCTCCCAACGCTATGAAGGGGTTGTCAATCCCTTATAGATTGTTCGCCAAGTGAGAACTGAAAGCAACAAAGTAACAAAGCAAAGTAAAAGCGAAAGTGGAATTGATAGATGTGAATAGACCCGGGGGCCATAGTGTTTACTAGTGGCTTCTCTCATGGAAGCAAGTACACGGTGGGTGAACAAATTACTATCGAGTAATTGATAGAACCGCGCAAAGTCGTGACGTCATCTATGGCAATGATTATATCTATAGGCATCACGTCCAAAACAAGTAGACCGATACTTTCTGCATCTACTACTATTACTCCACATGTCAATCGCTATCCAGCATGCATCTAGTGTATTAACTCCAAAACAACAGAGTAACGCCTTAAGCAAGATGACATGATGTAGATGGACAATCTCATATCAACGACAAAGCCCATCTTGTTACCCTTGATGGCAACTACTTAATGTGTGCCTTGCTGCCCCTACTGTCAGTGGGAAAGGTCACCACATGGTAAGAACCCAAAACCAAGCACTTCTCCCATTGCGAGAATCATAGATCTAGTTGGCCAAACAAAACCCAAGACTCGGAGAGGCTTACAAGGATATCAAATCATGCATATAAGAAATCAGCAAAGACTCAAATATATATCATAGATAATCTGATCACAAATCCACAATTCATCGGATCTCGACAAACACACCGCCAAAGAAGATTACATCGGATAGATCTCCATGAAGATCATGGAGAACTTTGTATTGAAGATCCAAGAGAGAGAAGAAGCCATCTAGCTACTAACTACGAACCCGTAGGTTTGAAGTGAACTACTCACGAGTCATTGGAGGGGCGATGATGATGATGAAGAAGCCCTCCAACTCCAAAGTCCCCTCCGGCAGGGCACCGGGAAGGGTCTCTAGATGAGATCTCGCGGAAACGGAAGCTTGCGGCGGCGAAAAAGTATTTTCGTGGATCCCCTGATTATTTGCTGTATTTTAGGGAATATATAGGCCAAGGATCTAGGTTAGGGGGCGCCAGGGAGGCCACAAGCCTGCCCACCGCTGCCTCCCCCTGGTGGCGGAGTGGGGGCTTGTGGGCTCCCTGTAGCCCTCCTGGCTTGGCCCACAAGCCCCTGATCTTCTTCCGTTCGGGAAAAAATCATTTCGGGGATTTTATTCCGTTTGGACTCCGTTCCAAAATCAGATCTGAAAAGAGCCAAAAACACAGAAAAAACAGGAACTCGCACTTGGCACTGAATTAATAAGTTAGTCCCAAAAAAAGATATAAAAGGTACATAAAACATCCAAGGATGACAACATAACAGCATGAAACCATCAAAAATTATAGATACGTTTGAGACGTATCACACATGTATATATCCTTATGCTCATCCACATCAACCCTGAACTCAGACCTATCGAATTCCTCACCTGGGTAAGGTTTCCTGTCTTTATCTTGCGATGAGATTCTTTTTAAAAGGTATTGCCTACCTTTTGCCAGGTTGTGACACTTATAGTATGTGCAGTTGCGCAGCTCTATCTAAAATTTCCTAAAAATTTCATTAGTGTATATTTCACTTGCTACTGTTTCAAGTGGAAAACCTGTCTCTCGTGAAGGTACGTTCTCTTCTGTCTGGTGCCTTTTCTTGTCAAGCGTAGCAAGGCAATTTTGCTGGATGATGTTGTAAGCACCAACAAACATCGTTATGGTATCCTTGTGATTCACATAATTTTTCCACATTGAGTTTGTGCTCTCACTACGTGTGGTCGTCGATGAGAATGGATAAAAGCAGTCCTTGAAGTAGGCTGGTACCTAGAACGTATGAAGTCCCCACAACGCATTCAGATGCCTGTTTCCTTCTGCTTACTATTTTGAAATCGCTCTTTTCCACGAGCCTTCAAATTCATTTGCATTTAGTGAGTTTTTTATTATTAGATGTAACTCATCAAGCATCCCTGGATGTTGCGCAAACACTATCGCATTCTTCTCCTTCATGTTCTTCCGAATATGCAACAAACAGAACATGTGTCTGGTACTCGGAAGTGCTTGCTCTATCGCCGCCTTCATCGCCTTGTCCTGGTCTGTTATTATGAACTTTGGTTCCTTTCCTCCCATTGCCTCAACAAATGTACTTAGGAGCCATTTGAATGACCCTATCGTCTCATCCTTTAATAGGCCTATTCCAAAAAGGAAGGACGGCCCATGGTTGTCAACCCCTATTATTGGTGCAAACGGTAAACTATATATATTCATAGAAAATGTCGTGTCAAAAGACACGAAATCTCCGTACAGGCCATAATTCATCTTGCACAAGGAGTCTGTCCAGAACAGGCTTCGCACCACATTGTTTTCATCGGTCTCTTCAACATGATGAAACCCTGCCCTCTTCCTCTGCATTTCCACAAACAGCTTCATCGTGTCCTCGATATCTGTGTTCCTTTGTCCAGCTCTATCCTGGCATGCAATGTTGGTTATGTCTATCTTGTCAAACATAATTTCCCGCCTCGTTTTACCCACAGCAGTGAAGATCTGCATGGTTTTCCTTGGCTCTAGCCTTGCCTTCTACAGGACCTGGATAAAAAATTTCTCCTTCGGCCTCATGTTCTTATAGCACCTCAAAATTTCAGCATCCAATCACACGGGTGTAGCACATGGTTATGCTCTAGCCGAACATTCCTTAAGAACCATACTCCCCTCAGTGTATCTCTTTTTGCTATTATTTCAACGGGACAGCATGTCCTAATCAAGCAATTGCTCCTTCTGTGCTTCACAAGTCTCTCGGTCATTTTATTCACACCTTCCTTTGTGCAACGGAACACTTGCTTGTCAACCTCCTGCTCGGGACCTGCTCTTCTGGTGGTTGATCGCTTCACCGAAAAACCAATCTTTCTGGCATACGTGTAGAAGAAAAAGAAGCCATCGTCCCTTGTTTTGAAATGCAACCCATCCTATGGTTCACGTGCTTGTGTCACATCCTCGATCGACGGGAATGCGCTTCCTTTGAACATGTCATCCATTTCTTTCTCTTCTTGTGTTGCCTTCTGATACGTCCATTTTGCATCATGTTTTCATGTTGTTATTTATCGCTTCTTGGGCTGTTATTTCACTTCACGGTACAATTCTTATGCCTTTTCTCTCTTATTTTGCAAGGTTTACATGAAGAGGGAGAATGCTGGCAACTGGAATTCTGGCCTGAAAGTGGAGCAAGTTTGAGATACCTATTCTGCGCAACTCCAAACGCCGTGAAAATCAACGAGGATTTTTTTCCCGATTTATCAAAAATACTGGGCCGAAGAAGTGCCAGAGGGGGGCGTGCAGGTGGCCACAAGCCTGCAGGGCGCGGCCACGCCCCCCAGGCCGCGCCATGAGGGCTTGTGGGCAGCCTGCAGGCCCACTTGCCCCCTGTTTTGCTATATGAAGGGTTTCGTCCAGGAAAAAAATCAGGGAGGAGCTTTTTCGTGGATTCGCCACCGCCACGAGGCGGAACTTGAGCAGAACCAATCTAGAGCTCCGGCAGGATGATCCTGCAGGGGAAATTTCCCTCCCGGAGGGGGAAATCGTCGCCATCGTCATCACCAACACTCCTCTCATCGGAGGGGACTCGTCACCATCAACATCTTCATCAGCACCATCTCATCTCCAAACCCTAGTTCATCACTTGTAACCAATCTCCGTCTCGCGACTCCCATTGGTACTTGTAAGGTTGCTAGTAGTGTTGATTACTCTTTGTAGTTGATGCTAGTTGGATTACTTGGTGGAAGAGTTTATGTTCAGATCCTTGATGTTACTCATTACCTCTCTGGTCATGATTATGATTATGCTTTGTGAGTAGTTACTTTTGTTCCTGAGGACATGGGATAAGTCATGCTAATAGTAGTCATGTGAATTTGGTATTCGTTCGGTATTTTGATATGTTGTATGTTGTTTTACCTCTAGTGGTGTTATGTGAATGTCGACTACATAACACTTCACCATTATTTGGGCCTAGAGGAAGGCATTGGGAAGTAGTAAGTAGATGATGGGTTGCTAGAGTGACAGAAGCTTAAACCCTAGTTTATGCGTTGCTTCGTAAGGGGCTGATTTGGATCCACTAGTTTAATGCTATGGTTAGACTTTGTATTAATTCTTCTTTCGTAGTTGCGTATGCTTGCGAGAGGGGTTAATCATAAGTGGGATGCTTGTCCAAGTAATCATAGTTCCATAGCGCTCAAGCCTAACAGTCATAATGTCATCATGACGGAGACCATAATCATTTACAAGTTCTTCCCACGAAGAACCATGGAATTTACTGCTCATCTGACCATGTCTAAACAAAACATGGTATAAGTTACCCTCACTATTGTGAAGAGCAAGATCAACATGTGTGTCACCCCTCCGAATAGCTAAAGCTCTGCACTCCTCAATGTACCAAGCAAGATGTGATCTAACACTGCATGGAACATACTACAACAAGAATGGAAGCAAACATCATAATCATATAAACAAAGGCATTGGAATACATTCCATACAAAACAACATCAACAATATGCCACAATCAGATAAACAAGAAATAAATTCTTACAACACGCCGTGAACAGCTAGGATCCAGCACCACAGTGAACATAGACGCACAAGAATCAAAGGAAGAACAAGGGCCACCTGCAGCTCGGCAAAAGGGGCAAGCCATTACCTACAAAAGAACGGTGATCAATAAGAACTCATTCCACATCAGAATTGAAAGTTGACATTTGATCGTGTTGGAAGCCCCCACCCGTAATTTCCCCTCAAATCTCAATTTCCCGAAAATATAATGGGAAAACGAAAACAGGAAAACAGGAAACAACAGGGCGATTTACCAAGGACAACCACACCGACGCGACGACGACACGGCCACGACGGAAGGTCGACGAGACCGGGACGGACTCCGGCAGGACAATCACAGCGAGACGCACGGTCGCAACACCGCCACAGCGGGACGGACGTCGGCAGGACGACCACAGCGGAACGAACGCCGGCCGCGAGACGGGACGAAGCAAATATGAACAAATAGATCGGAGGATTATTAGAAAACCTAAATTGTTCAGGGGCTTAATTGCAAAAAGGGAAAACCAGAAAAATGAAAACGGAAACCAGAAATAACGGGACTCTTCCCTGCGCGACAAGTGTCACGCACGGAGCGCTGTTGAAAGGTCTCCAACGCGCTCGGAACGCGACACTTGTCGCGCGGAGGATACACCCCGCCTAACCATAGCAAGGTGTACTCCCTAACTAGTGAATTCGATTAAGCTGACTACAGATCAGATCCAACGAAATCCGACGGCCAGAAATCCCAGATCAATAAAACGGACGGCCGAAAATGCCTAATTGGTGAGAGGGCAAGGATTAGGTGCAGTTTTACAGTCCTTAATGTCTGCAATGAGCTATTGAATAATTAATATATATTATTAGTTTCACATCTCTATCTGTTTTTGTACTAATTTGTGGCTCTAGTTGCTAGCATATTACACATACTGAAACATAACAAATAGAACATAAATCTGTCACACATCAAAACGTATCAATATTAGGATTGTTGTCTAGACATTGGGATCGACATTAAAATGATTCAACAAAAAAACGTGTCCATGACTACCACCCTAACCGAAGCTCTTGGCTCTGCCTGAACTCGGTCAAGCGTTCGTCCACGTGGTTTACACGCTCGAGGTACAACTGGAGCATGATCTTGAGCTCCAAACTATCTATTTCGTTGAAGATTACCATCTTGAGGATGTGATTGCTATTTTCTTCTACTACTCCCCGCTAGACCAAGGAGGCGCTCGAGCCTACCTACCAACCCGTTGGCATCGAGGAGGGCACAGACAAGGCGAACGGCGTGACCCAAGCGAACGACATGGCCGATGTCCAGTGCAAGTATGGTGCCACCGGGCTCTGGTGCAAGCATGGCGTAGACGGTCGCTGTCCATTTCTGGCGAGAAATCAGGCTATTGACGTGCCTTGGACACAGTTGCAACGTCATGTTGGGTGGGATAGCACGCAAGCAGGGATGGAACCGCTCTTGCTCTGCCGCACGTCTCGCCACTCGCTCTGCAGTCCACCATCAGTCTTGTTGTGCGATGCGCCTTGCCCTCTCAGCATGGATGCATATGTTTTTCTCTATGGAGCACCACCTATGATCTTCTTGTGTGGCGTATTGCAGCCTCCCAACGGTGAGTCTCATATGTTGCTCGAGGCGCTACCTTTTCCCGTGCCAAGAGTCTACTCAACCCTTGCGATGACACGCATTACAACATTGTCTGGTGCATCATCGGGCATGCCATTGGCCTCGACAAGCCATTGTGCCTCCACCGGATCATTCCTGCCGTCGAGGAGGTTGATGGCAGAGGTGGCGCTTGCTCGGGTTGGTATGCTTGGTAGATGGGCTAGGCTGCACTAGGTGTGCATCCGTGTGTGTCGTGCGCTCGTTCTTATGCTCATTCGCTTCTCCCGGAAGCCCGATGGGGAAGCTTCTGCAGGAACATGCGTGGTTCCGGGCGGGAGCATGGTCACAAGAAATGTGTGTGCGGTGCCAAAGCATGCACTGGAATCCGTGGGTGAAAACGCGGTGACAAGACGTGAGAGAGGAAGAATGGTTGATGCGCAGTCAGACCGGTAATAATAATAAAACGTCTTCGATATTAATACAGGCAAATGACACTTCCCTACGTAGCATCGGTAATGATTTCATCAATTGCTGACAATTGTTTGGCTGCAACCGTCTGTCCAGAACACACACAACTTGTACGGGTGAATCATTTCGGTTATTATTGGTCTTCACACACAATACTGATAAATGAAATGTGTGCTGTGTATCACACACATCTTCTTATGCTAACTCGTTTGTGTTCTATTGGATCAATGCAAACAGTTTATTTGAGTAAACTGTATGTTGGACTTCGCACACATATGTAGTTTTATTAATTGTTTCTACTATCTTCGCTAATCATAAATAGTTCATAAGAACAAACTGTCTATCGTATATCGCACTTGCAACTATTTTCGGACTCGTATTTGATGGATCGAGCATAGCAAACAGTTTGAGTCAATGGCGATGGGGTTTGAAATATATTGTTTGTGATTCATGGATTGCTCATAGTTTCATCGAATGGTCTATGATTGAGTGTCGTCTTTGGACCGTCCTACGGTAGTGAAGGGTTTACCGATGAGGGCAGTAACCCCGGTAAGTCCGGAGTGATAGCTAGTTTTGTGCCATCAAGGCTCTCTTGATAAAATATCCCCCCCCCCCTCGTAGATGGTGGATATCTCTTCATCTTCATGAAAGATGGGATCATCATCATGATAATGTGTCCCCGGCTCGGGTGCCACACACTTCAACTTTTCGACCCAACGCCTCCATTTCTCGGCAAGTATCAGTGATTGCTTAGATTCGGTGAGATGAGTTGCTCAGATAATAAAGGGAAATTAAGAAAAACTCACTATGTCACCTGGATTGCTAAGGCCATCTTTCAATCTTATCTTTGAAAAATCCACAACATGCACTTTGTGTATATCGTCTAACGCCACTCTAAAGGATGCATCATCCTTGAAATCCTTTTGAACCGATTGGGTGGAGCCATCGGAACCATTGTACTTACACAATGAATGTTGGAATTGCTGGAGAGGTTGGACTCTTCGGATGATGGCAGCTGCCATCACATCTAAAATGGTTAGTCCGGAAATGTTTAGGCACCTCACCTTGTTTGCAATACATGACACCTCGGGTTCGTATTTTTGGGTGGTGCTCCGAGGTCTCCAGCTGAAGCACTTCTTCGGAAGGTCCAAGGAGAAGGCGAGAAGCCCAGGCCGAACTGGGTCATGCAGGGGGAAGTCGGCTATATAAAACCATCCGGATACCCGAGTGTCACCTTCTCACTGAGTACATGTATCTACCTAGGTGCCTTGGACTAAGGGGTCCCAGTCGAGGTGGTCTAGTCCTTCGGCCGGACTAGGGGCCCAGCGAGGAGGAAAGACTTAGAAGGCTTTCAGCACAGGCGTTAGCACATCGGGATCCACCGAAGACCTAGCATGTACTCCAAGGAAGGATGACCTCTTCGGCATGTAATCTTTAGATGGTAACTGGCATCTATGTAACCCTAGATAGACCCGGTGCCTATATAAACCGGAGGGTTTAGCCCATAGAACGCATCCATACGTACTCATCATCATCCCTAGGTTTAGACCACCACATCCGAAATTGCGGTAGATCAACTCTCTACTTTTCTACAACAAGAGCATGGTGTAGTGTTTTAACTCCATAGAGAAGGCATGAACCTAGGTAATACGTCGTGTTTTACTATTCTCATGTTATACATCGATCCGATCTCACAGTTCGCACCCTCCTACCCACGGTTTGTCGATTTTGACACTGATAAAAGGGTGTGACAAAAACCACCATAGAGATCCACCCGTGGACGCTAGCCTAAAACGAGCACGCGGGGGGGGGGGGCTAGCGAGATAGGAGGCTCCTAGGAGCAAGGTACTCCAGCATCCTTTATAGGAGCAACTGGCACTCCTACAACTCTGATAAACTTTCAGGTGAAGAAAGTGGTGGGCTATTTGGGCATTCTAAATGTAAGTGAACCAAAACCTTATTTCGGTTTACGAATTGAGTTCAAGGATAATCAAGGTCTAAACTTGGGGAGGTTAATAAATTGACTTTTCACTCAATTTTACTCTTGTTTAAACTGGTTATTCTCATATATTTTTAGGGAATTGCTTGGATTTACCAATTAATACTAAATATTTGCACACGATTGCAAATCTCCTTGTGTAATATTTTTTCTGCATGAATAAGCTATTTTAGGTGATACTCAAGTCATAAAAGGGATATAATGGGTGTGAAGAACAATGACAATTAATAGGAGCCATGTAATAGCTCCCAGAGGAGAAGACGACATGTGGTACGAGCATGGTCACTCGTACCGCTTGCAACCGACTTTGTGGCATCCGTGAAGGCACCTAGGATCGATTCGCATTTGAGGTACCCCAAAACCCTATTCCTACCATCTGCACCATATAAAGGAGAGGAACCACTTTGCCAAGGGAACACGTAGATGCCATTCATCACGTCAAGAGCTGCCCGGATGCCGTCATCACCATTCCCATCTATAGCAGCAGTCATCGTCATCTCCATAGTCATATCTATCACCATAGCCTACATATTCATTAGCCATAGTACTTATAATCGAGAGTATATTGCAGTCAGCATCAGTGTAAGACATATAATCATTCATATCCAAGTACCAGTATTAACAATGCATTTTTTTT
Source organism: Hordeum vulgare subsp. vulgare (assembly GCF_904849725.1). Classification (NCBI taxonomy): domain Eukaryota; kingdom Viridiplantae; phylum Streptophyta; class Magnoliopsida; order Poales; family Poaceae; genus Hordeum; species Hordeum vulgare. The sequence continues at coordinate 125,662,595 of NC_058518.1, read as the reverse complement.
AAATGGAGGCAAAAGCTTTGCCTCATCTCATTAATTAAGGAGAAAGGAGAGCATTGTCTTAAGGTGACAAGACCACTCAGTCCAGAGCAAGGGGATCACTCTCCCGATAAAAAATACCCAGAAATCTAGCACCCGCCACTACCCACGTCTTTGCTTCATCCTCGATCGATGTCGCCACCCGCGACGGCGAGGAAGCCTTGTTTCGAAAGACCCGAGCATTCCTCTCATTCCATATCTCCCAACAAACGAGCATCTGCACGGATTTGATCGCCTTCCTGGAGTAGCCTCGCGCTCGAGACCCACCATTGATTCACCGTCTGAAGGTCAACCCAAGAGAGGGTCGAAGATTGCAAACCCAGCGAACTGAAAATGAAGTTCCACACCATGATAGAGAAACGGCATGTGAACATAATATGGGCCACCGACTCTGGCTCCTGCCTGCAAAGCTGACAAAGGCCACAATTTGGCCATCCTCTGCGCTGCAGCCTGTCAGCAGTCCAGATTGTATCTTGTAGGACCAGCCAGGAGAAGAATTTAATCTTAGGAGGTGCCCAAATCTTCCAGACCATCTGCGGCAATGCAGACTTAATCAACCCGGCAAATTGCATCCTCTACGTTGTGGTCATGGAGTAGCAACCGTCCGCCGTGAACTTCCAGCGGATGCTGTCACTAACGCCCGTAGGAAGATTGATCTACTGAACTCTCGACTAGAGATCACAAAATTGTTGGAGAAGGATAACTGACAGGCCGCCTTGTAAGTTAATATGCCTGACCCAAGCATTATTGTGCATCACATTAGCTATGCAACTGTTGGGGCGCTTTGAAAGGGAGAAGATGCTCGGAGCAATGACTTTAGGCTTTTGACCAGTGAGCTAAGGGGAGTGCCAAAAACTCACCTTCAAACCGTCCCCAATGGTAATATTTGTGGCCGCATAGAAAAGGTCCTTGTCCTTGTCGTTGGATGGGGTTTCGAGGCCAACCCAGGCCCTGAGAGGGTCCACCCAAGCAAACCATAACCAACGAAGCCTGAGCGCCCGAGAGAATTTATCGAGGTCGAGAATGCCCAGGCTGCCCAGGTTTGTGGGCCGACAAACCACTTTCCAGTTAACTTTGAATTTGCTGCCCGAGATCTGATCGCTCCTCGCCCACAGGAAAGCCCGTTGGATCTTTTTGATGCTTTTTTCGTGCCCGGAGGCAAATCAAGAGCGACGATGTGGAAGATCACAATAGAAGTCAAAACAGATTTGACAAGGGTTGTCCGTCCAGCAGTATTAATGGTATTCCTTTGCCAAGGTGGGAGCTTGGCCGCCACCTTGTCCACCAGGAATTGGCAATCAGAACTCTTCAGTTTGTGAGTGGAAAGTGGAAGCCCGAGGTATTTCATGGGAAATCCCACCTTCTTTGCCGGGAAGCTCTCTAGAATGACATCGATGTCAAAGTTACCACAGCGGATGGCGGCTACCACACTCTTGAGGGGATTAGCGACCAGACTAGTGACTTCACCAAAACTAGCCAAAGTAGTAGCTAACTGATCAATGTCCTCTTTAAAGGGTGCAATGAAGATTGCGGCATCATCGGCGTAAAGAGAGGTACACAACATGGTGGTGCATCCCCGTAGGCAGTGGAGAAGTCCCTCATCAGTGGCTTTTGCAAGCAGTTGTTGCAACAGGTCAATGGCGATGACAAAAAGCAAAGGAGACACAGGTCCCCTTGGCAGATCCCCTTCCCGAGTTTGATTAGGTCTCCTGGAATGCCGTTCATAAGAACCGGCGAGGAGGATGAGGCCCAGAGAGCGGCAATCCAATTTCTAAATCTCACAGGGAATCCTCGTCGTTGAAGCAAGTCTAGGAGGTAGTCCCAATGCACCGAGTCGAAAACTTTTCTAATGTCCAGCTTGAGCAGAAGAATCTGCGTGTTTGTGCGGTGGAGCCGTCTGACAAAGCCACGAACAAACATGAAATTGTCATGAATACTTCTAGTCTTGATGAAAACACTTTGATCCTTGGAAACGAGGTCGTTAATGAAGGGGGCAAGTCGATTTTCCATGACCTTAGCAATAATCTTGGCGAAGGCATGAATCAGACTTATTGGGCTAAAATCCGAGATATATTCCGCCCCATCCTTCTTAGGTAGTAACACTATATTTGCCGAATTAAGCCAATGCAAGTTGGCACCATGCAAGTTTGAGAAGGAGTTGGTCGCGCTCATCATGTCCACTTTGATTATTTCCTAACACGATTTGAAAAATGAACCGGTGAAACCGTCGGGGCTCGGGGCCTTGTCACCGGGTAACTGAGAGATGGCCGAAAGCACCTCGGCCTCACTAAAGTTATCACCCAGGCTCGACAGGTTGCAATCATCAAAATAAAGAGCATCCTAGTTGATGTCTTTTGTCCTTCTCTGACCTCTCCTAAAAATGGCCTTGAAATGATCATGGGTCGCTTTATTCTTTTCCTCATGCGAGGTAACCCATCCAGCACCCACTTTGAGGCGGTGAATGAAGTTTTTCCGTCTCCTCGCGTTGACTCTCAGGTGGAAAAACTTGGTATTGGTATCCTCTTCCTTAAGGTTTTTTATCCTAGCACATTGTTTTTTTCTCGCCCTCACTAAAGCTGCGAGACCAACAACCCTCCTTTTAAGCCTCGAACAAAGTTCGGCCTCGTCATCGCAGAGAGGTCGGAGATCTTGAGCGCTATCAAGGTGCGGGATGACCTAGAGAGCCATGTGGAGCTGGATCTTTGCGTTCGAAAACAGCCGTTTGCTCCAACATCAACATGAAAGCCGTCTTGCAGAGTTTCTAAAATGGGACGTGGCAAGGCTCGACATGTTCGGAAGGGGCATCCCAAGCTTGCTGGACCACTTGCTAGAACCCGGGCATAGTAATCCAGAAATTTCAAAGCGAAAGCTTTGCGGGCGCTTGGGTCCCAGGTCATGCGAAAGAGGGAGAGGACAGTGGTCCGAGAGGGAGGACGAGAGGGCGTGAAGGATATGGCCACTGTAGGAGATGTCACAATCAGAATTGGAGAAGAAAGAATCAAGCTTTCTTAAAGTTGGGTTCTGACGTTCGTTCCTCCAAGTAAAATGTTGATTCAGTATTTACAATGTCTATTGCTTGTCATTTGTTCATGATGTGTGAGGGGTCCCCTCGATGCCCATGTGCGTGCTTTAAAGGATTGTTGGTTTACTTTGATGTTGACGTTATTTCTATGTGTTGCACAACCATTTTTGTCTTTTTCCTCTACCTCAATCCTATGGCTTGCCGGTACCCAAGATAGCAAAGTTCGGACAAGGAGAGGTTAATGGCAAAGCAGAGTGGAAGGCAGTGTCAAACTTCGATGCAATAAGATTAGTACGATAACAGGAAGAGAGTCTCTGGGGGTTGATAAGATGGAATCGTTAAATTCCCAATGCGTTGGTGTGGTTATTGCTTCATAACTAAGGTAACTTTGAGTGTCGGGAGAGTCTTGGTTGGACAATAGAACCTCGATTCGGTGATAGTCGTTCATGAGTTATTTGGACACATCTTAATGGTGTTTCCTAGTGCCATATTATTTATATAGATAGGATCCCGAGCGTAAGTATACCACAGGTAAAACCTTTAGTCCTAACCTATTTGTTTTATTATTGACTTTTAGTTGCGTGTGCAATTTAGTCCAAGAAATTATAAGTCTTTGAGATGACAAGTTCTTGCAGGATTTTCCATGCTAAGCATGGCTTCCCATGGGTTCGATAAACCTAGGGTATTTAGGAGAAAAGGCTATATCGACATCCGGAACCGGATTAAAGGTAATCAAATGCATTTCTTAGATCATCTACAGTCGAACACAAATCCACCATCCTAAACGTGGATGCGACCCCGAGTAGTTACCGGTCACCCCTCAAATGTGTGCGTTCACAATCGTATACCTCATATCCTGGTCCCCAAATCCATGCAAAGTGAGAGAAACTACGTAGATGATCAACATATATAACATAGCAACAAATCAGACATATATCAACATAAATCCCTACGGGCATAGCATTATAGTTCATAGGACCAAAAGAGGAAAGTCATCATCGACAAACGGACATAAATTCAAAGTAAAGATAAGTAAATACTAAAACGAAGACAGGCAAGGGCGTTGTCTGAGTCGTCGGATCAAGAGATGATGTTGGCCCATTTTACAGAAGGTGTGCATGCTTCTTTGCCAGCAACACGGCTTTCGCTTCAATGGTTGGCTTCTCCACCGCTTCGCGCTGTGACTACTCGATGCCGAGCCAGAGCGCCTTCACGTTCTTGCAGTGAATCCAACACACATTTTTTTCGTCCTGGTCAGCAAGCGGCGAAGGCGCCATGAGGAGCTGCTCCTCCGTATCAGTCGTTGGATGGACATGGGACGAGGCCTGAGAAACAGAGGTAGGGTTTGGCCTGGGTGTGAATTTTAGTGAGGACGGGGTGGAGTTAATATTGGCCAGTGCGGCTATCAACTTGGGTGTATAGGGGGCGCTTGAGGAGGCCGGTTGGGTCGGAAAGAACTAACACGGCCATTTGTCTGGTCAAAATAAGGAATCTGGCTGTAGATCCTTTCAACTGCAAATTATGTTAAGTATGCACTCACCTTTTCTACATATGAACTATGCTACGATCTCACAAAAAAACTATGCTACGTTGAGTTCTATGTTGGTTGCTTATCGAATGATGTATGGATTTGGGGGCGGACGGGTCGACCATGCTGTCCGTGCATACATTGACGGATAAATGGGGGGCATATTTGCCCATTACGAGAGCACATGATTTTAAGAGCTCGAGGATAGTATACAGGACACCTCCATCGAAACTAAGACTTGGGATCTCCTCGGTGCTCCTGCTGCTGGAGCCATGGTGGGGGCGACTCAAGACACAGTGGTTAGCATTCCTCCCCTGGCCCGATCCCTTGTGCTGGCTTTCGATGCGTTTGGTTCCATACCTTCTGTGTCGGCCCCGATGCTCTCTCCGGCCCTGTTAGGGCATATTTATGCCTAAGTAATTTTGGTGATTGATGACAGTACCTTAATGGACTAATCGTGTGCATTGAGCATTTCAGTTAATACATGACAAAGGCACAAGACGATTCGGCACCCTCCATGGAATAAAAGGACGGTGTCTTCTATGATTCTCTTTGGTGGTTTTTGAGTCGTAGGAACGTCGTACTATTAAGAGGGGATCCGTATTGGGAAGGTTTGGGTGGAATCAATATTGCACGCACACACTTTTTCTCCATCCCCTTTTCCCTGCAACTTTGGAGCTTTTCCCCTCTCTCGTATTTCTCCTCTTGCAAAAAGGTCCCCTAGCAGTAGTACTGCTGGACCTAGCGGTAGTACCGCTAGAGCTGGCGGTAGTACCGCTAGCCCTAGCGGTAGTACCGCCCCTGGTCAGCGGTAGTACCACTCCAGGACTTTAGTACCGTCATCCTTGCGTCTGTACTATGTCGGACTTTTTGTGAAGACTTTCTTGGCGGTGGTTGGTCCGGTAGTATCTTTGCGCTACCATGGGCTCAGCGGTAGTACCGCTGCAGCCACCGGTAGTACCGCTGGGCTCGTGCTGTGAGTGGGAAAACGGTTGGATTTTTCCCCCACTATATAAAGGGGTCTTGTTGCTCAAGAACCCCACCTTTGAGCCTTCCAAGCTCCATTGTTGCTCCCTAAGCTCAAAAGTGCCCGATCTCTCTCCCTAGCCAATCAAACTTGCTGATTTCCTAGGGATTGGTTGAGAAGGCCTAGATCTACACTTCCACCAAGAGAAATTGATTCCCCCCACTAATCCCTTGCGGATCTTGTTACTCTTGGGTGTTTGAGCACCCTAGACGGTTAAGGTCACCTCGGAGCCACATTCCATTGTGGTGAAGCTCCGTGGTCTTGTTGGGAGCCTCCAAGCTTTGTGTGGAGTTTGCCCCGACCTTGTTTGTAAAGGTTTGGTCGCCGCCTTCAAGAGCACCTATAGTGGAATCACGGCACCTTGCATTGTGTGAGGGCGTGAGGAGAATACAGTGGGCCTAGTGGCTTATTGGGGAGCATTGTGCCTCCACACTCCTCCAACGGAGACGTACTTCCTATCAAAGGGAAGGAACTTCGGTAACCATCCTCGTCTGCATTGGTTCCATTTGCGGTTATCTCTAATATTTACATTGTGTATGTTTTTGTTGTAGACTATTTATTACTTGCCTAAGTGATTATAGTTGGTAGCATCATATAGGTTCATCACCTAGTTGTCATTTTAGAGAACCTTTATGTTGCTAACCCTAACTTGTAAGAATTATTAAAAAGTGGTCGTTGCCTATTCACCCCCCCCCTCTAGTCAACCATATCGATCCTTTCAATTGGTATCAAAGCCACGTCTCTTTATTAAGGGTTTCACAACCCGAAGAGTATGGAGGATGATGAGGGAGGACCCCATGGGCAACTCGAGGCCATGGGCTTGACTTCGGTCACAAGGGACGACTTGAATGCGGCTATGGCCCACCTCAAGACGTCCTTGACGAACGAAGTCAAGACCATGCTTAAAGAGTTAATTGAGGGAATTAAAAGTTCTCCCGAACCGACGTTGGTGGTTAAACCCGCCAACACTGATTCGGAGGCCAATTCCTAAGTGTCTAAAGGTATGCGACCTTCTTCTCCTCTTGAAAATAATGGGACTGGAATCTATGTCTCAGTTCCACCTCCCATGGTCTATGGAGGACCAGTTCCTACATTGTTCCTTAACCATGTTGGTGTTGGGTAACGTAGCATAAATTCAAAAAATTTCCTACGCATGTTCAGATCTTCCTATGGAGAGACCAGCAACGAGAGAGGGGTAAGAGCATCTTCCTACCTTTGAAGATCGCTAAGCGGAAGCGTTGCTAGAACGCGGTTGATGGAGTCGTACTCGCAGCGATTCCGATCTAGTGTCGAACAACGGCACCTCTGTGTTCAACACACGTGCAGCCCGGTGACGTCTCCCGCACCTTGATCCAGCAAGGAGGAGGGAGAGGTTGGGGAAGAAGTCCAGCAACACAACGGCGTGGTGTCGGTGGAGAGACGAGGTCTCCCGGCACGGCTTCGCCAAGCGTCGGTAGAGAGGAGGAGGGAGAGGAGCAGGGCTGCGCCGAGAGAGAGATAAAACCGTGTGTCAAACAGCCCCGAACCCTCATCTATATATAGGGGGAGAGGAAGGGGGCGCAGCCCTTAGGGTTCCCACCGCCAAGGGGTGCGGCAGCCCCAGATGGGAGAGGGGGCGGCGGCCAGGGCAAGGAGGAGGGGTGGCGCACCCCTCTGGTGGGCCTTAGGCCCACCTATGCTAGGGTTCCCCCTTTCCCCCCTTTCTCTGGTGGGCATGGGCTGGGTGGGGGCGCACCAGCCCACCTAGGGGCTGGTTCCCTTCCCCACTTAGCCCATCTAGCCTCCCGGGGTCGTTGCCCCCTTTTGGTGGTCCCGGTACGTTACCGGTGACGCCCGAAACACTTCCGGTGTCCAAAACCATCCGTCCTATATATCAATCTTTACCTCCGGACCATTCCGGAGCTCCTCATGACGTCCGGGATCTCATCCGGGACTCCGAACAACTTTCGGTAACCTCGTACAACAATTCCCTATAACCCTAGCGTCATCGAACCTTAAGTGTGTAGACCCTACGGGTTCGGGAGACACGCAGACATGACCGAGACACCTCTCTGGCCAATAACCATCAGCGGGGTCTGGATACCCATGGTGGCTCCCACTTGCTCCACGATGATCTCATCGGATGAACCACGATGTCAAGGATTCAATCAATCCCGTATACGATTCCCTTTGTCTGTCAGTATAGAACTTGCCCGAGATTCGATCGTCGGTATACCTATACCTTGTTCAATCTCGTTACCGGTAAGTCTCTTTACTCGTTCCGTAGCACGTCATCGTGTGACTAACTCCTTAGTCACATTGAGCTCATGATGATGTTCTACCGAGTGGGCCCAGAGATACCTCTCCGTCACACGGAGTGACAAATCCCGATCTCGATTCGTGCCAACCCAACAGACACTTTCGGAGGTACCCGTAGTGCACCTTTATAGTCACCCAGTTACGTTGTGACGTTTGATACACCCAAAGCACTCCTACGGTATCCGGGAGTTGCACAATCTCACGGTCGAAGGAAAAGATACTTGACATTAGAAAAGCATTAGCATACGAACAATACGATCTAGTGCTAGGCTTAGGATTGGGTCTTGTCCATCACATCATTCTCCCAATGACGTGATCCCGTTATCAATGACATCTAATGCCCATGATCAGGAAACCATGATCATCTATTGACTAACAAGCTAGCCAACTAGAGGTTTGCTAGGGACACATTGTGATCTATTCATTCACACATGTATTACTGTTTCCTGTTAATACAATTATAGCATGAACGATAGACGATTATCATGAACAAGGAAATATGATAATAACCATTTTATTATTGCCTCTAGGGCATATTTCCTACAGTTGGTCCTCCTCCTAAGCTTGTTAAGGGTGATTTTGCTAACTGGGTGTTTTCTATTAAGTCTCATTTGAATCACAGCTCAACAAATTTATGGAGAATCATCGACCAAGGCTACTATCCTCATGACCCAAGCAACCTCACTCCAAGAGAAGAAGCGGACAATCAATATAATCACTCCGCATTGTTTATTCTCCGGTCCGCAGTACCTCCTGAAGATCTTCCTCACTTGCGCCCCTTCACTCTCGCTAAGGACTGTTGGGAGCACACTATGGTGTTGTACATGGGAAGCTCAAGCATTCAACTGTCCAACTATGAAGTGGTGCTTGATAAGGCCAATGAGTTTGTGATGAAGGAAGATGAGGACCCTCGTGATCTCTATCGAAGGGTGACTGCTATTGTTGTCGCTCTCAAGGATCATGGGAGCAAGGATGTCGATGACACATGGATCAAGCGCAAGTTTCTCAAGCCAATCATGCCATTCAACAAAATCATGTCATCAGTCATTCGCCAACGACCATATTTCCACTCCTTTTCTTCCAGTGAGGTGTTGGATGAATTCATTGCAATGTCAATCATGAACGAGACCGCTGACAATGCACTTGCTCGCGTTCGGTCAAAGACAGCTTCACCCAACCTTGCTTTAAAGGAAAAGGCTGCTTCTGAAGAAGAAGAAGAGGATGAGGGAGAGGAGATCTGCCCTGAAGACACTAAGTATGCTTATCACGAGCACATGGCTCTTGCGTTAAGGCAATTCTGGGGCAACAAGAGGAACTCAAGACCCAACTTCTCCAAGAACAACTCAAGTGGGTTCAAATCCAAGCAACGTGTGAGAACATGCTATAACTGCGGTAATGTGAGTCACTTCGTGGTAGAATGTCCCTATGAGAAGAGGGAAGACAACGGGGGCAAGCTCATTCGCAAAGACAAAACCAAGTCATTCCCAAACAAGAACAACTTTGTCAAGAAACCCCACCCAAAGGGTATGGTGGCACTTGAAGAGTACCCCTCTGATGATGATGACGATGAAGATATGGTGGCAACTGCGACTGTCGCCATTGCCACCCCTTCTCCCAAGAATGTGTCTCTCTTCAATGCCCCCAACGATAACCACATCGCCAAGTGCCTCATGGCCAAAGGTATAGATCAGGTAACACCCATCATTAAGACCAACATCATTACTGCTCCTTCATTGTTGAATTGTGTTGATGATAGTGATGTTGTGGAACTTAATGAGCATGATCTTGACAAATTACTATGTACGATCAAAGGAGAACCCAAGAAGCACTTTGTTGCTCTTTTGGAACAACCGGGTGAGGCTAATGACCTCGTTGAGTCTCATGAGGAGACCATCTCCGAGCTGCAAGGACAGAGTCGTGACTATGCCGATGAGATTGCTAAATTATCTATTGCACTAGAAAAGGAGCGCACTCTTCGTTTGGCTCTTGAGGAGTCATACAACGATGACTGTGCTAAATTGCAAAAGGAAGTAGATCATGCTATTGTTCTTACTCGTGTGCTTAAGTCTAAAAAGGCTACACTTGGGGTTGGCCATGACAGACTCAAAGTGGAGTTTGACACACTTGACAAGGCTCACAAGGTCTTGAAAGGTGCTCATTTCTCCCTGAAAGAGTCTCATGATCAACTCCAAGCAAAGCTTACCAAGGAGATCTCTACTTGTCCTCCATTCGTTATAATTGATAATGCTTGTACAACTAACCCTTGTTGTGAGAATGTACATCTTGTGGAGGAAAATGCCAAGTTGAAGGATCAACTTGAGAAGGGCCTTGTGTCATGCATCCAAGGCGAGAAGAACCTGAACGACCTCTTGAGCAATCAAAAGGGTGTTGTAGGAAAGGAGGGACTTGGACTTACATCCAAGTCGAAAAGAAAAAGGAAGAACAGGAACAAACGATCCCCTACCCTCATGGACATCTTTGTCAAAGAGGGCGAAGGGACTCGGGAGGAGAACAGGAACAAGGTGGAGAATGGTAGCATCAAGAAGGGCAAAACCATTCTTATGTCGTGCTGGTGATGGGTATGTTTATGCCAGATTTGTTGGTTCTACTATGAGTCCATTGAATGGGCTATTTGGGTTCCCAAGACCCTTGTCTCTAACATTAAAGGACCCATTCAAAAATGGGTACCTAAAACCAAGCCTTGATCTATTGTAGGAGTTTGCTTCCGGTGGGGTGTCATGGTTGCTCGATAGTGGAGCAACAAATCATATGACCGGAAGCAAGGACTTAGTGGTGGATGTGCATCCTTCCCCATCTATGCCCACCCATGTCCAATTCCCTGATGCATCATCGTCAAAGGTATTGGGATTTGGTAAGGTGGTCATCTCTCAAGAGTTATCTATTGAGAAGGTCATGCTTGTTGAGTCCCTTGCTTACAATTTACTTTTAGTTCGTCAACTTGCAATTATGGGCTTCTCCACATTCTTTAATCTTGATACCGTGGTCCTTTTGTGGAGCAAGACTGTTAAAGTAGCCTTTGTTGGATATGTCAAAAATGGTCTCTATGTGGTGAACTTTTCAAAGCGACCCACTAAGACTGCGACTTGTCTAATGGCTAAAGTTGATGTGGGCTGGCTTTGGCATCGCCGACTAGCTCATGTCAATATGAGATCTTTGCAAAGTCTCCTCAAAGGGGACCATATTCGTGGACTAACGAATGTAAGTTTTGCTAGAGATCGTGCTTGCAGTGCCGGCATTGAAGGGATGATTCATGAAACTTCTCATCGTCCAACGACTCTCATTTACACTAAGAGGCTGTTGGAGCTCCTTCATATGGATCTCTTCGGTCCTCCATCATTTGATAGTCTTGGGGGCAGAAAGTACTGGTTGGTGATTGTTGATGACTACTCAAGATACACCTGGGGTATATTTCTTCAAGAGGAAGAGTGAGAGTCAACAAACTGTCATCAACTTTGCTAATGAAGCTCAACGTCAACATGAAGCAAAGATTTTGATGATTAGAAGTGACAACAGCACCAAGTTCAAGAACTACACCTTGGATGAGTTTCTAGGTGATGAGGGAATAAAACATCAATATTCAGCACCATACACCCCACAACAAAATGGTCTGGTAGAAAGGAAGAACCGGACGTTGATGGACGCGGCAAGAACAATGATGGCGGAATTCAAATCTCCATATAACTTTTGGGCCGAAGCCATCAACACAGCATGTCATGCATCCAATCAGCTCTATATCCGCAAAGGCTTCAACAAGACCCCATATGAGATTCTCACCGGAAACAAATCCAATCTCAAGTACTTCCGGGTATTCGGGTGTAACTATTTCATTCTCAAGAAAGGTATGATACGTCCATTTTGCATCATGCTTTTATGTTGATATTTATCGCTTTATGGACTGTTATTACACTTTACGGTACAATACTTATGCCTTTTCTCTCTTATTTTATAAGGTTTACATGAAGAGGGAGAATGCCGGCAGCTGGAATTCTGGTCTGAAAAAGGAGCAAGTTTGAGATACCTATTCTGCGCAACTCCAAAAGCCGTGAAAATCAACGAGGAATTATTTTGGATTTTATAAAAAATACTGGATGGAAGAAGTACCGGAGGGGAGCCACCACGAGGCCACAAGCCTGCCAGGCGCGACCTACCCCCGTGGCCACGCCTGGGTGGCTTGTGGGCCCCCTGTTGCCCCTCCAGCTCCCATCTTCTGCTATAAGGAGGGTTTTGTCCCAGAAAAAATCAGGAGGAGGCTTTCGGGACAATACGCCGCCGCCACGAGGCGGAACTTGAGCGGAACCAATCTAGAGCTCTGGCAGGGCCGTCTTGCCGGGGAAACTTCCCTCCCGGCGGGGGGAAATCGCTGCCATGGTCATCACCAACACTCCTCTCATCAAAGGGGACTCATCTCCATCAACATCTTCATCAGCACCTTGTCATCTCCAAACCCTAGTTAATCTCTTGTAACCAATCTTCGTCTCGCGACTCCGATTGGTACTTGTAAGGTTGCTAGTAGTGTTAATTACTCTTTGTAGTTGATGCTAGTTGGATTACTCGGTGGAAGATCATATGTGCAGACCCTTTATGCTATTCAATACCTCTCTGGTCATGAACATAATTATGCTTTGTGAGTAGTCACTTTTGTTCCTGAGGACATGGGATAAGTCTTGCTATAAGTAGTCATGTGAATTTGGTATTCGTTTGATATTTTGATGTGATGTATGTTGTCTTTCCTCTAGTGGTTTTATGTGAACGTCGACTACATAACACTTCACCATTACTTGGGCCTAGAGGAAGGCATTGGGAAGTAATAAGTAGATGATGGGTTGCTAGAGTGACAGAAGCTTAAACCCTAGTTTATGCGTTGCTTCGTAAGGGGCTGATTTGGATCCACTAGTTTAATGCTATGGTTAGACTTTGTCTTAATTCTTCTTTCGTAGTTGCGGATGCTTGCAAGAGGGGTTAATCATAAGTGGGATGTTTGTCCAAGTAAGGGCAGCACGCAAGCATCGGTCCACCCACATATCAAACTATCAAAGTAGCAAACACGAATCATATGAACATGATGAAAACTAGCTTGACAGAAATTCCCATATGTCCTCGGGAGCGCTTTACCTCATATAAGAGTTCGTCCAGGCTTTTCCCTTGCTACAAAAGGTATTGGGCCATCTTTCTGCACCTTTGTTACTATTGTTACTTGCTACTCGCTACGAATTATCTTATCACACAGCTAAATGTTACCGATAATTTCAGTGCGCGCACAGAATACCTTGTTGAAAACCACTTGTCAGTTCCTTCTGCTCCTAGTTGGGTTCGACAATCTTACTTATCGAAAGGACTATGATAGATCCCCTACACTTGTGGGTCATCAAGACTCTTTCTGGCGCTGTTGCCGGGGAGTGAAGTGCCTTTGGTAAGTGGAATTTGGTAAGGAAACAATTACATAGTGTGCTGAAATTTATTGTCACTTGTCACTATGGAAACTAATCCTTTGAGGAGCTTGTTTGGGGTATCTTCACCTCAAACGGAAGCACAAGGAGTTGCTCCTCAACCTACTGCACCTACTGAAAATATTTTTTATGAAATTCCTTCGGGTATGCTAGAGAAACTGTTGGCTAATCCTTCTACAGGAGATGGAACATCACATCCCGACTTGCATCTAATCTATGTAGATGAAGTTTGTGGTTTATTTAAGCTTGCAGGTTTGCCCGAGGATGAGGTCAAGAAGAAGGTCTTTCCCTTATCTTTGAGGGATAAATAATTGACATGGTATAGGCTATGTGATGATACTGGATCATGGAAGTACAACCGATTGAAATTGAAATTTCACAAAAGTTTTATCCTATGCATTTGGTACATCGTGATCAGAATTGTATCTATAATTTTTGGCCTCGTGATAGAGAAAGTATCGCTCAAGCTTGGGGGAGGCTTAAGTCAATGTCATATTCATGCCCCAACCATGAGCTCTCGAGGGAAATTATTATTCAGAACTTTTATGCTCAGCTTTCTCATGATAATCGCACCATGCTTGACACTTCTTGTACCTGTTCTTTTATGAAAAGAGATATTGACTTCAAATGGAATTTATTGGAAAGAATTAAAAGCAACTCTAAAGATTGGGAGTTTGATGAAGGTAAGGAGTTAGGTATGAATCTTAAGTTCGATTGCATTAAATCCTTTGTTGAAACAAATACTTTTTGTGATTTTAGCGCTAAACATGGACTTGACTCTCAGATAGTAGCTTCATTATGTGAATCATTTGCTGCTCATATTAATCTCCCTAAAGAGAAGTGGTTTAACTATCATCCTCCCATAGAAGTCAATGTAGTTAAACCCAATCCAGTTGAAGAGAAAGTCATTGCTTACAATGATCCTATTGTTCCTAGTTCTTACATTGAGAAACCACCCTTCCCTGTTAGAATAAAGGATCATGCTAAAGCTCCAACTATGATACGTAAGGGCTACATTAGAACACCTACACCCCGTGAGCAAATTATAGTTGAACCTAGCATTTCTATTATCAAAGATCTCCTGTCTGACAATGTTGATGGGCATGTTATTCACTTCTGTGAAGATGCTGCTAGAATTGCTAAACCCCATGCTAGAGACAAACATAGGCCTGTTGTTGGCATGCATGTTGTTTCTGTTAAGATAGGAGATCATTTTTATCATGGTTTATGTGACGTGGGTGCTAGTGTTAGTGCAATACCTCGATTTTTATATGATGAAATTAAAGACGAGATTGCACTTGTTGAGATGGAACCTATTGATGTTGCTATTCAGCTTGCCAATAGAGATACTATCTGTCCTTTGGGAATTGTTAGAGATGTTGAAGTCTTGTGTGGTAAAACTAAGTATCCTGCTGATTTCTCATTATTGCTACCACACAAGATAGCTTTTTTCCCATCATATTTGACAGATCTTTCCTCAATACTGTGAATGCTCATATTGACTGTGAGAAGCAAACTGTCACTATTGGCTTTGAAGGTGTGTCACATGAATTCAATTTCTCCAAGTTTGGTAGACAACCTCATGAAAAAGAATTGTCTAGTAAGGATGAAATTATTGCCCTAGCTTCTATTGTTGTGCCTCCTACTGATCCTTTAGAGCAATACTTGCTTGAGCATGAAAATGATATTCATATGGATGAAAGGAATGAGATAGATAGAGTTATCTTTAAACAACATCCTATCCTTAAGAATAATTTGCCTGTTGAACTGCTTGGAGATCCACCCCCACCAAAGGGTGATCCTGTGTTTGAGCTTAAACAGTTACCTGATACTCTTAAGTATGCTTATATTGATTAAAAAGAGAAATATCCTGTTATTATTAGTGCTAGCCTTTCAGAGCATGAAGAAAAGAAATTATTGAAAACTCTCAGGAAGCACTGTGCTGCTATTGGATATACTCTTGATGATCTTAGCGGCATTAGTCCCACTCCATGCCAGCATAAAATTAAAACCGATCATGATTCCAAACTAGTTGCCGATCATCAACGGAGATTAAATCCTAGGATGAAAGAGGTAGTAAGAAAAGAAATACTAAAGCTCCTGGAAGCAGGTATTATCTATCATGTTGCTCATAGTGATTGGGTAAGTCCGGTGCATTGCGTCCCTAAGAAGGTAGGTATTACCGTCGTCCCTAATGATAGAGATGAATTGATCCCACAGAGAATTATTAGTTGCTATATGATGGTAATTGATTTTAGAAATTGAATAAAGCCACTATGAAAGATCATTACCCTTTACCTTTTATTGACCAAATGTTGGAAAGATTGTCTAAACACACACACTTCTGCTTTCTAGATGGTTATTCTGGTTTCTCCCAAATAACTGTTGCACAATCTGATCAGGAGAAAATCACTTTTACCTTCCCTTTCGGTACCTTTGCTTATAGACGTATGCATTTTGGCTTATGTAATGCATGTGCTACCTTTCAAAGATGTATGATGGCTATATTCTCTGACTTTTGTGAAAAGATTGATGAGGTTTTCATGGATGACTTCTCCGTTTACGGGTCTTCTTTTCATGATTGCCTCAGCAACCTTGATCGAGTTTTGCAGAGATCTAAAGATACCAACTTTGTCTTGAATTGGGAGAAGTGCCACTTTATGGTTAATGAAGGCATCGTCTTAGGACATAAAATTTCAGAAAGAGGTATTGAAGTCGATAAGGCTAAAGTTGATGCGATCGAGAAAATGCCATGCCCTACAGACATCAAAGGTATAAGAAGTTTCCTTGGTCATGTTGGTTTCTATAGAAGGTTCATTAAAGACTTCTCTAATATTTCTAGGCCTCTTACCAATCTTTTGCAAAAGGATATTCCATTTGTTTTTTATGATGATTGTGAAGAAGCATTTGAAATACTTAAGAAGGCCTTGATAACTACACCTATTGTTCAACCACCTGATTGGAACTTACCTTTTGAAATTATGTGTGATGCTAGTGATTATGCTGTTGGTGATGTTCTAGGAAAAAGAGCTAATAAGAAATTAAATGTTATTCACTATGCTAGTAGAACTCTAGACAATGCCCAAAGAAACTATGCTACTACTGAAAAGGAATTTTTAGGAGTCGTGTTTGCATGTGAAAAGTTCAGATCTTACATTGTTGATTCCAAAGTTACTATTCACACTGATCATGCTGCTATTAAGTATCTCATGGAAAAGAAAGATGCTAAACCTAGACTTATCATATGGGTTCTCTTGCTACAAGAATTTTATTTGCATGTTGTTGATAGGAAGGGTGCTGAGAACCCCGTAGCAGATAACTTGTCTAGGTTGGAGAATGTTCTTGATGACCCACAACCTATTGATGATAGCTTTCCAGATGAACAATAGAATGTCATCAATGCTTCACGTAGTACATCTTGGTATGATGATTATGCAAATTATATTGTTGCCAAATATATACCACCTAGTTTCACATACGAGCAAAAGAAGAAATTCTTCTTTGATTTTAGACATTACTTTTGGGATGATCCTCACCTTTATAAAGAAGGAGTAGATGGTGTTATTAGATGTTGTGTACATGAGCATGAACAAGGACAAATCCAACAGAAGTGTCACTCCGAGGCTTACGGAGGACACCACGCGGGAGATAGAACTGCACACAAGGTATTGCAATCCGGTTTTTATTAGCCTACTCTCTTCAAGGATGCTCGTAAGTTTGTCTTGTCTTGTGATGAATGTCAAAGAATAGGTAATATCAGTAAACGTCAGGAAATGCCTATGAATTATTCACTTGTTATTGAACCATTTGATGTTTGGGGTTTTGATTATATGGGACCTTTTCCAAAGTCCAACGGGTATACTCATATCCTAGTTGCTATTGATTACATTACTAAGTGGGTAGAAGCTATCCCAACTAGTAGTGCTGATCATAACACCTCTATTAGGATGCTTATAGAAGTTATTTTCCCTAGATTTGGAGTCCCTACATATCTAATGACTGATGGTGGTTCACATTTTATTCATGGTGCTTTCCGTAAAATGCTTGCTAAGTATGATGTCAACCATAGAATTGCATCTCCCTATCATCCTCAGTCCAGTGGTCAAGTAGAGCTAAGTAATAGAGAAATTAAACTAATTCTGCAAAAGACTGTTAATAGGTCTAGAAAGAATTCGTCTAAGAAGCTTGATGATGCACTGTGGGCTTATAGAACTGCTTATAAGAATCCCATGGGCATGTCTCCGTACAAAATGGTTTACGGTAAAGCATGTCATTTACCTCTTGAGCTAGAGCATAAGGCTTATTGGGCAATCAAAGAGCTGAATTTTGATTTCAAACTTGCTGGTGAGAAGAGGTTATTTGATATTAGCTCACTTGATGAATGGAGAACTCAGGCATATGAAAATGCCAAGTTGTTTTAATAAAATGTTAAGAGGTGGCATGATAAATGGATACAAAAACGTGAGTTCAATGTAGGCGATTATGTCTTGCTATACATTCTCGTTTAAGATTTTTTGCACGCAAGCTTCTCTATAAATGGGAAGGTCCTTACATTGTCGAAGAAGTGTATCGTTCCGGTGCCATCAAGATCAACAACACGGAAGGGAATTTTCCGAGAGTTGTAAATGGGCAAAGAATCAAGCATTATATCTCAGGTACTCCCATTAATGTTGAAAGCAATATTATTAATACCATAACTCCGGAGGAGTACATAAGGGATATTTATCAGCCTGTTTCAGACTCCAAAAACAAAGAGGTATGTGGTTCGGTAAGTAAACCGACTCCAAAACTTTTCCAGTAGCAATTTTTCTTCGTTTTTGATTTTTTTAGAAAAATGTAAAAATTTAAAGTAGTCCGGAAAGCGCACGAGGAGGCGACAAGCCTGCCAGGCGCGGCCTACCCCCCCTGGCCGCGCCTGGCTGGCTTGTGAGCACCTCGTGTGCCTCCCAGACTTTGTTTTCTTGTGGAATACTCCTTTTGGTCGGGAAAAATTCATTATATATTCTCCCGAAAGGTCTGGCCCTCGTATCGCGCAAATATCGTCTGTTTTCGTTTTGAACAAGTTTCAGTCGCAGATTTAGGGCAAGATGTCTTCTCAAGATTCAGAGGGGGAGAGCTATGTGACCGATTACCTTGCTAACCCCAAGGTCTATGGGGACTTGGATCATTATGGTTGGACCAGTGATGAGGAAGAAGATTATGATCCCAATGGGAAGGAAGGAACAAGTTCCGATGAAGAGGAGGCTCCTCTATCCCAATCTGGAAACACACATGTGGAGTTCAGGAAGTCGAGCCTCCCTGACTCAAGGAAGAAGCCTAAGATTTTTTTTACCCCTTCTCGTCTTTTGCAGGAGAGTAAGCAAGAATTATGCCAAAGGGTGTTGAGGCTTGAAGAGTAAATTAACGATCTGAAGGAGCAGAATTTTATGCTCAAGAGGAAATTAAGCAAGTTCAAGAACTCTACAACAACTCCACCACCATCACCTTCGAAGGAAGACAATTAAGCACGGGTATAGGCACTCCTCTTGGTTTGTGCCAAGCTTGGGGGAGTTACCCCTGTATCGTATCACCATCACATCTTTTGCCTTTACCTTCTTCTTAGTTCGATCCTTTTTGGTTTTATCTTTCTCTAGTAGAATAAAGTTCTTAGAATGTTCTAGGCTTGAGTTTTTCTTTGTGTCGCCCCCAATGTATTCGAGTTCGTGAGTCATATAATAAAGAGTGTTTTAGTTAAGGGCCTTGCTTCATGCCATGATCTAAAGAAAAGAAGAATAAAAGAACAAAAGCATGAAAGATCATGTAATGATCTTATGGGAAGCGATGGCTTCACATATAAAAAGAATGTTGATTGAAACTTGTTGTGGGTGGACAAACGTAAACCTTGCTCATTGTTGTGATTAATAGGAAGTAATAAAGAAGGAGAGGTTCACATATAAATATATCATCTTGGGTACCATTCTACGATTGTGAACACTCATTAAACTATTACATGCTTAGAAGTAGATGTTGGACAAGGAAGACAACATAATGAATTATGTTTGCTTGGTTCCGAACAATGTTATATGACTAGAGATCCCTTAGCATATGACGCTTGCTTCCACCTCATATCAGCCAAAACTTCCGCACTAGGTAGAGATACTACTTGTGCATCCATAAACCTTCAACCCAATTTTGCCATGAGAGTACACCATACCTACCTATGGATTGAATAAGATCCCTCAAGTAAGTTGTCATCGGTGCAAGCAATAAAAATTGCTCCCTAAATATGTATGATCTATTAGTGTGTGGAAAATAAGATTTGTACAAACCTATGATGAGGAAGACATAAAAGCGACAGACTGCATAATAAAGTTCTTTATCATAGGAGGCAATATAAAGTGACGTTCCTCCACACTAAGAGGTCACACATCCAAACCTCAAAAGCGCATGACAACCTCTGCTTCCCTCTATGAAGGGCTTATCTTGTACCTTTACTTTTTATCCTTAAAAGAGTCATGGTGATCGACACCATTTCCTTATTTCGCCATTATCTTGGCAAGCATCATGTGCTAGGGAAAGATCTATATTCATCTGTCAACTTGGAAGTGAGTATTCATGAATTATTATTGTTGACATTACCCTTGAGGTAAGTAGTTGGAGGTGAAACTATAAGCCCCTATCTTTCTCTCTGTCCAACTGAAACTTTGATCTCATGAGTACCATGTGAGTTTTAGCAATTGTAGAAGACGAAAGGATGATTGAGTATGTGGATTTTCTTTACAGGCTCTTATTTGACTCTTTCCGATGTTATGATAAATTGCAATTGCTTCAATGACTAAAGGCTATTGGTTGTTAATCCTCAATAAGGTTCTTGATCCATACTTTACTTTGTGAAGGAATTATCACTTTAGCATAAGACATTTTATGACAATATTGTTGTTCTAAATATGATCATGATGCCTGCATGTCCGTATTTTGTTTTATCGACACGTCTATCTCTAAACATGTGGGCATATTTATTGATCTCGACTTTCGCTTGAGGACAAGCGAGGTCTAAGCTTGAGGGAGTTGATACCTACATTTTGCATCATGCTTTTATGTTGATATTTATCGCTTTATCGGTTGTTATTACACTTTACGGTACAATACTTATGCCTTTTCTCTCTTATTTTATAAGGTTTACATGAAGAGGGAGAATGCCGGCAGCTGGAATTCTGGTCTAAAAACGAGCAAGTTTGAGATACCTATTATGCTCAACTCCAAAAGCCGTGAAAATCAATGAGGAATTATTTTGGATTTTATAAAATATACTGGGTGGAAGAAGTACCGGAGGGGAGCCACCAGGAGGCCACAAGCCTGCCAAGAGCGGCCTGCCCCCTGGCCGCGCCTGGGTGGCTTGTGGGCCCCCTGTTGCTCCTCCGGCTCCCATCTTTTGCTATAAGTAGGGTTTCGTCCGAGACAAAATCAGGAGGAGGCTTTCGGGAAGAAACACCGCCGCCACGAGGCAGAACTTGAGCAGAACCAATCTAGAGCTCCGGCAGGGCCGTCCTGCTGGGGAAACTTCCTTCCCGGAGGGGGAAAATGCCGCCATCGTCATCACCAACACTCCTCTCATCAGAGGGGGCTCAACTCCATCAACCTCTTCATCAGCACCATCTCATCTCCAAACCCTAGTTAATCCCTTGTAACCAATCTCCGTCTCGCGACTCCGATTGGTACTTGTAAGGTTGCTAGTAGTGTTAATTACTCTTTGTAGTTGATGCTAGTTGGATTACTCGGTGGAAGATCATATGTTCAGACCCTTAATGCTATTCAATACCTCTCTGGTCATGAACATAATTATGCTTTGTGAGTAGTCATTTTTGTTCCTGAGGACATGGGATAAGTCTTGCTATAAGTAGTCATGTGAATTTGGTATTCGTTCGATATTTTGATGTGATGTATGTTGTCTTTCCTCTAGTGGTGTTATGTGAACGTCGACTAAATAACACTTCACCATTACTTGGGCCTAGAGGAAGGCATTGGGAAGTAATAAGTAGATGATGGGTTGCTAGAGTGAGAGAAGCTTAAACCTTAGTTTATGCGTTGCTTCGTAAGGGGATGATTTGGATCCACTAGTTTAATGCTATGGTTAGACTTTGTCTTAATTTTTCTTTTGTAGTTGTGGATGCTTGCGAGAGGGGTTAATCATAATTGGGATGTTTGTCCAAGTAAGGGCAGCACCCAAGCACCGGTCCACCCACATATCAAACTATCAAAGTAGCGAACGTGAATCATATGAACATGATGAAAACTAGCTTGACAGAAATTCCCATGTGTCCTCGGGAGCGCTTTACCTCATATAAGAGTTCGTCCAGGCTTGTCCCTTGCTACAAAAGGGATTGGGCCATCTTGCTGCACCTTTGTTACTATTGTTACTTGCTACTGGCTACGAATTATCTTATCACATAACTATCTGTTACCGATAATTTCAGTGCTTGCAGAGAATACCTTGCTGAAAACCACTTGTGAGTTCATTGTGCTCCTCGTTGGGTTCAACACTCTTACTTATGGAAAGGAATACGATAGATCCCCTACACTTGTGGGTCATCAAGGTGCACGTTTAGCTAAATTTGATTCTAGAGCTCAAGAGGGTATCTTTGTTGGTTATGCTACAAACTCTCATGCTTACCGTGTCCTCAACAAGTCCATCGGGCTCATTGAGGAAACGTGTAACATGGAGTTTGATGAAAATAATGGCTCCCAAGTGGAGCAAAGTGGTCTCTGTGATGTAGGTGATGAAATTCCTCCCCAAGCCAGAAGAAGAATGGGGATTGGTCAAATACTCCCCATTGAGAAACCCCTTGTGGCCGAAGGAGAAGGACAATGCTCTACTCAAGTGGAGCCATCATCCTCACAAGCCCCACACGCTTCCGATGAACAAAGAGAAAACCATCAACCAGTTGAACAAGTTCAAGGACAAGATCAATTTCTCAAAGATGGTGATGTTACCCATGATGTCCAAGTGCTTACACAAGGTTACGAATCTGCTCAAGATCAAGATCAAGTGCAACTACAAGATCCAGACCAAATAGAAGCACAAGATCAAGAGCAAGAGCAACCACAAGATCAAGGACAAACCAGTGAGCCTGCTCAAGTCGAAAATCAAGTTGATTAGGATGTTGTTTCTTAATTCCCTTCTGCAACACCTAAGAGGGCTACTGGTGCCGAGGGAGGATCAAAATGCAAGGCCAAGCAAAGTAATCAAGTCGATGCTCCCCAGTTATCCAATGCAGAACTCTTGGAGCGTCGCGCACCAAGATTGCAAACAAGCTGAGAGTCAAGTCACATCTTATGAAGAATATGCTTGGTAGTTTGAAAAGGGGAATATCCACTTGTCAAAAAATTTGGAATTATTGTGAGCATCACGCGTTTGTTTCGTATTGTGAACCTCAACAGGTACAGGAAGCGCTCGATGATGAGGATTGGCTTATGGCCATGCATGAAGAACTCAACAACTTCGAGCGTAATCAAGTCTGGAATTTAGTGCCAAGACCAAAGGAGGAACATAATGTCATCGGGACCAAATGGATCTTCAAAAACAAGCAAGATGCCAATGGGATTGTGGTTCGAAACAAGGCAAGATTGGTGGCTCAAGGCTACTCCCAAGTCGAGGGTATCGACTATGATGAAACCTTTGCCCTTGTTGCTCGTCTAGAATCTATTCGCATGCTTCTTGCATTTGCTTCTCATCATAATTTCAAATTACAACAAATGGATGTGAAAAGTGCTTTTCTTAATGGTCCTTTAAATGAGTTGGTCTATGTCAAACAACCCCCGGGGTTCGAACATCCCAAGCTCCTCAATCATGTGTACAAACTTAATAAGGCACTCTATGGCCTTAAACAAGCCCCACGTGCGTGGCATGAGTACCTTACTGAGTTGTTACAAGATCGTGGGTTTGAAATTGGGAAGATAGATCCCACTCTTTTTACCAAGAAGGTCAAAGGGGATTTGTTCATATGCCAACTATATGTTGATGATATCATTTTTGGTTCCCCTAACGAATCTTTTAATGAAGAATTTGCTGCACTAATGACCGAGAAATTTGAGATGTCTATGATGGGTGAGTTGAAGTTCTTCCTCGGGTTCGAGATTAAACAAGCCTTAGAAGGGACCTTCATCAAACAAGCCAAGTACACTCAAGACATGCTCAAGAGGTTCGAGCTAGAGGATGTCAAGCCGGTCAAGTTTCCCATGCCAACAAGATGCAAGCTTGACAGTGATCCCAATGGTAAAGCAGTGGATCAAAAGGTATATCGCTCCATGATTGGATCCATTCTTTACCTTTGTGCATCAAGACCGGATATCATGTTGAGTGTAGGGATTTGTGCACAGTTTCAATCTGCACCAAAAGAAAGCCATTATATGGCTATTAAGCGAATCTTTCGATATTTAGCTCATACCCCAAACTTTGCTCTATGGTATCCCAAAGGAGCAAACTTCAACCTAGTGGGGTATTCTGACTCAGATTGGGCGGGAGACTGTGTGGAGAGGAAGTCAACTTATGGAGGATGTCAATTCCTTGGTCGTTCACTGGTAAGTTGGTCTTCAAAGAAGCAGAATTGTGTCTCACTATCTTCCACCGAAGCTGAGTATGTGGCAGCTGCAAATTGTTGTGCACAGTTGCTATGGATGAGGCAAACTTTAAAGGATTACGGTGTCACTTGTGACAAAGTGCCTCTTCTATGTGACAGTCAAAGTGCTATCAACATTTCCCTCAATCCAGTGCAACATAGCAAAACCAAGCACATTGATATTCGCCATCACTTCATTCGTGAACATATCAAGCGAGCGGATATTGAGGTTCACTTCATCAACACTGAAGAGCAACTTGCAGATATTTTCACTAAGCCCCTAGATGAAGCAAGGTTCCGGGAGTTAAGGCATGAGCTAAATATCATTGATTCAAGTAATGTGGATTGAAACTAGGCACTTTGCACCTCACTCTGCATTATATCTTGTTCTAGGTGTAGGCATGGACATAGGGGGTGTGTTGTTATCTCAATGAACTTTCCCTCCCCCCATTATGCATAAATCGATCAAGGCTTTCACTTTGGCCATTATTAAATGACACTTGTGCTTCAAAGACGAGTGTTGGTCATGAACCCAAGGATAATTCTTCACGGTGTCATACCTTTGTCTCAAACATAGGTGGCTTCGGCCACCGCCCCCACCTTTCTCTCGTGTTGAAGAAAGGATACAAAATGACTAGTCAGTATATCTTGCTGGTGTTACCTTTTTGTCTACACTGACTAGTCGTTGCCCACATCATTTTCACGAAGTCCTATGCCTCGTTGTGCTTTTTGGAGTGGTACTACCGCCAGGGGTAGCGGTACTACCACCAGGACCCCGGCGGTACTACCGCCAGGGGGAGCGGTACTACCCCCAGGACCCCAACGGTACTACCGCCAGGACCCCAGCGGTACTACCGCCAGGGGGAGCGGTACTACCGCCAGGACCCCAGCGGTACTACCGCCAGGGGGAGCGGTACTGCCGCCACGACCCCAGCCTATCGTGGCTTGACTAGGGCTTTTTAGGGCTGTCTCAAGGGGGAGCGGTACTACCGCCAGGACGGCGGTACTACCGCTAGGACCCTAGCGGTACTACCGCCAGGGGGAGTGGTACTACCGCTATGACCCAGCGGTACTACCGCTGCGCCCGTACCCCTTGGACTATATAAAGGGAGGGGGTTGTTTTTTCTTGCCCTGCTTCTTCTTCCTCGTGGCTCTCTCTCCATCTACACCGAATCCCCCCCCCCCCGTTTAGATCTCTCTCTGCAGAGCCCCTCCTCTCCTTTCAGTTGGAGGGTTTGCTCCCCTCCTCCTTCCTCCGTCAAGTGCCATGGACTCCGGTAAATCTCCTCCCCTTCCTCTGTTGGTTGGTGTGCTTGTTTCTAGGGTTAGGGGCTTGTTGATTTGGATCCATGGATATGCTTTGTGCTTAGTTTTTGGATGGAACGAGAGAGAAATCTTAGGGGATTTTAGGTCTAATGTTCTTCTTTGCAAATATTTTGACATGCCCTAGTTCTCCATGTTTTAGATCTAGTAGCTCTTATCATACATCTCATGGATTTGATCTAAAACTTGGATCCCATTGACTAGGCTTGTCTCCATCTAGATGATCTCGAGTTCCACATGTTTTAAGGCTATGGCGATTCTTGTGATAAGTTTATCTATTAGTCGTGGATCTCTTGAAACGAATCTAGTTATTTTAGTTGGTTCAAATATGTCCAGATCTGAAAGTAAACCTCTAGCGGTACTACCGCTCCACTCGAGCGGTACTACCGCTAAGGAGGCAGCGGTACTACCGTCATCCTGGCGGTACTACAGCTGGGTCAGCAGTACTACCGCTAGCCCCATGGTACTACCACTATGACCCGAGCGGTACTACCGCCAGGGCGAGCGGTACTACCGCTAGGAGGGCATTTTTATTTATTTATTATTGTTTTTATTTAGATTTCACTTGGCAATGTGTGTTTCTTCTTATCATTTTTGAACATTGCCATGACTCCTTTTGTCGCTCTTTTTGGTGTGTGTGTGTGTCTTGTGTGTCACACGTGGTTCTCGTCGCTCGAATCCTGCACGTAACACCCAATCAAAGAAGTACCACAATCCAGAGGCTCCAGAAGGTTCCGCAACTTCCAGTCTGAACCCTAAAAAGAAGTCGTTCAAGAAGACTGCCACCAAGTACAAAGGGATCAACGTTCACACTATGCCTCCTAAGGACTTTCTGGCACTCTGCACCCGTGATCCCTATGGCGATGACAAGGTTCAACTCAGGGGCGTCGATCATGTTTGGTCACGGGAACAGGCAATGATCTTTTGTGACATCATCGTGCCCTTCAAGAAGATCTATGTCCCAGTGCAGTGGATCGACCTCGCTCACCTTCGGTAGCATCATGACTACTTTGGCGAGGCTCTCTCCTTGGTTGACAAGCTTGGCATTACGGATATCATCACCTTCATGAAGGACTTCGATCTAGATGTTGTGGCCCAGTTTTATGTCACTGTTCACTTTCAACCTGATGACGAGCGCACCATGACCTGGATGACCGGTATTCAGAAGCTGAGTGGTACCTGGGTGGAGTTCATGCAGCTCCTCAACGTCGACTTCCAGGGGCAAGAAAATGTTCTTCGACTGCGTCCTCGTGCTCCAGCTTTGTCTACTTCCACCCCCAAGGACAGGCTGCAACATCTTTACATCAAAAAAGGTGTGTTGCCCACGCATCTGGATATCATACATCGGATCTTCCGCAACACCCTGTTCCCTCGTATTGGCAACGAGGACGAGGTGCATGGACATCTGGCTGAGATGCTCCTGCTGTGTGAGCAGGCAAGGACTAAGGAAACTGCGCCTCTCGACATATCTGATGTGATGTTCCATGAGCTCTATTGCATCATGAACCGTAAGGTTCCCATCTACGGGCCTTACCTATTCGCCTTTATTCAGAAGAAGTGGAAAGATACCTATCTCATAGAGCCCCTCCCTGTTGAAGCTGACTATTTTGTGCATGATCCTATCAAACTGCGTCTAAAGGACAAATGGGCAAACCCATCAACTTCTTCTCAGCCCATGGATACGGACACAGAAACTACTGCTCGAGGAGGACCTGCTTCGCATACCCACTCTTCTGCTATGCCATCTTGGGTTGTGAAGCTGAAGGATCAGATGAAGACTATCTTCTGTATGCAGGCCAAGGGGCAGTATCAGTATCATGTGGCCCAGAAGGAGAACCGTCAGAGGCACAAGCATGTCTTAAGGACACTTGATGTGGCAATCTCAAGCAGCTCAAAGGACAACATCACTCCAGAGACTGACTGGATGAGGGCTCAAGGTTACGAGTGGAATGGGTCTCATGCTGAGGAGGAGGTTTTTGAGGAGGACATTGAGGAGGAGCAGGACGAGCAGGATACGGATGCCACGAATGAGTCTGAGGATGAGGAGTTACCACCTCTGTCTTAGGTGTGCCCTTTTTGGTGTCTTGGTGCCAAAGGGGGAGAGAGTCTAGGAGTTGGATTTGCTTGCTTTATCTTTATCGTGTTTACTTTGAACTTGGTTTCATCGTATTTTCTATCTTTACTACGTGTGATGTGAGACTTGTTTTTATTGTGAGACCTATTTTAATCATATGTTGTGAGTCATATGCTCTTCAATTATCTTTATTAAATTATCTTTATGATCACATGCTTTCTACTGTGCAAATCCAGTATTGTCATCAATCCACCAAAAAGGGGGAGATTGTTAGGGCATATTTATGCCTAAGTAATTTTCGTGATTGATGACAGTACCTTAATGGACTAATCGTGTGCATTGAGCATTTCAGATAATACATGACAACGGCACAAGACGATTCGGCACCCTCCGTGGAATAGAAGCACGGTGTCTTCTACGATTCTCTTTGTTGGTTTTTGAGTCGTAGGAACGCCGTACTATTAAGAGGGGATCCGTATTGGGAAGGTTTGGGTGGAATCAATCTTGCACGCACACATTTTTTCTCCATCCCCATTTCCCTGCAACTTTGGAGCTTTTCCCCTCTCTGGTATTTGTCCTCTTGCAAAAAGGTCCCCTAGCGGTAGTACCGCTGGCCCTAGCGGTAATACCGCTAGAGCTGGCGGTAGTATCGCTGGCCCAGCGGTAGTACCGCCCCTGGTCAACGGTAGTACCACTCCAGGACTTTAGTACCGTCATACTTGCGGCTGTACTACATCGGACTTTTTGCGAAGACTTTCTTGGCGGTGGTTGGCCCGGTAGTATCTTTGCGCTACCATGGGCTCAGCGGTAGTATCACTGCAGCTAGCGGTAGTACCGCTGGAGGGTGAGCGGTAGTACCGCTGCAGTGAGCGGTAGTACCGCTGGAGGGCCAGCTGTACTACCGCTGCAGCCAGCGGTAGTACCGCTGGGCTCATGCTGTGAGTGGGAAAACAGTTGGATTTTTTCCCCACTATATAAAGGTGTCTTCTTGCTCAAGAACCACACCTTTGACCCTCCCAAGCTCCATTGTTGCTCCCTAACCTCAAAAGTGCCCGCTCTCTCTCCCTAGCCAATCAAACTTGTTGATTTCCTAGGGATTGGTTGAGAAGGCCTAGATCTACACTTCCACCAAGAGAAAATTGATTTCCCCCACTAATCCCTTGCGGATCTTGTTACTCTTGGGTGTTTAAGCACCCTAGATGGTTGAGGTCACCTCGGAGCCAGATTCCATTGTGGTGAAGCTCCGGGTCTTGTTGGGAGCCTTCAAGCTTTGTGTGGAGTTTGCCCCAACCCTGTTTGTAAAGGTTCAGTCACCGCCTTCAAGAGCACCTATAGAGGAATCACGCCACCTTGCATTGTGTGAGGGCGTGAGGAGAATACGGTGTCCCTAGTGGCTTATTGGGGAGCATTGTTCCTCCACACCGCTCCGACGGAGACGTACTTCTTGTCAAAGGGAAGGAACTTCGGTAACACATCCTCGTCATCATTCGTTCCACTTGCGGTTATCTCTAATCTTTACATTGTGTATGTTTTTGTTGTAGACTATTTCTTACTTGCCTTAGTGATTATAGTTGGTAGCATCATATAGGTTCATCACCTAGTTGTCATTTTAGAGAACCTTTATGTTGCTAACCCTAACTTGTTAAGAATTATTAAAAAGTGGTTGTTGCCTATTCACCCCCCCCCCTCTAGTCAACCATATCGATCCTTTCAGGCCCCCGAGGTGGTAAGCCCCCCCCCCCCCCCCGTCATCCTCTCTGGTGGCCGTGGGGTGTGAACGAGGGGTGTGAATTGATGCCTGTTTCTACGTGTCGTTGCTCGAGTGACACCTGTTTCTCACAATATGGTGGCCCCCTCACCCTCTGTTGCCGCGGTGGAGCGAGCGGGCGACCTCGGGGCGGTGCTCGCAGCGACTGGGACTGGAGCCAGGGCCAAGCACTCCAAGGCGATGCCGGTGGTTCAGCGGGTGCAAAGCGTCCGGGCCAAGGACAAACTGGGGGCGATGTCGTCCATCGAAAGCGCCAAGCTCCGCCTTACCGATAAGAACGTGGAATGTTCAGGTAACTCACTCCCCTCTTTCAGGATTCTAAGCGCATTTTTGGATGGACACTTAGCTAGGATTTTAGATGACAATAGCGTTGTGATAGAGGTTTCTGAGAGATATATTATCTCCCAGGTGTGCGCGCGCGAAGAGGCTCAGGTTGCGCTCGCCGAGGCTGCTGCTAGATGTGTGGCAGCGCTGGTCTAGTCCATGATATCAGTAGAGGCTGGTTGTGGACCCGGGCCTGTCGAGGGGGCAGGAGACGGGGATGCTTCTACACTCCCTTCTTCTAGCCGTGCTCCGGCTCGGAAGTGTGTGGCCAAATAAGTGAGCTCACGTGGAGTTCGCGTGCGTAACCGTATCATATAATGTGTTATAAGTTTTGGAATATCCGAGTTTGTTGGGGAACGTTGCATGGGAAACAAAAATTTCCTACGCGCATACAAGATCTATCCATGGTGATGAGCATCTACGAGAGGAGAGATTGGATCCACATACCCTTATAGATTTCTAAGCGAAAGTGTTAAAGAACGTGGTTGATGTAGTGGTACGTCTTCACAATCCAATCACGATCTGTGCCATGAACTCCCGATCAAGCGTTGAACAGACGGCACCTCCGCGTTCAGCACACGTACATCTCGATGACGTCTCCGCCTCCACGACCCAGCGAGCAAGGGTGGAGTAGTAGATGAGTTCTCCGGCAACACAATGGCACGGTGGCGGTTGTGGTAGTGCTATCCCAGCAGGGCTATGCCTAACGATACCGAAACTGCAAACGGAGGAGAAAACGATCTAGGGAGAGAGAGGCGCCAAGGGCTTTGTGTGTGCTCTTAGGGATCCCCCTCCTCTATATATATATGTGGAGGAGCGTCGGGAACATACCCTCCAAGCCCTAGGTCGCAACCAAGGGGGGAGGAGGAGGAATCCTAGTCCCCTTCCTTCCCTTCCATACAAAGGTGGACTTTCCACCTTTCCCAACTACATGGGCCTTGAGGGCCTTGTGCGCTTGGCCCAATAAGGCCACGATGTCTCCCCTCAGCCCGTGCAAATCCTTAGGACGTGGTGGGACCCTTGGTGGACTTCCGGACTCCTCCAGAAGTTTCTGGAACCTTCTAGAAGCTTCCCGGTAAAATACCAAAAAAATCGAAAACTTTTCACGTAGCCAAAATATGACTTCCCATATATAAATCTTTACCTCCTGACCATTTCGGAGCTCCTCGTGACATCCGGAATCTCATCCGGGACTCCGAACAATTTTCAGTTACTACCACACATAACTCATTAATACCAAATCATCACCAAACCTTAAGTGTGCAAACCATGCGGGTTCGAGAACTATGCAGACATGACCTAGACACTCTCTGGCCAATAACCAATAGCGGGACCTGGATGTCCATATTGGCTCCTACATATTCTACAACGATATTTATCGGTCGAACCACGATGTCAAGGATTCAATCAATCTCGTATACTATTCCCTTTGTCTCTCGGTATGTTACATGCCCGAGATTCGATCGTCGGTATCTCTATACCTAGTTCAATCTCGTTTCCGGCAAGTCTCTTGACTCAATCTGTAATAGAAGATCTCGTGAATAACTCCTTAGTCACATTTCTTGTAAGCTTCTTCTGATGTTGTATTACCGAGTGGTCCCTAGAAATACCTCTCTGTCATACGGAGTGACAAATCCCAGTCTCGATTCACGCCAACCCAACAAACACCCTCGGAGATACCTGTAGAGCACCTTTATAGTCACCCAGTTATGTTGTGACATTTGATACACACAAGGCATTCCTCAGGTGTCCGGGAGTTGCATGATCTCATGGTCATAGGAACAGATACTTGACATGCAGAAAATAGTAGGAATAAACTGAGACGATCGCATGCTATGTTGATAGTTTGGGTCTTGTACATGACATCATTCTCCTAATGATGTGATCCCATTATCAAATGACAACTCTTGTCTATGGTCAGGAAACCTTGACCTTCTTTGATCAACGAGCTAGTCCATTAGAGGCTCACTAGGGACAGTGTGTTGTCTATGTATCCACACATGCATTTGAGTTTCCAATCAATACAATTCTAGCATGGATAATAAACGATTATCATGAACAAGGAAATATAATAATAACCAATTTATTATTGCCTCTTCGGTATATTTCCAATAGTTTCCCACTTGCACTAGACTCAATAATCTAGTTCACATCACAATGTGATTGTAATGAATCTAACACCCATACAGTTCTCGGGTTTGATCATGTCTTGCTTGTGAGAGAGATTTTTAGTCAAGGGTCTGAAACATTCAGATCCATGTGTACTTTTACAAATCTCTATGCCATACTGTAGATGCTTCTACCATGCTTCAGTTGGAACAATTCCAAACGACTGCTCCACTATATGAATCCGGTTTACTACTCAGAGTTATCCGGATTAGTGTCAAAGCTTGCATTGACGTAACCATTTACGACGAACTCTTTTATGACCTCCATAATCAAGAAAAATTCCTTAGTACACTATTTACTATGGATAACTTTGACTGTTGTTCAGTGATTCAATCCTGGATCACTCTTTGTACCCCTTGACAGACTCATGTCAAGGCACACATTAGGTCTTGTACACAACATGGCATATTATAGAGCCTACAGTTAAGGCATAGGGGACGACCTTCGTCCTTTCTCTTTCTTCTGTCGTGGTTGGGTTTTGAGTCTTACTCAAATTCACACCTTACAATACAGTCAAGAACTCCTTCTTTTACTGATCCATTTCGAACTCCTTCAAAATCTTGTCAAGGTATGTATTCATTGAAAGTTATATCAAGCGTCTTGATCTATCTCTATAGATCTTTATGCTCAATGTTCAAGTAGCTCAATCCAGGTTTTCCTTCGAAAAACTCCTCTCAAATAACCCTTCATGCTTTCCAGAAATTCTACATTATTTACGATCAACAATATAGTGCTCCCACTCACTTTCTATAGTGCTCCAACTCACTTTCTTGGTAATACAAGTTTCTCATAAACCTTGTATAAACCCAAAAACTTTGATCATCTTATCAAAGCGTATATTGCAACTCCGAGATGCTTGCTCCAGTCCATAGAAGGATTGTTGGAGCCTGCATGCTTGTCGGCATCCTTAGGATCAACAAAACCTTCTGGTTGTATCACATACAACCTTTCCTCAAGGAAACCATCGAGGAAACAATGTTTTGACATCCATCTGCAAGATTTCATAATTGAAAAATGCGGCAACTTCTAACATAATTCCAACAGACTTTAGCATCGCTACGGGTGAGAAATTCTCATCGTAGTCAACTCCTTGAACTTGTCGGAAACCTCTTTGCAACAAGACGAGCTTTCCAAATGGTGACATTCACCATCATCGTATTTCTTCCTTTTAAAGATCCACTTCTACTTAATAGCCTTACGACCATCAAGTAGTTATTCCAAAGTCTACACTTTGTTTTCATACATGGATCCTATCTAGGATTTCATGTCCGTTAGCCATTCGTCGGAATTCGGGCCCACCATTGCTTCTCCATAGCTCGTAGGTTCATTGTTGTCTAGCAACATGACCTCAAAGATAGGATTACCGTACCACTCTGGAGTAGTACGTGTCCTTGTCGACCTACGAGGTTTGGTAGTAACTTGATCCAAAGCTTCATGATCACCATCATCAGCTTTCAGTTCAACTGGTGTAGGCGCCACACGAACAATTTCCTGCGCCCTTCTACTCTCCGGTCGAAGTGATGGTTCAATAAACTCATCAAGTTCCACCATCCTCCCACTCAATTCTTTCAAGAGAAATTCTTTCTCAAGAAAGTACCCCTTTCTGGAAACAAACACTTTGCTTTCGGATCTGAGATAGGAGGTATACCCAACTATTTTGGGTGTCCTATGAATATGCATTTATCCGCTTTGGGTTCGAGCTTATCATGCTGAAACTTTTTCACATAATCGTCGCAGCCCCAAACTTTTAATAAACAACAGCTTAGGTTTCTCCAAACCATAGTTCATATGCTGTCATCTCAACGGATTACGTGGTGCCCTATTTAAAGTGAGTGTGGTTGTCTCTAATGCCTAACCCAAAAAACGATAGTGGTAATTCGATAAGAGACGTCATAATATGTGCCATATCCAATAGGGTGCGGCTACGATGTTCGGACACACCATAACACTATGGTGTTCTGGGTGGCATGAGTTATGAAACAATTTTCACATTGTCTTAAATGTATACCAAACTCGCAACTCACATATATATTTACCTCCACGATCAAATCGTAGACATATTATCCTCTTGTTACGATGACCTTCAAGTTCACTCTCAAATTTCTTTAACCTTTTTCAATATTTCGGACTTGTGATTCATCAAGCAAATACACATGTATCTACTCAAATCAACAGTGAAGTAAGAACATAATGATATCCATTGCGTGCCTCAACACTCATTGGACTACATACATCAGACTTTATTATTTCCAACAAGTCACTTCCTCGTTCCATCTTACTGGAAAAATGAGGCCTTCAGTCATCTTGCCCGTGTGGCATGATTTGCATGTCTCAAGTGATTCAAAATCAAGTGAGTCCAAACGGTCCATCTACATGGAGTTTATTCATGCGTTAACACCAATAGGCATGGTTCGCATGTCTTAAATGATTCAAAAATGAGTGAGTCCAAAGATCCATCAGCATGGAGCTTCTTCATGCGTTTATACCAATACGACTCAAGTGGCAGTGCCACAAGTAAGTGGTACTATCATGACTACTTTGTATATTTTGGCATTAATATTATGAACATCTCTATCACTATGGTCGAGATTCAATAAACCATTCATATTAGGTGCATGACCATTGAAGGTTTTATCCAAGTAAACAAAGTAACCATTATTCTCCTTAAATGAATAATCGTATTGCAATAAACATGATCCAATCATGTTCAAGCTCAATGAAAACACCAAACAATGTTTAGTTTTAACACTAATCCCGAAGGTAGAGGGAGCGTGCGATGTTGATCACATCAATCTTGGAATTACTTCGAACACACATCGTCACCTCACCCTTGCTAGTATCTGTTTATTCTGTAGCTATAATTTTGAATTACTAACATTTAGCAACTAAACTGGTATCTAATACCCTGGTGCTACTAGGAGTACTAGTAAGGTACACATCAATATCACGTATATCCAATATACTTTTGTCGACTTTGCCACCATTCTCATCTACCAAGTATCTAGGGTAGTACTGTTTCAGTGACCGTTCCCCTCATTTTTAGAAGCACTTAGTCTCGGGTTTGGGTTCATCCTTGGGTTTCTTTACTAGAGCGGCAACTGGTTTGCCAGTCATGAAGTATCCCTTCTTGTCCTTGCCATTCTTGAAACGAGTGGTTTTACTAACCATCAACAATTGATGCTCCTACTTGATTTCTACTTTCGTGGTGTCAAACATCACGAATAACTCAGGAATCATCCTGTGCATCCTTGATATGCTATAGTTCATTACAAAGCTCCAGTAGCTTGGTGGCAGTGACTTTGGAGAACTATGTCAATCACTCTCTTATGTGTAATATCAACTCCCACTCGATTCAAGCGATTGTAGTACCCAGACAATCTAAGCACATGCTCAACGATTGATCTTTTCTCCCTTACTTTGTAGGCAAAGAATCTTGTCGGGGGTCTCGTACCTCTCAACATGGGCACAAGTCAGAAATCCTAATTTCATCTCTTGGAACATCTCATATGTCCCGTGACATTGAAAATGTCTTCAGCGCCTCAATTCTAGCTAAGTCGTTAAGCATTACGCATGGAACTATCACGTAGTCATCAAAAACGTGTATGTCAGATGTTCGCAACATCCACAAACAACGCTCGGGGTTTAGCACACCGAGCGGTGCATTAAGGAGATAAGCTTTCTGTGCAGCAATGAGGACAATCCTCAGTTTATGGACCCAGTCCGCATAATTGCCACTGTCATCTTTCAACTAAGTTTTCTCTAGGAACATATCAAAAAAGTAGAGCTACAACATAATTTGCAAAGACATTTTGACTATGTTCATGATAATAAGTTCAATTAATCATACTACTTAAGAACTCCCACTCAAATTGACATCCCTCTAGTCATTCGAGTGACACATGATCCAAATTCACCAACTCAAGTCCGATCATCACATGAGTTAAGTTGGCTTCAATGGTGAACATCTCTATGTTGATCATATCTACTATATGACTCATGTTCGACCTTTCGGTCTCTTGTGTTCCGAGGCCATGTCTGTACATGCTAGGCTCGTCAAGTTTAACCCGAGTGTTCCGTGTGTGTAAAACTATCTTGCACCCGTTGTATGTGAACGTAGAGTCTATCACACCCGATCATCATGTGGTGTCTCGAAACGACGAACTGCCACAACGGTGCACACTCGTGGAGAACACAATTTTATCTTGAAATTTTAGTGAGGGATCACCTTATAATGCTACCATCGTCCTAAGCAAAAATAAGGTGCATAAAAGGATTAACATCACATGCAAATCATAAGTGACATGATATGGCCTTGAACTTGTGCTTCTTGATCTCCATCATCAAAGCACCGGCATGATCTCCATCATCACCGGCACCACATCATGATCTCCATCATTGTGCTGCCATCGAGGTTGTCGCGCCATCTATGTTGTTACTACTAAAGTTGATGAACTAGCGATAACACAAAGCATCACCAGGCGCAAAAAAATTAAAGACAACCCTGTGGCTCCTGCCGGTTGCTGTAGCATCGACATGCAAGTAGATATTTAACTATTACAACATGATCATCTCATACATAAAATATATCATATCATGTCTTTAGCCATATCATATCACAACATACCCTGCAAAAACAAGTTAGACGTCATCTAATTTGTTGTTGCATGTTTTACGTGGATGTTATGGGTATCTAGCATGATCGCATCTTACTTATGCAAAACCACAATGGTGACACACAAGTTGCTATTTAACCTTCTTCATGGACCGCCTTTGTCAAATCTGATTCAACTAAAGTAGGAGAAACAGAAACCCGCCAGCCATATTTATGCAACAAGTTGCATGATAGTCGATGGAACCGGTCTCTCGTAAGCGTACGAGTAATGTTGGTCCGGGCCGCTTCATCCAACAATACCGCCGAATCAAGAAAAGACTAAGGAGGGAAGAAATCTGAATATCAACGCCCACAAACTCATTTGTGTTCTATTCGAGATGTCATCTACGCACAAACTTAGCTCTGATACCACTGTTGGGGAATGTTGCATGGGAAACAAAAGTTTCCTACGCTCATACAAGATCTATCCATGGTGATGAGCATCTACGATAGGAGAGAATGGATCCACATACCCTTGTATATCGCTAAGCGAAAGCATTAAAGAATGCGGTTGATGTAGTGGTACGTCTTCATGATCCAATCATGATCCATGCCATGAACTCCCGATCAAGCGCCGAACGGACGACACCTCCGTGTTTAGCACATGTACAGCTCGATGACGTCTTCGCGTCCTCGATCCAGCGAGATAGGGTGGAGTAGTAGATGAGTTCTCCGGCAACACGACAGCGTGGTGGCGGTTGTGGTGGTGCTATCCCGGCAGGGCTATGCCTAGCGCTACTGAAACTGCAAACGGAGGAGAAAACCATCTAGGGAGAGAGAGGGGTGCCAAGGGCTTCATGTGTGCTCTACGGGCGCCCTCTACTCTATATATATAGGTGGAGGGGCATGAGGAACAGACCCTCCAAGCCCTAGGGCGCAGCCAAGGGGGAGGAGGAGGAATCCTAGTCCCCTTCCTTCCCTTCCATACAAAGGTGGACTTTCCACCTTTCCCAACTGCATGGGCCTTGAGGGACTTGTGCGCTTGGACCGATAAGGCCACGACGTCTCCCCTCATCCCATGAAAATCCTTGGGACGTGGTGGAACCCTTGGTGGACTTTCGGACTCCTCCGGAAGTTTCCGGAACCTTCTATAAGCTTCCCGGTACATTACCGAAAAAACCCAAAACTTTTCTGGTAGCCAAAATATGACTTCTCATATATATATATATATATATATATATATATATATATATATATATATATATATATATATCTTTACCTCTGGACCATTCTGGAGCTCCTCGTGACGTCCGGGATCTCATCTGAGACTCCTAGCAACTTTCGGTTACTACCACAGATAACTCATTAATACCAAATCGTCACCAAACCTTAAGTGTGCAAACCCTGCGGGTTCGAGAACTATGCAGACATGACCAAGACACTCTCCATCCAATAACCAATAGCGGGACCGGGATGTCCATATTGGCTCCTACATATTATACAAAGATATTTATCGATCGAACCATGATGTCAAGGATTCAATCAATCTCGTATACTATTCCCTTTGTCTATCGGTATGTTACTTGCCCAAGATTCAATCATCGGTATCTCTATACCTAGTTCAATCACGTTACCGGCAAGTCTCTTTACTCGTTTAGTAATACAATATCTTGTGACTAACTCCTTA
This sequence comes from Hordeum vulgare subsp. vulgare, assembly GCF_904849725.1. Classification (NCBI taxonomy): domain Eukaryota; kingdom Viridiplantae; phylum Streptophyta; class Magnoliopsida; order Poales; family Poaceae; genus Hordeum; species Hordeum vulgare. The sequence goes on along the minus strand of NC_058518.1, from coordinate 125,624,685 downwards.
GTCACATTGCTTGCAAGGATTATTGTGATGTTGTATTACCGAGTGGGCCCTAGAGATACCTCTCCGTCGTACGGAGTGACAAATCCCAGTCTCGATTCACGCCAACCCAACAAACACCCTCGGAGATACCTGTAGAGCACCTTTATAGTCATCAGTTACGTTGTGACGTTTGATACACACAAGGCATTCCTCCGGTGTTTTGGAGTTGCATGATCTCATGGTCATAGGAACATATACTTGACATGTAGAAAATAGTAGCAATAAACTGAGACGGTCACCAGCTATGTTCATAATTTGGGTCTTGTCCATCACATCATTCTCCTAATGATGTGATCCCGTTATCAAATGACAACTCTTGTCTGTGATCAGGAAACCTTGACCATTTTTTATCAACGAGCTAGTCCATTAGAGGCTCACTAGGGACAGTGTGTTGTCTATGTATCCACACCTTCACGGAGTTGCTTGCGTTCGATCCCTTGCAGTGTTTAGATTGGCAATGGGTCCCTCACCAACCATTCGGGTGGTATTCTGATGGGTTGCAATCGTGATGTGTGTGAAGTAATAGCCTCGGAGAGCGGTGTTTTTTCCTTGCTGCAAACATTAGACATCGAGTCTTTGGCCTATCGTGGGTGATTTTCTGTGTGTTTATGGTTCTGCTGACCACGCCAAATCAGCAGTTTTCCTGTCAGAGCTTGCGAGTTTGGTTGGGGCGAAATGCGCAGGCAACATCCCGGTGATCGTTGGGGCGATTTTAACATGATACGCTTGGGGCGAACAAAACAATGGTAACATAGACTAGGCTAGGGTGTCCATGTTTAATAATGCCATTGTGGCCGCTGCGCTGCGAGAAGCTGCGCGGACGGGCACCAGGTTCACCTGGACCAACAAGCAACTGAGATATGTGCATAGCATGCTAGATCGGGTCTTCTTCACCCCAGAGTGGGAGGCCCTTTTTCTTGTCTCATCTTTGTTTGCAGAGACTCGAATTGGCTCCGACCACATGCCACTTATTTTGTCCTCGGGGAAGGACTCTAGATGACGTAGTAGTAGATTCTGTTTCGAAACGACATGGTTTGAATCAGTGGGATTCACGCAATTGGTTGTTGGCCGGTGGGAGCTGATTTGCTCGCAGCTAGGGTGTCAACGCACTCAGACGAAGTTCTGGACTACAGGGGTCGGTGCCCTATGAGATTTTCTCCGTGTGTGGGGGGCCAACCACGGGAGTGAATCCAAGAAGGAGCGGACTAGGATAGTTGACGATCTTGCGTCGCTCGATGCTCAGGCCGACACGAGGCCATTCTCGGAAGGTGAATGGGCTCACCGTTATGCTTTGGAAAACCAAGTTCTAGCGAACTTGCATGCAGAAGAAGTGTATTGACGTCGTAGGGGCAGGCTCAAATGGATAACTAAAGGAGACGCGAACACCGACTACTTCCACGCGTATGCGAACGGTCGGAAACGCAAAAGTTCCATCTTATGCCTCCAATCTGACAATGGCCTTCTTCTGACCAAGAAAGACATAGTTAACCATATCTATGAGTTTTTCGTCAGCCTGTTGGGGACGTGTGATGAAAATCCCCTGTGCGTGTGGGGGGATTTGTGGGATCCAACGGAGCGGCTTTCGCAGGAGGAGAACGGCGAGCTCGCTCCGACCTTCCTTCCGAAAGAGATCAACAAGGCCCTGACCGATATGAATACGGACACGACACCTGGCCCTGATGGTTGGCTGGTGGAGTTTTTTAAAAAGTTTTGGTCGTGCCTTAAGCACTGGTTCTATGCGATCATGAACGGCTTTGCTCTAGGTATAGTGAATTTGTCCCGGCTTAACTACGAAGCTATTAGTTTGATCCCTAAAGTCAAAAGAGCGGACAACATTAGGTTGTTGAGGCCTATCATGCTCATTAATGTTTCGTTCAAAGTAGTGGCAAAAGCCTATTCCACTTGGTTGGCACCAATCACGCAACAAGTGATTAGTAAAAGCCAGACTGCCTTCCTTGAGGATCGTAGCATTCTCGAAGGGCCTCTTGCGCTCCTTGAAACCGTCCATGAGCTGAAGCGCACCAAAGGGAAAGGTGTTCTGCTCAAGCTCGATTTTCAAAAGGCCTATGACTGCGTGAACTGGGAGTCCATTTAGGTGGTCCTCCTCAAAAAGGATTTTGATGCAGGTTCCGTCCACCGTATTATGCACTTAGTAAGCTGCGGTAATACGACAATTACGATTAATTGCGAAATGGGCAAGTTTTTCCGCAACAAAAAGGGCCTCCGACAAGATCCAAGTTCCCCGCTCATTTTTAACTTTGTTGCGGATTCCTTGTCAGACATGCTTGCCAAGGAAAGAGCTACGGGGCACATCAAAGGATTGGCGTACCACCTCATACCCGGTGGGGTGACCCACTTGCAATACGCCGACGATACGATGCTCCTGTTTGAGCCAGACGATCAAAGTATTGCCACTATCAAGTTACTGCCCCTTCCCTTTGAGATTTTATCGGGGCTAAAAATCATTTTCCTAAAAAGCGAAGTGATCACCATAGGGATGGGAGATCATGAAAGTGCGAGGGTGGCCAACCTACTCAATTATAAGGTTGGCGGCTTCCCAACTAAATACCTTGGCCTCCCGATCTCTCATCGGAAGTTGGCGATCTCCGAATGGGAACCTTTATACGGCAAGGTTGCTAATAGGGTCAGCCCGTGGCGAGGGAGGTTTATGTCTTGTGTGGCTAGACTCATTCTCACAAACTCAAGCCTCTCATCCCTCCAACTTTTTACAATAGGTTTGTTTCTTCTCACGGATGGGGTACACGTGAAGCTTGACACCCCTCGCTCCCGGTTCTTTTGGGAAGGAACCGGTATCAAACGAAAATACCACCCGGTATCAAACGAAAATACCACCCGGTATCAAACGAAAATACCACAGCGGTTTGCAAGCCAAAAAAATTCAGAGGCCTGGGGATTACTAACTCCAAGCTAATGAATGTTGCCCTTCTTACAAAATGGTGGTGGCGTCTTGCCAAAAATGAGTTGGGACTCCGGGCGGATCTTCTCCGGGCTAAATATTTCTCGGACGGGAACTTGTTAAAGGACAAGTCGGCTGGATCTACGCTTTGGAATGGGATCCAGGCAGTTAGACCGGCTTTCTTGGTGGGGGCTCGTTTTAGTGTTAACAATGGCATGTCCACTCGGTTTTGGCTCGATAGTTGGTTGGGTCAGACCCCTCTGTGGCAGTCCAACACTGCGATTTTCCAACTCGCCACAGATACACACATCCTTGTGGGCGAGGCCATGAGATCATTCCCCCTTGCGATTCACTTTATGCGCTCCCTCAACCCGGCTGAAGAGGCCAGCTGGGATGACCTCGTGGCCTTGCTTGGCGGTAGGCAGCTTAGCTTGGGGCCTGATGCTGTCACCTGGAACTTGGCTGCCTCTCAATTTTGTTTGGTCAAATCTCTCTACAACAAGCTCACCGAAGGCAATTCGCTAGACATAGCTAGGGGACTATGGAAGGTTGCTCTGCCACTAAAAGTTAAAAATTTATGTGGCAAATGTTTATAAACCGCCTTCTGACGTTAGATAACGTGGCCAAAAGCAACGGACCGACCGATGGGTCTTGTGCCGTTTGCGGACTAGAGGAGGACGCGAACCACGTTTTCTTTCGATGTGCCATTGCCAAGTTTGCATGGAGCGACGTTAGAGAAATGATCAGTCAGGACTCGAACCCCGCCTCTGGCAGGGACTTGCTTGCATTGCTGCAAGCCTAGAGTGGAGCACACGCAAGGATTGTGTGGCGCTGCGTTGGGGTGCTTTTATGGTCACTCTGGACGACTCGATATAAAATAGTGTTTGAGAAGAAATTCCTCGCTCACCCAGGTGCTGCTTCGACAAATTAAGCTTCTGGAGTCGTCGCCCACGTTGGTAGATAGGCTCCATGATCATAATATTTTTCTATTTTGCATTTGCTAATCTGGACGTTGATTCAAACATGTTACCTCGGTTATTTTGGCATATGGGTATGTATGCTTATAACTTTGTGTAGATGTTGTCTGGTGGTTTTATTAATTTAAAGGCGGACGCTTCTAGCGTCTTGGTTCCAAAAAAAAGTGCCGATAGAAGGGTAGAGATGTTCAGTTACAGGGAGATTAAAGCGAAAACGCAATGGGCGTGTGAAGATCGTCGCTCAGGAAGCAGCGAAGATGAAATCTTAAGCACTGCTTCTGGTGCGCTTTCAAAAAGATCAGGCAAACAACACTTGGAAATCAAATCAGAATCACTTGCATATAGTGTGTGGTGAGACCGTGGCAACTACCAAAACATAGCCCAGCCCTAAACCGTGTAATAACAAGCACATGTTTGAATGGTCATGCTGGAGGTTGAAGACAGGCAGGAAACTTTTGTCATGATATCCTCTGAAGATGGTGAAAATAACTGCAGGGCGCCCTATGCTTGCAATCACCTTGTGAATAGCTCACCAACTAGCACACCACCGGGAATCAAGACGTCACCACATGTTTAAATCCACTTTAGTACCGTATCGGATACTTGGAATTCTGTCAAGTGTCAACCCACAGGTGGGCAGAAAGTATGGGCAGACATTAGTGCAAGTCCTATGATTTACTTACAAAAAAGGTTCTGCTACCGCTTGATCGGTCAGTTGACAGAACAAAGTGGCGAAAACAATTTTTCAGAAGAAAAAACTCACAACCAATATGATGATCTCTCCTAAGATGGACATGCTTAGACGATGTTGTGATCACCTCTATTCGTTCCAAAATAACTGAAGTTCTAGATTTGTCCTAAATTGAAGCTGCCTAAGTTTGACCAACTCTATAGAAAAATGTGCTAAGATCTACAACACCAAATACACACAGTACAAAAAATATATTTCACAAAGAATCTCATGAGACTAATTCGGTGCTCTAGATGTTCATATATTTTTCTGTTGACTTGGTCAAACTTAATAGCAATGTTAATACATTCTGCTATCAGTACACATAATGCAAGTCTGTTCCATGTTGAAGCCAAATCTATGTGCTCTGCATATGAAAAAGTGCTACAAACTTTAACTCGTAGAAATGTGAGTTGCGTGCACACTCATCAACAAACAGGTTTCCCTGATTTGCACGACTGTATACGACAACAGGGCCTAACTATATCAATGAAAATTCATACAATTTTTCAAGCCAGATTCATGAACAATTCGCCATAAATACAACCGGGTAAGAACAGACTAACAGTGGAAGGAGCCTCTGCAATACATTCTTAAGTGGAAGGTGGGATTCGAACAAGGATGGTTGATTCCAATCCCACTTTCTACATAAGAATATCACTGAGGAAGATCTCCTTTTCCAGGATAGTAAGAAGCCTTTTTTGTCATTTTTCTCTGGGACCTCCCAGTGTAGCAATCAAAAGCTCTCGCTTAGGGGAAGCAGATTGTTTTTCTCTCCCTCCCAGGTCGCCCCGCGCGGCGACCGGGGAGATCCCAGATCCGCCGCCCAGCCCCCTCCCCTCCCTCGCCTGTCTCCCCTGCCGCCGCCCCGGGGCTTGGTCGGGCAAAGCCCGACCGGAGCCGGCGGCGGCGGGGCCTTCGCGTTCTCATGGTGGTCGGGGGCGGCGCGGAGCGACCCCTCCGCCCTGGGACGGCGCGGGCGCCAGGCGTCGCGGCGCGGGGGTGCCTGGGGCTTGGGGATCCGGTGCTCCGGTCGGGCTTCGGCGGCACAGCTGGTGGCTGGGTGTGAGGGGGCTGTTGTGGCGGCGCCAAATCTGCGCGGTGGCGAATGACCCCTCTCAGGGATAGGCAAGTGAAGGCCCCCGACCGACCCCTCTCCCTCCCAGGTCAGGGTTCCGGTGCCTGGGGCTTTGGGATCCGGTGCTCCGGTCGGGCTTCGGCGGCACAGCTGGTGGCGGGGCGTGAGGGGGCTGCTGTGTCGGCGCCAGATCTGTGCGGCGGCGGCTGCTGGAGGCTGTGCGGATGCGGTATTGCAGGGGGGCTGAGGCTGGACGCCGGGGCGGCCCCGGAGCTCGGGCGTCGTTCCTGCTGGGTGGCGCGGTGGTGTTGGTTGCGGGCCAAGAGAGAGCATCCCATCGTGCTGCGGCGATGGGGATGCAAGATTTTAGCTGCCTGGGTGGCTGATGCGTGGAGGTGCGGCGTAGAGGAGGTCCGAAGGTGGGCTGACGGATTGGCTGTCGACCAGAGGATTTCGAGGGCTGGGTGAAAACCCATTTTCTGGCCATGGATGGAGCCTGTGACGGCGGCGTCCGTGGACGCCGTGACCTTCCTGAAGGCGTCGGCGGGACGCTCTCTCTTCCTTTGCGAGGGACAACTCCGGAGGAAACTCCAGACCCGAGGGTCGGTCATTGGCGGCATTTGACGTCGCTCCCCTCTTGACGGCATCGATTTTGGAGGTTAATCCGGTCAGAGGGACCAAGGGGTGTGTTGGAAGGTTAGGTGATGGAAAGCGTTCTTGTGGCGTCGAGGCTGTTGTGGCAACGATGATGGGGCGAGTGAAGTCGGAGGCGTTGCGGTGGTTGCGGTAGTCGGCTCTTCTCCGACGTGTCCGTGAGATTACCTCGGTTTTGTTTGTTGCGGTGAAGTCGGAGCTGCGGCGGCGGGGCCCCTGTGGCAACGATGAGAGGCAGCAGCTGTTACGTTCGGTGGTCTTCTACGGCGTCATCCTGACATAGTTCTTCTTTAAATCTTTCCTTCAGAGTCGGAGCTGCCTGCCATAGAGTTCTGGAGGCAGGCGGGAGCGGCCTGCCTCAAGCACCCATTCGGGGAATCACCGGGAGAAGTTCGTAGGTCTTTCTGGGATGTTGTTCCCTTTTTTACTCTTCTTCTTTTTTTCCTTGATCCTTAGGATCAATCCCACCTTGTTGTAGCCAGCCTTTCTACCTGCTTTGTTTAATATAAGCCAGCCAGTTGCTGGATCTTTAAAAAAAAAGGATAGTAAGAAGCAGGAACAGCGGAAGATCATAAACAACATTCAAGCAAACATTTTAGTTGAACATTACCAAGTACAAGCAACGGAAAGTTTCCAGTGTGCATGAGCTCACAAGTTGAAAGAATGACCGAAAGTCAGGATTTGATGAAGATCTGAACTAAGCATTAAGAACTACTCCCTCCGTCCCATAATATAAGAGCGTTTTTTACACTAGAGCCCATAATATAAGAGCGTTTTTGACACTAATTATGAGTAAAGTGGGCGGGATGGTCCAGAGATACAGTAGCCTACATCACATGATAGCATTGTATCCCCTCAAAAAAATAAAAGCAGTTGGAGGCGATAAGCCAAAAGTACAACAAGAAGTAGATGCACCGTTGTAAAGGTAGACTTCGACTTAGTCATGCATGCAAACAAAATCATTCAGATGGTAACTGAAATCAGCTGTGGATCCAAGCTAAAAGAAATCCATGATGTGATATCCTATATGGCTATATCTAACAGATTTTTCTTCTAATTTTGCCTATATATAGTTTTAAGAAAGTGTTTCTCAACCAGGCACCCATATTTGAAGAAATAAATAAATTGGAACAGTAAATTCACTTAGACAACTAGGAAAGTACAGCATATACAAAGTACAAAATACTAGCCTTACAGATAAAAGAGAACTTGTTACATGTAGAAGTGAACTCAGGTTGTAGCTTCAGTAGATGAATTTACTGGCTGATCAGTGTTGAACAGAGACAATGATCAGCAATAAGCAATCAGTTATAAGTTTTAAACCTTGCAATGTACTCCCTCTATCCCAAAATAAGTGTCGTTGACCTGGTACAAACTTTTTACTAATTTAGTACTAAATCTGCAAGACTTATTTTGGGACAGAGGGAGTAACACACATAGTATAATGAAGAAAAGCATCATATGCACAAACTGTACAAGGGATGTTATTTTTTCTCACTTCCAAGATAATGCTGAGAAGAAAAGGAAAGGTAGCAATGGCACACAATAAAACGTGCAAACCTATTCAAACAACCTCACACAAAACAAACATACCCTTATTGTGATACACCTGAACTTCAAACCTATTCCCAAACACTCAAAAGTATATACACCACCCTAGTACCTTCTGGGTTCGGAAGATTGTGAGGGACCTTCCTTCCTAAAAATTCCACAGAACATGCAACGAGCAAACTTGGGTGAACGAGGATCAAGAGCAGGCGGAACATGCCGAGAATGAAAGGCCTGGTTGATGTCGCTGGGCATGCCACCGCGCTTGGCACCGTCACTGCACCTACGCTCCACAGCTCCCCATGACCCGATGCTACGGAAATGCCTTAGCTCCTTGAGTTCTAAGCTGTTGACCTCTACCTCCCCAGCTGCCCCTTGATTCCTCTGGTTCTGGTCTTCAGGCATAAGCCTCTCCTGCCAGATCAGACCAGATGAACCAGACCACCTAAATGTTTGGGAAGATCTCTGTAGCTCCGCCATCTTCCTTTCGCATTATTTCCGTCCTTCTCTATCTGTGTTCGTGGGTGTTTGTTTCGGTGTTCATACCTAAGAAGTCCTATGGTGCACAATAAGGTCTGCAGTGGGGAGGAAAGTGTGTATTGACCAAACCTAATAATATACATGCATATCAAGGAAGGGTAACCATAAGAAAATCAGGATGAGTCACATGATGGTGACAACTGGAGAAGGCTCAAGACGAAGGGATGATATAAGGTATGCATGTACAATGCATTTACACCAAGTCGTGTATTGATAGAACGGGACCCCCTGCCTGTCTACACAAGTACTATTAGCTGAAACACTGTCGTGTTTGTTGTGATGTATTCACGAGCTAACAGAATATTGCCTAAAGTGGCTTAACATTAAATGCAGAATCAACAGCAAATATCACCACCACTGTCTTCTTGTCTTAATGCGCTATTAATCCTTGATTGTAAAGCAGCTGAAAGGGATATAAATTGCACGGATATACAGAAAAATAGTAGATGACCCTGTCACAATGTTAGCTGATGGTCTAAAAGACATAACAGAATCTCCAGCGAGCCCTAACTTACAGTTACGAACGTAGCAACAAGTGGTAAGCTACTAGTTAACATCATTTACCAACTATAGCAGCTAGTTGTTCTTGAATGTTGATTCATTCCTCCTAAAATTAACCAGAATGTTAAATAGTTTGCTGCAGAAGTGACATTTCATGTTCCATTCTCTTTGACAGTGCTCCCAAGTTGTTAATGCAGCTGCCATAAACATCATTCTGACCAAGCTGAGCAGAAAACAGACAATATTGCAGTTTATATGCAATTACTACAGTAAGGTGCGCTGACTAATTGAAATACCACCCTTAGCCTTCATAAGCTCTGTCAGAGATTTGGGCCCTTCAAAATCATTTGAGAAAGTCCCCCCATGAGGCATGCGAGCAGCAGAGTGGCTAAGGCGTGACTTGGATATACAATTATCTTCTTTTATCTGAGCTAGGGTCTTCGGCCCAGTAAAATCTGTGGTAGGGTGTTCAGAAAATCTAGCAGAAATTACATTGTGCTGTTTTCCTCTACGTTTCTTCTTCTGTCCCCTGAAGGTAGCACGGACAACAGACTCAGGACACTCCTCCATCAAGGACTCTTGCCTGTAATGAGTGGATCTTGATTCAATGCCTTGGAAACCACAGACGGGTTCAAGACCCCGACGCTTCTTAGTGCGACCCTTCCTGCTCTTGGCACCTTTTCTCTTCTCAGGTCTTCTCTTTGAAGTGTGTCTTGTCTCATTATGCTGATGAGGAAACACATCATCTGCCGCTGAGCTGATGAAGCTGGAATTGAAAAACATTCTGTCAAACTCATCAAAACTTGGCCTTGCAAGGTCTCTTGTATTGTGTAGTATGTGTCCCAAAGTGGTCTCAACATCAGGGTCTTGAACTCCTTCAGGATGACTAAGATAAGCATGTTGATCATCAAAGCTACAAAATGCTTGCCCATAGTACCATGAATCATAATAATCCCTATCATAACAGGCTGGATCTCCAATATCATATTTAGCATGAAGCACCTGAGCATCTCTTTTCTGTGCCAATTGTTTCTCAAGATCATTCTTGTTAGAGAGCCCATCATCAACGAGCACATCAAATCCAGGGGAGGAATCACGACTTCCATCTTGCTCTGCATCCTCCATTGTTGAATATTCTGAGCTCTGATCTGAGTGGGTGAAACATTTTATGTATTCACCCATGTCAATTGAAGTTTCAGGTGTGACAGAAATAGGACCATCAAATTCGAGATATATTGACTCAGGAACTTCTTTTGGGTGGCATTTCTTTATGTGGTACAAGGTGTCCTGACAAGGACTTACGTGAGCCTCCTCCGATGCCTCAACCATCTCATCTCCAGAGAAATTTTCATTGACAGCAGGATTGAAAGTAGTTGCCTCAGAAGAAATCGCTGATTCAGTGTTAGGGATTGGCTCATGTAGGAAGGGGCAATTGTCACCTTTTTTGCAGCCAGAGCTATAGTAGAAATAACAAGGATTGGCTGTCTTGACAGAAACAGAACCATCTGATGAGGGTGGGACTGTCAAGGACTTCGTTCTGTTGAAATTTTCCATTGGCTGCAACAGGAGAAGCTCGTCAGACAAGAAGCACCAACAACACATTATCAGGGCAATACATCGAAATACCACAACTTGATATTCTATGGAATCTCATATTCTATTTGTAGAATTGGTAGATGAGCATAGACAAACTCAAATAAATTAATTTCATATTCTATTTGTAGAATTGGTAGATGAGCATAGACAAACTCAAATAAATTAACCGCCAGGTCAAGTGAAGCCTTCTTTTCATACCAGATTTCATGGTTATAAATTTCCACCCCTAAATGGCACGCAGACATGCAGCAAAGCAGAAAACTACACATGGAATAGTTTGTTGTCACAAACTCACAATGCATACAAACAAGAAATTCTACGAAATTCTACACCGAATTGTCGCTGACTAACAGTAGGCAGGCTATGTGCGCAAGGTGGAATAGAAGAATTGGGGCTAATGTATACCTAGAATAAGCTCAAGGGTGTTTGTGAATATTTTTCTAAGCAAACAGAGGTCCACTGTGATAATGACATACTGTATTAGGCATGCAACCCTTCTTCGCAAATTACACCGCAACAGAAGCTACCCTGGCACAAGCGTAATAATGAGACCCATCACTAACCACCAAAGCAAGCGTCCTAGGCATGCAAGCAATCAAGCATTGAAGTAGACGCACTCCTTTTTGCGATTACTCATTACAGAAGCGCACACGCATATCAATTCGAAGGTATTGAGCTCAGAGGTTACGGATGTACGGATCACACACAGGGTGGCGAAAGGTGCAGCTTGGGTTGACGCAGCTGCCGTGGAACCAGTACCAGCAGTTCCTGGGGTTGAACCGCGCGCCCTCGCAGTGGCGGTACTCGCATTTGGACCCCTGCAACCAAAACGGCACACGAGCTCCGATCAGTAAATCAACCAACCGAGGAGGCATCCAGCTGCCATTCACCGGCAAGGAGACACAGAGACCAAACGAATCGACGGATTTGCGCTAGGGTTTTGAGTGGTACGGCACCTTGGTACAGCTGACGCGGGAGACGAGGAAGAAGACGCAGTCCGTGTTGCTCCTCCTCCAGCGCGGGTCCTCGCCCTCCTCCGCCGCCGCGGAGACCATCGGTCCCCTTCTCTCTCGTCCGCTGCGTCGTCGGCGGAGGAGGCCCCGGCGGTGGCGATGGCGGTGTGGGAAATGGGGAGGCGGCGGTGGACGCGACGGTTCGGGAGGAAGGGAAAAGGTTTTGAATTTTACTTTTCTTAAGGGAGAAAAGGGGTTTTGAACTTTTTGGTGCACTAGCACCAGGCCGTGCGTCGCAACGGCATCATAAACTTATATGCATTCAAATCAATCCCTCACGAACATAATATCTCAATGAATATATAAATAATATATTAATCCAAATCAAATCAAACCGGTGACATAGTACACTTAAGAAATATCCGTGTTAATATTACACATTTAATAATGACTGCATACAAGCTCACTTATATTTGCACTCCAATTAAAATGATTATCTATTCTACCGACATAGTCACACATCATATTAATTTTAAAAAAAAAATTCTTTGCTACAATACAACCTACACCTTGTGTTTACACAAACAACCAGTTTCTATTAAAATTGATTTTACGAAAGTAGAACGATGGCTTAGGCCAGAGGGGAGCTCAGGGAATTCAGAGTGCTAGAATTGCAGCTGCTACTCAAACTCGCTCTCGACCAGCTTTTCCACCACCCGTGCAAGAGTTGCGGCTCTTCTTCAAACATGCTCTCGGCTAGCTTTTCCACCACAATCCACCATGATTCAAATCAGTGTGCCTGGGAGAGAAATAGGTCGTGCAAAAAAAATCATGTGCTCTGCTCTAGCTTGCCTGCCCAACCATGGCCCATAGCTCCTCCATTGGTTACCTTACTTGTCATCAACATGCTATCGGCAACAAAGGCTTAGGCGACATCTAGCCCCACCCAACACCACCGCCCCTGCAGCGATGCCGGAGGGAGCACGCCTTTGGCTACCAGGTACTCGGCAGCAAGGCGGCTAACCTTCATGAGTACCTCGTACCTGTGATGCGCCGGCGCACCCGCCTGAATGGGTGGCAGCAGGTAGAAGTGCTTCTGGCCACGGTTGCCGTGCGTGAACAGTGGCACGCGTATGCGGCCTCCACCGTGATGTTGGTAATACATCTGGGGGTAGTCGAATCGGTGCGGTTGCAGATGATGCCCTGCTGCTACCCCTGATCTATTTGCGACAACAAGCACATGCAGCAAGAAATCGGAATCAAAGCAGGCCGAATTGGTGGATGGAGATGGGGAGGTGTAGCTCTCGCGACCCGACGGCTCACCTTATCCTCGGCTGGCATCGGCCCCATGAGGACCACACTTGAGCTACTGGACCACACTTTGCACAAGCCCTGCTGTCTAAGCACTGTCAGTTTGCCCAATGCTTTTCATAAAGTCGTCTATGCAATCCTCAATGTCGTAAGACATCTCCCGAACTTGGTCCCTCCATTCCTTCATCTACGCATCAAGATCACGGTCCACCTCTGCCAGCCTATGAAGGAGCGCATTCATGCTGCTCAGCTCATCTTTCATGAACTCCACCTCCCTGTGCACACCTTTCAGCTTTGCGTACTCCTCCCCGAGCAGGGCGGTGAGCTTGTCGATGACAGAGGTCATCACCCCTGCCAAGGCACTCACCATCTGTTGGATGCTTTATGAGCGTAGCTAGCAAAATGCCCAATTTTGCAGAAAATGACCCCAAGCTTCACCACGACAAAGAAAACACCTGGCAATATATGTATGTATCACTGAGAGAGGTAGGTATCATACTGAATAAGAACCATAATTGCAATCATAACTTTATAATTTACTCCCTCCGTTCCTAAATATAAGACCTTTCAGAGATTACACTATGGACTACATACGGATGTATATAGACATATTTTAGAGTATAGATTCATTCATTTTGCTCCGTATGTAGTCCATAGTAGAATTTCTAAAAGGTCTTATATTTAGGAACGGAGGGAGTAGTAAAAAGAGAAAACCACTCGCATCACATGCCACGGTCAATTCAAGACGCACATGCAAACCTGTAATTTTTATCAGAATTCAATCACTCTCTAATGACACAAATGTAGTAAAGAAATAGAAATGAACTCCTGGCCTGGTACTGTGGGCACATAGACACACGAAGCCGGCAAGATCAACAAATCGGTAGCGGCGATTGTGAGAGACCCCGCCGGAGCGGAGACCGGGAGCCGCTCGTTTCTGCGATGGGCGCAGAAGTCGTGGCGGCGGCGACGGCGGCTGGGAGCGGCGACCATGGAAGCGTGGGCAGAGCGCGCGTGTAGCTGAGGCACCGTGAGAAACTGAGGACGCGCACATGCACCAAGAAATCGGAATCAAAGCAGGCCGAATTGGTGGATGGAGATGGGGAGGCGTAGCTCTCGCGACCCGGCGGCTCACCTTGTCCTCGGCTGGCATCGGCCCCATGAAGGGATCTCCGGCCGCGCCTGCTGCTGCTGGCGGCAGCGGCGGTTGCTAGCCCGTGCGCGTCCGCTTCCAGGGGCCGGTGGGGAGCCGCCAACGGTTGCGACATCCATGGAGGCGCGCGACATCGAGGGTGGGGGTGGTGGTCGGCAGGAGGTGGTGGCGCACTCGAGCCTGGAGGTCGAGATGGGATCGGGAGGTAGTTTTTTTTCTTTTATCTCGTGCATACCGTTTCGATTGACTTATTATATGGACTGCGGGTTGAATTCTGAAAACCATAACGGCTTTTTTGCAAAAATGCCACGACGTACGGCAGAAGCGCTCCGCGCTTTGTTATTAGGGGAGATTGGGTCTAGGAACAAATCGCGCTCTGTTTTTGCAAATGCATACCAGTCCCTCCAAGTTCAGTATTTACATTACACCAAATGTATATATTTTTTCGGGCAACTTAGTGAGCTTTATTCAGATAAAGGCATTCCCAGGACAATCTGCTAAGAGCAACTCTAGCAAACCCTACAATATCTCGACCCGCAAAACACGTTTGCAGTTTCACGAAGATCTCGTTTACGGGTCGAAAATGAGCGCGGTCGAACATAAACCGTAGATAAAACTGCATAATTTGAAAATATAGTTTCGCGGGAAGTTCATCCTACATACTACATATATTACATACTACATACTACATCAGTACGAGCTCAGTCCTCCTCGCCGGAGCTGCAGAGATCGATGTACATCACCTTCTGCTCCTCGCGGATGCGCCGCCACTCGTCGTCCTTCGCCTTGGCGGCGAGGTTGGCCTCGACCGCCTGCCGCCACTGGAGGTCTTCGATCTCCTCGTCGTGGCGCCGGCGCTCCGCCTCCTCGTGCAAGCTACGCTCGGTAATGGCGGCCGCAACCGCGTCCACATCGGCGACGAAGTCCTCCGGCCCAACGACTCCACGGTGGCCGAGCTCCTCGGGCTCCTCCTTGACGGCGACGACTTCCTCTGGCTCCTCCGAGCACTGCCTCTTCAGAGGGAGAGGGCGCGTGCCGGAAGAGGAGGAGCTACCGGCATAGGACGAGCCATGCCGACGGTCGTACTCCTCCGTCTCCTGGACGAGGAAGCTCGCCGGCGGCGACATGTCGCGGTTGGTCCACCTCCGGGCCCCGCACTTCCTCGCGGCGTCCGAACGGACGCGCCGCTCGCGCTCCGGGTCGCTTCCGCCGCCGGAGCTGCGTCCGGAGCTCCACATTGCTGCTGGAGGCGGGGGAGGTGGTCGCCGGTGGCGAGAAATGTGGAGAAGGGGTGGGGAATCGTGGGGGCTCAGCGGCGGCGGGGATAGGGTTTCGACCCGCAAACGCGTCGTGGAACCGTAGATATAGTGGTTGGGGTGTGCGTTTCGCGGGCCGCGACAAAAAAATTTACGGGCCGGGCGAGTATGCGTGCTCTGTTCTGGCCGGAAAAATGGGCCGAACCCGCATACTCACCGGAATTTTACGGGTTTGCCTCTTTTGCGGGGTCTGCTAGAGTTGCTCTAAGAGACTGGTCACTAGGAAGGTAGGAGTTACATCAAGCAGTTGTCGGTCACATTCAAGGTGCAGGCTTGTTTTGCATAAAGATGTGTCGAAATGTTCATTGACCTGTTTACATGTTAAAAAAACAAAAGATATGAAAAGATTACTAAGCTCTCCTATTTCTAGAAGGATAGGGGCCACAATTGAGCGAGAATTGTAGCGAGAGTTCCAGAGTTTAACCAACTCTAGGCAATCCACTTCCATTATCACATGGGAGAAGCCTCGAAGTGCAGCGAAATGGACTCCATCCTGCAACGAAAAAGCTTCAATGATCAAGGGGTCCGAGACCCCTACATACGGTTTCATCAGGCTCCCAGCAGTGCGATCGGCGAACGGGCGATGCCACCTTCGCCACCCTGTCCATCAGCTGTGTTGAGCGCGACGTTTGTGTTGATATTTACAACACCCATGTGTGGCGGACGCCAACCAAAACATGGCTGGGTAGAGGCAGCCTCATGTGGTAGATTTAGCAGTGTTATCGCCTCCCTTGTAGCACGCATAGTTGCCATCGGATCCCGAGCTTCCTCCCCATGTTTAACACAGATCCAAGAATGCCATATTAACCACATTATGGTCATGATCTTTGCACAGTCATCATTAATGAACCGAGGATCACATGTGATATCCCTTGCCCATGAATTCAGGTGTAGATTGGCTAGCCTCAAATCAAACCACACGCACGCCTCCTCCGAGAAGCCTCGGGCATGTGGGCAGTGTATGAGAGGACACATCAAAGCCTCGTCCATGTTTGAGCATATTTTGCAGCATTCAGAAACTGCAATGTGGCGATGCTTCAGAGTACTTTCAGCTCGAAGGATGCCCCGAAGAATTCTCCACCAAAATACTCTTACTTTCAGAATGACATTTAATTTCCATAAGGCCTTCCATAACTGTTGATCGTTCTGTGAGGTCTCACTAGCCGTCCCTTCCTGTAGAGCTAATCGCTTTTCGTGAGTCACTAGAGCATGGTACGCCATCTTGACAGTATAGTTACATGATCTTTCAAACACCCAAGCACGGAAATCCCCCTCCTCCCTGCCTAATAGGTATATTCATAATGGTAGCGTCATCAGAGGGGATGAATTTGTCCCTAATAGCATCCTGACTCCAGGTCCAAGTATCAAAATCAATCATATCAAATACTTATTCAATACTTGTAATCGGTGGCTTCACTTGTAGAGTCGTGGAAATAGTCCCTGGTATCCATTTGTCCATCCACACTGAGATCGTACTACCATTCCCCACTCATGAGATCGGGCCAAGCCTAAGAGCCTCCCTTCCCGCAATAATCGCATTCCAAGTGGACGCCGACTTAGGGACTGATGCATGCATGAAATCTGTATTCGGGAAGTAGCGCCCTTTCAACACTCTTGCACATAGGGAGTTCTGATTTGTCAGAAGACGCCATCCATGTTTCCCCAACATTGCAAGGTTAAACTGGTGCGGTTCTCAGAAACCCATACCTCCATTGCATTTTGGTGTAGATAATTCCTTCCAAGACACCCAATGCATGGATTTTTTATCAAGAGAACTGCTCCAGAAATATTTTTCCATAGGAGAAGTTAGACTCTTGCAAACTTTCTTTGAAAACACGAAGGTACTCATCGGATATGTCGGCATTACTTGAATAAAAAATTTCAAAAGTTTCTCCGACGAGCCTTGAATTTTTGCACGAGCTCTATTACCAATATACAAGAAAGTACCGCTCGTAATCTGTCCCACGGCTGTAGGTAGTCCAAGATATCTCTCATTGAATGCATCAATCTAAATGTTTAGAATTGCTTTCATATCTTGCTTCACAGAATCAGGGAAGTTGGTAATAAAATAAATGGAAGTTTTATCGCGATTAACATGCTGACGTGAAGCATCCCCATAAATCCGCAAAGATTTCATTTAGTCTAAGAGCACTGTGGTTTTGTGCATTAATGAATATCAAACTATCATCAACAAATGATAGATGGGTAACCCATGGTGCTCTCTAAGTGACCCTCAAACCTCTATCAATTGTTCCTCCATTGTAAAACTTCATTAACAAGGAAAAACATTCCGCACAAAGCAGAAATAAATAAGGTGATACCGGATCGCCTTGCCGAAAACCCCTAGAATGAGTGAAGAAGGGAAGCAGCTCGCCATTCACCCAGACCAAAAACTAAACTAAGGAAAGACATTTGAAAATCTGCCTCACAAAGACCAAACTAAATCCGAGTTATGATAGAATTGCCTCAAGATAGTCCCACTCAACGTGATGATAAGCCTTCATCATATCCAACTTAACCGCGCAAGAATAATTTCCCCCTTTTTACGCCTCTTCATAGTGAGCACACTCTCATCTGCAATGAGAACATTGTCAGTTATGAGGCGACCAGGGATAAACGCACTCTGTTCTTCACTGATGATCTCATCCACAAAAGGTCTCATACAATAAGTGATAACTTTAGCTACAATCTTGTAGAGAACATGGCAAAGTGCAATAGGGCGGTACTGAGCTATGGACTGGGGGTGTTTAACCTTCGGAATTACAGTGATGGAAGTGTCGTTCAAACCCGTAGGTAATTCCCCTCCATTGAGAAAACCTAGCACTACACTCGTTACATCATTGCCCAACAGGTCCCAGTGGTGCTGATAAAAACCAACAGTGTATCCATCAATACCCGGAGCCTTAGATGGCGCCTTATGGAAGAGTGTATCGTTGACCTCCTCTATAGTATAAGGTTTGATTAGCTCAGTGTTCATGTCTGGTGTAACTTTGACAGGGACATGGTCTAGTAGAACACTCGCATCAACATAACCTTCCGACTTATTGAGGTGTTCATAAATTTTTTGCACCTCATACTTATCCTCATTTTCATCTGCACAAGTCGACCCATCTGCTCTCTGAAGCCCCTGTATTTTCTTCATTCGTCTACGCTCTCGTGACCTTCCAACTCATAGAGGTGTTCATAATTTTTTTGCACCTCATACTTATCCTCATTTTCATCTGCACAAGTCGACCCATCTGCTCTCTGAAGCCCTTGTATTTTCTTCATTCGTCTACGATATCGTGCTTGTGCTTGGAAATAGAAATTGTTGCAGTCTCCTTCCCGAAGCTATGGTACTCGTGATTTCTACCTAGACCATATATCCTCTTGGTATAACACTTCCTTTAGTTTTAGTACCATGCGTTTCTCCTCGGCAGAAGGCCCCCGACCGATAGATTGGAACCAAATCCGATGAAAGGATCGATAAGGTTGGCTAGAGGGGGGGTGAATAGACAACGACCACTTTTTAATTAATCTTAGCAAGTTAAGGTAAACACCATACGGGTTCACAATTAATACGACAATGAGGTGAACCCTATAGAAGCTAACAACGAGAGCTATTAAGGAAAGTAAGATATAGTCACAAGCATAAGCAAATACAAAGTCAAGGATAGAGACAACCACAAGTGGAACCGATGGAGACGAGGATGTGTTACCGAAGTTCCTTCCCTTTGACAGGAAGTACGTCTCCGTTGGAGCGGTGTGGAGGCACAATGCTCCCCAAAAAGCCACTAAGGCCACCGTATTCTCCTCACGCCCTCGCACGATGTAAGGTACCGTGATTCCACTATAGGTGCCCTTGAAGGCGGCGACCGAACCTTTACAAACAAGGTTGGGGCAACTCCACACAAAGCTTGGAGGCTCCCAACTAAACCACGAAGCTTCACCACAATGGAATATGGCTTCGAGGTGACCTCAACCGTCTGGGATGCTCAAACACCCAAGAGTAACAAGATCCGCAAGGGATTGGTGGGGGAATCAACTTTTCTCTTGGTGGAAGTGTGGATCTAGGCCTTCTCAACCAATCCCTAAAGAATCAACAAGTTTGATTGGCTAGGGAGAGAGATCGGGCACTTTTGAGCTTGGGCGCAACAATGGAGCTTAGAGAGGTAAGAGATAGGGTTCCTCAGCTAGAAGAACCCTTTATATAGTGGGGGGAAAATCAGACCGTTTTCCCACTCTCTGCCCGAGCTCCAGCGGTACTACCGCTGGCTGTAGCGGTACTACCGCTGGCACTCCAGCGGTACTACCGTTGAACAGGGGCGGTACTACCGCCGCCTGGCGATACTACCGCTGGGACTCCAGCGGTACTACCGCTGACACCAGCGGTACTACCGCTCGCCCCCTGGTAGTGCAAAAGCACTACCGCGAAGAAAGTCTTCGCAAAAAGGTCCGTCCACGAACTACCGCTAGGCAGGTGGAACAAAGCTCTTAGAGCGGTACTACCGCTGGCCAGGGGCGGTACTACCGCCAGCTAGCAGTACGACCGCTGGCTGCAGCGGTACTACCGCTAGCAATCCAGCGGTACTACCGCTAGAGCCAGCGGTACTACCGGTGGGGACCATTTTGCAAGGATGCGAGAAACAAAGTGGCGGGGGCCGCTCCAAAGATGAAGGAAAGGGAGAATGTGAAGTGTGCGCGTGTAAAGATAGATTCCACCCAAACCTTTCCACTACGGATCCCCTCTTAATAGTACGGCTTTCCTATGACTCAAATAAAGAGAATCGTAGAGAGCGCCGTGCTTCCGTTCCATGAATGAGGAGACGTGTCGTCTTGTGCCGTTGAGTGTGTTATTTGAAACCTTAACACACACGGTTAGTCCTGTACGGTACTGTCATCAATCACCAAAATTACTTAGGCATAAACTATGCCCCAACAATCTCACCCTTTTTGGTGGATTGATGACAATACCGGATTTGCACAGAGAATAATATGAGAACAAAAAGATAGAGATATATGACAATACGGGGCATATGACTCACAACATATGATGGAAATAAATCTCACATAAGTTCATGTCTCACAAATGATAGCAAACTAGAAGCAAACCAAGTTCGAAGCAAACCACACGAAATAAAGCAAAGCAACGCAAAGTTCGAATATGAAAGCAAATTCAGCTCCTAGACTCTCTCCCCCTTTGGCACAAGACACCAAAAAGGGGCACACCTAATGCCACAGGTAGCTACTCCTCATCCTCAGCATCGACAGACTCATCGGTCCCCTCCTGATCGGCCTGCTCCTCCTCTTCCGCCTCATCGCCAGACCACTGGTATCCTTGAGCCTGCATCCAAGTAGCCTCTGGGGTGATGTCGTCCTCTGATCCGCTGGAGATGTCCACATCAAGAGTCCTGAGAACACGCTTATGCCTCTGGCGGCTCTCCTTCTGAGCCACGTGAGTCTGGTACTGACCCTTAGCCTGCATACAGAATAGAGTCTTCATCTTGTCCTGCAGTTTGATGGCCCAAGATGGCATGGCAGAAGAGCGGGACTGAGAGGCGGTTCCTCTGTCAGCAGCAGTCTCTGTGTCAGTATCCATGTGCTGAGAGGAAGTAGATGGGTTGGCCCATTTGTCCTTGACGCGAAGCTTGATCGGGTCGTGCACAATGTAGTCAGACTGAGCGTAGAGCACCTCCTCCGGAAAAGCCTCTTGCCACTTATGGCGAATATATGCGAACAGATAAGGCCCGTAGATGGGAACCTTACACATGATGATGCAGTTCCAGAGCTCCGTGAACATCACATCAGAAATATCCAGCTGAGCAGACTCCTGAGACATAGCCTCCTCACAAAGCAGCAGCATCTCAGCCAAGGAGCCATGAACCTCGTCGAAGTTACCAATGCGAGGGAAGAGGGTGTTGCGAAGGATCCGATGCATGATGTCCAGGTGCTTGGGAAGCACACCCTTCCTCACATAGAGTTTCTGCAATCTGTCCTTTGCAGGGGGCCTATTGGCGGGGGCTGCAGCATGAGGACGCAGCCCAAGAGGAGTGTCAGCACCCTGGAAGTCAATGTTGAGGAATTGCATGAACTCACGCCAGGTACCGGTCATCTTCTTTGTCCCAGTCATCCACACCATAGAGCGCTCTGCATCAGGAGAGAAGTGGACCGTGACATAGAACTGAGCAACAACACTGGGATCAAAATCTGTCTTGTAAGTGATGATGTCCTTGATGCCCAGTTTGTCAATCAGAGAGAGGGCATCACCAAAATAGTCGATGTTCCGCTGAAGATGTGCTAGGTCAATCCACTGAACAGAGACAAAGTTTTTCTTGAAATGCGCGACAACATCACGGTAGATCCTGCACTGGTCCCTTGCCCAGACATGGTCAACATCCTTGATCACAACGCTCTCGTTGAGATAGTGGTTCTGAGTGCGAAACTGCAGAAAGTCCTTGGGGGACATTGTTCGGACATTGACCCTCTTATCCTTGTGTGCGACCTTCTTGAAGGACTGCTTCTTGGGTTGCAGACCTGAGGTGGCAGACCCCTCGGGCGCCTCTTGGTTGCGATACTGTTTTGACTGCGTGTCCCGTGGGGGGTTCGAACGGCGAGAACTACCTGTGACACAGAACACCGAGCGAAAAGAGGCGACAAGAAGAGTCAAGGCAATGAATCTTGAAAACGCAGAAAAAATAAACACTCATTGCTAAGCACAAAACACAAAAAAAACACACAGTGAATGCTCCTGGCGGTACAACCGCCACCCCTGGCGGTTGTACCGCTGGGGGTCATAGCGGTGGTACCGCTACCCCTGGCGGTAGTACCGCGGGGGTCATAGCGGTAGTACCACTACCCCTGGCGGTAGTACCGCGGGGGTCCTAGCGGTAGTACCGCTACCCCTGGCGGTAGTACCGCTGGGGTTTGACTTTCAGATCTGACAGATAAAAATCGTTATGAGGGCATGGGCTGTATATGAACACTAAGAACTCCACCCCAACCCTACTTTACATGAGGAACACTAGTAACACCGAAATAAGTACATGCCTAGGCAAGAGAGAGCAAGTTTTAGATCTAATCCAAACATAGTTCAAGTGCTAGATCTAAAACAAGTAAATCCTAGGGCATGGCAACATAATCAACAACAATCCATAGGACGTATACTCCCCTCAAATATCTCCTTCATGCCATCCAAGAACTAGCCATAAGATCAAAGATATGGATCCAATCCCCAATGCTCCTATCCCTAGAACAAGAACATCAACCAAATAGAAGAAGGGAGGAGCTTTACCGGGATTCATGGCTCTTGGAGGAGGAAGGAGAGGTGGAGCAACCCTTCCAAACCAACGGGGAGAAGGAGCTCCACGAAACGAGATCCAAACAGGAAGTTTTCGGGCTAGGGGAGGGAGGAGCCGCGAGGAAGAAGAAACAGGCTGAGAAAAACGGGCTCCCCCTCCTTTATATAGCCCAAGGGGTACGGGCCAGCGGTAGTACCGCTGAGGACCTAGCGGTAGTACCGCTACCTGGCGGTAGTACCGCCAGATGCAGCGGTAGTACCGCTGGGGTCCTGGCGGTAGTACCGCTCCCCCTGGCGGTAGTACCGCTCCCCCTTGAGGCAGCCCTAAAAATTTCCTAGCCGGTCGTGTCAGATGGGAATCCTGGCGGTAGTACCGCCATACCTGGCGGTAGTACCGCTGGGGTCCTGGCGGTAGTACCGCTACCCCTGGCGGTAGTACCGCTAGGGTCCTGGCGGTAGTACCGCTACCCTGGCGGTAGTACCGCTGTAAATGTCGCAACGCGGCTAAGGAAAAGAGATGAACTTGGGCACATGACAAGTGAGTAAAAACAGATAGCATCTAGGAAAAAGTACTGACTTGTCATTGTATATCCTTTCTTCTATACGCAAGAAAGGATGGAGGGGCGGTGGCCGAGGCCACCTATGTTTGAGACAATGGTATGACACCGCGAAGAATTATCCTTGGGGTTCATGACCAATGCTCGTCTTTGAAGCACAAGTGCCATTTGACAATGGCTAAAGTGAAAGACTAGATTGATTTATGCATAATGGGGGGAGGGAAAGTTCATTGAGAGAACAACACTCCCCCTATGTCCATGCCTACATCTAGACCAAGATGGAATGCAAAGTGAGGTGCAATATGCCTAGTTTCAATCCACATTACTTGAATCAATGATATTTATCTCATGCCTTAACTCCCGGAACCTTGCTTCATCTAGAGGCTTAGTGAAAATATCTTCAAGTTGCTCTTCAGTGTGGATGAAGTGAACCGCAATATCACCTAGCTTGATATGTTCACGAATGAAGTGATGACGAATATCAATATGTTTGGTTTTGCTATGTTGCACTGGGTTGAGGGAAATCTTGATAGCGCTTTGATTGTCACATAGAAGAGGCACTTTGTCACAAGTGACACCATAATCCTTTAAAGTCTGCCTCATCCATAGCAATTGTGCACAACAACTTGCAGCTGCCACATACTCAGCTTCGGTGGATGATAAGGAGACGCAATTCTGCTTCTTTGAAGACCAACTTACCAAAGAGCGACCAAGGAATTGGCATCCTCCAGACGTTGACTTCCTCTCCACACAATCTCCTGCCCAATCTGAGTCAGATTACCCAACTAGATTGAAGTTTGCTCCTTTGGGATACCAGAGGCCAAAGTTTGGGGTATGAGCCAAATATCGAAAGATTCGCTTAACAGCCATGTAATGACTTTCTTTTGGTGCGGATTGAAACCGTGCACATATCCCTACACTCAACATAATATCCGGTCTAGATGCACAAAGGTAAAGGAGGGATCCAATCATGGAGCGGTATACCTTTTGATCCACTGCTTTACCATTGGGATCACTGTCAAGCTTGCATCTTGTTGGCATGGGGAACTTGACCGGTTTGACATCTTCGAGCTCGAACCGTTTGAGCATGTCTTGAGTGTACTTGGCTTGTTTGATGAATGTCCCTTCTAGACCTTGTCTAATCTCGAACCCGAGGAAGAACTTCAACTCTCCCATCATGGACATCTCAAACTTCTCAGTCATTAGTGCAGCAAATTCTTCATTCAATGAAATGTTAGGAGAGCCAAAGATAATATCATCAACATATAGTTGGCATATGAACAAATCCCCTTTAACCCTCTTAGTAAAAAGAGTGGGATCTATCTTCCCAATTTCAAACCCACGATCTTGTAACAACTCAGTAAGATACTCATACCACGTGCGTGGGGCTTGTTTAAGGCCATAGAGTGCCTTATTATGTTTGTACACATGATTGGGGAGCTTGGGATGTTCGAATCCCGGGGGTTGTTTGACATAGACCAACTCATTCAAAGGACCATTAAGAAATGCACTTTTCACATCCATTTGCTGTAATTTGAAGTTATGATGAGAAGCAAATGCAAGCAACATGCGAATAGATTCTAGACGAGCAACAGGGGCAAAGGTTTCACCGTAGTCGATACCCTCGGCTTGGGAGTAGCCTTGAGCCACCAATCTTGCCTTGTTTCGAATCACAATTCCATTGGCATCTTGCTTGTTCTTGAATATCCATTTGGTCCCGATGACATTATGTTCCTCCGTTGGCCGAGGTACTAAATCCCAGAATTGATTGCGCTCGAAGTTGTTAAGTTCTTCGTGCATGGCCATAAGCCAATCCTCATCATCGAGCGCTTCCTGTACCTGTTGAGGTTCACAATACGAGACAAACGCGTGATGCTCACAATAATTCCAAAGCTGTTGATGGGTGGATACTCCCCTTTTTAAACTGTCAAGTACATTCTTCATAAGATGTGACTTGACTCTCAGCTTGTTCGCATTCTTGGCTGCTCGACGCTCCAAGAGTTCTTCATTAGATAACGGGGGAGCATCAACTTGTTTCCTTTGCTTGCCCTTGCGTCTTGAGCCGGCTGTTGGAGCTCCAGAAGGGAATTGTGAGACAGTCTCCTGATCATCTTGTCCCTCGACTTGAGCAGGTTCACTAGTTTGATCTTGTATTAGTGGTTTCTATTGATCTTGATCTTGTGCTTCTACTTGGCCTGGATCTCGGGGTTGCACTTGATCTTGATCATGAGCAGGTTCGGAGTCTTGGGGTAGTGCTTGAATATCATGGGACACATCACCATTGTTAGGCAATTGATCTCGACCTTGAGCTTGTTCAACTTGTTGAGAGTCTTCTCTTTGTTCATCGGAAGCGTGTGGGGCTTGTGGGGGTGATGGCTCCACTTGAGTAGAGCATTGTCCTTCTCCTTCGGCCACAAGGGGTTCCTCAATGGGGAGTATTTGACCAATCCCCATTCTTCTTATGGCTTCGGGAGGAATTTCATCACCTATATCACAAAGAACACTTTGCTCCACTTGGGAGCCATTATTTTCATCAAACTCTACGTCACACGTCTCCTCAATTAGTCCGGTGGACTTGTTGAGGACACGGTAAGCATGAGAGTTTGTAGCATAACCAACAAAGATACCCTCATGTGCTCTAGAATCAAATTTAGCTAACCGTGCTCCCTTTTTGAGAATGAAACACTTACAACCGAATACCCGGAAGTACTTGAGATTGGGTTTGTTTCCAGTTAGAATCTCATACGGAGTCTTGTTCAAGCCTTTGCGGATGTAGAGCCGATTGGATGCATGACAAGCTGTGTTGATGGCCTCTGCCCAGAAGTTATATGGAGATTTGAATTCTGCCATCATTGTCTTTGCAGCGTCTATCAAGGTCCGTTTTGCTGAGGGGTATATGGTGCAGAATATTGGTGCTTTATTCCCTCATCACCTAGAAACTCATCTAAGGTGTAGTTCTTGAACTCGGTGCCGTTGTCACTCCTAATCATCAAGATCTTTGCTTCATGTTGACGTTGCACTTCATTAGCAAAGTTGATGACCGTTTGTTGAGTTTCACTCTTCCTTTTAAAGAAATATACCCAGGTATATCTTGAGTAGTCGTCAACAATCACTAAGCAATATTTTCTGCCTCCAAGACTATCAAATGATGGAGGACCAAACAGATCCATATGGAGAAGTTCCAATGGCCTCTTAGTGTAGATAAGAGTCGTTGGACGATGAGCAGTTTCATGAATCTTTCCTTCAATGCAAGCATTGCAAACACGATCTTTAGCAAAGCTCACATTTGTTAGTCCACGAACATGGTCCCCTGTCAGAAGACTTTGCAAAGATCTCATACTGACATGATCTAAACGGCGATGCCAAAGCCAGCCCACGTCAACTTTAGCCATTAAACATGTCGCAGTCTTAGTGGGTCACTTTGAGAAGTTCACCACATAAAGACCATTTTCGACATGTCCAACATAGGCTACTTTAAGAGTCTTGCTCCTTAGGAGGACCACAGTGTCAATATTAAAGGATGTGAAAAACCCATAATTGCAAGTTGACGAACCGAAAGTAAATTGTAGGCAAGTGATTCAACAAGCATGACCTCCTCAATAGATAAATCTTGAGAGACGACCACCTTACCAAATCCCAATACCTTTGAAGAGGATGCATCGACAAATTGGACATGGGTGGGCATAGATGGAGAAGGATGCACATCCACCACTAAGTCCTTGCTTCCGGTCATATGATTTGTTGCTCCACTATCGAGCAACCATGACACCCCACCGGAAGCAAACTCCTGCAATAGATCAAGGCTTGGTTTTAGGTACCCATTTTTAATGGGTCCTTTCATGTTAGAGACAAGGGTCTTAGGAACCCAGATAGCCCATTCAATATCTTCATCGTAGGAACCAACAAATCTGGCATAAACATGCCCATCACTAGCACAACACAAAACATAAGAATAATTGAGTTTCCCGGCTGTGTTAGTAGGAACGGTTTTGCCCTTCTTGGGGTTCCCATAGTCCACCTTGTTCCTGTTCACCTTCTGAGTCCCCTCACCCTCTTTGACAAAGATGTCCATGAGGGTGAGAGATCGTTTGTTCTTGTTCTTCCTTTTACCTTTTGACTTGGAGGTAAGTCCAAGTCCTTCCTTTCCTACAACACCCTTTTGAGTGCTCAAGAGATCGTTCAGACTCTTCTCACCTTGTATGCATGCCACAAGGCCCTTCTCAAGTTTCTCCTTTAACTTGGCATTTTCCTCCACAAGATGAACATGCTCACAACAGGGGTTAGTTGCACAAGTATTATCAATTAACACAAAGGGAGGACAAGTAGAGATCTCCTTGGTAAGCTTTGCTTGGAGTTGATCATGAGACTCTTTCAGAGAGAAATGAGCACCTTTCAAGGCTTTGTGGGCCTTGTCAAGTATGCCAAACTCCTCTTTGAGTTTGTCATGGCCAACCCCAAGAGCATACTTTTCAGATTTAAGCATGCGAGTAAGAACAACATCATGATCTAGTTTCTTTTGCATTTTAGCGCAGTCATCGTTATATGACTCCTCAAGAGCCAAACGAAGAGTGCGCTCTTCTTCTAGAGCACTAGATATTTCGGCAATTTCATCGGCATAGTCACGACTATGTCCCTGAAGCTCGGAGATGGTCTCCTCATGAGACTCAATGAGGTCAGTGGCCTCACCCAGTTGTTCCAAGAGAGCAACAAAGTGCTTCTTGGGTTCTCCCTTAATAGTGCACAGAAACTTATCAAGATCATGCTCATTAAGTTCCCCAACATCACTATCTTCAACACAATTTAACAATGAAGGAGCAGAAGCAATGTTGGTCTTAATGATGGGAGTTACCTGATTGATACCTTTTGACATGAGGCACTTGGTGATGTGGTTCTCGTTGGGGGCGTTGAAGAGAGACACCTTCTGGGAAGAGGTAGTGGCAATAGCAACAGTTGCCATTGCCACTGTATCATCATCATCACCATCATCATCGGAAGGATACTCTTCCAAGGCCACCATCCCTTTTGGGTGAGGTTTCTTCACAAAGTTGTTCTTGATTGGAAATGATTTGGTTTTGTCTTTGCGAATGAGCTTGCCTCCGTTGTCTTCCCTTTTCTCATAGGGACATTCTGCCACGAAGTGACTCACGTTGCCACAGTTATAACATGTCCTTACTCATTGTTTGGGTTTGAATCCATTCGAGTTGTTCTTGGTGAAGGTGGGTCTTGAGTTCCTTTTATTGCCCCATAATTGCCTTGATGCAAGAGCCATGTGCTCATGATAGGCATACTTTGTGTCTTCAGGGCAGCTCTCCTCTTCCTCATCTTCTTCTTCTTCTTCAAGCATTGCTCTTGCTTTCAACGCAAGGTTGGGTGAAGTTATCTTTGATCCAACACGAGCAAGTGCATTGTTGGCTGTTTCGTTCATGATTGACATTGCAATGAACTCATGCAACACTTCACTGGAAGACAAGGAGTGGAAGTCTGGCCGCTGACGAATGACAGATGACATGGCTTTGTTGAAAGGCATGATGGCTTTGAGAAACTTGCGCTTGACCCATGTATCATCCACATCCTTACTCCCATGATCCTTTAGTGCCACATCAATAGCAGTCACCCTCCGATAGAGATCACGAGGGTCCTCGCCTTCCTTCATCACAAACTCATCGGCCTTATCAAGTATCACTTCATAGTTGGATCGTTGAATACTTGAGCTTCCCTTGTACAACACCATAATATGCTCCCAACAATCCTTGGCCAATGTGAAGGGACATAAGTGGGGAATATCTTCAGGTGACACAACAGACTGGAGAATAAACAACATAGAGTGATTATATTGATTGTCTGCATCTTCTCTTGGAGTGAGGTTGCTTGGGTCATGGGGATAATATCCTTGCTCGATAATTCTCCACAAGTTTGTTGAGCTATGATTCAAATGAGACATAATAGAAAATACCCAGTTAGCAAAGTCACCTTTCACAAGCTTAGGAGGACCAACATGATTAAGACGAGGTGCGGGGACGGATCCTCCATAGACCATGGGGGGTGGAACTGAGGCATATGTTCCAGTCCCATCCTTTTCGTGAGGTGAAGCAGGTCGCATACCTTTAGCCGCTTCCTTAGAGGAGTTGGCCTCCGAATCGGAGATGGTGGGTTTAACCACTAAAGCCGGTTCGGGTGAACTTTTAAGACCCTCAATTAACTCTTTAAGCATGGTTTTGACTTCGCTCGTCAAGGACGTCTTGAGGGCTGCCATAGCCGTATTCAAGTCGTCCCTTGTGACCGAAGTCAAGTCCATGTCCTCGGGTTGCCCATGGTTAACTTCCTCTCCGCCTTCCATACTCTTCGGGTGGTTAAACCCTTAATAAAGAGACGTGGCTCTGATACCAATTGAAAGGATCGATATGGTTGGCTAGAGGGAGGGTGAATAGACAACGACCACTTTTTAATTAATCTTAGCAAGTTAAGGTAAACACCATACGGGTTCACAATTAATACGACAATGAGGTGAACCCTATAGAAGCTAACAACGAGAGCTATTAAGGCAAGTAAGATATAGTCACAAGCATAAGCAAATACAAAGTAAAGGATAGAGATAACCACAACTGGAACCGATGGAGACGAGGATGTGTTACCGAAGTACCTTCCCTTTGATAGGAATTACGTCTCCGTTGGAGCGGTGTGGAGGCACAATGCTCCCCAAAAAGCCACTAAGGCCACCGTATTCTCCTCACGCCCTCGCACGATGCAAGGTACCGTGATTCCACTATAGGTTCCCTTGAAGGTGGCGACCGAACCTTTACAAACAAGGTTGGGGCAACTCCACACAAAGCTTGGAGGCTCCCAACTAAACCACGAAGCTTCAACACAATGGAATATGGCTTCGAGGTGACCTCAACCGTCTAGGATGCTCAAACACCCAAGAGTAACAAGATCCGCAAGGGATTGGTGGGGGAATCAACTTTTCTCTTGGTGGAAGTGTGGATCTAGGCCTTCTCAACCAATCCCTAAAGAATCAACAAGTTTGATTGGCTAGGGAGAGAGATCGGGCACTTTTGAGCTTGGGGCGCAACAATGGAGCTTAGAGAGGTAAGAGATAGGGTTCCTCAGCTAGAAGAACCCTTTATATAGTGGGGGAAAAAATCAGACCGTTTTCCCACTCTCTGCCCGAGCTCCAGCGGTACTACCGCTGGCACTCCAGCGGTACTACCGCTGAACAGGGGCGGTACTACCGCCGCCTAGCGGTACTACCGCTGGATGCAGCGGTACTACCGCTGGGACTCCAGCGGTACTACCGCTGACACCAGCGGTACTACCGCTCGCCCCCTGGTAGTGCAAAAGCACTACTACCGCCAAGAAAGTCTTCGCAAAAAGGTCCGTCCACGAACTACCGCTAGGCTAGTGGAACAAAGCTCCTGGAGAGGTACTACCGCTGGCCAGGGGCGGTACTACCGCCAGCTAGCGGTACTACCGCTGGCTGCAGCGGTACTACCGCTAGAGCCAGCGGTACTACCGCTGGGGACCATTTTGCAAAGATGCGAGAAACAAAGTGGCGGGGGCCGCTCCAAAGATGAAGGAAAGGGACAATGTGAAGTGTGCGCGTGTAAAGATAGATTCCACCCAAACCTTTCCACTACGGACCCCCTCTTAATAGTACGGCTTTCCTATGACTCAAATAAATAGAATCGTAGAGAGCGCCGTGCTTCCGTTCCATGAATGAGGAGACGTGTCTTCTTGTGCCGTTGACGTGTGTTATCTGAAACCATAACACACACGGTTAGTCCTGTACGGTACTATCATCAATCACCAAAATTACTTAGGCATAAACTATGCCCAACATCCGATCAAGCTTCTTCTGAAGTTGTCTCGCCGTCCTCGTCGGACAACCAAACTCCTTTGAACTCTAGGGTTATAGCATTGCATAGAGCTTCCCCAGTGTCGTCGTAATACCCTGCAGTCTTGGACCATGGCTTATGTCGCGCCATGTTTCACCAACTAGACGCTCATAGTCGGTATGAGTCTGCCGAACATTCTCACACCAAAATTGTTTTTTTTCCTTGACCTAGAAGGTAATGATTCCTTAATTTCCGCAACAACAAAGCAGTGATCAGATTCCACTGAAGATAGATGTTTCACTCGTATAAACTGGAAATGTTGTCAGAATTCTTTGTTTGCAAAGTCTCGGTCCAGCCTTGTTTTGTCATTCACCTCTCCAGATTGGTGGTTGTCCCATGTGTACGCTGAAAGTGCAATCATGCCATTAATCATATTTTGATGTTATTGACAACATACATATAGGGAACTAATGTCACGCCCAAGATGCGACCCTATCCTCAATTTGGCACGAGGGCCTCGTCAGGGATAGAAGCGCATCTCGTCGTGTCGCAAGAATGGATATCGTTACAAGTACATGTACTGAAAAGAAGAGATATATAGAATTGGCTTACACTCGCCACAAGCTACATCAGAGTCACATCAGTACATTACATAATCATCAAGAGTAAGAGCAGGGTCCGACTACGGACGAAAACAAACGAGAAAAGAAGATCGACGTCCATCCTTGCTATCCCAGGTTGCCGGCCTGGAACCCATCCTAGATCGACGAAGAAGAAGAAGCAACTCCAAAATGAACAATCAACGCGCTCGCGTCGTATAACCTTTACCTGTACCTGCAACTGGTGTTGTAGTAATCCATGAGCCACAGGGGACTCAGCAATCTCATTTCCAAAGGTATCAAGACTAGCAAAGCTTGATGGGTGAGGCATGGTTAAGTGGTGAGGTTGCAGCAGCGGCTAAGTATATATTTATAGTGGCTAACTTACGAGTACAAGAAATAAGAGAGGGAAGATCTACGCATAACGGACGTGAACTATTAATGATCAAATGAATGATCCTGAACACCTACCTACGTCAGACATAACCCCACCGTGTCCTCGATCGGAGAAGGAACTCACGAAAGAGACAGTCACGGTTACGCACACAGTTGGCAAGTTTTAATTAAGTTAACTTCAAGTTATCTAGAACCAGTGTTAAACAAAGTTTACACGTTGCCACATAACCGCGGGCACGGCTTTCCAAAAGATTTAACCCTGTAGGGGTGCTCCAACTAGTCCATCACAAATTACCACAAGCCGCATAGAAATCCTCAATCACGAAGCTCGCGATCTCGTCGGATTCCCTAGTGGAAAACCTCAACTTTGAGATTATCCAAAGCATCACCGGAATCCCGATGCACAAGGCCGCCCGGCGTGTCGACGATCCCGATAGGAGCCGCGTATCTCGTTCTCAGGACACGACGGATGGAACTAGCTACGAGTGCCAAACCTCGTGTTTCCTCGCGGTGGCCCCGCAGGCAGACCGTTTGGGACCAACACCATCAGCACTGGCCCCCCTGTTTATGTAAAATTACTCCTCGGGTTCATGACGCCCTATGCATTTCAGTGTTAACAGAATTATTATGTTGGGAAATGTAGAACAAAAGTTGGGCCTTGCCGGACCAGCTTTAATCTAAAACGAATTATCAAGGGGGTCCCCATAACAACCCCGATCGTGTTAGGAGCGCTCGTTTATGGAACATAACACCGGTAGCCGAAAACTAAGGGGGCAAAGGTGGAACAAAACACCAGGCTAGAAAGGCCGAGCCTTCCACCTTTTACCAAGTATATAGGTGCATTAAATTAAATAGCATTTAATAGGGTGATATAACAAGGAACCCATGTAATCACATGGGAGCAACTGCACCTGCAACTAGCAACGCTAACACAGGGTTAAGCAAGCGGTAACATAACCAATCAGTGGTTCGCTAGGTTGAACAATTGAAGGTTATCATGGCATTGTCGAGAGGCTCGTGTATAACAAGTGGTAGGCAACGAGACGTAAACGGTAGAAACAGTAAAACTAGCATGGCAATGATAGTAATAGTATCTGGGGAAATGGTCATCTTGCCTGAGATCCCGCTTGGAAGAAGAATGACTCCGTGAAGCAGACGAACCGACATGGTCGAACGGATCCTCACTTCCGACACGCTTGCGGAACTCTATCGAGGTGAAGCAAACAGGAAACACAAATCAACACACGATATTCACCACATGATGCATACACATATGTTGCAAGAATGGTCTAATGCAAGGCATGACAATCACAACAATCAAACACTACGCATTAAGTGAAGTTCAATATGCAACGAGTTGCATATTGACGAAACTCCATGTTTATCTATTTAGTTCTATACCGATTAGATACACGGTAATATTAAATGTGGTTAAACATGGCAACAGATGAAGCGCAATTTAATCTACCTATCTAGGCATTTTAAATGAGGTCGGAAATGACATATAGCATCTCCGAAATGACCCCACGTGTTAAATCTTAATTCTGTCCAGATTTGTCCTAATCACATTTTAGGTTTGTTAAACGGCAAAACAAAGTGGTTCACGTGATTCTACTTGTCATTCTAGCCCATTTACATATATGGCTCATCTCCAACGGAGCTACGGATAAATAGTTACGATCTAAACCGTGTTCAACACGTCGACATGTAAACCGATGCAAACAGCACACTAAACAGCCTTAAACATGCATGAGAGTTGGAAAGTATTAATCTACGCAAAATTCTACACGTTCTACATATATAAGTCGTTCCGGTCCATTACACGGTTTAAAACTTGCATGCGTTTTTAAAGCATGCTATTACTGAATCTAGCAAAAACGCGGGAGGAAAAAAAATGAACATAGGCCGAATTGCAACATCTTGCACTGGCCATTAGAGGATTCTGCCCAAGTGGTTGTGCACATAGAAGACAAAAAAATACCAATAACAAAAAGAACAGAGGCTTCCCTGGTATTTGATCCCAATACCTTTCTGGTGCAAAGGAAGGCACAAACCAGCCGAGCTACGAATCAATTGTGATAAGGCATGTGTTTTAGCCTATATGAAAGAGCACAAGGATCCAACCTAGAGTAAAAGTACAGCAAAGCGAAACAGAAATAGGGGTGAATGGGATTCGAACCCCAGACCCCCTGGTGTTGGCGTTTCCACGCCATGTTCCAACCCAATCAGAGAAAGTTTTAAACACACTTTTGAAAAACAAGATTTAGACGATGCCGCGGGCGCGTGCGTGTGCGGTCGGACTCAGAACGGATAACGACCAGAACCGGTAACTAATAACGGATGCAAGTTTTGAAAACTGGCGGCATCGGAGATGCCGATGCAATGCAGATGATGCACATGATGCGATGATGATGCGACAAAAGAAAATAGACACACGACAAAAACGGAAAGAAAAGGGGAATCTTCTGGAACGTCGGCATCAGGCTGTCACAACTCTCCTACACTACAAGAGGATCTTGCCCCGAGATCCAAGAATGAAAGGGGGAGAGGATGAGAAAGAACAAGAGGTAAAAACTTAGTCGCTTCTTTGGCAAACGAGTGAAACCAACGATCTTTGAAGGTTGCAAGGAGATGAGGAATGATATGAGAAAGAAGCAAGAATTCACGGAAAATTTCGGCAGCACTTCGGTAGGAAAATGGGACAAAAAATTCGATAAGAAGAGAGAATTAGACAATATTCACAACAAACAAGTAAGTAGAACAAGGGAACACCATGAACTTGATAGAACAACATAATAGACCCAAAAGAGCAACATCAAAATGCATGTGGAACAAGAGAATATGAACTAGCTCATACGGAAGAAGAGAATGAAGAAAAGAATGACAACTATCAACTCCAATGAACTTGGCAAGCATCCTTACAAGAAGAATTGGACGGAGTTGTTGGAAAACAACAACGAAAGAACAAGATAGTAGTGGGCTTATGGAAACCTTTCCAAACTAATGAAGTGACAACCAGCCACTAACAGCAACAAGGGTTGATTGGGGGAAACAAGATATGAACAATTTCTTACACCAAGAGGATACATTGAGAACTTGGATTAATGGCAAGCACCATGATAGCAACAATCCAAAGGAAAAGCTTTAGGTGAAATCCAATCCAAGATAGCTCAATGAAGAAATCATGGGTTGAAAATATCTCATGATCACAGAATCGATGGATTTAATTATCTCATTCTTGAAAGGAAAACTCTTCGAGACTCCTACACTAACAAGAATGCTATAATACCACCTCAAAGGATAAAGGAAGAACAAATGCACTGGAGATGCAAGAGAATGAATACTTGAGGTATTCCAACAACAATCTTGAAGAACACTTTAGAATGAATGAAATCTTGACGAACCACCAAGAAGGACCTCCGTATACAAATGAATGATGCAAAGACATGAAGGTAGAAAAGAATAAGATTATGACCTTGCAAGACTTCGATGAAGCTTCACGAAAAGATACTTGATAAAACTTGGAACTCCGGAAAAGAAAAGATAAGAACACCTCAGAAAAGGAATTGATATCATGAGCCACTCCGGAACAAGAATTGAAACCATTTAATGAAGCAAGAATAAGAATTATGTTATGCTTATCCTTCATCAAGTTAAACTGATGACAAGCAACGGATTTAGCATATCACTTATTCTTCTAGAAATGATTGAGGAGAGAGATAAGCATCACTTGAGGCATGATTGATGGAAGCACCGGTAAGAATTCACAGTTGAATGGAAAACCAAGAATCAATGGAGAAACATGAGAGCGAAGAGATCATGAGCCACCTGAGAGAAAAACTAGAACAAGGCACCGGAATAACCGAGAGACGAACGAAGAGACAACAATTGAGAAGAATTAGAGAAGGAAAGCTGAAAGCTGAGAACGAATAAGTCTTTTGAAATGATGGCTTTCGGAGGAACGAGAAATAAAAATAACTCAGAGAAGCACCGGATAGCACGAAAGGGATTACTCATGATTGACAACAAATGAGAGGATACATGAAGCTGAGAGGACAGTCTTAACAAGAATGGAACAAGACTGAGAGAAA
Source organism: Hordeum vulgare subsp. vulgare (assembly GCF_904849725.1). NCBI lineage: Eukaryota > Viridiplantae > Streptophyta > Magnoliopsida > Poales > Poaceae > Hordeum > Hordeum vulgare. Next base: position 125,588,621 of record NC_058518.1, on the reverse strand, counting down.
CACTCCTTCGAATTTGCAAGCTGAGAACGATGACGAGGAACAACACCAAGAATAGTTGAGACACTCCGGAATAAAGAAGAATGCAAGGTTGAGCCAAAATTATGAGAATTAACTCAAATAGATCTTGAAGAAGGAATAAGACTGATGAAATTCACACGTACGTCATAGATGAAAGAATTATAGATCTTCGGAAAGATTAAAAGAGGTATAACGGATCCTGGGAAAAACCTGTGGGTTATGGGCCCACTCAAGGAAATCACCGTTGAAACAACTGATTATAAGGAGAGATATTGCACCGGTATAACGAGAACTAGATGAGGTTGGCACCTCGAAATAATGAAAGATCTGAAAACAAGAAACTACTAGGATATCTTCAACGCTCCGGAAAGAATAGAGATAAATGACAATAGAATACTAGACAAGAATTTCCAACACAGGAAAGAATTACAAGGACGAAAGGAATATGATGAACACGGAGAACTGAGAATCTTCACAACAAATCACCGGCTACGAAAGGAAGACGAGATAGTGGAAACATCATTGGAATGAAATGCACTTTGTTGAAATCCAAACACTGAAGAAAAGGGCGGGAGGGCGGGGAAAAACAAAGACAGCTTGGGACAGATGAGATGAACTCCGGAATAAAGATAGAATGATCTGCAAAAATTAGAGAGCACTGAATTCAGTTGCAGAGAAGCACACCAATTGGAAAAGAATTGATATGACAACTCCGGTAGACAAGAATTGATATGACAGTTTGAACGAACAAAAGAATTAGTACTCTCATAAAAATATGAGAACACCTCTTGAAAAGATCTGAAATCACCACTTGACATCGAAGCAACTTGAATTACCATAGTTCAACAAAACAAAAGGGTGAGGATTATGAAACAAGCCAGAACAAACTCATGAGAAAGATTTCCGTTTGATATTTTCGTGGACAGGATCGCACGGGCTCGATTTTACAGTAGCCATCAAGTGCAAGGCAGTGCACCCGAAATACGAAGCGTCCCCGAGTCGTAGCAAGCTACAAGGACTCTTTAAGACACAACGTGTACCGCTGTAAGTCGACCGTGAACAAACGAATCCACTAGATGTTGAACCCCAACCTAACATCATGCATTTGCTGGAAGAATGTCCTATAAGTAACTACTTGAATTCCCACCTATGAATTCCCGAAATATCTGGTCATGCAATCTGGTACACGGATACAAGGAGTAATATCACACAACTCCTATACTAACCCGTCACCTGTATCACATCTGTCAACACACAACCAGAATCTCGGACCTTCATCTACAACAGACCCTCGTGATCACAACGATACAAAGTATGGCAGTACTCCCGAACAATCTGCACCAGTACTAGGGACATCGGGGTTATCTCGCCACTACTAGTATTGAAGCAATTACGAACATCCTTCGTTCTGAGATACTAAGAAATCTGAATGATAACGATGTGCTCGAGTATCCCCTGGAGCTCAACTCCCCTGAGACTTAAAGCAGATAGGAGGCACCAAGACAGAACTCCGTCACATCGGCATCATATAGTTTCCAAGAATATCCGTGTGATCCTAAATTTTTTTTGAGTGAGAAGAGGAGTAGAATTAAATTATTACGTCAAGATTCCTCACCAGAGCATAGAAGAGGAGAAAAAAGAATCCTACTCTCCGATATATAACTAGACTCAAAGTATTTTTTTACTAGACTCGACTCGGCGAAGTTCGATCAATCAAGGGGGCTCCTAGGTCGGTACGGCTCTGATACCAACTTGTCACGCCCAAGATGCGACCCTATCCTCAATTTGGCACGAGGGCCTCGTCAGGGATAGAAGCGCATCTCGTCGTGTCGCAAGAATGGATATCGTTACAAGTACATGTACTGAAAAGAAGAGATATATAGAATTGGCTTACACTTGCCACAAGCTACATCAGAGTCACATCAGTACATTACATAATCATCAAGAGTAAGAGCAGGGTCCGACTACGGACGAAAACAAACGAGAAAAGAAGATCGATGTCCATCCTTGCTATCCCAGGCTGCCGGCCTGGAACCCATCCTAGATCGATGAAGAAGAAGAAGAAGAAGCAACTCCAAATGAACAATCAACGCGCTCGCGTCGTATAACCTTTACCTGTACCTGCAACTGGTGTTGTAGTAATCCGTGAGCCACAGGGGACTCAACAATCTCATTTCCAAAGGTATCAAGACTAGCAAAGCTTGATGGGTGAGGCATGGTTAAGTGGTGAGGTTGCAGCAGCGGCTAAGCATATATTTATAGTGGCTAACTTACGAGTACAAGAAATAAGAGAGGGAAGATCTACGCATAACGGACGTGAACTACTGATGATCAAATGAATGATCCTGAACACCTACCTACGTCAGACATAACCCCACCGTGTCCTCGATCGGAGAAGGAACTCACGAAAGAGACAGTCACGGTTACGCACACAGTTGGCAAGTTTTAATTAAGTTAACTTCAAGTTATCTAGAACCAGTGTTAAACAAAGTTTCCACGTTGCCACATAACCGCGTGCACGGCTTTCTGAAAGATTTAACCCTGCAGGGGTGCTCCAACTAGTCCATCACAAATTACCACAAGCCGCATAGAAATCCTCAATCATGAAGCTCGCGATCTTGTCGGATTCCCAAGTGGAAAACCTCAACTCTGAAATTACCCAAAGCATCACCGGAATCCCGATGCACAAGATATCTCGTCAAAGGTAAAACTAATCCAGCAAGGCCGCCCGGCGTGTTGACGATCCCGATAGGAGCCGCGTATCTCGTTCTCAGGACACGACGGATGGAACTAGCTACGAGTGCCAAACCTCGAGTTTCCTCGCGGTGGCCCCGCAGGTAGACCGTTTGGGACCAATACCATCAGCACTGGCCCCCCTGTTTATGTAAAATTACTCCTCGGGTTCATGACGCCCTATGCATTTCAGTGTTAACAGAATTATTATGTTGGGAAAATGTAGAACCAAAGTTGGGCCTTGCAGGACCAGCTTTAATCTAAAACGAATTATCAAGGGTGTCCCCATAACAACCCCGATCGTGTTAGGAGCGCTCGTTTATGGAACATAACACCGGTAGCCGAAAACTAAGGGGGCAAAGGTGGAACAAAACACCGGGCTAGAAAGGCCGAGCCTTCCACCTTTTACCAAGTATATAGGTGCATTAAATGAAATAGAATTCAATAGGGTGATATAACAAATAACCCATGTAATCACATGGAAGCAACTGCACCTGCAACTAGCAACGCTAACACAGGGTTAAGCAAGCGGTAACATAGCCAATCAGTGGTTTGCTAGGTTGAACAGTTGAAGGTTCTCATGGCATTGTTGAGAGGCTCGTGTATAACAAGTGGTAGGCAACGAGACCAAAACGGTAGAAACAGTAAAACTAGCATGGCAATGATAGTAATGGTATCTGGGGAAATGGTCATCTTGCCTGAGATCACGCTTGGAAGAAGAATGACTCCGTGAAGCAGACGAACCGACATGGTCGAATGGATCCTCACTTCCGACATGCTTGCGGAACTCTATCGAGGCGAAGCAAACAGGAAACACAAATCAACACACGATATGCACCACACGATGCATACACATATGATGCATGAATGGTCTAATGCAAGGCATGACAATCACAACAATCAAACACTACACATTAAGTGAAGTTCAATATGCAACGAGTTGCATATTGACGAAACTCCATGTTTATCTATTTAGTTCTATCCCGATTAGATACACGGCAATATTAAATGTGGTTAAACATGGCAACAGGTGAAGCGCAATTTAATCTACCTATCTAGGCATTTTAAATGAGGTCGGAAACGACATATAGCATCTCCGAAATGACCCCACGTGTTAAATCTTAATTCTGTCCAGATTTGTCCTAATCACATTTTAGGTTTGTTAAACAGCAAAACAAAGTGGTTCACGTGATTCTACTCGTCGTTCTAGCCCATTTACATATATGGCTCATCTCCAACGGAGCTACGGATAAATAGTTACGACCTAAGCCATTTTCAACACGTCGACATGTAAACCGATGCAAACAACACACTAAACATCCTTAAACATGCACGAGAGTTGGAAAGTATTAATCTACGCAAAATTCTACACGTTCTACATATATAACTCGTTCCGGTCCATTACATGGTTTAAAAGTTGCATGTGTTTTTAAAGCATGCTATTACTGAATCTAGCAAAAACGCGGGAGGAAAAAAATGAACATAGGCCGAATTGCAACATCTTGCACTGGCCATTAGAGGATTCTGCCCAAGTGGTTGTGCACACAGAAGACAAAAAAAATACCAATAACAAAAAGAACAGAGGCTTCCCTGGTATTTGATCCCAATACCTTTCTGGTGCAAAGGAAGGCACAAACCAGCCGAGCTACGAATCAGTTGTGATAAGGCATGTGTTTTAGCCTATATGAAAGTGCACAAGGATCCAACCTAGAGTAAAAGTAGAGCAAAGCAAAATAGAAATAGGGGTGAATGGGATTCGAACCCCAGACCCCCTAGTGTTGGCGTTGCTAGGTTGAACAGTCAAGCTGGTCATTGCTTGTGCTATAAGCATCTCAAATACCGAAGAAGAATTAGCAGCAGGCGTACATCGAACATGAATTAGCAACAGGTGTACGTCGACGGGGCAACAAAAAATAAATAAGGGCTCGCTTGGATTTGATCCCAGGTCTCCCAGCTGGAAGGAGAGAGTTCTAGCCACTGCGGTAACCATGTGCTCGTGTAGGAAATCAGTGGCAATACTATATAACAGCAACATGTTAGAACAGATCTTGGAACGAACTGAAATTCAGTTACGCAGGAACTTGCTCACATCAAGGGACGGGGAGGCCATGGCAGTCTGGGCAAGAGAGGTCGTGAGCCGGCGCAGCTGGAGGTGGCTGGGGCGAGCTCGGGCACAGGAGAGGCATCACGGAGCTCGGGAACACCATGGATGTCACCTGCAGAAAAATAAACGAGGAACCAAGGTGTTTGAGAGAGGAAGAGCAGCGGGGGAACAGAGCAGGGGAGAGAGATGCGACCGGGACCTGTGCAGCTCCGGCGGCACCGTCCTCCGGCAAGGTCCTGGAGGTCCACACGGACGGAGTCGGGGGCGGGCGGATCCGGGGTTGGGGAGGTGGATCCGGCCATGGGGAACTCCCGCGAGCGGGCGGCTGCAAAGATTGGTGCCCATGGAGAGCTCGAGGCCATGGCAATGGTGGTCTGCACTCTCCTACAGAAAACGAGAGGAAGGGAGAGATGAGAAGCGGGGAAGGAACCCGAAGGAAGGAGGAGGAAGGGAGCAGGGAGAGGGTCGGCCTGGTCGGGAAGCATGGGGAGAGGCTCCATAGAACACCAGTGTTGGGGCTGCATGAGGCTGGTCGGGAGGTGGAGCTCGAGGACGAGGTGCGACTATGGGAGGCTCGACGGGTATTGGCACGGGGTGGTTTGGATCGGAGGTGTGGGTGCCTAGTTGATTCGGTGGGGAAAACGAGAAAGACAGTGGCGGCGGCGGCTGATAGATGGATGGGACAAACGGAGGGGAATTCCTAGAATTTAGGGTTGGGTCTCTTATATATATATATATATATCACGTGGGAGAGGTTAGGGGTGGACCCTCCGATCTCGATCGGACGATCGAAAATACCATGTTAGGGGGTCCAATGGACAAACCGATGACAGTTTGCGGCAAAACGGGGTTGATCCGGACCTAACGGTTACGACCGTGTTTTCGGGTACCGGGAGGTTTTCGGACTAGGTTGCGTGTAGGGTCGGTGCACTGTGCAGAGGGGCTAGGCAGAGATGAGAGGGAAAACGGGCAGCCCGGCAACGAGATTTAAAATACCGGAAAACGTCCGACGATAGACCGAATACGGTGCCGCTACGGTCGACCGTTCGGGTACGAGACGGACTCCGATTGTGACGAAACTTGACAGGCGGCCTGGTTACAACTAATTACGAATGCACGCCAAGTTCCAACCCAATCAGAGAAAGTTTTAAACACACTTTTGAAAAACAAGATTTAGACGATGCCGCGGGCGCGTGCGTGTGTGGTCGGACTCAGAACGGATAACGACCAGAACCGGTAACTAATAACGGATGCAAGTTTTGAAAACTGGCGGCATCGGAGATGCCGATGCAATGCAGATGATGCGCATGATGCGATGATGATGCGACAAAAGAAAATAGACACACGACGAAAACGGAAAGAAAAGGGGAATCTTCTCGAACGTCGGCATCGGGCTGTCACAACTAATCACCTCTATCAAGTGTGTTTCAGGTTTAGTTCCCAAGAGATTATTTGTGTGGATCATAATTGATGTTTTCACGATACTCAAAGTACAAAGAAACAAGAGAAAAAGATCTATCTCTTTTGGTTTACTCTTGAGTATTGGGATCCCGCACTATTAATAGGGGATCAGTGGTTCTGACGATAGACTTGCTAAAAAATCTAAGAAAAACCCCATAGTTGAGTTCCTGTCTTGACTAAACAGTTTTGGCCTCTACTGGCTCAGACGTTCGACGGTCTTTGGACGTCCGATGCTTCACAACTCTTGGATGTGCAATGCCCCCGGAGGTCCGGAGCTACCTCATCAGCAAAGAATCTTCGGGTTTCTGGTCCTTTCGATCGTCTGGCTTTCGAACGTCCGTGTGTGGCCAGAAATCTGATGCCATCCCAATAGAACCAAATTGTCGGACGTCCGGCCCTTCCGGACAACCATGTGTCGGATGGCCGACGCCGTTCAGTTGTCCGTACACTATTCTTCAACCTCCCTGTGTTGCGCTGACCCGCTCTCTCCAGTGGCCACTCATCCGACCCCTGTCGGTCGTCCGAGCCTTCCTTTTAGTCCGGACGACCGGAGCCTGTCGGACGACCGGCAAGTGTGCAGAGTAAGTGACTTCCAACAACCATTTTCTACTACTACTACTATATATACCTTCTTCCCAGCCCGGGTGAGGGTTGTCCAACACACTAGAAAGATTCCAAGAACACTTCTCTCTCACTCTCTCCCCTCCTCACCAAATCCCAGATCCCAAGAGCATTTGTGGGGATTCTTGAGTGTTGTTCCAATCAAAAGATAGATCATCCCTCTCCCATCCTCTCAACCAAAGCAATCCTTGATTTGAGCAAGTCTTGAGCGGTTCCCTTGATCTTGTTACTCTTGGAGGTTGGAGATTCCTAGGTGGTAGGAGTTGTTCGGTGAGGAATCAAACCATTATGATTTCCCCTAGAAAGTTTGTGAGTGTTTGGAGGCCACCTCAAGGCCTACCACTAGCGGTTGAGAAACACCTTTGTGGTGTTGTCTCAAGGAGAGAATAGGGCGAGCCTTCGTGGCGTTGGTATGCCTTCGTGGTAACATCCACCTCTCTAAACGGTGATGTAGTTTACCTCCAAGGAAGTGAACACCGGGATACATCCACGTCTCTCGGAGTTGCGATTATTCCTAAGCTTGGATCCTTACTTGTGGTTCCTTGTCTCCTTACGTGTTTCACTTGTTTTTATATTAAGGTTTGTTTATCTATTTAGGTGCTTAACTTGTATATCATACTTTTCACCTTATCACTCGTGCGGATATTAGGCTAAAGTTCATATTCCACATTATTGCCTAAAATTCTGAAGTAACAACTAAAATTTGTAATTATACCTATTCACCCCCTCTAGGTCCATTTCGATCCTTGTCAATTGGTATCAGAGCCTCGTGCTCTAATTGTGTGGCTTAACCTCCCTAAAGGGAGATGGATAAGGATAGGAACCCTCTGATTGCACTTCCTATTGAGAGAGGGTCTTCATCTACGGATGAAAGGAGATCCTTCACTTATGAGGATCTTGAATGGGCTCTTTTTAAGTAGAAAGAGGAGCATCAAGCTTCCATTGAGGCATTGGTCCGAATGAGGTTCGATGCATTAGGTGCAAAAACTCCACCACTGGAGAACCCAATGGGTGTGATAAAACAACCAAATGCATCTCTCCCTAATTTGGGCCAACAACCTTAAGTTGATAACAACATTGGTGTTCCATGGCTATATGAAAAACCTAGAATGGAGAAATCTAAGTATAATGCTGGGGGGAATTCTCCTTTACATGACGACACTCCAATTTTTCTTCGTGGAGAGTTGGTATGCAGGATCCTCTTAGGTTTTCCAACGATGAGATGCTGGACATCTTGGAGAAAGGTTACAACCCTGTGAACTCCAAGGATCTCACACCGGGTGAAGTATACGACAAGCACCTTAATGACACCACGACCATGCTCATAATAAAGGGCATGCCTACAAGCAGAAAAGGCCATACATTCACCTATCAAATGCAAAAGAACTTTGGGATAGCATTGTGATGACCAAGACGGGACCGTCCTCTATTTGTCTTACACAATGTGAGAATGCAAAAGGGGCATTACAATATTTCTACCTGAAGAAAGGCGAGAACCCCAAGCATCTTCTTGAGAGATTGATGACACTTGGTGTCTGATAACCCACAGGTGTAGGGGATCGCAACAATTTTTGAGGGTAGAGTATTCAACCCAAATTTGTTGGTTCGACAGGGGAAGTGAAAGAATATTCTCGAGTATTAGCAGCTGAGTTTTTCAGATTCAACCACACCTGAAAGATTAGTGTCTGCAAGCAAAGTATCAGTAGCAAAGTGGTATGATAGCAACGGTGCCAGAAATGATCTGTTGACGGCAGACTATTCCTAACTGTTGTATCAATGGCGCCAGTAAGTTGCACGTGGACGAGAAATATTCTTCCCCGTCAACGGTGACGAAAAAGGATCTTGCAACAAGTAACAACGAAGTAGCAAGGAACAACAATAGTAGCAGCAGCAGAGTAATAGCAGTAGCAACAGTAGTAGCAAAGTGATAGCAGTAGCAACAGTAGCAGCAAAGTGGCCCAATCCCCTTTGTAGCAAGGGACAAGCCTAGACAAAGTAACATAGAGAGGACCAGTAGTAAAAGACTCGTAGGCAGTGGATCGGTGATGGATGAGTATGACGGATGTGATTCATCATGTAACAGCTATAACACGGAGAGATATGTAACTAGCTCTCGTTCGTCAATCTAATGTAGTCATGTATTCCGTATGTAGTCATACGTGCTTAGGGAAAAGAACTTGCATGACATCTATTGTCCATCCCTCCCGTGGCAGCGGGGTCCTAATGGAAACTATGGGATATTAAGGTTCTCCTTTTAATAAAGAATCGGACCAACACATTAACATGCGGTGAATACATGAACTCCTCATACTATGGTAGTCTCCGGGAGTGGTTCCGGCTATTGTCACTCCGGGGTTGCCGGGTCATAACACATAGTAGGTGACTACAACTTGCAAGATAGGATCTAAAACACACATATATTGGTGACAACATAATAGGTTCATATCTGAAATCATGGCACTCGGGCCCTAGTGACAAGCATTAAGCATAGCCAACTAGTAGCAACATCAATCTAGAACATAGTGGATACTAGGGATCAATCCCCGTCAAAAACTAACTCGATTACATGATAGATCTCATCGAACTCATCACCGTCCAGCAAGCCTACGATGAGATTACCCACAAACGATGAAGAGCATCATGGAATTGTCGATGGAGAAAGGTTGATGATGACGATGGCGACGATTTCCCCTCTCCGGAGCCCGAAACAGACTCCAGATCTGCCCTCCAGATAAAGAACAGGATGTGGCGGCTGATACATCTCAAACGTATCTATAATTTTTTATGGTTTCACGCTGTTATCTTGTCTTCTTTGTATGTTTTATGTATCTTTTTATATCTTTTTTGGGGACTAACTTATTGATTCAGTGCCAAGTGCCAGTTCCTGTTTTTCCGTGTTTTTGACTCTTTTCAGATCTGATTTTGGAAAGGAGTCCAAACGGAATAAAATCCTCGAAATGATTTTTTCCCGAACGAAAGAAGACCAGGGAGCCTTTGGGCCAAGCCAGGTGGGCCCCAGGGAGCCCACAAGCTTGCACCACGCCACCAGGGGGGAGGCGGCGGTGGGCAAGCTTGTGGCTTCCCTGGCCGCCTCCTGACATAGGTCTTGCACCTATATATTCCCAAATATTCCGCAAAAAAATAGGGGAGCCTCGAAAATACTTTTACGCCACCGCAAGCTTCCGTTTCCGCGAGATCTCATCTAGAGACCCTTCCCGGCGCCCTGCCGGAAGGGACTTTGGAGGTGGAGGGCTTATTCATCATCATCATCGCCCCTCCAATGACTCGTGAGTAGTTCACTTCAGACCTACGAGTCCGTAGTTAGTAGCTAGATGGCTTCTTCTCTCTCTTGGATCTTCAATACAAAGTTCTCCATGATCTTAATGGAGATCTATCTGATGTAATCTTCTTTGGCGGTGTGTTTGTCGAGATCCGATGAATTGTGGACTTGTGATCAGATTATCTTTGATATATATTTGAGTCTTTGCTGATTCTTATATGCATGATTTGATATCCTTGTAAGTCTCTCTGAGTCTTGAGTTTTGTTTGGCCAACTAGATCTATGATTCTTGCAATGGGAGAAGTGCTTGGTTTTGGGTTCTGCCATGTGGTGACCTTTCCCAGTGACAGTAGGGGCAGCAAGGCAGACATCAAGCAGTTGCCATCAAGGGTAAAAAGATGGCTTTTTTATCATTGGTTTGAGATTATCCCTCTACATCATGTCATCTTGCTTAAGGCGTTACTCTGTTCTTATGGACTTAATACACTAGATGCATGCTGGATAGCGGCCGACGTGTGGAGTAATAGTAGTAGATGCAGACAATATCGGTCTACTTGTTTCGGACGTGATGCCTATTGAAATAATCATTGCATAAATATCGTCACGACTCTGCATAGTTCTATCAATTGCTCGACAGTAATTTGTTCACCCACCGTCTACTTGCTTTCACGAGAGAAGCCACTAGTAAACACTACGCCCCCCGGGTCTATTCACATCCATAGTTTACAACTCCGCTTTTACTTTGCTTTGTTAGTTTGTTGCTTTCAGTTCTCACTTGGCAAACAATCTATAAGGGATTGACAACCCCTTCATAGCGTTGGGTGCAAGCTTTTGTGTTTGTGTAGGATCTTGAGATACCCTTCCACCGGATTGATACCTTGGTTGTCAAACTGAGGGAAATACTTACCGTCGCTGTGCTACATCACCCTTTCTGCTTCGAGGGAACACCAATGCAAAGCTCCAAGGCCACGGGGGAAATCCTTCGCATACTTGCCTAGGAAGTCCCTGCCGCTATAGAAAGATCAAGCCAAGTATTCTTCCGTCGACGCACCTATCTCTGGCGCCGTTGGAAGGTATTTGGTGCAGTAGTAGAAGTATTTCTGGCACCATTGCCATGGAGACACATCAAACATCAGCGGCGCCTCCGTATCGCAAAATGCGATGAAACCTTCTCTCTGATTTTTTCCGGGCGAAACGGAAGATATAGAGCTGAGTTTGGGGGCGGTGGTGCCACGTGGGACCCACAAGCCCTCACGACGCGACCTAGGGGGGTGGCCGCGGCCTATGGGCTTGTGGCCCACTTGCACGCCCCCTCCGGTGGATCTTTGCGCAGGTATTTTTCTTTTATTCTAGAAAAATCTCCGTAAATTTTCAGGACATTCCGAGAACTTTATTTCTGCACAAAAACAACACCATGGCAATTCTGCTGAAAACAACGTTAGTCCGGGTTAGTTCCATTCAAATCATGCAAATTAGAGTCCAAAACAAGGGCAAAAGAGTTCGGAAAAGTAGATACGACGGAGACGTATTAGTGCCAACATGGAATCATATGATTGTGACAAGAGCCAAGATGGATTCAACTTGACCGAACGGTTTCTTGTGGATAAACTACTAAATGCTCTTGCTCCATATCACCATCAAATGGTATGAGACATAAGAAGGGAGCATGGTTTTAAGGACATGTTTGTTGGAAATATGCCCTAGAGTAAATTAGTTATTATTATATTTCCTTGTTCATGATAATCGTTTATTATCCATGCTAGAATTGTATTGATTGGAAACTCAAATACATGTGTGGATACATAGACAACACACTGTCCCTAGTGAGCCTCTAGTAGACTAGCTCGTTGATCAAAGATGGTCAAGATTTCCTAGCCATAGACAAGTGTTGTAACTTGATAACGGGATAACATCATTAGAGAATGATGTGATGGACAAGGCCCAAACTATAAACGTAGCATGTGATCGTGTCAGTTTATTGCTATTGTTTTCTGCATGTCAATGTATATGTTCCTATGACCATGAGGTCATGCAACTCCCGGACACCGGATGAATACCTTGTGTATATTAAACGTCGCAACGTAACTGGGTGACTATAAAGGTGCTCCACAGGTATCTCCGAAGGTGTCTGTTGGGTTGGCATGGATCAAGACTAGGATTTGTCACTCCGCATGCCGAAGAGGTATCTCGGGGCCCACTCGATAATACAACATCACAATAAGCCTTGCAAGCAATGTGCCTAAAGAGTTAGTCACGTGATCTTGTATTACGGAACGAGGAAATAGACTTACCGGTAACGAGATTGAACTAGGTATGGAGATACCGATGATCGAATCTCGGGCAAGTAACATACCGAAGGACAAAGGGAAGAGCATACGGGATTAACTGAATCCTTGACATAGAGGTTCAACCAATAGAGATCTTCGTAGAATATGTAGGAGCCAATATGGACATCCAGGTCCCACTATTGGTTATTGACCGGGGAGTGTCTCAGGTCATGTCTGCATAGTTCTCGAACCCGTTGGGTCTACACACTTAAGGTTTGGTGACGTTTCGGTATAGTTGAGTTATAGGTGTTGGTAACGGAAGGTTGTTCGGAGTCCCGGATGAGATCCTAGACGTCTCGAGGAGCTCCGGAATGGTTCGTACGTAAAGAATGATATATAGGAAGTCCTGTTTTGGTCAACGGAAAAGTTTCGGGCTCAACGGTAGTGTACCCGGAGGGTACCGGGGACCATATAGAGGGGTGTCACGCCCCGAGGGGCCTCATGGGCTGTGGGAGGAGACAAAACAACCCCTAGTGGGTGTTGAAATATGCCCTAGAGGCAATAATAAAGTGGTTATTATTATATTTCCTAGTTCATGATAATTGTCTATTATTCATGCTATAATTGTATTAACCGAAAACCGTAATACATGTGTGAATATATAGATCACAATGTGTCCCTAGTGAGCCTCTAGTTGACCAGCTCATTGATCAATAGATGATCATGGTTTCCTGATCATGGACATAGGATGTCATTGATAACGGGATCACATCATTAGGAGAATGATGTGATGGACAAGACCCAATCCTAAGCATAGCACTAGATCGTATTGTTTGTCTGCTAAAGCTTTTCTAATGTCAAGTATCATTTCCTTAGACCATGATATTGTGCAACTCCTGGATACAGTAGGAGTGCTTTGGGTGTATCAAACGTCACAACGTAACCAGGTGATTATAAAGGTGCACTACAGGTATCTCCAAAAGTTTCTGTTGTGTTGGCAAGAATCGAGACTGGGATTTGTCATTCCGTGTGACGGAGAGGTATCTCTGGGCCCACTTGATAATACATCATCATACTGAGCTGAATGTGACTAAGGAGTTAGCCACATGATGATGTGTTATGGAACGAGTAAAGAGACTTGCCGGTAATGAGATTGAACAAGGTAGGGATACCGACGATCGAATCTCGGGCAAGTGTCATACCAGTAGACAAAGGGAATTGCATACGGGATTGGTTGAATCCCCTAGATCATGGTTCATCCGATGAGATCATCGTGGAACAAGTGGGAGCCAACATGGATATCCAGACCCGCTGTTGGTTATTGACCGGAGAGGTGTCTCGGTCATGTCTGCATGGTTCCCGAACCCGTAGGGTCTACACACTTAAGGTTCGATGATGCTAGAGTTGTTATGGGAATAGTATACATGGTTACCGAAGGTTATTTCGAGTCTCAGATGATATCCCGGACGTCATGACAATTTCCGGAATGGTCCAGAGGTAAATATTAATATATAGGAAGTGGAGTTTTGATCACCGGAAGAGTTTCGGAGATCGTCGGTATTGTACCGGGACAGCCGGAAGGGTTCCGGGGGTCCACTGGGAAGGGCCACCAGCCCCGAGGGGGTACGTGGGTTGAAAGTGGATGGGAACCAGCCCCTAGGTTGACTGGTGCGCCACCGACCTCAGCCCAAGGCGCACAAGAGGGCTAAGGGGGCCAACCCTAGGGCGTGGGAGCTGCCTTGGGTGGCAAGCCCACCCCTAGGGCGCCGCCCCTCCTCCACTTGGCCGCCGGCCCCTCCCATCTAGGGCTGCCACACCACCTAGGGGAAACCCTAGGGGTGGCGCACCGTCCTCCCTCTTCTCCTATACAAACCACGGGGTTTTGGGGCTGCAACACACAATTCCATCCCTCCAAGGCGCAACCCTACCTCTTCTCCTCCTCGTCTTCTGTAGCGCTTGGCGAAGCCCTGTCGGAGTACCACGCAGCTCCACCGTCACCACACCGTCATGATATCGGATCTCTCCCTCAACCTATCCTCTCTCCTTGCTGGATCAAGGCGTAGGAGATGTCACCGGGCTACACGTGTGTTGAACGCGGAGGCGCCGTTGTTCGTCGCTTAGATCAGAATCTTCCGCGATCTGAATCGCTACGAGTACGACTCCATCAACCGTGTTTTGGTAACGCTTCCGTTTAGCGATCTTCAAAGGTATGAAAATGCTCTACCCCTTTGCTCATTGCTGGTTTCTCCTAGATAGATCCTTGTGTGACGTAGGATTTTTTTTGAAATTACTACGTTCGCCAGCAATGGCACCCGAGCCAGGTTCTATGCGTAGATTCTATGCATGACTAGAACACAAAAGTTGTGGGCGATGATTTTGTCAATTTCTTGCCGTTACTAGTCCTATCTTTTTTCAGCGGTATTGTGGGATGAAGCGGCCCGGATCGACTTTACACGTACACTTACGTGAGACTGGTTCCACCGCCTGACATGCACTTGTTGCATAAGGTGGCTAGCGGGTCTCTGTCTCTCCCACTTTAGTCGAATTG
Source organism: Hordeum vulgare subsp. vulgare (assembly GCF_904849725.1). NCBI lineage: Eukaryota > Viridiplantae > Streptophyta > Magnoliopsida > Poales > Poaceae > Hordeum > Hordeum vulgare. The sequence goes on along the minus strand of NC_058518.1, from coordinate 125,573,589 downwards.
GATTTGATGAAAAGGGTCCTTATGAAGGGTAAATAGCATTGGCATATCAACGTTGTGGCTGTCATGTAGGTAAGAAGCGTTCTTGCTAGAAACCCAAATCAGCCACGTAAAACTTGCAACAACAATTAGAGGACGTCTAACTTGTTTTTGCAGGGTATGCCATGTGATGTGATATGGCCAAAACGATGTGATGTTACATATGTGATGTATGAGATTGATCATGTTCTTGTAATAGGTTTCACGACTTGCATGTCGCTGAGTATGACAACCGGTAGGAGCCATAGGAGTTGTCTTAATTTATTGTATGAGATGCAACGCCATGTGATTACTTTACTTGATTGCTAACCGTTAGCTATAGTAGTAGAAGTAATAGTTGGCGAGACGACTTCGCAAAGACACAATGACAGATATCTTGATGATGGAGATCATGGTGTCATGCCCGTGAAAATGATGATCATGCCGTGCCCCGAAGATGGAGATCTAAGGAGCAAGATGATATTGGCCATATCATGTCACTATATGATTGGATGTGATGTTTATCATGTTTTTCATCTTATTGCTTAGAACGACGGTAGCAAAGATAAGATGATCCCTCATTAAAATTTCAAGAAAAGTATTCCCCTAAGTGTGCACCATTGCGAAGGATTGTTGTCTCGAAGGACCACATGATGATCGGGTGTGATAGATGTTGGGGAACGTTACATGGGAAACAAAAAATTTCCTACGCACACGAAGACCTATCATGGTGATGTCCATCTACGAGAGGAGATTAGATCTATGTACCCTTGTAGATCGCTCGGCGGGATGCATTAAGAAACGCAGTTGATGTAGTGGTACAGCTTCATGATTCAAATCACAGTCGTCCCATGATCCGTCCCACGAACGGTTCTGATCTAGCACCGAACGGATGGCATCTCCGCATTCAGCACACGTACAGCTCGACGATGATCTCGGCCTTCTTGATCCAGCAAGCTAGATGGTGAAGTAGATAAGTTCTCAGACAGCGTGACGGTGCTCCGGTGGTGGTGATGATCTACTCCTGCAGGGCTCCGGCCGAGCTCCGCAGAAATCCGATCTAGAGGTAAAACTATGTGGAATAGGCTTGAGTTGCATGTGGCAAAGTTGTGTCTCAAAAAGCCCTAAACCACCAATATATATAGGAGGAGGGGAGGGTCTAGCCTTGGCGCACAAGGGCCCCAAGGGTGCGCCGGCCGCCAGGGTGGAGGAGGACTCCTCCTCCAATTCGGTTTGGGAAGGAGGAGTCCTCCTCTTCCTTCCCAAGAAACTCCTTCTCAAGAAAAGGTCCATTTTAGGCAACAAACACTTTGCCCTCGAATTTGAGATAGAAGGTGTACCGAACTGTCTCCTTTGGGTAACCTATGAGGATGCACTTTTCCCCTTTGGGTTCCATCTTTTCAGGCTGAAGCTTTTTGACATAAGCATCACATCCCCAAACTTTAAGAAACGACAATTTTGGTCTTTTGCCATACCACAGTTCGTATGGTGTCGTCTCAACGGATTTTGATGGTGCCCTATTTAAAGTGAATGCAGCTGTCTCCAATGCATAACCCCAAAACGATAATGGAAAATCGGTAAGAGACATCATAGATCGCACCATTTCTAACAAAGTACGATTACGGCGTTCGGACACACCATTACGCTATGGTGTTCCAGGCAGTGTCAACTGTGAAACAATTACACATTGTCTTAAGTGAGCACCAAACTCGAAACTCAGATACTGACCCCCACGATCAGAAAGTAGGAACTTGATCTTCTTGTTACGATGATTTTCAACTTCACTCTGAAATTGCTTGAACTTCTCAAACGTTTGAGACTTATGCTTCATCAAGTAGATATATCCATACCTACTCAAATCATTAGTGAAGGTGAGAAAATAACAATATCCGCCGCGCGCCTTCACACTCATCGGACCACACACATCGGTATGTATGATTTCCAACAAGTCACTTGCACGCTCCATTGTTCCGGAGAACGGAGTCTTAGTCATCTCGCCCATGAGGCATGGTTCGCACGTGTCAAGTGATTCAAAGTCAAGTGACTCCAAAAGTCCATCGGAATGGAGTTTCTTCATGCGCTTTACACCAATATGACCTAAGCGGCAGTGCCACAATAACATGATGCTATCATTGTTAACTCTACATCTTTTGGTCTCATTGTTATGTATATGTGTATCATCGCTATCAAGATTCAATATGAACAATCCTCTCACATTGGGTGCATGAGCATAAAAGATATTACTCATAGAAATAGAACAACCATTATTCTCTGACTTAAATGAGTTCATGCTTAACGCAGGCACTAAATAAGAATTATTTAAGTTCATAACTAATCCTGATGGTAATTGAAGTGAAACTATGCCGACGACGATTGCATCAACCTTGGAACCATTTCCCACGCGAATCGTCACTTCATCCTTCGCCAGCCTTCATTTATTTCGCAGTTCCTGCTTCGAGTTGCAAATATGAGCAATAGAACCGGTATCAAATACCCAGACACTACTACGAGAGTTGGTTAAGTACACATCAATAACATGTATATCAAATATACCTGATTTTTCCTTGGCCGCCTTCTTATCAGCCAAATACTTGGGGCAGTTGCGCTTCCAGTGACCCAGTCCCTTGCAATAATAACACTCTGTTTCAGGCTTATGTCCAGCCTTGGGTTTCTTCGTCGGATTCGCAACAGGCTTGCCGCTCTTCTTGGAGTTACCGGTCTTGCCTTTTCTATTTCTCTTGAAACTAGTGGTCTTATTGACCATCAACACTTGATGCTCTTTCGGGAGTTCTGACTCTGCGACTTTCAGCATCGCGAATAACTCGCCGGGTGACTTGTTCATCCCTTGCATGTTATAGTTCAACACAAAGCTCTTGTCGCTTGGTGGTAGTGATTGTAGAATTCTGTCAGTGATAGATTCTTGCGGGATTTCAATCCCTAGCTCAGTTAGACGGTTTGAGTACCCAAACATTTTGAGCACATGTTCACTGACAGACAAATTCTCCTCCATCTTGCAAGCATAGAATTTATCAGAGGTCTCATACCTCTCGATCTGGGCGTTCTTCTGAAAGATAAACTTCAACTCCTAGAACTTCTCATATGCTCCATGACACTCAAAACAACGTTGAAGTCCCGGCTCTAAGCCATACAAGACTGCACATTGAACTACTAAGTAGTCCTCTTTACGTGTTAACCAGGCGTTCTTGACATCTTGGTCAGCGGTAGCGGGTGGTTCATCTCCTAGTGTAGCATTAAGGACATAATCCTTCTTCCTAGCTTGCAGGAGCAACTTAAGATTACGAGCCCAGTCTACAAAGTTGCTTTCATCATCTTTCAACTTAGCTTTCTCTAGGAACGTATTAAAATTCAGATTGACTGTTGTGTGAGCCATTGATTTACAACACAAATATTGCAAAGTGGACTTAGACTATGTTTAAGATAATTAGAGTTTAACTAATCAAATTACTGATAAACTCCCACTCAAAAAGTACATCTCTCTTGTCATTTGAGTGGTACATGATCCAAATTCACTAACTCAAGTCCGATCATCACGAGAGTTGAGAATAGTTTCAGTAGTAAGCATCTCTATGCTAATCATATCAACTATATGATTCATGCTTGAACTTTCGGTCTCATGTGTTCCGAGGCCATGTCTGCACATGCTAGGCTCGTCAAGTTTAACCCGAGTGTTCCGCGTGTGCAACTATTTTCACCCGTTGTAAGTGAACGTTGAGTCTATCACACCCGATCATCACGTGGTATCTCGAAACGACGAACTGTCACAACGGTGCACAGTCGGGGAGAACACAATTTCATCTTGAAATTTTAGTGAGAGATCACCTTATAATGCTACCGTCATTCTAAGCAAAATAAGGTGCATAAAAGGATTAACATCACATGCAATGCATAAGTGACATGATATGGCCATCATCTTGTGCTTCTTGATCTCCATCACCAAAGCACCGGCATGATCTTCTTTTCACGGGTGCCACACCATGATCTCCATCAACGTGTCGCCATCGAGGTTGTTGTGCTATCTATGCTATTACTACTAAATCTACGATCTAGCAATATAGTAAACGCATCTGCAAACACAAACTTTAGTTTAAAGACAACCCTATGGCTCCCGCTGGTTGCCGTAGCATCGACGTGCAAGTCGATATTAACTATTACAACATGATCATCTCATACATCCAATATATCACATAACGTCATTGGCCATATCATATCACATGCATACCGTGCAAAAACAAGTTAGACATCCTCTAATTTGTTGTTGCATGTTTTACGTGGCTGCTATGGGTGTCTAGTATGATCGCATCTTACTTATGCAAAAACCACAACAGAGATGTGAAAATTGCTATTTAACCTCTGTCCAAGGACCACCTCGGTCAAAACGAATTCAACTAAAGTTGAAGAAACCGACACCCGCCAGTGATCTTTATGCAATGAGGTTGCATGCCAGTCGATGAAACCAGTCTCTCATAAGCGTACGAGTTATGTCGGTACGAGTTATGTCAATCCAAGAATACCGCCGAATCGAGAAAAGACTAAGGAGGGCAGCAAATCGAACATCACCGTCCACAAAACCTTTTGTGTTCTACTCGAGATAACATCTACGCATGAACCTAGCTCATGATGCCACTGTTGGGGAACGTTGCATGGGAAACAAAAAATTTGCTACACACACGAAGACCTATCATGGTGATGTCCATCTACGAGAGGAGGTTAGATCTACGTACCCTTGTAGATCGCTCAACGGGAAGCGTTAAGATACGCGATTTATGTACTGGTACACCTTCGTGATTCAAATCACCATCGTCCCACGATCCGTCCCACGAACGGTTCCGATCTAGCGCCGAACGGACGACACCTCCGTGTTCAGCACACGTACAGCTCGATGATGATCTCAGCCTTCTTGATCCAGCAAGCAAGACAAAGAACTAGATGAGTTCTTCGGCAGCGTGACGGCGCTCCGGTGGTGGTGATAATCTACTCCTGTAGGGCTCCGCCCGAGCTCCGGAGAAATCCGATCTAGATGTAAAACTATGTGGAATAGGCTTGAGTTGCACATGGCAAAGTTGTGTCTCAAAAAGCCCTAAACCACCAATAAATATAGGAGGAGGGGAGGGGCTAGCCTTGGGGCCCAAGGGCCCCAAGGGTGCGTCGGCCGCCAGGGTGGAAGAGGACTCCTCCTCCAATTCGGATTGGGAAGGAGGAGTCCTCCTCTTCCTTCCCACCAGACCACTAAGGACTTGGTGCACCACCCTAGGGCATTGGGCCCACTCCAAGGCGGGTGGACCCCTCCCGGTAAACACCCGTAACCCATTCGTCACTCCTGGTACACTGCCGGAATTGCCCGAAACTTTTCGGTGACCAAATGAAACCATCCTATATATCAATCTTTGTTTCCGGACCATTCCGGAAACCCTCGTGATATCCGTGATCTCATACGGGACTCCAAACAACATTCGGTAACCACACATATAACTCAACTATACTAAAACATCATCGAACCTTAAGTGTGCAGACCCTGCGGGTTCGAGAACTATGCAGACATGACTAGAGGCTTGCTAGGGACATTGTTTTGTCTATGTATCCACACATGTATCTATGTTTTCATTCAATATCATTATAGCATGGATAATAAACGATTATCTTGAAACATGAAATATAATAATAACTATTTATTATTGCCTTTAGGGCATATTTCCAACAGTCTCCCACTTGCACTAGAGTCAATAATCTAGTCCTCACATCGCCATGCGGTTTACATTGTAATAAATCTCACACCCATATAGTTCTGGTGTTGATTGATGACCCACAAGTGTAGGGGATCTATCGTAGTCCTTTCGATAAGTAAGAGTGTCGAACCCAACGAGGAGCAGAAGGAAATGACAAGTGGATTTCAGCAAGGTATTCTGTGCAGGAACTTAAATTATCGGTAACAAATAGTTGTGTGATAAGATAATTCGTAATGGGTAGCAAGTAACAATAGTAACAAAGGTGCAGCAAGATGGCCCAATACCTTTTGTAGCAAGGGACAAGCCTGGACGAACTCTTATATAAAGTAAAGCGCTCCCGAGGACACATGGAAATTTCTGTCAAACTAGTTTTCGTCATGTTCATATGATTCACGTTCGCTACTTTGATAGTTTGATATGTGGGTGGACCGGTGCTTGGGAACTCTCCTTACTTGGACAAACATCCCACTTATGATTAACCTCTCTCACAAGAATTCACAACTACGAAAGAAGAATTAAGACAAAGTCTAACCATAGCATTAAACTGGTGGATCCAAATCAGCCCCTTGCGAAGCAACGCATAAACTAGGGTTTACGATTCTGTCACTCTAGCTACCCATCATCTACTTATTACTTCCCAATGCCTTCCTCTAGGCCCAAATAATGGTGAAGTGTCATGTAGTCGATGTTCACATAACACCACTAGAGGAAAGACAACATACAACGCATCAAAATATCGAACGAATACCAAATTCACATGACTACTTATACCAAGACTTTTCCCATGTCCTCAGGAACAAATGTAACAACTCACAAAGCATAATTATGTTCATGATCAGAGATGTATTGAATATCATTAAGGATCTGAACATATGATCTTCCACCAAGTAATCGAACTAGTATCAACTACGAGGAGTATTTAACACTACTGGCAACCTTACAAGTACCAATCGGAGTCGCGAGACGGAGATTGGGTACACGAGATGAACTAGGGTTTGGAGATGAGATGGTGCTGATGAAGATGTTGATGGAGATGAGTCCCCTCCGATGAGAGGAGTGTTGGTGATGACGATGGCGACGATTTCCCCCTCCGGGAGGGAAGTTTCGCTGGCAAGACGGCCCTGCCGGAGCTCTAGATAGGCTCCGCTCAAGTTCCGCCTCGTGGTGGCGGCGTTTCTTCCCGAAAGCTCTCCCGTGATTTTTTCTGGGACGAAACCCTCTATATAGCAGAAGATGGGAGTTGGAGGGGTAACATGGGGCCCACGAGCCCCCCAGGCGCGCTAGGGGGGTGGGGCGCGCCTGGCAGGCTCGTGACCTCCTGTTGGCTCCCCTCCTGTATTTCTTTCGCCCAGTATTTTTTATATATTCCAAAATAATTCCTTGCTGATTTTCACGGCTTTTGGAGTTGTGCAGAATAGGTATCTCAAACTTGCTCCTTTTCTAGCCCAGAATTCCAGCTGCCGGCATTCTCCCTCTTCATGTAAACCTTATAAAATAAGAGAGAAAAGACATAAGTATTGTACCATAATGTGTAATAACAGGCCATAATGCGATAAGTATAAATATAAAAGCATGATTCAAAATGGACATATCAACTCCCCCAAGCTTAGACCTCGCTTGTCCTCAAGGGGAAGGCAAGATCAATAAATATGCCCACATGTTTAAAGATAGAGGTGTCGATAAAATAAAATACAGACATGCAGGCATCATGATCATATTTAGAACATCAATATCATCATATAATATCTTATGCTAAAGTGACAATTCCTTTACAATGTAAAGTATGGATCAAGAACCTTATTGAGAATTAACAACCAATAGTCTTTAGTCATTGAGGCAGTTGCAATTTATCATACCATCGGAAAGAGTCAAATAAGAGCTTGTAAAGCAAATCCACATACTCAATCATCTTTTAGTCTTCTACAATTGCTAAAACTCACGCGGTACTCATGAGATCAAAGTTTCAGTTGGACACAGAGAAAGATAGGGGCTTATAGTTTCGCCTCCCAACTATTTACCTCAAGGGTAATGTCAACAATAATAATTCATGATTACTTACTTTCAAGTTGATATATGAATATAGATCTTTCCCTAGCACATGACGCTAGCCAAGATAATGGCGAAATAAGGAATTGGTGTCGATCACCATGACTCTTTTAAAGATAAAAAATAAAGGTACAAGATAGGCCCTTCGCACAGGGAAGCAGAGGTTGTCATGCGCTTTTGAGGTTTGGATGTGTGATCTCTTAGTGTGAAGGAACGTCACTTTATATTGCCTCTGTGATAAAGAACTTTATTATGCAGTCTGTCGCTTTTATGTCTTCCTCTTCACAGTTTCGTACAAAGCTTATTTTCCACACACTAATGGATCATACATATTTAGGGAGAAATTTTTTTATTGCTTGCACTGATGACAACTTACTTGAGGGATCTTATTCAATCCATAGGTAGGTATGGTGGACTCTCATGGCAAAACTGGGTTGAGGGTTTATGGATGCACAAGTAGTATCTCTACTTAGTGCGGAAGTTTTGGCTGATATCAGGTGGAAGCAAGCGTCACATGCTAAGGGATCTCTAGTCATATAACATTGTTCGGAACCAAGCAAACATAATTCATTATGTTGTCTTCCTTGTCCAACATATACTTATATACGGTGTTTAATGAGTGTTCACAATGATAGACGGTGTCAAAGATGATATATTTATATGTGAACCTCTCTTTCTTTATTACTTCCTATTAATTGAAACAATGACCAAGGTCTACGTTTGTCCACCCACAACAAGTTTCAATCAACATTCCTTTTATATGTGAAGCCATCACTTCCCATAAGATCATCACATGATCTTTCATGCTTTTGTTCTTTTATTATTCTTTTCTTTAGATCATGGCATGAAGCAAGGCCCTTAACTAAAACACTCTTTATTATATAACTCACGAACTCGATTACATTGGGGGTAACATAAAGCAAAACTCAAGCCTAGATCATACTAAGAACTTTATTCTACTAGATAAATATATTAACAAAAAGGATCGAACTAAGATAAAGGTAAAGGCAAAATATGTGATGGTGATACGATACCGGGGCAACTCCCCCAAGCTTGGCACAAGCCAAGGGGAGTGCCCATACCCGTGTTTAATTGTCTTCCTTCAGAGGTGATGGTGTTGGAGTTGTTGGAGTCTGGGGTTGATTCTTCGTCTTCCAAGGCATATGTTCTCCATCATGGAAAGATGATCGAGTCTCCGGAATCCTCAAATCTGCAGCCAACCGCATTGCTTTAAATCTATACTCATACTCACAGTTTTAGTTCTACAGGTTGTAGATCTGGGCTTGGAGGTGATCAATTCTGTCATAGAGCTTGAAGAGGTGCTCCCAGATGTCCTTGACATCGATCTTGTGCTTGTTGGTGAACTCCGTGATCATCATGTGGTTGGCGTTGAGTCCGCGTTCCACCATCCCTTGGCACTTGAAGACTTGCTGCTCCATTGCTTCGAGCCTCGCCTCTACACTTTCAGTCCTCTTGGGTCCCTCAACATCACGGATGTGCAGCACCCCCTCATGCATCTAGATAGATTGAGGGTCTTGCAGCACCTCTGCGAGGTAGGGATTGATGACCTTCTCAAAGAACTTGTCCTTCGAGGTATTTGGGGACATCATAGGAATCTGGATCTGTGTGCATAGCAGCTCGAAACGAAAATAGAGGATATTTGCGTGATACGACAGTCAGACCTTTCGGAAGATTATATAATGAATTTTTACCGACTATAAGGAGTATTCCACAAGTAAACGGAGTTCGGGAGGCATACGAGGTGCTCACGAGCCCCCCAGGCGCGCCCAGGGGGTAGGGGCGCGCCTCGCAGGCTCGTCGCCTCCTCGTGCGCTTTCCGAACTACTTTAAGTTTTTATATTTTTCTAAATATTCCAAAGCGGAGAAAAATAGTTACTGGAAAAGTTTTGGAGTTGGTTTACTTACTGTATCACATACCTCTTCGCTTTCAGAGTCTGGAACAGGCTGGTAAACATCCCTTATGTACTCCTCCGGGGTTATGGTATTAATTATATTGCTTTCGACATTTATGGGAGTACCTAAGATATAATGCTTGATTCTTTGCCCATTCAGAACTCTCGGAAAAGTGCCTTCCGTGTTGTTGATTTTGATGGCACCGGAACGATATACTTCTTCGACAATGTAAGGACCTTCCCATTTAGAGGTAAGCTTGCCTGCAAAAAATCTTAAACGAGAATTGTATAGCAAGACATAATCACCTACATTGAACTCACATTTTTGAATCCTTTTATCATGCCACCTCTTAACCTTTTCTTTAAACAACTTGACATTTTCATATGCCTGAGTTCTCCATTCATCAAGTGAGCTAATGTCAAATAACCTCTTCTCACCAGCAACTTTGAAATCAAAGTTGAGCTCTTTGATTGCCCAATAAGCCTTATGCTCTAGCTCAAGAGGTAAATGACATACTTTACCGTAAACCATTTTATACGGAGACATGCCCATGGGATTCTTATAAGCGGTTCTATAAGCCCACAGTGCATCATCAAGTTTCTTAGACCAATTATTTCTAGACCTATTAACAGTCTTTTGCAAAATTAATTTAATTTCTCTATTACTTAACTCTACTTGACCACTAGACGATGCAATTCTATGGTTGACATCATACTTAGCAAGCATTTTACGGAAAGCACCATGAATAAAATGTGAACCACCATCTGTCATTAAATATCTAGGGACTCCAAATCTAGGAAAAATAACTTCTTTAGGCATCTTAATAGAGGTGTTATGATCAGCACTACTAGTTGGAATAGCTTCTACCCACTTAGTAATGTAATCAACAACAACTAGAATATGAGTATACCCATTGGACTTTGGAAAAGGTCCCATATAATAAAAACCCCAAACATCAAATGGTTCAATAACAAGTGAATAATTCATAGGCATTTCCTGACGTTTACTGATATTAACTATTCTTTGACATTCATCACAAGACAAGACAAACTTACGAGCATCCTTGAAGAGAGTAGGCCAATAAAAACCGGATTGTAATACCTTGTGTGCAGTTCTATCTCCCGCATGGTGTCCTCCGTAAGCCTCGGAGTGACACTTCTGTAGGATTTGTCCCTGTTCATGCTCAGGTACACAACGTCTAATAACACCATCTACTCCTTCTTTATAAAGGTGAGGATCATCCCAAAAGTAATGTCTCAAATCATAAAAGAACTTTTTCTTTTGTTGGTATGTGAAACTAGGTGGTATATATTTAGCAACAATATAATTAGCATAATCAGCATACCATGGTGTACTATGTGAAGCATTGATGACATTCAAGTGTTCATGAGGAAAGCTATCATCAATAGGTTGTGGGTAATCAAGAACATTCTCTAACCTAGACAAGTTATCTGCTACGGGGTTCTCTGCACCGTTCCTATCAACAATATGCAAATCAAATTATTGTAGCAAGAGAACCCATCTAATAAGTCTAGGTTTAGCATCTTTCTTTTCCATGATATATTTAATAGCAGCATGATCAGTGTGAATAGTGACTTTGGAATCAACAATATAAGATATGAACTTATCACATGTAAACACAACTGCTAAAAATTCTTTTTCAGTAGTAGCATAGTTTCTTTGAGCAATGTCTAGAGTTTTACTAGCATAACGAATAACATTTAATTTCTTATCAACTCTTTGTCCTACAACAACACCAACAGCATAATCACTAGCATCACACATAATTTCGAAAGGTAGGTTCCAATCAGGTGGTTGAACAATAGGTGCAGTAATCAAGGCCTTCTTAAGTATTTCAAATGCTTCTTCACAATCATCATAAAAAACAAATGGAATATCTTTTTGCAAGAGATTGGTGAGAGGACTAGAAATCTTAGAGAAGTCTTTAATAAACCTTCTATAGAAAACAACATGACCAAGGAAACTTCTTATACCTTTAATGTCTATAGGGCATTACATTTTCTCATCGCATCAACTTTAGCCTTATCGACTTCAATACCTCTATCAGAAATTTTATGTCCTAAGACAATGCCTTCATTAACCATAAAATGTCACTTCTCCCAATTCAAGACAAGGTTAGTATCTTTACATCTCTGCAGAACTCAATCAAGGTTGCTCAAGCAATCATCAAAAGAAGATCCGTAAACGAAGAAATCATCCATGAAAACCTCAACAATCTTTTCACAGAAGTCAGAGAATATAGCCATCATACATCTTTGAAAGGTAGTGATACGTCCATTTTGCATCATGCTTTCATGTTGATATTTATTGCTTTTTGGGCTGTTATATTACTTGTGGTACCATATTTATGCCTTTTCTCTCTTATTTTGCAAGGTTTATCTGAGAGGGAGAATTCAGGCAGCTGGAATTCTGGACTGGAAAAGGAGAAAATCCTAGTCCACTATTCTGCACATCTCCAAATGCCCTGAAAAGTTACGTGGATTTTTTCTGGATTATCTAAAAAACACTAGGCGAAAGAACTATCGGAGGGGGGCCACCAGGGCTCCACAAGCCCCCACTCTGCCACCACCCCCCTGGTGGCGCATGGCAAGCCTGTGGGCTACCTGACGGACCACTAGCCCCCCTCTTTTGGTATATGAAGTATCTTGGTCCTGAAAAAATCATACAGGAGCTTTTTCGTGGTTTCTCCACCGCCACGAGGCAAAACTTGAGCAGATCCAATCTAGAGCTCCGGCAGGACGATCCTGCCGGGGAAACTTCCCTCCCGGAGGGGGGAATCGTCGCCACCGTCATCACCAACACTCCTATCGTCGAAGGGGAGGCATCTTCATCAACATCTTCATCAACACCATCTCCTTTCCAATCCCTAGTTCATCTCTTGTAACCAATCTTCGTCTCGCGACTCCGATTGGTACTTGTAAGGTTGCTAGTAGTGTTGATTACTCTTTGTAGTTGATGCTAGTTGGATTACTTGGTGGAAGAGTTTATGTTCAGATCCTTGATGCTATTCATTACACCTCTGATCATGATTATGATTATGTCTTGTGAGTAGTTACTTTTGTTCCTGAGGACATGGGATAAGTCATGTTAATAATAGTCGTGTGAATTTGATATTCGTTCGGTATTTTGATATGCTGTATGTTGTATTTTCCTCTAGTGGTGTTATGTGAACGTAGACTACATAACACTTCACCATATTTTGGCCTAGAGGAAGGCATTGGGAAGTAGTAAGTAGATGATGGGTTGCTGGAGTGATAGAAGCTTAAACCCCAGTCTATGCATTGCTTCGTGAGGGGCTGATTTGGATCCACTAGTTTAATGCTCTGATTAGACTTTGTGTTAATTCTTCTTTTGTAGTCGCGGATGCTTGCGAGAGAGGTTAATCATAAGTGGGATTCTTGTGCAAGTAAGGGCAGTACCCAAGCACCGGTCCACCCACATATCAAACTATCAAAGTAACGAACGCGAATCATATGAACATGATGAAACTAGCATGACAGAAATTCCCGTGTGTCCTCGGGAGCGTTTTTCCTCCTATAAGACTTTGTTCAGGCTTGTTGGGCCACTTGCTGCACCATTTCTACTACTTGTTACTTGTTACTTTTGCTCGCTACGTTTCACCTCACTACACCATCACTTGTTACCGCTACTTTCAGTGCTTGCAGTTATTACCTTGGTGAAATCTGCTTATCAGAGCCTTCTGCTCCTCGTTGGGTTCGACACTCTTACTTATCGAAAGGACTACGATTGATACCCTATACTTGTGGGTCATCAAGACTCTTTTTTGGCGCCGTTGCCGGGGAGTGAAGCGCCTTTGGTAAGTGGAAATTGGTAAGGAAACATTTTTATACTGTGCTGAAATTTATTGTCACTTGTCACTATGGAAACTGTTCCTTTGAGGATTTTGTTCGGGGTATCTTCACCAAGAACGGAAGCATGAGGAGTTGCTCCTCAAACTGAGGTACCTACTGAAAATATCTTTTATGAAATTCCTTCGGGTATGCTTGAGAAACTGCTGGCTAATCCTTTCACACGAGATGGATCTTCATATCCAGACTTGCATCTGATCTATGTAGATGAAGTTTGTGGTTTATTTAAGCTTGCAGGTTTGCTCGATGATGAGGTAAAGAAGAAAGTGTTTCCTTTATATTTCAAGGATAAGGCGTTGATATGGTATAGGCTATGTGATGATACTAGATCATGGGGCTACAATCGGTTGAAATTGGAATTTCATCAAAAGTTCTATCCTATGCATTTAGTACATCGTGATCAGAACTTTATTTATAACTTTTGGCCTCGTGACAGGGAAAGCATAGCTCAATCTTTGTGGAGGCTTAAATCAATGCTATATTCATGCCCCAATCATGAGTTCTCAAGAGAAATCATCACTCAAAACTTTTATGCTCGGCTTTCTCATGAAGATCGTACCATGCTTGACACTTCTTGTGCTGGTTCTTTTATGAAGAAGGATATTGATCACAAGTGGAATTTATTGGAGAGAATCAAACACAACTATGAAGATTGGGAGCTGGAGGAAGGTAAGGAGTCAGGTATGAATTTCCAGTTTGATTGCATTAAATCTTTTGTTGAGACAAACACTTCTAGAGATTTTAGCGCTAAGTATGGACTTGACTTTGAGATAGTAGCTTCTCTATGTGAATCTTTTGCTGCTCATGTTGATCTTCCCAAAGAGAAGTGGTTTAAATATCATCCTCCTGTAGAAAGCAACATAGCCAAAACCAATCTAGTTGAGGAGAAAGTCATTGCTTTTAGTGATCCTGTTGTTCCTTGCGCTTACTCTGAGAAACCACCATACCCTCCTAGGATAAAGGATTATTCTAAAGCTCCAACTGTGATACGTAGGGGTTACATTAGACCACTTCCACCCCCTGAGGAGATTAGAGTTGAACCTAGTGTTGCTATTATCAAAGATCTCTTAGCCGAAGACATAGACGGGCATGTTATCAAATTCTGTGAGGACTCCGCTAGAATTGCTAAACCTCACATGAAAGACAAACACGGACCTGTAGTTGGCCTGCCCGTTCTTTCTGTTAAGATAGTAGATCACTGTTACCATGGTTTATGTGATATGGGATCTAGTGTTAGTGCAATACCCCGTTCTCTATATGATGAAATCAAGGCTGAGATTGCACCTGCTGAGTTAGAACCCATTGATGTCACTATTACGCTAGCTAATAGAGACACTATCTGCCCTCTAGGAATTGTGAGAGACGTAGAAGTCCTGTGTGGTAAAACGAAGTATCCTATTGATTTCCTCGTCCTTGGTACTGCACAAGATAGATTTTGTCCCATCATATTTGGTAGACCCTTTCTCAACACTGTCAATGCTCACATTGATTGCATTAAGCAGACTGTCACAACAAGTTTCGAGGGTGTGTCTCATGAATTTAACTTCTCCAAGTTTGGAAGACAACCCCATGAAAGAGAGTCATCTGGTAGGGATGAAATCATTGCTCTTGCCTCTATTGCCGTACCTCCTACGGATCCTTTAGAGCAATATCTGCTTGAGCATGAAAATGATATGCATATGGAGGAGAGAGATGAGATAGATAAAACTGTCTTAGAACAATATCCTCTTCTGAAGAATAATCTGCCTCTTGAACTGCTTGGGGATCCCCCCCCCACCAAAGGGTGATCCTGTGTTCGAGCTTAAACAATTGCCTGATACTCTTAAGTATGCCTATCTTGATGAGAAGGAGATATATCCTGTCATTATTAGTGCTCTCCTCTCAGAGCGCAAAGAGCGCGAAGAGAAGAAGTTACTAAAAACTATGAGGAAGCACCGCGCTGCTATTGGATATACTCTTGATGATCTTAAGGGTATTAGTCGTACTCTATGTCAGCACAAGATTAAAACCTATCCTGACTTTAAACCAGTTGCTGATCATCAAAGGATATTAAATCCTAAGATGAAGGAGGTCGTTAGAAAAGAAATATTAAAGCTTCTGGAAGCAGGAATCATTTATCCTGTTGCTCATAGTGATTGGGTAAGTCCAGTACATTGCGTACCTAAGAAGGGAGGTATCACCGTCATTCCTAATGATAAGGATGAACTAATCCCACAAAGGATTATTACCGGCTATAGAATGGTGATAGACTTTCGGTAACTGAACAAGGCAACCAGGAAAGATCATTATCCTTTGCCGTTCATCGACCAGATGCTAGAAAGGCTATCAAAGCACACGCACTTCTGCTTTCTAGACGGTTATTCAGGTTTCTCGCAGATACCTGTTGCACAATCTGATCAAGAGAAAACCACTTTCACCTGCCCTTTCGGTACCTTTGCCTATAGACGTATGCCTTTTGGCTTATGTAACACACCTGCCACCTTCCAAAGATGTATGATGGCTATATTCTCTGACTTTTGCGAAAAGATCGTCGAGGTTTTCATGGATGACTTCTCCGTTTACGGGTCTTCCTTTGATGATTGCCTCAGCAACCTTGATCGAGTCTTACAGAGATGCGAAGAAACCAACCTCGTCTTGAATTGGGAGAAGTGCCATTTTATGGTTAATGAAGGTATCGTCTTAGGACACAAAATCTCTAAAAGAGGCATTGAAGTTGATAAGGCTAAGGTTGATGCAATTGAGAAAATGCCTTGCCCCACAGATATCAGAGGTATGCGAAGTTTCGTAGGTCATGCTGGTTTCTATAGAAGGTTCATTAAAGACTTCTCTAAGATTTATAGACCCATAAGGTATTGCAATCAGGTTTCTATTGGCCCACTCTCTTCAAGGATGCTCGTAAGTTTGTCTTGTCTTGTGACGAATGCCAAAGGATAGGGAACATTAGTAAGCGTCAGGAGATGCCTATCAACTATTCACTTGTCATTGAACCATTTGATGTCTGGGGCTTTGATTATATAGGACCCTTCCCGAGTTCCAATGGGTACACTCACATCTTAGTTGCTGTGGATTACGTTACTAAGTGGGTAGAACCTATCCCCACTAAAAATGCTGATCACCACACCTCTATTAAGATGCTTAAAGAAGTCATATTCCCAAGATTTGGAGCCCCTAGATACTTGATGACTGATGGCGGTTCACACTTCATTCATGGTGTTTTCCGCAAGATGCTAGCTAAGTGTGATGTCAACCATAGAGTTGCATCTCCTTATAATCCTCTGTCTAGTGGTCAAGTTGAGTTGAGTAATAGGGAGATCAAGTTGATCCTACAAAAGACCGTCAATAGATCTGGAAAGAACTCGTCTAGCAAACTTGATGATGCACTATGGGCTTATAGGACTGCTTATAAGAATCCCATGGGCATGTCACCGTATAAAATGGTTTACGGTAAAGCCTGTCATTTACCTCTTGAGCTGGAACACAAAGCTTATTGGGCAATCAAAGAGCTCAACTTTGATTTCAAACTTGCCGGTGAGAAGAGGTTGTTTGATATTAGCTCGTTAGATGAATGGAGAACCCAGGCATACGAGAGTGCCAAGTTGTTCAAGGAAAAGGTTAAGAGATGGCACGACAAACGAATACAGAAACGAGAGTTCAATGTAGGTGATTATGTCTTGCTATACAATTCTCGTTTGAGATTCTTTGCAGGCAAGATTCTCTCTAAATGGGAAGGTCCCTATGTTATCGAGGAAGTATATCGTTCCGGTGCCATCAAAATCAATAACACGGAAGGAAATTTTCCTAGAGTGGTAAATGGTCAAAGAATCAAGCATTACATCTCTGGTACTCCCATAAATGTTGAGACCAATATCATCAATGTCATAACTCCAAAGGAGTACATAAGGGATGTTTATCAGCCTGGATCAGACCTTGAAAACGAAGATGTATCTGTTTCGGTAAGAAATTGGACTCCGATACTTTTCCAATAGGAAATCTCTTCCGTTTTGGAATTTTTGGAAAAATAAAAAAATAAAAAAGCAGTCCGGAGAGCGAACGAGGCAGCCACAAGCCCTGCCACTGCCCCCCTACGCCCTGGTGGCGGTGGGCAAGCTTGTGGGCAACTTGTGTGCCTCCCGGACTCTGTTTTCTTGCGGAGGACTACTTCTGGCCCAGAAAAAATCAATATATTGTTGCCCAAAGGTTTTGATCTCCGTATCGCGCAGTTTTCCTCTGTTTTCGTTTCGAGCTTGTTTTCTGCCGCATATTTAGAGCAAAGATGTCCCAGGAATTTGTTGGGGAGAATGGTCTTCACCAAGTTCATGAGGAAGTAGATGCTGATCTGAAAAGAGTAGAAGTCACGGAAGCCAGGGACCAAGCCAAGGAGAAAACACAAGCTAGGGGGAAGTTCAACCTATGTTCAACATTGAAGACGTTGAAGGAGTAGATTTTCTCCAACCCTTCCTCCACGTGCTGTCTCCATCCTTGATTGAACTCTTGAGGTTTTGCGAAACAGCTCGTGCTCGCAATATTTCTCTTTCTCGTGAAGTTGTTTTGCTGGAAAACCATGTCACAGATCTCAAAGGTATAAATCAAAGACTGATAGCTCTCTTGGAATCAAAGGCGACAACAACACCACCATCACCACCAAAGGAAGACAACTAAGCATTGGTATGGGCAATCCCCTTGGCTTCTGCCAAGCTTGGGGGAGTTGCCCTGGTATCGTATCACCTTTATATCTTTTTCTTTTACCGTTGTTTTAGTTCTTTCCTTTTCAGTTTTTATTTCTTCTTTTAGTGGAATAAGTCTTTATTTTTTAGTTTGAGTCTTTTGCTATTGTCTCTCCCCCGGTGTATTCGAGCTTACGAGCTTTATAATAAATAGTTTCTTAGTCAAGGGCTTTGCTTTGTGCCATGATCAAAAGTATGAAAAGAACGATAGCATGAAAGATCATGAGACGATCTTATGGAAAGTGATAACTTCACTTATGACACGTATGATGATTGAAACTTGTTGAGAATAAATCAACCTAGAGGTCAGTCATTGTTGCAATTAATAAGTAGTAATAAGGAAAGAGAGTTTCACATATAAATATATCATCTTAGACACTTTTTGCAATAGTGAGCACTCACCAAACTATTACATGCCTAGGAGTAGATGTTGGACAAGGACGACAACATAATGAATTGTGTTTGCTTGGTTCCAAACAATGTTATATGATTAGAGATCCCTTAGCATGTGACGATTGATTCCACCTCATATTAGCCAAAACTCCCGCACCAAGTAGAGATACTACTTGTGCATCCATAAACCTCCAACCAGTTTTGCCATGAGAGTCCACCATACCTACCTATGGATTGAATAAGATCCTTCAAGTAAGTTGTCATCGGTGCAAGCAATAAAAATTGCTCTCTAATATGTATGATCTATTAGTGTGTGGAAAATAAGCTTTGTACGAACCTGTGATGAGGAAGACATAGAAGCGACAGACTGCATAATAAAGTTCTTTATCAGAGGAGGCAATATAAAGTGATGTTCCTCCGCACTAAGAGGACACGCATTCAAACCTCAAAAGCGCATGAAAACCTCTGCTTCCCTCTGTGAAGGGCCTATCTTGTACATTTAATTTTTTCCCTTGTAAGAGTCATGGTGATCTTCACCAATTAACTTTTTGCCTTTGTCTTGGCTACCGTCACATGTTTGGGAAAGATATATATTCATATATCAACTTGGAGTTGAGTACTCATGCTTTATTATTGTTGACTTTACCCTTGAGGTAAACCGCTGGGAGGCAAAACTATAAGCCCCTATCTTCCTCTGTGTGCAGCTGAAACTTTGACACCATGAGTACCACGTGAGTTGTAACAATTGTGGAAAACAAAAGAGATGATTGAGTATGTGGGTTTGCCTTACAAGCTCTTATTTGACTCTTTCTGATGTTGTGATAAATTGCAACTGCTTCAATGACTATGGACTATTGTTGGTTACTTCTCGGTAAGGTTTTTGCTTCATGCTTTGCTTTGTGAAGGAATTGTTACTTTCCCATAAGAATCTTTATGATGTATTGCTGTTCTATGTGTGATCATGATGCCCTCATGTCCGTATTATGTTTTATCGACACCTTCATCCCTCAACATGTGGACATGTTTATGGAACTTGGTTTTCGCTTGAGGACAAGCAAGGTCTAAGCTTGGGGGAGTTGATACGTCCATTTTGCATCATGCTTTCATGTTGATATTTATTGCTTTTTGGGCTGTTATATTACTTGTGTTACCATATTTATGCCTTTTCTCTCTTATTTTGCAAGGTTTATTTGAAGAGGGAGAATTCAGGCAGCTGGAATTCTGGACTGGAAAAGGAGAAAATCCTAGTCCACTATTCTGCACATCTCCAAATGCCCTGAAAAGTTACGTGGATTTTTTCTGGATTATATTAAAAATACTGGGCGAAAGAACTACCGGAGGGGGGCCACCAGGGCTCCACAAGCCCCCACTCCACCACCACCCCCCTGGTGGTGCAGGGAAAGCTTGTGGGCTGCCTGACGGCCCACTAGCCCCCCTCTTTTGCTATATGAAGCGTCTTGGTCCAAAAAAAAAATCATACGGGAGCTTTTTCGTGGTTTCGCCACCGCCACGAGGCGGAACTTGAGCATATCCAATCTAGAGCTCCGACAGGACGATCCTGCAGGGGAAACTTCCCTCTCGGAGGGGCGAATCGTCGCCATCGTCATCACCAACACTTCTCTCATCATAGGGGAGGCATCTTCATCAACATCTTCATCAGCACCATCTCCTCACCAATCCCTAGTTCATCTCTTGTAGCCAATCTTCGCCTCGCGACTCCGATTGGTACTTGTAAGGTTGCTAGTAGTGTTGATTACTCTTTGTAGTTGATGCTAGTTGGATTACTTGGTGGAAGAGTTTATGTTCAGATCCTTGATGCTATTCATTACACCTCCGATCATGATTATGATTATGTCTTGTGAGTAGTTACTTTTGTTCGTGAGGACATGGGATAAGTCATGTTAATAATAGTCATGTGAATTTGATATTCGTTCGGTATTTTGATATGTTGTATGTTGTCTTTTCCTCTAGTGGTGTTATGTGAACTTCGACTACATAACACTTCACCATATTTGGGCCTAGAGGAAGGCATTGGGAAGTAGTAAGTAGATGATGGGTTGCTAGAGTGACACAAGCTTAAACCCCAGTCTATGCGTTGCATCGCGAGGGGCTGATTTGGATCCACTAGTTTAATGCTATGGTTAGACTTTGTCTTAATTCTTCTTTTGTAGTTGCGGATGCTTGCGAGAGAGGTTAATCATAAGTGGGATGCTTGTCCAAGTAAGGGCAGTACCCAAGCGCCGCTCCACCCACATATCAACCTATCAAAGTAACGAACGCGAATCATATGAACATGCTGAACCTAGCATGACAGAAATTCCCGTGTGTCCTCGGGAGCGTGTTTCCTCCTATAAGACTTTGTTCAGGCTTGTCCCTTGCTACAAAAGGGATTGGGCCACTTTATGCACCGTTGCTACTACTTGTTACTTGTTACTTTTGCTCGCTACGTTTCACCTCACTACTCCATCACTTGTTACCGCTACTTTCAGTGCTTGCAGTTATTACCTTGCTGAAGTCTGCTTATCAGAGCCTTCTGCTCCTCGTTGGGTTCGACACTCTTACTTATTGAAAGGACTACATTGACCCCCTATACTTATGGGTCATCAGGTAGCAGGTGCATTACATAAACCAAAAGGCATACGTCTATAAGCAAAGGTACCGAAAGGGCAAGTAAAAGTGGTTTTCTCTTGATCAGATTGTGCAACAGATATTTGGGAGAAACTAGAATAACCATCCAGAAAGCAAAAGTGTGTATGTTTAGACAATCTTTCTAGCATTTTATCAATAAAAGGTAAAGGGTAATGATCTTTCTTAGTTGCTTTATTTAATTTCCTAAAATCAATTACCATCCTATAGCCAGTAACAATTCTTTGCGGGATCAATTCATCTTTATCATTAGGGACAACGATAATACTTCCCTTCTTAGGGACACAATGCACCGGACTTACCCAATCACTATGAGCAACAGGATAAATAATACCTGCTTCCAGGAGCTTTAGTATTTCTTTTCTTACCACCTCTTTCGTCTTAGGATTTAATCTTTGTTGATGATCGACATCTGGTTTGGAATCAGGATCAGTTTTAGTTTTATGCTGGCATAGAGTGGGACTAATGCCCTTAAGATCATCAAGAGTATATCTAATAGCAGCACGGTGCTTCCTCAGAGTTTTCAATAATTTCTTTTTTCATGTTCTGAAAGGTTAGCACTAATAATAACAGGATATATCTCTTCTTCATCAAGATAAGCATACTTAAGAGTATCAAGTAATTGTTTAAGCTCAAACACAGGATCACCCTTTGGTGGAGGTGGATCTCCAAGTAATTCAACACGCAAATTATTCTTAAGGATAGGACGCTGTTCAAAGATAACTCTATCTATCTCATTCCTTTCATCCACATGCATATCATTTTCATGTTCAAGCAGGTATTGCTCCATAGGGTCAGTAGGAGGCACAACAATAGAAGCAAGAACAATAATTTCATCCTTATTAGACAATTCTTTTTCATGAGGTTGTCTACCAAACTTAGAAAAATTAAATTCATGTGACACACCTTCAAAGCCAATAGTAACAATTTGTTTCTCACATTCAATCTGAGCATTAATAGTATTGAGGAAAGGTCTACCAAATATGATGGGACAAAAGCTATCTTGTGTGGTAGCAAGAACGAGAAAATCAGTAGGATACTTAGTTTTACCACAAAAGACTTCAACATCTCTAACAATTCCCACAGGGCAGATAGTATCTCTATTAGCAAGTTTAATAGTAACATCAATAAATTACATCTCGATAGGTGCAATCTCATCTTTAATTTCATTATATAAAGATTGAGGTATTGCAGTAACAATAGCACCCATGTCACATAAACCATGATAACGATGATCTCCTATCTTAACAGAAACAACAGGCATGCCAACAACAGGTTTATGTTTGTCTCTAGCACGAGGTTTAGCAATTCTAGCAGCAACTTCACATAATTGAATAACATGCCCATCAACATTATCGGCCAAGAGATCTTTAATAATAGCAATACTAGGTTCAACTTTAATTTGCTCAGGGGGTGTAGGTGTTCTAATGTAGCCCTTACGTATCATAGTTGAAGCTTTAGCATGATCCTTTATTCTAACAGGGAAAGGTGGTTTCTCAATCTAAGCACTAGGAACAATAGAATCATTATAAGCAATAACTTTCTCTTCAACTGGATTGGGTTTTACTACATTGACTTCTATGGTAGGATGATATTTAAACCACTTCTCCTTAGGGACATTAATATGAGCAGCAAATGATTCACATAAAGAAGCTACTATCTCAGAGTCAAGTCCATGTTTAGTGTTAAAATCACGAAAAGTATTTGTTTCAACAAAGGACTTAACGCAATCGAACTTAAGATTCATACCTGACTCCTTACCTTCATCAAACTCCCAATCTTCAGAGTTGCGTTTAATTCTTTCCAATAAATCCCATTTGAAGTCAATATCTCTCTTCATAAAAGAACCGGTACAAGAAGTGTCAAGCATGGTGCGATTATCATGAGAAAGCCGAGCATAGAAGTTCTGAATAATAATTTCTCTCGAGAGCTCATGGTTGGGGCATGAATAGAACATTGACTTAAGCCTCCCCCAAGCTTGAGCGATACTTTCTCTATCATGAGGCCAAAAATTATAGATATAATTCCGATCACGATGTACCAAATGCATAGGATAAAACTTTTGAAGAAATTCCAATTTCAATCGGTTGTAGTTCCATGATCCAGTATCATCACATAGCCTATACCATGTCAATGCTTTATCCCTCAAAGATAAGGGAAAGACCTTCTTATTGACCTCATCCTCGGGCAAACCTGCAAGCTTAAATAAACCACAAACTTCATCTACATAGATTAGATGCAAGTAGGGACGTGATGTTCCATCTCCTGTAAAAGAATTAGCCAACAGTTTCTCTAGCATACCCGAAGGAATTTCATAATAAATATTTTCAGTAGGTGCAGTAGGTTGAGGATAAATTCTTTGTGCTTCTGTTCGAGGTGAAGATACCCCGAACAAGCCCCTCAAAGGATTAGTTTCCATAGTGACAAGTGACAATAAATTTCAGCACACTATATAAATGTTTCCTTACCAAATTCCACTCACCAAAGGCGCTGCACTCCCCGGCAACGGCGCCAGAAAAGAGTCTTGATGACCCACAAGTGTAGGGGATCTATCGTAGTCCTTTCTATAAGTAAGAGTGTTGAACCCAACGAGGAGCAGAAGGAAATGACAAGTGGTTTTCAGCAAGGTATTCTCTGCAAGCACTAAAATTATCGGTAACAGATAGTTGTGTGATAAGATAATTCGTAACGGGTAGCGAGTAACAATAGTAACAAAGGTGCAGGAAGATGTCCCAATCCCTTTTGTAGCAAGGGACAAGCCTGGACAAATTCTTATATAAGGTAAAGCGCTCCCGATGACACATGGGAATTTCTGTCGAGCTCGTTTTCATCATGTTCATATGATTCGCGTTCGCTACTTTGATAGTTTGATATGTGGGTGGACCAGTGCTTGGGTGATGTACTTACTTGGACAAAAATCCCACTTATGATTAACCCCTCTCGCAAGCATCCGCAACTACGAAAGAAGAATTAAGACAAAGTCTAACCATAGCATTAAACTGGTGGATCCAAATCAGCCCCTTGCGAAGCAACGCATAAACTAGGGTTTAAGCTTCTGTCACTCTAGCAACCCATCATCTAGTTATTACTTTCCAATGCCTTCCTCTAGGACCAAATAATGGTGAAGTGTCATGTAGTCGACGTTCACATAACACCACTAGAGTAAAGACAACATACAACACATCGAAATATCGAATGAATACCAAATTCACATGACTACTTATAGCAAGACTTAGAATAGAATTATGTTCAGGAAAACGTAACTACTCACAAAGCATAATTATGTTCATGATTAGAGAGGTATTGAATAGAATTAAGGATCTGAACATATGATCTTCCACCAAGTAATCCAACTAGCATCTACTACAAGGAGTAATTAACACTACTGGCAACCTTACAAGTACCAATCGGAGTCGCGAGACGGAGATTGGGTACAAGAGATGAACTAGGGTTTGGAGATGAAATGGTGCTGATGAAGATGTTGATGGAGATGAGTCCCCTCCGATGAGAGGAGTGTTGGTGATGACGATGGCGACGATTTGCCCCTCCGGGAAGGAAGTTTCCTCGGCAGGACGGCCGTGCCGGAGCTCTAGATTGGTTCTGCTCAACTTCCGTCTCGTGGCGGCGGCGTTTCTTCTCGAAAGCTCTCCCGTGTTTTTTTCTGGGACGAACCCCTCTATATAGCAGAAGATGGGAGCCGGAGGGGTAATAGGGGGCCCACGAGACCCCGAGGCGCGCCAGGGGGGTGGGGCGCGCCTGGCAGGCTCGTGACCTCCTGGTGGCTCCCCTCCAGTATTTCTTCCGCCCAGTATTTTTTATATATTACAAAATAATTTCTCGCTAATTTTCACGGCTTTTGGAGTTGTGCAGAATAGGTATCTCAAACTTGCTCCTTTTCCAGCCCAGAATTCCAGCTGCCGGCATTCGCCCTCTTCATGTAAACCTTATAAAATAAGAGAGAAAAGGCATAAGTATTGTACCATAATGTGTAATAATATCCCATAATGCGATAAATATCAATATAAAAGCATGATGCAAAATGGACATATCATTGATCATGTTTTGCCCGTGGAAGAGGTTTAGTCAGCGGGTGTGCTACATTCAGATCCGTGTGCACTTTGCAAATATTGATGTCCTCTCCTTCGACGTAGTCACGGATGAGGTTGAAGCGTTGTTTGATGTGCCTGGTCTTCTTGTGAAACCTTGGTTCCTTTGCTAGAGCAATGGCACCAGTGTTGTCACAGAACAAAGTTATTGGATTTGGTGCGCTCGGCACAACTCCAAGATCCGTCATGAACTGCTTCATCCAGACACCCTCCTTTGCTCCCTCCGAGGCAGCCATGTACTCCGCTTCACATGTAGAATCTGCTACGACGATTTGCTTGGAACTGCACCTGCTTACCGCACCCCCATTAAGAATAAATACGTATCTGGTTCGAGACTTAGAGTCATCCGGATCAGTGTCAAAGCTTGCATGGACGTAACCCTTTACGACGAGCTCTTCGTCACCTCCATAAACGAGAAACATTTCAAGTACTTCAGAATATTCTTGACCGTCGTCCAGTGATCCACTCCTGGGTTACTTTGAAACCTGCCTGCCATACTTATGGCCAAGCTGACGTCTGGTCTAGTGCACATCATTGCATACATGATAGAACCTATGGCTGAAGCATAGGGGATGGAACTCATTTGTTCTGTATCTTCCGCAGTTGCTGGGCAGTGAGTCTTACTCAATTTTATACCTTGTAACACTGGCAAGAACCCTTCTTGGACTGTTCCATTTTGAGTTACAGGTGTTGGTGACCGAAGGTTGTTCGGAGTCCCAGATGAGATCCTAGACGTCTCGAGGAGGTCTGGAATGGTCCGTAGGTAAATAATGATATATATGAAGTCCTGTTTTGGTCAAGGGAAAAGTTTTGGGCTCAACGGTAGTGTACCGGGAGTGCCGGGAGGGTACCGGGGACCATCAGGAGGGGTGTCACGCCCCGAG
Organism: Hordeum vulgare subsp. vulgare; assembly: GCF_904849725.1. Taxonomy (NCBI): domain Eukaryota; kingdom Viridiplantae; phylum Streptophyta; class Magnoliopsida; order Poales; family Poaceae; genus Hordeum; species Hordeum vulgare. Next base: position 125,547,227 of record NC_058518.1, on the reverse strand, counting down.
GGGCCTCATGGGCTGTGGGAGGAGACAAAACAACCCCTAGTGGGTGTTCGAAATATGCCCTAGAGGTAATAATAAAGTGGTTATTATTATATTTCCTAGTTCATGATAATTGTCTATTATTCATGCTATAATTGTATTAACCGGAAACCGTAATACATGTGTGAATATATGGATCACAGTGTGTCCCTAGTGAGCCTCTAGTTGACTAGCTCGTTGATCAATGGATGATCATGGTTTCCTGATCATGGACATAGGATGTTATTGATAACGGGATCACATCATTAGGAGAATGATGTGATGGACAAGACCCAATCCTAAGCATAGCACTAGATCGTATTGTTCGTCTGCTAAAGATTTTCTAATGTCAAGTATCATTTCCTTAGACCATGAGATTGTGGAACTCCCGGATACCGTAGTAGTGCTTTGGGTGTATCAAACGTTACAACATAACCGGGTGATTATAAAGGTGCACTATAGGTATCTCCAAAAGTGTTTGTTGGGTTGGCAAGAATCGAGACTGGGATTTGTCACTCCGTGTGACAGAGAGGTATCTCTGGGCCCACTCGGTATTGCATCATCATACTAAGCTGAATGTGACTAAGGAGTTAGCCACGGGATGATGTGTTACAGAACGAGTAAAGAAACTTGTCAGAAATGAGATTGAACGAGGTAGGGATACCGACGATCGAATCTCGGGCAAGTGTCATACTAGTAGACAAAGGGAATTGCATACGGGATTGATTGAATCCCCTACATCGTGGTTCATCCGATGAGATCATCGTGGAACATGTGGGAGACAACATGGATATCCAGACCCGATGTTGGTTATTGACCAGAGAGGTGTCTCGGTCATGTCTGCATGGTTCCCGAAACCGTAGGGTCTACACACTTAAGGTTCGATGACGCTAGAGTTGTTATGAGAATAGTATACGTGGTTACTGAAGGTTATTTGGAGTCTTGGATGATATCCCAGAAGTCACGAGGATTTCCAGAATGGTCTGGAGGTAAAGATTCATATATAGGAAGTGGAGTTTTGATCACCGGAAGAGTTTCGGAGATCGTCTGTATTGTACCGGGACAGCCGGAAGGGTTCTGGGGGTCCACCGGGAAGGGCCACCAGCCCCGAGGGGGTACGTGGGCTGGAAGTGGATGGGAACCAGCCCCTAGGTGGGCTGGTGCGCCACCCACCTCAGCCCAAGGCGCACAAGAGGGCTAAGGGGGCCAACTCTAGGGCATGGGGGGCTGCCTTGGGTGGCAACCCACCCCTAGGGCGCCGCCCCTCCTCCACTTGGCCACCGACCCCTCCCATCTAGGGCTGCTGCACCACCTAGGGGAAACCCTAGGTGTGGCGCACCCTCGTCACTCTCCTTCTATACAAACCCACGGGGTTTTGGGGCTGCAACACACAATTCCATCCCTCCAAGGCGCAACCCTACCTCTTCTCCTCTTCGTCTTCCGTAGCACTTGGCGAAGCCCTGCGGGAGTACCACGCAGCTCCACCATCACCACACCTCGTGCTATCGGATCTCTCCCTCAACCTATCGTCTCTCCTTGCTGGTTCCAGGCGTAGGAGACGTCACCAGGCTGCACGTGTGTTGAACGCGGAGGAGCCGTTGTTCGTCGCTTAAATCAGAATCTTCCCTGATCTGAATCGCTACAAGTACGACTCCATCAACCGCGTTCTGGTAACGCTTCCGCTTAGCGATCTTCAAAGGTATGAAAATGCTCTACCCCTTTGCTCGTTGCTGGTTTCTCCTAGATAGATTCTTGTGTGACGTAGGATTTTTTTTTGAAATTACTACGTTCGCAAGCAGTGGCATCCGAGCCAGGTTCTATGCGTAGATTCTATGCACGAGTAGAACACAAAAGTTGTGGGCGATGGTTTTGTCAATTGCTTGCCGTTACTAGTCCTATATTTTTTCGGCGGTATTGTGGGATGAAGCGGCCCGAACTGACTTTACACGTACGCTTACGGGAGACTGGTTCCACCGCCTGACATGCACTTGTTGCATAAGGTGGCTAGCGGGTCTCTATCTCTCCCACTTTAGTCGAATTGGATTCGATGAAAAGGGTCCTTATGAAGGGTAAATAGAATTGGCATATCAACGTTGTGGCTGTCACGTAGGTAATAAGCGTTCTTGCTAGAAACCCAAATCAGCCATGTAAAACTTGCAACAACAATTAGAGGACGTCTAACTTGTTTTTGCGGGGTATGCCATGTGATGTGATATGGCCAAAACGATGCGATGTTACATATGTGATGTATGAGATTGATCATGTTCTTGTAATAGGTTTCATGACTTGCAAGTCACTGAGTATGACAACCGGCAGGAGCCATTAGGGTTGTCTTAATTAATTTTATGAGATGCAACGCCATGTGATTACTTTACTTTATTGCAAACCGTTAGCTATGGTAGTAGAAGTAACAGTTGGCGAGACGACTTCGCAAAGACACAATGATGGATATCATGATGATGGAGATCATGGTGTCATGCCGGTGACGATGATGATCATGCCGTGCCCTGAAGATGGAGATCTAAGGAGCAAGATGATATTGGCCATATCATGTCACTATATGATTGCTTGTGATGTTTATCATGTTTTTTATCTTATTTCTTAGAACAACGGTAGCAAAGATAAGATGATCCCTCATAAAGATTTCAAGATAAGTATTCCCCTAAGTGTGCACCGTTGCTAAGGATCATTGTCTCGAAGCACCACATGATGATCGGGTGTGATAGATTCTAATGTTCGCATACAACGGGTGTAAGCCAGATTTACACATGCAAAACACTTAGGTTGACTCGACGAGCCTAGCATGTATAAACATGCCCTCGGAATATGGGAGACCAAAAGGTCGAACATGAGTCGTATGGATGATACGATCAGCATGGCGATGCTCACCATTAATGACTAGTCTGTCTCACGTGATGATCGGACACGGGCTAGACAACGTGCATCATGTATCACTTGGATGACTAGAGGGATGTCGATTTGAGTGGGAGTTCATTAAATAATTTGATTAGATGAACTTAATTATCATGAACTTAGTCTAAAATTGTATTTACAAATATTATAGATCCAATGACCAACGCAAATGTCTCATTCAACTTCAACGCGTTCCTAGAGAAAACCAAGTTGAAAGACGATTTGAGCAACTATGCGGACTGGGCTCGTAATTTAAAGCTCATCTTCATGGCTTCCAAGAAGGCATATGTCCATGATGCGCCGCTAGGTGACCCTCCCGTTCCCGCGGAAACCCAGGATGTGAGGAACGCCTCGCAGTCGCGGAGTGATGACTACTCTCTGGTTCAGTACGACATGCTTTATAGTTTAGAACCGGGGCTCCAAAGGCATTTTGACCAACATGGAGCATATGAGATGTTTGAGGAGCTGAAACTAGTTTTTCAAGCTCATGCCTGGGTTGAGAGATATGAAGTCTCCTACAAGTTCTTATGTTGTAAGATGGAGGAGAATAGTTCTGTCAGTGAGCACATACTCAGAATGTTTGGGTTGCACAACCGCTTGACTCAGCTGGGAGTTGAACTTCCGAATGACGCGGTCATTGACAGAATCCTCCAGTCACTTCCACCTAGCTATAATGGCTTTTTGATGATCTACAACATGCAAGGGATGGAGAAGACCATTCCTGAGTTGTATTCAATGCTGAAATCAGCACAGCTGGAAATCAAGAAATAACATCAAGTGTTGATGGTGAATAAGACCACTAATTTCAAGAAAGGCAAGGGTAAAAAGAACTTCAAGAAGGACGGCAAAGAAGTTGCTGCGCCTAGTAAACTAGTTTTCGAGAAGAAGCCAAAGAAAGGACCCAAGCCTGAGACTGAGTGCTATTATTGTAAGGGAACCGTTCACTGGAAGCGAAATTGCCCCAAGTACTTAGTGGATAAGAAGGCCGACAAGATCAAAGGTATATATGATATACATGTTACTGATGTGTACCTTACCAGCGCTCGTAGTAGCTCCTGGGTATTTGATACCGGTGTTGTTGCTCACATTTGCAACTCAAAATAGGAACTGCAGAATAAGCGGAGGCTGGCAAAGGACGAGGTGACGATGCACGTCGGGAATGGTTCCAAGGTCGATGTGATCGCTGTCGGCACGCTACCTCTATAGCTACCTTTGGGGTTAGTTTTAAATCTTAATAATTGTTATTTAGTACCAGCATTGAGCATGAACATTGTATCGGGATCTTGCTTAATGCAAGATGGCTACTCATTTAAATATGAGAATAATGGTTGTTCCATTTATATGAGTGATATGTTTTATGGTCATGCCCCGCTGGTCAATGGTTTATTCTTAATGAATCTCGAACGTGATGTTACACATATTCATAGTGTGAGTTCGAAAAGATGTAAGGTTGATAATGATAGTCCCACATACTTGTGGCACTACTGCCTTGGTCATATCGGTGTCAAGCGCATGAAGAAACTCCATACAGATGGAATTTTGGAGTCTCTTGATTTTGAATCATTTGACACATGCGAACCGTGCCTCATGGGCAAGATGACCAAGACTCCGTTCTCCAGAACAATGCAGCGAGCAACCAACTTATTGGAAATAATACATACCGATGTATGTGGTCCAATGAGGGTTGAGGCTCGCGGTGGCTGTTGTTATGTTCTCACCCTCACATATGATTTAAGTAGATATGCGTATGTCTACTTAATGAAACACAAGTCTTAAACCTTTGAAAGGTTCAAGGAATTTCAGAGTGAGCTAGAGAATCATTGTGATAAGAAAATAAAGTTTCTACAATCTGATCGTGGAGGAGAATATTTGAGCCACGAGTTTGGCACGCACCTAAGGAAATGTGGAATTGTTTCACAACTCACGCCGCCTGGCACACCGCAGCGTAATGGGGTGTCTGAACGTCGTAATCGCACTTTATTGGATATGGTGCGATCTATGATGTCTCTTACTGATCTACCACTATCATTTTGGGGAATGCATTGGAAACTGCCGCATTCACTTTAAATAGGGCACCGTCTAAATCTGTTGAGGCGACGCTGTATGGATTATGGTTTGGCAAGAAACCTAAGCTGTCGTTTCTAAAAGTTTGGGGCTGTGATGCTTATGTGAAGAAACTTCAACCTGAGAAGCTCGAAACCAAAGCAGAAAAATGCGTCTTCATAGGATACCCTAAAGAAACTATAGGGTACACCTTCTATCTTAGATCCGAGGGAAAAATATTTGTTGCCAAGAACGGATCCTTTCTAGAGAAAGAGTTTATCTCGAAAGAAGTAAGTGGGAGGAAAGTAGAACTTGATGAGGTAATTGTACCTCCTCTCGAACCGGAGAGTAGCGTAATACAAGGAAATGTTTCTGAGGTGCCTGCACTGGCTAGAGAAGAAGTTAATGATGATGATCATGAAACTTAAGATCAAGTTGCTACTGAACCTCGAAGGTCCACAAGGACACTTTCCGCACCAGAGTGGTACGGCAACCCTATCATGGAAATCATGTTGGTGGACAACAGTGAACCTTCGAACTATGAAGAAGCGATGGCGGTCCCGGATTCCACCAAATGGCTTGAAGCCATGAATTCCGAGATAGGATCCATGTATGAGAACAAAGTATGGACTTTGGTGGACTTGCCCGATAATCGGCGAGCCATAGAAAATAAATGGATCCTTAAGAAGAAGACTGGCGCGGATGGTAATGTGACCATCTATAAGGCTCAACATGTTACTAAGGGTTATCGACTTGTTCAAGGGATTGGCTATGATGAGACCTTCTCACCCGTAGTGAGGCTAAAGTTGGTCCGAATCATGTTAGCGGTTGCCGCATTTTATGATAATGAAATCTGGCAAATGGACGTCAAAACGACATTCCTGAACGACTTTCTTAAGGAAGAATTGTATATGATACAGCCAGAAGGTTTTGTTGATCCTAATAATGCTAACAAGGTATGCAAGCTCCAGCGCTCCATCTATGGGCTGGTGCAAGCATCTCAGAGTTGAAACATTCGCTTTGATGAGTTGATCAAAGCATTTGGGTTTGTACAGACTTATGGAGAAGCCTGTATTTACAAGAAAGTGAGTGTGAGCTCTGTAGCATTTCTCATATTATATGTGGATGACATATTGTTGATGGGATATGATATAGAACTTTTGGAAAGCATAAAGGCATATTTGAATAAGAGTTTTCAATGAAGGACCTTGGAGAAGCTTCTTACATATTAGGCATCAAGATCTATAAAGATAGATCGAGGCGCCTCATAGGTCTTTCACAAAGCATATACCTTGACAAGATATTGAAGAAGTTCAATATGGACAAGGCCAAGATGGGGTTCTTGCCTGTATTACAAGGTGTGAGGTTGAGTACGACTCAACGCCCCACCACGACAGAAGATAGAGAAAAGATGAGTACCGTCCCCTATGCTTCAGCTATAGGCTCTATTATGTATGCCATGATATGTACCAGACGTGATGTGAACCTTGCCATAAGTTTGGTAGGGAGGTACTAAAGTGATCCAGGAGTGGATCACTGGACAGCCGTCAAGAATATCCTTAAGTACCTGAAAAGGACTAAAGATATGTTTCTCATTTATGGAGATGCCTAAGAGCTCGTCATAAAGGGTTACATCGATGCTAGCTTCGACACAGATCCGGATGGCTCTAAGTCACAAACCAGATACGTGTATATTTTGAATGGTGGGGCAGTTAGCTGGTGCAGTTGCAAGCAAAGCATCATGGCGGCATCTACATGTGAAGCGGAGTAGATATCTGCTTCGAAAGCAGCACATGAAGGAGTCTGGATGAAGGAGTTCATCACCGACCTAGGAGTGATTCCCAGTGCGTCGGGCCCAATGACTTTCTTCTGTGACAACACTAGAGCTATTTCCATTTCCAAGGAGCCCAGGTTTCACAAGAATACCAAGCACATCAAGCGCCGCTTCAACTCCATTTGTGGATACATACATGATGGAGATATAGATATTTGTAAAGTACACATGGATCTGAATGTCGCAAATCCGTTGACTAAACCTCTTCCAGGAGCGAAACATGATCAGCACAAGAACTCTATGGGTGTTCTTTTCATCACAATGTAACTAGATTATTGACACTAGTGCAAGTGGGAGACTGTTGGAAATATGCCCTAGAGGCAATAATAAAGTGGTTATTATTTTATTTCTAGTTCATGATAATTGCCTATTATTCATTCTATAATTGTATTAAACGGAAACCATAATACATGTGTGAATATATAGATCACAATGTGTCCCTAGTGAGCCTCTAGTTGGCTAGCTCGTTGATCAATAGATGATCATGGTTTCTTGATCATGGACATAGGATGTCATTGATAACGATATCACATCATTAGGAGAATGATGTGATGGATAAGACCCAATCCTAAGCATAGCACTAGATCGTATTGTTCGTCCGGTAAAGCTTTTCTAATGTCAACTATCATTTCCTTAGACCATGAAATTGTGAAACTCCTGGATGCCGTAAGAGTGCTTTGGGTGTATCAAACGTCACAACGTAACCGGGTGATTATAAAGGTACACTAGAAGCATCTACAAAAGTGTTTGTTGGGTTGGCACGAATCGAGACTGGGATTTGTCACTCCGTGTGACGGAGAGGTATCTCTGGGCCTACTCGGTAATGCATCATCCTACTGAGTTGAATGTGACTAAGGAGTTAGCCACGAGATGATGTGTTACAGAACGAGTAAAGAGACTTGAGGATAATGAGATTGAACAAGGTATAGGGATACTAACGATTGAATCTCGGGCAAGTGTCATACCGGTAGACAAAGGAAATTGCATACGGAATTGATTGAATCGCCGACAACATGGTTCATCCGATGAGATCATCATGGAACATGTGGGAGCCAACATGGATATCCAGACTCCGATGTTGGTTATTGACCGAAGAGGTGTCTCGGTCATGTGTGCATGGTTCCCGAACCCATAGGGTCTACACACTTAAGGTTCGATGACGCTAGAGTTGTTATGGGAATAGTATATGTGGTTACCTAAGGTTGTTTGGAGTCCTGGATGAGATCCCGGACATCACGAGGAGTTCTGGAGGTAAAGATTCATATATATGATGTGGAGTTTTGATCACTGGAAGAGTTTCGAAGATCGTCGGATTGTACCGGGACCACCGGAAGGGTTCTGGGGCTCCACCGGGAAGGGCTACGAGCCCCGAGGGGGTACGTGGGCCTAAAGTGGATGGGAACCAGCCCCTAGGTGGGGCTGGTATGCCACGCACCTCATCCCAACGCGCACAAGATAGCTATGGGGGCCAACCCTAGGGCGTGGAGGACTGCCTTGGGTGGCAAGCCCACCCCTAGGGCGTCGCCCCTCCTCCACTTGGCCGTCGCCCCTCCCATCTAGGGCTGCCGCACCACCTAGGGGAAACCCTAGGGGTGGTACTGTCACCCCAAAATGCGAACCTATCCTTAATTTGGCATGAGGGCCTTGTTAGGGCTAGAATCGCATCTCGTCGTTTCGCAAGAATGGATATCATTACAAGTACATGTACTGAAAAGATGAGATATATATAGAATTGGCTTACACTCGCCACAAGCTACATCAGAGTCACATCAGTACAATACATAAACATCATGAAGAAGAGCAGGGTCCGACTACGGACGAAAACAAACGAGAAAAGAAGAACGACGTCCATCCTTGCTATCCCAGGCTGCCGGCCTGGAACTCGTCCTAGATCGATGCAGAAGAAGAAGAAGCAACTCCAAATGAACAATCAACGCGCTCGCGTCAAGTAACCTTTACCTGTACCTGCAACTGGTGTTGTAGTAATCTGTGAGCCACAGGGAACTCAGCAATCTCATTTCCAAAGGTATCAAGACTAGCAAAGCTTAATGGGTGAGGTAAGGTTAAGTGGTGAGGTTGCAGCAGCGGCTAAACATATATTTGGTGGCTAAACTTACGAGTACAAGAATTAAGAGGGGGATGATCTACGCATAACGGACGTGAACTACTTATGACCAAAGAATGATTCTGAACACCTACTTACGTCAAACATAACCCCACCATGTCCTCTATCGGAGAAGGAACTCACAAAAGAGACAGTCACGGTTACGCACTCAGTTGGCAAGTTTTATTTCAGTTAACTTCAAGTTATCTAGAACCAGTGTTAAACAAAGTTTCCCGTTGCAACATAACCGCGGGCATGGCTTTCCGAAAAGATTTAACCCTACAGGGGTGCTCCAACTAGTCCATCACAAAATTACCACAAGCCGCATAGAAATCCTCGATCACGAAGCTCGCGATCTCGTCAGAATCCTTAGTGGAAAACCTCAACTCTGAGATTACCCAAAGCATCACCGGAATCTCGATGCACAAGATATTTCGTCAAAGGTAAAACTAATCCAGCAATGCCGCCCGACGTGTCGACGAACCCGATAGGAGCCGCGTATCTCGTTCTCAGGACACGACCGGTTGGGAAAGGCTACAGGTGCCAAACCTCGAGTTGCCCCGTGGAGGCCCCGCAGGCTGCCCTTTTGGGACCAGCACCATCAGCACTGCCCCCCCTGTATTATGTAGAATTACTCCTCGGGTAGCGCTAACTCCCTATGCATTCAGTATTAACAGAATTATTATGTTGGGCAAATATGGTACCAATGTTGGGCCTTGCCAAACCAGTTTAATCTAAAACTAATTATCAAGGGGGTCCCCATAACAACCCCGTTCGTGTTAGGAGCGCTCAAATATGGAACATAACACCGGTAGCCAAAACTAAGGGGGCAAAGGTGGAACAAAACACCAGGCTAGAAAGGCCGAGCCTTCCACCTTTTACCAAGTATATAGTTGCACTAAATTAAATAGCATTTAATAGGGTGATAACAAGGAACCCATGTTATCACATGGAAGCAACTACACCTGCAACTAGAAACGCTAACACATGATTAAGCAAGCGGTAACATAGCCAATCAGTGGTTTGCTAGGTTGTGAACAGGTTGAAGGTTTTCATGGCATTGTTGAGAGGCTGATATTTAACATGTGGTAGGCAACGAGACTTAATCGATAGAAGCGATAAAACTAGCATGGCAATGATAGTAATGGTATCTGGGGAAATGGTCATCTTGCCTGAGATCCTGCTTGGAAGAAGAACGACTCCGTGAAGCAGACGAACCGATGTAGTCGAACGGGTCCTCACTTTTCGACACGCTTGCGGAACTCTATCGAGACGAAGGAAACCGGAAACAAGAATCAACACACGATATTCGCCACATGATGCACAACACATATGATGCATGAACGGCCTAATGCAAGGCATGACAATCACAACAATCAAACACTACATATTAAATGAAGCTCAAGATGCAACAAGTTGCATATTGATGAAGCTCCACGTTTAATTATTTAATTCACTCCCGTTTATTTACACGACAATATTAAATGTTGTTAGACATGGCAAAGGGTGAAACACGAATTAAACTACCTATCTAGGCATTTTAAATGTGGCCGGAAACGACGTATAGCATCTCCAAAGTGACCCCATGTGTTAGGTTATAATTCTGTCCAGATTTGTCCTAATCACATTTTATGTTTGTTAAACGGCAAAACAAAGTGGTTCACGTGATTCTAATCGTCGTTCTGCTCCATTTACATATATGGCGCATCTCCAATGGAGCTACGGACAAATAGTTACGACCTAAACTGTTTCCAACACGTCTACACGCAAACCAATGCAAAGAACCCACTAAACAATTCTAATTATGCATGAGAGTTAGAAAAATATTATTCTACGCGAAATTCTAGCCAAGTTACATATCTAAGATATTTCGATTCGATGCACGGTTTGAAAAAATATTGACATTTCAAAAACATGCATCTTTCTACTCAACTAGTAAATTGTCCTGAGGTAAGCAGTAAAAAAACACAACAAGGGCCGAATTACTGCAAGCTGCAGTGGCCCAGGATTGAAATCGGTCGAAGGAGCTGAGTGTGTATGGTCCCAACAAAAGGGAAAATATGACAAAAATTGGCATACGTGGGAATCGAACCCAATACCTCCTAGTTGCAGTCAATCACATAGACCAGCTAGACTACAATTAGTACGTGATGATCAATGGGATTCGGATCTAAATGAGGTATGCACACGAGGTTATTTATATACCAGATAAAACAGAAAAAAAACCAACCAAAATTACTGGGGTGCTCTGGAATCGAATCCAGGACCCTTCCGGTGGACTCTGAATGCACTAACCAGCTCGGTTGGTGTTGGGGATGTTACCTTTGGGTAACCCGCCCTTGATGGGCCGGGTCACCAAAGGGGCGACTCACCTTTGATTATGCGTCCAATGGCCCAGGAGTTGTAGGGCGGTTCAAAGAGACCATTGTTGGGGAACGTCGCATGGGAAAGAAAAATTTTCCTACGCGCACGAAGACCTATCATGGTGATGTCCATCTACGAGAAGGGATATTCGATCTACGTACCCTTGTAGATCGCACAACAGAAGCGTTAGTGAACGCGGTTGATGTAGTGGAACGTCCTCACGTCCCTCGATCCGCCCCGCGAACCGTCCCGCGATCAGTCCCACGATCTAGTGCCGAACGGACGGCACCTCCGCGTTCAGCACACGTACAGCTCGATGATGATCTCGGCCTTCTTGATCCAGCAAGAGATACGGAGAGGTAGATGAGTTCTCGGGCAGCGTGACGGCGCTCCGGAGGTTGGTGGTGATCTTATCTCAGCAGGGCTCCGCCCGAGCTCCGCAGAAACGCGATCTAGAGGTAAAACCGTGGAGATATGTGGTCGGGCTGCCGTGGCAAAGTTGCGTCAAATCAGCCCTAAAACCTCCGTATATATAGGGGGAAGAGGGGGAGCCTTGCCTTGGGGTCCAAGGACCCCCAAGGAGTTCGGCCGAGCCAAGGGGGGCAACCCTCCCCTTCCAAACCGAGTCCAACTAGGTTTGGAAGGAGGAGTCCTTCCCCCTTTTCCCACCTCCTCTTTTTTTTTTCTCTTTGATTTTCTTCCTATGGCGCATAGGGCCTTCTTGGGCTGTCCCACCAGCCCACTAAGGGCTGGTGCGCCACCCCAAGACCTATGGGCTTCCCCGGGGTGGGTTGCCCCCCCCGGTGAACACCCGGAACCCATTCGTCATTCCCAGTACATTTCTGGTAACTCCGAAAACCTTCCGGTAATCAAATGAGGTCATCCTATATATCAATCTTCATTTCCGGACCATTCCGGAAACCCTCGTGACGTCTGTGATCTCATCCGGGACTCCAAACAACATTCGGTAACCAACCATATAACTCAAATACGCATAAAACGACGTCGAACCTTAAGTGTGCAGACCCTGCGGGTTCGAGAACTATGTAGACATGACCCGAGAGACTCCTCGGTCAATATCCAATAGCGGAACCTGGATGCCCATATTGGATCCTACATATTCTACGAAGATCTTATCGTTTGAACCTCAGTGCCAAGGATTCATATAATCCCGTATGTCATTCCCTTTGTCCTTCGATATGTTACTTGCCCGAGATTCGATCGTCAGTATCCGCATACCTATTTCAATCTCGTTTACCGGCAAGTCTCTTTACTCGTTCCATAATACAAGATCCCGTGACTTACACTAAGTCACATTGCTTGCAAGGCTTGTGTGTGATGTTGTATTACCGAGTGGGCCCCGAGATACCTCTCCGTCACACGGAGTGACAAATCCCAGTATCGATCCATACTAACTCAACGAACACCTTTGGAGATACCTGTAGAGCATCTTTATAGTCACCCAGTTACGTTGCGACGTTTGATACACACAAAGTATTCCTCCGGTGTCAATGAGTTATATGATCTCATGGTCATAGGAACAAATACTTTTCACGCAGAAAACAGTAGCAACAAAATGACACGATCAACATGCTACGTCTATTAGTTTGGGTCTAATCCATCACGTGATTCTCCTAATGACGTGATCCAGTTATCAAGCAACAACACCTTGTTCATAATCAGAAGACACTGACTATCTTTGATCAACTGGCTAGCCAACTAGAGGCTTGCTAGGGACAGTGTTTTGTGTATGTATCCACACATGTATATAAGTCTTCATTCAATACAATTATAGCATGGATAATAAACGATTATCATGAACTCAGAAATATAATAATAACTAATTTATTATTGCCTCTAGGGCATATTTCCAACAACCATGTGGATGATGGAACGTCAAGGAAGCTCCTGGTCATGGGGAACACGGCGACTTAGAGATAAGGAAAACTACCAAGAGTAGGATGGCAGGACTTTGTAAACCCTAGGGCCTCGACCTGTATATAAAGGTGAGTCCCAGGGCACGGGTTAGAGATAATCGAGAGCTAGGCCAGGCGAGTTACGCCCTCCTTGTAATCAAAACCACCATTAATCTACACAAAGCAGGACGTAGGCTTTTACCTCCTCACGAGGGGCCAAACCTGGGTAAATCCGAGTCTCGCTTTTGCTCACCCCCTTTGAGTCGCCACCAAGGTGCGATGGCTCCATCTTTAAGTCCTTTCACGAGGACATCTGCCGTGACAAAACCACGACAGTTGGCGCGCACCTTGGGGCTAGCGCACGGTGGAGTTGAGTTCTCAAAGGGAGCCCTATCAGGGTTAGAAAGCTATGCGGTCGGCATCATGACCAAGAGCCGCCGCGGGAAGTACTACATCGACAACTCACTATGGGAATCGGAGGCCGATTCCGTCGAATCTGGCTACCAAGTCCCCTTCGGCAAGATCAACATCTTCATCGGCATGATCGGGACGCCTGTTCCTGAGCTGGACACCTCCACCGACACCGTCGAGCCGGCCAGGTACATGCTCCCCGTTACACGGCAGAACAAGAGCCGCCAGGTTTTCGTCGGCTTTACACATGGAAGTGACGCGCAAGACGAAGAGGCGGGCCAGGAGATCACCCCTGTCAATTCCGATGGTGAGTCATCCATGGGCGAGACGGCGTCGATCCACCTTCTTGAGGAGGGGCATTTCGGGGGGCTATCGCTGGCAATGGATCCCGAAGTCCTCAAGAGATCTCGCCGGAAAATCGCCATCTACATGGCGAGGTCAGCCCAGCCTCCTCAGAATCCCACTGGCAACAACGAGACCGGAGGAACGTCCAAGCCTCCAACGCAAACCATGACGGAACTAGCAGCAGAGATAGCCAGCCTTATGGCAACCCCGGTTACATCAGAAAATCAGGAGTCGGTCAATACAGAGCTAACCAAACTGCAGGAGGCAGTGGCCAAAGCACAACGCGACATGGAAGCAAAAGCCGCCAGGATCGAGACACATCGAGCTGCAGTCGCTACAGAGACCGATCGGTTGAACACCGAAGGCTGGCGGCTCGGGATACATCAGCGCACGTCTGACGCTGTCCATCAAAGGAGACATGGTGGGCGCGTCCCGGCCGACTTACACCCAACTCGCCTCTCTGACACTCCGTGCACCCCCGGGGCGGGTCCTGATCGGCCTCTGCAAGCCGCCCCGAGGGGAGGAACGGTTCCACCACCCAATCCGCCGCCGGTTTAGCCCAAGGACGCCCATGCGACTCGATTCGAGACACCGCGGGGTCACTTCTCAAACCCCGTCGACAACGTGCTGGCTCCAACCCGCCACCTGGAGTCTCTTCTGATTTACAGAAACACCCCGGCCGAGGTAGAAGCTAGAAACGCCATTGAGATGCTGAAAACGGCCGTGGTTCAACACGCGCAGTATTCCCATAGCCTTGATCGGCTCCACTCTACGCCTCAGGCGAGTCATACTAGAAGTCGCCACGAGGATTTCCCCGCAGTGACCAGCGGGCCGCGCCGGCTCCCCCAACACGATCTACTTGGGATGCCTGACGCACGAGCCCAGGATATTGTGGACGCAGCGCGGGCCGCGCGGCACATGGAACCAACGGCCGTGGCGGGTCAAGCCTACCCGGCCTACATACCACCGTCACTCGCGCCCCTGGACGGTGGGGGCAAACACATTGGAGTATCATGTCTCGCATCGGCTTTGCGCAACGAGCGCATGCCGAAGGACTTCAAAGGGCCTAGGAAGATTCCCAAATACTCGCTGGATCTCGAGCCCGGGTCATGGTCGAGAGCTATGAACTCGTGATGGATATGCTGGACGTTAGCGAGGCAATCTGCGCGAAATACTTCACCATGATGCTCGAAGGGACAACACGCACTTGGTTGAAAAACCTACCGCCCAACTCCATCAACAGTTGGGTGGAACTAAAGGAGCGCTTCATCATGAACTTCAGAGGGACCTGCAAGCGCCTGATGACTATTGTCAACTTACAACACTGCATTCAACGACCGAATGAGTCTACCCATCACTGGACCCGACGAGTTGCGGAAGTCATTCATTCGTTGGAAGGCATTTCGGCGGCTCAGGCGGTGTTGATCCTGGAGAAAAATTGCCATTATGAGCCTCTGGTGCTGAAACTAGGGAGGCTTAAGCGAAAGGTACATGACATGGGAGAGGTGATGGATGCCCTTACCAGATACGCCGAGTCAGATGACACCAAGGATCCCGGAGAGGGCGATGATAAAACTGGAGCTACCCGCAAGGGCGAGTTACAAAAGGGCCAATCCCAGTTTCAGAACCGGGGGAATAACCACCATGGCGGGCATGGCAAGAAGCGGCAACATGAGGGTCCTATGGAATTTGTTGCTAATACTTATACTGGCAACACAAACCCACGTCAGAAGAAACGAGGCTTCAGTGGGAAGAAAGCGCGTAACTACCATGAAATGCTTAAAGGCCTGTGCCCACAGCACGCCATGGCCGATGGACCGACAACTCACTCATGGGAGGATTTCTATGTGATGCAAGAGTTCCGGGCCGAGGCGCTCGAAAGTTGTCAAGGCGGCGAGCAGGGCCAGTGGCAGGAGCAACCCGGCGCATCCGGGTCCCGACAGGTCACATTCGGGGGTTTCCCCAACCAAGGACCACACGGCGGGTCGCAACACAATGCCGGTCAATACCAAGTTAATAATCAACAGTACCACCAACCGGGAATATTCCAACAGCCTCCCCCGCATGGAGACCCCCAGCGGCAGGAGGACCGGGACGGGTTCCAAAATAACCCCAAACAGTTGAACATCGGGCAGTACCACGTGTTCACCACCAACACCTGTAAACATGATCGCAAGGTAAAGCACAGAACCTTCGTAGCTGAGCCGGCGCTCCCTCGGTACCTTCACTGGTCAGAGCAACCCATAACATGGAGCCGGGAAGACCATCCGCCCCGAGTCAACAAACCCGACGACTTAGCCTTGGTCGTGGCTCCCCAAGTCAGAGGATACACCCTCTCCAAAGTCCTTATGGACGGGGCAGCAACATCAACATCTTATACTTCGACACTTTTTGGCGAATGAATCTCCTCGAGAAGGGTCTGATGCCATCATCCACAGTTTTCCACGGTATTGTTCCTGGTAAGTCGGCGTACCCCATTGGGCGGGTCAAGCTTAATGTGGCTTTTGGCACGGAATCAAACTACAGGAGCGAGTCTCTTGTTCGAGGTAGTAAAACTCAAGAGCCCCTACCATGCGTTGTTCGGACGACCGGCTTACGCCAAGTTCATGACCTGCCCATGCTATGTTTATCTCAAGCTCAAGATGCCTGGACCCAAGGGTCCCATCACTGTCCATGACGACAGGAAAATAGCCCAAGGGTGTGAAGAAGGAGATGCGGCTTATGCCGAGTCAGCTTGCGCGGCCGAGGAGCTTAAGTTTCACCAATCCCACGTCGACTCGGCAGACATGACGCCGCTCAAAAGGCCAACTATCGATTCTGAGCCGCCCCTCAAGTCCAAACCAGCGGATGACACCAAGGTCATTGATTTTACGCCGGACGACTCCACCAAGCAGTTCACTATTGGGGCGGGTCTTGACCCCAAATAGGAAAGCGCGCTCATCAAATCCATCTGTGAGAATCGGGACATCTTTGCATGGAAATCTTCTGACATGTCGGGTGTATCGAGAGAGTTCGCTGAGCACCATCTCAATACTGACCCCAAAGTTAAGCCGGTATGGTAGTACCTTCGTAGGTTTAACGAAGAGCGTCGTAAGGCGATTGGAGAAGAAGTAGCCCGGCTCCTCGCCTCCGGTTTCATTATCGAGGTTTTTTACCCAGAATGGCTGGCTAACCCGGTCTTGGTACTCAAGAAGAACGGCACTTTCCGCATGTGCATTGATTACACAGACCTTAATAGAGCCTGTCCAAAGGATCGGTTCGCCCTTCCCCGCATTGATCAGATTATCGATTCGACAACGGGTTGCGAACATCTGTGTTTCTTGGACGCCTATTACGGATACCACCAGATAAAAATGGCGGTGGCGGATCAGGAGAAGACATCCTTCATAACCCCGTTCGAAGCTTTCTGTTATGTGTCCATGCCATTTGGGCTTAAGAGCGCGAGGGCGACTTACCAACGCTGCATCCAAAACTGTTCACACAGCCAGATAGGCCGTAACGTTCACGCTTGCGTGGACGATATCGTGGTCAGATCTCACCGCAAGGAGTCACTTTTGGAGGATCTCAAAGAAACATTCGACAACCTGCGTGTTTACCAGATGAGGCTTAACCCCACCAAGTGCGTATTTGGTTTCCCCGCGGGGAAGCTATTGGGTTTCCTGGTGTCAGAACGGGGAATCGAGGCCAACCCGGAGAAGATTGAAGCAATTACTTCACTTGGGAAACCATCCAACGTTAACCAAGTACAATGCATGGCGGGTCGAATCGCGGCCCTGAGCCGTTTCATAAGTTGCCTTGGGGAGAAGGCCATCCCTCTCTACCAGTTGCTCAAGAAAACCGATCGTTTCGTATGGACAGATGAGGCCAATGAGGCCTTCGAAGACTTGAAGCAGCAATTAGCTAGCCCGCCATGCTGGCGGCTCCGGTAGACAAAGAACCTATGCTCCTGTACATTGCGGCCAATTCCAAAGCAGTCAGGGTGGCAGTAGTTGTCAAGCGAAAGGAGGAAGGGAAGGAATACCCCGTCCAAAGACCGATGTATTTCATCAGCGAGGTCCTTACTCTTTCCAAGCAACATTACCCGCATTGGCAAAATTGGTTTTTGGGGTATTCATGGTGAGTCGAAAGTTGAAGCATTACTTTCAGGAACACCTGATCACGGTCGTCAGCTCCGCTCCCCTTGGCGATATCATACAGAACTGAGAGGCCACTGAACGGATTGCCAAATGGGCCATCGAGTTGGGTCCCCATCAGGTACGGTATACGCCTCGGACAACTATCAAGTCTCAAGCGCTCGTGGACTTCATCAATGATTGGACCGAGTTACAAATCCCTGAGGAAATACCATATCTTACATATTGGACCATCTATTTTGATGGGTCGAGACAGTTGGAAGGCTCGGGGGCTGGCGTGGTGATAACTTTGCCTCACTGTGACAAGTTTTGCTATGTCCTCCGACTCATGTTCCCATGTACTAACAATGCAGCAGAATACGAAGCTCTGCTTCATGCACTACTAGGAAAAGGGCTATAGATAATATAGACACTAATGCCGCACCAGACAAGTGGTGCGCCACTACTATATAGCAGTGGCGCACCATGTGCAGGTGCGCCATTAGCGTGATGGACACTAATGGCGCACCACACACACGGTGCGCCACTACTAACAAACATTTTTTTCCAAAAGTACTAATGGTGCACTGGGCAGAGTGCGCCATTACTAGTTTAACTAGTAATGGCGCACCACTCACCCAGTGCGCCACTACTATAATTCTCAGCCCAAGCCCAAAGCCACCGATGCAGTTGCCTTCCATTTTTTTCCTCCAAATTCCCCACCCCGTCCCGGCCCGTCCCGCCGAACAGCCCTAAACCCCAAAGCCCTACCAACCCATTCCCCCGGCCGCCGCTGCCGTCCATGGCGCCCGCCCGTGCCGCCAAGCACCCCAAGCTTGAGCCCTCCGCCTCGCCTCCACCTCCGCCGCGCAGCATCAGCATCAGCGGGGCGACGACGACTACGTGCGGGGCAGTGATGACCCACAAGTATAGGGGATCAATCGTAGTCCTTTTGATAAGTAAGAGTGTCGAACCCAACGAGGAGCAGAAGGCTCTGATAAACGGATTTCAGCAAGGTAATAACTGCAAGCACTGAAAGTAGTGGTAACAATTGATTGTGTAGGGAGGTGAAACGTAACAAGCAAAAAGTAACAAGTAACAAGTAGTAGCAACGGTGCAGCAAGTGTCCCAATCCGTTTTGCAGCAAGGGACAAGCCTGAACAAAGTCTTACAGGAGGAAAAATGCTCCGCAGGACACACGGGAATTTCTGTCATGCTAGTTTCATCATGTTCATATGATTCGCGTTCGTTACTTTGATAGTTTGATATGTGGGTGGACCGGTGCTTGGGTACTGCCCTTACTTGGACAAGCATCCCACTTATGATTAACCTCTCTCGCAAGCATCCGCAACTACAAAAGAAGAATTAAGACAAAGTCTAACCATAGCATTAAACTAGTGGATCCAAATAAGCCCCTTACGAAGCAACACATAGACCGGGGTTTAAGCTTCTGTCACTCCAGCAACCCATCATCTACTTACTACTTCCCAATGCCTTCCTCTAGGCCCAAATATGGTGAAGTGTTATGTAGTCGACGTTCACATAACACCACTAGAGGAAAAGAAGACATACAACATATCAAAATACCGAACGAATATCAAATTCACATGACTATTATTAACATGACTTATCCCAAGTCTTCAGGAACAAAAGTAACTACTCACAAAACATAATAAAAATTATAATCAGAGGTGTAATGAATAGCATCAAGGATCTGAGCATAAACTCTTCCAGCAAGTAATCCAACTATCATCGACTACAAAGAGTAATCAACACTACTAGTAACCTTACAAGTACCAATCGGAGTCGTGAGACGGAGATTGGTTACAAGATATGAACTAGGGATGGAGAGGAGATGGTGCTGATGAAGATGTTGATGAAGATGCCTCCCCTCCGACGAGAGGAGTGTTGGTGATGACGATGGCGACGATTTCCCCCTCCGGGAGGGAAGTTTCCCCGGCAGGATCGTCCTGCCGGAGCTCTAGATTGAAACCACGAAGAAGCTCCCGTCTAATTTTTTCTGGACTAAGACGCTTCATATAGCAAAAGAGGGGGGCTAGTGGAAATTCAGGGAACCTACAAGCCCCCACTCCGCCACCAGGGGGGTGGCGGTGTCAGGGCTTGTGGCGCCCTGGCAGCCCCCCTCTGGTGGTTCTTTCGCCAAGCATTTTTTATATAATCCCAAAAAAATCCACGTAACTTTTCAGGGCATTTGGAGATGTGCAGAATAGTGGCCTGTGATTTGCTCCTTTTCCAGTCCAGAATTCCAGCTGCCTAAATTCTCCCTCTTCAAATAAACCTTGCAAACTAAGAGAGAAAAGGCATAAATATGGCACCACAAGTAATATAACAGCCCAGAAAGCAATAAATATCAACATGAAAGTATGATGCAAAATGGACGTATCAACTCCCCCAAGCTTAGACCTCGCTTGTCCTCAAGCGAAAATCAAGTTGCACAAACATGTCCACATGTTTGGGGACGAAGGTGTTGATAAAACATAATACGGACATGAGGGCATCATGATCACACATAGGACATCAATACATCATAAAGATTCTTATGGGAAAGTAACAATTCCTTCACAAAGCAAAGCATGAAGAAAAACCTTTCCGAGTAGTAACCAACAATAAACTATAGTCATTGAAGCAATTGCAATTTATCACAACATCAGAAAGAGTCAAATAAGAGCTTGTAAGGCAAACCCACATACTCAATCATCTCTTTTGTTTTCCTCAATTGTTACAACTCACGTGGTACTCATGGTGTCAAAGTTTCAGCTGGACACAGAGGAAGATAGGGGCTGATAGTTTTGCCTCCCAGCCATTTACCTCAAAGGTAAAGTCAACAACAATAAAGCATAAGTACTCAACTCCAAGTTGATATATGAATATAGATCTTTCCCAAGCATGTGACGGTAGCCAAGACAAAGGAAAAAATAGGGAATTGGTGATGATCACCATGACTCTTACAAGGGCAAAAAGTAAAGGTACAAGATGGGCCCTTTGCAGAGGGAAGCATAGGTTGTCATGCGCTTTTGAGGTTTGAATGCGTGTCCTCTTAGTGTGGAGGAACGTCACTTTATATTGCCTCCTGTGATAAAGAACTTTATTATGCAATCTGTCTCTTTTATGTCTTCCTCATCATAGGTTCGTACAAAGTTTATTTTCCACACACTAATAGATCATACATATTAGAGAGCAATTTTTATTGCTTGCACCGATGACAACTTACTGGAAGAATCTTATTCAATCCATAGGTGGGTATGGTGGACTCTCATGGCAAAACTGGTTGGAGGTTTATGGATGCACAAATAGTATCTCTACTTGGTGCGGGAGTTTTGGCTAATATGAGGTGGAAGCAATCGTCACATTCTAAGGGATCTCTAATCATATAACATTGTTTGGAACCAAGCAAACACAATTCATTATTTTTTCATCCTTGTCCAACATCTACTCCTAGGCATGTAATAGTTTGGTGAGTGCTCAGAATTGTAAAAAGTGTCTAAGATGATATATTTATATGTGAACCTCTCTTTCCTTATTACTTCTTATTAATTGCAACAATGACTGAGGTCTATGTTGATTTATTCTCAACAAGTTTCAATCATCATACGTGTCATACGTGAAGTTATCACTTTCCATAAGATCATCTCACGATCTTTCATGCTATCGTTCTTTTCATACTTTTGATCATGGAAGAAAGCAAAGCCCTTGACTAAGACACTCTTTATTATATAGCTCATAAGATCGAATACATCGGGGGAGAGAGAAAAGCAAAAGACTCAAACTAAACACTAAAGAATTATTCCTCTAAGAGAAGAAATAAAAGCTGAAAAGGAAAGAACTAAAACAAAGGTAAAATCAAAAGATATAAAGGTGATACGATACCAGGGCAACTCCCCCAAGCTTGGCAGAAGCGAAGGGGATTGCCCATACCAATGCTTAGTTGTCTTCCTTCGGTGGTGATGGTGGTGTTGTTGGAGCAGTCTTGAGCTTGTCTAGAGCAAAAAGTTCTGCTCCCTTAGATCGTCATTTTCCTCCTCAAGTTTCAAGACTCTATGGCAAAGCTCCTGCTTACTCTCCTGCAAGAAACGAGAGGGTATAAACAAGGTCTTAGGCTTCTTCCTATGGTCAGGGAGGCTTGACTTCTTGAACTCCACATGGGTGTTTGCAGATTGAGGTAGAGGAGTCTCCTCTTCATCAGAACTCGTTTGCTCCTTCCCTTTAGGCTCATAGTCCTCTCCCTCACCAGTGGTCCAGCCATATGGTTCCAAGTCCCCATAGACCTTGGGGTTAGCAAGGTAGTCAGCCACATAGCTCCCCCCCTCTAAATTCTGAGAAGACATCTTGACCTAGATCTGCGGCAGAAACAAGCTCGAAACGAAAACAGAGGAAAACTACGCGATACGGAGATCAAAACCTTCGGGTGAGTATATATTGATTTTTTCTGGGCCAGAAGGAGTCCTCCGCATGAAAACGGATTCCGGGAGGCACACGAGGTGCCCACAAGCTTGCCCTCTGCCACCAGGGGGTAGGGGGCAGTGGAAGGGCTTGTGGCCGCCTCGTTCGCTCTCCGGACTACTTTTTATTTTTCTAATTTTCCAAAAATTCCAAAACGGAGGAAATTTCCTATTGGAAAAGCATCGGAGTCCAATTTATTACGGAAACATATACCTCTTCGTTTTCAGGGTCTGAAACAGGCTGATAAACATCCCTTATGTACTCCTCTGGAGTTATGACATTGATGATATTGGTCTCAACATTTATGGGAGTACCACAGATGTAATGCTTGATTCTTTGCCCATTTACCACTCTAGGAAAATTTCCTTCCGTGTTATTGATTTTGATGGCACCAGAACGATATACTTCCGCGATAACATAGGGACCTTCCCATTTAGAGAGAATCTTGCGTGCAAAGAATCTCAAACGAGAATTGTATAGCAAGACATAATCACCTACATTGAACTCTCGTTTCTGTATTCGTTTGTCGTGCCATCTCTTAACCTTTTCCATGAACAACTTGGCACTCTCGTATGCCTGGGTTCTCCATTCATCTAACGAGCTGATATCAAACAACCTCTTCTCACCAGCAAGTTTGAAATCAAAGTTGAGCTCTTTGATTGCCCAATAAGCTTTGTGTTCCAGCTCAAGAGGTAAATGACAGGCTTTACCGTAAACCATTTTATACGGTGACATGCCCATGGGATTCTTATAAGCAGTCCTATAAGTCCATAGTGCATCGTCGAGTTTGCTAGACCAGTTCTTTCGAGATCTATTGACGGTCTTTTGTAGGATCAACTTGATCTCCCTATTACTCAACTCAACTTGACCACTGGACTGAGGATGATAAGGAGATGCAACTCTATGGTTGACATCATACTTAGCTAGAATCTTGCGGAAAACACCATGAATGGAGTGTGGACCGCCATCAGTCATCAAGTATCTAGGGACTCCAAATCTTGGGAATATGACTTCTTTAAGCATCTTAATAGAGGTGTGGTGATCAGCATTTTTAGTGGGGATAGCTTCTGCCCACTTAGTAACGTAATCTACATCAACTAAGATGGGAGTGTACCCATTGGAACTCGGGAAGGGTCCCATATAATCAAAGCCCCACACATCAAATGGTTCAATGACAAGTGAATAGTTGATAGGCATCTCCTGACGCTTACTGATGTTCCCTATTCTTTGGCATTCGTCACAAGACAAGACAATCTTACAGGCATCCTTTAAGAGAGTGGGCCAATAGAAACCTGATTGCAATACCTTATCATCAACAAGATAGGCATCCATTAAGTTTTTAGTAACTTCTTCTCTTCGCGCTCTTTGCGCTCTGAGAGGAGAGCACTAATAATGACAGGATATATCTCCTTATCATCAAGATAGGCATACTTAAGAGTATCAGGCAACTGTTTAAGCTCGAACACAGGATCACCCTTTGGTGGGGGAGGATCCCCAAGCAGTTCAACACGCAGATTATTCTTGAGAACAGGATATTGTTCTAAGACAATTTTATCTATCTCATCTCTCTCCTCCATATGCATATCATTTTCATGCTCAAGAAGATATTGCTCTAAAGGATCCTTAGGAGGTACGGCAATAGAGGCAAGAGAAATAATTTCATCCCTACCAGATAACTCTCTTTCATGGGGTTGTCTTCCAAACTTGGAGAAGTTGAATTCATGAGACACACCATCGAAACTAACTGTGACGGTCTCCTTAATGCAATCAATGTGAGCATTGACAGTGTTGAGAAAGGGTCTACCGAATATGATGGGACAAAAGCTATCTTCTGCAGTACCAAGGACGAGGAAATCAGTAGGATACTTCGTCTTACCACAGAGGACTTCTACGCCTCTCACAATTCCCAGAGGGCAGATAGTGTCTCTATTAGCTAGCGTAACAGTGACATCAATGGGTTCTAACTCAGCAGGTGCAATCTCATCTTTGATTTCATCATATAGAGAACGGGGTATTGCACTAACACTAGCTCCCATATCACATAAACCATGGTAACAGTGATCTCCTATATTGACAGAAACAACGGGCAGGCCAACTACAGGTCCGTGTTTGTCTTTCGCGTGAGGTTTAGCAATTCTAGTGGAGTCCTCACAGAATTTGATAACATGCCCATCTATGTCTTCGGCTAAGAGATCTTTGACAATAGCAACACTAGGTTCAACTCTAATCTGTTCAGGGGGTGCAAGTGGTGTAATGTAACTCCTACGTATCACAGTTGGAGCTTTAGAATAATCCTTTATCCTAGTAGGGTATGGTGGGGTTTCTGAGTCTAAGCACAAGGAACAACAGGATCACCAAAAGCAATGACTTTCTCCTCAACTAGATTGGTTTTGGCTATGTTGCTTTCTATAGGAGGATGATATTTAAACCACTTCTATTTGGGAAGATCAACATGAGCAGCAAAAGATTCACATAGAGAAGCAACTATCTCAGAGTCAAGTCCATACTTAGCGCTAAAATCTCTAGAAGTGTTTGTCTCAACAAAAGATTTAACGCAATCAAACTGAAAATTCATACCTGACTCCTTACCTTCCTCCAGCTCCCAATCTTCAGAGTTGCGTTTGATTCTCTCCAATAAATTCCACTTGTGATCAATATCCTTCTTCATAAAAGAACCGATACAAGAAGTGTCAAGCATGGTACGATCTTCATGAGAAAGCCGAGCATAAAAGTTTTGAGTGATGATTTCTCTCGAGAGCTCATGATTGGGGCATGAATATAGCATTGATTTAAGCCTCCCCCAAGCTTGAGCTATGCTTTCCCTATCACGAGGCCAAAAGTTATAAATAAAGTTCCGATCATGATGTACTAAATGCAGGATAGAACTTTTAATCAAATTCCAATTTCAACCGATTGTAGCCCCATGATCTAGTATCATCACATAGCCTGTACCATGTCAATGCCTTATCCTTCAAAGATAAAGGAAATACTTTCTTATTTACCTCATCCCCGGGCAAACCTGCAAGCTTAAATAAACCACAAACTTCATCTACATAGATCAGATGCAAGTCTGGATGTGAAGATCCATCTCCTGTGAAAGGATTAGCCAACAGTTTCTCAAGCATACCCGAAGGAATTTCATAAAAGATATTTTCAGTAGGTACCTCAGGTTGAGGAGGAAATCCTCATGCTTCCGTTCGTGGTGAAGATACGCCGAACAAACTCCTCAAAGGAACAGTTTCCATAGTGACAAGTGACAATAAATTTCAGCACAGTATATAAATGTTTCCTTACCAATTTCCACTTACCAAAGGCGCGTCACTCCCCGGCAACAGTGCCAGAAAAGAGTCTTGATGACCCACAAGTATAGGGGATCAACCGTAGTACTTTCGATAAGTAAGAGTGTCGAACCCAACGAAGAGTAGAAGGCTCTGATAAACGGATTTCAGGAAGGTAATAACTCCAAGCACTGAAAGTAGCGGTAACAAGTGATTGTGTAGCGAGGTGAAACGTAACAAGCAAAAAGTAACAAGTAATAAGAAGTAGCAACGGTGCAGCAGGTGGCCCAATCCCTTTTGCAGCAAGGGACAATCCTGAACAAAGTCTTATAGGAGGAAAAACGCTCCCGAGGACACACGGGAATTTCTGTCATGCTAGTTTCATCATGTTCATATGATTCACGTTCGTTACTTTGATAGTTTGATATGTGGGTGGACCGGCGCTTGGGTACTGCCTTTACTTGGACAAGCATCCCACTTATGATTAACCTCTCTCGCAAGCATCCGCAACTACAAAATAAGAATTAAGACAAAGTCTAACCATAGCATTAAACTAGTGGATCCAAATCAGCCCCTTACGAAGCAACACATAGACCGGGGTTTAAGCTTCTGTCACTCCAGCAACCCATCATCTACTTACTACTTCCCAATGCCTTCCTCTAGGCCTAAATATGGTGAAGTGTTATGTAGTCTACATTCACATAACACCACAAGAGGAAAAGACAACATACAACATATCAAAATACCGAACGAATATCAAATTCACATGACTATTATTAACATGATTTATCCCATGTCCTCAGGAACAAAAGTAACTACTCACAAGACATAATCATAATCATGATCAGAGGTGTAATGAATAACATCAAGGATCTGAACATAAACTCTTCCACCAAGTAGTCCAACTAGCATCAACTACAAAGAGTAATCAACACTACTAGTAACCTTAAAAGTACCAATCGGAGTCGTGAGACGGAGATTGGTTACAAGAGTTGAACTAGGGATTGGAGAGGAGATGGTGCTGATGAAGATGTTGATGAAGATGCCTCCCCTCCGACGAGAGGAGTGTTGGTGATGACGATGGCAACGATTTCCCTTTCCGGGAGGGAAGTTTCCCCGGCAGGATCGTCCTCCCGGAGCTCTAGATTGGATCTTCTCAAGTTCCGCCTCGTGGCGGCGGCGAAACCACGAAAAAGCTCCCGTATGATTTTTTCTGGACCAAGACGCTTCATATAGCAAAAGAGGGGGGCTAGTGGGCCGTCAGGGAGCCCACAAGCCCCCACTCCGCCACCAGGGGGGTGGCGGTGTCAGGGCTTGTGGCGCCCTGGAAGCCCCCCTCTGGTAGTTCTTTCGCCCAGTATTTTTATATAATCCCAAAAAAATCGACGTAACTTTTCAGGGCATTTGGAGATGTTTAGAATAGAGGACTAGGATTTCCTCCTTTTCCAGTCCAGAATTCCAGCTGCCTGAATTCTCCCTCTTCAAATAAACCTTGCAAAATAAGAGAGAAAAGGCATAAATATGGTACCACAAGTAATATAACAACCCAAAAAGCAATAAATATCATAATGAAAGCATGATGCAAAATGGACGTATCAGGCAAGATCATGGAGATGGAGCTCTGCAACTTCATGACCTACGACAGCCTCGTCTGCCGCCCCGACCCACGCCTCAACCTCGCCGTCGGCCCCAACGGTTCCGGCAAGAGCTCCCTCGTCTGCGCCATCGCGCTCGCCCTCGCCGCCGACCCCTCCATCCTCGGCAGGTCCTCCAGCGTCGGGGCCTTCGTCAAGCGCGGCGAGGAGTCCGACCATGTCCGCCTCTCCCTCCGCTCCCAGGCACAGGCCAGCGACATCCACATCACCGGCAAGATCGATACCAACAATAAGTCTGAGTGGCTACTCGATGGGCTCTACTACGTTTAGGGGAGAAGTGTTTGGGCCTGTTCTCCTTGAGGTTTGTTTTGTTAGTTGTATGCCTACCAACTGCTTCTTTCTCTGCATCCAAGATTCTTATCATGCTACTTTCTTTGGCTGATTTCAGGTCAACGTTCATAGTAAAACTCACGTTGGTTACTTGGAAAGCCACGTTCCAAACTATATATGGAGGGTACTAATACTATGATAATTTTTCCTGTTTAGTTGCTAAATCCTGGTGTGTGTGCTACTTATTGTTTTCCTTTACCTTCGCATTTCCACTGAATATGCCCCCTCAATTCATAATGTGTTCGGCTAGCATACCTAGGAGGCACAAAATTGAAGTAATACTTGACAGGACTTGGAATAGTCCTATACTCCTATGATATCGAATGTTACTTGCATTTTGTGCCTGCTAGGTAGTCATATATTATGAACTAGAGGTAGTATAAAGAAAGGAGCCTTTGATCGAACCGATGCAGGTTTCTCACATGTCATGTGAACGATTAATGTGCAGAGTAGACTGATTATCCAGTTACTGAAGATGATGAGTGTCCAATAAGACGACATGCCTGGAAACTTTTTCGAGATATTATTCCTTTCCTTGCTGTCTGTATTTCTTTTGCGGATCTTGTCAACTATCTTATTGATTTCCATGTGAAAGCATTATATCTGCAACAAATTAACTGCCATTTCGTTGTGTGTGCCAGTCATTCATTACACAGAATGCTTCCGACCGTGACCTCTTGGTTAGACAACTGAAGCAATATGGTACTCCTATTATGAACTACACAGGGGCAATAGCATCATGTGTGAGCCATTGAACATTACCCCGGAGGTGATGACCTATATGCCAATCAAAGTTACTCCCTCGGTCCCGTAATGTAAGACTTTTTTGACTCTAGTGTACTGTCAAAAACGTCTTACATTATGGGATGGAGGGGCATTGATGTTTATTACTTCTTGTTTCTCTCCTGTTTGTATTATGAGAGTTATTTTGCTTTGAAATCTTTGCGCGTGTTGCAATGTGTGCATTAAGACTTAAAGCTAGGTCCTCTCTTTCATCATCTCTACCCTTTTCTCTAATTGTTTATGCATGAACAGTTCACTTCACCACACAAATTATCATCTCTCATCTTAGGTAGACACTTAATGTGACTATGTGAGGACATCATACTAAAGTAATTGTCTTTGACTTCATCAATATTGGATCTTTCTTTATCGTTCTGCCCAGTTAAAATGTGCTCAGCAAAAATAAAGCCGAGGGGTTAAAATTTCAGTGTCATTTTGACAGATGAAGCAACTTGGGATCACATCAAGACTCGATCAAGAATTTGAGGCTCCTCCTGCTGTAAAAAATGTTTTGATTACTCAGGCTTTAGTGGATCAATCGGTATAACACTGCTTGTATCCGGTTCATGAATCTGCACCAAGTTGCACTGGTTATGGCTTTAAATAAATTTTCTTCTTTTCCATGTCCATGCAGTATATTGGTACAAATCAAACGGATAAAAGCGCAGATGATGTGGTAAAGTTAGGTATTAATGACCTTTGGACTCCACGTAACCATTATGGATGGAGTAGATCAAGATATGGTGGCCATTTGTAAGCAAATGTAGATTCAATCTACCCGTCACGCCTCTTCATGTGCGGTATGTGTTACGATCTCAGGTTTGATAAGTTATTCAATTATATGGTTCACATATGTCTAACGCTTGTCAGCTTTTCTTCCAGACGTGAATGTTAGTGACATTGAAATGCTTCGATCTGAAAAGGATCAACATGCAAAAAATGTTGAAGGCATGGAGGAAGCCTTAAAAGAGCTCCAGAAAGATCAAAGAAAATTAGAAGATGAAGAGGCAGTATATGGCACTTGCCGGTCAACTTTCCTACTTTGTCTATCGCTCTTGCTGGTCAACTTTCCTACTTTGTAGTATTTGGCACCATGACGGGTGGCTGCCTTCAGTATTCACCCAAGATCAAGTTCACCATACTTAAAATCTTGGAAAGTGAGTTTCTACCCCAAAGATAGCTTGTTCTGCCAAACCAAACTATTGTAATTGCAACTCAGTCCTTGAAATCCAGCAGTATATTATCACCAAAATAATCCAGCAGTACATTTGGAGCTTCACTGAGAAGTTATACGTGCAAACACATTTGTTGAATATCTCTCGGCCTTCAAACAGTCAATATTTTGTCTGGACACTTGTTGCAGTTGATCAGTTGAAGCAGGGTTGCTTGCCAATTTATCTTTTTGAAATAGATCTCAGCTGAATAGTTGATATTCCTCGACATTGGTTGATGAATAGTTTAGCACATGGTGTCTTGTTGTTTCATAATGGTTGTTTTTTAAATTTACCATCAGGCCAAAGAATCACTCAAGAGCACAGGCAGGCGGTGAATAAGACAAACTCGCTACTCACGGTCTCGAGACTTGTAATGTTCTAACTTTGTTCGGTATTTTAAATTCGGAGACTAATATGATGAATTGTATTCGGAGACTAATCTTCTATTGTATTCGATAAATCTGCTGTTTATATGTTGTGCTCTCTATATTATGTGCAGTAATATGTTTTGTAACCTGTGCAAATATCAGAAAAGAAAAAAAATAATACCTAATATTCATACTAGTGGCGCACCACCGAGCACTTTAGTGGCGCACTGCAAAAAGCACACTAGTGGCGCATCGTCAACTAGTGCGCCATTAGTAAGCCAGAGCACATGGGTAAATATGGCCCCCTGGGAGGCATACGAATGGCGCACCATGGGCTATACTAATGGTGCACTGCCTCGTGCGCCATTAGTATACCAGATACTAATGGCGCACCTGTGGTGCGCCATTAGTAAAAAATTCTAATGGCGTGATGCTAGTGGCGCACCTGTAGTGCGCCATTAGTAGCCAAAACAGGTGTGCCACTAGCAGGCCTTTTCCTAGTAGTGATGGTTTGCGACTCGCCAAGGAGATGAAGCTCACGAGAGTGAGATGCTTGGGCGATTCTGATCTGGTGGCGCAGCAGGTTTCTGGCACCTGGGATTCACAAGAACCTTTGATGGCGGCTTACAGACGGGCTGTGTCAGATGTGGCGGGTCGTTTCAGTGGCTATCAAGTTGATCACGTCGATCGATGACTTAACGAAGCAACGGACGCTCTTTCCCGCCTTGGTTCGCAGCGTAAGCCGGTTCCTCCCAATGTCTTTTTTGATATATTGTATAACCCTTCAGTAAAACTGCCTTCGGAAGAAGACTTGGTGGTACCAGACCCCGAATCTCAACTCGTGGCGGCTCTTCACGCTACTCCGGATTGGACGATTCCCTACATGGCATATCTCACCAGAGGCGAGTTACGTGCCGACGAGCTGTTAGCTCGCCAAGTTGTCCGTCGGCGCAAATCTATGATCATACACAACGGCGAGTTACACAAGTGAAGCACCTCAGGGGTATTTCAAAGATGCGTTTCTTGTGAGCAAGGATGTATGATCCTCAATGAGATTCATGCGGGCGATTGTGGTCATCATGCTGGATCCCGATCCTTGGTTTCTAAAGCCTTTAGGCATGGGTTTTATTGGTTGATGGCTCACGCAGACGCGGAGGAGATCATCCGCCGATTTGATGGCTGCCAAAAGTTTGGACGTCAGATGCATGTACCGGCTCAGGAATTGTGGATGATACCAATCACTTGGCCGTTTGCAGTCTGGGGGCTTAATATGGTCGGCCCTTTCAAAATGTCTTCTAATAAAAAGACTCATCTGTTGGTGGCGGTTGACAAATTTACCAAATGGGTGGAAGCAGAACCTGTTAGCAGTTGTGACGCTGATACGGCCGTCAAATTCTTGAAGAAGCTAATTTTCCGGTTCGGATGTCCACATAGTATCATTACAGACAATGGTACTAACCTATCCAAAGGTGCAATGCAAGAGTACTGCTCGCGAGAGCATATCCGGCTTGATGTTTCTGAAGTGGCGCATCCCTAGTCTAATGGACAGGCAGAGAGGGCGAATCAGGAAATATTACGAGGGATTAAGCCTCGACTCATGGTACCTTTGGAACGCACGCCAGGATGTTGGGTCGAGGAGTGGCCATCAGTTCTGTGGAGTATTAGGACGACTCCAAACCGCTCCACGGGTTTTACTCCTTTATTTCTGGTCTACGGGGCGAAGGCAGTGTTACCAAGTGACATCAAACATGATTCCTCACGAGTCGCCACTTACGTGGAGCAGGACAATGAGTTAGCGCGACAAGACTCACTGGACGCTTTGGAGGAGGAACGTGAGTTGGCCGCGTCACGGTCGGCGATTTACCAACAGGATTTACGCCGTTATCATAGCCGCCGGGTCAAGAGCCGAGCTTTCCAAGAAGGCGACTTAGTGCTCCGTTTGATTCAAGATCATACCGGTGTGCACAAGCTTTCACCTCCATGGTTGGGACCGTTTGTTGTCAGCAAGAATCTTCGGAACGGCTCATACCATTTGATGGATCTTCGTCCAGATCAGCTAACTACAGAGGTTGAGACAACTCGCCCCTGGAACATAGCCCATCTGCGACCTTACTATACATAGAGCCATAATCTCCCTTTCTGTCTTTTATCAAGTTTTTTGTAATCCATGAATTATGAAAGCAATAAAGCCGACACCCACGAATTTCAGGGTCCTTTGCCGTTTCAGGTTCTGAAAGCATGATTCTTTATTGTTCTATAAGTCGCCCAAACATGGACGCTACCAGTATCAAAGAGCATAAGTCGCCATGCTGCACTTATTTCAAAACTGGATACTGGTAAGCCAAAGAGGACCAAAGTTGCCACGTCGCACGGTTCAAACATAGGCACCTGATATGGTTTTTGAGAAGTAAACCAGCTTACTTGGGGGCTACTAGTCCCCAAGTCGTTTTGCAGTAAGAGCATATACGTTTCTGTAAT
The DNA here is from genome assembly GCF_904849725.1 of Hordeum vulgare subsp. vulgare. Lineage (NCBI taxonomy): Eukaryota > Viridiplantae > Streptophyta > Magnoliopsida > Poales > Poaceae > Hordeum > Hordeum vulgare. Next base: position 125,514,603 of record NC_058518.1, on the reverse strand, counting down.
CCTATGCCTGGTTTCTTGCTAAACCGTAGGTCACTTGGGGGCTTCCACTCATTGAGTTCAGCCTGAATACCCTCTTGGCTAGCGAAAAATTACCGCATTACAAATGGTTATACTGGAGTATGTGTTGAACAAGTCGCCGCATGGACCTATGTACTCAAGGCGAGTCAATCAGTTATTTGGACCCTGAACTCGTCTTGGTTAAAACATAAAGGGTACCGGCCAGAGTCACACATGGAAAATAGAGAAATAATCGGTTCATTGAACCTGCTTCACAGAAGCTTGACTCGCGCCTGATCAGCCGGTCTAAAACAACGAGGCTTTTTTGCAAAAGCTTCCTAAGGGTAACACTAGAGTTTTGCAGACTCGTCTTATCCTATCGAAACTCATTGAGTCGATAATTTTTTTACTTTGAACTGGTTTTGATTATAACTCGCCCTGGTTCATATTTTCCCGTAACCCGGGGGATGATTTATCTCTTGCCATGATCCCGGGGGTTGGTTTATTCCTGGACATGCACTTGCTGAATTAGCTACTATTTTCCTAACATACCAGGACAAATTTGGAGCCATTCCTTGGTTTATGAAAAGTTGCAGGCGAGTCATGCATAGGATTCAAGGACTACAAATGGTTCTATCCAAAAGACAATACGACATGTTTGGTGTTACACACACACTAGCAACATAATTACATGGCTCACACAGCTAGAATGGGTATCATTCCCCAGCAAAGAAAGGATCTATGGGCGAGTCAGGCCGCCGCCGAGTTGCCTTGCCTTGAGCTTTCTCCGCCTTCAATTCGTAAGTCGCCCATCTTCCAGTTACACTTGGACAAGGCGATGAACTCGTCTTCCTCAGCCAGGAAGTGAGACAGGTCCAAGTCAAGATCAAAAGGATTCTTGGGGCGGCTGGGAACCAGGCTAGAAATTTGATATGAAGGAGGCGTCACCTTCTTTTTGTTTTCATCATAGGCGGCTTGATATTTCTTCAGATCCAAACTAGCCGCCAGTTGAGTCGCCGCATAGCGAGATTCTACGATGGTCCGCTGATAATCCACCTCGGTGAATTCTGACCCATCGACCTTCAGCTCAGGGTAGCCGGCGACTATTTCCTCGGTTTTGAGCTCCGGGGCGTATGCTAGGCACCGACTCAGGGTGTTCAAAACTCCCGTTCGGGCGGCTGATCTCTTCAATTCTTCTATTCGAGGAGGCAGCATGGACAAGAAGCCAATCATTTGCTTGATGGTCATTATTGGTCCCTTACTACCCATCACTGCCTTGATTGATAGCACGCCTCCGGTGTACAGCTTCTCAGCAAAGGTGTATATGGCCCTCAATTTAAGCAGGCAGTCGTCTGGCAGATTGACAACTCGGGCACCTGCAAAGGGGACATAAGTATTTGGTAATTTTTGATCCCAACTTGGTTAGTCAAAAGAGTTCAACGATCAAACTTACCAAACATGGCGACTGTCATATTGGACACATGCTTTTTTAAGCCACTCACCTCATGTTGGGCGGCTTCCAGTTTCTCTTCTGCTTGCTCAGCGCGCTTCAAGATGGCGGCTTGGTCGGCATTGGGTTTGTTCTCAAATTTTTTCTGGTTAGCCTTCATTTTTTCTAAATCGGTCTGCAGCAAGTGGAATTTAGCCTCCAACTCGGAGTAAGCATCCTGTTGACCAGCCAAGTTTTTCTTTAAATCGGCTACCGCTGCCTCACTCTGGGCCATAGACTCCTCCACATAATATTTGGGAAGACAAGTCTCAGAATTTTTGCAAGCAATACTCCTGACACTTGGGGGCTAATGTATGATTTTTTATCAAAAAGTCATACCACATACAAGAACCGGCTTATCTTCTAAAAAGATGACCCGACCCTTGGGGGCTACAGGTTGAAGTTTTCTACTACAAGACCCGGATCATCTTCTAAAAAGATGACCCATCCCTTGGGGGCTACAGGTTGAAGTTTTCTACTACAAGACCCGGCTCATCTTGTGAAAAGATGACCCGGCCCTTGGGGGCTACAGGTTGAAGTTTTCTAATACAAGACCCGGCTGATCTTTTGAACATATGACCCGGCCCTTGGGGGCTACAGGTTGAAGTTTTTTAATGCAAGACTCGACTCATCTTCTAAAAAGATGACTCGACCCTTGGGGGATACAGGTTGAAGTTTTCTACATGCAAGACCCGGCTCATCTTCCAAAAAGATGACCCGGCCCTTGGAAGGCTAATGAGTATAGGAAGATACATCCTCATACCTCGTGTTTGGTCCTCATAAGGTGGAGCAGGCTTTTGTTCAGCTCAAAATCCTTCTCCAGGTGAGTTGTGAAGCCAGAGCAAAGCTGGTCGAATTCCAGCTTTTCGTATTGGGGGAGTTTGAGGGGTTCTGCGTCGCCATCAAGGGAAAGGCGACTTTCCTTCGAAGTATGTTTGGAGAGCACGGTAGTTGGGGGAGTAGAGTAGCCAAAGTCGGTAACCACGATGTCTGGATCGTCGGTTGCCTTGAGAGGGCTTGGCAGGTTACTCTGGCCAGCGGTCTCCTTCAAATGACGGGCGAGTCATCCCGGGCATCGAGAATATCGCCTGCAGGAATGTCGCAAGCCGCCTTTTGCTCCTCTTCAGCCTCAGGAACAGAGGTGCCCGTGCCTAAGGCATCAGATGTTTGGTGTGCAGAAGGAGAGTCATCGGTTTTTCTCCTCTTTGCTTGTGCCCTGTGATGAAAGCACCAAGGTTAAAAGCACATGTTATTGTTTAGAAAGCTTGGGTTAACAAAGAAGACTTTCCCTTGTACACGAATCATCGGCGGGAGAGCAGAGATGGCCGAGTCGCCAGATGTGGGAGGAGAAGTCTGACAGGACAAAGACTTGAAGGTCACAAAAATGGCGGGTTATATTTCACACGACAAAAGATATAAAAAAACAAAGGTGTACCTCACTCGTCCGTTTCCGACTGGTTGTCTTCTCGGGCAGTCCAGTGATCAAGTCGCAAGAGCGACTGCGGGTCTTGCGAGAGGGTGTGAATCTTGCTTTCTTCAAAAGGAAATCAGGGTCCATATAAGCATGAGGATGAGACATGGGTACTTTTTCGCAGACCCGCCCGGCTGGTCTAGGGGAAGAACAAGGTGAGTCAGAAGAAATGGAAATTACCTCGACTCCATCATTCTTGCTCTCATCATCATCGCCCTACATGTAAGGATATATGGTATAAGCTTAAGTCGGAACATACAGAGAAGGGACAAGGAAAAAGCCTTACCTCAAAATGTGCCTCCTCTGCATGAGAGTCGCCAACAAAAGATTAATATTTTGTGGCGGTTTTCTTCTTGCTCACCGTTTTCTTCTTCTTGGTTGGCACCTTGGTGGACTTTGGGGCGACAGTTTTGGGGCCCCTCCGCTAAAACACATCGGTTTTCTGATAGACAGAGGCAGGTCTTTAACCACAAAGGTTGTTAAGTATAAACAAGACAAGTGGCGGCTTAGATTCTTACTGGTGGCACCGGGTTGGCACGACAGAAGCCTTTAAGGCTGATCTTGGTGCATTCTTCCACAGACTCACCGGTCAGCTTCTTAATGACTCCGACGATTTCGCTCTCTAAGAGTTGGCGGCGATTGGCGCGCTGTGGATGCTCTAAAGTGCCATCATAATCATACATCAACCCGTCGCGACGGCTCAAGGGAAGGATATTCCATTCTATCCAGCAGTGGAACAGGTCGATCCCGATGAGCCCGTTGTTGTTCAGCAATTTCAGATATGAAAAGAGTAGGATGAACTCCGACTCTTCTTCTTCAGTGAGCTTGTCAAGGAATTTGAAATCCATTGGCAAGCGGTCTGCCCTGAAACCTGGAAGAGGGTTCTCGCCTGGTGGAGAAGTATTTCGGCAATAGAACCATGACTCGGCCCATCCTTTGGGATGGCTGGGCAAAAGGATTGTCGGGAATCCACGCTCGCGTTGTCTCTGGATGTTAACTCCTCCAAGCTCGTGGTTGGGACCGTTGGGGAAATCGGTCTGGCGGTTTAAGTGGAAGAAGTTCCAGAACAGGGGGATCGTGGGTTCTCTCTGCAAATACACTTCACAGAAGACCTGGAACTGGCGTAAATTGCTGATGGAATTGGGTCCTACGTCTTGAGGATGGAGGTTGAGAAAATGCAGGACGTCTCGGAAAAACTTTGACCCAGGCGGCTTGAATCCATGCTCAAGATAATCGGTGAAGATCACTACTTCTCCTGGAGCGGGGTTGGGAGTCAGCTCGCCCGGGGTGGTTTTCCAACCAATAGTTTCCTTACTGTCAAGGAGACCCGCCTTCACGTATTTCTCGAGCATGGCATCGTCGACTTTTGTTGGCAACCAGTCACATCTTGTAATGGCCATGACTACAAAAAATGGAGTACAGGGCGACTCAACAAAAGATTAGAAAATACTCTAACCCGCTGGTACGGGCCTATGGTGTTCACAAAGGGTTTGATAACTCGCCAAACAGTTGACGTGCATCGTAGCTCATTATCTGGGCGATCTACGAGTATATCTTCGGGGGTTGTTCTAACTCGCCCTCCAGACTGGAAGAAAGGGCATCCTGGCTACAGTAATGAAACTGAGTCGCCATGAAGGCTGAAGCTAAAAGGCGACTCTCACAAGTTTTCGTTTCCTTAGAGATATTCTCAACAGGTGAATAAACATGTTTCTATAGACAGACGGTAAATTATGGATCTACGGACAGATTAAAATAAGATATCGCCTGAAGTAATGGCGATGAACTACACATATAGTACAACTACATTGTTGGTCAACAGAACATGGGTTTGAACTAGCAGGAGGACGTGATTAAAATGGCCGACACCTGTTGCTATCTAAAGCTAATCGCTGGAGCGGGGAGCAAATCTAAAACAGTTTGAGGTGTTCATCCTGTTATGGAGCTGGCTCGCAAGAGAGCTACGGTCATGGCGTTCTCGGTCTAGACCTAAGAGGGGGAAGGTGTGTACCTGTCAATAGGAGATCGCCGCCGGGAGCGAAGGCTCGGAGCTTCGAGTTCCTTGCCGCCCGGAGAGTCGCGGTCGATGGAGAAAGACTCGGGAGACGGGGACGACGCCGGGGCGCTGGAGCTCGGAGACGATGCCAGGATGTCGGTGCGCGGAGACGAAGAGCACGGGGAAGACGAAGACGAAGATGAGATGGGGTTTGGTGACGAGGTTTCTCTCCCCCCATTTCTCTTACTATTTAATGGGCAGGAATGGAAAATGAGGCTGTCAAGGCGGAGATCGAGGCGACAAGTTAGTAAACGCAATAATGGCGCCTAGATTTTCGGGATAAGCAATTATGGGCGAAAGATTCGTTGACGGTTACAGTGTTTGGGGACTGGAACCGAGGAGACGAGGCGACACCCTTTAAATATTGTATGGCAACTCAGGTTAAAGTGCCACGGATGGCGGCTCAACGTTCACTGAAGGCTGGAAATGAGGAGAGTCGCCCCAAATTTTATGGGAGTTTATTGACACGATTGAATTCACGACAATCTGGGGCCTAATGTTGGGGATGTTACCTGTGGGTAACCCGCCCTTGATGGGCCGGGTCACCAAAGGGGCGACTCACCTTTGATTATGTGTCCAGTGGCCCAGGAGTTGTAGGTCGGTTCAAAGAGACCATGTGGATGATGGAACGTCAAGGAAGCTCCTGGTCGTGGGGAACATGACGACTTAGAGATAAGGAAAACTACCAGGAGTAGGGTGGAAGGACTTTGTAAACCCTAGGGCCTCGACCTGTATATAAAGGCGAGTCCCAGGGAATGGTCAGGCGGGTTAGAGAGAATTGAGAGCTAGGTCAGGTGAGTTACGCCCTCCTTGTAATCGAAACCACCATTAATCTACACAAAGCAGAAAGTAGACTTTTACCTCCTCACGAGGGGCCGAACCTGGGTAAATCTGAGTCTTGCTTTCGCTCACCCCCTTTGAGTTGCCACCAAGGTGCGATGGCTCCATCTTTAAGTCCTTTCTCGAGTACATGTGCCGTGAAAAAACCACGACAGCTGGGGCCCTGCTCCTGGTGCAATCTAGTGGCTAATCTAATTAACCCGAACAGGCAGAAATGATCAAAATCAAAGTATCACATCGGGAGGATGTGGCTGAGGGACTCGGGATCCGGCTGCAGATCGCCGGATCGGGAGCGGGGCGATGGCGAGCTCCGGCGAACGGGGGCTGCAGGGGCTCGTCCATGGCGTTGCAGATGTATGAAAATAGATCAGGAGAAGAGAGAATTGAGAGAGTGGGAAAAATAGCAGAAGGGGAGAAGAAAGAGAGAGTGAGGACAGGGGCCTGGTGTCACACTTGCTGCCCCGGACATCGGTGGCACGGAGCTCCTCGAGTGCTGCTGCCTACCGGCGGCTCGCCAGCCAGCGGCAGGTTAGAGAGGCACGCGCGCAGGTGCCGGGCGGGGGAAGGCAAAGAGGCGACAAGATCGAGGGACAGTGGCACCATGGAGTTCCTTCAAAGCTGCTGAACCTGTAGAAAGAGAAGGTGGGAGACGAGGGGAGAACCAGAGTGAGGGAAACAGAGGAGAGGGAGGAAGAAGAGAGGCAAGGGGAGACATGGCTCTGCTCACTGGCAGAAGGACGAGGTGGGGTTCCCGAGGTCAGGAGTGAGAGACGGCATGGATCCGATCATTGGCGAGTTAGCGGGCGGGTCAGCGAGCTTGCTGCTGGAGAAGACATGGCGTCCTGGCCGGGAACGTTACTGGCGACGAGGTACTCGGGCTGAGGCTTAGGCGTGAGGGACCTCCGGGCACGGCTGCTTCACTGCAACGCGCAAGAGGCACAAGCGAGTACCTGCTCGAGCGGCTACGTAGGAAGCAGACGGAAGGCTAGCGGCGTTGCGGGCGAGCGCTTTGGTTGGCCCAGTGGGGAAAGCGAGGTGGCTGGCGGCGGCAAGTAAACAAGGGTAGGATCCCTAAAAACTACTCCCTCCGTTCCTAAATATAAGTCTTTTAAGAGATTTCTCTAGATGACTACATACAAAGAAAAATGAATAAATCTATACTCTAGAGTATGTCTATATACATCCGTATGTAATTCTCTAGTAAAATCTCTAGAAAGACTTATATTTAGGAAGAGAGAGAGTAGGTTTTAGTCTGATTGGACTGGATGGACCTATATATAGGGAAACGAAACTAGTTCAAGACCTTCCGATCATAATCGAACGGTCACGGATAAATAGGTTAGGGTTTCAATGGACAAACCGATGACGGTTTGCAGTTAAACGGGGTTGATCCGGACCCAACGGTCACGAGCACCCGGTTCAGATCCGGCGAAGGTTCCGGACTAGGTTGCGGATAGGTCGGTGTACTGTGCAGAGGGGCTAGGCGGGGATGAGAGGGAAAAACAGCGGCCCGACATCATGTTTTAAACCGACAAAACTGTCCGACGAATAACCGATAACAACGCCGCTACGGTCGACCGTTCGGGTACCAGACGGACTCCGATTGCGACGAAAATTGGCAGGCGGCCTAGCTATATCTAAATAAGACCGCACGCCAAGTTTCAACCCAATCAGAGGAAATTTTACACACACTTTTAAAACAGGGTTTTGGCGATGCCGCGGGCGCATGTGGGCGCGGTCGGGCTCCGAACGGGCAACGACGAGAACCGGCAACTAACAACGGATGGAAGTTTGAAAACTGGAAGCAACGGAGATGCCGATGCAATGCAGATGATGCGAATGATGCAAAAAATAAAAATAGACACACGACGAAAACAGATTAAAAGGGGGAATCTTCTGGAATGTCGGTCTCGGGCTGTCACAACACTCCTACACTACAAGAGGATCTCGACCCGAGATCCTAGAATGAACGGGGAAGAGGATGAGAAAGAAGAGGTAAAACTTAGTCGCTTCTTTGACAAACGAGTGAAACCAACGATCATTGAAGGTTGCAAAGCAATAAGGAATGATATGAGAAACAAGCAAGGATTCACGGAAAATTTCAGCAGCACTTCGGTAGGAAAAGGGGACAAAAAATTCGATAAAATGGGAGAATTAGACAATATACGTAACAAACAAGTAAATAGAACAAGGGAACGCCATGATCTTGATAGAACAACATGATTGACCCAAAAGAGCAACATCACAATGCCTACGGAAAAAGAGAATAAAATTAGATCATTGGGAACAAAGAAAGAATAAGAGAATGACGACTACTATCAGAAAAATCTTGAAGAACATGTGAGAATGGATTAAAACCTTGATGAACCAACATTAAGGACCTCCATATAGAAATGAATGATGCAAATACATGAAGGTAGAAAAGAAAAAGATTATGGCATTGCCAAGATTTAGATGAAGCTTCCCAAAGAGATACTTGATAGAACTTGGAACTTCAGAAAAGAAAGATAACACTCGAGAAAAGAATCGATATCATGAGCCACTCCGAAAGAAGAATTCAGATTACTACGCACAACAATAAGAATTATGTTATGCTTATCCTTCATCACGTTTAATTGATGACAAGCAACGGATTTAGCATACAACTTATTCTTCAAGAAAAGATTGAGGAGAGATATGAGCACAAAGTAGAAAAAATGTTGCAAGAAACACCGTTGAGAATTGAAATGAATGAGGCAACCATGAATGAATGGACATACAAGAGAATGAAGAGATCATGAGCCACTTGGGAGAAAAACTTGAACAAGGCAACGAAATAATAGAGAGACGAACGAAAAGACACAATTGAGAAGAATTGAGGATGAAAGCTCAAAGCTGAGAACGAAGAATCTTCTGAAATGATGGCCTTCGGAGGATCGAGAATGAAAACAACTCAGAAATGCACCAGATAGCATGAAAGGAATTACTCATGATTGGTAACAAATCAAGATGATGGCACAAAGCTGAAATGATGAATCTCCAAGAGAATGGACCAAGATTTACGAGGAACACTCCTTCGAATTTGTGAGTTGAGAATGATGACGAGAAACAACACCAAGAATACTGAGACACTCCGGAATAATGAAAAACGAAAGGTTCAGCCAAATATTGGAATCAATTCAAATTGATCTTGAAGAAGGAATATGACTGATGAAATCGATACTTACGTCATAGCTGAAAAGAATTAATGATCTCCCGGAAAAAATTAAAAGGGCCAGGACAGATTCTGGGAAAAACCTGTGGGTTATGGGCCCACTCAAAGAAACCACCGTTGAAACAATTTCTAACAAAGAAAGATACTACACCGATACAATGAAAACTTGATGAGGTTGAGCACCTCGAAATAATTGAAAGGATTGAAAAACAAGAACTACTCAGATAACTTCAACGCTCCGGAAAGAATAGAGATAAATGCCAACAGAAGACTAGATAAGAATTTCCAACAAAGGAAGAATTTAAAGGATGACAAGGATATGATGAACATAGATAATTGAATTAATTTCATCGGTAAGGATGACAAGAACGAACAAATATGACACGAATCTCCTGAGAATCTTCACAATGAATCACCGGGTAAGAGAGAAAAGAAGAGACATTGGAAGCACAATGAAAAGAAAACTCTTGGATGACAATTGAATCACTGAAGAAAAGGGTGGGAGGGCAGGGAAAACAAAGACAACTTGAGACAGATGAGACAAACTCCGGAAAGAATTGAGAGAATGATTTGCAAAAATTGGAGAGGATTGAATTCAGTTGAAGAGAAGCACACCGGTTGAATGGAATTGATACGATGACTCCGGTTGAAAAGGAATTGACATGACAATCTGATTTGAGCAAAAGGATTAGTACTCTCATAAAATATGAGAACACCACTTAGGAAAGATCTGAAATCACCACATGACATCGAAGCAACTTGAATTACCATACTCCCAACAAAACAAAGAATGCGGCTTGCAATTAGCCAGAACAAACTCATGAGAAAGATTTCCGTTCGATATTTTCGTGGACAGGATCGCACGGGCTCGAACCTTACAGTAGCCATCCTATGCAAGGCAGTGTGCACGACATACAAAGCGTCCCCGAGTCGTAGCAAGCTACAAGGACTCTTTAAGACACACCGAGAACCGCTGTAAGACGACCGTCAACAAACGAATCCACTAGATGTTGAACCCCAACCTAGCATCATGCATTTGTTGGAAGATTGTCCTATTAGTAACTACTTGAATTCGCACCTAAGAATTCATGAAATATCTGGTCATGCAATCTGGTACACGGATACAAGGAGTAATATGTCACACAACTCGTATACTAACCCGTCCAATGTATCACATCCATCAACACACAACCATAATCTCGGACCTTCATCTACTACAGACCCTCATGATCACAACGATACAAAGTATGGCAGTACTCCCGAACAATTTGCACCAGTACTGGGGACATCGGGGTTATCTCACCACTACTAGTATTGTAGCAATTACGAACATCCTTCGTTCTGAGATACTAAAAAATCTAAATGATAGCGATGTGCTCGAGAATCCCCTGGAGCTCAACTCCGTGGAAGAAATCAAGTCAGACAGGAGGCACCAAGACAGAACTTAGTCACATCGACATCATATAGATTCCAAAAATATCCGCGTGATCCTAATTTTTTTTGAGTGAGAAGAGGAGTAGAGTTAAAATATTAAGTCAAGATTCCTCACCAGAGCATAGAATAGGAGAAAAAAGAATCCTACTCTCCGATATATAACTAGACTTAAAGCAGTTTTAAACTACACTCGACTCGGCCAAGTTCGATCAATCAAGGGGGCTCCTAGGTCGGTACTACTCTGATACCAACTTGTCACGCCCAAGATGCGACCCTATCCTTAATTTGGCACGAGGGCCTCGTCAGGGATAGAAGCGCATCTCGTCGTTTCGCAAGAATGGATATCGTTACAAGTACATGTACTGAAAAGATGAGATATATATATAGAATTGGCTTACACTCGCCACAAGCTACATCAGAGTCACATCAGTACAATACATAAACATCATGAAGAAGAGCAGGGTCCGACTACAGATGAAAACAAACGAGAAAAGAAGAACGATGTCCATCCTTGCTATCCCAGGCTGCCGGCCTGGAACCCATCCTAGATCGATGAAGAAGAAGAAGAAGAAGCAACTCCAAATGAACAATCAACGCGCTCTCATCAAGTAAACTTTACCTGTACCTGCAACTGGTGTTGTAGTAATATCTGAGCCACAGGGAACTCAACAATCTCATTTCCAAAGGTATCAAGACTAGCAAAGCTTAATGGGTGAGGTAAGGTTAAGTGGTGAGGTTGCAGCAGCGGCTAAGCATATATTTGGTGGCTAAACTTACAAGTACAAGAATTAAGAGGGGGATGATCTACGCATAAAGGACATGAACTACTGATGACCAAAGAATGATCCTGAACACCTACTTACGTCAAACATAACCCCACCGTGTCCTCTATCGGAGAAGGAACTCACGAAAGAGACAGTCACGGTTACGCACTCAGTTGGCAAGTTTTATTTCAGTTCACTTCAAGTTATCTAGAACCAGTGTTAAACAAAGTTTCCACGTTGCCACATAACCGTGGGAACGGCTTTCCAAAAAGACTTAACCCTGCAGTGGTGCTCCAACTAGTCCATCACAAAATTACCACAAGCCGCATAGAAATCCTCGATCACGAAGCTCGCGATCTCGTCGGACTTCTTAGTGGAAAACCTCAACTCTGAGATTACCCAAAGCATCACCGGAATCCCGATGCACAAGATATTTCGTCAAAGGTAAAACTAATCCAGCAAGGCCGCCCGACGTGTCGACGAACCCGATAGGAGCCGCATATCTCGTTCTCAGGACACGACTGGATGGGAAAGGCTACAGGTGCCAAACCTCGAGTTGCCCCGTGGTGGCCCCGTAGGCTGCCCTTTTGGGACCAGCACCATGAGCACTAGCCCCCTGTATTATGTAGAATTACTCCTCGGGTACCACTAACTCCCTATGCATTCAGTATTAACAGAATTATTATGTTGGGCAAATGTAGTACCAATGTTGGGCCTTGCCAGACCAGCTTTAATCTAAAACGAATTATCAAGGGGGTCCCCATAACAACCCGGATCGTGTTAGGAGCGCTCAAATATGGAACATAACACTGGTAGCCGAAACTAAGGGGGCAAAGGTGGAACAAAACACCAGGCTAGAAAGGCCGAGCCTTCCATCTTTTACCAAGTATATAGGTGCATTAAATTAAATAGCATTTAATAGGGTGATAACAAGGAAGCCATGTTATCACATGGAAGCAACTACACCTGCAACTAGCAACGCTAGCACATGGTTAAGCAAACGGTAACATAGCCAATCAGTGGTTTGCTAGATTGTGAACAGGATGAAGGTTTTCATGGCATTGTTGAGAGGCTGATATTTAACATGTGGTAGGCAACGATACATAATCGATAGAAGCGATAAAACTAGCATGGCAATGATAGTAATGGTATCTGGGGAAATGGTGATCTTGCCTGAGATCCCGCTTGGAAGAAGAACGAATCCGTGAAGCAGACGAACCGATGTAGTCGAACGGGTCTCACTTTCCTACACGCTTGTGGAACTCTATCGAGATGAAGGAAACCGGAAACAAGAATCAACACACGATATTCACCACACGATGCACAACACATATGATGCATGAACGGTCTAATGCATGGCATGACAATCACAACAATCAAACACTACACATTAAGTGAAGCTCAATATGCAACAAGTTGCATACTGACGAAGCTCCACATTTAATTATTTAATTCACTCCCGTTTATTTAGACGGCAATATTAAATGTTGTTAGACATGGCAAGGGGTGAAACACGAATTAAACTACATATCTAGGCATTTTAAATGAGGCCGGAAACGATGTATATATAACATCTCCAAAGTGACCTCATGTGTTAGGTTCTAATGCTGTCCAGATTTGTCCTAATCACATCTTATGTTTGTTAAACGGAAAAACAATGTTTTTCACATGATTCTACTTGTCGTTCTTCTCCATTTACATATATGGCGCATCTCCAACGGAGCTACGGACAAATAGTTACGACCTAAACCGTTTCCAACACGTTGACACACAAACCGATGCAAACAACACACTAAACAGTTCTAATTATGCATGAGAGTTAGAAAAATAGTATTCTACGCGAAATTATAGCCAAGTTACATATCTAACTTATTTCGATTCGATGCACGGTTTGAAAAAAATATTGACATTTTAAAAATATGCATCTTTCTACTCAACTAGTAAATTGTCCTTAGGTAAGTAGTAAAAAAAACACAACAAGGGCCGAATTCCTGCAAGCTGCAGTGGCCCAACATTGAAATCGGTCCAAGGAGCCGTGTGTGTATGTGCCCGACAAAAGGGAAAAATGAAAAAAATTGGCATACGTGGGAATCGAACCCAATACCTTCTAGTTGAAGTCAATCACATAGACCAGCTAGACTACAATTAGTACCTGATGATCAATGGGATTCAAATCTAAATGAGGTATGCAAGCGAGGCTATTTATATACCATATAAAAAAGAAAAAAAACAATTACTGGGGCGCTCTTGAATCGAATCCACGACCCTTTCGGTGGACTCTGAATGCACTAACCAGCTCGGCTGGGGCCCTGCTCGTGGTGCAATCTAGTGGCTAATCTAATTAACCCGAATAGGCAGAACGGATCAAAATCAAAGTATCACATCGGGAGGGCTGCTCACAATGGGGAACTAGGGGCCGGCGGCGCGATGCTCCAACGAAGACGGCGGGCTCGGAGGCCGGGAATGGAAGGATCTCCTAGGGCCGACCGGATCCGGCTGAGGGACTCACGATCCGGCTGCAGATCGCCGGATCGGGAGCGGGGCGACGGGGAGCTCCGGCGAACGGGGGCTGCAGGGGCTCGTCCATGGCATTGCAGATGTCTAAAAATAGAATAGGAGAAGAGAGAATTCAGAGAGAGGGAAAAATAGCAGAAGGGGAGAAGAAAGAGAAAGAGAGGACAGGGCCCTAGCGTCGCACATTTTGCCCCGGACATCGGTGGCACGGAGCTCCTCCCGTGCTACTGCCTGCCGGCGGCTCGCCAACCAGCAGCAGGTCAGAGAGGCAGGCGCGCAGGTGCCGGCTAGGGGAAGGCAAAGAGACGACGAGCTCGAGGGACAGTGGCACCATGGAGTTCCTTCGAAGCTGCTGAACCTGTAGAAAGAGAAGGTGAGAGACGAGGGGAGAACCAGAGAGAGGGGAACATAGGAGAGGGAGGAAGAAGAGAGGCAAGGGGATGCGTGGCTCTGCTCACCGGCAGAAGGACGAGGCGGGGTTCCCGAGGTCGGGAGTGAGAGACGGCATGGATCCGATCATTGGCGAGTCAGCGGGCGGGTCAACGAGCTTGCTGCTGGAGAAGACATGGCGTCCTGGCCGGGAAAGTTACTGGCGACGAGGTGCTCGGGTTGAGGCTTAGGCGCGAGGGACCTCTAGGCATGGCTGCTTCACTGCAACGCGCAGGAGGCACAAGCGAGTTCCTGCTTGAGTGGCTGCGCAGGAAGCAGACGGAAGGCTAGCGGCATTGCGGGTGAGCGCTCTGGTTGCCCGGTGGGTAAAGCGAGGTGGCTGGCGGCAGCGAGTAAACAGGGGTAGGATCCCTAAAAACTAGGTTTTGGTCTGATTGAACTGGATGGACCTATATATAGGGAAACGAAACTAGCTCAAGACCTTCCGAACGTAATCGAACGGTTGCGGATAAATAGTTAGGGTTTCAATGGACAAATCGATGACGGTTTGCGGTTAAATGTGGTTGATCCGGACCCATTGGTCACGAGCACCCGGTTCGGATCCGGGGAATGTTTCGGACTAGGTTGCGGACAGGTCGGTGCACTGTGCAGAGGGGCTAGGCGGGGATGAGAGGGAAAAACGGTGACCCAACATCATGTTTTAAACCGACAAAACCGTCCGACGAATAACCGGTAACGGTGTCGCTACGGTCGACTGTTCGGGTACCAGACGGACACCTATTGCGACGAAAATTGGCACGCGGCCTAGCTATATCTAAATAAGGCCGCTCGCCAAGTTTCAACTCAATCAGAGGAAGTTTTACACACACTTTTAAAACAGGGTTTTGACGATGCCGCGTGTGCGTGCGTGTGCGGTCGAGCTCCGAACGGGCAACGACGAGAACCGGCAACTAGCAACGGATGCAAGTTTGAAAACTGGCGGCAGCGGAGATGCCGATGCAATGCAGATGATGCGACAAATAAAAATAGACACACGACGAAAACAGAATAACCGGGGGAATCTTCTGGAACGTCGGTCTCGGGCAGTCACACGCACCCTCCACCTTCTCCTCCTATATAAACCCAAGGGGTTTTGGGGTTGCAACACATAGTTCCATCTCTCCAAGGCGCATCATAAAGGCAGGGATCGTCATCGAGTTGTATGTGTACTAAATATGGAGGTGTCGTCCAATCGACACTAGATCTAGATGGATCGTGATGGGATCACGGGTCGGATCGTGATGAGATCGCGGGATGGGCGGTGATTTGGATCGCGAAGATGTTCTACTACATCAACCCCGTTATATACGCTTCCGCATAGCGATCTACAAGGGTATGTAGATTCACTCTCCCCTCTCGTAGATGATCGTCACCATGGATAGGTATTGCGTGTGCGTAGGAATATTTTTGTTTCCCATGTGGTGTTCACCCACAATGGCATCATGAGCTAGGTTCATGCGTAGATGATATCTCGAGTAGAACACAAAAGATTTTGTGGGCGTTGATGCTCAATTTTCTGCCCTCCTTAGTCTTTTCTTGATTCAGCGGTATTGTTGGATTGAAGCATCTCGGACCAACAATACTCGTACGCTTACGAGAGACTGGTTTCAACGACTAACATGCAACTTGTTGCATAAAGATGACTGGCGGGTGTCTGTTTCTTCAAGTTTAGTTGAATCAGATTTGACCGAGGGAGTCCTTGGAGAAGGTTAAATAGCAACTTGCATATCACCGTTGTGGTTTTGCACAAGTAAGATGCGATCATACTAGATACCCATAGCAGCCACGTAAAACATGCAACAACAAATTAGAGGACGTCTAACTTGTTTTTGCAGGGTATGCATGTGATGTGATATGGCCAAAGACATGATATGATATATTGGATGTATGAGATGATCATGTTGTAATAGTTAAATATTGACTTGCACGTCGATGCTACGACAACCGACAGGAGCCATATGGTTGTCTTTAATTATTTTGCGCTTGGAGATGCTTTGCTTTATCGCTAGTAGTAGCTTTAGTAGTAACAGCATAGTTAGCGTGACAACCTCGATGGCAGCACAATGATGGAGATCATGGTGTGGCGCCGGTGACGATGGAGATCATGTTGGTGCTTTGGTGATGGAGATCAAGAAGCACAAGTTCATGGCCATATCACGTCACTTATGATTTGCATGTGATGTTAATCCTTTTATGAACCTTGTTTTGCTTAGGACGATGGTAGCATTATAAGGTGATCCCTCACTAAAATTTCAAGATAAAATTGTGTTCTCCCCGACTATGCACTGTTGCGGCAGTTCGTCATTTTGAGACACCACGTGATGATCGGGTGTGATTGACTCAATGTTCACATACAATGGGTGTAAAATAGTTGCACATGCCGAACACTCGGGTTAGACTCGACGAGCCCAGCATGTACAGACATGGCCTCGAAACATAAGAGACAGAAAGGTTGAGCATGAATCATATAGTTGATATGATCAACATGGAGATGTTCAGCATTGAAGCTAAACTCAACTCATGTGATGATTGGACTAGAGTTAGTGAATTTGGATCATGCGACACTCGAATGACTAGAGGGATGTCAATTTGAGTGTGAGTTCTTAAGTAATATGATTAATTGAACTCATTATCATGAACATAGTCAAAAGGTCTTTGCAAATTATGTTGTAGCTTGCGCTGTAGCTCTACTGTTTTTAATATGTTCCGAGAGAAAACTTAGTTGAAAGATGATAGTAGCAATTATGCGGACTGGCTCCGTAAACTGAGGATTGTCCTCATTTATGTAGAGAAGTCTTATGTCCTTAATGCACCGCTCGGTGTGCTGAACCCTGAACGTCTTCTATAGATGTTGCGAATATATGACATACACGTTTTTGATGACTACATGATAGTTCAGTGCATAATGCTTAAACGGCTTAGAATTGAGGCGCAGAAGACGTTTCGAACGTTGCAGGACATACGAGATGTTACAAGGGATGAAATTGGGATTTCAGGCTCGTGCCCTTGTAGAGAGGTATGAGACCTCTGACAAGATTCTTTGTCTACAAAGTAAGGGAGAAAAGCTCAAGCGTTAAGCATGTGCTCAGATTGTTTGAGTGCTACAAGCACTTGAATCGAGTGGGAGTTAATCTTCCAGATGAGATAGTGATGGTTCTCCAAAGTCACTGCCACCAAGCTACTAGAGCTTCATGATGAACTATAACATATCAGGGATAGATATGATGATCCTTGAGCTATTCGCGATGTTTGACACCGCGAAAGAAGAAATCAAAAAGGAGCATCAATTGTTGATGGTTACTAAAACCACTAGTTTCAAGACGGGCAAGGGCAAGAAGGGATATTTCATGAAACAACAAACAAGTTGCTGCTCCAGTGAAGAGACCCAAGGTTGAACCTAAACCAAAGACGAAGTGCTTCTGTAATGAGGGGAACAGTCACTGAAGAGTAACTAACCTGGATACTTGGTAGATGAGAAGGCTAGCAAATTCGACAAAAGTATATTGGATATACACGATATTGATGTGTACTTTACTAGTACTTCTAGTAGCACCAAGGTATTAGATAACGATTCGGTTGCTAAGTGTTAGTAACTCAAAATAAAAGCTACGGAATAAACGGAGACTAGCTAAAGGCGAGGTGACGATATGTGTTGGAAGTGTTTCAAGGCTGATATGATCAAACATCGCACGCTCCCTCTACTATCAGGATAGTGTTAAACCTAAATAATTGTTATTTGGTTTTTGCGTTGAGCATCGACATGATTAGATTGTGTTTATCGCAATATGGTTATTCATTTGAAGAGAATAATGGTTACTCTATTTATTTGAATAATACCTTCAATGGTCTTGCACCTAAAATGAATGGTTTATTGAATTTCGATTGTAGTGATACACATGTTCACAATATTGATGCCAAAAGATATAAAGTAGTAATGATAGTACCACTTACTTGTGGCACTGTTGCTTGAGTCATATTGGTCTAAAATACATGAAGAAGTTCCATACTAATGGATCTTTGGACTCACTCATTTTTCGTTTGAGACATGCGAACCATGCCTATTGGTGTAAACACATGAAGAAACTCCATGCAGATGGATCGTTTGGACTCACTTGATTTTTAATCACTTGAGACATGCAAATCATGGGCAAGATGACTGAAGGCCTCGAGATGGAACAAGAAAGCAACTTGTTGGAAGTAATACATTTTGAGGTGTGCAATCCAATGAGTGCTGAGGCACGCAATGGATATCGTTATGTTCTTACTTGACATATGATTTGAGTAGATACTATTATATTTACTTGATGAAACACAAGTCTGAATTATTGAAAGGTTCAAGTAATTTCAGAGTGAAGTTGAATATTGTTGTGACAAGAGGATAAAATGTCTACGATATGATCATAGAGATGAATATATGAGTTGCGAGTTTGGTACACATTTAAGATAATGTGGAAATTGTTTCACAACAAATGCCACCTGGAACACCATGGTGTTATGGTGTGTACGAACGTCATAGCCGCACCCTACTGGATATGGTGCATACTATGATGTCTCTTATCGAATTACCACTATCGTTTTTGGGTTAGGCATTAGGGACAACCGCATTCACTTTAAATAGGGCACCATATGAACTATGCTTTGGAGAAGCCTAAGATGTCGTTTCTTAAAAGTTTGGGGCTGCGACGCTTCTGTGAAATAGTTTCAGCCTGATAAGCTCGAACCCAAAGCGGATAAATGCATCTTCATAGGATACCCAAAACAGTTGGTTATATCTCCTATCTCAGATCCAGAAGCAAAGTGTTTGTTTCTAGAAATGGGTCCTTTCTCGAGAAAAGGTTTCTCTCGGAATAATTGAGTGGGAGGACCGTGGAACTTGATGAGGTTATTGAACCGTCACTTCAACCAGTGTGTACCAGGGCGCAGGAAGTTGTTCCTGTGGCGCCTACACCAACTGAAGTGGAAAGCTAATCATAGGTCGACAAGGAAACGTACTGCTCCAGAGTGGTACGGTAATCCTGTCTTGGAGGTCATCTTGTTGAACAACAATGAACCTAGGAGCTATGGAGAAGCGATGGTGGTCCCGGATTCCGACATATGGCTGGAGGCCATGAAATCAGAGGTAGGATCCATGTATGAAGATAGAGTGTGGACTTTGGAAGAACTACTTGATGGTCGTAAGGCTGTTAGGTACATATGGATCATTAAGAGGAAGACATATGATGATGGTGAATATCACCATTAAGAAAGCTTGACTTGCCGCAAAGATGTTTCCGACAAGTTCAAAGAGTTCACTATGATGAGACTTTCTCACTCGTAGCGTTGCTAAAAGGCTGTTGGGATTATCTTAGCAGTTGATGCATTATTTATGAAATCTTGAAGATAGGATGTCAAAACATTGCTTCCTCGACGCTTTCCTTGAGGAAAGGTTGTATGTGATACAATCACAAGGTTTTGTCAATCCTAAGGATGCTAACAAGTATGCAAGCTCCAGTGATCCTTCTATGGACTGGAGCAAGCATCTCGGAGTTGGAATATGCGCTTTGATGAGATGATCAAAGATTTTGGACTTATAAAAAGTTTATGAGAAAGTTGTATTTCCAAGTAAGTGAGTGGGAGCACTATAGAATTTCTCATGAGTATATGTGGTTGACATATTATTGATCGGAAATAATGTAGAATTACTGGAAAGCATAAAGGGTTGTTTGAAAGGAGTTTTTCAAAGAAAAACCTGGATTAAGCTACTTGAACATTGAGCATCAAGATCTATAGAGATAGATTAAGACGCTTAATAAAACTTTCAATGAAATGCATGCCTTGACAAGGTTTGAAGGAGTTCAAAATAGATCGGTAAAGAAGGAGTTCTTGGCTGTGTTGTAAGGTGTGAATTTGAGTAAGACTCAAAGCCCGACCATGACAGAATAAAGAGAAAGGACGAAGGTTGTCCCCTATGCATTAGCCGTAGGCTTTATATTATGCTATGTTGTGTACCACACCTGATGTGTGCCTTGCCATGAATCTGTTAAGGGGTACGAAAGTGATCCAGGAGTGGATTACTAGACAACGGTCAAAAGTTATCCTTAGTAACCAGTGGACTAAGTAGATTTTTCTCAAATATGGAGGTGATAAAAGAGTTCGTCATAAAGGGTTACGTCGATGCAAGCTTTCACACTAATCTAAATGACTTTGAAAATTAAACCGGATTCGTATAGTGGAGCAGTCATTTGGAATAGTTCCAAATGGCACGTTGGTTACATAACCTACATGATGACATAGAGATTTGTAAAGAACACTCAGATCTAAAAGGTTTACACCAGTTGACTAAAACATCTCTCGCAAGCAAAACATGATCAAACCCCAGAACTGTATAGGTGTTAGATTCATTACAATCACATAGTGATGTGAACTAGATTATTAACTTTAGTGTATGTGGGAGACTATTGGAAATATGCCCTAGAGGAAATAATAAATTAGTTATTATTATATTTCCTTGTTCATGATAGTCGTTTATTATCCATGCTAGAACTGTATTGATTTCAAACTCAAATACATGTGTGGATACATAGACAACACACTGTCCCTAGTGAGCCTCTAGTAGACTAGCTCGTTGATCAAAGATGGTCAAGGTTTCCTAGACATAGACAAGTGTTGTCACCTGATAACGGGATCACGTCATTAGGAGAATGATGTGATGGACAAGGCCCAAACTATAAACATAGCATGTGATTGTGTCAGTTTATTGCTACTGTTTTCTGCATGTCAATGTATGTGTTCCTATGACCATGAGGTTATGCAACTCCCGGACACCGGAGGAATACCTTGTGTGTATCAAACGTTGCAACGTAACTGGGTGACTATAAAGGTGCTCTACAGGTATCTTCGAAGGTGTCCGTTGGGTTGGCATGGATCAAGACTAGGATTTGTCACTCCGTATGACGGAGAGGTATCTCGGGGCCCACTCGGTAATACAACATCACAATAAGCCTTGCAAGCAATGTGACTAAAGAGTTAGTCACGGGATCTTGTATTACAGAACGAGTAAAGAGACTTGCTAGTAACAAAATTGAACTAGGTATGGAGATACTGACGATCAAATCTCGAGCAAGTAACATACCGAAGGACAAAGGGAACATCATACGGGATTAACTGAATCCTTGACATAGAGGTTCAAATGATAGAGACCTTCGTAGAATATGTAGGATCCAATATGGACATCTAGGTCCCACTATTGGTTATTGACCGGGGAGTGTCTCAGGCCATGCTTACATAGTTCTTGAACCCGCAGGGTCTGCACACTTAAGGTTCGGTGACGATTCTGTATAGTTGAGTTATAGGTGTTGGTGACCGAAGGTTGTTCGGAGTCCCGGATGAGACCTTGTATGTCACGAGGAGCTCCGGAATGGTCTAGAGGTAAATATTGATATATAGGAAGTCCTGTTTTGGTCAACGGAAAAGTTTCACGCTCATCGGTAGTGTACCGGGAGTGCCGGGAGGGTACCGGGGACCATCGGGAGGGGTGTCACTCCCTGAGGGGCCTCATGGGCTATGAGAGGAGACAAAACAGCCCCTAGTGGGCTGGCCTAAGCCCCCACTAAGGCCCATGAGGTTTGAGAATGAAAAACCCAAAGGTGGAAGAGGAGGAAAGGGTTTCCAAGTGGAGAGGAGGAATCCTAGTCCTAGTAGGATTGGAGTAGGACTCCTGAACCTCCAAGTTCAGCCAAACCTTGAGGGTTTGAGGCTGCATCCTCCCCTCCCTCCTTCCTATATATACTAGAGGTATTAGAGGCATCCCTCACCCTAATTTCCACGTGCTCCCTCTACTTCTCTCTAGATCTGTTTCTCCTCTAGTCTAGTTCGGCGGTGCTTAGGCGAAGCCCTGCTGGATTAGTTCACCACCACCACCATGCCGGCGTGCTAGAAAACTCATCTACCTCTCCGCCCCTCTTGCTGGATCAAGAAGGAGGGGATCGTCATCGAGTTGTACGAGTGCTGTACGCGGAGGTGCCGTCGGTTCAGCACTAGATCGGGATGGGATCACGGGTTGGATCGTGATGAGATCGCGGGATGGGCGGCGACTTGGATTGCGAATATATTCCACTACATCAACCACGTTATATATGCTTCCTCTTAGCGATCTACAAGGGTATGTAGATTC
Source organism: Hordeum vulgare subsp. vulgare (assembly GCF_904849725.1). Classification (NCBI taxonomy): domain Eukaryota; kingdom Viridiplantae; phylum Streptophyta; class Magnoliopsida; order Poales; family Poaceae; genus Hordeum; species Hordeum vulgare. The sequence goes on along the minus strand of NC_058518.1, from coordinate 125,492,267 downwards.
ACTCTCCCCTCTCGTAGATGATCATCACCATGGATAGGTATTGCGTGTGCGTAGGAAATTTTTTGTTTCACATGCGACGTTCACCAACAATGTTTCCCGATAATGTCATTTCAACCATCTATTTATTTGAAGAATCAAAGGCCAATGCTACAAAACATCTTGCCATGCATGGCTCCTCATCACCCAAGACAAATCTTGCCTTGAAGGCCAAGAATGTGTGGATGATGATGTTAGTGAAGAAGAAGAAGGTTATGAAGATGACTCGGATGACAAGCTCTCATATTAAGACATGGCTCTCTTTGTGAGGAAGTTTAGTGCAGGAAAAATAAAGGGAAGATTCCAAAGGAAGAAAATAAGGGCTTGCTACAATTGTGAAGAAACTAACCACTTCTCAGACGAGTGTCCCTATGAGAATAGAGAAGTCAAACCAAGATTTCCGAAGACTTTTGTAAAGAAGAAGTTTCCCAACCCATTAAACTCCAAGTTCAGGAAGAGAGATGGAAGGCAATGGTTGCTCAAGATGAATCCGCCCCCGATGATGTTGGGGGTGTTGTGGGCGTAGCCCAAGACACTCAAACCACATTGAGACTTGTAAACAAAAGTGGCGATGTTGTCACATACAACTACATGAAAGACTACAAGGGTAATGCACACAAATGTGCCATGGCAAAGGAAGTGGTAGAAGATGATGAGGTACAAACATCTTCGGACAAAGTGAAGGTAACTCCACGACCTAACCCTCCTCTATTTACCTCTACCAGATCTCTTGATGAATATATTGATGTAGAGGATCATGATAATGAATCTGAAATAAGCGATGTTATGTTTGCTAAAATTAAGAAAGTCATGTGCTCTCTCAAAGGAAAGAAACTCATTATGTTTTGTATGCTTATGGAGATGGTGAGTAAGCACACCACCTCCATTAAGGAACCCGAAACCCTCGTTACCGAGGAAAAGGAGAAATGTGTAACCGTTGAGCAGAAAGTCCTATATTAGGAACACGTAATGACGAATTGTGTTTTAAAATATGTGCAAACATTGATAAACACACTAAAGAACTTTCCTCTTTGACAAAAACTAAAAGCTCTTATAAAGTGTTAAAAAATAAAGTGTAAGCTTGAAGAGTCTCATGCCACTCTTTCTAAGGATTGTGAGCTCTTACTTTTGTCTCTCAAGACAAAGGAAGAGGAGCTCGACATTCTTACAAAGAAGTTTGATGAACTCAAGCTTACATATCTTAGCTCTTGGGAAAGTTTACTCCTATCCTATTATAAATGTTGATGCTTGTGCTACTAACCCTAGTGGTGACCTAGCTAGCGTACTTGAGGAGAACCGGCTGCTAAAGACTCAAATTGAAGAAGGGCTCATGTCATGTGCCCAAGGTCAAAAGAGCCTCAATGAAGTGTTGAGTCAACACAAGGAGGTAGTGGCTAAGGAAGGGCTTGTATTTGGTCCAGGCATAAGCAAGAATACAATGACGACACATTAGTCCACAACTCCTGTCAAGGAGATATTTGTGCAAGAAGGGAACAAGGAAAATAGATTGGGAAATGCTAGGAAGGTGAAAGCAAAATTGCTCCCTAAGGTGGTTTTGGTAATTAATAACAACATATGTATCATTGAACTAATGATATTATCCAAGTATATTTCACAAAACTTCAAAGATGCATTGGCTAAAGGATTGTGAGGATAAACCCCATGATGCAAGGAAAGGAATATGATTGGCTCAAACTACAAGCAAGAGGACTCTACATTTTACATTTGTGAGAAATCACTTTTGAGTCGATAGGAAAGCCAATACTATTAAAAGGCGGTGAAGTATTATTATGAATTGGTTGCTCAAGTTCTTAGAGATAGCCACCAAAAATACTCACCTTTTCTCTCACAAAAATCTCTCTCCCAAGCCAAAATAGCAAAATCGGTGCCACCAAGTTTTCCCACTTGGCCCTACTGATTTTCCGAGTGAGAGGTCCTTTGCCAAACCCTAATCTCCCGGTGTCACCAAGTTTTACATTGGTGCCACCAAAAGATAGTGACCGACTTTCTGGTATCTCTATATGAAGAATTGGAATTCCCGAGATTGAAATCGGTACCACCGAGATTTGGAAACTGCCCTAGGTTATCGTATCGGTACCACCGAGATTCATATATTGGTATCATCAAAAATTTAGAAGTTGCCACTTTTAGTGCAACTCGGTACCACCTAGATTCATTTCGGTGTCACCGAGTTGGGCAATAATGTTATAACGGTTGGATTTTTTGGGATGCCTATATATAACCCTCCACCTACTCTCACTCGCAGATGAAGCAGTCAGAACACACAAACACACACACACTTGCCATATCCATATTTTTGAGAGAGAGCGGCCTACTCATGTGTTGAGATCAAGATATTCCAATCCATCCATTTTAAACTTGATCTCTAGCCTCCCCTATTTGCTTTCCACAAAATCAATCTCTCCTACCCATGCCAAATACGCGAGAGAGTGATTGAGTGTTGAGGAGACTATCTTTTGAAGCACAAGATCAAGGATTTCATTGTTCTATGACATCTATTACATTTTGGTGGGTGGTGCCTCCTAGATTGGTTAGGTGTCGCTTGGGAGCCTCCTACTTTGTGTTGTGGAGTTGAACCAAGAGGTTTGTATGGGCAAGGAGATCGCCTACTTCGTGAAGATCTACCATAGTGAGGCTAGTCCTGTGTGGATGTAAGGCATGGTGGAATAGATAAGAACGCTTATTCGTGGAAACCTTCTAGGTGGAGCCATCCATGGACTCCCGCAGTTGTTAACCTCCATGGGTTGACGTCTCCACTAACATAGATGTACGATTGCGCCGCCTCTCGGAACCACACCAAAAGTCATCGTGTCAACCTTTGTGTTTGATCTTCTTTCCCTACCCTCTACATTACATTTGCATGTATTTACTTTCCACTTGTATACTCTTACATATGCATGTGCAGGGTGAACTTGACTAGTCATAAATTCTAAAACTGGCCCACAACTAAAATTGGGAAAGGCTAAGTTTTTATTTGGTCTAGTAGTCTAATCACTACTCTCAAGACATCCTCCAGATCCTACAAGTGGTATCAGAGCTTTGGTCTCCATTGCATTTGTTTCACAACCTAGGAGAGTTTGGCGTCTAGTGAGGGAAATTACCACCATAGAGGTCCATATATTGATGGTACACACTTTGCTAGTTGGAAGCATAATATGAAAATGCATATTCTTGGTCATAACCCTGTTGTTTGGGTTGTTGTTTGTATTGGTGTGCAAGGTGATTTCTTCGGAGAAAGAAGAGAACCAGATCATGATACGAGAGAGGTAGAATTGAAGATGTTGCAATACAATTCTCAAGCCTGCGACATTCTGTTCAAGTGCTTGTGCCTCGAAGACATCAACAAAATCAGTTGCCTTGAGAATGGAAAGGAAATTTGGGATACATTGGTTGATATGCACGAAGGTATTGAATCTATCAGGGAATCTAAGTTGGATGTGCTACAAAGTTATCTTGATAAATTCAAGAAGAAGGATGGAGAAGGAGTCGCTAAGATGTACTCTAGGCTAGCTCTCATCACAAATGAGATCGTCGACTTAGGAAGGAAAGAGATGACCGACAAATTCATCATCAAGAAGATACTTAGAGCCTTGGATGGAAGATATGATACCATGTGCACATTGATCCACATAATGCCAAACTACAAGGATCACAAGCCAATGGAAGTCATTGGAAGGATTGTTGCTCATGAAATGTCACTCAAGGACAAAGATGAGTTGCACAACAAGTCAAGCGATGCTTACAAAGCTTCAAGTGATACTCCCGTATTTCAAATGGCAACCTTGTTACCAATGAAGAGATAACCCTCATGGTTAGAAAATTCAACAAGTTCTACAATAGTATAGGCAAGGAGAGAAGCTAAAGATCAAGATATGAAGAGAAGCGTTCATCTAGTCGTGACCAAAACTGCTACAATTGTGGAAAGCCCTCACACTATTCCAATGAGTGCTCAACTCCCCACAAACAAAGAGAAGAGTCACCTAGAAGACGAATCTCAAGAGATTAGTCACCTCACATAGACATAAGGAGTAGGGAAGACCGTTATGAACAAATACACTCCCGGAGAAGCAAGGAATTAGAGAAGAAGGACAAATACACCAAGAGCAGCTCAAGAACAAGACATCAAGCTCATGTTAGTGAATGGGTATATGGCTCCGAGTCCGACAACCAATCCAAGAGAAGCTACCACTCCAACTCCGACTATAGTCAAGATGAAGGTGTTGCCGGCCTTACACTCATTTCCTCAAACTCCTACGACATATTTGATTCACCAAATGAAGGGATTGGAAACTGCCTCATGGCAAAAGACCCCAAGGTATCACACCCCGAGTACTTTGATTTTGATAGTGATGAGGATAACTTGTTAGGAGAACATGACTTGCTCTTTGATAAGACTAGTGATAACATTGAAAATGAACTTGATAATAATCATGCTAGTCAGGAGAGGTCGAATGATGATGATAAGAAAGAAATTGAAAAACTAACTAATGAATTAAACACTATTAAGTTAGGTCATGAAACTACTCTAGAAGATCATAGAGAGCTTGCAAGAACTCATGAGAAGCTACGTGGAGCTAAATTTACAGCAAGAGCATGAGTTTCTAAAAGCAACCAATGATGATCTTCGAAAGAAGAGTTCTTCTTATCTAGCCAAATGATTACTTTTGTCTACTTTTGTTCCACAAGTTAATCCTAAGAACACTAGTTACAAAGGCAAGAATGTTTCTTCATCTAGTAACAACAATGATAAAGTTAAATCAAATGATGCTATTACTAGTAGCTCTCTTGATTCCATAGATGATTCTCTTATCCGAGTTAGACTTGAGCAAGAAAATGATTGATTGAAAGGAATTATAGAGAGTTGTGTCTTCAAGAGTCTTTACGGCAGTAAAAAATTCGAGGAAATTGGGCGCAAGCAAGGAGGACATCGGAAGAAGCAAGGTGTTGGCTACTTTAATGCCAATAGAGTTGAATGGGAAGAAGGTCAATATCCCATCCCAAAGTTTGTTCCCCAAAGGGAGAAGTATGATCCTACTCTCTCCAATGGGACAAGCTCTCAAGATGACCTTCTACCACAAGACCACAAGGGCAATTGCAAGCTTCAAGAGGAGGTTGACTCGTTTGAGGAAGAACCCCAAACTAAGATCAAGTGGATTCCCAAGGACACTACTGTTCGGGAACGTTGCATGGGAAACAAAAAATTTCCTATGCACACGAAGACCTATCATGGTGATGTCCATCTACAAGAGGGAGATCAGAAACATATACCCTTGTAGATCGCTAAGCGGGAAGCGTTAAGAAACGCGGTTGATGTAGTGGTACAAATAGTGATGAGCTTAGCTTTCCCAAGCGTAATTCAAATCACCGTAGGCTTGTAGGATGAGCTTGTAGGCTTGATGTAGTGGATTCCCAAGCATCAAGTGTTTCATCCCCTAGCGCAGCATCAAGGACATAATTCTTTTTCCGAGCTTGTAGGATGAGCCTAAGATTACGAGCCCAGTCTACAAAGTTGCTACCATCATCTTTCAGCTTAGCTTTCTCTAGGAACATATTGAATTTCAGGGTTGCTACTACGTGAGCCATTGATCTACAACATAAAATATTGCATAGTGGACTTAGACTATGTTCAAGACAAATAATCAAATTACTAATAAATTCCCACTCAAATAGACATCCCTCTAGTTACTTGAGTGTGTCACGATCCAAATTCACTAACTCAAATCCGATCATCACGTGAGTTGAGTGTAGTTTCAGTGGTAAACATCTCTATGCTAATAATATCAACTATATTGTTCATGCTCGACCTTTCGGTCTCTTGTGTTTCGAGGCCATGTCCGCACATGCTACGCTCGTCAAGTTTAACCCGAGTGCTCCGCGTGTGCAACTATTTTGCACCCCTTGTATGTGAACGTTGAGTCTATCACACCCGATCATCACGTGGTGTCTCGAAATGACGAACTGTCGCAACGGTGCACAGTCGGGGAGAACACAATTTTATCTTGAAATTTTATTGAGGGATCAGCTTATAATTCTACCGTCGTTCTAAGCAAGATAAGGTGCATAAAAGGATTAACATCACATGCAATTCATAAGTGACATGACATGGCCATGATCTTGTGCTTCTTGATCTCCATCACCAAAGCACCAGCATGATCTTCATCATCACCGGTGCCACACCATGATCTCCATCATCGTGCCGCCATCGAGGTTGTCCTGCTATCTATGCTATTACTACTAAAGCTACAACTTAGCAATATAGTAAACACATCTGCAAACACAAACGTTAGTTTAAAGACAACCCTATGGCTCCTGCCGGTTGCCGTAGCATTGACGTGCAAGTCGATATTAACTATTACAATATGATCATCTCATACATCCAATATATCACTTCATCTCTTTGGCCATATCACATCACAAGCATAACCTGCAAAAACAAGTTAGACGTCCTCTAATTTGTTGTTGCATGTTTTACATGACTGCTATGGGTATCTAGTATGATCGCATCTTACTTACGCAAAACCCACAACGACGATGTGCAAATTGCTATTTAACCTCTCTCCAAGGACCGCCTTGGTCAAATCTAATTCAACTAAACTTGAAGAAACCGACACCCGCCAATCATCTTTATGCAACGAGTTGCATGTTGGTCGACGAAACCGGTCTCTTGTAAGCGTACGAGTAATGTTGGTCCAGGCCGCTTCAATCCAACAATACCGCCGAATCGAGAAAGACTAAGCGTGGCAGGAAATCAAACATTAACCCCGACAAAAAATTTTGTGTTCTACTCGAGATTACATCTACGCATGAACCTAGCTCATGATGCCACTGTTGGGGAACGTTGCATGGCAAATAAAAAAATTCCTACGCACACGAAGACCTATCATGGTGATGTCCATCTACGAGAGGGATATCGGATCAACATACCCTTGTAGATTGCTAAGCGGGAAGCTTTCAGAAATGCGGTTACATAGTGGTACAGCTTCTTGATTCAAATCACCGTCGTCCCATGATCCGTTCTGATCTAGCGCCGAACGGATGGCACCTCCGCGTTCAACACACGTACAACTCGATAATGATCTCCTCCTTCTTGATCCAGCAAGAGAGACGGGGAAGTAGATGATTTCTCCGGCAACATGACGGCGCGCCGGTGATGGTGATGATCTATTCCTGGAGGGCTCCGCCCGAGCTCCGCAGAAAACTGATCTAGAGGAAGAACTACGAAGTAGAGGTTTGAGTTGCACATGGCAAAGTTGTGTCTCAGAAACCCTAAAACCTCTAGTATATATAGGAGGAGGGGAGGAGCTAGCCTTGGGCGTAAGATCGCCCCAAGGGCGCCAGCCGAGAGAGGAGAGGAGGATTCCAACTCCAATTCGGTTTGGCGAAGGAGTCCTCCTCTTCCTTCCCACCTCCCTCTGTTTTTTTTCTTTGGTTTTCTTTTCCTAATGCCATAGCCCACTTGGGCTGGCCTCACCAGCCCACTAAGGGCTGGTGCGCCACCCTTGGACTATTGGGCTCACTCCCGGGTGGGTGGGCCCCTCCCGGTGAAAACCCGGAACCCATTCGTCACTCCCGGTACACTGCTGGCAATGCCCAAAATCTTTCCGGAGTCCAAAGGAAACCATCATATATATCAATATTCGTTTCCGTACCATTCCATAAACCCTCATGACGTCCGTGATATCATCCGGGACTCCGAACAATCTTCGGTCACCAACAACTATAACTCAACTATACCTAAACGTCACCGAACCTTAACTGTGCAGACCCTGCGGGTTTGAGAACTATGCAGACATGACCCGAGACACTCCCCGGCCAGTATCCAATAGCGGGACCTGGATGTTCATATTGGATCCTACATATTCTACGAAGATCTTATCAGTTGAACCTCTGTGCCAAGGATTCATATAATCCCATATAATATTCGCTTTGTCCTTCGGTATGTTACTTGCCCGAGATTTGATCGTCGGTATCTCTATACCTATTTCAATCTTGTTACTGGAAAGTCTCTTTACTCGTTCCATAATACAAGATCTCGTGACTAACACTTGAGTCACATTGCTTGCAAGGCTTATATGTGATGTTGTATTACCGAGTGGGCCCCAAGATACCTCTCCGTCACACGGAGTGACAAATCCAAGTCTTCATCCATGCTAACTCAACGGACACCTTCGGATATACCTGTAGAGAACCTTTATAATCACCCAGTAACGTTGGGACGTTTGATACACACAAGGTATTCCTCCGGTGTCAGTGAGTTACATGATCTCATGGTCATAGGAATGAATACTTGACATGCGGAAAACAATAGCAACAAAATGACACGATCACATGCTATGTTCATAGTTTAGGTCTTGTCCATCATATCATTCTCCTAATGATGTGATCCACTTATCATGTTACAACACTTGCATATGGTCAGAAAACCTTAACCATTCTTGATCAACTAGCTAGTCAACTAAAGGCTTACTAGGGACATTGTTTTGTCTATATATCCGCACATGTATCTATGCTTTCATTCAATACAATTATAGCATGGATAATAAACGATTATCTCGAAATAGGAAATATAATAATAACTATTTTATCATTGCCTCTAGGGCATATTTCCCACAACTACCAACTCTACTTCATCTAGTGCTACCACAACCCCAAGGATCCCCATCAAGTTGATGTGGGTCCCTAAGAAGAAGAACCAGAGATGTTCTTGAGGAATGACTCCACCAATGAAATTCACCCTTATTCATTTCGGCAAGAACAAAATGTAATCAACATCAACTTCATGCATTATTTCAAGGAGTCACACGTTCCCTCAAAGGTAAGCAAGGGCCAAAGGTAATTAATGTATCTTTGGACATCATCTCACATGTAGTTCATTCCATGTCCATAGATATCCTTGCATATGTTCCTTGTTCTTTGGGACTAACCCATGTAGGTTAGAAGAGTAAGAAACAACAAGGATTCCTGCCAACTCAAGATGATCTTCATCAACAATGAGCATCCACCACTACTACACCGACATGAAGTCTTCTACGACAAAACCCAAGGTTAGTTTATCCCTCTTAGGTGGGATATCACATCAAGGGGGAGCTTTATTTTAAGACTTGAGTATAAGCATCGCTTAAGATGTGAACACATTGAAAGCTTTATGTAGAAGTGGAAACCCCACTTGTGCTTAAATGATGAGTATGACCTATGATCAAGTATTCTTGCTTGGCTCCTAAGTCAGTATACTCCTATATAGATGACTTCGTCATTGCCAAAGTGCTTGGTAGATCTAGAGTGTTTGTGCTTGTTCACCATGTTTTATTTGACATCTTATTGCGTGAGCATGTTGGTATGCATATTTTGCTCATTTGAGGATATCCAATTGTTGTTATTTGGATTTCTATTTTATTTGGCCAATTGGATATACAAGAATGCCCGAGTACCTATCTATAGATATGTATGCTTTCTCCTATAAAATTCTATTCATGTTACATCCCAAATTTTGAGCAAGTACTTTAGGGACACTCTGTGTGAGGAGCACTCGGAGATCCGTCTCGACAAGGGTTGACTTTCAAAACCTCCCAAAAGCAACTCGGTGTGACCAACCTCAAAAACTTGGTCCCACCGAAGCCTAGGATTGATCTATTTTTTCATTCTCGGTACCACCGATCGGATCTTTTCGGCCTCACCGAGTTTCACCGTCAACTGACAGTTATGGAACTCGGTGGCACCAAAAAGTCCAACTCGGTGTCATTGATAGCTAGGGGTATATATTCGGCGGACCCGACATTTGAAATCACTTCTTCAAACCTCGCCTCCCCGCAACTCCACGTTGTCGTGCCCTAGTCCTGAGGACATTGTCGTGTTTCTCCTGTGCGCCCTCACCATTAGAGTCTTTGCCATCGACGGCAATAAATGCCGCCGTCATCGCCGTAACAGAACCTTCATCGCATTAAGGTAAGGTTTTGATCCCTCTTTGCGCTCCCAATTCTGGATCTTGCACAAATAGCTCTACCAATCTTCAGTCGACTATTGAAACCTCTCTATCCAGAAGATACTTCGAATAGGTTAGAGAATGAAGGAAGATTTAGGGTTAACTGTCCGCAAAACCAAATCTTGGTGTCACCGAGTCATAAAAATAGGTCCTATTGATTTTGGTTTGGACTAGTGAGAACATTCTCGGTGAAACCGAGGAAAAAGTTTCCTTTTTGGTGAAATCGAAAAGGTTGCCAAGTTTCTGTTGAAGAGAATGTCAGTCCTAGTGGCTCCGAACTTTTGTCTTGGTGGAACCGATATACCTTTTTGCTGAGCGTTAGACTTAAATTTTTCATAGTTCAAACTTGCAAAAACTTCTGAAATTTGTGATGCTCGTCCACTCCAGCTCTTCTAATTCTTTTCACAGGGTGAGCTTGGTTGCTTGGTGATTGTCACTATGTCAGGTTCAAAAGATATTCAGAATGATTTCAAAGAGCTGAGTGCTGAGATGGATTCACGCACTAGTCCTGAGAGGACAGCTTCTGACTCCGGTACACCCATCTCTCATGATTTGCCGAAGGCAACTACCAGGTCAAGGAATAAACTGAATTCTTATGAGGAAGATGCTGATTTTATCCTAGATGAAAGCATTCCCCATAAGAAAAAGGAGAGAGTCTCTATCAAAAAGACTCTGAAAAGATAGTATGACAAACCAGATTCAGTGGGTGTTCCAGAGGCTACTCAAAAAAGGGATGAATCTCACCCTTGAATCCCCCTCTTCCAGGCAAGCTAAGAAGCCATGGCAGAAAAGAGCTAGGAAGAGAGTAGTGCATGTTGTTGGAAGGCCAACATCTACGTATGAAGATACATCACAAGCTGTTGATGAAGAGGAGGAAGAAATTCCACTTGAGAACCCTCGTGCTAAGAAGAAGAAGCTCATGTCTGATGTTATGCCTAAAAAGACTGCACCGAAACCTTCATCACCTAAGAAGCCAATATCTCCCAAGAGGATTACTAAGGACATACCTGCAGTGGAGAAGAACAAAGGTTCTACATCCAGAGAGGCTGATGTAGAGCAGGAAGAAGATGCATCTGTGCTGAGAAAGTTGAGAGCTCACTTGTGATTATACAACGATGCACATCTTGTTGCCGATGACATGAAGAAGAGAAGGAATAAAGTATTGACGTAGTGAAGGACTATAGATCCATATGCTATCAGGAGAAGAACTACTGTTCATCCTTGTTTTCACACTAAGGAGCAACAAGATTTTTATGAGATAGTGTTGCTAGACAAGAGTCCTACGGTCAGTGACATCAGATATGTTGATTGGGGTTATATCAAGGGCAATAAGGACTACTTTCCTCATGTGAGAGAGAATTTCAGGCTGCTTGATATTGAAGATTTTGTTGGTAGAGATATGCCAACTTGGAATGATGAGATGATCATACAATTTCATTCAACTGCTCATTTCTATCAAGATGGAAGGATAGTGTGGATGACAAAAGGTCACCAGTATGAGTCTACCGTAGATGAGTGGGCCACTATCATCGGTGCCCCTGTGGCACAAGAGGGAGATTTGGATGTGTACTCAGAACCCAAGACAAATCACAACATAATGGAAAACATGTACAATCTAGTGCCCCATCAATATCGGCAGACACACAAATTTGGCTCTGTCTATTTTTTGCAAGCAAGAATACCAACGTCAAACACTATTACGGGGTATACCCTGATGCCCAAATCAGGAGATGATAAGATGATCAAAGGTTATTCCATTAACATGTTGCACCACTTAGACACCCACACCCATATTAGAGTGATTGACTTGATAGTTGAGATTGTCAGGAGGACTACCGTAGGTCAGAAGAGATCTTGTGGGTATGCACCATACATTCAGATGCACATCAATGCCAAGATTGGCAAGCATGCATATCAACTTGATCGTCCACACCTGCCACTACAGCTAGAGTTTGAGGACAATGAAGTTGTGATGGACCCCAACCATCCCAGCTCAGGTACATTGTGTCGGGCAGCAGAGGTAGAGGCAGCAACAGATGCTCTAGCTCCACAGCTCAAAACTATAGAGGAGCAGATGTCCTTTCTTGTCAGCACCATCCAAGGGATGTGGAAGAGTATTTCAGATATTTTGCTGAACTAGAAGAGCCTTGACAGGATCGTGGAGACTAAAATCCATGACTTGTATGTCAAAGTGATGGAGTTTGCTACCACCATTGAGAAGCTCCACCATGAGGTTGCAGCAGTGCATATATACCGTTCCAGCAGTGATGATGAAGACTCACCTCTTCCCACGACTACTCAGTTCAGGACCCAGTCTAGGTCTACATCTATGCTAGTGAGGGAAGCAAGACCAACTTCATCAGCTCAAGCATCAGCGCCTTCAACTCCAGCTCCAGCTCCTACACCTCCAGTGTCTACACCTCTAGTGTTAGAGCATATTTCTCCATATGTGGTTTTGGTAATTGATGGCAATCCCTATGGACTAATGGTTGCCTTAGTTATATTTATAGGATTTGTCCATAGGCACTCTTGAAGTCCATCTGTTGGGTTCAAGGAGTTTATATGATGACAAAGGTGGTATTCAAGGTATTATCCAAAGAATGGTCATAGAGACACAAGGTTGATCAAGATCGTCAGAAAAACAGTAAATCAAGATGATCAACACACAAAGCATACAAGATGTACTGAGAAGGATCAACTGATCCCATGGTAAGGTAAGCATTGTCCATTACGTGTTTGTGTACTAACCCATGGTCTTTGTGAGAGTTCAATGTGGGGTTAGGTGTATTTCCATGGGCTTGCGCCAAGAGGAAGATCTCATACAACCCATGGAGGATGACGTCAAGTGGTGATCATCATCAAGATTGCAGTGTGCAAGTTCAAGTGGATCGGCACGAAGATATCATGCTTGAAGCTTGCCATCCATTGTGGTGGCAATGGACTTGTGAAGATTTGTTGAAGAGCAGCTCACCCATATTGTGTATGGGGGATCAATCAACTAGTATTCATAAAGCTAACGAAATCAAGAAAGGTGGTCCATCTTGAGGAAGCCAAGATCATCATCATCTAGCTCAAGAGGACGAGGTGCAAGGTATAGGTTTGCCCTTGATATGTTTTCTGTTTTAGGATAGATTGTTGCTACTGCAACAAAAGACCTTCCAACGGCGCCAGAAATAGGAGTGTTGCTTGATACTCCTCAGCAACGGCACCAGGAATCCTTCTGCTACGGCTACACCTTAAGGGACTGCCTAGGCAAATATGCAAAGGATTTCCCCTGTGGCCTTGGAGCCTTGCATTGGTGTTCCCTCGAAGCAGAAAGGGTGATGTAGCACAACGGTGGTAAGTATTTCCCTCAGTTTGAGAACCAAGGTATCGATCGAGTGAAGGAGTATCACAAGAGCCTGCACAAACACAAAAAGCTTGCTCCCAACGCTATGAAGGGGTTCTCAATCCCTTATAGATTGTTCGCCAAGTGAAAATTGAAAGCAGCAAAGTAACAAAGCAAAGTAAAAGCAAAAGTGGAAAAGATAGATGTGAATAGACCCGGGGGCCGTAGTGTTTACTAGTGGTTTCTCTCATGAAAGCAAGTAGACGGTGGGAGAACAAATTACTGTCAAGCAAGTGATAGAACCGCGCAAAGTCATGACGATATCTATGGCAATGATTATATATATAGGCATCACATCCAAAACACGTAGACCGACACTTTCTGCATCTACTACTATTACTCCACACGTCGACCGCTATCCAGCATGCATCTAGTGTATTAAGTCCAAAAGAACAAAGTAACGCCTTAAGCAAGATGACATGATGTAGATGGACAATCTCATATCTACGACAGAGCCCACCTTGTTACCCTTGATGGCAACTACACAATGTGTGCCTTGCTACCCCTATTGTCACTGGGAAAGGTCACCACATGGTAAGAACCCAAAACCAAGCACTTCTCCCATTGCACGAATCATAGATCTAGTTGGCCAAACAAAACCCAAGACTCGGAGAGACTTACAAGGATATCAAATCATGCATATAATAAATCAGCAAAGACTCAAATATATATCATAGATAATATGTTCACAAATCCACAATTCATCGGATCTCTACAAACACACCGCCAAAGAAGATTACATCGGATAGATCTCCATGAAGACCATGGAGAACTTTGTATTGAAGATCCAAGAGAGAGAAGAAGCCATCTAGCTACTAACTACGAACCCGTAGGTCTCAAGTGAACTACTCACGAGTCATTGGAGGGGTGATGATGATGATGAAGAATCCCTCCCACTCCAAAGTCCCCTCCGACAGGGCGCCAGGAAGGGTCTCTAGATGAGATATCACGGAAACGGAAGCTTGCGGCGGCGGAAAAGTATTTTTGTGGCTCCCTTGATTTTTTCTTCTTCTGATTTTTAGAGAATATATAGGCGTAAGATCTAGGTGAGGGGGCGCCAGGGACGCCACAAGCCTGCCCACCGCCACACCTGGTGGTGGAGTGGGGGCTTGTGGGCTCCCTGTAGCCCTCCTATCTTGGCCCACAAGCCCCGTGATCTTCTTTCGTTCGGGAAAAAATCATTTCGGGGATTTTATTCCGTTTGGACTCCGTTCCAAAATCAGATCTGAAAACAACCGAAAACATAGAAAAACATGAACTGGCACTTGGCACTGAATTAATATGTTAGTCCCAAAAAGATATAAAAGGTACGTAAAACATCCAAAAATGACAAGATAACAGCATGAAACCATCAAAACCTATAGATACGTTTGAGACGTATCAAGCATCCCCAAGCTTAACTCATGTCGGAGGGAAGTGATAAAGAATGATTTTTTGATGCTTTCATGCTACCTAGTATAGATGTCCTTTGTAAATCCTCTTATGTGACGTGAATGTTCAGATCCATTAGATTCAAAACAATAGTTTGCTATTGACGTGGAAATAATAATAATTCAAGCAAACTAGCAAGGTAATCATGAACTTTCAAAATAACAAGGCCAAAAAGAAAGTTATCCCTACAAAAGCATATAGTCTCGCTATGCTCTATCATCATTGCACAACGAATTTAAATCATGCACAACCCCGGTATTGGCCAAGTAATTGTTTCACACCTTTACTTTCTCAAACTTTTTCAACTCTCACGCAATACATGAGCGTGAGCCATGGTTTTAGCACTATAGATGGTGTGGAGTGTGGTGGAGGTTGCAAGACAAAATAAGGAGAAGATGATCACATTAACTAGGATATCAATGAGCTATGGAGATGCTCATCAATATATATCAATGTGAATGAGTAGGGATTGACATACAAATGGTGCACTAAAGCTAAGAGTATGTGAAAGCTCTTAAAGAAAACTAGTGGGTGTGCATCCAACTTGCTTTCTCACGAAGACCTAAGGCAATTTTGAGGAAGCCTATCATTGGAATATACAAGCCAAGTTATATAATGAAAATTTCCCACTAGCTATATGGTGGTGACAAAGCGAGAGACTCTCAATCATGAAGATCATGGTGCTTAATATGCACAAGTGTGGAAAAGTGGTAGCATTGTCCCTTCTCTCTTTTTCTCTCTTTTTTATTTTTTTATTTTTGGTGGGCATCTTTGGCCTCTTTTATTTCCTGGGACAATGCTCCATTAATTATGATCATCACACTTTCAACTCAAAACTTAGAGGAATTATGACTCTATATGGAATGCCTTCAGTAGTGTACCGTGACAATGATCTAGCATGGCATAGACATTAATGGAAACATCATGCTAGCTATCTTACGATCATGCAATGGAAATTGAGACATGGTGGCACATGTCATGGTGGTAGTTGCATGGCAATATATCTCAGAATGACTTTGAAAAAGCCATGGTACGTAGGTATGGTGGCTGTTTTGAGGGAGGCTAATGGTGGGTTTTGTGCACCGGCGAAAGTTCCACGACACTAAGAAGATAGTGATGGTGGAAGGTGAAAGCGCATCTAAACCATGGACTCAACATTAGTCATGAAGAACTCATATACTTGTTGCAACAGTTTTATTAGTAATCGAAACAAAGCATTCCACGCATACTCCTAGGGGAAGGGTTGGTAGGTATAAACCATCGCGCGATACCGACCGCCACGCGAAGGATGAGAATCAATAGATTAATCATGCTCAGATTTCATCACATAGCGGTTCACCATACGTGCATGCTATGGGAATCACTAACTTCAACACAAGTATTTCTAGATCCACAACACCTTACTAGCATAACTTCAATATTACCTTAACCACAACTCAAAACTAATTGAGATGAATCAAACTTCTCTAACTATTCAATGCACGTGAAGGTGGAAGTTTTCGTATCCCTTTGGATAACTACCCCTTTTGAGACTACTTTCAAATCATAGATCAACTACCAAGCCACGCACCACTGTGCTCTAAAAGATATAAGTGAAACACATAGAGCAAAAGTATCTAGCTCAAAAGATATAAGTGAAGCACATGTGAGCTGAATTGTCTACCAAAAGATATAAGTGAAGCTCGACAAAATCACGGTGAGTGCATGTATCTCTCTCTAGGTGTGCAACAGGGATGATTGTGACACAACAAAAATAAAAGACTCCTACGATACAAGATGCTCCAAGCAAAAACACATAACATGTGGTGAATAAAAATATAGCCCCAAGTAACGTTATCGATGGATTGAAGACGAGAGAGGGGATGCCTTCCCGGGGCATCCCCAAGATAAGGTTTTACGGCATCCTTGAATTTCTTGGGGTGCCTTGGGCATCCCCAAGCTTGAGCTCTTGCCACTCTTTATCTCTTTGTCCATAAGAACTTCACCCAAAACTTGAAAACTTCACAACACGAAACTTAAACAGGAACTCTAGATAATATTATTATGAGAAAGCAAATCACCACTTCCTTAGGTACTGTAGCAAACTTAAATTCTACTTGTGCTAATGTTGGGTTACTGTATTTTCAATCTTCCATGGCTAATACCCCTCGATACTATCCATAGTTTCATCAAAATAAGCAACCAACACAACAAAAACAGAATCTGTTAACAGCAGACCAGTCTGTAGCAATCTGTATATTTTGTATACTTCTGGTACTTCAAAAATTCTGAACAATTACGAAAGTCTGAAGCATTTGCGTAGAAATCATCAGCAAAAAGAATCATCTAAAAATATCTTACATAAAAAAAACGAAAATTCTTTTCGTGAGCAGAAAGTTTTTGTCTTTTCCAGCATGACCAAACGATCATCCCCAACACTAATCATAATAGTTTTGCTTGGCACAAACGCAAAAAGAAACACAAAAAACACAATCATAAAAGAATTATGAAAGTGTGGAAAACACAAAACAGAAAGAAAAAGGATAGATTCATTGGGTTGCCTCCCAACTAGCGCTTTTGTTTAACGCCCTTAGCTAGGCAAAAGGTGATGGAATCACGTATAGTCATCTTTGGTGCTCAAATCATAAGTAGCCCTCATCATTGATTCATAAGGCAATCTTATTTTCTTTCTAGGAAAGTGATCCATGCCCTTCTTTAAAGGAAATTGAAATCTAATATTCCCTTCCTTCATATCGATGATAGCACCAATAGTCCTTAGGAAAGGTCTACCAAGAATAATGAGACATGAAGGATTGCAATTTATGTCAAGTACAATAAAATCCATGGGTACATAGTTCTTATTTGCAACAATAAGAACATCATCGATCCTTTCCATGGGTTTCTTGACAGTAGAATCTGCAAGATGCAAATTAAGAGAACACTCTTCAATCTCATGAGAACCAAGAATATCACATAAAGACTTTGGAATCGCGGAAACACTAGCACCGAAATCACACAAAGCATTACACTCATAGTTTTTGATCTTGATTTTGATAGTAGGTTCCCACTCATCATGAAGTTTTCTAGGTATATAGACTTCTAGTTCGAGCTTCTCTTGAAGAGATTTCATCATAGCATCTAGGATATGCGCGGCAAAGGCTTTGCTTTGCCTATAAGCGTGTTGAGAGTTTGCAATGGATTGCACCAAAGAAATGCATTCAAACAAGGAGCAATTATTATAATTGAATTCCTTGAAATCCAAAGTGGGAGTTTCATCACTACCCAAAATTTTGATTTCTTGTACTCCACTCTCCACACCTTTATCATCAAGATGGGTGGCCTCCGAATCATTGGGGCATTTTTCAACCAAAGTGGATTCATATCCAGCCCCTCCATAAATAGGTTTGACACGCAAAAACAAAGATTCAAGAGGAGACACACCAAGCACTTTAAGATCTTCGTGATTTGCATCACAAGAACGCACCCTTTTAAACCATTCATGCCTAGCGCGAATTTGGGCGGTTCTTTCTTTGCTCTCATTCATGGAGACACGCATAGATTCAAAGTTTCATCCAAGTTGACCTTGGGAGGAGCGCATCTAACTTTCAAAGCATCAATATCACAAGGCATCCTATCAACGCTCTTAGCCAAATCGTCAATATTGAGTAGTTTTTCCTCTATGGACGCATTGAAAATCTTTTGAGAGTTTATGAACTCTTTGATATTACTCTCCAAATCAGAGGGTAATTTGTTGTGATTTCCGTAAGTGTTGTTGTAGGAATTGCCATAATTGTTAGAGGAGTTACTAGGAAAAGGCCTAGGAACATAGTTTCCTCTAAAAGCATTGTTGTTGCCAAAATTGTTCCTACCAACAAAATTCACGTCCAAACTAGCGTTGCTACTCTCAATCAAAGAAGATAGTGGCGTGTCATTAGGATCTACAGTAGCGTTTCTACAAGCAACCAAATTCATCAACTCATCCATCTTAGCACTAAGTGAGTTAATCTATTCTATAGCATGCACCTTTTTGCTAGCAGGTGACCTTTCAGTGTGCCACTGAGAGTAGTTGGTCATGATATTGTCTAGGAGTTTTGTAGCGTCTCCTAACGTGATTTCCATGAACGTTCCACCTGAGGCGGACTCCAAGATATTGCGAGAAGCGAAATTGAAGCCAGCGTAAAATATTTGTATAATCATCCACAAACTCAAGCCATGAGCGGGACAATTTCTAATCATAAGCTTCATCCTCTCCGAAGATTGTGCAACGTGTTCATGATCAAATTTCTTGAAATTCATGATATCGTTACGTAAGGAGATGATCTTAGCTGGCGGAAAATACTTGGATATGTAAGCATCTTTGCACTTATCCCAAGAATCGATAATATTTTTAGGCAAAGAAGAAAACCAAGTTTTTGCGCGATCTCGCAACAAGAAAGGAAAAAGTTTCAAATTAATCACGTCATTATCCACATCTCTTTTATTTTGCATATCACAAAGCTCAATGAAGGTATTGAGATGGGATGCGGCATCTTCACTAGGAAGGCCAGAGAATTGCTCTTTCATAACAAGATTCAGCAAAGCTGCGTTGATTTCATACGATTCCGCACTAGTGGCGGGAGAAATCGGAGTACTAATAAAATCATTATTATTGGTACTCGAGAAGTCGCAAAGTTTGGTGTTTTCAGCCATGATGACTTCAACAAACAAACAAGCACACAAGCAATCAAGAAAACCGACAAAGGAGAACGGCAAAAGGCAAAAGAAAACGGCAAAGGAGAAAGGCAAATGAAAACGGCAAATGTGAAGTGGGGAGAGGAAAACGAGAGGCAACTGGAAAAAAAAAGTAAATGCAAGAGATGAGTTTGTGAGACCTACTTGGATAGATCTCTCCTCCCCGGCAAGGGCGCCATAAATACTTCTGCTACTGCAACAAAAGACCTTCCAACGGCGCCATAAATAGGAGTGTTGCTTGATACTCCTCAGCAACGGCACCAGGAATCCTTCTGCTACGGCTACGCCTTAAGGGACTTCCTAGGCAAATATGCAAAGGATTTCCCCCGTGGCCTTGGAGCATTGCGTTGGTGTTCCCTCGAAGCGGAAAGGGTGATGTAGCACAGCGGTGGTAAGTATTTCCCTCAGTTTGAGAACCAAGGTACCGATCCAGTGAAGGAGTATCACAAGAACCTGCAAAAACACAAAAAGCTTGCTCCCAACGCTATGAAGGGGTTGTCAATCCCTTATAGATTGTTTTCCATGTGAGAACTGAAAGCAGCAAAGTAACAAAGAAAAGTAAAAGCGAAAGTGGAAATGATAGATGTGAATAGACCCGAGGGCCTTAGTGTTTACTAGTGGCTTCTCTCATGAAAGCAAGTAGACGGTGGGTGAACAAATTACTGTCGAGCAATTGATAGAACCGCACAAAGTCATGACGATATCTATGGCAGTGATTATATCTATAGGAATCACGTCCAAAACAAGTAGACCGATACTTTCTGCATCTACTACTATTACTCCACACGTCAACCGCTATCCAACATGCATCTAGTGTATTAAGTCCAAAAGAACAGAGTAACACCTTAAGCAAGATGACATGATGTAGATGGACAATCGCATATCTACGACAGAGCCCACCTTGTTACCCTTGATGGCAACTACACAATGTGTGCCTTGCTGCGCCTACTGTCACTGGGAAAGGTCACCACACGGTAAGAACCAAAAACCAAGCACTTCTCCCATTGCAAGAATCATAGATCTAGTTGGCCAAACAAAACCCAAGACTCAGAGAGACTTAAAACGATATCAAATCATGCATATAAGAAATCAGCAAAGACTCAAATATATATCATAGATAATCTGATCACAAATCCACAATTCATCGGATCTCGACAAACACACCGCCAATGAAGATTACATCAGATAGATCTCCATGAAGATCATGGAGAACTTTGTATTGAAGATCCAAGAGAGAGAAGAAGCCATCTAGCTACTAACTACGGACCCGTAGGTCTGAAGTGGACTACTCACGAGTCATTGGAGGGGCGATGATGATGAAGAATCCCTCCCACTCCAAAGTCCCCTCCGACAGGGCGCCAGGAAGGGTCTCTAGATGAGATCTCGCGGAAACGGAAGCTTGTGGCGGCGGAAAAGTATTTTTGTGGCTCCCTTGATTTTTTTTCTGATTTTTAGGGAATATATAGGCGCAAGATCTAGGTCAGGGGGGCGCCAGGGAGGCCACAAACCTGCCCACCGCCGTCCCCTGGTGGCGCAGTGGGGGCTTGTGGGCTCCTTGTAGCCCTCCTGGCTTGGCCCACAAGCCCCCTGATCTTCTTTCGTTCGGGAACAGATCTGAAAAGAGCCAAAACACAGAAAAACAGGAACTGGCACTTGGCACTGAATTAATAAGTTAGTCTCAAAAAAGATATAAAAGGTACATAAAACATCCAAACATGACAAGATAACAACATGAAACCATCAAAAATTATAGATACGTTTGAGACGTATCAATTGTCGTACTGTCAAGGGGGGCTCTCAAGTGAGTAGCTTGATCGTATCGTTCGTTGAGATCTCAAACCATTTGCATCCTTGCATCATACTTCTTGGTTATTGTTTGGTGTTTATCTTTCTTCGTTTTAGAGCTTATGACCATCTTCATGACAAGCTCGAGTTCATCGAAAACGGAGTCCATATGCATCTTCTATGATGTTTTTGATGTCGGGAGTTTTTACCGGTCTTATTCGAGGAAGGGTTCTCACCATTTTCTTATGGGACTTTTCTCACTTTTTTATTATTTATATTTCTATCAATAGTTTTCTATCCCATGTCGTTATCTTTCTAACAAACTTGGTTTCGTTGAATTCAGAGTCCATATGCGAAAGTTAAGGCAGTTTCTGTGGCGAGCGGTAGTACCGCTTGTGCCAAGCGGTAGTACCGCTCCGTCGGACGTTATTTGTGCATCCTTTTTGCCTCAGCATGGTTGGTGAACCTACCGAGCGGTAGTACCGCTCCCACGAGCGGCAGTACCACTCTTTCGGACTTTATTTGCACATCGTTTTTGCCTCAGCATGGCTGGTGAAGCTACCGAGCGGTAGTACCGCTCCCATGAGTGGTAGTACCGCTCTGTGCAGGTTGTGAAGCGTAACAGTTGGATTTTCCCCACCTATAAAAGGGGGTCTTATTCCCCATTGAACTTTATCTGTGAAGCTCGAGTTTGCCCCCCATTGTTGACCTTCTCGAGCTTACTAACTCTCAATCCCTCCAATGATTATTGCTTGTTCTTGAGGGAAAAGAGAGAGGAGATCTAGATCCACATTTCCACCAATCACTTTCTCCTCTAAGTGAGGGGAACCCCTTGGGTCTAGATCTTGGAGTTCTTTGTGTTCTTCTTCTTTTTTCCTCTCATTTACCTACCTAGCATTAGTTGCTTTGGTGGGATTTGGGAGAGAAGGACTTGGGCACTCCGTGTGCCCTTGCCATTGCATTTGGTGCATCAGTTTGAGTTCTTTTTTTTGAATGAAAGGGGTTTCCCCCCTGCCTCATTTTATTGAACGAAGCGGCCACAGTCACCATACAACCAGTACAGAGAAAAGATCATCTACTCCACCCAGCAACCACATGCATGACCTAAACGGACATGTCCTGAAAACCTCCCAGGCTATAAGCCCTCATAGCCAACACAAAACATACAGCCACAAACAAACTTAAAGTCGGCTTAAGTTTCTACCAAATTACAACCAAACCAAAGAAAAGGAACTTTAGTTAGCAGCTTGGATCCACGCAATCCTTAGGAGCTCCCCTCGACGCTTGTCCAACAACAAGATGAACCTCTTCAGGATGACCATTTGAGGATTGTCGCAGAGAACCATCCATCATTGCAAAGTCCCTCTTAGTTTGACAAGAGCGCATCCCAAACCTCTCCACGTACGTCCCTGGAAACAAAATCCATTCCTCAAAGTCCAGATACTCCACAAGGAGGCAGCAACGATCAAATTAAGCATAGGTTTCCTTTTATGCAGTTTCCACAAGGAACATACATCATCAATGCACTGAATTCTACTAATATTGAAAAAATCAGAAATAACAGACCACAAACTACCAGCATTAATACAGTCAAAAAACAGATGTTGCACAGATTCACCCTCCTTGCAAAACAAGCAGGTTAGATCGTCCAAAGTTTTCCTCTTAGCCACATTGTCCCTAGTTAAGATCTTGTTATACACACAAAGCCATAGGAACACATGTATATTTTGAGGACATATAATTTTCCATAACTTGTGTCCACAAGAAGAGACCACTCCTCCAAAATTGTTACACTTATAAAAGGACCTAACTGAATAGATACCATTAGACTCCAACATCCAGATAGGCCTATCTGGGGAGCTAGACATGGGAAACTTTTTAATATGATCAACCAGGTCATCCCAGCTAGACATAATTCTATTATTAACACACCTTCTAAAGGAAAGTCTAAGGGCTGTACCATCCCAAACCTGAGACACAACACAATCCTGCTGATTGCATATATCAAATAATTCCCAAAATCTCACTTTCAGGGAACACTCCCCAACCCAAATGCCATGCCAGAATCTAATATTATCACCATTACCAATCTTCCATTAATAGAAATTCCTGGCAGCTTCTAAAGCCCAGGTTATACTCTTCCAAAAAGGAGAGCCCCCATGTTGCCTGGACCAGAAGATGTTTGGACTAGAGATATTATATTTGTAGGCCAGAAGCTTTTTCCAATCACTATCAATATCATTAAAGAATCTTTTGCCCCAAGACGCTAGCAAAGCCATATTATATTCTCTAATATTTGGAATCCCCAAACCACCAAACTCTTTTTTCCTGGAGACAAAACCCCAATGAGCTAAGTGATTTTTATGCTGATCCCCCATGTTACCCCACAGGAAATGAGCCATCTGAGAATTAATAGCATTTATAGCCCATTTTGGGAATTTCATAAAAGCCATCAGATATGCCAGAATGCTAACAATGCAAGCACACAGCAAAATAATCTTGCCCTTATAAGTCAAATACCTCCCCAGCCAACCAGAAATACCCTTAATGATTCTGTCTATTAATGGTTGAAGATCTTCTCTTCTAAGTTTATCATAGTGCAAAGGCACTCCCAGATATTTGATAGGGAAAGAACCTAAGTTACAACAGAAAATGTGGGCACAGACCCTACCTCTGTCCTCATCCATGTTAATAGTGATGAGGTCACTTTTATGAAAGTTGATTTTCATACCCGAGAGATTTTCAAAGCAAGATAGAATCCATCTAAAATTTCTCGCTTTCTCATAGGAATCCTCTAGAAAGAGGAGAGTATCATCCGCATATTGAAGACTAATAATCCCTCCCGGAACCACATTAGTTAGTAGCCCCAAAATCAATCCTTGGTGGGAAGCTTTGGTAAGAATTTAAGAAAATACATCAGCCACCAAGTTGAATAGAAGCGGGGATATGGGGTCCCCCTGCTTGAGACCTTTACCCCCTACAAAGTAAGGGCCTGACGTATCATTAATCTGGATGCTAAAAGTAGTTTGATACGGTAAAATTTTGATCCAAACAATCCATTTGGGGCCAAAACCCCGAGATTCTAGCATCTCAAACATGAACTCCCAGCTCACCCGATCATATACTTTTTCATAATCTAATTTGAGAATCAGCCCAGGAGTATTAGATTTTTTAACCTCATGAATTACTTCATGAGCTCACACAACACTTTCATGGATGTACCTCCCTTTAATAAAAGCTGTTTGATTAGGGGAGATTAATCTATTACTAATAGGAGCCAACCTATTAGTAAGAACCTTAGAATTTTTTTAACCGCACAGTTACTCAGACTGATAGGTCTGAATTTTTTCATGGTCTTGGCATCAGACTATTTCGGAATCAAAATGATAAGGGAAAAATTTAGTCTATGAATGTCCAGCTTACCATACTCAAAATCACTCACCAGAGCCATGAAGTCAGTTTTAATAGTCTCTCAAAAGGTCTGATAGAAGAGAAAGGATAGTCCATCAGGACCAGGGGCACCATTGGCATAAGAACCAAAAATGGCCTCTCTAATTTCCATTTCTGAAATGTTCCTTTGGAGACAATCATTTTCAGTCTCAGTAATTAATTCATCTTCCCCCCAAAAGGAAGGACCAAGATGAATATTGTGTCTCTCTTCATGGCAGAACAGACTTTTATAAAAGGATGTTGCCACATTTAGCATTTCTTCAGTGGTATATACTGGTCCATCTTCACCAATCAACTCCGTCAAATGGTTTTTGCGGTGTCTATGATTCGCTAAAGCATGAAAATAGGCATTATTTTTATCCCCATCTCTAATTCTACGATCTCTCGACCTTTGCCACAAGGCAGTTTCCTCTTTCCTAATAATACTTTCCAACTCAGATTCAATATCTTTCATATGAGTTCCATCCTCATCGGAAAGACGACCAGTTTCCGCAAAAACATCCAAGATATCAAATTCTTGAATTAAATCCCACTTCTTTTTCTTAATTGCACCCTCAATATTCACACTTCAACCCAGCAATCCCCATCTCTAATTTTTTTCCTAAGACGTTTAGACTTAGAAATCCAAACATCAATAGCACCTCTACCCAGCACTGGAGCCTTCCACGTAGTTTCAACTATATTCCTAAAATCAGGTTGATCCAGCCACCATTTTTCAAATCTAAATAACTTCGGAGATGTAATTCTCCTGGCCATAGTATCAAGTAACAGAGGGGTATGATCACTCCCAATTCTTGGGAGGGCCCTTAGCACCAAAAGAGGGAATAAAGCATCCCAAGAGGGAGAAACAAATACTCTATCAATAGTAGCATAAATGGGGCTGTCCTGGTTGTTACACCAAGTAAACTTCCTATTAGCAACACTAATTTCCATCAGACCCCATTTATTAATCCAGTCATTGAAAAGAAAAGCAAGAGAATGGTTAATGTTACCACTACTTTTATCATCAGCAGATCTAATGAGATTGAAATCCCCACCCAAGATAATAGGATAGGAATTACCATTCATCACCTCATGCAGTTCTGCAATGAAATCTACTTTGCGATCGTTATAGGTTGTACCATAAACTGCAATAAACTGCCAAACATACTTCTCATATTTGTGCCTAACTGTCGCCACCACACAAAATTCCTTGTTTGTAAAGCCAATAATATCATAAACATCACGGTTCATGCCCACAAGGACACCACCAGCTGAACCCCGAGCAGGTAATTGATGCCACCTAAAGTTCTTACTACCTGCAATTCTCCAAGCTATTATTATCAATGTTTTCTTTCTTGATCTCAAAGAAACCAACAAAATCTACAAAATTAGTTCTAACAAACTCCTGCAGACGCTGAATCTTACCAGGTTGACCTAGGCCTCTAATATTCTAGAAGGCACCGATCATGAAATTTTAAAAGGGTGGGAGAGGCTACATAGCCTTCTAGCTTGTTTAAGGTTTGGGCAAACACTATCCAGATTAGCAGCGTCATCTAGCCTGGTAGCAACCCCACCTTCACCCAAGGGATAACTCCCAACCATCTTATGAATAGGTGTATCCAAATTCTTAGGTAAAACAACTTCAGGATTGGAATGTGCAAATTCCAGACATCTAATACTTTCCCTAAGGACTAAATCCTGAATAATATCACATTGTTCATCATAGCTATCTCCCACACAAATAACAACTTTAGAAATTTGCTCAAGAAGAAGATTAGGATCAGTATTAGAAAAAGATTTACCTTGGAAAGCAGCAGGAATCTCCAGGTTTTTCTTTTGCAGGTAAGCAGTAGCTTTCTCCATTATCTTAACATTGCCATGATGTCTTGTAGCAGGTCTAGTATAGATCACAGGGCCCCATTTCTTGTTCTGAACTAGATTATCGGTTTGAGTTCTCCATGGTGATACGTGGAAGTGATAAGTTGAGAAGCTTATTACCCTTGGGTACTTGGTACCCCTAGTAGCTTGGTGGTAACTCTGAGCTCAATCATTGTGGTGTAAAGCTCTGAGCAAGCGTCGGGGTCTCCAATTAAGTTGTGGAGATTGCCCCGAGCATTTGTGGTCACCTCGAATCCATATGCCATTGTGGTGAAGCTTCGTGGTGTTGTTGGGAGCCTCCAATTAAGTTGTGGAGATTGCCCCAACCTTGTTTGTATGGGTTCGATGGCCGCCCTCAAGGGTCCCGTAGTGGAATCACGACATCTTGCATTGTGCAAGGGCATGAGGAGATTATGGTGGCCTTAGTGGCATCTTGGGGAGCATTGTGCCTCCACACCGCTCCAACAGAGATTAGCATCCGCAAGGGTGTGAACTTCGGGATACATCATCGTCTCCGCGTGCCTCGGTTATCTCTTACCCAAACCCTTTAATTATACACTTTGCTTTGTGATAGCCATATTGTTTCTTGTCATATATCTTGCTATCACTTAGTTTTTATCTTGCTTAGCGTAAGCTGTTGGTGCACATAGTTGAACCTAGTTTTTATAGGTTTTGTGCTTGACAAATTAAACGTTAGTTTTATTCCGCATTTGTTCAAGCCTAAACCATAATTATTTTAAAGCGCCTATTCACCCCCTCTAGGCGACATCCACATCCTTTCAATTGGTACCAGAGCTAGGTCTCTCTTAATTAGGTTTAACCACCTAGATAGTAAGGATGTCGACTAGGGAATTAGGATTCTCTGACACTCTTAGTTTCGATGGCACAAATTTTGATGTTTGGGTAATTCGGATGCTTAATTCTTTAGGGTCATGGACCCAAATTTAGAACGAATTCTAGATATGGGGTTTTCTCCTACAAAGGTTTCTCAAAATATACCTTTAGAGGATGAGAAAAACTCTTATCTCAATGCTCAAGCTTCTAATGTGCTTTTTGATGCTTTTAGCAATGTAGTTATATTTCAACTCATGCCATTACGGGATGCTCATGAGTTGTGGACAAAGATTCAAGATAAATATTGTGTGTCCAAGATTTGTAGGGATGATTGTTCTCCCTCTACCTCCGGTCGTGTGGTCTTCTCAACTTCATCTACTTCACCTACATGTGGATTGCCACAAGGTAATGATATGGTGAGTAGTGGTGATCATTGAAATGATGATAGTGGGTTTATTGTTGATGATCCTTCATCACTATATTATTGCAGTGCTTCATCTTTGGGCGTTAACACTTCGAGCACTCTAAATGTTTTACATGCTTGTGTTGATAGTCCTTGCATATCATGTATAAACTGCTTGACTAAATCTCATGATGATATGCTTCCTATATCTTGTTGCCATGATAGAAATGTATCTATTTCCTCGAGTTGTTGTGCTACCAATGTAGAGGAAATTCATCACTCCATGGAACAAGATGTGGCCTTGAATGTTGCTTCAAGGCATCCTACATCATCATCTATTATTACTCACTTTTGCCTTATGGCTAAGGCTCCAAAGTTATCTCCTACTTTGAATCCCAATTTATCTCATGATGATGATGTTGATGATAATGGGGATGAGGATAATGATGAAGAAAGTGATAATACTGTATCCTTAAAAATTAAGGGTGAAATGATTTTTAAATATATTTACAATAATAAACTTGCTTGTTCCAACTTCTTGGAAATCATGTCTATTGCCACTGAGGGCAAGAAATACATTGAGGAGTTGGAAGCTCATCTTGAGGAGCATGAGGCCACCATTGAGACAACGGAAGGTCATGAGCGTGATTACGCTAATGAGATCGCGGAGCTATCTCAAGCTCTTGAAAATGAACAAACCACCAAGGAATCTCTTGAGAAAACCTTTGCTCTAGAAATTATCTAGATTAAAGGAATCCCATGATAGAGCTCTCAAGGTGGCTAATGATTTTAGAACTAAAAGTGATAAGCTTGAAGTTGCACATGCTAAACTCCTTGAGGACTATCAGCACCTCGAAAATGTCTCAAGGGCTATTAAGAGTTTTGTCATCAAACTCACCGAGTCCCATGCTCAACTTGAAGCTTCATATGCTAAAGAGCTTCCCAAGTTGCCTTCTCCTCTTATTGCTAATGATGATGCTTGTGCTACTAACTCCACTTCTTGTGAAGCATCCATTTTAAAGGAGAATGTTGAGCTAAGGGCTCAACTTGAGTTGCTATCTAGCAATTATGTGAAATTGGAAGAAAGTCATGTAATGCTCACAAGCTCTCATGATGATATTCTAGCGTCCCATAATGTGCTAAAGTTAGCTCATGAGGCTATTACTACCAAGGTAACATCAAGTGAGCCTCATGTGGACAATGGCACTACTTCTAGTCAAAATGCTATATTGCCATGTGCTAGTCCTCGTAATTCATCTACTCATAATGTTGCTACCTCTTGTGATGAATTACTTTCCTTGACTTGTTTCTCTAACAATGAAGCTTATACTTCCTCTAGTACTTGCATTGATACTAACCATGTAGAGGAAATCGAAGAGCTCAAGGCCCAAGTCACTTCTTTGAACAAAGACTTGGAAAAGAGTCATGAAGGGATGTCCACACTCAACAATGTCTTTTGTGGGGAAAAATCCCCGAATGACAAAGATGGACTTGGATTCAACACCAACAAGAAGATGAAGTCCAAAAACTTCAAGAAGAAGGGCCAAGAACTAGCAAAGAATTCGGCCAAGATTATTTGCTTCAAGTGCAAAATTGAAGGGCACCATGTTAGATTTTGCCCACTAAAGAAGAAGCCCCAAAGTCACAAGCAACAAGGGAAGCGGCCACAAGTCCAATCACATACTCAACTAAAAGTTGAAGAAAGGCCGCTTCCCAAGAAGACCCAGGCCAACACTCCTCATGTTGAGAAATCAATAGGGAAGAAATTAAAGGGTAGATGTTGCTACTTATGTCGTGAGAAGGGTCACTTCGCTTCTTCTTGCACGAGAGGTAATTTATCCAAGCCAATCATTATTGATGATATCTATTCTCTTCAGAAGGATAAGGTTGGCAATGTGTTTGCCAAGTTTGTTGGTACTCAAAGTGATGTCAAGAAAAGTACCATTTGGGCTGCCAAGACTATTGTGACTAACCTCTTAGGACCCAACGTGGTTGTGGACCAACAAGCTCAAACTTGATCAATAGGTGATTGTGGAGGACATTGGTGACTTGGATACATAATGAAGAATTAAGGGGTCTTCATCATTCATATTATCTCAAGCCAAGTCATTTGGATTATCGAGTTTCTATCTCATATCCAATGTGCCTCCTTACGGTAACTTGTACTTAAATTGTTTACATTGTTAGTTACATGCCCCTTTGCATGTTGTGGCTTTGTACCTTGCATGTGTTTGTATATGTTGTGCTTCCAACTTGCTTATCCTGAGTAATCGAGTATGTGTATGTTGGTTTGCACATCATGTACATGTGAGTCTTGTATTGAGCCTTTTTGCATCTTGTTTGTATCTTTGTTGGCTCTTGTGAGAGATTAATGGATTATCCCATTTTGGGGGAGTGATGTGCTTCGCACACCTCACAATGCTCTAAATGTGTATACATGAGGAATACCACTTAGTATTGATGTTTCAAGATTATCTAGTCTCTATGTGGTATGTCTTACTCATGAGAAATTCAAATTCTAAATGATCCATTAATTATCTCTTGTTGGTTTTCTTTTTCCACTTGTCAATTTTATTGGGTTATCACATTATGGGGGATTAATATGCTATGTGGATATTACAAGCCTAGAAAATGTGAATAGTTGAGATATTGCCACTTAGTGTTGATATTGTAAATTATCTTGTTCCTAGGTGGCATGTTATCTCTACAAGTTTCATTTGTTTGTGTTTTGGAGTAAAGATGATGTTTGATATATTTGCAATCTACCAATAGGAATTATTTCCAAATACTTTTTGTCCTTTGACAATTGGTATTCCCTTCATGTGGTAGACATTGCTAATCATCTTTACATTGGATTTTGTGTATCATTTGTCTTCCTTGCCTCTTGTGGATAGCTTGTTCATGTTCATGTTTCTTTCTCGCTGTTTTGGAAAAATATGGAATCATTCTTAAGTTTCAGGCACGGTACTACCACTTTGACTGTGGTACTACCGTTGTCAGAGTCTACTGCCACAGGGGGAGTGGTACTACCGCTTTGCTAGTGGTACTACCGCGATGACCAGCTTGATGGGAGGCAAGTCTTGCTCTTTATGATGCTTTGTGCCATCATGAAAATTTGTTGAGGGTTTGGTTTGTTTGGAACCTAGCTCTCTTTTGGAAATTAGATACCTCGTGTTTGTTTTCCTTCAAGTGGTATCTTGTTTCCTT
The DNA here is from genome assembly GCF_904849725.1 of Hordeum vulgare subsp. vulgare. Classification (NCBI taxonomy): domain Eukaryota; kingdom Viridiplantae; phylum Streptophyta; class Magnoliopsida; order Poales; family Poaceae; genus Hordeum; species Hordeum vulgare. Next base: position 125,461,163 of record NC_058518.1, on the reverse strand, counting down.
TTATTTGGCATGTGTCAATGGTTATATCTTTCCTTGATGTATCTTTCAATTGATATCCCTCAAGTGATAGCTTTTCGTTTGGTATCTGATTTTCACTTGATATCTTGTCTTTTGGTGTCTTATCAACTAGGTGTTGATTGGATTCTTGAAAGCCTTGAGCATGCATATTTACTATATCTAATTCCTTTACCATGTTTTCTTTCTTTGACCCAATATATAGGGGAAACTCCACCTTGTCATATATTGGCTAAAGTTTGCATGAAATTCAAATTCATGTCTATATGCACATATGTATGTGGAGTTTGTCCTATGTATTGTTGGTTTTCTAACTCCTTGGTCCCAATGAGTTTGGGCACCATGTTGTGTGTTTTGTTGTTCTAGGAACAATTGAAGATGCATTGGCTGCTCAGCTCACCTACAAGTAAGGTGTTGAGACCATGTGCTTATTGGAGCCGAGTTAGTATGATCAACGAACAACTATCTACTACATCATTCCAATGTTGTCTCGGTAACAAGTATCTACTTCATGCATTCATTTCTTGCAAAGGCCCAAACTTGTCTTTTCTTGGTTGAGCGGTACTACCGTGAATAGCCACGGTACTACCGCTGGAGAGGTGTTACTGCTGCACTCGTGCACTAGCAGCACCGGCACGGTACTACCGCGCTGTCGGGACCGCGAGGGGTTATACCCTCCTCTCGTGGTTTTGTCTCTCTCTCCAGGTTGCATCATGGCATGAATCACTTGATTCGTTCTTGTGGTACTTGTTTCCTTTCTCAAAGCATCCGAACAATGATGTCTTATTGCTAGTTGGGATGTCTTTGTTGTTCGTATGTTGGAAGTTCATATTTTACAATAAGAAAATATTAGGCCATGTGCTATGCTTCCAAGGAAAGATCTTATTGATATATTTATTACTTCCTTTTCGATATCTTTTTTGTTCCTTATTGTAACCATTTCGTGTGTACATCCTTCTTTGTGGATATATATATCATCATAATTGTCTTCTACCTAGAATCTTCTACACATGAGAGAAGTTACATCTCTAATTGATATCCTCTTTTCTTTCAAGTCCACCGTTGCATTTCCGTTTTTCAGTTTTTGGTGGCTTCGTGAAAGGATTTGTCTTGAGTATGAACCTTATATCCTTGCATCTTGATGCACTCTTTGGTGGTGAAGATTGTTTTTCCTCATGCTTGTCTTGACGGGGGTCTTGCCATTTCGATTGGTGTCCCTCCTCTTGACAAGGTTATTATTTCCTATCTCCACCATGGGTTGTCACAAGCGTTGGTTCTTATTTTGTTTATTAGTAAGCTTGTGCACCCATTTTCTAGTGTGTGAGGGTGTGGGAATGATATGTCTTGCACTATGTTTCTCATTTCATCAAGACTATGTTGATGAGTAATGCTCATCCTTATCTTAGTCTTCTCAAGTGCTTGGCCATGACTGACACACATCAGTTTGCTTGAGCCTATCCTTAAGTTGCCTCTCTTACATAATACTCAACCATATGTCTTGTGCAATTGATATGCTTATTGTCTCATCTATCTTCTTGCACTCGTTGTGTGTTTTTCTTAATTTTGGGGGAGCAATGATCCTTTTTTGTCTACTTGTATCAAATAAAAAAATTCTTATTAGTACACAAATCATGGGGAGCTTCTCTAGTTTTGACAAAACACTAGATTTATCATAATATCTTTTATTCATGTTGTTCGAAGGACCTTGTGATTGTTTGTTCCATCTGGTATCTTTTGATTGTTGCTTCTATTTTGTATGCCTTTGTGGCATACGATCCTTCTTTTTGCAATATTTGGGTCCTCGATATAGTTCATTTTCCTCCAACTTCTTATCATTGTTTATGTGTATTTCTTTGCATCCTTTTGCTGAGAAGTACACACTTTCTGGAGGACCACCTAATATATTGGCTTTCTAAACTTTTTGTCCATTTGGGCAATCGATGCCAATGGGGGAGAAGTTTAGAGAGTTCTACTTTGGATATGTTTAGAGGGTTTTGCTTTTATTGCGTAAGCATTTACATCTTGCATTATTTCTTTGTATCTGTGCGCTTGGTTATGCTTATTTCCTTATATAAACTCTCTTGAAGTGGTTGTTACCAATTACCAAAATGGGGGAGATTGTTAGAGCATATTTCTCCATATGTGGTTTTGGTAATTGATGACAATCCCTATAGACTATGGTTGCCTTAGTTATATTTATAGGATTTGTTCATAGGCACTTAAGTCCATCTGTTGGGTTCAAGGAGTTTATATGATGACCAAGGTTGTATTCAAGGTATTATCCAAAGAATTGTCATAGAGACACAAGGTTTATCAAGATCGTCAAACAAAGAGTAAATCAAGATGATCAACACGCAAAGCATACAAGATGTACCGAGTGGGATCAAGTGATCCCATGGTATTGTAAGCATTGTCCATTACATGATTGTGTACTAACGCATGGTCTTTGTGAGAGTTCAATGTGGGGTTAGGTGTGTTTCCATGGGCTTGTGTCAAGAGGAAGATCTCATACAACCCATGGAGGATGACGTCAAGTGGTGATCGTCATCAATATTGGGGTTGCAAGTTCAAGTGGATCATCATGAAGATATCATGCTTGAAGCTTGCCGTCAATTGTGGTGGCAATGGACTTGCGAAGATATGCTGAAGAGAGGCTCACCCATATTGTGTATGGGGGAGCAATCAACTAGTCTTCATCAAGCCAACAAAATCAAGAAAGGTGGTCCATCTTGAGGAAGCCAAGATCATCGTCATCTAGCTCAAGAGGACGAGGTGCAAGGTATAAGTTTGCCCTTGATAGGTTTTCTGTTTTAGGATAGATTGATGTATTGTCAAGGGGGGCTCTCAAGTTAGTAGCTTGATCGTATCGTTCGTTGAGAGCTCAAACCATTTGCATCCTTGCATCATACTTCTGGGTTCTTGTTTGGTGTTTCTCTTTGTTAGTTTTAGAGATTATGGTCATCTTCATGACAAGCTCGAGTTCATCGAAAACGGAGTCCATATGCATCTTCTATGATGTTTTCGATGTTTAGAGTTTTTAACGGTCCTATTCGAGGAAGGGTTCTCACCATTTTCTTATGGGCCTTTTCTCACTTGATTCTTGTGGATATTTCTATCAAGATTGTGTTAGCCCATGTTGTTATCTTTCCAACAAACTTGGTTTCGTTGAATTTGGAGTCCGTATGCGAAAGTTAAGGAAATTTGTGTGGCGAGCGGTAATACCGCTTGTGCCAAGCGGTAGTATCGTCTAGGAGCAGTAGTACCGCTCCCTTAGACTTTATTTGTGCATCCTTTTTTCCTCAGCATGGTTGGTGAACCTACTGAGTGGTAGTACCGCTTCCACGAGCGGTAGTACCGCTCCGTCGGACTTTATTTGCGCATCCTTTTTGCCTCAGCATGGCTGGTGACCTTCCGAGCGGTAGTACCGCTCCCATGAGCGGTAGTACTGCTCTATGCGGGTTGTGAAGCATAACAGTTGGATTTTTCCCCACCTATAAAAGGGGGTTTTCTTCCCCATTGAACTTTATCCGTGAAGCTCGAGTTTTCCCCCATTGTTGACCTTCTTCAACCTTGCTAACTCCCAATCCCTCCAATGATTCTTGCTAGTTCTTGAGGGAAAAGAGAGAGGAGATCTAGATCCAAATTTCCACCAATCACTTTCTCCTCTAAGTGAGGGGAACCCCTTGGGTTTAGATCTTGGAGTTCTTCTTCTTCTTCTTCTTTCTTCCTCTCATTTACCTCCCTAGAATTAGTTGCTTTGGTGGGATTTGGGAGAGAAGGACTTGGGCACTCCTTGTGCCGTTGCCATTGCATTTGGTGCATCGATTTGAGTTCTCCACGGTGATACATGGAAGTGAGAAGTTTAGAAGTTTATTACCCTTTGGTACTTGGTACCCTTAGAAGCTTGGTGGTGCCTCGGAGCTCAATCATTGTGGTGTAAAGCTCCGGGCAAGCGTCGGGGTCTCCAATTAAGTTGGGGAGATTGCCCCGAGCATTTGTGGTCACCTCGAAGCCATATGCCATTATGGTGAAGCTTCCTGGTGTTGTTGGGAGCCTGCAATTAAGTTGTGGAGGTTGCCCCAACCTTGTTTGTACAGGTTCGGTGACCACCCTCAAGGGTCCCTTAGTGGAATCACGACATCTTGCATTGTGCTAGGGCGTGAGGACATTATGGTGGCCTTAGTGGCATCTTAGGGAGCATTGTGCCTCCACACTGCTCCAACAGAGATTAGCATCCGCAAGGGTGTGAACTTCGGGATACATCATCGTCTTCGCGTGCCTCGGTTATCTCTTACCCGAACCCTTTAATTATGGACTCTTCTTTGTGATAGCCATATTGTTTTTTGTCATATATCTTGCTATCACTTAGTTGTTTATCTTGCTTAGCATAAGTTGTTGGTGCAGATAGTTGAGCCTAGTTGTTTTAGGTTTTGTGCTTGACAAATTGAACGTTAGTTTTATTCCGCATTTGTTCAAGCCTAAACCGTAATTATTTTAAAGCGCCTATTCACCCCCCTCTAGGCGACATCCTCGTCCTTTCATCTAGCTCCAAGGACATCCGGAGAAGCCTTCGTCAACGCTGTTCTGTCCACTCCATCGACTGCTACCAAAGGAGATCGAGCCTAGAGCAATGCTTAGTTCTAGTGCTTTGAATTTTTTGGTAACTTGTGGCCAAAGAGGGAGAAGTGTATAGATCAATTAGGGCTTCGAGAGAGAGAGAGAGCATTGCCTTTTGTTTGCTCTCATTTGGTTTTACAATACTTTTGGTCTTTTGGATGACTTAAACTTCCGTGTTTGATCATACACTTTGATTATTGATGCTACTACATTATACCTTTGAGCTATCCACATGACGATCATTCACTTATTTGTTTGTTGTTATGTGCATTACTACGTATTCGTATCATTTATGCGCACCATCAAGATGTATGTGACTGATACGTCTCCAACGTATCTATAATTTTTGATGGTTTCATGCTATTATCTTGTCAGACTTTGGATGTTTTGCATGCCTTTTATTTATTTTTTGGGACTAACTTATTAACTCAGTGCCAAGTGCCAGTTCCTGTTTTTCCCATGTTTTTGACCCCTTTCAGAGGATATTTTGAAACGGAGTCCAAACGGAATAAAATCCCCATATAGAATTTTTCCGTAACGGAAGAAGATCAGGAGACTTGAGAGCCAAGGCAGGGGGCCCCAGGGGCCCCACAAGCCCTCACCCCGCGGCCAGGGGGGAGGCCGCGGCCCACAAGCTTGTGGGCCCCTTGGACACCCTTTTCCCTAGGGGTTGCGCCTATATATTCCCTAAAAATCCTAAAAAAATCGGGAGATCATCGAAAGTACTTTTCCGCCGCTGCAAGCTTCTGTCTCTGCCAGATCCCATTTGGGGCACATTCTGGTGCCATGCCGGAGGGGGGATTCGGACATGGAGGGCTTCTTCATCAACACCATGACCTGTGCGATGATGCGTGAGTAGTTCACCATAGACCTACGGGTCCATAGCTAGTAACTAGATGGCTTCTTCTCTCTCTTGGATCTTCAATACAAAGTTCTCCATGATCTTCATGGAGATCTATCCGATGTAATCTTCTTTTGTGGTGTGTTTGTCGAGATCCGATGAATTGTGGATTTATGATCAGATTATCTAAGAATCTTATTTGAGTTTCTTCTGATCTCTCTTATGCATGATTTCATATCCTTGTAATTCTCGTCGAGTTGTGGGTTTTGTTTGGCCAACTAGATCTATGATTCTTGCAATGGGAGAAGTGCTTGGTTTTGGGTTCATACCATGCGGTGACCTCACCTAGTGACAGAAGGGGTAGAGAGGCACGCATCGTGTTGTTGCCATCAAGGGTAAAAAGATGGGGTTTTCATCATTGGTTTGGGATTCTCCCTCTACATCATGTCATCTTGCTTAAGGCGTTACTCTGTTCGTCATGAACTCAATACACTAGATGCGTGCTGGATAGCGGTCAATGTGTGGAGTAATAGTAGTAGATGCAGAAAGTATCGGTCTACTTGTCTCGGACGTGATGCCTATATGTATGATCATTGCCTTAGATATCGTCATGACTTTGCGCGGTTCTATCAATTGCTCGACAGTAATTTGTTCACCCACCATGACATTTGCTATTTTGAGAGAAGCCTCTAGTGAACACTATGGCTCCCGGGTCTACTCCACACCATATTTTCAGCCTTACACTTTTTACTTCGTTGCACTTTCCGCCTTCAGATCTCACTTTGCAAACAATCTTGAAGCACTACTGGAATTCATAAATTTGCCGTCTACCAAAGCGTACGGCAAAGGGTGCAACCACGGACGGCAAAGCCTTTGCCGTCGGTCAGCAGACGGCAAAGTAGACGGTAAAAAAAATCCGGTGAAGAGGTTCTTTGCCGTCAGCTTTCCCAAAGCGGACGGCAAAGAATCTTTGCCATGAGTGGGTAGACAGCAAATTAGCTGGGATGGCAAAGGGTGCAACGTCCCCGTTAAGTGTTAACGGCAGGCCTCCTCCCTTTGCCGTCTGCCTCCCCTCCTTTGCCATGTGGGGGCAGACGGCAAAGAGGGGAGAGAGAGGGGGCAGATTCCCCCCTTTGCCGTCTGCCTCCACCCCTTTGCCATGTGGGGGCCGACGGCAAAGAGGGGAGAGAGAGGGGGCAGATTCCCCCCTTTGCCGTCTGCCTCCCCCCCTTTGCCATGTGGGGGCAGACGACAAAGAGGGGAGAGAGAGGGGGCAGATTCCCCCCTTTGGCATGTGGGGGCAGACGGCAAAGAGGGGAACCAGCCCCTTTTTTATTTATTTTTTGTTATATCCAGCATTTTTAACAATAATGAGGATATATATATATATATTTGACATAAATAAATTTATTTCCGTACTCATAACCATATTAAAATAACCTCTTATATCCAGCTTTCAAGTTGCATCCACGTGCATACAAAGTTTCATATATTACACCAGTTTCATCCACGTGCATACAAAGTTTCATATATTCATATACTACAATAGTTTCAATACAACCCATGGTACAAGAAATCAACTTCAAGCATTCCATCAATATTATCCAAGCTTCCCGTGAAGTGAAGGTAATCTGCAAAATAACAAATAAGAAAGTTAGAAGAATAATACTATATGAAGTAGTGTATATATAGGTTATTTCGGAGAGAAATTAGCTAAGTATAGACCATTTAGGAGCTAACTAAGCTAATTATGTCATTTAGGTGGAACCCTAGCTAACTATAGGTCGTTTAAGAGCTAACTTGGGTAAAATAGGTCATTCCGGAGCAAGCTATGCTTATTAAGCCATTTTTTGATCTAGCTAGGCTAATTATAGGCCATTTAATACCTAAGTTAGGGGGAATAGGTCATGTTGCAGCTACGTAAGCCTTATTATGTCATTTCGAGGATAATTAGCTAAGTATAGGTCATTTTTTATTAAATAGACCATTTAGGAGCTAACTAAGCTAATTATGTCATTTAGATGGATAATTAGCCAATTTAGGCTTTGTTGGATGAGTCTGATTAAGCTACATAGAATAAGAGAGGGAGAAGAAGAAGTAAAAGAAGGAGGAGGAGGAGAAGGAGACGGAAGAGGAGAAGAAGAAGAAAAGAAGAAGGAGAAGGAGAAGGAGGAAGAAGGAGGAAGAAGAAGGAGAAGGAGGAGCTCCTTCTCCTTCTTCTCCTCCTTCTCCTCCTTCTTCTTATCCTCCTCCCTCTCCTTCTTCTTCTAATTCTCCTCTTCTTCTTCTTCCTTCCTTTCATTTTTCCTCTTTCTTCTCCTCTCGTCCCCTTCTTTGGGCTAAATTGGCTAAGAATGCCTTTTTGGAGCTAATTATGTCATTTCTAGGATAATTAGCTAAGTATAGGTCATTTTTTATTAAATAGACCATTTAGGAGCTAACTAAGCTAATTATGTCATTTAGATGGATAATTAGCCAATTTAGGCTTTGTTGGATGAGTCTAATTAAGCTACGTAGAATAAGAGAAAGAGAAGAAGAAGTAAAAGAAGGAGGAGGAGGAGGAGGAGGAGAAGGAGACGGAAGAGGAGAAGAAGAAGAAAAGAAGAAGGAGAAGGAGAAGGAGGAAGAAGGAAGAAGGAGAAGGAGAAGGAGGAGCTCCTTCTCCTTCTTCTCCTCCTTCTCCTCCTTCTTCTTATCCTCCTCCCTCTCCTTCTTCTTCTTCTCCTCTTCTTCTTCTTCCTTCCTTTCATTTTTCCTCTTTCTTCTCCTCTCGTCCCCTTCTCCGCCCGAGTATGTGTAGACTGGGTTCGTTTCCCATGCTCTGCTGCAGATGCGACGCAGAATTTCGGCAACACCTCCCCGCTGTTCTCCTGATACACGTCTCGGCAATAAGGAGAGAGGATGTGTACCCGGAGAACAACAGGGGAGGCACTGACGAAATTCCGCATCGGATTCGGAGCACAGCATACGGGAAAACAAACCCAATCTACACATACTCGGGCTGTCCATGGATAATGTTGGACAATTCAAAAGGATGGCGGTTATAAATATGCAAAGAAATGCATATTTATAGATGTCGCCCTTTCGAACGGGAGACGCATACTGGTCACGCATACTCATGATTGAAGAAACCTATAGCTAGCAAGTTTCATCGGCACGAAGACCGGGACAGATTAAATTAAGGGGGTAGGAGGAGAAGTCATTTGTGCTCACCAACAAACGCAAGGGCGGAGCTCCTCCAATGCACGTGGAGGTCGTCGAACAACTGCACATTGAAATTCACCCGATCAACACAAATATGATGTTTTTATAATTAACATAATCGGAAAATATGTGACCTAACTCATAATTTACAAAATTATGACCCCGTCGGCTTAGTGGCGGCGATGGTCGGTGGTGTCGGGTGTCGGTGGCGTCGATGGTCGATGGTGTCGGGTGTCGGTGGCGTCGGTGGTCGGGGGTTACTGTTGTCGGGGGTCGAGGATCACTGGCGTCGGGGGTTGGGGTCTCTTTGGTCAACAAGAGGCCGAGGAGGTGTCGGGGGTCGGGGGTTGGGGGTCAATGGTGTCGGGGGTCGGGGGTAGGGGGCCGGGGGTCGAGGGTCAAGGGCATCAGGGGTCGGGGGTCGAGGGTCAGTGGCGTCGGGAGTCGAGGGTCTGTGGCGTCGGGCGTCGGGGGTCGAGGGTCGAGGGTCAGTGGCTTCTGCAGTCGAGGGTCAATTGCGTCGGGCATCGGGGGTCGGGGGTTAGTGGAGTAGAGGGTCGGGAGTCGGGGGTCGGGGATCAGTGGAGTCGGGGGTTGGGGGTCGGGAGTCGGGTCTCAATTGCGTCGGAGGTCGGGGGTCGAGGGTCGGAGGTTGGTGGCGTCGGGTGTCTGGGGTCGGGGTCCTTTTCTTTCTTCTTCTCCTCTCTCCTCTTCTTCTTCTTCTTCTTCTTCTTGATCATCATATTCTTCTTCTTCTTCTTCTTTCTCCTCCTCCTCCTCCTCCTCTTCTTCTTCTTCTTTCTCCTCCTCCTCCTCCTCCTCCTCCTCTTCTTCTTCTTTCTTTTATGTTTCTCCTCCTTTCCTCTTTCTTCTTCTTCTTCTTCTTCTTCTTCCTTTTTCTTCTAGTTTATTATTCTCTTATTTTCTTCTAAGTTTTTTTCTATCTATTGTTTTCTTCTCTATCTACTTTTTCTATCTAATAAACTAACTATCTAATTTCTGTTTTCTAAAACATACACAAGTAACATGAATCAACTTACTTACACTCTTTTCAACAATACACAAGTATCATCATGAAGGAATTCCATAATATAACCAACTCATTGTTTTCAACTTACTGTGTAATAAAATCCAGCCTCCTATGAACAATTTAAGCTGAGAAAAAACAAGAAATAAAGAAAAAAATTACCTGCAGTGGAGCCCCTTTGCTGGGAGGAGGGGAGCGGGGAGAGCCGGTAGTCGGCGGCGGGGAGGAGGGCCGCGGGGAGGAGGGCAGTGGGAGGAGGGCAGTGGGAGGAGGGGCAGTGGGAGGAGGGCAGTGGGAGGAGGGCAGTGGGGAGGAGGGCAGTGGGAGGAGGGCATTGGGAGGAGGGCCGTGGGGAGGAGGGCAGTGGGAGGAGGGCAGTGGGAGGAGGGGAGGGCGAGCTCCTGCCGTGGGGGTGGCGCCCCTTTGCGGGGAGGAGGGGAGCGGGGAGAGCCGGTAGTCCACGGCGGGGAGGAGGGCCGCAGGGAGGAGGCCGCAGGGAGGAGGGCGGCGGAGGTGTGCCGGAGCAGTGAAGGGAGGAGGGCGGCGGGTGCAGTGAAGGGAGGAGGCCGCAGTGAAGGGAGGAGGCTGCAGGGAGGAGGGCGGCGGCGGTGGGCGCACGCGAGATGACAACAGATCGACGGGGGAGCGTGCCGTTAGGGGAGCGGGGGTGGGGGTTGGGTGCCGTTAGGGGGAGCCCCCCTTTGCCGTCTGCAGAAGCTTGGAGGCGGACGGCAAAGGGGTGGGTGGGTGGTGTGGGGTTCGACCGTTAGGGGGAGCCCCCCTTTGCCGTCCGGGTTTTCTTTGCCGTCCGCCTCCTGGCCCTTTGCCATGCGTCAGCAGACGGCAAAGAGCTGGCCGACGGCAAATAAAACCTTTGCCATCACCAACCTCTTTGCCATCTCCTTTGTGCCAGCTGACGGCAAAGAAGATCTTTGCCATGTGTCAGCAGACGGCAAAGGCATGGCAGATGGCAAATTTCTCAATTCCAGTAGTGAAGGGATTGACAACCCCTTTGAAGCTTTGGGTGCAAGCTTGTTTGTGTCTGCGCAGGTACTCTGGACTTGACGAGACCCTCCTTATGGATCGATACCTTGGTTCTCAAACTGAAGGAAATACTTACTGCTCCTGTGCTGCATCACCCTTTCCTCTTCAAGGGAAAAACCAACGCAAGCCCAGTCTCCATCAACGTGTCAGTTTCTTGTGCTGTTGTGTGTTGCCGTAGCAGAAGAATTTCTGGCACCATTTCCGGGGAGGAAGATCAAGTCAAGAACTCATCCAAGTAGGTGTCGCAAACTCGTCTCTTGCATTTACTTTGTTTGCCAGTTGCCTTTTTCATTTGTATTTTTCGTTCGCCTTTTCGTTCGCCCTTTTTCCTCGCTTGCTCTTTGTTTGCTTGTGTGCTTGCTTGCTTGCCGAAGTCACCATGAATTAAAACAACAAACGTTGTGACTTCTCGAATACTAATAATAATAATTTTATTAGTACTCCGATTGCTCCCGCCACTAGTGCGGAGTCATACAAAATCAATGCCGCTTTGCTGAATCTTGTTATGAAAGAGCAATTCTCCGGCCTTCCTAGTGAAGATGCCGCATCCCATCTCAACAACTTCATTGAGCTTTGCGATATGACAAATAAGAGAGATGTGGATAATGACGTGATTAAATTGAAGCTTTTTCATTTCTTGTTTCGAGATCGCGCAAAAACTTGGTTTTCTTGTTTTCCCAAAAATAGTATCGATTCTTGGGATAAGTGCAAAGATGCTTATATAACCAAGTATTTTCCGCCGGCTAAGATTATCTCTCTCCGTAATGATATCATGAATTTCAAGCAAATTGATAATGAACATGTTGCAGAATCTTGGGAGAGAATGAAATTAATGATTAGAAATTGTCCCGCTCATGGCTTGAGTCTTTGGATGATTATTCAAATCTTTTACGCTGGCTTGAATTTTGCTTCTAGAAATATCTTGGACTCTGCCTCAGGTGGAACGTTCATGGAAATCACGTGAGGGGAAGCCACAAAGCTCCAAGACAACATCATGACAAACTACTCTCAGTGGCACACTGAAAGGTCACCTACTAGTAAGAAGGTACACGCTATAGAGGAAATTAACTCGTTGAGTGCTAAGATGGACGAGTTAATGAATTTGGTTGCTAGTAGAAGTGCTCCTTTGGATCCTAATGATATGCCCTTATCTTCTTTGATTGAGAGTAGCAACGCTAGCTTGGACGTTAATTTTGTTGGTAGGAATAACTTTGGCAACAACAATGCTTTTAGAAGAAACTATGTTCCTAGGCCTTTTCCTAGTAACTCCTCTAATAATTTTGGCAACTCCTACAACAATAATCATGGAAATTATAATAGATTACCCTCTGATCTAGAGAGTAATATCAAAGAGTTCAGCAACTCTCAAAAGATTCTCAATGCGTCCATAGAGGAAAAGCTACTCAAAATTGACGATTTGGATAAGAGCGTTGATAGAATGTCTAGTGATGTTGGTGCTTTGAAAGTTAGATGTGCTCCTCCCAAAATCAACATGGATGAAACTTTGAAAGCTATGCGTGTTTGCATGATTGAGAGCCAAGAAAGAACCTCCCAAATTCGTGCTAGACATGAATGGCTAAAAAAGGCGTGTTCTCGTGATGAGAATCACGAAAATCTTAAAGTGCTTGGTGTGACTCCCATTGAATCTTTGTTTTCTTGTGTCAAACCTAATGATTATGGGGCTGGATATGAATCCACTTTGGTTGAAAAGTGCCCCAATGATTCGGAGTCCATCTATATTGATGCTAAAAGCATTGGAAGTGGAGTAGAAGATGTTAAAACGTTGAGTAGTAATGAAATTACTATCGTGGATTTCAAGGAATTCAATTATGATAGTTGCTCCTTGATTGAATGCATTTCTTTGATGCAATCTGTGTTAAACTCTCCACACGCTTATAGCCAAAACAAGGCCTTGACCGATCATATCGTCGAAGCTATGATAAAATCTCTTGAAAAGAAACTTGAATTGGAAGTCTCTATCCCTAGAAAGCTTCATGATGAGTGGGAACCTACCATCAAAATCAAAATCAAAAACTATGAGTGCAATGCTTTGTGTGATTTGGGTGCTAGTGTTTCTGTAATTCCGAAGACTTTATGTGATGTTCTAGGTTTTAATAAGATTGAAGAGTGTTCTCTTAATTTGCATCTTGCTCATTCTACTGTCAAGAAACCCATGGGAAGGATCAATGATGTTCTTATTATTGCAAATAGGAACTATGTACCCGTGAATTTCATTGTGCTTGACATTGATTGCAATCCTACATGCCCTATTATTCTTGGTAGACCTTTCCTAAGGACTATAGGTGCTATCATTGATATGAAGGAAGAGAATATTAGATTTCAATTTCCTTTAAGGAAGGGCATGGAACACTTTCCTAGAAAGAAAATAAGATTGCCTTATGAATCCATGATGAGGGCCACTTATGGGTTGAGCACCAAAGACGACGATACATGATTCTATCACTTTTATGCCTAGCTTGGGGCGTTAAACAATAGCGCTTGTTGGGAGGCAACCCAATGAATTTATCTTTTTTTCTGTTTTGTTGCTTCTACACCATCACAATTCTGTTGTGATTCTGTTTTTTGTCTTTCTTTTTGTGTTTGAGCCAAGCAAAACCTTTAGGACTAGTCTTGGTAATGGTTGTTTGATCCTGCTGGAAAAAGACACAAACTTTTCGCTCATGAGATGATTTTTCATTTTACTCAGAAAGAGCTTTTGAGTTGATTCATATTTCTTTTCATTGATATGCCTTTTTCTTAGGCCATCGTAATTTTTCAGATTTTTTGAGGTACCAGAAGTATACGAAGTATACACATTGCTACACACTGGTCTGTTTTTGACAGATTCTGTTTTTGTTGAGTTGGTTGCTTGTTTTGATGAAACAGTTAGTATCGGGGGGTACTATCCATGGAAAAGTGAGAATACAGTAGTCGAACACCAATATAGATAGAATTCAAGTTTTCTACAGTACCAAAAGAAGTGGTAGTTTGTTTTCTTGTGCTAATGTTATCACGAGTTTCTGTTTTAGTTTTGTGTTGTGAAGTTTTCAAGTTTTGGGTGATGTTCTCATGGACGAAGAGATAAGGAGTGGAAAGAGCTCAAGCTTGGGGATGCCCAAGGCACCCCAAGCCAAATTCAAGGACACCAAAAAGCCTAAACTTGGGGATGCCCCGGGAAGGCATCCCCTCTTTCGTCTTCAATCCATCGGTAACATTACTTGGAGCTATATTTTTATTCACCACATGATATGTGTTTTGCTTGGAGCGTCTTGTATCTTAGGAGTCTTTTCTTTTTGTTGTGTCACAATCATCCTTGCTGCACACCTTTTTGAGAGAGAGACATGCACTCATCGTGATTTTGCTAGAATGCTCATAGTGCTTCACTTATATCTTTTGAGCTAGATACTTTTGCTCATAGTGCTTCACTTATATCTTTTGAGCTAGATACTTTTGCTCTTTGTGCTTCACTTATATCTTTTAGAGCACGGCGGTGCATGATTTGGTAGTTGGATTATGCTATGAAAGTAGTCCCAAATGAGATACGTACCGAGAGAGGATGCAAAAATCTCCATCTTCACGTGCATTGAGTAGAAAGAGAAGTTTTGTTTCCTCTCAATTAGTTATGACACGTGGATTTGGTAATATTAAGAGCTATGTTAGTAGGGTGTTGTGAATCCTGAAATACTTGTGTTGAAGTTAGTGATTCCCGTAGCATGCACGTATGGTGAACCGCTATGTTATGAAGTCGGAGCATAATTGATCTATTGATTGTCATCCTTTGTGTTGAGGTCGGGATCGCGCGATGGTTAACACCTACCAACCCCTCCCCTAGGAGTATGCGTTTAGCACTTTGTTTAGATTACTAATAAAAACTTTCGCAACAAGTATGTGAGTTCTTCATGACTAATGTGAGTCCATGGTATAGATGCACTTTCACCTTCCACCATTGCTAGCCTCTCTAGTGCCGCGCAATTCTCGCCGGTGCACAAACCCACCATATGCCTTCCTCAAAACCGCCACCATACCTACCTACTATGGCATTTTCATAGCCATTCTGAGATATATTGCCATGCAACTCCCACCGTTCCGTCTCATGACTTGTGCCGTCACTCTCATATTGCCATTGCATGATTGTAAGATATCTAGAGAGATGTTTCAACGTCATACGCCATGCTAGATCGTTGCACATGCTGGTACACTGCCAGAGGCATTTCCTATAGAGTCATCATCATTTTGAGCTGTGAGTAAATAAAAGTGTGATGATCATCATTATTAGAGCATTGTCCCGTGTGAGGAATTAAAAAAAGAGGCCAAAGAGCCCAAAAACAAAAATAGAAGAGAAAAAAAGAGGCCTAAGAGCCCAATTGAAAAAAAGAGAAAAGAGAGAAGGGACAATGCTACTATCTTTTTCCAGACTTGTGCTCCATAATATCACCATGTTCTTCATGATTGAGAGCTTCTTGCTTTGACACTACCATATGCTAGTGGGAATCTTCATTATATAACTTGTCTTGTATATTCCAATGATGGGCTTCCTCAAAGTTGCCCTAGGTCTTCGTGAACAAGCAAGTTGGATGCACACCCACTAGTTTTCCTTTTGAGCTTTCACATACTTATAGCCCTAGTGCATCTCTTGTATGGAATCCCTACTCATTCACATTGATATCTATTATTGGGCATCTCCATAGCCTTTTGATATGCCGAGTCAATGTGACCATCTCCTCCTTTTTGTCTCACAACCACCACCACACTCTATTCCAGTTATAGTGCTATATCCATGGCTTACGCTCATGTATTGCGTGATAGTTATAAAAGGTTTGAGAAAGTAAGAGTGCGAAAATAATTACTTGGCCAATACCAGGGTTGTGCATGATTTACATTAGTTGTGTGAGGATGATGGAGCATAGCCAGACTATATGATTTTGTAGGGATAATTTTCCTTGGTCTTGTAATTTTGAAAGTTCATGATTACTTTGCTAGTTTGCTTGAAGTATTATTGTTTTCATGTCAATAGCAAACTATTGTTTTGAATCTTACGGATATGAACATTCATGTCACGTGAAAGAAGTTGCAAAGGACAACCATGATAGGTAGCATTCCACATCAAAAATTCATTCTTTCTCACTTCCCTACTCGAGGAAGAGTAGGAGTTAAGCTTGGGGATGCTTGATACTTCTCCAACGTATCTATAATTTTTGATGGTTTCTTGCTATTATCTTCTCAGTCTTTGGATGTTTTGCATGCCTTTTATATATTTTTTGGGAATAACTTATTAACTTAGTGCCAAGTGCCAGTTCCTTTTTTTCCATGTTTTTGACCCCTTTCAGAGGAGATTTTGAAACGGAGTCCAAACGGAATAAAATCCCCGAAAAGAATTTTTCCGTAATAGAAGAAGATCAGGAGACTTGACAGCCAAGGCAGGGGGCCCCAGGGGCCCCACAAGCCCTCACCCCGCGGCCAGGGGGAGGTAGTGTCCCACTGGCTTGTGGGCCCCCAGGACACCCTTTGCCATAGGGGTTGCGCCAATATATTCCCTAAAAACCCAAAAAAATCAGGAGAGCATCGAAAATACTTTTCCGTCGCCACAAGATTCTGTCTCCGCAAGATCCCATTTGGGCACATTCTGGTGCCCTGCCGGAGGGGGATTCAGACACGAAGGGCTTCTTCATCAACACCATGACCTCTCCGATGATGCGTGCGTCGTTCACCATAGACCTACGGGTCAATAGCTAGTAACTAGATGGCTTCTTCTCTCTCTTGGATCTTCAATACAAAGTTCTCCATGATCTTCATGGAGATCTATCCGATATAATCTTCTTTTGCGGTGTGTTTGTTGAGACCTGATGAATTGTGGATTTATGATCAGATTATCTATGAATCTTAGTTGAGTTTTTTCTGATCTCTCTTATGCATGATTTCATATCCTTGTAATTCTCTTCGAGTTGTGGGTTCTGTTTGGCCAACTAGATCTATGATTCTTGCAATGGGAGAAGTGGTTGGTTTTGGGTTCATACCGTGCGGTGACCTCACCAAGTGACCGAAGGGGTAGCGAGGCATGCATCATGTTGTTGCCATCAAGGGTAAAAAGATGGGGTTTTCATCATTGGTTTGAGATTATCCCTCTACATCATGTCATCTTGCTTAAGGCGTTACTCTATTTGTCATGAACTCAATACACTAGATGCATGCTGGATAGCGGTCGATGTGTGGAGTAATAGTAGTAGATGCAGAAAGTATCGGTGTACTTGTCTCGGACGTGATGCCTATATGTATGATCATTGGCTTAGATATCGTTATGACTTTGCGCGGTTCTATCAATTGCTCGACTCTAATTTGTTCACCCACCATGATATTTGCTATTTTGAGAGAAGCCTCTAGTGAACACTATGGCCCCTGGGTCTACTCCACACCATATTTTCAGCCATACACTTTTTACTTCATTGCATTTTCCGCCTTCAGATCTCACTTTGCAAACAATCTTGAAGGGATTGACAACCCCTTTGAAGCGTTGGGTGCAAGCTCGTTTGTGTTTGCACAGGTACTCTGGACTTGACGAGACCCTCCTTCTCGATCGATACATTGGTTCTCAAACTGAGGGAAATACTTACTGCTCCTGTGCTGCATCACCCTTTCCTCTTCAAGGGAAAAACCAACGCAAGCCCAGTCTCTGTCAACGTGTCAATTTCTGGCGCTGTTGTTTGTTGCCGTAGCAGTGACATGGAAGAGTGACCCATGATCCTAATCTATTATGGATTTGCACTCAAACGCTAATTAAAATAATGCACAATTTTAGGGGGAGCTCGTTCTTTTCACATACTTTTCAAAGCAGCGATGCTAATCATTGATTATATATTTTGTCGAAGCTTTGATCTATATGTTGTCATCAATTACCAAAAAGGGGGAGATTGAAAGCACAATTTCTCCCTAAGGTGGTTTTGGTAATTAATAACAACATATGTATCAGTGAGCTAATGATCTTATCCAAGTATATTTCATAAATGTTCAAAGAGGCATTGGCTAAAGATTGTGAGGATAAACCCCTTGATGCAAGGAAAGGAATATGATTGGCTCAAGCTTCAAGCAAGAGGACTCTACATTTTACATTTGTGAGAAATCACTTTCGAGTCCATAGGAAAGCCAATACTATTAAAAGGGGGTGAGGTATTATGATGAATTGGTTGCTCAAGTGCTTAGAGATAGACACCAAAAATACTCAGCATTTCTCTCACAAAAATCTGTGTCCCAAGCGAAAACAGCAAAATTGGTGCCACCAAGTTTTTACACTCGGCCCTACGATTTTCGAGTGACACATCCTTTGCCAAACCCTAATCTCTCGGTATCTCCAAGTTTCACATTGTTGCCATCGAAATATAGTAACCCACTTTTTGGTATCTCTATTTCAAGAATCGGAATTTCCGAGATTGAAATCGGTACCACCGAGATTTGGAAACTGTCCTAGGTCATCGTATCGGTACCACCGAGATTCATATATCAGTCTCATCGAAAATTTTAGAGTTTCCACTTTCAGTACAACTCGGTACCACCGAGATTCATTTCGGTGTCACTGAGTTGGGCAATAATTTTGTAACGGTTGCATTGGGGGGATGCCTATATATACTCCTCCACCTCCTCTCACTCGCAGAGGAAGCACTCAAAACACACATACACTTGCCCGATCCATTTTTTCTGAGGGAGAGCCAACTACTCATGTGTTGAGATGAAGAGATTCCAATCCATCCATTTGAACCTTGATCTCTAGCCTCCCCAAGTTGCTTTCCACAAAATCAATCTCTCCTACGCATGCCAAATCTATGAGCGACTGACTAAGTGTTGAGGAGACTATCTTTCAAAGCACAAGAACAAGGAGTTCATCGTTCTGTCACATCTATTACCTGTTGGAGGGTGGTGCCTCCTATATTGGTTAGGTGTCTCTTGGGGGCTCCTACTTTGTGTTGTGGAGTTGAACAAAGAAATTTGTACGGGGAAGGAGATCGCCTACTTCGTGAAGATCTACCATGAGTGAGGCTAGTCCTGTGTGGACGTAAGCCATGGTGGAATAGGCAAGGCCGCTTCTTCGTGGACCACTTGTGGGTGGAGCCCTCCATGGACTCTCGTAGTCATTACCCTCCATGGATTGAAGTCTCCACTAACGTGGACATACGATAGCGCCGCCTATCGGAACCACTCCAAAAACTGTCATGTCAACCTTTGCGTTTCATCTTCTTTCCTTACCCTCTACATTACATTTGCATGTCTTTACTTTCCGCTGCTATACTCTTAGACATGTATGAGTAGGATGAACTTGACTAGTCATAATTGCTAAAACTGGCCCACAACTAAAATTGGGAAAGGCTAGTTTTTATTTGTTCAAGTAGTCTAATGACCCCCTCTAGACATACTTCGGATCCTATATAAGGTTGCAAGTAGGAAGGCCACTGATACGTCTCCATCGTATCTACTTCTCCGAACTCTTTTGCCCTTGTTTTGGACTCTAATTTGCATGATTAGAATGGAACTAACCCGGACTAACGCTGTTTTCAGCAGAATTGCCATGGTGTTGTTTTTGTGCAGAAATAAAAGTTCTCGGAATGTCCTAAAAATTTATGTAACATCCCAAAATTATAAATTTTGGAATATTAATATAATTATTAGATTGAGAGTTTGTTTGTTTGAGTGGTTGAAACTTGAGTGGAATTTGAAACTTTTTTAAAACTTTTGAATGAGAGGGAATAAAATGACTTTCCCATTTTCTTTTGAATTCAAATTCATCCATTTAAAATCAGTGAGAGAAGATAACATGACTTCTTCAACTATAAAGAATTTGAATGAATGTGGCATTTGATTTTTTTTCCTTTGGTTATTTATTTCAATTTTATTTTTGGCACAAGATTTCAACCACAATTTTTTTTCCTGGCAATATACTTGCCAAGCAAGAAAGAGAGGAGGTAACATGACACCCCCAAAAAAAAAATTCAGAAGAAAAATAGTGCCAAAAACTTACACACAAAATTTGGATTTTATTGAATTAAAAAAAATTATAAAGTTTTTATTTTGTGAAAAATAAAATGTTCATGTTGTACGAAATTTTATTCTGAAAATTTTGAAATATAATATGCCTATATAATATATTCTCTTAATTTTGTTTATATTTGTTTTCGCTGTTTATTTTGAAAAAAATAAAAAAAGAAACTATTCATCAGGAAACACTGTTCATCCGAGCTTGCCTATGGGCTGGCCGAAATTTACTTGGCCCATGGGCATTTGATCCCTCTTTTTCTCCTCTTTACGTATATGTTTAGTCCCACATTGCCTAGCTATTGACCTTTAGACCTTCTTTCCACCTATAAATATAGACCCATAGGAGCATCCAAAAATCATCTATTTCGGGTTAAATCAATCTTTTGGTTTGACTAGGTTTATTAAAGAAAAATATTCTCTTCTCTTCGGCGGGATTTCTCGAAGTCGTCTCCTCATTGAAATTAATTCTTACTCTGCATTCTGAAGGTATTTCTCTTCGTATTTTTTTATACTCCCGTAGTTTATTATTTCTAGACTAGTATTCCTACACTAGTATACGGTAGAGTAATTAGATTTATCAATTAGTCTCTGTATTTACACATTAGTCCTAGAATTCTTTTAGACGTAGCACTTTTATTCTGTAAAACACCTTGGCCCTGATTTTTCAAATAGCCATAACTTTTTACTCGTTTATCCGAATTAGATGAAACCAACGCCTAGAGTTTCGTCTTGATCCCACCTATCCGGTGAACCTATAATATCAATTTTTTGAAATCTTCAAATTTCCAAATTTGTTCACACTGATATTCAAACTTCTTTTGATCATATCTTTTTATCCGTAGCTCAATTATAGATGAATCCAATTGCGTCGGATTCGTATCAAAGTAATCTTCCCGTTTGTATCATTAGTTTTAAATTTTCAAGTTATAATTTTGATTAAATCAAATTTATCTATTAGTTCCCAAAAGTGTTCACATCGTTCTAAGTCGATTCAATGTTATATTGAAGTATTTGTATCTTTTGATCCGTTATTTCAAATCTAGTAATTCTTTTTTTCTACACGCTCATATTGATCTCCTATATCCAGTAGCATCATTAGTTTCGACCTTTGAACCTTACAAATTTGAGTGATTCAAATTTGTATTCAAACATTCATTTGATCTTATCTTGCAAATTGAAGCACCTTTTAATTTGATTCCTTTTACCCCTAAACACTCATGTCATATATTTTTGTACGTAACCATCGTACTTCAGTTCAACTTCTCTTGACCTTTTTAATGCAAATTCAGTTCATACTTCAATTCGCTATAACTTGTGTTTTGGTGCTCCATTTCAAGAAATTATTTCTACAAATAAATTCGTATGTCTTGTACTAGTTGTCAAATAACATTCATGTTGTTCTCCCAATATTTTTGATCATCTCCCATAGTGTATGCAAGTCGAGCTTATATAGCAATAGTTCATCGTCCATTAACTCTTCTGATCTCATTCATGCACCTTCACTTTACAACACACCAAGAACTTTTTTATTAAACCTTAGTACGTTGTTATTTTGCACCAAGACATGCTTTGTTCTTTTGTTCTCTTGGTTCTTCCTTTTTGGCATGAATGTTTATTGAATGCTATTCGTTTACGATAGATTGCTCGGAGTGTGGCGAGTAGAATTATCAGTATTTTGAGAGCGACTATCTTCATCAAGTAATACCAAGCAAGTCATTTGATCATGTATCACCTATGTTTGATGCATCGTAGTTCTACCATCCTATGCCCAATTGCATGCTGAGTAGGTACTTGGAAATTATGGTTACATATTGTAGTATCATGTGGTAGGCACCCAACAACCCCGTTACTTGGCCCGGGATGACAAATTTCATATTGCTATACTTGAGTAGACGGGATTCTGGTTGAGAGTTTATCAGGAGTGATGCGAGAATAATTTAATAACCAAGATCGGTTAATTCAAGACTTTTCAAGACCTCGTGATGCAATGCAACTCTGGGTGAAGGACGGTTGATCGGATCCCTGGAGAAACCAGTGGATGACCCGGGATGCTGGAGACGTGCCTTGACATCTTGCGAAAAGCTTCACCCAGGCTCAAAGAGACGGACGGATATTTTCAAGACCCAAGGCTTACCTGCACAGCCACAAGTCATTATGGGCTCTGGCTTGGTTGGACAAAACGGCGACTCTGGACAGGCGGTGCCAACAGATACAGAAGAACGGTAGGATTTGGATGGGCACTGACAGGGATTCAGAGGGACCCGTTGAAAGACCATGTTTTGATCATCCGGTCTTCAAACACCCTGAAGTGCGGGGACATACACGGAGGCGATCAAATCTTGTGGGTAACGTGTGCAAAACTCTGCAGAGTACTCAAACCTAATCGACAAGCCGTGTCCACGGTCATGGACAACTTGAGCCAAAGGAACTGAAGTTATCGGGAATTCTCAACACCATTATATATATTTGATGTGGGTAATATTGACAACTTGGGTATGAGAACTGGTTGGCGGAACCTTCTCATTAACAACCAACAATGTAGTAAATTTTGCTTTTAGCCCTCTCTTGTTATAGGAGAAAACTTGCTTTTCGCTAAAAACTTATAGCCCCACCTGCCATATATGCATATAGTATAGATAACATTTTACCCCCTCTCATATGTGACTTGCCAGCATATTCAATATGCTGACCTATACGGCTGCAACGTCTTATGTTGCAGATATTTCCTTGACGAGTAAGAGTACGATTCAGGGTTACGGTCCGCACTCAACTTGCCGTTGGTGTTTATTGGGACTCCACTCCCTTGACTGCTTCCGCTGAGATTTTAAGGTACATATCAGTTTTACGCTATTTACATGTGATTGCACTTTGATATATACATTGATGTACTGTGTGTGCCAGCATACTGATCCAGGGATGGCACAGAAACACAGAAGCTTGACTCATTTTGAGTCGGGTCGCTACAGAAATGGTATCAGAGCACATGTTGACTGTAGGACGTGACCCTAGAAACTGGAAACTTCTTAGGATAGGATCTCTCAAAAATCTTATTTTCGAGAACACCTTTCAGTCCTCATCTCTTCTGATTTCATCAAATGTTCTCTCTCACCTCAAATAGTTATACAATCCCCTTACCCCTTTGACCTCATGAAGAATCAACGGAGTTCTACTTCAAAGTAAAGAGGATTTCACCACGCGTTTGAAGAATTGAAGCTACACCAACAGAAGACTCTCAAGACCCAAAGAACTCGAAGACCCTGAAGCGTTCGAATATTTATATGACCATTAGAAGTCCAAACCCCTGTTATATACCCATGTTAGATACGATGATTTGTGAGCCGTCTTTGGTGTGTGTTTTCCGACGGCCACAAATAAAACCTATTCTCAAAAATATTGTTTGTATTGTGTGTATCTCCCTCCCTCTCTTACCCGTCTCATCCCCAAAACCTCAACCCTACCAGATGGAGTATGAAGCTGGACTTGTAGTCTCTGCACCAATGACCCAGCTGGAAGCTGAGATATGGATTCAGAACATGGAGAACCACTTCGGGAGCAACTTGATCTCAAGGAAGTATGAAGTGGAACACGCTCTCCAGTACTTTACCCAAAGTGCTGCTATCTGGTGGAAAATGCACCATGCCATGCAAGGATTTAGTGGAGCAGAAACTTGGGACAAATTCAAGGACACTGTGTTAAGATCCCGACTTATTCAGAAGTGCTATGATAATCCGAAGGAGAAGACTTGTGCATGCAAGATCTGTGGAGAAATAGGACACACCCAGGAAGATCACAAGGATGGATGCACTCATTGTGAAGAAAATCACCCAGCTGAGGAGTGCCCAAGTAGTCAGGTGACTTGTTTCCTGTGTGAAGGAACCACCCACTATCCAACTGAGTGTCACATTTAACCCAAGGTACAACAAGTTGCCCAACAGCAGAAAGAAGCAATGAAGAAAACACTCAAGAAGAAGATTCTAGAAGAACCTGTGATGAACGAAAATATAGAGGACCCTGATGAACAAGGTCTGACCAGATTTTTCTCCAATGCGTGTTACTCATGTGGAGAAGAAGGACATTATTCACAGGATTCCACGAAGGGAAGGCAAGAGTATCTGGGAAACTTCCCGACGGAAAAAGTGGAGTTTGATCCACTTGAAATAGAAGAACGGGCCAAAATGAAGGAGTCTGGAAAGAAGAAAAAGTACCCTTGGAAGGGCCAAATCTCTGCTGATAAAGACCTGAGTCATGTAAGATGTTTCAAGTGTATGGAATTTGGCCACTACAAATACATGTGCTCAGGAAGGAAGCCGGAAACCGAAGGAGAAAAAGCAAACACTAAGACGCCTCGAGACTTTTCGGAACTCATTTGCTTTCGTTGCAAGGAAGCAGGACATTTTGCTAATGATTGTCCATGTAGGAAGAAAGCTAAGATGGATTAGCAAACGTTTTCTTAGGAGCATACGAAAACCTGAGAGTGGTGAAGAATGCGATAGATTTTTTATTCAGCTTGCAGAACCAATGGATTCGTACGAACTTTGTTCGTGTACAAGAAAAATCCTGCAATGCTTGTGAGGATGCCCGAGTGTTAGAATGTGAAATTCGCTAAACCTTATACAGAGAAATGATTTGGGTGCGGAATGGATTGATCACCATGACGACTTACTCTTATCATTTATCTTGCTATTCAGAATAGTAGATCTGAGAGACTTACCCATAGTGAGAGACGACGTTCTTTGAAGCTTTTGTTTAAGCCTTAGAATGGTATGACGAAAGCCCCATGTACATGGCATTTGTTGTCACGCGTAGGAAATTTTACGGTGAGGATGAAGCCAAGACCCTTCTCTCTGCAGGATAACCACAAATGGTAGACCACCATGAGAATCATCGATAGGTTATTTAGTATTAATCACGAGACTGTCAGTTAAGAAGGCCCAGTAAAGGAAGAAGTTTATATCAACAGAAGGACCCTCGTTTTAATGGAAACGTTATGAATCTAGCGGAAGATATGAAGACTGTGAGGAGTTTGATGCCAAAACCCTAGAGGATAGTTAACATCTTAAGGGACCAGTAACACTCATTTTAAGTGTGGTAGCACCCCACTTTGCAGGAGATTGGATTTGTTAGAAGACCTCCAAAATCTAAACCTTTTCTTTCTAGCCTCTTCGAATCTCGAGGACGAGATTCATTTTAAGTGTGGTAGCTTGTAACATCCCAAAATTATAAATTTTGGAATGTTAATATAATTATTAGATTGAGAGTTCGTTTGTTTGAGTGATTGAAACTTCACTGGAATTTGAAACTTTTTTAAAAATTTTGAATGAGAGGGAATAAAATGACTTTCCCATTTTCTTTTGAATTCAAATTCATCCATTTAAAATCAGTGAGAGAAGATAACATGACTTCTTCAACTATAAAGAATTTGAATGAATGTGGCATTTGATTTTTTTCCTTTGGTTTTTGATTTGAATTTTATTTTTGGCACAAGATTTCAACCACAATTTTTTTCCTGACAATATACTTGCCAAGCAAGAAAGAGAGGAGGTAACATGACACCCCCCAAAAAAAAGCGAGAAGAAAAATAGTGCCGAAAATTTAAAGACAAATTTGGATTTTATTGAATTAAAAAAAAATTATAAAGTTTTTATTTTGTGAAAAATAAAATGTTCATGTTGTACGAAATTTTATTCTGAAAATTTTGATATATAATATGCCTATATAATATATTCTCTTAATTTCGTTTATATTTGTTTTCGCTGTTTATTTTGAAAAAAATAAAAAAGACACTATTCATCAGGAAACACTGTTCATCCGAGCTTGCCTATGGGCTAGCCGAAATTTACTTGACCCATGGGCATTTGGTCCCTCCTTTTCTCCTCTTTACGTATATGTTTAGTCCCACATTGCCTAGCTATTGACCTTTAGACCTTCTTTCCACCTATAAATATAAACCCATAGGAGCATCCGAAAATCATCTATTTCAGGTTAAATCAATCTTTTGGTTTGACTAGGTTTATTAAATAAAAATATTCTCTTCTGTTCGGCGGGATTTCTCGAAGTCGTCTCCTCATTGAAATTAATTCTTACTCTGCATTCTGAAGGTATTTCTCTTCGTATTTTTTTATACTCCCGTAGTTTATTATTTCTAGACTAGTATTCCGACACTAGTATACGGTAGAGTAATTAGATTTATCAATTAGTCTCTGTATTTACACATTAGTCCTAGAATTCTTTTAGACGTAGCACTTTTATTCTGTAAAAGAGCTTGGCCCTGATTTTTCAAATAGCCATAACTTTTTACTCGTTTATCCGAATTAGATGAAACCAACGCCTAGAGTTTCGTCTTGATCCCACCTATCCGGTGAACCTATCATATCAATTTTTTGAAATTTACAAATTTCGAAATTTGTTCACACTGATATTCAAACTTCTTTTGATCATATCTTTTTATCCGTAGCTCAGTTTTAGATGAATCCAATTGCGTCGGATTCGTATCAAAGTAATCTTCCCGTTTGTATCATTAGTTTTAACTTTTCAACTTATAATTTTGATCAAATCAGATTTATGTATTAGTGCCCAAAAGTGTTCACATCATTCTAAGTCGATTCAATGTTATATTGAAGTATTTGTATCTTTTGATTCGTTATTTCAAATCTAGTAATTCGTTTTTTCTACACGCTCATATTGATCTCCTATATCCAGTAGCATCATTAGTTTCGACCTTTGAACCTAAAAAATTTGAGCGATTCAAATTTGTATTCGAACATTCATTTGATCTTATCTTGCAAATTGAACCGCCTTTTCAATTGATTCCTTTTACCCCTAAACACTCATATCATATATTTTTGTACGTAACCATCGTACTTCAGTTCAACTTCTCTTGACCTTTTTAATGCAAATTCAGTTCATACTTCAATTCGCTATAACTTGTGTTTTAGTGCTCCATTTCAAGAAATTATTTCTACAAATAAATTCGTATGTCTTGTACTATTTGTCAAATAACATTCATGTTGTTCTCCCAATATTTTTGATCATCTCCCATAGTGTATGCAAGTCGAGCTTATATAGCAATAGTTCATCGTCCATTAACTCTTTTGATCTCATTCATGCACCTTCACTTTACAACACACTAAGAACTTTTTTATTAAACCTTAGTACGTTGTTATTTTGCACCAAGACATGCTTTGTTATTATGTTCTCTTGGTTCTTCCTTTTTGGCATGAATGTTTATTGAATGCTATTCGTTTACGATAGATTGCTCGGAGCGTGGCGAGTAGAATTATCAGGATTTTGAGAGCGACTATCTTCATCAAGTAATACCAGGCAAGTCATTTGATCATGTATCACCTATGTTTTATGCATCATAGTTCTACCATCCTATGCCCAATTGCATGTTGAGTAGGTACTTGGAAATTATAGTTACATATTGTAGTATCATGTGGTAGGCTCCCAACAACCCCGTTACTTGGCCTGGGACGACAAATTTCATATTGCTATGCTTGAGTAGACGGGATTCTGGTTGAGAGTTTATCACGAGTGATGCGAGAATAATTTAATAACCAAGACCGGTTAAGTCAAGACTTTTCAAGACCTCGTGATGCAATGCAACTCTGGGTGAAGGATGGTTGATCGGCTCCCTGGAGAAACCAGTGGATGACCCGGGATGTTGGAGACGTGCCATGACGTCTTGCGGAAAGCTTCACCCAGGCTCAAAGAGACGGATGGATATTTTCAAGACCCAAGGCTTACCTGCACATCCACAAGTCATTATGGGCTCTGGCTTGGTTGGACAACGCGACGACTCTGGACAGGCGGTGCCAACACATGTAGAAGAACGGTAGGATTTGGATGGGCACCGACAAGGATTCAGAGGGACCCGTTGAAAGACCATGTTTTGATCATCCAGTCTTCAAACACCCTGAAGTGCGGGGACATACACGGAGGCGATCAAATCTTGTGGGGAACGTGTGCAAAACTCTGCAGAGGACTCAAACCTAATCGATTAGCCGTGTCCACGGTCATGGACAACTTGAGCCAAAGGAACTGAAGTTATCTGGAATTCTCAACACCATTATATATATTTGATGTGGGTAATATTGAAAACTTGGGTATGAGAACTGGTTGGCGTAACCTTCTCATTAACAACCAACAATGTAGTAAATTTTGCTTTTAGCCCTCTCTTGTTGTAGGAGAAAACTTGCTTTTCGCTAAAAACTTATAGCCCCACCTGCCATATATGCATATAGTATAGATGACATTTTACCCCCTCTCATATGTGACTTGCCAGCATATTCAATATGCTGACCTACACGGCTGCAACGTCTTATGTTGCAGATATTTCCTTGACGAGTAAGAGTACGATTCAGGGTTACGGTCCGCACTCAACTTGCCGTTGGTGTTTATTAGGACTCCAATCCCTTGACTGCTTCCGCTGAGATTTTAAGGTATATATCAGTTTTACGCTATTTACATGTTATTGCACTTTGATATATACATTGATGTACTGTGTGTGCCAGCATACTGATCCAGGGATGGCACAGAAACACAGAGGCTTGACTCGTTTTGAGTCGGGTCGCTACAATTTACGGAGAATTTTTCTGGAATAAAAGAAAAATACCTGCGCAAAGATCCACCGGAGGGGGCGTGCCAGTGGGCCACAAGCCCCTGGGCCGCGGCCACCCCCTAAGCCGCAACGTGAGGGCTTGTGGGGCCCACGTGGCACAACCGCCCCCAAACTCAGCTCTATATCTTCCGTTTCGCCCGAAAAAAAATCAGAGAGAAGGATTCATTGTGTTTTACGATACGGAGGCGCCGCCACCTCCTGTTCTTCATCTGGAGGGCAGATCTGGAGACCGTTTTGGGCTCCGGAGAGGGGAAATCGTCGCCATGGTCATCATCAACCTTCCTCCATCGACAATTCCATGATGCTCTTCACCGTTTGTGAGTAATCTCATTGTAGGCTTGCTGGACGGTGATGAGTTGGATGAGATCTATCATGTAATCGAGTTAGTATTGACGGGGATTGATCCCTAGTATCCACTATGTTCTAGATTGATGTTGCTACTACTTGGCTATGCTTAATGCTTGTCACTAGGGCCCGAGTGCCATGATTTCAGATCTGAACCTATTATGTTGTCGCCAATATATGTGTGTTTTAGATCCTATCTTGCAAGTTGTAGTCACCTACTATGTGTTATGCCCCGGCAACCCCGGAGTGACAATAGCCGGAACCACTCCCGGAGATGACCATAGTATGAGGAGTTCATGTATTCACCAAGTGTTAATGCGTTGGTCCGGTTCTTTATTAAAAGGAGAACCTTAATATCTGGTAGTTTCCATTAGGACCCCGCTGCCACGGGAGGGATGGACAATAGATGTCATGCAAGTTCTTTTCCCTAAGCACGTATGACTACATACGGAATACATGCCTACATTAGATTGACGAACGGGAGATAGTTACTTATCTCTCCGTGTTATAGCTGTTACATGATGAATCACATCCATCACACTCATCCATCACCGATCCACTTCCTACGAGTCTTTTACTACCGGTCCTTGCTACGTTAATTTGTCCAGGCTTTTCCCATGCTACAAAAGGGATTGGGCCACTTTGCTACTACTGTTGCTACTGTTGTTACTGTGCTGCTGCTGCTACTGATGTTCCTTGCTACTTCGCTGTTACTTGTTGCAATACCTTTTTCGACACCGTTTCCGGGGAAGAATAGTTCCCCGTCCACGTACAACTTACTGGCACCATTGATACAACAATTAGGAATAGTCTGCCGTTAACAGATCTGTTTCTGGCACCATTGCTATCATACTACTTTGCTACTGATACTTTGCTTGCAGACACTAATCTTTCAGGTGTGGTTGATCTGACAAACTCAGCTGCTAATACTTGAGAATATTCTTTCGCTTCCCCTTGTGGAGAATCAACAAATTTGGGTTGAATACTCTACCCTCGAAAACTGTTGCGATCCCCCACACTTGTGGGTTATTGATACGCCTCCAACGTATCTTTAATTTTTATGGTTTCATGCTATTATCTTGTCAAACTTTGGATGTTATGCATGCCTTTTATATATTTTTTGGGACTAACTTATTACCTCAGTGCCAAGTGCTAGTTCCTGTTTCTTCCATGTTTTTGACCCCTTTCAGAGGAGATTTTGAGACGGAGTCCAAAAGGAAGAAAATCCCCAAAAATATTTTTTTCGTAACAGAAGAAGATCGGGAAGCTTGGGAGCCAAGGCAGGGGAGCCTCAGGGGCCCAACAAGCCCCCACCCCATGACCAGGGGGAGTCCACGTCCCACAGGCTTATGGTCCCCCTGGGCGCCCTCTGCCCTAGGGGTTGCGCCTATAAATTCCCTAAAAATCCCAAAAAAATCCGGAGATCATCGAAATTACTTTTCTGTTGCCGCAAGCTTCTGTTCCGCAAGATCCCATCTGGGGCACGTTCTGGTGCCCTGCCGGAGGGGAGATTCGGATACGGAGGGCTTCTTCATCAACACCATGACCTCTCCGATGATGCGTGAGTAGTTCACCATAGACCTACGGGTCCATAGCTAGTAACTAGATGGCTTCTTCTCTCTCTTGGATCTTTCAATATGAAGTTCTCCATGATCTTCATGGAGATCTATCCGATATAATCTTCTTTTGCAGTGTGTTTGTCGAGATACGATGAATTGTGGATTTATGATCAGATTATCTATGAATCTTATTTGAGTTTCTTCTGATCTCTCTTATGCATGATTTCATATCCTTGTAATTCTCTTCGAGTTGTGGGTTTTGTCTGGCCAACTAGATCTATGAATCTTGCAATGGTAGAAGTGCTTTGTTTTGGGTTCATACCGTGCGGTGACCTCACCAAGTGACAGAAGGGGTAGCGAGGCACGCATCATGTTGTTGCCATCAAGGGTAAGAAGATGGGGTTTTCATCATTGGTTTGAGATTATCCCTCTACATCATGTCATCTTTCTTAAGGCGTTACTCTGTTCGTCATGAACTCAATACACTAGATGCATGCTGGATAGCGGTCGATGAGTGGAGTAATAGTAGTAGATGCAAAAAGTATCGGTCTACTTGTCTCGGATGTGATGCCTATATGTATGATCATTGTCTTAGATATCGTCATGACTTTGCGCGGTTCTATCAATTGCTCGACAGTAATTTGTTCACCCACCATGATATTTGCTATTTTGAGAGAAGCCTGTAGTGAACACTATGGCCCCCAGGGTCTACTCCACACCATATTTTCAGCCTTACACTTTTTACTTCGTTGCCCTTTTTGCAAACAATCTTGAAGGGATTGACAACCCCTTTGAAGCGTTGGGTGCAAGCTTGTTTGTGTTTGTGCAGGTACTCTGGACTTGACGAGACCCTCCTTCTGGATCGATACCTTGGTTCTCAAACTGAGGGAAATACTTACTGCTCCTGTGCTGCATCACCCTTTCCTCTTCAAGGGAAAAAACCAACGCAAGCCCAGTCTCCGTCAACGTGTCAATTTCTAGCGTAGTTGTTTGAGAAGTAGCAGAAGGATTTCTGGCGCCGTTGCCGGGGAGGAAGATCAAGTCAAGAACTCATCCAACTAGGTGTCGCAAACTCATCTCTTGCATTTACTTTGTTTGCTAGTTGCCTCTCGTTTTCCTCTCCCCCACTACATCAATTTGCCTTTTTCGTTTGCCTTTTTCATTTGCCTTTTCGTTCGCCCTTTTTATCGCATGCTCCTTGTTTGCTTGTGTGCTTGGTGAAGTCACCACGAATGAAAACACCAAACTTTCTGACTTCTCGAATACTAATAATAATGATTTTATTAGTACTCCGATTGCTCCCGCCACTAGTGCGGAGTCATACCAAATCAATGCCGCTTTGCTGAATCTTGTTATGAAAGAGCAATTCTCTGGCCTTCCTAGTGAAGATGTCGTATCCCATCTCAATACCTTCATTGAGCTTTGCGATATGCAAAAGAAAAAAGATGTGGATAATTACGTGATGAAATTGAAGCTTTTTTCCTTTCTCGTTGCGAGATCGCGCAAAAACTTGGTTTTCTTGTTTTGCCCAAAAATAGTATCGATTCTTGGGATAAGTGCAAAGATGCTTATATATCCAAGTATTTTCCGCCAGCTAAGATCATCTCTATCCGTAATGATATCATGAATTTGAAGCAACTTGATCATGAACATGTTGCACAATCTTGGGAGAGAAAGAAATTAATGATTAGAAATTGGCCCGCTCATGGCTTGAGTCTTTGGATGATTATTCAAATATTTTACGCTAGCTTGAATTTCGCTTCTAGAAATATCATGGACTCCGCCTGAGGTGGAACGTTCATGGAAATCATGTTATGGGAAGCCATAAATCTCTTAGACAACATCATGACGAACTACTCCGAGTGGCACACTGAAAGATCACCTACTAGTAAGAAGGTACACGCTATAGAAGAAATTAACTCGTTGAGTGCTAAGATGGACGAGTTAATGAATTTGGTTGCTAGTAGAAGTGCTCCTTTGGATCCTAATGATATGCCCTTGTCTTCTTTGATTGACAGTAGCAACGCTAGCTTGGACGTTAATTTTGTTGGTAGGAATAACTTTGGCAACAACAATGCTTTTAGAGGAAACTATGTTCCTAGGCCTTTTCCTCGTAACTCCTCTAATAATTTTGGCAACTCCTACAACAATACTCATGGAAATTATAATAGATTACCCTCTGATCTAGAGAGTAATATCAAAGAGTTCATCAACTCTCAAAAGATTTTCAATGCGTCCATAGAGGAAAAGCTACTCAAAATTGACGATTTGGCTAAGAGCGTTGATAGAATGTCTAGTGATCTTGATGCTTTGAAAGTTAGATGTGCTCCTCCCAAAATCAACATGGATGAAACTTTGAAACCTATGCTTGCTTCCATGATTGAGAGCCAAGAAAGAACCGCCCAAATTCGTGCTAGACATGAATGGCTTAAAAAGGCGTGTTCTCGTGATGAGAATCACGAAGTCTTAAAGTGCTTGGTGTGACTCCCATTGAATCTTTTTTTTATTGTGTCAAACCTAATGATTATGGGGCTGGATATGAATCCACTTTGGTTGAAAAGTGCCCCAATGATTCGGAGTCCATCTATCTTGATGCTAAAAGCATTGAAAGTGGAGTAGAAGATGTTCAAACTTTGAGTAGTAATGAAATTACTACCGTGGATTTCAAGGAATTCAATTATGATAATTGCTCCTTGATTGAATGCATTTCTTTGATTCAACCTATGTTAAACTCTCCACATGCTTATAGCCAAAACAAGGCCTTTACCGATCATATCGTCGAAGCTATGATAAAATCTCTTGAAAAGAAACTTGAATTGGAAGTCTCTATCCATAGAAAGCTTCATGATGAGTGGAAACCTACCATCGAAATCAAAATCAAAAACTATGAGTGCAATGCTTTGTGTGATTTGGGTGCTAGTGTCTGTGCGATTCCAAAATCTTTATGTGATGTTCTGGGTTTTAATGAGATTGAAGAGTGTTCTGTTAATTTCCATCTTGGTGATTCTACTGTCAAGAAACCCATGGGAAGGATCAATGATGTTCTTATTATTGCAAATAGGAACTATGTACCCATGGATTTCATTGTGCTTGACATTGATTGCAATCCTACATGCCATATTATTCTTGGTAGACCTTTCCTAAGGACTATCGGTGCTATCATCGATATGAAGGAAGGGAATATTATATTTCAATTTCCTTTAAGGAAGGGCATGGAACACTTTCCTAGAAAGAAAATAAGATTGCCTTATGAATCCATGATGAGGGCCACTTATGGTTTGAGCACCAAAGACAACGATATGTGATTCTATCGCTTTTATGCCTAGCTAAGGGCGTTAAACAATAGCGCTTGTTGGGAGGCAACCCAATGAATTTATCTTTTTCTTTCTGTTTTGTTGCGTCCACACCATCACAATTCTGTTGTGATTGTGTTTTTTGTGTTTCCTATTGTGTTTGAGCCAAGCAAAACCTTTATGACTAGTCTTGGTAATAGTTGTTTGATCCTGCTGGAAAAAGACAGAAACTTTTCGCTCACGAGATGATTTTAATTTTTATCCAAAAAGAGATTTTTGGTTGATTATTTTTTCTGCTGGTATATATGCTTTTTTCCAAGGCCGCCGTAATTTTTCAGATTTTTGATGTACCAGAAGTATACGAAGTATACAGATTGCTACAGATTGTTCTGTTTTTGACAAATTCTGTTTTTGTTGAGTTGGTTGCTTGTTTTGATGAAACTATGGTTAGTATCGGGGGGGTACTAGCCATGGAAAAGTGAGAATACAGTAGCCCAACATCAATATAGATAGAATTCAAGTTTGCTACAGTACCAAAAGAAGTGGTAGTTTGTTTTCTTGTGCTAATGTTATCACGAGTTTCTGTTTAAGTTTTGTGTTGTGAAGTTTTGAAGTTTTGGGTGATGTTCTCATGGACAATGAGATAAGGAGTGGAAAGAGCTCAAGCTTGGGGATTCCCAAGGCATCCCAAGCCAAATTCAGGGACACCAAAAAGCCTACGCTTGGGGATGCCCCGGGAAGGCATCCCCTCTTTCGTCTTCAATCCATCGGTAATATTACTTGGAGCTATATTTTTATTCACCACATGATATGTGTTTTGCTTGGAGCGTCTTGTATCTTAGGAGTCTTTTCTTTTTGTTGTGTCACAATCATCCTTTCTTCACACCTTTTTTAGAGAGAGAGACATGCACTCATCGTTGTTTTGCTATAATGCTCATAGTGCCTCACTTATATCTTTTGAGCTAGATACTTTTGCTCTTTGTGCTTCACTTATATCTTTTAGAGCACGGCGGTGCATGATTAGGTAGTTGGCTTATGCTTTGAAAGTAGTCCCAAAGGTGATAGATACCCAAAGAGGATGCAAAAACCTCCATCTTCATGTGCATTGAATAGAAAGAGAAGTTTTTATTCCTCTCAATTAGTTTTGAGACGTGGATTTGGTAATATTAAGAGCTATGTTAGTAGGGTGTTGTGAATCTAGAAATACTTGTGTTGAAGTTAGTGATTCCCGTAGCATGCACATATGGTGAACCGCTATGCTAGGAAGTCCGAGCATAATTGATCTATTGATTGTCATCCTTTGTGTTGAGGTCTGGATCGCGCGATGATTTACACCTACCAACCCTTCCCCTCGGAGTATGCGTTTAGCACTTTGTTTCGATTACTAATAAAAACTTTTGCAACAAGTATGTGAGTCCTTCATGACTAATGTGAGTCCGTGGTAGATGCACTTTCACCTTCCACCATTGCTAGCCTCTCTAGTGCCGCGCAATTCTCGCCGGTGCACAAACCCACCAAATTCCTTCCTCAAAACAGCCACCATACCTACCTACTATGGCATTTTCATAGCCATTCCGAGATATATTGCCATGCAACTCCCACCTTTCCGTCTCATGACTTGTGTCGTCACTCTCATATTTCCATTGCATGATCGGAAGATAGCCAGCGAGATGTTTCAACGTCATACGCCATGCTAGATCGTCGCACATCCCGGTACACTGCCGGAGGCATTTCCTTTAGAGTCATCATTGTGAGTTTTGAGATGTGAGTAAATAAAAGTGTGATGATCATCATTATTAGAGCATTGTACCATGTGAGGAAAAAAAAGAGGCCAAAGAGCCCAAAAAAAGAAAAAATGAGGCCTAAGAGCCCAAATGAAAAAAAGAGAAGGGACAATGCTACTATCTTTTTCCACACTTGTGCTTCATGATAGCACCATGTTCTTCATGATTGAGAGCTTCGTGCTTCGTCACTACCATATGCTAGTGGGAATCTTCATTATATAACTTGGCTTGTATATTCCAATGATGGGCTTCCTCAAAATTGCCCTAGGTCTTCGTGAGCAAGCAAGTTGGATGCACACCAACTAGTTCTCCTTTTGAGCTTTCACATACTTATAGCTCTAGTGAATCTCTTGTATGGCAATCCCTACTCATTCACATTGATATCTATTAATGGGCATCTCCATAACCCTTTGATATGCCGAGTCAATGTGACCATCTCCTCCTTTTTGGTCCCACAACCACCACCACACTCTATTCCACCTATAGTGCTATATCCATGGCTCGCGCTCATGTATTGCGTGATAGTTATAAAAAGTGTGAGAAAGTAAGAGTGCGAAAACAATTACTTGGCCAATACCGGGGTTGTGCATGATTTACATTAGTTGTGTGAGGATGATGGAGCATAGCCAGACTATATGATTTTGTAGGGATAACTTTCCTTGGCCTTGTTATTTTGAAAGTTCATGATTACTTTGCTAGTTTGCTTGAAGTATTATTGTTGTCATGTCAATAGCAAACTATTGTTTCGAATCTTACGGATCTGAACATTCATGCCACGTGAAAGAAGTTGCAAAGGACAACTATGCTAGGTAGCATTCCAGATAAAAAATTCATTCTTTATCACTTCCCTACTCGAGGACGAGCAGGAGTTAAGCTTGGGGATGTTTGATACGTCTCCAACGTATCTATAATTTTTGATGGTTTCATGCTATTATCTTGTCAAACTTTGGATGTTATGCATGCCTTTAATATATATTTTGGGACTAACTTATTAACTCAGTGCCACGTGCCAGTTCCTGTTTTTTTCCATGTTTTTGAACCCTTTCAAAGGATATTTTGAAACGGAGTCCAAGCGGAAGAAAATCACCAAAAATATTTTTTTCATAACGGAAGAAGATCGGGAAGCTTGGGAGCCAAGGCAGGGGGGAGGCCGCGGCACACAGGCTTGTGGGCCCCCTGGGCGCCCTGTGCCCTAGGGGTTGCGCTTATAAATGCCCTAAAAATCCCAAAAAAATCAGGAGATCATCGAAATTAATTTTCCGCCTCCGCAAGCTTCTGTCTCTGCAAGATCCCATCTGGGGCACGTTCTGGTGCCCTGCCGGAGGGGAGATTCGGATACGGAGGGCTTCTTCATCAACACCATGACCTCTCCGATGATCCATGAGTAGTTCACCATAGACCTACGGGTTCATAGCTAGTAACTAGATGGCTTATTCTCTCTCTTGGATCTTCAATACAAAGTTCTCCATGATCTTCATGGAGATCTATCCGATGTAATCTTCTTTTGCGGTGTATTTGTCGAGATCCGATGAATTGTGGATTTATGATCAGTTTATGTATGAATCTTATTTGAGTTTCTTCTGATCTTTCTTATGCATGATTTCATATCCTTGTAATTCTCTTTGAGTTGTGGGTTTTGTCTGGCAAACTAGATCTTTGATTCTTGCAATGGGAGAAGTGCTTGGTTTTGGGTTCATACCATGTGGTGACCTCACCCAGTGACAGAAGGGGTAGCGAGGCACACATCGTGTTGTTGCCATCAAGGGTAAAAAGATGGGGTTTTCATCATTGGTTTGAGATTATCCCTCTACATCATGTCATCTTGCTTAAGGCGTTACTCAGTTCGTCATGAACTCAATACACTAGATGCATGCTGGATAGCGGTCGATGTGTGGAGTAATAGTAGTAGATGCACAAAGTATCGGTCTATTTATCTCGGACATGATGCCTATATTGGGGAACATCACATGGGAAACAAAAAATTTCCTACGCGCACGAAGACCTATCATGGTGATGTCCATCTACGAGAGGGGATGAGTGATCTACGTACCCTTGTAGATCGTACAGCAGAAGCGTTAGTGAACGTGGTTGATGTAGTGGAACGTCCTCACGTCCCTCGATCCGCCCCGCGAACAATCCCGCGATCAGTCCCATGATCTCGTACCGAACGGACGGCACCTTCGCGTTCAGCACACGTACAGCTCGACGATGATCTCGGCCTTCTTGATCCAGCAAGAGAGACGGAGAGGTAGAAGAGTTCTCCGGCAGCATGACGGCGCTCCGGAGGTTGGTGATGACCTTGTCTCAGCAGGGCTCCGCCCGAGCTCCGCAGAAACGCGATCTAGAGAAAAAACCGTGGAGGTATGTGGTCGGGCTGCCGTGGAAAAGTCGTCTCAAATCAGCCCTAAAACCCCACTATATATAGGAGGAGGAGGGGGAGACTTGCCTTGGGGTCCAAGGACTCCCAAGGGAGTCGGCCGAGCCAAGGGGGAAGGTCTCCCCCTCCCAAACCGAAATCCACTTGGTTTGGAAGGTGGAGTCCTTCTTCCCTTTCCCACCTCCTTCTTTTTTTTCCTTTCCTCTTTGATTTTCTTTCCTATGCACATAGGCCTCTCTTCGGATGTCTCACCAGCCCACTAAGGGCTGGTGTGGCACCCCAAACACCCATGGGCTTCCCCGGGGTGGGTGGGCCCCCCCGGTGAACTCCCGGAACCCATTCGTCATTCCCGGTACATTCCCGGTAACTCCGAAAACCTTCCGGTAATCAAATGAGGTCATCCTATATATAAATCTTCGTTTCCGGACCATTCCGGAAACCCTCGTGACGTCCGTGATCTCATCCGGGACTCCGAACAACATTCGGTAACCAACCATATAACTCAAATACGCATAAAACAACGTCGAACCTTAAGTGTGCAGACCCTGCGGGTTCGAGAACTATGTAGACATGACCCGAGAGACTCCTCGGTCAATATCCAATAGCGGGACCTGGATGCCCATATTGGATCCTACATATTCTACGAAGATCTTATCGTTTGAACCTCAGTGCCAAGGATTCATATAATCCCGTATGTCATTCCCTTTGTCCTTCGGTATGTTACTTGCCCGAGATTCGATCGTCACTATCCGCATACCTATTTCAATCTCGTTTACCGGCAAGTCTCTTTACTCGTTCCGTAATACAGGATCCCGCAACTTACACTAAGTCACATTGCTTGCAAGGCTTGTGTATGATGTTGTATTACCGAGTGGGCCCCGAGATACCTCTCCGACACACGGAGTGACAAATCCCAGTCTCGATCCATACTAACTCAACGAACACCTTCGGAGATACCTGTAGAGCATCTTTATAGTCACCCAGTTACGTTGCGACGTTTGATACACACAAAGCATTCCTCCGGTGTCCGTGAGTTATATGATCTCATGGTCATAGGAACAAATACTTGAAATGCAGAAAACAGTAGCAACAAAATGACACGATCAACATGCTACGTCTATTAGTTTGGGTCTAGTCCATCACATGATTCTCCTAATGATGTGATCCCGTTATCAAGTGACAACACTTGCCTATGGCCAGGAAACCTTGACCATCTTTGATCAACGAGCTAGTCAACTAGAGGCTTACTAGGGACAGTGTTTTGTCTATGTATCCACACAAGTATTGTGTTTCTAATCAATACAATTATAGCATGGATAATAAACGATTATCATGAACTAAGAAATATAATAATAACTAATTTATTATTGCCTCTAGGGCATATTTCCAACAGTCTCCCACTTGCGCTAGAGTCAATAATCTAGTTCACATCACCATGTGATTCCAATGAATCCAACACCCACACAGTTATGGGGTCTGATCACGTCTTGCTCGTGAGAGAGGTTTTAGTCAACGCTTCCGAAACTTTCAGATCCGTGCGTTCTTTACAAATCTTTATGTCATCTTATAGATGCTGCTACTACGTGCTATTCGGAAATGCTCCAAATATCTACTCTACTATATGAATCCGTTTCACTACTCATAGTTATTCGGATTAGTGTCAAACCTTGCATCGACGTAACCCTTTACGACGAACTCTTTAACCACCTCCATAATCGAGAAAAATTCCTAAGTCCATTTGTTACTAAGGATAAATTTTGACCGCTGCTAGTGATTCAATCATGGATCACTCTCTGTACCTCTCAACAGACTTTGAGTCAAGGCACACATCAGGTGCGGTACACAGCATGGCATACTTTAGATTCTACGGCTAAGGCATAGAAGACGACCTTCGTCTATTCCCTTTATTCTGCCGTGATCGGGTTTTGAGTCTTACTCAAATTCATACCTTACAACGTAACCAAGAACTCCTTCTTTACTGATCTATTTTGAACTCCTTCAAAACCTTGTCAAGGCATGCATCTTGTTGAAACTTCTATTAAGCGCTTTCGATCTATCTCCATAGATCTTTGATGCTCAACGTTCAAGTAGCGCAATCTAGGTATTCCTTTGAAAAACTCCTTTCAAACAACCTTGTATGCTTTACAGAAATTCTACATTACTTCTCATCCACAATATGTCAACCACATATACTTATTAGAAATTCTATAGTGCTCCCACTCACTTCTTTGGAAATACAAGTTTCTCATAAACCTTGTACATACCCAAAATCTTTGATCATCTCATCAAAGTATATATATTCCAACTCCGAGATGCTTGCACCAGTCCATTGAAGGATCGCTGGAGCTTGCATACTTGCTAGTATCTTTAGGATCAAAAAAACTTCCTGGTTGTATCACATACAATGTTTGCTCAAGGAAACCGTCGAGGAAACAATGTTTTGACATCCTACGTGCAATATTTCATAAATAATGCATCAACAACTAACATAATTATAACAGACCTTTAGCATCGCTACGAGTGAGAAAGTCTCATCATAGTCAACTGTTTGATCTTGTCGAAAACATCTTTGCGACAAGTCGAGCTTTTCTTAATAGTGACTTATCACCATCATCGTCTGTTTTTCTTTAAAGATCCATATTTACTCAATAGTCCTATGACCATCAAGTAATTCTTCCAAAGTCTACACTTTGTTTTCATCCATGGATCCTCTCTCGGATTTCATGGCTTCCAGCCATTTGTCGGAATCTGAGCCCACCATTGCTTTCTCCATAACTCGTAGGTTCACTGTTGCTCAACAACATGACTTCCAAGACAGGTTTACCGTACTACTCTGCAGCAGTACGCGACCTTGTCGACCTACGAGGTTTGTAGTAACTTGATTCGAAGCTCAATGATCACCATCATCAGCTTCCACTTCAATTGGTGTAGGCGCCACAGGAACAACTTCCTGCGCCCTGCTACACATTGGTTGAAGTGATGGTTCAATAACCTCATCAAGTTCTACTACCCTCCCACTCAATTCTTTCGAGAGAAACCTTTCCTTGAGAAAGGATCCGTTTCTAGAAACAAACACTTTGCTTTCGGATCTGAGATAGGAGATGTACCCAACTGTTTTGGATACTCTATGAAGAAGCATTTATCCGCTTTGGGTTCGAGCTTATCAGACTGAAACTTTTTCACATAAGTGTCGAAACCCCAAACTTTCAAGAAATGACAGTTTCGATTTCTCTGAACCTCAGTCTATACTGTGTCATCTCAACGGAAATACGCGGTGCCCTATTTAAAGTGAGTGCGGTTGTCTCTAATGCATAACCCATAAACGATAGTGGTAATTCGATAAGAGACATCATAGTATGCACCATACCAAATAGTGTGTGGCTATGACGTTCAGACACATCATCACACTATGATGTTCCAAGTGGCATGAACTGCGAAACAATTTCCAGATTGTCTTAACAGCGTACCAAAACTCGTAACTCAGATATTCATTTCTATGATCATATCGTAGACAGTTTATCCTCTTGTTACGACGAACTTCACTCTGAAACGGATTTGAACTTTTCAACATTTCAGACTTGTGATTCATTAAGTAAATACTCTTGTATCTACTCAAATCGTCAGTGAAGTAAGAACATAATGATATCCACTGCGTGCCTCAGTACCCATTGGACTGCATACATCAAAATGTATCACTTCCAACAAGTTACTATCTTATTTCATCTCAATGAAAACAAGGCCTTGCTCATGTGCTATGGTTTGCATGTCACTAGTGATTCGAAATCAGGTGAGTACAAAGATCCATCAGCATGGAGCCTCTTCATGCAATTTATACTAACATGACTCAAGCGGCAGTGCCACAAGTAAGTGGTACTATCATCATTAACTCGTATCTTTTTGGCACCAATATTATGAACGTGAGTAACACTACGATCGAGATTCAATAAACCATTGAAGGTGATTATTCAAGAAAATAGAGTAACCATTATTCTCTTTAAATGAATAATCGTATTGCAATAAACACGATCCAATCATGTTCATGCTTAACGCAAGCACCAAATAACAATTATTTAGGTTTAACACCAATCCCGATGGTAGAGGGAGCGTGCGACGTTTGATCATATCAACCTTGGAAACACTTCCAACACGTATCGTCACCTCGCCTTTAGCTAGTCTCCGTTTATGCCGTAGCTTTCATTTCGTGTTACTAATCACTTAGCAACCGAACTGGTATCCAATACCCTCATGCTACTAGGAGTACTAGTAAAGTACACATCAACATCATGTATATCTAATATACTTCTCTTGACTTTTGCCAGCCTTCTTATCTACCAAGTATCTAGAGTTGCTCCGCCTCAGTGACTGTTCCCCTCATTACAGAAGAACTTAGTCTCGGGTTTGGGTTTAATCTTGGGTCTCTTCATTAGTGCAGCAACTGTTTTGCCGTTTCACGAAGTATCCCTTCTAGCCCTTGCCTTTCTTGAAACTTAGTGGTTTTACAAACCATCAACTATTGATGCTCCTTCTTGATTTCTACTTTCGTAGTGTCAAACATCGCGAATCGCTCAAGGATCATTGTATGTATCCTTGATATGTTGTAGTTCATCACGAAGCTCTCACAGCTTGGTGGCAGTGATTTGGAGAACTATCACTATCTCATCTGGAAGATTAACTCCCACTTGATTCAAGCGATTGTTGTACTCAGACAATCTGAGCACACGCTCAACGATTGAGCCTTTCTCCTTTACTTTGTGGACAAAGAATCTTGTCGGAGGTCTCATACCTCTTAACAAGGGCACAAGCATGAAATCACAATTTCATCTCTTTAGAACATCACTTATGTTCCGTGACGTTTTACAACGTTTTCGGCGCCCTTGCTTCTAAGCCATTAAGTATTTTGCACTGAACTATCGTGTAGTCATCAGAAACGTGTATGTCGGATGTTCATAGCATCCATAGACGACGCTCGAGGTGCAGCACACCGAGTGGTGCATTAAGGACATAATCCTTCTGCGCAGCAACGAGGACAATCCTCGGTTTTACACACCCAGTCTGCAAAGTTTTGCTACTATCAATTTTCAACTAAATTTTCTCTAGGAACATATAAAAACAGTAGAGCTATAGCGCAAGCTACATCGTAATTCGCAAAGACCATTTAGACTATGTTCATGACACTTAGTTCAATTAATCATATTACTTAAGAACTCCCACTCAAAAAGTACATCTCTCTAGTCATTTGAGTGGTACATGATCCAAATCCACTATCTCAAGTCCGATCATCACGTGAGTCGAGAATAGTTTCAGTGGTAAGCATCTCTATGCTAATCATATCAACTATACGATTCATGCTCGACCTTTCGGTCTGATGTGTTCCGAGGCCATGTCAGCACATGCTAGGCTCGTCAAGCTTAACCCGAGTGTTCCGCCTGCGCAACTGTTTTGCACCTGTTGTATGTGAACGTTGAGTCTATCACACCCGATCATCACGTGGTGTCTCGAAACGATGAACTGTAGCAACGGTGCACAGTCGGGGAGAACACAATTTCGTCTTGAAATTTTAGTGAGAGATCACCTCATAATGGTACCGTCGTTTTAAGAAAAATAATGTGCATAAAAGGATTAACATCACATGCAACTCATAAGTGACATGATATGGCCATCATCACGTGCTTCTTGATCTCCATCACCAAAGCACCGGCACGATCTTCTTGTCACCGGCGTCACACCATGATCTCCATCATCATGATCTCCATCAACGTGTCGCCATCGGGGTTGTCGTGCTACTCATGCTATTACTACTAAAGCTACGTCCTAGCAAAATAGTAAACGCATCTACAAGCACAAACGTTAGTTATAAAGACAACCCAATGGCTCCTGCCGGTTGCCGTACCATCGACGTGCAAGTCGATATTAACTATTACAACATGATCATCTCATACATCAAATATATCACATCACATCGTTGGCCATATCACATCAC
Source organism: Hordeum vulgare subsp. vulgare (assembly GCF_904849725.1). Classification (NCBI taxonomy): domain Eukaryota; kingdom Viridiplantae; phylum Streptophyta; class Magnoliopsida; order Poales; family Poaceae; genus Hordeum; species Hordeum vulgare. The sequence goes on along the minus strand of NC_058518.1, from coordinate 125,417,439 downwards.
AAGCATACCCTGCAAAAACAAGTTAGACGTCCTCTAATTTTGTTGTTTGCATGTTTTACGTGGTGACCATGGGTATCTAGTAGGATCGCATCTTACTTACGCAAACACCACAACGGAGATATATGAATTGCTATTTAACCTCATCCAAGGACCTCCTTGGTCAATTCCGATTCAACTAAAGTTGGAGAAACTGACACCCGCCAGTCATCTTTGAGCAACGGAGTTACTCGTAGCGATGAAACCAGTCTCCCGTAAGCGTACGAGTAATGTCGGTCCGAGCCGCTTCGATCCAACAATACCGCGGAATCAAGAAAAGACTAAGGAGGGCAGCAAAATGCACATCACCGCCCACAAAAACTTTTGTGTTCTACTCGAGAAGACATCTACGCATGAACCTAGCTCATGATGCCACTATTGGGGAACATCGCATGGGAAACAAAAAATTTCCTACGCGCACGAAGACCAATCATGGTGATGTCCATCTACGAGTGGGGATGAGTGATCTACGTACCCTTGTAGATCGTACAGCAGAAGCATTAGTGAACGCGGTTGATGTAGTGGAACGTCCTCACGTCCCTCGAGCCGCCCCGCGAACAATCCCGCGATCAGTCCCACGATCTAGTACCGAACGGACGGCACCTCCGCATTCAGCACACGTACAGCTCGACGATGATCTCGGCCTTCTTGATCCAGCAAGAGAGATGGAGAGGTAGAAGAGTTCTCCGGCAGCGTGACGGCGCTCCGGAGGTTGGTGATGACCTTGTCTCAGCAGGGCTCCCCCCGAGCTCCGTAGAAACGCGATCTAGAGAAAAAACCGTGGAGGTATGTGGTCGGGCTGCCGTGGAAAAGTCGTCTCAAATCAGCCCTAAAACCCCACTATATATAGGACGAGGAGGGGGGAGACTTGCCTTGGGGTCCAAGGACTCTCAAGGGAGTCGGCCGAGCCAAGGGGAAGGTCGCCCCCTCCCAAACCGAAATCCACTTGGTTTGGAAGGTGGAGTCCTTCTTCCCTTTCCCACCTCCTTCTTTTTTTTCCTTTCCTCTTTGATTTTCTTTCCTATGCGCATAGGCCTCTCTTTGGCCGTCTCACCAGCCCACTAAGGGATGGTGTGGCACCCCAAACACCCATGGGCTTCCCCGGGGTGGGTGGGCCCCCCCGGTGAACTCCCGGAACCCATTCGTCATTCCCGGTACATTCCCGGTAACTCTGAAAACCTTCCGGTAATCAAATGAGGTCATCCTATATATCAATCTTCGTTTCCGGACCATTCCGGAAACCCTCGTGACGTCCTTGATCTCATCCGGGACTCCGAACAACATTCGGTAACCAACCATATAACTCAAATACGCATAAAACAACGTCGAACCTTAAGTGTGCAGACCCTGCGGGTTCGAGAGCTATGTAGACATGACCCGAGAGACTCCTCGGTCAATATCCAATAGCGGGACCTGGATGCCCATATTGGATCCTACATATTCTACGAAGATCTTATCGTTTGAACCTCAGTGCCAAGGATTCATATAATCCCGTATGTCATTCCCTTTGTCCTTCGGTATGTTACTTGCCCGAGATTCGATCGTCACTATCCGCATACCTATTTCAATCTCGTTTACCGGCAAGTCTCTTTACTCGTTCCGTAATACAAGATCCCGCAACTTACACTAAGTCACATTGCTTGCAAGGCTTGTGTATGATGTTGTATTACCGAGTGGGCCCCGAGATACCTCTCCGTCACACGGAGTGACAAATCCCAGTCTTGATCCATACTAACTCAACGAACACCTTCGGAGATACCTGTAGAGCATCTTTATAGTCACCCAGTTACTTTGCGACGTTTGATACACACAAAGCATTCCTCCGGTGTCCGTGAGTTATATGATCTCATGGTCATAGGAACAAATACTTGACACGCAGAAAACAGTAGCAACAAAATGACACGATCAACATGCTACGTCTATTAGTTTGGGTCTAGTCCATCACATGATTCTCGTAATGATGTGATCCCGTTATCAAGTGATAACACTTTCCTATGGCCAGGAAACCTTGACCATCTTTGATCAACGAGCTAGTCAACTAGAGGCTTACTAGGGACAGTGTTTTGTCTATGTATCCACACAAGTATTGTGTTTCCAATCAATACAATTATAGCATGGATAATAAACGATTATCATGAACTAAGAAATATAATAATAACTAATTTATTATTGCCTCTAGGGCATATTTCCAGCAGCCTATATGTATGATCATTGCCTTAGATATCTTCATGACTTTGTGCGGTTCTATCAATTGCTCGACAGTAATTTGTTCACCCACCGTGATATTTGCTATTTTGAGAGAAGCCTCAAGTGAGCAGTATGGCCCCCACGGTCTACTCCACACCATATTTTCAGCCTTACACTTTTTACTTCGTTGCACTTTCTGCCTTCAAATCTCACTTCGCAAACAATCCTGAAGGGATTGACAACCCCTTCGAAGCGTTGGGTGCGAGCTTGTTTGTGTTTGCGCAGGTACTCTGGACTTGACGAGACCCTCCTGCTGGATCGATACCTTGGTTCTCAAACTGAGAAAATACTTATTGCTCATGTGCTGCATCATCCTTTCCTCTTCAAGGGAAAAAAACCAACGCAAGCCCAGTCTCTGTCAACGTGTCAATTTCTGGCACTGTTGTTTGATAAGTAGCAGTTATCAAGACCTTTTTCTGGCGCCGTTGCCGGGGAAGCACAGCTATATTCTCTGAGTCACTTGGGATTGACGTCTGCTGGTCACTATGAGGAATCCAAAAGATCCAAGAACTAAAATCTGGCCCTTAACTACGAGGACAGGTAAGGAACTCCCTGTGGGGAACGTCGCATGGGAAACAAAAATTTTCCTACGCGTACGAAGACCTATCATGGTGATGTCCATCTACGAGAGGGGATGTGTGATCTACGTACCCTTGTAGACCATACAGCAGAAGCGTTAGTGAACGCGGTTGATGTAGTGGAACGTCCTCACGTCCCTCGATCCGCCCCGCGAACCGTCCAACGATCAGTCCCACGATCTAGTGCCGAACGGACGGCACCTCCGCGTTCAAAACACGTACAGCTCGACGATGATCTCGGCCTTCTTGATCCAGAAAGAGAGACGGAGAGGTAGAAGAGTTCTCCAGCAGCGTGACGGCGCTCCGGAGGTTGGTGATGATCTTATCTCGGCAGGGCTCCGCCCGAGCTCCACAGAAACGCGATCTAGAGGTAAAACAGTGGAGATATGTGGTCAGGTTGCCGTGGCAAAGTTGTCTCAAATCAGCCCTAAAACCTCCGTATATATAGGGGGAGGAGGGGGAGCCTTGCCTTGGGGTGCAAGGACTCCCAAGGGGGTCGGCCGAACCAAGGGGGGCAACCCTCCCCTTCCAAACCGAGTCCAACTAGGTTTGGAAGGAGGAGTCCTTCCCCCTTTTCCCACCTCCTCTTTTTTTTCTTTTCTCTTTGATTTTATTCCTATGGCGCATAGGGCCTTCTTGGGCTGTCCCACCAGCCCACTAAGGGCTGGTGTGCCACCCCCAAGGCCTATGGGCTTCCCCGGGGTGGTTTTCCCCCCCGGTGAACTCCCGGAACCCATTCGTCATTACCGGTACATTCCCGGTAACTCCGAAAACCTTCCGGTTATCAAATGACGTCATCCTATATATCAATCTTCGTTTCCGGACCATTCCGGAAACCCTCGTGATGTCCGTGATCTCATCCGGGACTCCGAACAACATTCGGTAACCAACCATATAACTCAAATACGCATAGAACAACGTCGAACCTTAAGTGTGCAGACCCTGCGGGTTCGAGAACTATGTAGACATGACCCAAGAGACTCCTAGGTCAATATCCAATAGCGGGACCTGGATGCCCATATTGGATCCTACATATTCTACGAAGATCTTATCGTTTGAACCTCAGTGCCAAGGATTCATATAATCCCGTATGTCATTCCCTTTGTCCTTCGGTATGTTACTTGCCCGAGATTCGATCGTCAGCATCCGCATACCTATTTCAATCTCGTTTACCGGCAAGTCTCTTTACTCGTTTCGTAATACAAGATCCCGCAACTTACACTAAGTCACATTGCTTGCAAGGCTTGTGTGTGATGTTGTATTACCGAGTGGGCCCCGAGATACCTCTCCGTCACACGGAGTGACAAATCCCAGTCTCGATCCATACTAACTCAACGAACACGTTCCGAGATACCTGTAGAGTATCTTTATAGTCACCCAGTTACGTTGCGACGTTTGATACACACAAAGTATTCCTCCGGTGTCAGTGAGTTATATGATCTCATGGTCATAGGAACAAATACTTCACACGCAGAAAACAGTAGCAACAAAATGACACGATCAACATGCTACGTCTATTAGTTTGGGTCTAGTCCATCACATGATTCTCCTAATGACGTGATCCAGTTATCAAACAACAACACCTTGTATATAATCAGAAGACCCTGACTATCTTTGATCAACTGGCTAGCCAACTAGAGGCTTGCTAGGGACAGTGTTTTGTCTATGTATCTACACATGTATATAAGTCTTCATTGAATACAATTATAGCATGGATAATAAACGATTATCTTGATACAGGAATTATAATAATAACTATATTTATTATTGCCTCTAGGGCATAATTCCAACAGTCTCCCACTTGCACTAGAGTCAATAATCTAGCCCTCACATCATCATGCGAATTACATTGTAATAAATCTAACACCCATACAGTTCTGGTGTTGATCATGCTTTGCCCGTGGAAGAGGTTTAGTCAGTGGGTCTGCTACATTCACATCTGTCGTGGTTTTGTCACGGCAGATGTCCTTGTGAAAGGACTTAGTACTGGAGCCATCGCACCTTGGCGGCGACTCAAAGGGGTTTGAACGGGAGGAACACGGCGATTTAACCAGGTTCGGCCCCTCGAGAGGAGGTAATAGCCTACGTCCTGCTTTGTGTGTATTGATGTCGATTCGGTTACAAGGGAGGCGCAGCTCGCCTATCCTAGCACTCGATGATCTCTAACCTGCCTCTCCTCCTTAGGACTCGCCTTTATATATAGGTCGAGGCCTTAGGGTTTACAAGAGTCCCTTCCTCCTTACAATTCGTGACCATTGTAGTCTCTAAGTCGCCGTCCTTCAAAACCCGGAGACCTTCCAGAAATCATAACCGTCCCACGGCCTTGAATCGGCCAGGCTGAAGCCCAAGTAACCTAGAGGATGAATCGCCTTACTGGTAACCCGGCCCACCTTGGGCGGGTCACTTAATAAGTAATATCCCCAACATTAGGCCCCAGATTGACTTGAATTTTCACGCCAATGCTTTCGCTCAGTTGAAGGTGATTCACTCCTTCGTCTTTCTCCATACGTCAGAAATTGTAACTCGCCATCTGGCACCGAAAAAATCTTTGAGTCGCCAAACCATTTCCCGTTGGCATCTTCTTGTCCCTCGATTCTCGGGAAAACTAACATAATCACAACGGATCTTTAGTGCATCACTATCCCAAAATCTCCGGACGTCATCATGGCGAATCTTTTTATTCCCCAACGGTTCCCGCTCACGGCGCCTCGATTCCAGCGCCCGTCCTGATAAATAGACGGAGGGGACAGGGCTGACGCTTCCCACCTACCAGTCTCGTCAATCCCCCCCATTATCACAGGAAAAGGCCTCATCGCTTCCCGAGGGCTCCGCCGCCGGCCGCACCTTCCGCCCTCATCCGAGAAGCTTCAGCGCCGCCCATAAGCAGTTGCCGTCGTCAAGCTTCGCACCTCGGACGATCCGTCCGCCGCCATTGACCATCGCATCGTCACCGACCACCTCGTTGCTCGCCTCGAACTCCGCCGCCGCCGAAGATCTCTTCATTCGTCGGGACCCCCGCGCTTCTTCAACGATCTCCGTCACCGTTGGCCTTCTTCGATCGAGAGCATCAGGTTAGACCTTCATTCACCTTCTTAGGAGTAGGTTCATTCCTTGCTTGAGCTTTCGCCATTGCCGTAGCTTCGAAGCTTTTCGCTCATAGTTGTTCATCTTCTTCGAATCGATTAGCACGAGCACTGATAGGGTAGCCAGTGCCCTGAATAATTTTAATTATCCACTGTACTCGCGAATCTTTGAACACAATGTCTTCACCAAACGAGGGGCGTCACCTGATAATAAATTGTTCGTGCGCAGTTATATTCGTAGGTTTTCACATCTGTTTGGTAGATCCATTCCTCATTTACTGTTTGCGAAAAGCCGTTTGTAGCCTTCATCCCCCCTTGGTGCTTCGGAACGAATAGATTTTACCATCCGTAGAAACGTAGCCTTTGGGAATAACCCTACTTCCATAAGTCGCCATAGCAACCCAACCCGGCCTGTTGGTCTAGCGGGTTAAATGAACCGAGTCCAATCCATATAGTAGATGTCCAAGACATGTAATATCATACTTTTACCTACTTGTAGCATGGGCGCCGTCTTCAAGAGCGACTGGCTTCCTACCAAGGTTGATGACGCTGTCTTAGCTAATTATGTGAAAGCGGGCTGTTTGGATCCTCAAGATGTCATTGGATGGCGCACCGGGTTGGGAGAAGATCTCCCTAACCCCAAAGAAGGGGAAATAGTAGTTTTTGTTGAACATTTGGAACGGGGTTTTAAGCCGCCCGGATCGAAATTTCTTAGGGACGCTTTGACCTTCATGAACGTCCGACTCCAGGATCTGGGACCCAATTCCATAAGCAATTTGAGCCAGTTCCAAGTTCTTTGTGAAGCGTATCTGCGGATCGAGCCTTCTGTCCCTCTATTCTAGCATTTTTTTCATCTGAATCGCCAGACGAAATTCCACAATGGCCCCAGTTTGGAACTCGGCAGCGTCAACGTCCAGCGTCGTAGGGATAGTCCGTTCCCTTCACTCATCATGCCTAGCCATCCCAAGGGCTGGGGCGAATCTTGGTTTTATTGTCAAGAGACGTCCCCTCCTGGTGAGAATAAGCTTCTCGGTTACAGGACAACCCGCCTTCCAGTCAACTTCAAGCTCCAAGACAAGCTCACCGAGGAAGAATAGTCGGGGTTCATCCCAATATTATCTGAGCTGAGATCCCTGACGAACAATGGTCTTACCGGGGTTGACCTGATCCGTTGCTGGGTCGAATGGCGGATTCTTCCTCTGAGCCGCCGAGATGGTCTGATGTGTGAGTTTGATGGTACTCTGGATCATCCTCAATGCTACTTTCACACAGCATTAACAGAAAAGGACATTGTTGCCATCATCAAAAAGTTGACCGGCAAGCCTGCGGGAAAGTGCGGCCAAATCGGCCTTAAGCCCTTTTACAAGATTAACCTGGCGCCCAAGGTAACCAAAACTGACCCGCCCTCGGTATTTATCCCTTCTGTTTTATTGCCGTCATGATTTCATAATATATACCTTTTCAGAAAGGCGATAAGTTCTGGTCCAGGAGACCTAAAAAGCAAGCCATGAAAACTGCTAAGCCGCCCTCTAAGAAAGCCAAGGGCAATGGAAAATCTGTTGCGGTTGAGCCATCCGAAGTCGACGAATCTCAAGTCGGCGATGCACTTTCAGAGGTACAAATCCGTCCTCTTTTCACTCGCCACCTATCACTTTTGACCTTTTATTTATATCTTTCTCTCTCCTTGGAATAGAATGAAGATAACGAAAGCCAAGAAGACACTGTTGAGGTAATTTCTGTTTCCTCCGATTCATCTCCTTCTCCACCTAAGGCGGCCCGACGAATATGAGGGAAAGTCCCGTTCTCACATCCAAATGCTCATTTGGACCCAAATTTCTTACTGAAGATAGCACAGCACCCCTCAAACCGGAAAACACGAAGTCACTCTGGCAATCTGGTATCTGGTTTACCAGCAACGAACAAAAGAAAGCCAAGCGAGGTACTTTTATGAGTAACCATTATTCGTGCTTATTTGGATCACATTTGTAACCCGCCTGCATTATTGATATATAAATCTTGCAGAACTCTCCTCCCACTTCCGACGACTCAGTGATGTCAACACTTCCACCGATGATTCGAGTTCCGGGGTAAGTCTTTTGATAACCTTGCCTCGACTTTTGAGAATAACGATCTTTTCAATTCCTTAACGTGCTTATTCCCTTTTGTTAGGGCACAAGCCAAGAAAAGGAAAACCAGTGGATCACTTCCTGATGCAACTTCAGAACCCCCAAAGAAATCAACTCCGACTCAAGACGATCCGGATCATGCTGAGCCTGCGATTCAAGTGGATCTTCCTGAGTCGCCGAAGGAAACAATGGATGCCTCTAAATCGCCGAACCCATTGATGACAACAGAAGACCCAGATGTTGTAGTTATTACTGGCTCTGGCTTTTCTAAGCCGGCAGCGACAGTTTTGTCCAAACATGTAGCATCCTCCTCTCAGGCCATTCCCGAGTCTGGGCTCTCCAAGGCGAAACTTTCCGACTATGCAAATCTGGAGTTTAAAGAACTCTGTTCTGGCTTTGCAAGTCACCTGGAGGCGAGCTATGAGATGGAGAAAAATCTGCTGAAGATGTTAAACAACAAACATGAGGTAAATCTTGTTATACTTATACTATTCCCAGTAACCCCCAAGGGCCGGGTCATCAGTAAAAAGATGAGCCGGGTCTTGAAAATTTAGAAAAAGCTTCGCGACCAGTAACCCCCAAGGGCCGGGTCATCATTAAAAAGATGAGCCGGGTCTTGAAAATTTAGAAAAAGCTTCACGACCAGTAACCCCCAAGGGCCGGGTCATCAGTAAAAAGATGAGCCGGGTCTTGAAAATTTAGAAAAAGCTTCGCGACCAGTCTTGATTTCTGTATAATTTCTCCTGAAAAAATTATACATTAGCCCCCAAGTGTCAGGGATATTGCTGTGAAGTAATTCTGAGACTTGTCCTTATTTTAAACTTTCAATAGGAAAACCTTGCTCAGACCGAATTGGCGCTGGGCGATTTAAGGAAAAACTTAGCTGAACAACAAGACGCCCGAACTCAGTCGGAAGAGAAGTGTAAACTGGCTCTGGCCGAACTGGAAAAACTCAAAGCCGAGTTAGAAAAAGCTCAAGCTGACCAAAACGCCGCTTTGAAGAGAGCAGAGAAAGCTGATGCGAAGCTGGTGACTGTTCAACAGGAATTATCTGGCTTAAAACGTCATATCTCTAACATGACGCAGGCCATTTTTGGTAAGCCTTACCTAAATCTTCAACCTTATCCCCCCTTTTTTGTACTCAAATTTCTGATGTTAAGTCACTAATTATCATATTCCAGGTCCAAGAGTCACCAACCTGCAAGAAGACTGTGTGTTGATGCTGAAGGCGATTTATACGCTGACAGGGCAGCTGTACACAGGCAGTGTGTTGACCGTCAAAGCTGTGATGGGCGCCAAAGAGCCTATTACTTCCATCAAGAAGGTACTTGGATGTTTGTCCACACTTCCTCCCCAGATTGGCGAATTAACTCGGTCAGCCGCCCGGAAAGGTGTCCTGACTGCCCTGAGTCGCTGCTTAGCGTATGCCCTAGAGATCAATTTAGAAGAAGTAGCCGCTGGCTTCCCTCAGCTTAAGGACGATGGATCGGAATTCGTTGAAGAGGATTACCAAAAAGTTGGCAAGGATTCTCGGCTGGCTGCAACTCGACTCGCCGCAAGCCTTGATTTAACGAAGTACCAGGCAGCTTATGACAGTAGGAATAAGAAAGTCAGCCCGCCAACCTTCGTGGTGACCAACCTAATTCCTCGGTGACCCAAGAATCCTTTCGACTGGGAAGCAGACTTGGCATCAATTTTGACCGACGAAGACGACATTGCTGCTTTGGCCAGGTGCAATTGGGTATTGGGTGATTTACAAATCGAAGTTGGTCAGAGCTCATGCCAGGATTTAGCGAAGTAGACTTTCCTGAATTTGGCCTGCGAGCCATGTAATAGTCAGTACTATTTTTGGATGATATCTTCTGCGAGAAAAACCCTTATATCGCTTTTTAAGGCGATTTGAAATATTTGGCCCGCCTTTATAAGAGTCTTCTATAATGCTTAATCCGCCAAGGATGAAACAAATCTTAGCACCCTCCTGTCTTAAACTTTGAAAACATCATCTGTGAAAACAAATGAACTACGGGTAGTTTCAACAAGTATGTAGAAAGGGGAAAATGGTTTAAAAACCTTCAAGATTAAATCATAATAAAAATAACTTCGTCGGCTCATACGGTCGCGACAGGGGGAGGCGAGTCAGAAAGCTCGTGCACCCACCCTAAATGCAAGTTTCGTCGGCTCATACGGTCGCGACAGGGGGAGGCGAGTCAGAAAGCTCGTGCACCCACCCTAAATGCAGGTTTCGTCGGCTCATACGGTCGCGACAGGGGGAGGCAAGTCAGAAAGCTCATGCACCCACCCTAAATGCAGGTTTCGTCGGCTCATACGGTCGTGATAGGGGGAGGCGAGTCAGAAAGCTCGTGCACCCACCCTAAATGCAAGTTTCGTCGGCTCATACGGTCGCGACAGGGGGAGGCGAGTCAGAAAGCTCGTGCACCCACCCCAAATGCAGGTTTCGTCAGCTCATACGATCGCGACAGGGGGAGGCGAGTCAGAAAGCTCGTGCACCCACCCTAAATGCAAGTTTCGTCGGCTCATACGGTCGCGACAGGGGGAAGCGAGTCAGAAAGCTCGTGCACCCACCCTAAATGCAAGTTTCGTCGGCTCATACGGTCGCGACAGGGCGAGGCGAGTCAGAAAGCTCGTGCACCCACCCTAAATGCAGGTTTCGTCGGCTCATATGGTCGCGACAGGGAGAGGCGAGTCAGAAAGCTCGTGCACCCACCCTAAATGCAGGTTTCGTCGGCTCATACGGTCACGACAGGGGGAGGCGAGTCCGAAAGCTCGTGCACCCACCCTAAATGCAGGTTTCGTCGGCTCATACGGTCGCGACAGGGGGAGGCGAGTCAGAAAGCTCGTGCACCCACCCTAAATGCATGTTCTGTCGGCTCATAAGGTCGCAACAGGATGACACAATTTGCACTCTTAGATGAAGAAGCCCACAAGTCGGAGAGTGTTTTATTACTTCATAATGAAACTGAAAAACTTACAAAACGTGGAGCTTTTAAGAGCTCAAGTGCAGTAAAGCCGCAACTGAGCAATATTCCAGGGGCGAGTTGACTCAGCCTCTGTAGTCGGTCGATTAGGCCGAAGATCCATCAAATAATAAGAGCCATTGCGGAGGTTCTTGCTAACGACGAACGGCCCTTCCCAAGGGGGTGATAACTTGTGCATACCTGCCCGATCTTGTATCAGACGAAGTACTAAGTCGCCCTCCTCAAAAGTCCGACTCTTAACCCGGCGACTATGATAACGCCGCAGATCTTGCTGGTAGATAGCCGAACGAGCCGCAGCCAGGTCACGCGCCTCTTCCAAGGCATCCAAAGAATCTTGACGCGCCAGCTCATTATCTTGCTCCACATATGCAGCGACTCTAAGAGAATCATGTCTTATATCAGTAGGGAGGACAGCCTCTGCTCCATAGACCAAAAAGAAAGGAGTGAACCCCGTGGATTGATTCGCGGTGGTCCGAATACTCCACAGTACCGAAGGTAATTCTTCAACCCAACACCCTGGAGTCCTTTCTAGGGGAACCATGAGCCGAGGTTTAATCCCTCGCAAGACTTCCTGATTCGCCCGCTCTGCTTGCCCATTGGACTGCGGGTGAGCCACTGCAGAAACATCAAGCCGGATATGTTCTCGACGACAAAAATCCAGCATCGCTCCTTGGGACAAGTTAGTACCATTGTCCGTGATAATACTGTGCGGATATCCAAAACGGAAAATCAGCTTTTTCAGAAATTTGACTGTTGTCTCTGCATCGCAAGCTCCAACAGGTTCCGCCTCAACCCATTTAGTGAACTTATCAACTGCCACCAATAAGTGAGTTTTCTTGTTAGAGGACATTTTAAAGGGACCGACCATGTCAAGCCCCCAGACCGCGAAGCACCAAGTAATGGGAATCATCCTCAATTCTTGAGCCGGCACATGAGCCTGTCTCCCATATCGTTGGCACCCCTCGCACCGCCGTACTATGTCTTCCGCATCTGCATGAGCCGTCAGCCAAAACAAAACCATGTCGAAAAGCCTTTGATACCAAAGAACGTGACCCGGCGTGATGCCCGCAGTCTCCAGAATGAATGTCATTTAGGATCACGCATCCTTCCTCGGAGGAAACACACCCCTGAAAGAACCCAGAAGCACTTCGTTTATATAACTCGCCATTAATGATGACCATGGATTTGCTACGTCGAACGATCTGGCGAGCCAAAACTTCATCGGTGGGTAATTCGCCGCGAGTGAGATAAGCCAGATAAGGAAGAACCCAGTCCGGAGTGTCATGGAGAGCCGCCACGAGCTGAGACTCGGGGTCTGGTATCGCCAACTCCTCCTCCGTGGGTACAGCCACAGATGGTTTATGCAAGATATCCGAAAAAACATTAGGGGGGACCGGTTTTCTTTGAGAGCCGAGTCGCGAGAGGGCATCAACTGCTTCGTTGAGTTGCCGATCAACATGATCCACCTGATATCCATGAAAATAGCCCGCCACATCAGATACAGCTCGCCTGTAAGCCGTCATCATAGGATCCCGAGAGTCCCAGGTACCCGAAACCTGTTGCGCCACCAAATCTGAATCCCCAAAACATCTAACTCGGGTTAGGTTCATCTCTTTTGCCAGTCGCAAACCGTGAAGCAGAGCTTCATATTCCGCCGCATTATTCATGCAGGGAAACATGAGTCGGAGAACATAACAGAACTTATCTCCTTGAGGGGATATCAGCACCACACCAGCCCCCGAGCCCTCCAACTGCCTGGATCCATCAAAGTAAATAGTCCAATAGGTAAGGTCAGGCCGATCTTCCGGAGCCTGAAGTTCCGTCCAATCGTTAACGAAATCAACTAGTGCCTGGGATTTGATGGCTGTGTGGGGGGTATATTGTATGTGATGAGACCCAAGCTCTATTGCCCATTTGGCGATTCGCCCTGTTGCCTCCCGATTTTGGATGACGTCACCGAGGGGGGCGGAACTGACCACAGTGATCGGGTGCTCCTGGAAATAATGTTTAAGCTTTTGACTCACCATCAACACCCCATAGACCAGTTTTTGCCAATGTGGGTATCGCTGTTTGGAAAGAGTTAACACCTCACTGATAAAGTATACCGGACGTTGCACCGGGTATTCCTTTCCTTCCTCCTTTCTTTCGACGACCACAACCACGCTGACTGCCTTGGAATTTGCCGCGATATACAGGAGCATAGGCTCCTTTTCAGTTGGGGCTGCCAGGACCGGCGGGTTAACCAATTGATGTTTCAAGGCCTGGAGCGCCTCGTCTGCCTCATCTGTCCATACGAATCGGTCGGATTTCCTCAACAATTGGTAAAGAAGAATCGCCTTTTCCCCAAGGCGGCTCACGAAACGACTTAGAGCCGCAATGTGGCCCGCCAGTCGCTGAACTTGATTAACATTCGTCGGCTTCCCGAGAGAGGTAACCGCTTCAATTTTGTCCGGGTTAGCCTCGATGCCGCGCTCCGATACCAAGAAACCCAGTAATTTTCCTGCAGGTACACCAAAAACGCACTTGGTAGGATTTAGCTTCATCTGATATACTCGTAAATTATCAAAGGTTTCCTTAAGGTCTTCCAATAGTGTCTCCCCCCGGCGGGTCTTGATCACAATGTCGTCAACGTAAGCATGGACGTTGCGGCCAATTTGGTTATGAAGACAATTCTGGATGCAGCGTTGATAAGTCGCCTCTACGCTCTTGAGTCCGAACGGCATGGACACATAGAAAAAGGCCCCGAAGGGGGTTATGAAGGACGTCTTCTCCTGATCTTCCACGGCCATCTTGATCTGATGATAACCTGAATAGGCGTCCAAAAAGCACAATTGTTCGCATCCCGCCACCGAGTCAATGATTTGGTCGATGCGGGGAAGAGCGAAAGGATCTTTGGGACAAGCTCTGTTGAGATCCGTATAGTCAATATACATATGGAAAGTGCCATTCTTCTTGAGTACTAACATCGGGTTAGCCAGCCATTTGGGGTGAAAAACTTCCACGATGAACCCGGCGGCTAAAAGACGGGCGACTTCTTCTCCAATCGCCTTGCGTCGCTCCTCGTTAAATCTGCGAAGGTACTGTTGGACAGGTTTGCATTTTGGGTAAATATTAAGATGGTGCTCAGCGAATTCTCTCGGTACACCCGGCATGTCAGTGGGCTTCCATGCAAAGATGTCCCGATTCTCACGGATGAATTCGATGAGCGCGCTTTCATATTTGGGGTCCAGACCCGTCCCAATGGTGAACTGCTTGGATGAATCGCCAGGCACGAAATCGATTGTCTTAGTATCATCCGTCGGTTTGAACTTGAGGGGCGACTGAGAATCTGTACTCGGCTTCTTGAGTGGTGACATGTCTGCCGGGTCAACATTGGCCCGATGATGTTTGAGCTCTTCCGCCGCACAGGTGACTTTCCCATAAGCCGCGTCCCCTTCCTCACACTCCTTTGCGATTCTTCTATCCCCATCAACCGTGATGGGTCCTTTAGGACCAGGCATTTTGAGCTTGAGGTAGACGTAGCACGGGCGGGCCATGAAGCGGGCGTAAGCCGGTCGCCCGAACAGCGCATGGTACGGGCTTTTCAGCTTGACCACCTCGAAGATTAGAGACTCCGACCTGTAATTCTGCGCAGTTCCAAACGCTACTGAGAGCCTGACCCGGCCTATCAGATAAGCCGACTTGCCCGGGACAATGCCGTGGAAAACCGTGGTTGAAGGCATCAAGTCTTTCTCCAATAGATTCATCCTCCGGAAGGTGTCGAAGTATAGGATATTAATGCTGCTGCCACCATCCATTAATACCTTTGACAGGGTGTAACCCCCCACTTGGGGAGCCACGACTAATGCCAGGTTGCCCGGGTTATCTATTCTTGGCGGCTGATCCTCTCTGCTCCATGTTATGGTCTGCTCGGACCAGTGGAGATATCTGGGAATCGCTGGCTCAGTTACGTTGTACGCCCGGTGATTTACCTTTTTATCACGCCTGCAAGCATTAGTGGTGAAAACGTGGTACTGCCCATTACTTAGCTGTTTGGGATTGCTGCGGAAGCCCCCGTTGTCGTCCTGGTCCTGTGGAGCCCCCTGTGGGGGCGGCTGCTGGAAAACTCCCGGCGGGTTGTACCGCCGCTGGTGGTGCACCGGGTACTGGCCGCCGCCTGGTTGCGGGCCTCCCTGAGCCCCCTGTTCGGGAAAGCCGCCGAAGGGGTTCTGCCTTTGGTTGGACGCGGCGAATTGGTCCTGGCGCCGGTTTGGATCTTCGTTTTGGCTCTTCTTGATTGCCTCCGCCCGAAATTCTCGCATCACGAAACAGTTCTCCCAAGAGTGGCTCGCCGGGCCGTCGACCGTGGCATGGTGCGGGCAAGGGCCTTTGAGTAGCTCTTCATAGTTACGCGGCCTTTTCCCACTGAAACCTCGATTCTTCTTTTTGCCGTCATTGGCATTGGTGTTGGCAACCAAGTCCGAGGGCTCCTCCTGTGGCCTACGCTTGCCGTTGGTCCCCTGATTGTGACGGTTGCGGTCCTGGAAACGGGTGTGATTTTTTGTCGAATCGCCCTTTTTGGGCGAGTTACCCTTACCATCCTCGCCGGGATCCTTGGTATCATCGGCCTCGGCATACCTAGTGAGGGTGTCCATCAGTTCGCCCATGTCCTGAAATTTCCGTTTGAGTCGCCCCAATTTCTGGACCAACGGTTCATAGTGGCAGTTGTGCGCGAGGATAAGCAGAGCTTGTGCTGCCGTGATACCATCTGATGAATGAATAATTTCTGCGACCCGCCGTGACCAATGGTGTGCCGACTCATCCGGGCGTTGTACGCAGTGTTGTAAGTTGACGATCGTCATCGGTCATTTACAGGTTTCCCGGAAGTTTTTGATGAAACGCTCTTTTAGCTCGGCCCAGGACTGGATAGAATTGGGAGGTAAGTTTTTCAGCCAAGTGCGCGTCGACCCCTCGAGCATCATGGTGAAATATCTGGCGCAAACCGCCTCATTTACGTCGAGCATGTCCATGGCAATCTCATAGCCCTCGATCCATGATGTTGGTTCGAGATCTGGTGTGTAATTAGACACCTTTCTTGGTCCTTTAAAATCCTTGGGCATTCTTTCGTTCCGAAGGGCTAGGGACAAGCACGGTACACCAACTCGCCCTCCGGTCCCTGCGAGGGTGGCCTGGGCGTCTTGAATGTTGGGGAGATCTCTGCCCGGCGGGTTCCGCTCGGGCGGGTTGTCCTGCGGGAAGTGTCGCGCGCCACTGTTTACGGCCGGCTGATCCTCCGGCCTACTCCTGGTATAGCTCGCCTGAGGGGTGGAGTGCAATCTCTCAAGGCTGTGTGAGAACTGTGCGTTTTGAACCACCGCTGTTTTCAACATCTCGATGGCGTTCCTTGCTTCAATCTCAGCTGGGGTGTTGCCGTGAATCGGAAGAGAGTCCAAGTGGCGAGTTGCGGCAAGCACGTTGTCCACCAGGTTGGAGAAGTGGCCTTGAGGGGTCCAAAAATGAGGAATTTGACCCTCAGTCGGCTGAACCGGCGGGTTAGGTGGGCGGCCCGGTCCTCCTGTTGGGGCGGCTCCCATCCCGGGGGTTCGAGGGGTGTCGAACAGACGGGTCGGGTTGAGGTCATGGGGCAAGTGACCCTGGTGTCTCCGCTGATGGACGGCGTCGGGCGCGCGCTGCTATCTTTCGAGCCGCCAGTTGTCAGTGTTCAATCGCATCCTTTCGGCCGTGATTTGGGCTTGTCGAGTCTCGATCCTGGCGGACTCCATCTCAGCATCCTGATGGGCCTTTGCCACTGCCTCTCTCAGCTTTGCTAACTCTGCATTTATCTCCTCTTGGTTCTCTGGCGTGAGGGGAGTTGACATTAGTCTCGTGATTTCTGCTGCTAAATCCACCAGGACTGCGGATGCACTTCTGGATGTCCCGCCGGTCCCATCGCCTCCGGTGGGGTTTTGTGCGGGTTGAGTTGCCCCAGCCATGTAGATGGCGATCTGGCGGCGGGTTCGATCAAGGATTTCCGGATCCATGGCCAGTGACAAGCCTCCGAGACCGTCCCCATGGAGAGACCGGATGGAATCTGAATCGCCCATGGATGACTCATCGTTAGAGTTGACCGAGGTAACCTCCTGAGTCGCCAAGTGTTCTGGTTCCTCCGATCCCTGCGTGAACCCCACAAAGACCGGGCGAGTTAGATTCTGTGTTATGACTGGGCGAACGTACCTGGCCGGCTCGACGATGTCGGTGGAGGTGTCCGGCTCAGGAACGGATGATCCGATCATGCCGATGAAGATGTTGATCTTGCCGAAGGGGACCCTGTGGCCCGATTCGAGAGAATTCGCTTCAGGTCCCCATCGTTGGTTGTCGATGTAGGTTATCCCGCGGCGGCTCCGAGTCATGAGCGCCGTCGCATAACTCCCAAACCCTGGTAGGGCTCCCTTTGAGAACTCAACTCCACCGTGCGTAGGCCCCACGGTGGGCGCCAACTGTCGTGGTTTTGTCACGGCAGATGTCCTCATGAAAGGACTTAGTACTGGAGCCATCGCACCTTAGCGGCGACTCAAAGTGGTTTGAACGGGAGGAACACGGCGGTTTACCCAGGTTCGGCCCCTCGAGAGGAGGTAATAGCCTACGTCCTGCTTTGTGTGTATTGATGTCGATTCGGTTACAAGGGAGGCGCAGCTCGCCTATCCTAGCACTCGATGATCTCTAACCTGCCTCTCCTCCTTAGGACTCGCCTTTATATATAGGTCGAGGCCTTAGGGTTTACAAGAGTCCCTTCCTCCTTACAATTCGTGACCATTGTAGTCTCTAAGTCGCCGTCCTTCAAAACCCGGAGACCTTCCAGAAATCATAACCGTCCCACGGCCTTGAACCGGCCAGGCTGAAGCCCAAGTAACCTAGAGGATGAATCCCCTTACTGGTAACCCGGCCCACCTTGGGCGGGTCACTTAATAAGTAATATCCCCAAAAAGATCCGAGTGCACTTTGCATATATTTACGTCCTCCCCTTCGACGTAGTCGCGGATGAGGTTGAAGCGTTGCTTGATGTGTCTGGACTTCTTGTGAAACCTTGGTTCCTTTGCTAAGGCAATGGCACCCGTGTTGTCACAGAACAAGGTTATTGGATTCAGTGCGCTTGGCACCACTCCAAGATCCGTCTTGAACTGCTTCATCCAGACACCCTCCTTAGCCGCCTCCGAGGCAGCCATGTACTCCGCTTCACATGTAGAATCTGCTATGATGCTTTGCTTGGAACTGCACCAGCTTACCGCACCCCATTAAGAATAAATACGTATCCGGTCTGCGACTTAGAGTCGTCCGGATCTGTGTCAAAGCTTGCATCGACGTAACCCTTTACGGTGACCTCTTCGTCACCTCCGTACACGAGAAACATCTCCTTACTCCTATTCAGGTACTTCAGGATATTCTTGACCGCCATCCAGTGATCCACTCCTGGATTACTCTGGAACCTGCCTGCCATACTTATGGCCAGGCTAACGTCCGGTCTAGTGCACAACATTCTATACATGATAGAACCTATGGCCGAACCATAGGGGACGGTGCTCATATGCTCTCTATCCTTATCAGTTGCTGGGCACTGAGTCTTACTCAATCTTGTACCTTGTAAAACTGGCAAGAACCCTTTCTTGGACTGTTCCACTTTGAACCTCTTCAAAACATTATCAAGGTATGTGCTTTGTGAAAGTCCTATCACGCGTTTTGATCTATCCCTGTAGATCTTAATGCCTAGAATGTAAGCAGCTTCTCCTAGGTCCTTCATAGAGAAACTTTTATTCAAGTAATCCTTTATGCTCTCCAAAAACTCTACGTTGTTTCCAATCAGCAATATGTCATCCACATATAATACTAGAAACTCCACAGAGCTCCCACTCACTTTCTTGTAAATACAAGATTCTCCAACCACTTGTATAAACCCAAATGCTTTGATCACCTCATCAAAGCGTTTGTTCCAACTCCGAGATGCTTGCACCAGTCCATAAATGGATCGCTGGAGCTTGCACACCTTGTTAGCATTCTTAGGAACGACAAAACCTTCGGGTTGCATCATATACAACTCTTCCTTAAGGAAACCGTTAAGGAACGCCATTTTGACATCCATCTGCTAGATTTCATAATCGAAAAATGCAGCTATTGCTAACATGATTCTAACGGACTTAAGCATCGCTACGGGTGAGAATGTCTCATCGTAGTCAACTCCTTGAAGTTGTGAAAAACCCTTTGCCACAAGTCGAGCTTTATAAACGGTCACATTGCCGTCAGCGTCCGTCTTCCTCTTAAAGATCCATTTGTTCTGAATAGCCTTGCGGCCCTCAGGTAGTACTTCCAAAGTCCACACTTTGTTCTCATACATGGATCCTATCTCGGACTTCATGGCTTCTAGCCATTTGTTGGAATCTGGGCCCACCATTGCTTCTTCATAATTTGCAGGTTCATTGTTGTCTAACAACATGATTGACAAGACGGGATTACCGTACCACTCTGGAGCAGCACGTGGCCTCGTCGACCTGCGTGGTTCGACAGAAACTTGAACCGGAGTTTCATGATCATCATCATTAACTTCCTCCTCAACCGGTGTCACAATGACAGAGGTTTCCCCTTGCCCAGCACCACCATCTAGAGGGATGAGAGGTTCGACAACCTCATCAAGTTCTATCTTCCTCCCACTCAATTCTCGCGAGAGAAACTCCTTCCCGAGAAAAGCTCCATTTTTAGCAACAAACACTTTGCCCTCGGATTTGAGATAGAAGGTGTACCCAACTGTCTCTTTTGGGTAACCTATGAAGATGCACTTTTCCGCTTTGGGTTCCAGCTTTTCAGGCTGAAGCTTTTTGACATAAGCATCACATCCCCAAACTTTAAGAAACGACAACTTTGGCCTTTTGCCATACCACAGTTCGTATGGTGTCGTCTCAACGGATTTTGATGGTGCCCTATTTAAAGTGAATGCAGCTGTTTCTAATGCATAACCCCAAAACGATAACGGCAAATCGGTAAGAGACATCATAGATCGCACCATCTCTAATAAAGTACGATTACGACGTTCGGACACACCATTACGCTGTGGTGTTCCAGGCGGTGTCAACTGCAAAACGATTCCACATTGTCTTAAGTGAGCACCAAACTCGAAACTCAGATATTCACCGCCACGATGAGACCGTAGGAACTTGATCTTCTTGTTATGATGATTTTCGAATTCACTCTGAAATTGCTTGAACTTTTCAAATGTTTCAGACTTGTGCTTCATTAAGTAGACATAACCATATCTACTCAAATCGTCAGTGAAGGCGAGAAAATAAGGATATCCGCCGCGTGCCTCTACGCTCATCGGACCACACACATCGGTATGTATGATTTCCAACAAGTCACTTGCACGCTCCATTGTTCCAGAGAACGGAGTTTTAGTCATCTTGCCCATGAGGCATGGTTCGCACGTGTCAAGTGAATCAAAGTCAAGTGACTCCAAAAGTCAATCGGCATGGAGTTTCTTCATGCGCTTTACACCAATATGCCCTAAGCGGCAGTGCCATAAAAATATGGCGCTATCATTGTTAACTCTAACTCTTTTGGTCTCAATTTTATGTATGTGTGTATCACTATCAAGATTCAATATGAACAATCCTGTCACATTGGGTGCATGACCATAAAAGATGTTACTCATAGAAATAGAACAGCCATTATTCTATGACTTAAAAGAGTAACCGTCTCGCAATAAACAAGTTCCAGATATAATGTTCATGCTCAACGCAGGCACTAAATAACAATGATTCAAGTTCATAACTAATCCTGATGGTAACTGAAGTGAAACTGTGCCGACGGCGATTGCATCAACCTTGGAACCATTTCCTACGCGCAACATCACTTCATCTTTCGCCAACCTTCATCTATTCCGCAGTTCCTGTTTTGAGTTGCAAATAGATCCGGTATCGAATACCCAGGCACTTCTACGAGAGCCGGTTAAGTACACAACAATAACATGTATATCAAATATACCTGATTTTTCTTTGGCCCCCTTCTTATCAGCCAAATACTTGGGGCAATTGCGCTTCCAGTGACCCATACCCTTGCAATAGTAACACTCTATTTCAGGCTTAGGTACAGCTTTGGGTTTCTTCGTCGTATTGGCAATAGGCTTGCCGCTCTTCTTTGAATTACCCTTCTTGCCTTTGCCGTTTCTCTTGAAACTAGTGGTCTTATTCACCATCAACACTTGATGCTCTTTACGGAGTTCAGACTCTGCGACTTTCAGCATCGTTAACAACTCGCCGGGAGACTTGTTCAGCCCTTGCATGTTGTAGTTCAACACGAAGCCTTTATAGCTTGGCGGCAGTGATTGAAGGATTCTGTCAGTGATAGCTTCTTGCGGGAGTTCAATCCCCAGCTCAGCTAGACGGTTTGAGTACCCAGACATTTTGAGCACATGTTCACTGACAGACAAGTTCTCCTCCATCTTGCAAGCATAGAATTTATCGGAGGTCTCATACCTCTCGATCCGGGCGTTCTTCTGAAAGATAAACTTCAACTCCTGGAACATCTCAAATGATCCATGACGCTCAAAGCGATGTTGAAGTCCTGGTTCTAAGCCATACAAGACTGCACATTGAACTACTGAGTAGTCCTCCTTACGTCCTAACCAAGCGTTCTTAACATCCTGATCAGCCGTAGCGGGTGGTTCATCTCCTAGCGCAGCATTAAGGACATAATCCTTCTTCCCAGCTTGTAAGATTAGCTTAAGATTATGAGCCCAGTCTACAAAGTTGCTTCCATCATCTTTCAACTTAGCTTTCTCTAGGAACGTATTAAAATTCAGGGTGACTGTCGCGTGAGCCATGATCTACAACACAATATATTCAAAGTGGACTTAGACTATGTTCAAGATAATTAGAGTTTAACTTAATCAAATTACTCGCTAAACTCCCACTCAAAAAGTACATCTCTCTAGTCATTTGAGTGGTTCATGATCCACTTACACTAGCTCAAGTCCGATCATCACGTGAGTTGAGTATAGTTTCAGTGGTAAGCATCCCTATGCTAATCATATCATCTATATGATTCATGATCGACCTTTCGGTCTCATGTGTTCCGAGGCCATGTCTGCACATGCTAGGCTCGTCAAGCTTAAACCGAGTGTTCCGCTGTGCGCAACTGTTTTGCACCCGTTGTATGTGAACGTTGAGTCTATCACACCCGATCATCACGTGGTGTCTCGAAATGACGAACTGTAGCAACGGTGCACAGTCGGGGAGAACACAATTTCGTCTTGAAATTTTAGTGAGAGATCACCTCATAATTCTACCGTCGTTCTAAGCAAAATAAGGTGTATAAAAGTATTAACATCACATGCAATTCATAAGTGACATGATATGGCCATCATCACGTGCTCCTTGATCTCCATCACCAAAGAACCGACACGATCTTCTTGTCACCGGCGCCACACCATGATCTCCATCAATGCGTCTCCATCGGGGTTGTCGTGCTACTCATGCTATTACTACTAAAGCTACATCCTAGCAAAATAGTAAACGCATCTGCAAGCACAAACGTTAGTATAAAGACAACCCTATGGCTCCTGCCGGTTGCCGTACCATCGACGTGCAAGTCAATATAATCTATTACAACATGATCATCTCATACATCCAATATATCACATCACATCGTTGGCCATATCACATCACAAGCATACCCTGCAAAAACAAGTTAGACGTCCTCTAATTTTGTTGTTGCATGTTTTACGTGGTGACCATGGGTATCTAGTTGGATCGCATCTTACTTATGCAAACACCACAACGGAGATATATGAGTTGCTATTTAACCTCATCCAAGGACCTCCTCGGTCAAATCCGATTCAACTAAAGTTGGAGAAACTGACACCCGCCAGTCATCTTTGAGCAACGGAGTTACTCGTAGCGATGAAACCAGTCTCTCGTAAGCGTACGAGTAATGTCGGTCCGAGCCGCTTCGATCCAACAATACCGCGGAATCAAGAAAAGACTAAGGACGGTAGCAAAACGCACATCACCGCCCACAAAAACTTTTGTGTTCTACTCAAGAAGACATCAACGCATGAACCTGGCTCTGATACATCTGTTGGGGAACGTCGCATGGGAAACAAAAAATTTCCTACGCGCACGAAGACCTATCATGGTGATGTCCATCTACGAGAGGGGATGTGTGATCTACGTACCCTTGTAGACCGTACAGCAGAAGCGTTAGTTAACGCAATTGATGTAGTGGAACGAACTCACGTCCCTCGATCCGCCCCGCGAACCGTCCCGCGATCAGTCCCACGATCTAGTGCCGAACGGACGGCACCTCCGGGTTCAGCACACGTACTACTCGACGATGATCTCGGCCTTCTTGATCCAGCAAGAGAGACGGAGAGGTAGAAGAGTTCTCCGGCAGCGTGACGGCGCTCCGAAGGTTGGTGATGATCTTATCTCGGCAGGGCTCCGCACGAGCTCCGCAAAAACGCGATCTAGAGGTAAAACCGTGGAGATATGTGGTCGGGCTGCCGTGGCAAAGTTGTCTCAAATCAGCCCTAAAACCTCCGTATATATAGGGGGAGGAGGGGGAGCCTTGCCTTGGGGTGCAAGGACTCCCAAGGGGGTCGGCCGAACCAAGGGGGGCAACCCTCCCCTTCCAAACCGAGTCCAACTAGGTTTGGAAGGAGGAGTCCTTCCCCCTTTTCCCACCTCCTCTTTTTTTTCTTTTCTCTTTGATTTTATTCCTATGGCGCATAGGGCCTTCTTGGGCTGTCCCACCAGCCCACTAAGGGCTGGTGCGCCACCCCCAAGGCCTATGGGCTTCCCCGGGGTGGGTTCCCCCCCCCCCGGTGAACTACCGGAACCCACTCGTCATTCCCGGTACATTCCTGGTAACTCCGAAAACCTTCCGGTAATCAAATGAGGTCCTCCTATAAATCAATCTTTGTTTCCGGACCATTCCGGAAACCCTCGTGACGTCCGTGATCTCATCCGGGACTCCGAACAACATTCGGTAACCAACCATATAACTCAAATACACATAAAACAACGTCGAACCTTAAGTGTGCAGACCCTGCGGGTTCGAGAACTATGTAGACATGACCCAAGAGACTCCTAGGTAAATATCCAATAGCGGGACCTGGATGCCCATATTGGATCCTACATATTCTACGAAGATCTTATCGTTTGAACCTCAGTGCCAAGGATTCATATAATCCCGTATGTCATTCCCTTTGTCCTTCGGTATGTTACTTGCCCGAGATTCGATCGTCAGTATCCGCATACCTATTTCAATCTCATTTACCGGCAAGTCTCTTTACTCGTTCCGTAATACAAGATCCCACAACTTACACTAAGTCACATTGCTTGCAAGGCTTGTGTGTGATGTTGTATTACCGAGTGGGCCCCGAGATACCTCTCCGTCACACGGAGTGACAAATCCCAGTCTCGATCCATACTAACTCAACGAACACCTTCGGAGATACCTGTAGAGCATCTTTATAGTCACCCAGTTACGTTGCGGCGTTTGATACACACAAAGTATTCCTCCGGTGTCAGTGAGTTATATGATCTCATGGTCATAGGAACAAATACTTGACACGCAGAAAACAGTAGCAACAAAATGACACGATCAACATGCTACGTCTATTAGTTTGGGTCTAGTCCATCACGTGATTCTCCTAATGACGTGATCGAGTTATCAAACAACAACACCTTGTATATAATCAGAAGACCCTGACTATCTTTGATCAACTGGCTAGCCAACTAGAGGCTTGCTAGGGACAGTGTTTTGTCTACCTATCCACACATGTATATAAGTCTTCATTCAATACAATTATAGCATGGATAATAAACGATTATCTTGATACAGGAATTATAATAATAACTATATTTATTATTGCCTCTAGGGCATAATTCCAACACTCCCATCTAGCTCTGCACTTGATTCACCTTCAGTTATGAGTAAGTTCGCGACACCACCTCCTACTAGAAATCTTGATATGTCGCCTATGCTTGATGATGCTACTTCTGCTGTCCATGATGCTTATGATGATGCTATGCCTGATGATACTATGCTTGATACTATGCCTGATGATGCTATGCTTGATACTATGCTTGATAATGCTATGCTTGATACTATGGCTGATGATGCTATCCTTGATACTATGCCTGATGATGCTATGCTTGATACTATGCGTGATGATGCTATGCTTGATACTGCTTTGCCACTAGGTGCATTCCTTGATGCACAAATTGCTAGAATTGCTGTTAGATGTGATGATACTTCTGAAATTGCTGATACTATTGAAGTAGAACCTGCTATTTTGCCTGCTAGAACTAGCTTTCCTATACCTGTTATGCCTGAGACGTGCTATGTTATGGAGGGAGAGATAGCTGAGGATTTTCTTGCGTGTAAGGATAGCTATGATGTTGAGAATTTACTGCGCAAGTGGAAAGAAAAATCTCTGAACGCTAGGATGAAATACGACCCGAAGTTTGCTACTTCGCCTATATTTGTGACCAATAAGGATTATGAATTCTCTGTCAACCCTGAGTTAATCACTCTGGTCGAATCTGATCCTTTTCACGGTTATGAGTCTGAAACGGTTGTAGCCCATCTTACCAAACTGCACAATATAGCCACCCTATTCACTAGTGAGGAAAAGATCCGCCACTACTACATGCTCAAGCTGTTTCCTTTCTCACTAAAGGATGATGCTAAGACTTGGTTCACTTCTCTTGCTCCTGGTTGTGTGCGTAGCCCCCAGGATATGGTCTACTACTTCTCTGAAAAATATTTCCTCGCCCATAAGAAGAAAGCTGCCTTGCAGGAAATATACAACTTTGCTCAAGCTGAAGAAGAGAGTCTCCCACAAGCTTGGGGGAGGCTCATCCAGCTAATGAATGCTTTTCCTGATCACCCTCTTGAGAAGAATGAAATACTTGATATCTTCTATAATGGACTTACCGATGCTTCCGAAGACCACCTAGATAGTTGTGCCGGTTGTGTTTTTAGGGAACGAACTGTAGAACAAGCTGAGATTCTACTGAGTAACATCTTGTGCAATGAGAATGCTTGGACTATTCCCGAAGCACCTCCTAAGCCAACTCCAAAGAAAAGAGGTGTTCTATTCCTCAGTCCTGAAGATATGCAAGAAGCCAAGAAATCTATGCGAGAGAAAGGCATTAAATTTGAAGATGTCAAAAATCTACCACCTATCGAAGAGATCCATGGTCTTGATAACCCGATACAGGTAGTAGAAGTAAATTCTCTGCGTACGTTTGATGAGAGTGATATTCCTTTTGATAAACCTGCTAGCTTATGCATGGATGAATTTGATAACTTCGCTGCCAAACAACGAAGTTTCAATGATTATGTTAGCAGACAATTGGAATAGAATGCTCGTATGCTTAGTCATTTAAGTGCTTGTGTGGACATAAATGTCAATGATCTCAAGCTCCTGGGTAAACATGCATCTATGGTTACTACTCAAGTAGAACAAGTACTTAAAGCTCAGAATGACTTGCTCAATGAGATGAATGACAATTCCGTTAGAGTTGTCACTAGAGGCGGTAGAATGACCCAGGAACAACCTCGGTATCTTGAGGGTCATCCGAAGAGAATTGAACAAGATTCTCAAGGAGTTAGCACTGATGCACCTAGTCATCCTAGAAAGAAGAAGAAAGATGATAGGAACTTGCATGCTAGCAACCCTGTTGCTGCTACCCCTGAGAGTCCAAACGATGCCTCTGTCTCTGATGCTGAAACACAATCTGGTGATGAACATGAGCCTAGTGATAATATCAATAGTGATGTTCATGAAGATGCTCAACCTAGCAATGAAAACGATGTGGAGATTGAACCTGATCTTGATAACCCACCGCCTAAGAATAGAGGATACGATAAGAATGACTTCGCTGCTAGGAAGCATGGTAAAGAAAGGGAACCATGGTTCATAAACCCATGCCCTTTCCTCCCAAACCATCCAAGAAAAAGGATGATGAGGATTTTGAGCAATTTTTTGGAATGATCAGACCTGTCTTTCTTCAGATGCGTTTGACAGATATGCTCAAAATGTCTCCGTATGCTAAGTACATGAAAGATATTGTGACTAATAAGAGGAGGATACCTGAGGTTGAGATTTCCACCATGCTCGCTAATTATACCTTCAAGGGTGGAACTCCTAAGAAACTAGGTGATCCCGGTGTGCCCACTATACCTTGCTCCATTAAAGGCAACTATGTTAGAACTGCTTTATGCGACCTAGGAGCTGGTGTTAGTGTTATGCCTCTCTCTCTTTATCGTAGACTTGAACTGGATAAGTTGACACCCACTGAAATCTCTCTGCAAATGGCCGACCAATCAACTGCTTTCCCTATCGGCATTTGCGAGGATGTGCCGGTTGTGGTTGCTAACGTCACTATCTTAATAGACTTTGTTATCTTGGAAATTCCCGAGGACGATGCCATGCCTGTCATCCTCGGAAGGCCCTTTTTAAAAACCGTAGGGGCTGTTATATACTGCAACAACGGCATTGTCACTTTCCATGTCAACGGTAACGAGCACACAGTGCACTTTCCGAAGAAACAATATCGAGTACACTTCATCAATGTTATCGAAAAAACTTCATCGATTATTATTGGGAGCTTTGAATGTCCTACTTCTCATGTCAAGATGAAGTATGATTTTCTTGTTGGGGAGATACACATCCCCATTGAGGTGACCTAGTGACTACTCGAAAATTATCCGTTCTCTTCTGCGATTCGAGAAGTTTTGTCGAGGCGATTTGATCAACCCCATTGACGGATTTCTTTCGATGACCATGAGATGGATGAATCAAGGCGTCACAAACCTCTGTTCCAAGCTTTCACTTTAGGTTGCTTACAACAAAAATGATAGATTTAGTTTAGTTTTCCCTGTTTTCTATTTTAGCGTCCGGTAGAAAAGTACCTTGAATATAAAAGTTCTCTGAACGTCCTGAAAATCAAGTATGATTTTTTCTGGAATTTTTGAAAATTTTGGAGATAAAGAGCTTGTTTGGGGGCTTTACCAGTGGGCCACAAGCCCTGATGGCGCGGGCACCCCCTGGCCGTGCCACCCTGGCTTGTGGGGCCCACAGGCACCCCCTCCACTCATTGTTGCTCTCATCTGGTTCTCCTACCTCCAAAAAAAATTGTTTCGCAGATCAAACCCATGTTCTTGCTCCTCTTGCTGGGATTTTCGATCTCTTTGCTCAAAGCACCATTCTCCGAACTGTTTTGGGGAAATTACTCCTTGGTAAGTGACTCCTCCATTGGTCCAATTAGTTTTTGCTCTAGTGCCTTATACTCCGCGTATTTTTGCTGCCTTGGTGACCATGTTCTTGAGCTTTGCATGCTAATTCTAGCTGGCCCCAAGTAGTTTTGATGCGTAATATGGCCTCTAGGCACTTGTTGGAGTAGTTGCTACGAGTTTCATTGAGCCTTGTTCACTTTTCCTTAGAATCACTAAAAATTTCAGAAATTTTCAGAGATAGAAAAGGGAAAAGATGAGGAGGTTCTTAAGAGGCTCGTCAAGCCATGACCCCAAGGATGATGGGAGTGAGAAGAAGCCCAAGTATTTGGTCCCTCGAGTCGCAGAAGTTCGAGCATGCGAATGTCCAAGCGACGTGTTCTTACGTGCCGCTGGAATTTATGAGGACTTTTATCACTTGGTGCAGAATGCAGGCCTTACCGCCTTCATTGAAGATAAGTGTCCGCAATACCTCCTCCTCACTAATATCTTCATACAAAGCTTTAACTTCTATCCGAGGAAGAATCCTCCTATGGTTGAGTTTAAACATTATGATATCCCCCAGCGCATGTCACTCCAGGATTTTTGCAATGTTTGCAAATTACCTTACATTGGGGATATTCATGAACCTCGTCCACGGGACTTGGAAGCTTTCATGAGTACAATTGTTGTAGGAGAGGAGAGAGGAGTGTCTTGCGCTAGAGCTTCTAGCATTCATTTCCTGTGCTTCGGTACTTCTCATTATTTGTGGGAAAATGTTTGATTGGCTGTGGGAAAGCTGGATCACTTAGTTCCCCAGAAATTGCGGTCTTGCGCGAAGCCCTTTATAACGATAAAACTTATAGCTTGGGTGCTATAGTAGCTCAACGATTGAACCTGAATCGTTCTAAAGGTGTTGTCTATGGAGGTATCTATGCTACCCGTCTTGCCAGACACTTTGAGATACCCATTAGTCTGGAGGAGAAAGAAGAGGTTCTTCTTCCCGAGAGATATATAGATTACGATAGCATGGTTCGCCATGACTTTCTTGATAGAGATATAAATAGAAGGATGATTTAAACTGGTATTTAGTCAGGGCACTCGTGAGACTATTACTTTGCCTGCTCCTTCTTTGTTCAATCTTCATGCAGGCAGGTACATTATTATGCCCTCGGACATCTACGCATATCGCGGCTTGGCCCAACCACAGGTGCCCGTGCCTGAGCCACCAGTCGAGTACCAGACGCCGGTTTATCAGTGGGAGCCAGAGGAGCTCACACAGCAGTGGCATCCTCAGTCCACTCCGGAGTACCCCGGAGCTAGTTATTTCCCTCCATGGGAGTAGACTAACTTAGGCCAAATGCCTAAGCTTGGGGGAGTACCTGTTCTTACCGACTTTAGATTCTTGCTTATGCTTTCACTTTGTTAGACGGTGTTCACACTTTGCCACTGTATCATCCATGCTAGTTTATGTTCTTTTTCTCGTTTTCTATTCGTGTGTCTGTCTAGTTTGAGAAAACCCATAAATATTTTCTTTTTCTTCTTTCGCTTGTTGGGAGCTTTCCTGTGTAGATAGTTTTCTTTTTCTTTGGGTCAAGGTAGAAGATAATGGTTACAATGTTTAGTGGCTCTCGCATGCCTACCTTTTAGCTATCAAGAGCCATATTACTTTGTCTTCTCCTTTGTGTTTGCATGCAGATTCCAGCGTAGTCCAATGCACGAGCACTCTTATTATTGTTCACATCGTTCGGTTGTGCAAGTGAAAGGCAATAATGAAGATATATGATGAGGTGACTTATCCTGGAAAAGTTGGTATGAACTCGATCTATTTTGTTTTTGTAAATATGACTAGCTCATCATGCCTGATTCAGCTTTGTTGTGAGAGAAACATGTTTGCAATGACAACTTAGAGATCATAGTTGCTTATGCCATGCTTACTTAGATAGTACCTTATAATGGTTTGTCTTGGATGCCAACATGAATGTTGAGATGACTATGATGTAGTATGATAGGATGATATCCTCCTTTGAATGGTTCTAGTGCCTTGACTTGGCGCATGTTCACGCATGTAGTTGAAACAAAATCAACATAGCCTCTATGATATTCATGTTCATGGTGATTTATGTCCTATTCATGCTTGCACTCAATGTTAGTTAATCTCAATGCATTTTGATGACTGTTGTCGCTCTCTAGTTGGTCGCTTCTCAGTCTTTTGCTAGCCTTCACTTGTACTAAGCGGGAATACTGCTTGTGCATCCACTTCTATAAACCCGAAGTTGTTCCATATGAGTCCACCATACCTACCTATGTGCGGTATCTACCTTCCGTTCCAAGTAAATTTGCATGTGCCACTCTCTAAACCTTCAAGAAATAATCTGTTTTGCATGCCTGAGCCGCTCATGTGGTGATAGGGGGCTATTGGTATCTTCCATGCTAGGCGTGTTATCCTGGATATGTGTTTATTCACTATCATTCACGAGAAAGGGACGGTAATTGGAATTCCTAGTTCCATGCTCAAATCGAAAATATAATTGCAAACAGAACTCCCCCAGGATTTATGTTGGTATGGACGGTACCCGAGGATTCGGCTAGCCGTGGAGTGTGATTGATTGGTGGGGGGGAGTCAAAACTTTACTTTTCTGTTTGGGAACCGCCTATAGCATGTGTAGCGTGGAAGATGTTGAGAACTCTTAGTCATTGCGTTGACAATGAAAAGCATGCCACCCAAAATTATTATCTCTGTTTTCAAAGCTTGAGCTCTGGCACCTCTGCTAATCAATGCTTCCCACTGCGAAGGGCCTGTCAATTTATGTTCCTATTGAGTCATCCTCCTCTTACAAAAGCACCAATTAGAGAGCACCTCTGTCATTTTTATTCTTTGCTTTTAACTGTGTTGAGTATGACTGTGACTGGATCTTCATTGCCTTGAGTTACAATGTTTAGTCAGCCCTTGGTCTTTGAAGGTGCTCTGCATTTATGTTTTG
Source organism: Hordeum vulgare subsp. vulgare (assembly GCF_904849725.1). Lineage (NCBI taxonomy): Eukaryota > Viridiplantae > Streptophyta > Magnoliopsida > Poales > Poaceae > Hordeum > Hordeum vulgare. The sequence goes on along the minus strand of NC_058518.1, from coordinate 125,386,142 downwards.
CGGTCTCAGAAAGAGCTAGCGAAACACCATCTATTCGTACTACTTCATTTTGTTTGGATTGAAGTGTTGACGTTTGAGACTTATTATTATTTGCTCTCTAGTTGATTATGCCATTGATATGAGTTTACCGTGAGACCTAGATGTCATTTGCTTATGTGGTTTGCTTGTGATCTTGCTGAAATTCTGGTTATGAGTTAGACATAGTTGCAACAACAAGATCAAATAGAGTTCGTCAAAGTTTTTCTTTTGTATCTTTCAGTTTGTCAACTGAATTACTTGAGGACAAGCAAGGCTTTAAGCTTGGGGGAGTTGATACGTCTCCGTCGTATCTACTTTTCCGAACTCTTTTGCCCTTGTTTTGGACTCTAATTTGCATAATTTGAATGGAACTAAACCGGACTAACACTGTTTTCAGCAGAATTGCCATGTTGTTTTTGTGGAGAAATAAAAGTTCTCGGAATGTCCTGAAAATTTACGGAGATTTTTTCTGGAATAAAATAAAAATACCTGCACAAAGATCCACCGGAGGGGGCGTGCCAGTGGGCCACAAGCCGCTGGGCCGCAGCCACCCCCCTAGCCCGCGCCGTGAGGGCTTGTGGGGGCCCAGGTCGCACCACCGCCCCGAAACTCAGCTCTATATCTTCAGTCTCGCCCAGAAAAAAATCAGAGAGAAGGATTCATCGCATTTTATGATACGGAGGCGCCGCCACCTCCTGTTCTTCATCTGGAGGGCAGATCTGGAGTCCGTTTTGGGTTCCGGAGTGGGGAAATCGTCACCATCGTCATCATCAACCTTCCTCCATCGACAATTCCATGATGCTCTTCACCGTTCATGAGTAATCTAATCGTAGGCTTGGTGGACGGTGATGAGTTGGATGAGATCTATCATGTAATCGAGTTAGTTTTGATGGGGATAGATCCCTAGTATCCACTATGTTCTAGATTGATGTTTCTACTACTTGGCTATGCTTAATGCTTGTCACTAGGGCCCGAGTGCCATGATTTCAGATCTGAACCTATTATGTTGTCGCCAATATATGTGTGTTTTAGATCCTATCTTGAAAGTTGTAGTCACCTACTATGTGTTATGACCCGGCAACCCTGGAGTGACAATAGTCGGAACCACTCCCGGAGATGACCATAGTATGAGGAGTTCATGTATTCACAAAGTGTTAATGCATTGGTCCGGGAGAACCTTAATATCACGTAGTTTCCATTAGGACCCCGCTGCCATAGGAAGGATGGACAATAGATGTCATGCAAGTTCCTTTCCCTAAGCACGTATAACTACATACGGAATACATGCCTACATTAGATTGACAAACGGGAGCTAGTTACTTATTTCTCCGTGTTATAGCTGTTACATGATGAATCACATTCGTCACACTCATCCATCACCGATCCACTGCCTACGAGTCTTTTACTACTGGTCCTTGCTATGTTACTTTGTCCAGGCTTGTCCCTTGCTACAACAGGGATTGGGCCACTTTGCTACTACTGTTGCTACTGCTGTTACTCTGCTACTTCTGCTACTGTTGTTCCTTGCTACTTCGTTGTTACTTGTTGCAAGACCTTTTTCGACACCGTTGCCAGGGAAGAATAGTTCCCCGTCCACATGCAACTTACTGGCGCCATTGATACAACAGTTAGGAATAGTCTGCCGTCAACACATCTCTTTCTGGCACCGTTGCTATCATACTACTTTGCTACTGATACTTTGCTTGCACACACTAATCTTTTTGGTGTGGCTGAATCTAACAAACTCAGCTGCTAATACTTGAGAATATTATTTCTCTTCCCCTTGTGGCGAAACAACAAATTTGGGTTGAATACTCTACCCTCGGAAACTGTTGTGATCCCCTACACTTGTGGGTTATCAGCCACAAGGGGCCAACCTACTCCAACAAGCTAAAATAATGTATGCGTCCATCATATGTGCTTCGTAAGGCAAAAGATGGACATGTCTATGCTCAGTTTGGTGGGGCTCGTAATGCTTTTCAATTCTATGCAATTTGGGTCCTTAATATTCTTGTTACTAACATGAGAGGTCCCATTGTAAAATGGGTGCCTCTAACCATGACTTGAAATGCGTGTAGGTTGATTTCTTCGATGGAGTCAAATGGGTGATTGATAGCGGTTGCACCAATCATATGACCAAAGATGGCACATTGCTCATGGACTTCATGGAAGCAATTCGACCATTTATGAGCATTGCCTTTGGTGGTGGGTCTAAAGGACAGGTACTTGGTTTGGGAAAGGTAGCTATCACAAATGACATGTCACCTGCAAATGCCATGCTTGTCCAATCCCTTAAATATCATTTGCTTTGTGTTTGTCAATTGGATTTTGTTCGCCATGATACACTTTTTGGACTAACGAATGTGAAAGTCTTTAAGAGAATACTCTTGAAGTTTCCTTTGTGGGGGAGTTGGATGGCAGACTTTTCACGGTTGATTTCTCAAAAGAGAGCACATTCCATGCAACTTGCCTCATGACCAAGGCCAACAAGGGATGGCTATGGCATTGACGGCTAGCCCATCTCAGCATGAGAAATCTTCAAGATCTCTTAAAGGGTGAACACATCCTTGGACTAACCAATGTATCTTTTTATAAAGATCGTGTGTGTGTAGTGGATGCATAGCCGGGAAGCAACATCAATCAAAGCATCCTCCTAAGAATATAGTGTCAACTTCAAGACCTTTGGAGCTCCTTCATGTGGATCTCCTTGGGCCTCATTCATGGGATAGTATTGGTGGGAAAAATATGGGTTTGTCATTGTTGCTGATTACTCAAGATACAGATGGGTGTTCTTTCTTAAATCCAAGAATGATACAAAGATCACTTTCATTCATTTTTCCAAGCAAGTTCAAGGAAAGTTTGACAAAGAAATCTTGGCAATAAGAAGTGACAATGGATCCGAATTCAAGAACTACACCCTAGCAAGTTTGATGAAGGAATCGAACATCAATAATCTGCACCATATACCCCACAAAAAGATGGGGTAGCCCAAAGGAAGAACTAAACTCTTGTGGAGATGGCAAGCTCCATGTTGGACGAGTACAAGTCTCCCATAGCTTTTGGGCAGAAGCCGTAAACACCGCATGCCATGCATCAAGTCATCTCTTCCTCCGCAAGATCTTGGACAAGACCCCATATGAGCTCATAACCGGAAACAAACTAAATGTCAAGTATTTCCAGGTATTTGGTTGCAAATGCTTCATTCTCAACAAGAGAGAACGATTTGGAAAATTTCAATCTAAAACAACCGAAGGAATACTTGTTGGATATGGATCAAACTCTCATGCCTAAACGATCTACAACAATTCCACCGGATGCGTTGTATAAACTTGTGACGTGGTCTTTGATGAATTTAATGGCTCTCACAGGGAGCAAGTTGATCTAAGTGATGCCGGTGAAGAAGATACTTTGCAAGACATTTTTACCATGAGTCTAGGTGCTCTCCTTCCAATGGAGCATGTTCCTTGTGAAGGTGAAGATGAGGACACAACCACCACTCATGCTCAACCAACTACTACAAGTTTAACACCACAAGATGTCATCCCTCAAGTGGAGTCCATAATTCAAGAACAAGAAGATGATCACCATTAAGTACAAGAACAAGAACATGCACATGTCGATGTTGACAAACCTTCTGATGATGATGAACATCAACAAATTATGTATGAAGAAGAATATCTTCCTCCACATATTAGAGATCCTTATGTTGAAGATACTGATGATGGGAACAAAGTTGAACCTCGTGAAACCTTAACCTCCATCATGGCTCATGTGGCCGGTCGTGTTGACGTTGACCAAATTCTCACCAAGATATCGGAAGGTAGAGTCACTCGTAAACAATTGACAAACTTCTGTGCTAACTTTTCATTTGTCTTTATTGTTGTGCCGCTCAAGTCACAAGATGCATTGACGGACTACGACTGGCTTGTTTCTATGCGAGAAGATTTGAACAACTTCGAGCACAACAAAGTGTGGTCTTTAGTCAAAAGGCCAACCAAGGAGCACAATGTTACTGGAACAAAATGGATCTTCAAGAACAAACAAGATGAAAAAGGAGTAATCATTAGAAACAAGGCAAGGTTAGTGGAAAAGGGTACTCACAAGTTGAAGTTTTGGACTTTGATGATACAATTTCCCCCGTTGCTCGTCTTGAATCAATTTGCATCTTACTTGCTTATGCTGCTTTCAATGGTTTTACTTTACACCAAATGGACATGAAGAGTGATGTTCTTAATGGTCCTCTATAAGAAGAAGTATATGTAGCACAAGCACCCAGTTTCATTGACCCCGACCACAAAGACTATGTGTACAAACTTCACAAGGCCTTATATGGCCTCAAACAAGCACCTCGTGCTTGGCATGACCATCTTAAGAAGTTTCTACTTGATGATGGTTTTGTGAGAGGGGTGATTGACCCTACTCTCTTCACTAAGAGGGAAAAGGGTGATTTGATCTTATGCCAAATTTATGTAGATGATATCATTTTTGGTTCCCCTAACATCCATTTATGCAAGAAGTTTGCGGAATCCATGACAAAGACCCTTGAGATGTCACTTAATGCGGACTTGAAGTTCTTTCTCAGTTTTCAAATTCAACAACGTCAAGAAGCATTTTTCTTGTCTAAAACTAAGGATATCAAGGACATTCTTGCGAAGTTCAGAATGAAAAATGCCAGTCCATACAAGACGCTCATGCCAATCATAGTTTCTCTTAACAAAGACACAAACGGTATTCCATTTGACCCATATCTTTACCACTCTATGATTCATTCATTGTTTTATCTTTGTGCATCTAGACCATACATTTATTTCATGTCTTGTCTAGATGTAGGCATTTATCTAGGGGGAGACACTCAATTCATGAGCTCTCTCACCCTATATGATGCATAAACAAACCAAACATTCTCAAAGTTATTATGATCACTTTTGTGACTTGATACTTTAAATGATAGAATTGTGGCAATGGGATCAAGGTTCATATCTTTGCATTCTCATGCCACGTTCGATCAAACATGGTGTCCATGCCACCTCTCCTGTGAGCAATGTTAAGAGCATCCCGGTTATCTCATATAGGGTCATCATTTCTTTGTATGGTCATATTCACTGTGTTCTATATACTGCATTTCGTCATCTTGTTGTTAGTACCATCTATGTCATTGAAATTATTCTAGCTATCCTCATCGACGTCCAGCCACCTCCGGTCGTCCTACTGTCCCCGGTCCTTCAACAGTCCCCCGACGTTCGAAATTCCCCGGTCGTCTGACACCTCTCGGACGTCCGACATTTCGGCCGCGCATACATAAAAAATCTGGGGGCTCGCGTGGCTGGACAGTTACCCTAAGTCTCGACACCGCCCCGTCCCAATTCCCTCTTTTTACCCGAGCGCCGCCGGGCCGACGCCGGACAAACTCCGGCTATTCCTTCGGCCGTCTCTCTCCGTTTCTCTGGCCCAAGGTAGCTCTTTTCATCCCCTTCCTCTAGAACCGATTCCCTCTTCGAAAATGTCTGATTGAATATGGGATGTGAGAGCCTCTTCTCTCATAGGTTGTTTGTCTAGACTGTTGGCGACTCCTCATGCCCATGATTAAGCACACCGGGCTCAAGACCTCCGCGGGTTCGTCTGCTCGAGCCTTCTGTTGTGATGGCTCCTATGACTCCCAATACAGGGCCCGTCCTCGTAAGCGCCTTGACAAGCGTCCCATTCGTGATGCTGTTTCTTCTTCGGAGGGATCTGACTATGAGGAAGACATGGAGTATGAAGAACGGGATGAATATGCCGGTGTTCGCGTCAATGCCCCAAAGCATGGTACTCGAAGGCCCTCGTACATGCCTCCTCCACCTCGGGATCAGCCTCAAGGTGATGCTTGACACATCTGTATTGAACCCCCTCCCTCTCTTGGTCACAAGATAAAGGATTTCACCCTAGTTTCCAAGCCATCTTATCTTAAGTTTCATCGCGACATTGACTAGTTTTGTATTGAGCATGACTCTATGGATTCTCGTTTCTATACAAATGTTCAGGCAGACATTTTCTCCACTGTCATTGTCCCCAAGGGTCTTTTTGTTCATCACTACATTGACTTACAACATACTCAGGCCCACCAGACGAAATATCCGGGTGCCATTGCGCTCACTAAGTCTTCTGGCTTTGCTGCCCCTTTTGCCTTTAAACATGCTGGCATTCATCAATTCTATGTCACTTGTTTCTTTGGTCCTAACAAGACCGTCACTTGGATGACTTCTGACACCGAGCTCTCCGCTACTTATTCTCAGTTTTTCGTCCTTTAGGTTTCCCTGACTCTGGTTTCAAAATCCACAAGGATCATCCTCATCATGAACCCAAAGCTGTTGAGGCTTGTGCCTATCTTCTAAAATCGCTTGATGATTTTGACGATGATGAAAAGGGCAAGGATCTAAATCAAGCTTCTATTCGGAGGTCTCCTTTCTTTATCATTTTTTAGTGTGTCATTTGCACCATCTATCCCAAAATGGGTGACAAGGGGACCTGTAGCGGGCACTGTATTGTTCTTACGTCCCGCCTTAATGCGTATCCGAAAGGGAAGATTAATGTTCCTCACTTTCTATGGCATGAGATTCATCTCGCTAGTTTTTAGTACAAGCGAGCGTTTCCTCATGCTTCTTTTATTCATGCTCTCATCAAGCATGTGTCCCCTTTCCCCATTGCTCACACTCATGTGCATCACTAGTGGGTCATTCCAGCTCATATGGCGTATGATTGGGCTTCCAAGAAATCCTCCTCTGCCCCCGTTTGGCGGGCTGCTGCCCGGTCTCATTCTGCTCCCTCTCGCTCAGCCGCCTTCGGTCACATTACTCACTTTCCAGGGAAGTCCCACTCTACCATGATGAAGGCCTTCTCCTTTTAGTGCGCACAAAACCACGATGTGGTCACTCGCATCATATCCTCTAAGCATGCTTTGAAGGCTCGTCTGAGAGACTCCGGAGCAACTGATGTGAGTGAGTATGAGCGTCTCCCTGAGGCTCCTCCTTCTGATTTTGGCTTCCCATCTGGTCCTGAATGGGCTGATTTCTTTCACGAGGTAGGAGGTAGTGGGACCCATGGTGCTGACGATGATGATGATGATGATCTCTGATATGTCCATTTTGCCTAATGTTTTCATGTTGATATTTATCGCTTCTCGGGCTGTTATTTCACTTCACGGTACAATACTTATGCCTTTTCTCTCTTATTTTGCATGGTTTACATGAAGAGGGAGAATGCCGGCAGCTGGAATTCTGGCCTGAAAGTGGAGCAAAGTTGAGATACCTATTCCGCACAACTCCAAACGCCGTAAAAATCAACGAGATTTGTTTTTTGAGATTTATAAAAAATACTGGGCCGAAGAAGCGCCAGAGGGGCGACAGCAGGTGGCCACAAGCCTGCTTGGCGCGGCCACCCCCGTGACCACGCCAAGGGGGCTTGTGGGCAGCCTGCTGGCCCACTGCCCCCTCTTCTGCTATATGAAGGGTTTCGTCTAGAAAAAATCAAGGAGGAGCTTTTTCGTGGATTCGCCGCCGCCACGAGGCGGAACTTGAGCAGAACCAATCTAGAGCTCCGGCAGGACGATCCTCCCGGGGAAACTTCCCTCCCGGAGGGGGAAATCGTCGCCATCGTCACCACCAACACTCCTCTCATCAGAGGGGACTCATCACCATCAGCATCTTCATCAACACCATCTCATCTCCAAACCCTAGTTCATCACTTGTAATCAATCTCCGTCTCGCGACTCCAATTGGTACTTGTAAGGTTGCTAGTAGTGTTGATTACTCTTTGTAGTTGATGCTAGTTGGATTACTTGGTGGAAGAGTTTATGTTCATATCCTTGATGCTACTCATTACCTCTCTGTTCCAGAATATGATTATGCTTTGTGAGTATTTACTTTTGTTCCTGAGGACATGGGATAAGTCATGCTAATAGTAGTCATGTGAATTTGGTATTCGTTCGGTAATTTGTTATGTTGTATGTTATTTTACCTCTAGTGGTGTTATGTGAACGTCGACTACATAAAACTTCACCATTATTTGGGCCAAGAGGAAGGCATTGGGAAGTAGTAAGTAGATGATGGGTTGCTAGAGTGACAGAATCTTAAACCCTAGTTTGTGCGTTGCTTTGTAAGGGGCTGATTTGGATCCACTAGTTTAATGCTATGGTTAGACTTTGTCTTAATTCTTCTTTCGTAGTTGCGGATTCTTGCGAGAGGGGTTAATCATAAGTGGGATTCTTGTCCAAGTAAGGGTAGTACCCAAGCGCTGGTCCACCCACATATCAAACTATCAAAGTAACAAACGCGAATCATATGACCATGATGAAACTAGCATGACAGAAATTCCTGTGTGTCCTCGGGAGAGTTTTTCCTCCTATAAGACTTTGTCCAGGCTTGTCCCTTACTACAAGAGGGATTGGGCCAATTTGCTGCACCGTTGCTTCTTTTGTTACTTGTTGCTTTCTACGAATCATCACACCACACAATCACTTGTTACCGATAATTTCAGTGCTTGCAGATATTTTCTTGCTGAAAACCACTTGTCAGATCCTTCTGCTCCTCGTTGGGTTCGACACTCTTACTTATCGAAAGGACTATAATTGATCCCCTATACTTGTGGGTCATCAAGACTGTTTTCTGGCGCCGTTGCCGGGGAGTGAAGCGCCTTTGGTAAGTGGAACTTGGTAAGGAAACATTCATATAGTGTGCTGAAATTTATTGTCACTTGTCACTATGGATACTAATCCTTTGAGGGGCTTGTTCGGGGTATCTTCACCTCGAACGGAAGCACAAATAGTTTCTCCTCAACCTGCTGCAGCTACTGAAAATATTTGCTTTGAATTTCCTTTGGGTATGCTTGAGAAAATGCTGGCTAATACATCACATCCAGACTTGCATTTAATCTATGTAGATGAAGTTTGTGGTTTATTTAAGATTGCATGTTTGCCCGAGGATGAGGTCAAGAAGAAGGTCTTTCCTTTATCTGTGAAGGATAAAGCGTTGACATGGTATAGGCTATGTGATGATACTGGATCATGGGACTACAATCGGTTGAAATTGGAATTTCATCAAAAGTTTTATCCTATGCATTTAGTACATCGTGATCGAAATTATAATTATAATTTTTGGCCTCATGACAGAGAAAGCATCGCTCAAGCTTGGGGGAGGCTTAAATCAATGTTATATTCATGCCCCAACCATGAGCTCTCGAGAGAAATTATCATTCAGAACTTCTATGCTCGGCTTTCTCATGATGATCGCACCATGCTTGACACTTCTTGTACCGGTTCTTTTATGAAGAGAGATATTGACTTCAAATAGAATTTATTGGAGAGAATTAAACGCAACTCTGAAGATTGGGAGCTTGAAGAAGGTAAGGAGACAGGTATGAATTTCACGTTTGATTGTGTTAAATCCTTTGTTGAGACAAATACTTTTTGTGACTTTAGCGCTAAGTATGGACTTGACTCTAAGATAGTAGCTTCATTGTGTGAATCATTTGGTGCTCATATTGATCTCCCCAAAGAGAAGTGGTTTAAATATCATCCTCCTTTAGAAGTCAATGTAGTTAAACCCACTCCAGTTGAAGAGAAAGTCATTGCCTATAATGATCTTGTGGTTCCCACTGCTTACATTGAGAAACCACCTTTCCCTGTTAGGATAAAGGATCATTCTAAAGCATCAACTATGATACGTAGAGGCTATATTAGAACACCTACACCCATGAGCAAATTAGAGTTGAACCTAGCATTGCTATTATCGAAGATCTTCTGTCCGGCGATGTTGAGGGACATAATATTCACTTTTGTGAAGATGCTGCTAGAATTGCTTAACCTCACGCTAGAGACAAACATAAGCCTGTTGTTGGCATGCCTGTAGTTTCTGTTAAGATAGGAGATCATTGTTATCATGGTTTATGTGACGTGGGTGCTAGTGTTAGTGCAATACCTCAATCCTTATATGATGAAAGCAAAAATGAGATTGCACCTGTTGAGATAGAGCCTATTGATGTCACGATTCAGCTTGCCAATAGAGATATACTATATGCCCTGTGGGAATTGTTAGGGATGTTGAAGTCTTGTGTGGTAAAACGAAGTATCCTGCTGATTTCCTTGTTCTTGCTACCGCACAAGGTAGCTTTTGTCCCATCATATTTGGTAGACCTTTCTCAATACTGTCAATGCTCATATTGATTGTGAGAAGCAAACTGTCACTGTTGGCTTTGAAGGTGTGTCTCATGACTTCAATTTCTCTAAGTTTGGTAGGCAACCTCACGAAAAGGAGTTGCCTAGTAGGGATGAAACTATTGGCTTAGCTTCTATTGTCGTATCTCCTACTGATCCCTTAGAGCAATACTTGCTTGAGCATGAAAATGATATGCATATGGATGAAAGGGATGAGATAGATAGAGTTGTCTTAGAACAATATCATATCCTTAAGAATAACTTGCTTGTTGAACTGCTTGGGGATCCACCCCACCAAAGGGTGATCCTGTGTTCGAGCTTAAACAGTTGCCTCATACTCTTAAGTATGCCTATCTTGATGAAAAAGAGATATATCCTGTTATTATTAGTGCTAGCCTCTCAGAGCATGAAGAAAAGAAGTTACTAAAAACTCTGAGGAAGCACCGTGTTGTTATTGGATATACTCTTGATGATCTTAAGGGCATTAGTCCCACTCTATGCCAGCACAAGATTAAAACCGATCCTGATTTCAAACCAGTTGCTGATCATCAAAGGAGATTGAATCCTAAGATGAAAGAAGTGGTAAGAAAAGAAATACTAAAGCTCATGGAAGCGGGTATTATCTATCCTGTTGCTCATAGTGATTGGGCGAGTCCGGTGCACTACGTCCCTATGAAGGGAGGCATTACCGTTGTCCCTAATGATAAGGATGAATTGATCCCACAGAGGATTATCACTGGCTATAGGATGGTGATCGATTTTAGGAAATTGAATAAGGCCACTAGGAAAGATCATTACCCTCTGCCTTTTATCGACCAAATGCTAGAAAGGCTGTCTAAACACACACACTTTTGCTTTCTAGACAGTTATTCTGGTTTCTCCCAAATACCAGTTGCACAATCTGATCAGGAGAAAACCACTTTCACCTGCCCTTTCAGTACCTTTGCTTATAGACGTATGCCTTTTGGCTTATGTAATGCACCTGCCACTTTTCAAAGATGTATGATGGCTATAATCTGTGACTTCTGTGAAAAGATTGTTGAGGTTTTCATGGATGACTTCTCCGTTTACGGGTCTTCCTTTGATGATTGCCTCAGCAACCTTGATCGATTCTTGCAGAGATGTAAAGACACCAATCTTGTCTTGAATTGCGAGAAGTGCCACTTTATGGTTAATGAAGGCATCGTCTTAGGACATAAAATTTCTGAAAGAGGTATTGAAGTCGATAAGGCTAAGGTTGATGCAATCGAGAAAATGCCGTACCCCACAGATATCAAAGGGATAAGAAGTTTCCTTGGTCATGCTGGTTTCTATAGAAGGTTCATTAAAGACTTCTCTAAGATTTCTAGGCCTCTTACTAATCTCTTGCGAAAGGATATTCCTTATGTTTTTGACGATGATTGTGAGGAAACCTTCGAAATACTTAAGAGGGCTTTGATAACTGCACCTATTGTTCAACCACCTGATTGGAACTTGCATTTTCAAATCATGTGTGATGCTAGTGATTATGTTGTTGGTGCTGTTATAGGGCAAACAGTCGATAAGAAGTTGAATGTTATTCATTATGCTAGTAAAACTCTATACAGTGCCCAGAGAAACTATGCTACTATGGAGAAGGAATTTTTAGCAGTCGTGTTTGCATGTGAAAAGTTCACGTCTTACATAGTTGACTCCAAAGTCACTATTCACACTGATCATGCTGCTATTAAGTACCTTATGGAGAAGAAAGACGCTAAACCTAGACTTATCAGATGGGTTCTCCTGCTACAAGAATTTGATTTGCACGTTGTTGACAGAAAGGGTGCTGATAACCCTGTAGCAGATAACTTGTCTAGGTTAGAGAACGTTCTTGATGACCCCCAACCTATTGATGATAGCTTTCCCGATGAGCAACTCAATGTCATCAATGCTTCACGTAGTGCACCGTGGTATGCCGATTATGCAAACTATACCTAGTTTCACATACCAGCAAAAGAAGAAGTTCTTCTTTGACTTGAGGCATTACTTTTCGGATGATCCTCACTTTTATAAGGAAGGAGTAGATGGTGTTATTAGACGTTGTGTACCTGAACATGGATAGTGATAGATCCTACAGAAGTGTCATTCCGAGGCCTACGGAGGACACCATGCGGGAGATAGAACTGCACACAAGGTATTGCAATCAGGTTTCTATTGGCCCACTCTCTTCAAGGATGCCCGTAAGTTTGTCTTATCTTGTGACGAATGTCAAAGAGTAGGCAATATCGGTAAACGTCAGGAAATGCCTATGAACTATTCACTTGTCATTGAACCATTTGATGTTTGGGGCTTTGATTACATGGGACCTTTTCCAAAATCCAACGGGTATACTCATATCCTAGTTGTTGTTGATTACGTCACTGAGTGGGTAGAAGCTATCCCCACTAGTAGTGCATATCACAATACCTCTATCAGGATGCTGAAACAAGTTATTTTCCCTAGATTTGGAGTCCCTAGATATCTAATGACCAACGGTGGTTCACACTTCATTCATGGTGCTTTCCGTAAAACGCTTGCTAAGTACAATGTCAACCATAGAATTGTGTCTCCCTACCACCCTCAGTCCAGTGGTCAAGTAGAGCTAAGAAATAGAGAGATTAAACTAATTCTGCAAAAGACTGTCAACAGGTCTAGAGAGAATTGGTCTAAGAAGCTCGACGATGCACTGTGGGCTTATAGAACTGCCTATAAGAATCCCATGGGCATGTCTCCATACAAAATGGTGTATGGTAAAGCATGTCATTTACCTCTTGAGCTGGAGCATAAAGCTTATTGGGCTATCAAAGAGCTCAACTTTGATTTCAAACTTGCCGGCGAGAAGAGGTTATTTGATATTAGCTCGCTTGATGATTGGAGAACTCAGGCATATGAGAATGCCAAGTTGTTCAAAGAGAAGGTTAAGAGGTGGCATGATAAGACGATACAAAGCATGAGTTCAATGTAGGTTATTATGTCTTGCTATATAACTCCTGTTTAAGATTCTTTGCAGGCAAGCTTCTCTGTAAATGGGAAGGTCCCTATGTTGTTGAGGAAGTATATCGTTCCGGTGCTATCAAGATCAACAACATGGAAGGTAATTTTCCGAGAGTTGTAAATGGGCAGAGAATAAAGCATTATATCTCAGGTACTCCCATAAATGTTGAAAGCAATATTATCAATACCATAACTCCGGAAGAGTACCTAAGGGACAATTATCAGCCTGTTTCAGACTCCGAAAACGAAGAATGTGATTCGGTAAGAAATAGAGTCCAAAACTTTCCCAGTAGGAAATTTTCTCCGTCTTGGAATATTTGTAAAAATCAAAAAAATTGGATGTAGTCCGGAAAGTGCGCGAGGAGGCGACAAGCCTGCCCGGCACGGGCCCACCCTTTGGTCGCGCCGGGAGGGCTTGTGGCCACCTCGTGCGCCTCCTGGACTCCGTTTTCGTGCGGAGTACTCCTTCTGGTCTGGAAAAAATCATTATATATACTCCCGTTTGGTCTGACCACTGCATCATGCAGATTTCCTCTGTTTTTCGTGTCGAGCCTGTTTTCTACCGCAGATCTAGGGCAAGATGTCTTCTCAAGATTCAGAGGGGGAAATCTATGTGGCAGATTACCTTGCTGACCCCAAAGTCTATGGGGACTTGGATACTTATGGCTGGACCACTGATGAGGAAGAAGATTATGATCTGAAGGGGAAGGAACAAACAAGTTCCGATGAAGAGGAGGCTCCTCTACCTCAACCTGGACACACGCATGTGGAGTTCAAGAAGTCGAGCCTCCCTGACTCAAGGAAGAAGTCTAAGAATTTGTTTATCCCTTCTCATTTCTTGCAGGAGAGTAAGCAGGAATTATGCGAAAGGGTGTTGAAGCTTCAAGAGGAAAATGATGATCTGAGGGAGCAAAATTTTATGCTCAAGTGGAAACTAAACAAGCTCAAGACCTCAGCAACAACTCCTCCACCACCACCAAAGGAAGACAACTTAACACGGGTATGGTCAATCCCCTTGGCTCATGCCAAGCTTGGGGGAGTTGCCCCGGTATCGTATCACCATCACATCTTTTGCCTTTACCTTTGTTTTACTTTTACTTTTCAGTGTTCTCTTTTCTCTAGTAGAATAAAGGTCTTAGTGTTTTAGTCTTGAGTTTTTCTTTGTTTCACCCCCGATGTATTCGAGCTCGTGAGCCATATAATAAAGAGTGTCTTAGTTGAAGGCTTTGCCTCTTGCCATGATTAAAAGAGTGAGAATAGAACAAAAGCATGAAAGATCATGTAATGATCTTATGGGAAGTGATGGCTTCACATATAAAAATAATGAGGATTGAAACTTGTTGAGGGTAGGCAAACGTAGACCTTGGTCATTGTTGAAATTAATAGGAAGTGACAAAGAAGGAGAGGTTCACATATAAATAAATCATCTCTGACACCATCTATGATTGTAAATACTCACTAAACTATTACATGCCTAGAAGTAGATGTTGGACAAGGAAGACAACATAATGAATTGTGTTTGCTTGGTTCCGAACAATGTTATATGATTAGAGATCCATTAGCATGTGACGATTGCTTCCACCTCATATTAGCCAAAACTCCCTCACCAAGTAGAGATACTACTTGTGCATCCTTAAACCTTCAAACCAGTTTTGCCATGAGTGTCCAACATACCTACCTATGGATTGAATAAGATCCCTCAAGTAAGTTGTCATCGGTGCAAGCAATAAAAATTGCTCTCTAATATGTATGATCTATTAGTGTGTGGAAAATAAGCTTTGTACGAACCTGTGATGAGGAAGACATAAAAGTGACAAACTGCATAATAAAGTTCTTTATCATAGGAGGCAATATAAAGTGACGTTCCTCCGCACTAAGAGGACACGCATCCAAATCTCAAAGGCGCATGACAACCTCTGCTTCCCTCTGCGAAGAGTCATGGTGATCTTCACCAATTCCCTATCTCCCCTTTATCTTGGCTAACGTCATATGCTTGGGAAAGATCTATATTCATATGTTAGCTTGGAAGTAAGTATTCATGAATTATTATTGTTGACATTACCCTTGAGGTAAGTAGTTGGGCGGCAAAACTGTAAGCCCCTATCTTTCTTTGTGTCAAGCTGAATATTTGATCTCATGAGTACCACGTGAGTTGTAGCAATTGTAGAAAACGATAGAATGATTGAGTATGTGGATTTGCTTTACAAGCTCTTATTTGACTCTTTCTGATGTTGTGATAACTTGCAATTGCTTCCATGACTAAAGGCTATCAGTTGTTACTTCTCGGTAAGGTTCCTGATCCAGGCTTTACTTTGTGAAGAAATTATCACTTTAGCATGAGAGATTATATGTTGGTATTGCTGTTCTGATCATGATCATGATGCATGCACGTTCGTATCTTGTTTTGTCAACACCTCTCTTCCTAAACATGTGGACATATTTATTGATCTAGGCTTTCGCTTGAGGACAAGCGAGGTCTAAGCTTGGGGGAGTTGATACGTCCATTTTGCATCATGTTTTCATGTTGATATTTATTGCTTCTTGGGCTGTTATTTCACTTCACGGTACAATACTTATGCCTTTTCTCTCTAATTTTGCAAGGTTTACATGAAGAGGGAGAATGCCGGCAGCTGGAATTCTGGCCTGAAAGTGGAGCAAAGTTGAGATACCTATTCTGCGCAACTCCTAATGCCGTAAATATCAATGAGGATTTTTTTCAGATTTATAAAAAATACTAGGCCGAAGAAGCGCCAGAGGGGCGCCAGCAGGTGGCCACAAGCCTGCTTGGCGCGGCCACCCCCCTGGCCGCGCCAAGGGGGCTGGTGGGCAGCCTGCTGGCACACTGCCCCCCCCTCTTCTTCTATATGAAGGGTTTTTTCTGGAAAAAAATCAAGGAGGAGCTTTTTCGTGGATTCGCCACCGCCACGAGGCGGAACTTGAGCAGAACCAATCTAGAGCTCTGACAGGACGATCCTGCGAGGGAAACTTCCCTCCTGGAGGGGGAAATCGTCGCCATCGCCATCACCAACACTCCTCTCATCGGAGGGGACTCCTCACCATCAACATCTTCATCCGCACCATCTCATCTCCAAACCCTAGTTCATCACTTGTAACCAATCTCCATCTCGCGACTCCGATTGGTACTTGTAAGGTTGCTAGTAGTGTTGATTACTCTTTGAAGTTGATGCTAGTTGGATTACTTGGTGGAAGAGTTTATGTTCAGATCCTTGATGCTACTCATTACCTCTCTGGTCATGAATATGATTATGCTTCGTGAGTAGTTACTTTTGTTCCTGAGGACATGGGATAAGTCATGCTAATAGTAGTCATGTGAATTTGGTATTCGTTCGGTAATTTGATATGTTGTATGTTGTTTTGCCTCTAGTGGTGTTATGTGAACGTCGACTACATAACACTTCACCATTATTTGGGCTTAGAGGAAGGCATTGGGAAGTAGTAAGTAGATGATGGGTTGCTAGAGTGACAGAAGCTTAAACCCTAGTTTTATGCATTGCTTCGTAAGGGGCTGATTTGGATCCACTAGTTTAATGCTATGGTTAGACTTTGTCTTAATTCTTCTTTTGTAGTTGCGGATGCTTGCGAGAGGGGTTAATCATAAGTGGGATGCTTCTCCAAGTAAGGGCATTACCCAAGCGCTGGTCCACCCACATATCAAACTATCAAAGTAACCAACGTGAAGCATATGAACATGATGAAACTAGCATGACAGAAATTCCCGTGTGTCCTCGGGAGCGTTTTCCCTGCTATAATACTTTGTCCAGGCTTGTCCCGTACTACAAAAGGGATTGGGCCACTTTTCTGCACCGTTGCTACTTTTGTTACTTGTTGCTTGCTACGAATCATGTCACCACACAATCACTTGTTACCGATAATTTCAGTGCTTGTAGATATTTCCTTGCTGAAAACCAATTGTCAGATCCTTCTGCTCCTCGTTGGGTTCGACACTCTTACTTATCGAAAGGACTACGATTGATCCCCTATACTTGTGGGTCATCAATCTCTGACTGCACGAGTGGTGTCTCTTGCTCTCCCCTTTTTGGTACTTGATGCCAAGGTGGAGGGGATTATCTTAGTATTTGCTTTGTTGTCTAAGCTCTCATGGCACTATGTAATGCTATTTATGTATGTCGAACTACTATGTATGCTACTTATGTTGAATTACTATGTATGAGATCAAACCATCATGCTACCTATGAATGTTGGTCACTTGGTAAACCATTATGTTTTGTGCTATTGAGATTGTTGAGCTATCATGCCTATCATGATCTATCCTTCTATTTATATGACATGTTTGATGTGCTCATTATCAAGTGAGAGGGAGATCGTGCCCACAATGTGTTCACTATGCGTACAATAAGGGGGGGGGCTATTCCTTCTCCTAAAACATTACCTCTGAATCCTTTCCAATTGTTTTAGAATGCGTGGAGGGATAGAAAGAATACAAAGGAAAAAACTTGGCAAAGAGGATAAAGAAGAATTCACATATTGTAGCCGTCCCCCTTGAGCCAGGAAAGATGAGCTGGAAGACATCCTCCGTTCCATACATGAGACAAGTGTCATCAAGTGCTCCATCTTAGGCGGTGAGGTGCCAACCGGCATACCAAGATATGTAAAAGGCATAGTACCAACTTGACAACCAAAGACCTGAGCAACTCTCTCAGTTTCTTGTGTGGAAGCATTGATTGGCACCAATGATGACTTTTCAAAGTTGATGTGTAGACTTGTTGATCTAGTGAAAATCTAAAGCATCTCTTTCAGAGCCTTCAACTGTGCTTCCTCAGCAGGGAAAACAATCAAAGTATCATCATGTAACATCCCAAAATTATAAATTTTGGAATGTTAATATAATTATTATTAGATTGTTCGTTGGTTGCCTCAGTGATTGAAACTTGTGTGAAATTTGAAACTTTTCAAAACTTTTGAATGAGAGGGAATAAAATGACTTTCCCCTTCTCCGGTGAATTCAAATTCAATCTTTTAAAAGCAAAGAGAGAAGATGACATGACTTATTCAACTATAAAGAATTTGAACGGAGATATTTGCATTGAATTCTTTTGCATTTCCATTCGTTTTCTTCGTGCAAGAAATGCCGGGAAATACATTCTAGAGAGGAGGAACATGACCCTCAAACCCACGGGCATTTTGAAAGTTATTTGAACCCTAAAACATAGAGGGTCATTTGAAAAATATTTGCAAAAGAAAATAAACCTTTTAGGCAATTTTGTGAAAATAATTTTTTCTGAAGTTTTTATTTGTGCCGTGGAAAAATGCCCATCATTTATATTTTATTTTTCTGATAATTTTAGTATATAGAAACTCTTTATTCCGAATTGATTTGAATTCCCTTTTATCGTTTTAGTTTCCTAGTTTTAAAAATAGGAAAGGAATCTCTATTAAATGGAAATAGGAGCTGGCCCAATTAAGATACTTTCCTATTTGGCCCATCCTACATTATCTCCTACCTCTATCTCTTCTTCACGTCAGAGAAACTTGCCTTCCATGGACAGAGGAATCCCCACCTCCGGGATTCGCGAAGCACCTTCCCTCCCAGCGCCTCCCGTCGCCTCTATAAGAACCCCGAAGGCCTCCTCGTTCCATTCCCGTTGAAACCACCCCCTCTCCTCGCCTCTAGCTCGCGCGCCACCCGCCTTAAACTCGCCGTAGCCGAAGCTCCGGGAGCCCTGTGGACACTCCCTGCCTCGCCCCAGCTCCACCCCGTCGCCCCCCTGGCACCCCTGCCGCGCCTCCCACCACTTCGGCCCCCCTCCACCGCCGCCCCACCCCACCCGTCGCCCTGCAAGCCTCGCCCCCTCCCTGGAACCAGCGACCAGGAGGCCAGGAACTCCTCCATCGCCCCCCCTGCAGGCCCCCCCTCCACCTCGCCGCCCCCCTCCACCGTCCCCCTGCCACCCCACCCCCTCGCCGGCAACCCCCACCCCACCGGAGCTCCACCCCGACCCAGCCACCATCGGCCATTGCCAGCACGGGAGCTTCCCAGCCACGGTAAGGCCCCCTTTTTCCTTTCTTTTTTTTACTTGTTTTGTTTTTTTAGTTTTACCCTTAGATCTATGTTCAACGGTATAGATTACATAGGTACTTACCCCTTCGGTTTTCTAAAAAGAACCGGTGGTTGTTTTATTCAATTAGTTAGCCAAACAGTTTTCTTCTAATGTGCGGACGTTTGTTAGTTTAGCACCGCAGCGCACAGGTCTAAGCCAACCAGAGATCGCCACGTGGCCCGTTCATTAGTTAGCTTTTATTCAGTTTTTTCTCTGTTTAGTTCAAAAACAGAAAAGTTCCAATCTTGTTTAGCCCATAACTTTTGATCCATAAGTCAAATAGAGTTGATTCTTTTTCCAGTAGCTCACAAATTTCCTGTAGGTTTTAAAAACATATAATTTGTCTATGTTTGAAATTTTCAAATACAAGTTAGATCGGATTTAGTTTAAACCTTGTTTTGCCTATTCCAGGAGGTTAAAAATAGATTTTAATTTGATTCTTTTTGCTACTGATCACTAGTGATCTTATTTATCAGTGCTAGAAATTTCAGAATTGTTTGAGTATTTGAGCTCACTGTTTATTGTGAAACAATTTCTGTTTCACCTCTTTTAGGATTTCTACTAATTCCTTTTCTATTTTTGTTTTAAAATATTTTCTTTATTCTTTCAGAAAGATTATTGTTTTGTTTATGTTAGTTAACAGTAGTTTTGCAACAAGTTTTTATTTTATTTTTATTTGTTTTCATGAAATCAATTCTAGTTCCTTAGTAACTTGCAATTGGTTTCACCATTGTTTCAAATCCCGTTTTGGAATACTTTCAAAAAGTTTTGTGAAAAATACTTTATTTTATCTTAGTTAGATTTATATCTTAGTTCCTTGTTATTATTTTCTGTTAGACAAAAACTATTTGGTGTTTGACGTAGAAGACTCCCTAGTCTTATTTGAAGTTTCTTTCGGATTCCTATTCGCCCTCTCTTTTGTTTTGATTGCTAGAATGATTGCTAGTATGAGTGCTTATGTGAATGATATGTTTGTTATATAGATTTCATCGGAGAGTGACGAGTAGTCTATCAAGTTATTTCTCGAGAAATTCTTATTCGTCAACATCACCAGGCAAGTCACTTTGATCATACTATCACCTATGTTTTATGCATCATAGTTCTACCATCCTATGACCAATTGCATGCTCCTTAGGTACTTGGAAATTTTAGTATAGATTGTAGTATCATGTGGTAGGGACACAACAACCCCGATACTTGGCCCGGGACGACCAATTTCATATTGCTATGCTTGAGTAGACGGGATTTCGGTTGAGTGCATAACACGAGTGATGCGAGGTTGACTAAATAATCAAGACTGGTTAAGACAAGATTTTCAAGACCTCGGACGCAATGCAACTCTGGGTGAAGGACGGTTGATCGGCTCCCTGGAGAACCCAGTGGATGCCCGGGATGCTGGGGACGTCCATGACATCCTGCGGAAAGCTTCACCCAGGCTCAAAGAGACGGACGGATATTTTCAAGACCCAAGGCTTACCGGCACAGCCACAAGTCATTATGGGCTCTCGCTTGGTTGGACAACGCGGCGACTCTGGACAGGCGGTGCTAGCAGATGTAGAAGAAATTTGTGAACATTTCAGAAAATCAATGAACATAATTTAAAATTCATGAACTTTTTTCGAAATCGGTGAACTGTTTTTAATAAATTGATGAACTTTCTTCGAAATCCATGATTTTTTTTGAATTCTACGAACTTTTTTGAAAATCCATGAACATATTTGAAAAATCGATGAATTGTTTTCATAATAATTGAACTTTTTTTGCAAATCTGGAATTTTTGAAATTCTATGAACTTTTTTCAAGATTTTAATGACCAACGCATTTTTACTTGGGCCGGCCCATGAGGGGAAATGTTGCACGTGCCGGTTTACTTAACCGGCGGTGAAGGCGCCGAATAGGAGGTCCCCCCATCATCTACCAAGAAAATTCCCTCCTACCTCCAGCCCAAACTGCCACGGAGGCGCATGTGCTCATGTTGAGGACTCCGTCGATCTAATTCTCGCCCTCATCGTTGTTGGCGGCCCCGCCCCCTCTCGTGAGAAAATACCTCCATCATATAGCCCGATATACCACGCGGGAGCAGTAGCCCACGCCTCTCTTGTGAGCACTACTTCCATGCAAGGCCGATGGCGTAGGCCACATTATCAAAGTTGAGAAGTCCCTTGATCAAATCCCTGCCCTCGCCCTCGTCGGCATCGACGGCCCCGCACGTCTTCATGTGGTACGTTACTCGATCTCGGTCATCCGACTCATCTCCAGTGAGTAAGTCATTGTTGCGGACGCTGCATCGGACAACACCAACATGAGCTCATTGCTATCTCCAATGAGGCTTTGTTCGATGTCATACTCTGTATGATCTTTGGCGAAGGCAAGGAAGAATACCAGCATCACCTATTTATCTGTATCGTCCGGGCTTGACACGGCCAACAATGCTAGCAAGCTTAATTTACCGGAACCACCCCTCCAACACAATGTTGAGATCCCCTTATTTCATTTTTACACCCTTGTCACCACATTGCTTTGTACTGCTATTGTTGTATGAATGGACTGGCGTGCTATTGTTGTAAGAATAGAGGTGAGCTTCTATTTTTTTGAATAAAATTGACTTGTTTGGAGATTCTTGTATGGGCATATGAAAGATAGAATTGACCTTTGTGTACTGACTGTTGTATGGATGTCGATGGTCGTCACTGGTCAAAGTAGGGTGACACAAGATATTTTGGATGTGACGCACTCAGTCGATCAGGACCTCCAAGTCTGCATGTACATTCTTGGTTTCACGAAGAACCTAGACTGGTTTGATTTGGTTTAGTTCAATTTGATACAGAAGTTGTGGTAGTATTAAATTCTAGGATGCATCATTTGTTTGGGAGGTCTTTGCTCGAAGGAGCCGCTGATATTGAAGTAAGAGAGGAACAAAAAAGGTTGTCATTCCATTTTCAGGTTCAGTTGTAAGTGCTTCCATATGTTCTTGATCCCCAGATATGACTTGCTTCTATATGTACATTTCTTGCTGGTGGAACATATCTGGAACTAATATTTCATCTGGTTTTAACATGTTCTGATTGTTAAAACATAGAATTTGATACCCCTCCCCCCCTTAACTGATTACTATTTGTCCTTCATGTGCTGCTCATCTTGCATGGTTCACCGAGTGCTTCACGGTTACATGAAAAATTTGGAGTAAATCCTTGTGGTTTAGAAATCGAGGCATCAGTGGAAATAGTAACACATGCAAAAGAACAACAACTGAGAGAACCTTTTGATTTTTTTTCATTATGGTCTTCTTCATTTTTTCTAAGGGCATGTGATGTCGTCACCACATGAGGTGTGTAGTGCCCCGACCATCCAGACCCACTAGATAGGATCAGGACTCCACTGCTTTGACACTTCACCTACCACCCTCTCATGTCTAGTGAGGTATGCTCTACAATCCCTCCTCCAGCTTCTACTTCTTGTCCACTCCCTTCCTCTGCTCTTTGTTTTTTGTGTGTGCAATGTTGTTCAGTGCAACTGAGGGGGATATGAGGGATAATAAGGAGAATGTTGGAGACCGGGAGGAAATGTTGAAGCTGGCCAAACAAAATTAAGAATGGCTCTCCTTGGTGTTTAAGTCATAGAGAATGTGTTTTATATTGTTAGTATTATGAGTCTAGCAACCAATGTTTAGTTTTACTATCATCGACTAGCTTGGGAATCTGAGATCATCTTTTTTGATGTGTCTGACTTCAAACTTAAGGTTCCGATATCTAGTCAAATTATAAACTGGCTACTATTCAATAGAAGTTACATCTTTGTGAGATAATATTATATAATGCAGAACCGTAAGAATAACCCTAGAACCATTTTTACAATATGATGTTACTTCATAATAAATAATGAGTTGCGGATTTAAATGGTTAGCTTTTCGTGACTTGGTAATGAATTGATGTGTGATTTCAAGGATCGTACTAGATTTTCCTTACTCTATTTTTTCTCTTATAGGTACAGATAAAGTATTCAAGATAGTTTGATAGTTATGTCAACATTCATGCACCCAAAAAATCATGGTAGAAAACCGACACGTGCAAAAAACATTTACACACACGCTCGTCTGTGCTTTCCCAAGCCCGTATTCCATGGTTAAAGAAAAAACTATTCCTCAAGATCTCCAATGATGTTCACTCATCCGCATTGTTGGGAAACGTCGCATGGGAAACAAAATTTTTACTATGCACACGCAATACCTATCCATGGTGATGATCATCTACGAGAGGGGAGAGTGAACCTACATACCCTTGTAGATCACTAAGCGGAAGCGTATATAACACGGTTGATGTAGTGGAACATCTTCGCGATCCAAATCGCAGCCCGTCCCGTGATCTCATCACGATCAGTCCCGCGATCCCATCACGATCCGTCCCGATCTAGTGCCGAACAGACGCCACCTCCGCGTTCAGCACACGTACAGCTCGATGACGATCCCCGCCTTCTTGATCCAGCAAGCGGGGAGGATAGGTAAATGAGTTCTCCAGCACGGCGGCGTGGTGGTGGTGGTGGTGAACTAATCAAGCAGGGCTTCGCCTAAGCACCGCCGAATTAGACTAGGGGAGCAACCGATCTAGATGAAGTAGAGGGAGCACATGGCAATTAGGGTTAGCCCTCACCTCTAAAAACTCTAGTACATACAGAAGGAGGAGAGGAGAGGTGGCAGCCTTGGCCTCCAATCCAAGGAGGTTCGGCCGAACCACAAGGAAGGAATCCACCTCCCACAAGGGACGTAAAATCCTATTAGGACTCCTTCCTAATTTGGCCTTTTTGCCTTTGTCCTTTATCCTTTTCGCATGGGCCCTTGAGAGAGACTTAGACCAGCCCGCCAAGGGATGATCCACCTCATCTCATAGCCCATGAGCCTCTTGGGTCATCACACCCCTCCCGGTGGTCCCCCGGCACCCTCCCGGCACTCACGGTACACTACCGATGAGCCCGAAATTTTTCCGGTGAACAAAACAAGACTTCCTATATATCAATCTTGAACTCCGGACAATTCCGGAGCTCCTTGTGATGTCCTGGATCTCATCTGGGACTTCGAACAACTTTCGATTACCAACACCTATAACTCAACTATACCGAAACATCACTCAACCTTAAGTGTGCAGACCCTGCGGGTTTGAGAACTATGCAGACATGACCTGAGACATTCTCCGGTGAATAACCAATAGCGGGACCTGGAGTCTACATATTCTATGGAGATCTCTATCGGTTGAACCTCTATGTCAAGGATTTAGTTAATCCCGTATGTTGTTCCCTTTGTCCTTCGGTGTGTTACTTGCCCAAGATTCGATCGTAGGTATCTCCATACCTAGTTCAATCTCGTTACCGGCAAGTCTCTTTACTCGTTCTGTAATACAAGATCATGTCACTAAATCCTTAGTCACATTTCTTGCAAGGCTTGTTGTGATGTTGTATTACCGAGTGGGCCCCGAGATACCTCTCCGTCACACGGAGTAACAAATCCCAGTCTTGATCAATGCCAACCCAACAGAAACCTTTGGAGATACCTGTAGAGCACCTTTATAGTCACCCAGCAACATTGCGATGTTTGATACACACAAGGTATTCCTCCGGTGTCCGGGAGTTGCATGATCTCATGGTCATAGGAACAGATACATTAACATGCAGAAAAACAGTAGCAATAAACTGACACGATCATATGCTACGTTTTAGTTTGGGTCTTGTCCATGACATCACTCTCCTAATGATGTGATTCCATTATCAGGTGACAACACTTGTCTATGGCGAGGAAACCATGACCATCGTTGATCAACGAGCTAGTCAACTAGAGGTTCACTAGGGACAGTGTGTTGTCTATGTATCCACACATGTATTTGAGTTTCCTATCAAGACAATTCCAGCATGGATAATAAACGATTATCATGAATAAGGAAATATAATAATAACCAATTTATTATTGCCTCTAGGGCATATTCCCAACAGTCTCGCACTTGCACTAGAGTTATTAATCAAGTTCACATCACTATGTGATTGCAATGAACCTAACACCCATGGGGTTTTGATCATATCTTCCGTGTGAGAGAGGTTTTAGTCAACATGTCTGAACCTTTCAGATCCGCGTGTAATTTACAAAACTCTACATCATCCTATAGATGCTTCTACCACGCATCATTTGGAACTATTCCAAATGACTACTCCACTATATGAATCCGGTTTACTATTCATAGTTATTCGGATTAGTGTCAAAGCTTGCATCAACGTAACCCCTTACGATGAACTCTTTAATCACCTCCATAATCGAGAAAAATTCCTTAGTACACTAGTTACTAAGAATAACTTTTGACCGCTGTTTTAGTGACTCAATCATGGATCACTCTTTGTACCCCTTGACAGACTCATGGCAAGGCACACATCAGGTGCGGTACACAACATGGCATACTTCAGAGCCTATGGCTAAGGCCTAGGGGACGACCTTCGTCCTTTCTCTTTCTTCTGCCGTGGTCGGGTTTTTTTATTCTTACTCAAATTTTCACCTTGCTATACAGCCAAGAACCCCTTCCTTGCCGATCTGTTTTGAACTCCTTCAAAACCTTGTCAAGGCATGCATTTCATTGAAAGTTTTTATCAAGCGTCTTGATCTATCTCTATAGATCTTGATGCTCAATGTTCAAGTAGCTTAATCTAGGTTTTCCTTTGAAAAACACTTTTCAAACAACCCTATATGCATTCCAGAAATTCTACATCATTTCCGATCAACAATATGTCAACCACATATACTCATAAGAAATTCTGTAGTGCTCCCAATCACTTTCTTGGAAATACAAGTTTCTCATAAACTTTGTATAAAAACCAAAATCATTCATCACTCATCAAAGTAATTATTCCAACTTCGAGATGTGTTATCTAGTCCATAGAAGGATCGCTGGAGCTTGCATACTTGTTAGCATCCTTAGGATCGACAAAACCTTCTGGTTGTATCACATACAACCTTTCCTCAAGGAAACTGTCGAGGAAGTAATGTTTTGAAATCCTATGTGCAATATTTCATAAATAATGCAGCAACTGCTAACATAATTCCAACGGACTTTTAGGATCGCTACGAGTGAGAAAGTATCATCATAGTCAACTCTTTGAACTTGTCGGAAATAACTTTGCGACAAGTTGAGCTTTCTTAATGGTGACTTTTCACCATCATCACCTGTCTTCCTTTTAAAGATCCATATTTACTTAATAGTCTTACGACCATCAAGTAGTTCTTCCAAAGTCTACACTTTGCTTTTATACACGGATCTTCTCTCGAATTTCATGGCCTCCAGCCATTTCCCGGAATCCGGGCCCACCATCGCTTCTCCATAGCTCGTAGGTTCATTGTTGTTCAACAACATGACCTCCAAGACAGGGTTACCGTACCAATCTGTAGTAGTACGCGACCTTGTCGACCTACGAGGTTTGTAATAACTTGATCCGAAGCTTAATGATCACTATCATCAATTTCCACTTCAATTGGCATAGGCGCCACAGGAACAACTTCCTGCGGCCTGCTACACACTGGTTGAAGTGACGGTTCAATAACCTCATCAAGTTCCACTACCCTCCTACTCAATTCTTTCGATAGAAACTTTTCCTCGAGAAAGTACCCGTTTCTAGAATCAAACACTTTGCTTCCAGATCTGAGATAGGAGGTATACCCAACTGTTTTGGGTATCCGATGAAGATGCATTTATCCGCTTTGGGTTCGAGCTTATCATGCCAAAACTTTTCCACATAAGCATCGCAGCCCCAAAATTTTAAGAAACGACAGCTTAGGTTTCTTCAAACCATATTTCATTTGGTGTCATCTCAACGGAAATACGTGTTGCCCTATTTAAAGTGAATGCGGTTGTCTCTAATGGACAACCCATAAACGATAGTGATAATTCGATAAGAGACATCGTAGTATGCACCATATCAAATAGGGCGCGGCTATGACGTTCGGACACACCATCACATTATGGTGTTCCAAGTGGCATGAGTTGCAAAACAATTTCCACATTGTCTTAACTGTGTACCAAACTTGCAACTCAGATATTCATCTTTATGATCATATCGTAGACATTTTATCCTCTTGTCATCACGATCTTCATTCTGAAATAGCTTGAACTTTTCAATATTTCTGACTTGTGATTCATCAAGCAAATACTCATGTATCTACTCAAATCTTCACTGAAGTAAGTACATAACGATAACCACTGTGTGCCTCAGCACTCATTGGACTGCATACATCAAAATGTATTACTTCCAACAAGTTAGTTTCTTGTTCCATCTCACTGGAAAACGAGGCCTTCAGTCATCTTGCCCATGTGGTATGATTTGCATGTCTCCAGTGATTCAAAAATCAAGTGAGTCCAAACGATCCATCTGCATGGAGTTTCTTCATGCGTTTATACCAATATGACTCAAGTGGCAGTGCCACAAGTAAGTGGTTCTATCATTACTACTTTATATCTTTTGGCATCAATATTATGGACATGTGTATCACTATGATCGAGATTCAATAAACCATTCATTTTAGGTGCAAGACCATTGAAGGTATTATTCAAACAAACAGAGTAACCATTATTCTCTTTAAATGAATAACCGTATTGCGATAAACACAATCTAATCATGTCTATGCTCAACGCAAACACTAAATAACAATTATTTAGGTTTCACACTAATCCCGATGGTAGAGGGAGCGTGCGGTGTTTGATCACATCAACCTTGGAAACACTTCCAACACATATCGTCACCTCGCCTTTAGCTAGTCTCCGTTTATTCCGTAGCTTTTATTTCGAGTTACTAACACTTAGCAATCGAACTAGTCTCTAATACCCTGGTTCTACTAGGAGTACTAGTAAAGTACACATCAATATCACGTATATCCAATATACTTTTGTCGACTTTGCCAACCTTCTCATCTACCAAGCATCTAAGGTAGTTCCTCTTCAGTAACCGTTCCCCTCATTACAGAAGCACTTAGTCTCAGGTTTGGGTTCAACCTTGGGCCTCTTCACTATAACATCAACTGGTTTGCGGTTTAATGAAGTATCCTTTCATGCCCTTGCCCTTCTTAAAACAAGCGGTTTTACAAACAATCAACAATTGATGCTCCTTTTTGATTTCTACTTTCGTGCTATCAAACATTGCAAATAGCTCAAGGATCATCATATCTATCCTTGATATGTTATAGTTCATCACGAAGCTCTAGTAGCTTGGTGGCAGTGACTTTGAAGAACTATGCCAATCACTATCTTATCTGCAAGATCAACTCCCACTCGATTCAAGCGATTGTAGCACCCAGACAATCTGAGCACATGCTCAATGATTGAGCTTTTCTCCCCGACTTTGTAGGCAAAGAATCATGTCGAAGGTATATATCATACCTCTCAACACGGGCACGAGCCTGAAATCCTAATTTCATCTCTTGTAACATCTCATATGTCTCGTGACGTTCATAACGTCTTTGGCGCCTTACTTCTAAGTCGTTTAAGCATTACACACTGAACTATCATGTATTCATCAAAAACGTGTATGTCAGATGTTCGCAACATCTACAAATGATGCTCTGGGTTTAGCACACTGAGAGGTGCATTAGGGACATAAGCCTTCTGTGCAGCAATGAGGACAATCCTCGGTTTACGTATCCAGTCCGCTTAATTGCTACTATCATATTTCAACTAAATTTTCTCTAGGAACATATCAAAACAGTAGAGCTACAACCCAAGCTACAACATAATTAGCAAAGACATTTGGAATATGTTCATGATAATTGAGTTTAGCTAATCATATTACTAATAAACTCCCACTCAAAATAGACATCCCTCTAGTCATTCGAGTGGCGCATGATCCAAATCCACTAACTCAAGTCCGGTCATCACGTGAGTTCAGTATAGTTTCAGTGGTGAACATCTCCATGTTGATCATATCAACTATATGATTCATGCTCGACCTTTCGGTATCTTGTGTTCCGAGGCCATGTATGTACATGCTAGGCTCGTCAAATTAACCCGAGAGTTCCGCGTATGCAACTGTTTTGCACCAGTTGTATGTGAACGTTGAGTCTATCACATCCGATCATCACGTGGTGTCTCGAAACGACGAACTATCACAAGAGTGCACAGTCGGGGAGAACACAATTTTATCTTGAAATTTTAGTGCGGGATCACCTTATAATGCTACCGTCGTTCTAAGGAAAATAAGGTGCATAAAAGGATTAACATCACATGCAAATCATAAGTGACATGATATGGCCATAATCTTGTGCTTCTTGATCTCCATCACCAAAGCACCGACTTGATCTTCATCGTCACCGCTGCCACACCATGATCCCCATCATCATGATCTCCATCATTGTGCCGCCATCGAGGTTGTCGTGCTAACTATGCTATTACTACTAAAGCTACTACCTAGCAATATAGTAAACACATATGCAAGCACAAACATTAGTTTAAAGACAACCTATGGCTCCTGTCGGTTGTCGTAGCATCGACGTGCAAGTCGATATTTAACTATTACAACATGATCATCTCATACATCCAATATATCATATCATGTCTTTGGCCATATCACATCACATGCATACCGTGCAAAAACAAGTTAGACGTCCTCTAATTTGTTGTTGCATGTTTTACGTGGCTGCTATGGGTATCTAGTATAATCGCATCTTACTTATGCAAAGCCACAACGGTGATATGCAAATTGCTATTTAACCTTCTCCAAGGACCGCCTCGGTCAAATACGATTCAACTAAAGTTTAAGAAACACACATCCGCGAGTCATCTTTATGCAACAAGTTGCATGTCAGTCGATGAAATCAGTCTCTCGTAAGCGTACGAGTAAGGTTGGTCTGGGCTGCTTCAATCCAACAATACCGCCGAATCAAGAAAAGACTAAGACGGAAGCAAATTGAACATCAACGCCCACAAACTCTTTTGTGTTCTACTCGAGATTTCATCTACGCATGACCCTAGCTCATGATGCCACTGTTGGGGAACGTCGCATGGGAAAAAAATTCCTACGCACACACAATACCTAACCATGGTGATGATCATCTACGAGAGGGGAGAGTGAATCTACATACCCTTGTAGATCGCTAAGCGGAAGCGAATCTAACGCGGTTGATGTAGTGGAACATCTTCGCGGTCCAAATCGCAGCCTGTCCCGCGATCTCATCACGATCCGTCCCGCGATCCCATCACGATCCATCCCGATCTATTGCCGAACAGACGGCACCTCCGCGTTCAGCACACGTACAACTCGATGACGATCCCCCCCTTCTTGATCCAGCAAGAGGGGAGGATCGGGAAATTAGTTCTCTAGCACATCGGCATGGTGGTGGTGGTGGTGAACTAATGCAGCAGGGCTTCGCCTAAGCACCGCCGGTTTAGAGTAGAGGAGAAACCGATCTAGATGAAGTAGAGGGAGCACGTGGCAATTAGGGTTAGGCCTCACATCTAAAACCTCTAGTATATATAGGAGGAGGAGAGGAGAGGAGGCAGCCTTGGCCTCCAATCCAAGGAGGTTTGGCCGAACCACTAGGGAGGAATCCACCTCCCACAAGGGAGGTGGAATCCTATTAGGACTCCTTCCTAATTTGGCCTTTTTGCCTTTTTTCCTTTATCCTTTTCGCATGGGCCCTTGAGAGAGACTTAGGCCAGCCCACCAAGGCCTGATCCACCTCCTCTCATAGCCCATGAGCCTCTTGGGTCGTCACACCCCTCCCGATGGTCCCCCGGCACCCTCCCGGCACTCCCGGTACACTACTGATGAGCTCGAAACTTTTTTGGTGACCAAAACAGGACTTCCTATATATAGCAATCTTTACCTCTGGACCATTTCGTAGATCCTTGTGATGTCCGGGATCTCATACGGGACTCCAAACAACTTTCGGTTACCAACACCTATAACTCAACTATTCTAAAACATCGCTGAACCTTAAGTGTGCAGACCATGCGGGTTCGAGAACTATGCAGACATGACCTGAGACATTCTCCGGTCAATAACCAATAGCGGGACCTGGATGTCCATATTGGATCCTACATATTCTACAAAGATCTCTATCGGTTGAACCTCTATGTCAAGGATTCAGTTAATCCCGTATGTTGTTCAGTTTGTCATTCGGTATGTTACTTGCTCGAGATTCGATCATTGGTATCTCCATACCTAGTTAAATCTCGTTACCGGCAAGTCTCTTTACTCGTTCCGTAATACAAGATCCCGTAACTAACTCCTTAGTCACATTGCTTTCAAGGCTTGTTGTGATGTTATATTACCGACTGGGCCCCGAGATACCTCTCCGTCACACGGAGTGACAAATCCCAGTCTTGATCCATGCCAACCCAACAGAATCCTTTGGAGATACCAGTAGGGCACCTTTATAGTCACCCAGTAACGTTGCAATGTTTGATACACACAAGGTATTCCTCCGGTGTCCGGGAGTTGCATGATCTCATGGTCATAGGAACAGATACATTGACATGCAGAAAAATAGTAGCAATAAACTGACACGATCATATGCTACGTTTATAGTTTGGGTCTTGTCCAGGACATCATTCTCCTAATGATGTGATCCCGTTATCAAGTTACAACACTTGTCTATGGCCAGGAAACCTTGACCATCGTTGATCAACGAGCTAGTCAACTAGAGGCTCACTATTGACAGTGTGTTGTCTATGTATCCACACATGTATTTGAGTTTCCAATCAATACAATTCCAGCATTGATAATAAACTATTATCATGAATAAGGAAATATAATAATAACCAATTTATTATTGCCTCTAGGGCATATTTCCAACACGCATCAGCCTCCATGGCAGCATAGTGTATGGTGAGGAAGGCAAGCATGCCAAGCAGTGCAAGGAGCATGAGTTTCGTGGTTTTGTCACGATAGATGTCCTAGTGTAAGGACTTAGTCGTGAGGCCATCGCTGCTAAGTGGTGGCTTGAACGGGGGTTGATCGGAATTGAGAAGAGGCACGTTTTACCAAGGTTTGGCCCCTCGGATGGAGGTAAAAGCCTCCGTCCTGCTTGATTATATTGATCATCATGGTCTCGATTACCAGGGTGCAATATTGTTGCCTCTATCTCGAGACCTATCACATCTATTCGAGACTTGTGTGTCTAAAACCTCCTCTATATTCCCCCCTCCATTGGGGTGCTTTGCCCTTCCTTATATAAGTTAAAGGGGCGGCTAACATGTAGAGTCCTAGTAGAATTAGGACATAATCTATTCTGGCTTCTTATCGCGGGCTTCTTACCGCGGGTGACTTATCGCAACCTTCTTATCTTGGGCTTCTGTCACATCCCTAACCCTTAAGCAAGTTAGTCTTGTGCTCATGTCTTCTTTGCATTTGCATCTAAGAAGTTTCAACAAAAACAACAAAGTGGCAAAGGAAAAACTCAAAACCCTAGCCACTATTTCAATTAAAGAAAATCTCAAACTAGTTCAAATCAATGAACCCAAAATGGCCTCAAGAAATGTTCAAACTTTCTGATAAATCATGAAAGTAAATGAGCATTGGAGAAAACTATTTTCTTGACACCTTAAGCATTTTTAAATTAATACAAAAGCCACTGGTTTCAAACTTTAAATTTGAAATCATAATCTATAACTTTCCAAAAATGTTGAAAACTTTGGAAATGGTTGGGAATGTTATAACAATATTTCAGGAGGTCTAAAATAGTTTTTACTTTTTGTTTTGGAGCTGAAATAATTAGCACAACAATTTTTAGCAAAACAGAAAAAGAAAAACAGAAAAAAATGGGAAACCCTTACCTGTCGCCTAGCCTGGCCCGGCCCATCTCCCTCGCTCGTCCCCTCCCTCACGCCAGTAGGCAGCAGGAGGTGGCCGCCGCCTCCTCCGGCGCGGCCACGCACCTGTGCGCCTGCCTGGCCGCCACCTCGCGCTGGCAAGGCCGGGGATAAGCCCCCTGAGGCATCCCCTATCCATTCCCCGCACCGTTCTTCCCTCCTCCCGGATCTCTTCCTCCTCCTTGCTGCCGCCATTGGAGCCGAGCTCAAGCTCGAGCAGCAGCACCTCTAGCCATGGGATCCCGCCTCCGAGTAGTTTGTTAGCTCCGGCTCGTCGCCCTGGTCATCTCTGCAGAAGCCGTAGCTTCCCCAAGCTCTGCATCGCCCCCAACGCCGTCGTCTTCCACCTCCGGCCGCCGGGCCTCTCCCGTCGATTCGCTCCCTCCGGCGCATCCCCGAGCCCCTCTTCAGCACCATCGGAACCGCCGTGAGCTCGTCGTCGTTTCCCCTCTCACCCCACGCTCTCCCGTGCATCGTATCCTAGTTTCCCACCAAGGCCGAGAACTCCTCGCCGCCGGCCATGTCGTCGCCGTCGCTGTGGTGTCTGATCCACACGCTCGAGCTAGGATTCGAGCTCCTGGAGCCTCCAGGAGCGTGTCGAGCCCTCCAGCTGCCCTCCCCGTGCCCTAGAGCCGTCTCTCATAGAAGGCCGAGCTTCGGCCGCCGCTCCGGCTCGTCGCCGGCGCCTCTCCCGACGACCCTAGCCTCACCTGATACTCCTGCCAGATCGGCCACTTCGCGAGTGTGCCGTAGCTGCAAACCGCGTGCGTTTTGGTGCTGTGCAGCGCCGTTTAGGTCGTCTCCGGCGAGCCCTCCGCCGCAGGCCTGGTCGCCGGCGACCACCCTCCGGTTGGGGTCGACGTGGCAAAGCTAACCCAGCAGCTCAGGACTTGATCACTCGCTGACAAGTGGGCCCAAGGCCAAGTCAAACCCCAATTAGGGGCTGGTCAGCGCGGGATTAGTCCCAGAGAGGCTGACCAGTGGGGCCCCCCTGTCAGGTTTGACCTGAACAGGTCGGCTGACCTGCTGACGTCAGTCTGACGCAATAATTAGAATTTCCAGTATAAAACTAATTCCAGGAAATTGCTAAAACTTGTAAAAATCATAGAAATTAATCTGTAACTCCAATGAAAATAATTTATATATGAAAAAGTATCAGAAAAATTCAAGGATTTTGATTAAGCTATTTTAAACTATGTTTGAAAAAGTTACAGAACCCAAAATTGTGGAATAAGGAATAATTCAATTCTTATAATCACTTTTTAAATGGAATTTGCAAAAATATTCAAATTTCATTATAT
Source organism: Hordeum vulgare subsp. vulgare (assembly GCF_904849725.1). Classification (NCBI taxonomy): domain Eukaryota; kingdom Viridiplantae; phylum Streptophyta; class Magnoliopsida; order Poales; family Poaceae; genus Hordeum; species Hordeum vulgare. Next base: position 125,351,743 of record NC_058518.1, on the reverse strand, counting down.
ATACAATGTTCACCACTGTCCTAATTATACCATAACATGACATTTCATGCATGTTAACATCAAGTTGATCTGAGCATCAGGTCGAATCAATTAAATCGGTATCCGAGAATACCCCGTTTGAATTGCTATTCGAATGTGATTCAAATCAACTCTAAACCTAATACATGTTGAAAATAATAACTTATCACCTTGCATTCTCATGCCATGCTCATGCATCATTTTGATTGCATATGATTGTTATTGAATGTTGCCATTTATTTCGGTAGGCTCCGCACACCCGGATTCCACCGAATATCCGTGTGACGGATATCGTTCCTCCTCTGAGCAAAAAAGGCAAGCAACCCTTTTGATCATCCCGATAATTCCCATGTTCTTGCTCCTGCACTTATTTATTGCATTAGGATCAAATGCTTCAACTGCTTTTGCCACGATAGTTGAACCCACTTCCTTTGCATGACCTAACCTTGTCACAGTAAATAGCCGAACCTTGCAACCTAGCATACCTGTTAGTTGCTTGAGCTATGATGTGCCTTATCCTGCTATGCATGCTATGCTTAGAGTTGTGTATGGTCTGTCATCTGGGAGATGAACAGAATTGTGGAATGTGTTTGGTGAGCAAAGGTTGTGTGTTGAACTTGATTTGGTAAAGGTACCGGTGAAAGGCTGTGTAGGAGTACATGGCGGGTTGTTTCATTGGAACCGTCCTTAGGAACTGAGTTCCGTGTATGTAATCCAAGACTAGATACTACCACATGCTGGGCCCTGAAATATGACCCCGCTCGGCCTATTAATCGCGTAGTACTCGGTCCAGGAGTTGCAAGTAGTTTCTGGTGTTTATAGTAATGCTGGAGGCCATGCATGGTGCTGACCTGAGAGGTGGGCCGTGATGCGGTAGGCAGTGGCACGGTGTACCAAGTGGCACCCGGATGGTGGGCTTGGGAACCCTGGGCACATCGTTTGAGGCCGTGGTGGAAACCTCGGCCGGACTTCCGTACGGGTTACTCTCACATAGGCGATAAACCTGGACTAGGTACTAGTGTGGTTAACGGTCGTGGCCGACTCCCTCGCTGGGCTTCCGCTTGAAGGTTGCCGAGGTGCATGACGTGCACATGGCGATAAGTGGCAAGAGCGTGTGTGACGAAGTACACCCTTGCAGGGTTATGATCTATTCGAATAGCCGCGTCCGCGGATATGGACTACTTGGAGACATATGTTTTTCATAGATAACTTCAATGGCTACTCATAAAATTGCCAAGATAAGCGTGAGTGTCGTGGACGGCATTTCCGTACGGAGACGGAATGATTCCACGATAGTGTATTGTTGTGGTGTTAGTGGACTCGTGTGCGGGAAATCAAGTTGTCAAAATTATTTAAAAATGCAAGTTGTCTAGCCACGAGTCAAATGCTGGCTTTCCGCATGAAACTCCACATTACCTTTTGATACCTTGCATGAGTAGTTAGTTCTCCTAAAGTCTTACTGAGTACCTTCGTACTCATGTTTGCTTAATAAATGTTGCAGAGGTTGCTAATGACCCTAATGGAGGGTTCTTCGTAGACATCGACGACGACGAGTAGCTGGTGTCCCAGCTACGATCTGGCCCTACGTCGGCTCTGTAGTATAGTCACGCCATGTGCCTTCTAGTTGCCCTGTCTGTACTCAGACAGTTTAAACTCTTCCGCTGGCTTGTAACTGAATGACTGTTATTATGGGTCATGAGACCCTTAATGTGTAATATTATGTGTGTGGCTCTTCCGAGCCTCTTATATAAAGCTTGTATGTTTATGGTTATGTTGTGATGCCATCGATGTATCTATACATATCGGTATGCCATGCGTACGTGTGTCTTACTTGATATGTATGGGGTTCGAATACCTAGTCGTGAACTTTAGTAGCACTCCTTACAAGGAAATGCCCCTTTGTGATCCAACGAGCGTTGGTAGTTCGCTACTGCTCCGGACACATTGGTTGACCGGCATGTGTCCTTCTTAGCGGCTGTGTCTGTCCCCTTTGGGGAAATGTCACGCGACGTAATGGAGTCCTTGTAGCTTGCTACGACTCGTCTACGTTCGCTGATGACCGACACCTGCTTTGTTGGGTCATGTATGCCTGTCCTTGTGCGATACTGCCACTTTGGTTTATGACTAGACATGTCGATCCGGGTTCTTTGACATTGGAATGCTAGCAACACTATTGCATACGTGAGTCAAAAGACGCAAACGGTCCCGGCTAAGGTAAGGCTACAGCCGTGGAGTTAACCGTGCGTGAGACCGCAAAGAGATGCGATGTGTTACAGGCTGGATTCTTATGGCTTAGGATCGGGGCCCCGACAGCTTCTTATCATAGGCTTCTCATCTTGGGCTTTGTATCGCTGGGAGTTATCTTCCGAGCGACTTAAGGCCAGAGATGACTTAATGTCACGGAGGCTTAAGTCGAGAGATGACTTAACATCAGGGCGGCTTAAGTCCAGAGACGACTTAACGCCAGGGCGGCTTAAGTCAGGGAGATGACTTAACGTGAGGGCAACTTAAGTCCAGAGATGACTTAATGTCAGGGTGGCTTAACCCCTGAGATGACTTAAGTCTCAGGGCGGCTTAAGCCCAGTGATGACTTAAGTCAAGAGATGACTTAAGTCTCATGAGCCGGGTCGTGGTTGTGGGGAATATCCCTAACATTAGCCCCTGGGTTAGCTTTGAGTTTATTCATGTTAAGCTCCTGAAATATGAACAGTTTTAGTCAATTGATCAGTTCCTGAAAAGTCCGAGTCTCTATCATATCAACATGTTGATGTTGGTTCCAAGCAAAACAAGAACCGTTATGATATTTTGAGATGTCTTCAAATGCATTGTCTTAACAAAAAAGGAAAATTTCTGTGATGTTGAGCGAACTTTCAATGCTTCATATTTTGATAAAAAATCCATACGATGTTGAGCTGACTTGCCTCGACATCTTGGAGGTGATAATCTTTGCAAATTTCTTCACCTAAAATATGAGACCTAGTTCGCACAAAACAGAGAATTTGAAGGTGTTCCCCCTCACGTGTTGCCCCCAAGTCTTGAGTGGAACAAAGTGATAGTTGAAGATTTGTTAAATATAAATGTTGCATCTTTTGGAGAAAACCTATTTGTCCAGCCAACTCTCCAGCCATAAACTTAATGTTTTGCACTTTCACACGTGTAGCCCCCAAGGTCTTCAATTTGGACCGTATGATCCGGGTAAACAACTGAATGATGTAGCCTCTAAGTACCGTGTCGTTTGCCTGCAGCGACCTGGGACTTATATGTACTTCATTGAAAATAACATCATATGATGCAACCACCAAGCTTTGGGTCACTTTTAATATAGTGGATTAAGACTTGTGTACTTTGATTTTTTGACATGAGCAATTGGTTGCCCCCAAGGGTGGCTCATCATTATGTGATGGGTTGGGTCTTTAATGGGAATAGTTAAAAATGACCATGCATTAGCCCCCAATTGTCTTGGTGCAGGCTTGCAGTGATATGTGACTTTCATACTTGATGTAATCTTGATTTGAATAATGTAGCCCCCAAGTGTTGAGTCGTGTGCCTACGACGACTCAAAACTCTTTCTACCATTGTAGAAAAAAGTCATATCCACCGTCTGGATGATGTTGATGAATGCATTGGATATCAATGTTGAACCATATTCCTTGTTGTAAGTTGGTGTTTTTGGATTTTGGAAATAATAGCCATTCGTTTGAAATGGCTTTGAAAACCTCAATCCTTTAACACTTGTTATGATAAGCATGATGAAAATCCAGCCATGTTGTCCATGAAAGATTTGTTTCTTCTTGCAGAGTTACAATGTAAGTTGGTTTGGAAACGAGCTCCTACAACATAAAGAAATATATATGTATATATGATGCCTTGTATGACGATGCTATGAGGATGCGATGTATGATAATGTATGTGTTTGATACCAAAGTATAAAAATCTCGGCTTTCGAGGCTCGACATAAGACCGACTTTCGAGGCTCGAGTCTTGCTTCATTGAAGTTGGCCTTATAGCCTTGGTTTATCCTCGCTTTGTGTAGGCCGACTCTCACGTGACTTGAGCCGCCATTTTAACTTTAACAAGTTTAGGGTCATAAATATTGACATGTTAAGAGTATGGTGGGTAACTTTTTTGAAGTAGCATCAAGCAAACACGCAGGTTTAACCTATATATTGTTGCTTTGTTTGCCGGATTAAGAGGGTGAGAAAGCTAAACTCGATGAGTTGGAAGCCCCCAAGTAACCGATGTATTGTGGCGTTATTGCCGGGTCAAGAGGGTGAGAAAGCTAAACTCGGTGAGTTGGAAGCCCCCAAGTGACCAATGTATTGTGGCGTTTTTGTCAGGTCGAGAGGGTGAGAAAGCTAAACTCGATGAGTTGGAACCCCCCAAGTGACCAATGTATTGTGGCATTTTTATTGGGTCAAGAGTGTGAGAAAGATAAACTCGGTCAGTTGGAAGCCCCCAAGTCACCAATGATCAAGATTGAATAGGATACCCATGTTTAGACTGTGCATCATGGCGACCAGTCTTCTTCAGTAACCTTACTTTTCGCCCATAAGGAAGGATACCTATGCTTGAACTGCACATCGTGGCATCTAGTTCTCTTTGGCAACATTCAATTTTTTACCAATACGGCAGGATACCCATGTTTGAACTGCGCATCATGGCCGCAAGTTCTCTTTGGCAACCTTTAATTTTTCGCCAATATGGCAGGATACCCATGTTTGAACTATGCATCATGGTAGCAAGTTCTCTTTCACAACCTTTATTTTTCTGAATAACTGGAACTTTTATCATAAGCCAGAATTTTTCTGAATATGTCGGAACCTTTGTCATAAGCAGGACTTTTTGTGAAGAAGCTGAAACTCTTTGTCGACTCGGAATCTTTTTGGCGAATCGGTATTTTTGGCGACTCGAAATTTTTTCGTAGAATCGGAATTTCCGATGACTCGGAATTTTTCATCGATTCAGAATTTTTGACGACTCAGAATTTTTTCGTCGAGTCACAATTTTCAACAAAAGCCGGATTTTGAGCCACACTTTTCTTGAACCAGATTTTTCTTGAACCATATTCCTTTGAGGCGGATATCTATTGAGCCGGATTTTGAGTCACAATTTTTCTTGTGCCAGATTTTTCTTGAGCCAGGTTCCTTTAAGGTGGATATCTGTTGAGATGGATTTTGAGCCAGAATTTTTCTTGAACCAGATTATTGTGGAGCCAATTCCTTTGAGCCAGATTTTGAGCCAGACTTTTTCTTGAGCTAGATTCCCTTGAGCTTGATATCTCTTGAGCTGAATTTTGAGCAAGAAATTTTCTTGAGCCAGTTTCCTTTGAGCTGGATATATCTTGAGCCCGATTTTGAGCCATAATTTTTCTTTGAGCCGGAGTTTGAGCCATAATTTTTCTTTGAGTCAGATTTTGAGACAGAATTTTTTTGATGTAGATCTTTCCGCGCCGGCTCTTCGTCATCTGGCCAACCATGAGTTTCTCGATCCCTCATATCCCACAAGTATAGGGGACCGTGCGTAGCCTTTTCAATAAGTAAGAGTGTCGAACCCAACGAGGAGCTAAAGGTGGGATAAATATTCTCTCAAGTTCTATCAACCATTGACACAACTCTATGCACACTAAACGTTTTGCAATATCTAGGAGATAAAACTAGAGTGACAATACGGGTATGAGAGAAAGCTTTGCAAGATAATAAATACAAGAAAGTAAATGTTAGTGCTACAGTGATAAAATATACTAAGTAACCATAAACTAACAGTACCATGAGTGCGGAAAAGTGGTGGTAATTGTGGGGGAATTGTCCATGATCAAATAGTAAAATTCAAGGTTGATATTCCTCTTTTATGTGGCAGAGGCAAAGCTAACAAGCTCTCACTATCCAATGATTGCAAGTACTTATGATTGGGACTCGAGCAAACATCCGTAAATACTAGAAGATACATTAAGGTAAAAATACCCAACAATAGCATTAAGATCAAAAGGTCCTCTTTATTCCATATGCTTTGATCACTAGATTCAGGCTCATGTTTCTGTCACTCAAGCAGCCCACCCTATAGCTTTCTGCACATACTACAAACCCTATGATGTGATCCATGCGCGCATAAACATATGATGGGC